>NC_060130.1:297623882-299013882 GCF_021461395.2 Schistocerca americana
ACGCAGAACAAAGGCACGTTGCCGTTGCAATGAGGCTCAATACTCGCCATTCGGTGGTCTTTACGCTGTGGAAACAGTTAACGCAAAATACCTGTCGGAATGGTCGACAAACTGTAGCGTCAATCACCGATGACAGATACCTTTCAACCTTTCAAACGCGCTGGAATCAGACTAACTGCATGCATCAATTGTCATGTAGCGGCCATACATAAGTCGAAAGTATGCATTGTACACACCTTGGAACTAGTTGATACCAATGAAATTTTGTTTGTGCTGTATTTGCACATACTGAGCAAACCCGTAGGTGAATAACTGAAATGTATATACTAATTGTGGAATAGTATTATTTCTATTGAGTTTTAAAGTGGTCACGCAGTACACATCTACTTGATCAGGTGGTGTGTGAAAATGTCGTAATATTCATTGTCAACCAGCCGAGAGTATTCATCGATGGAGTTTAGTTATGATTCCGCTCCTGCTGTTTCAACAGTTAAGAAATGAGCATCTGAATTCATAGTATGCTATCGAAAACGGTCCACTCGAAAGAGACCCCAAAACTGCAACTGTAAATGAAAACACAGAGAAAGTGCACAATATGCTGTATCATGGAATTGAAGGTATCTTAAACAAGGGTTACTTGGACCCAGTTTTTAAGTATTTCTGATACATGTTCTTGTAATTACCAAAGATTGGTACTGGTAACTGTACTGTCCTTAACTACAACTTCTATACTTACTATTTGTGATAGGTATTATCTTGTTTTTGCTAAATAGTGAAAAAGGTAGGGCAGCGAAAAAAATTTAAGAACCTTAAAAGACTCTAAACATGGTGTTAGATTGCTGGAACAGAAAATAATCCTGTTTTGAGAAGTTTTGGAGAGTTCATTTTCTCCTTAATATTGCACCATTCATAATGTAGAATTTTTTGTTTGCTGCATACGCCCTGCGACAGCTCCGTTTTCGTCTATGATTTTCACAATGACAGGAAATTCAATATTCTCCCACAAAACGATTATAAAATTGCGTTCTTACAATGTCCGTTTACGACTACTCACTTTTCTACCACTTCTTTTTTCTTCACGCTTTTTGCACTGCCCATCTTAGCTTGTTATATAGATTGCAAACCAATATCCCTCATGTTACACGCTTCATCCTCGCTGCTAAACAAATAAAATCACATTTTCCTAAAGATTGCAGGCTGACATCATCAGCATTTTGTGATCTTGACTCAGTGTCGTTTGATGCTGGACTTGCTGATTTTGGAAAACTTTCTGCTTGCCTTTGGGAGGATGCACCTGATCTCATAGCGTTTAAGCATTTTTCCAGTTGCTCATCTGCAAAATCACTCTGCTTGCGGTTCCAAGGCAAAATTCTGTATTTAGACGGCATAGTGAGCCTTGAACCTGTATAGAAAAAACCTACATTGTTTCTAATATATTTTCTATAATACAGGTATTGAAAATAACTTAAAGTAATCTGTAACAGGTGTTCGATTTTGATGTAAATGAGGAATATACTTTTCTGAGGGTGACTTGGACCCAAGTCGGTCATGGGTTCCAGTAGCTCAGTAGCTCTTGTATTTGGTTACCTGTACACCAGCATAGTCTTAGATGAATAACATTTTAAAAGTGATTTGTAGTTAACCTTTTACGTAGGAATTACACTACTGGCCATTAAAATTGTTACATCAAGAAGAAATGCGGATGATAAACGGGTATTCATTGGACAAATATATTGTAGAATGAGATTTCCACTCTGCAGCGGAGTGTGCGCTGATATGAAACTTCCTGGCAGATTAAAACTTTGTGCCCGACCGAGACTCGAGCTCGGGACCTTTGCCTTTCGCGGGCAAGTGCTCTACCAACTGAGCTACCGAAGCACGACTCACGTCCGGTACCCACAGCTTTACTTCTGCCAGTACCTCGTCTCCTACCTTCCAAACTTTACAGAAGCTCTCCTGCGAACCATGCAGAACTAGCACTCCTGAAAGAAAGGATATTGCGGAGACATGGCTTAGCCACAGCCTGGGGGATGTTTCCAGAATGAGATTTTCACTCTGCAGCGGAGTGTGCGCTGATATGAAACTTCCTGGCAGATTAAAACTGTGTGCCCGACCGAGACTCGAACTCGGGACCTTTGCCTTTCGCGGGCAAGTGCTCTATCAACTGAGCTACCGAAGCACGACTCACGTCCGGTACCCACAGCAGAAGTAAAGCTGTGGGTACCGAACGTGAGTCGTGCTTCGGTAGCTCAGTTGGTAGTCTGCGTTCGGCAGGGCAGCAGTGCGCACCGCGCTCGGCCGTCCACGCCGCTGCGCGCGCGGAGTGTTTTGTTTACTTCCTCGTCACAGCGCTTCTCAGTCGAACAAGCTGTAATGGCCAACTCTTACAGGAAGAACACTCTTAAGTTCACCTTCTCAAACGAATACGCACGACCCAAAGCACTGGCCGTCGAACGCTTCCTACGCGAAGACGTGAAGATCCCGCGTGACGAACTCATCGGCATACACCTATCGATCATCAGCAGCGTCGTTTATGTTAAGATGACTTCCGACGCTGCTTGCAACGAGATCATTCAAAGGACGCGACATGGACTAAAATTTCGGCACTCCGACGGAAACGTCGGGCCTGTGGATGTCGACCATGCAGGACTTGGCCTTCGGACGATCCGTGTATTCGAACTGCCTTTCGAGGTGGCTGAAGATGAAGTCATCGCGGCGCTAAGTCCGTTCGGAAAAGTCCAGAGCCACGTAGCCGAGACATGGGCACAGTTTACGACGTATCCGGTGCTTAATGGTGTGAGACAAGTCCGAATCGATCTCAAACGGCACGTTCCATCGTACATTTCTATCGGCGGCTGCCGTGCGGTGGTCATTTACGACGGACAACCTCGAACATGTTCCGGTTGTGGCCAAGAAGGCCACGTCCGTAATGAATGCCTGCAACGCCGCATCACACAACTAAGGCCCGACGATACGAACACCGACAGAACCGTGACCACCCTTCCAGTCACCTATGCTGCGACACTGCACGTCCAGCCCTCACAAGGCGCCGTTCACGAGCGTCTCTCTGGTCCGATACACCCGGAGGCGTCCCAGCACCTTGACACCGGCGATGCCGCCCGTGAACATGTCCAACAGCCGGACACACCCACGCTAGAACATCACAAGGCTACCAATGAGAGTGTTCTGGAGAATGAAGACCGCATCATAGCACCCGCGGCTTGTGTACCGGAACGACGTGAATCTCTTCCTTCCTCAGACACCGAAACTCATTGCCGAAAGCAGAAGTCGCCCAAACGACGAAAAAAACGCCGCAAGACATCAGAATCGACCATTGAGCCCCCTCCGCAGGACGAAGAAATGCCACATCACTCCGACGGAGAACACGATAACACTTTCTCCTCTGCCACGGAGACGCGTCATCCACAAGACGGTGAACCGTCCGACAGAGATCGTGCGCAAGCCCCGCGCCCAGAAGCCATGGAACATAGCACGCCTGTTGTCACCGACGCCATTGAGCCGACTCGGCCAGCGCTGCCACCTCTCGCCGATGTCAAACCTGTCGGACACCTTTCATGGGCGGATGACACGGATTTCCCACCTCCATCTGATGCGGAAATGAGATCTGTTTCTCCGTTAGACCAAAACTAAAATGGGGGAAGCTTCTACGGCGAATCCTGCGACTTCTATGGACTTCCAGCATCCACAACAACAATCTTCACCAGCTACGACCTTATCAACAGCACGGATCTCCCATCAGGCGTACCGAATAGCTACTATCAATACTAATAATATCGGCTCCCATGCTAAACTTCAACTGCTCCGTGACACGCTAAGAGCAGCGGACATCGACATCGCCCTGTTACAAGAACTGAGGACAGCGACTTGGACTGGGTGTTATGGATATGAGACGTACGCTGCCCCTGCAGCTATGGAACACACAGGCGCAGCCATCCTCCTCCGAGAAGGAATTGCAGTTTCCGATGTCGCATACCTCCCAACAGCGCGAGGGGTGGCCATAACAGTTGAAGGACTCAAAATCATAAATCTCTACGCCCCATCGGGCACTGATAAACGGAGGGATCGCTCCCAGTTCTACGCAGAAGATATCACGCCTTTATTCCTCGGTCGATACGATCATCTCATCGTAGGTGGAGATTTCAACTGTGTTCTCGAGCGCACAGACCAATACCCCCATTTCACCACATGTCCCGAACTTCGCTTCCTCGTCCGCCGCCTTCGTCTCCTCGACACTTGGCGAGTGATACACGGCGACCGCCCGGGGTATACACACATTACGAGCCACTCCGCCAGCCGACTTGATAGAATATACATCTCTAACGCTCTAAAATCAGTACTCCTCGACGCGGAATGTTGGCCGTCTGCCTTTTCGGATCATGACATCTATATCTGTACCATGAACCTACGTCGACAATCTATATGGCGCAGTGCAGGACCCTGGAAGCTCAATGTCGCGCTACTGCGGGACCCTGAATGTCGACAACAGGTCACCGACACGTGGCACACCTGTGTTCAACGCATTATGCGTTACGAGACCACACTGCAGTGGTGGTTGCTGTGCGCCAAACCGGCCATCCGACGCACATTGACACACTATGGCAGAGCAAAAGCCAGGTGGAATCACCATACAACTGATTTCTACTATAGCGCTCTACGTGAACTCATGGATCATCCTCCATCCCCGGATCGCCTCAAAGAAGCTCAACGCATCAAGGCAAAGATTCTATCCTTGACCAGATGCCGTCTAGAGGGAGCCATTGTACGAGCCCGCAGCCAAGACAGGATTAATGGTGAAGAACCTTCTATGCATCATATTGTTCAAAATGTTCGTCGACGCCGACAGGCTTTAATGACAACTTTAGACTTACCTGATGGACGACGGCTGACTTCGCAAGCTACCATTGCGGATGCATTCACAACGCACTATAGACTTTTCTATCAAGAAGTACCTGCCGGTGCAGAAGCCATTGCTGAGGTTGCCCATGAGACACTTGGTACTCTAAACGCAGCAGCTGCAACCCTCCTGACTGCTGAAGTGACCACCGACGACGTCCAAGGCGCTGTGGCCAAGGGGTCTCTGAATCGATCTCCCGGCCCGGACGGTTTACCTCTCGAATTTTACAGAACCTTCCAAGATTTGATGATGCCACGATGGAGGGACATGTACTGGGAACTTTTGTCCGGCGCAGCGAACCCGCCACCAATGTTCATGGAAGGCTTACTTGTACCAGTCCCGAAACCCGCAGGAGGAACACGACTCGACAGTTATCGGCCGATCACGTTACTCAATTCGGACTTCAAGATTTTCACACGCCTTCTGGCAGTGCGACTCAAACATGTATTACGGGACATTGTCTCCCACGAACAAACATCCTTAGGCGGCGATCGTAATATACAGACGGCCCTCAGTGACTATCGAGATGTGATCGCTGTGGCAACACACTTGCGACTGCCAGGCGCTTTCATCTCCATCGACTTCAAACAAGCGTTTGACCGCGTCAATCATGCATTCCTCAACGCAGTGATGGACCGAATGGCAATTCCCCCGACGTTCACGCACGTGATTATGCGGCTCCTTCGTGGAGCAACGTCCAGACTTCTCGTCAACGGCAGACTTACAGAACCTATACGGATTGAACGCTCAGTACGGCAGGGTTGCCCTTTGTCGACGGTACTTTATGCCATTGCGATGGAACCACTCATTTGCGGATTACGGCGACGTTTGACAGGTATTCCACTCCGGGATCATATGTTCCGCTGCCGAGCTTACGCGGACGACTTGGCCCTCGTCGTACGTTCAGCGGCTGAAGTACAAGCTGCGATGCAGTGGATTACCCGTTACAGTGCAGGGGCAGGGAGCGCTATGAACGTGGCAAAATCATACGCCATGAAGATCGGCCGCGGCCTTCCCGCAGACAGCGTAGTTCCATTTCAACTGGTAGACACCATTCGTTGTCTCGGATTGGTGTACACGCGAGACATTCGCCGCACCTCGGCGATCAATTTTCGTGCGCTGCTGCAACGCATCCGGGCCAACATACAAAATCACATACTACGCCCGCTGAATATGTGCCAGAGAGTCACCTTCGTCAATACCCATCTGGCAGCTCGGATACCCCATATAGCGCAGATTCTGCCCATCACTGCGACAATGGCGGCCAGGTTACAGGCGGCATTCGGCTATTTCATTTGTTCTGGACACATCTTCAAAGTCCAGTATGAAGCTCTCACCTTACCGAAGCGGGACGGTGGCCTCGATCTGGTTAATGTGAGAGCCAGGACAACGGCACTTTACACCAGTACTATGCTCCGGTTATGGAAAAGCCAAAATGCTAGTTTTACTGGAATGTTGACCACCGAGCTCGCGCCTGTTTCGAGACGCCCACCGACGTCTTTGGCACACATCCCACCTCCGATGTCACATATCGGCCGTTTCTTTTTGGAGTACAGCTACATATGCACCGAGCTCCCCAGGACCAGGAAGATGACCACCCGCGACATCTACCGCCTTCTCCGAAAGTCTCCACCCCGCAACCCCGTCGAAACACGTCACCCCCAGGTTTCATGGCCTACAGTTTGGAAAACGATCCACCAACCATATCACACCACTGACACCACCTCTATGTGGTACCTTCTCGTCAACGGCAAGTATACTACAAGACAGAAACTACATCGCATCGCACTGGTGGACTCACCCCTGTGCCTCAAGTGCAATGTCGAAGATACAGATTTACATCGTTTTGAGTGTGGACCAGCAGCAGCTGTCTGGACCCTCGTACAGAAGATTGTGGCTTTCTACCTCCGAGTACCACCACATCACGTTTCTCCCACTATGATGATATATCCCGACACGACCTACTTTCCATCGGCTAAGTGGCACGCCATCACATGGATCAGTGGCATGGCTGTCGACTACCTCTTCCGAGACGACATCGTCGATCCGGCGGACTTTTGGACACGCCTCCAAGTGTATCACCACACCCTTCGCCGGCATCGACACTATCGGGCCACTTTCGCGAACTATTTACAGAGCATTTTCACCAACCCGCCTCAAAGCTGGAATCTCAACGAACCGTGCCAGCCAAGGCTGGACGATCCCACGTTCCCCTTCAATGGTCAATGATAGAATGCATTTTGTTCTGCTGGCGCGCCAAAGTGGAGCATGGCGCGGAAAGTATTCCTATTTTATTTCAGTTCTCTTTTCTCCTCCTCTTCTAAGTTTTTTTTTCTCCTTAGACATGTTTCTCCCTTTCATACATAGCTCTCTATCTGCAGCCTATTTGTTTTCTTTCTCTTGTGCTCCAAAAAAAAAAAAAAAAAAAAAAAAAAATGCTGCTGATGGTGAGACTGTACACTCATTTATGTTACCAAAAAAACATACAAATACAAAAGAAGGCCGTTGCGGAAATATAGCTACCTTTTATGTTTTACGTTTTCAAAGGATATTGTGTTATTTATGAAGAACGTCGTCTTTTATTTCCATACCCAAGAGGTTTTTTATTTGTTTTCTTTAAAAAAAATAAAATAAAATAAAGAAAAAACAAAACAAAAAATAAAATAAAGCGCAAATAAAAACAAAAAAAACAAAAAAAAAAGTTGGTAGAGCACTTGCCCGCGAGAGGCAAAGGTCCCGAGTTCGAGTCTCGGTCGGGCACACAGTAAAAAACAAAAAAAAAAAATGAAAACAAAAAAAAAATAAAAAAAAAATAAAAAAGTTGGTAGAGCACTTGCCCGCGAAAGGCAAAGGTCCCGAGTTCGAGTCTCGGTCGGGCACACAGTTTTAATCTGCCAGGAAGTTTCATATCAGCGCACACTCCGCTGCAGAGTGAAAATCTCATTCTGGAAACATCCCCCAGGCTGTGGCTAAGCCATGTCTCCGCAATATCCTTTCTTTCAGGAGTGCTAGTTCTGCATGGTTCGCAGGAGAGCTTCTGTAAAGTTTGGAAGGTAGGAGACGAGGTACTGGCAGAAGTAAAGCTGTGGGTACCGGACGTGAGTCATGCTTCGGTAGCTCAGTTGGTAGAGCACTTGCCCGCGAAAGGAAAAGGTCCCGAGTTCGAGTCTCGGTCGGGCACACAGTTTTAATCTGCCAGGAAGTTTCAAATATATTATAGTAGAACTGACATGTGATTACATTTTCACGCAATTTGGGTGCATAGATCCTGAGAAATCAGTACCCAGAACAACCACCTCTGGCCATAATAACGGCCTTGATACGCCTGGGCATTGAGCTTGGATGGCGTGTACAGGTACAGCTGCACATGCACCTTCAACACAGTACCACAGTTCTTCAAAAGTAGTGACTGGCGTATTGCGACGAGCCAGTTGCTCGGCCACCATTGACCAGACGTTTTCAATTGATGAGAGATCTGGAGAGTGTGCTGGCCAGGGCAGCAGTCGAACATTTTCTGTATCCAGAAAGGCCTGTACAGGACCTGCAACATGCGGTCGTGCATTATCCTGCTGAAATGTAGGGTTTCGCAGGGATCGAATGAAGGGTAGAGCCACGGGTCGTAACACATCTGAAATGTAACGTCCACTGTTCAAAGTGCCGTGAATGCGAACAAGAGGTGACCGAAACATGTAACCAACGGCACCCCATAGCATCACGCTGGGTGATACGCCAGTATGGCGATGACGAATACACGCTTCCAATGTGCGTTCACCGCGATGTCGCTAAGCACGGATGCGACCATCATGATGCTGTAAACAGAACCTGGATTCATCCGAAAAAATGACGTTTGGCCATTCGTGCACCCGGGTTCGTCGTTGAGTACACCATCGCACGCGCTCCTGTCTGTGATGCAGAGTTAAAGGTAACCGCAGCCATGGTCTCCGAGCTGATAGTCCATGCTGCTGCAAATGTCGTCGAACTGTTCGTGCAGATAGGTGTTGTCTTGCAAACGTCCCCATCTGTTGACGCAGGGATCGAGACGTGGCTGCACGATCCGTTACAGCCTTGAGGATAAGATGCCTGTCATCTCGACTGCTAGTGATACGAGGCCGTTGGGATCCAGCACGGCGTTCCGTATTACCCTCCTGAACCCACCGATTTCATATCCTGCTAAGTCATTGGATCTCGACCAACGCGAGCAGCAATGTCGCGATACGATAAACCGCAATCGCGATAGGCTACAATCCGACCTTTATCAAATTCGGAAACGTGATGGTACGTATTTCTCCTTCTTGCACGAGGCATCACAACAACGTTTTACCAGGCAACGCAGGTCAACTGCTAATTGTGTATGAGAAATCGATTGGAAACTTTCCTCGTTTCAGCACGTTGTAGGTGTCGCCACTGGCGCCAACCTTTTGTGAATGCTCTGAAAATCTAATCATTTGCGTATCACAGCATCTTCTTCCTGTCGGTTAAATTTCACGTCTGTAGCACGTCATCTTCATGGTGTAGCAATTTTAATGCCCAGTAGTGCACCTGAAGTACTGTTTATCTAATAAAACTGGACACTTATTGCAGTGAAAATATCGATTTTTCACTCGTTGGATAAAGAAGTTGTAAGACGAGAAAAACAGTACATGTATCTTACTATTAACATAACCTACGTTAAACTTTAGCAGAGTGTCACGAAAATGCATGGAGTGCTGCTACCTCGAGGATGAACTAAGAACTATTTCGTATATCCAATAAACTGGTACCAGGAATGGCTTAAACCACTTAAGCGTTTAGGGTTCAATGAACCCCTACGGTCCGTGAAACACTGCTTGGTGGTACACCAAAATTCACACCACAGTGCGTAGTGACATTTATCAAAATCACACCCTAAATCCAAAAACATAACATTTATTTAAAACTCAGCCCTAAACATACACTCCCGGAAATGGAAAAAAGAACACATTGACACCGGTGTGTCAGACCCACCATACTTGCTCCGGACACTGCGAGAGGGCTGTACAAGCAATGATCACACGCACGGCACAGCGGACATACCAGGAACCGCGGTGTTGGCCGTCGAATGGCGCTAGCTGCGCAGCATTTGTGCACCGCCGCCGTCAGTGTCAGCCAGTTTGCCGTGGCATACGGAGCTCCATCGCAGTCATTAACACTGGTAGCATGCCGCGACAGCGTGGACGTGAACCGTATGTGCAGTTGACGGACTTTGAGCGAGGGCGTATAGTGGGCATGCGGGAGGCCGGGTGGACGTACCGCCGAATTGCTCAACACGTGGGGCGTGAGGTCTCCACAGTACATCGATGTTGTCGCCAGTGGTCGGCGGAAGGTGCACGTGCCCGTCGACCTGGGACCGGACCGCAGCGACGCACGGATGCACGCCAAGACCGTAGGATCCTACGCAGTGCCGTAGGGGACCGCACCGCCACTTCCCAGCAAATTAGGGACACTGTTGCTCCTGGGGTATCGGCGAGGACCATTCGCAACCGTCTCCATGAAGCTGGGCTACAGTCCCGCACACCGTTAGACCGTCTTCCGCTCACGCCCCAACATCGTGCAGCCCGCCTCCAGTGGTGTCGCGACAGGCGTGAATGGAGGGACGAATGGAGACGTGTCGTCTTCAGCGATGAGAGTCGCTTCTGCCTTGGTGCCAATGATGGTCGTATGCGTGTTTGGCGCCGTGCAGGTGAGCGCCACAATCAGGACTGCATAAGACCGAGGCACACAGGGCCAACACCCGGCATCATGGTGTGGGGAGCGATCTCCTACACTGGCCGTACACCACTGGTGATCGTCGAGGGGACACTGAATAGTGCACGGTACATCCAAACCGTCATCGAACCCATCGTTCTACCATTCCTAGACCGGCAAGGGAACTTGCGGTTCCAACAGGACAATGCACGTCCGCATGTATCCCGTGCCACCCAACGTGCTCTAGAAGGTGTAAGTCAACTACCCTGGCCAGCAAGATCTCCGGATCTGTCCCCCATTGAGCATGTTTGGGACTGGATGAAGCGTCGTCTCACGCGGTCTGCACGTCCAGCACGAACGCTGGTCCAACTGAGGCGCCAGGTGGAAATGGCACGGCAAGCCGTTCCACAGGACTACATCCAGCATCTCTACGATCGTCTCCATGGGAGAATAGCAGCCTGCATTGCTGCGAAAGGTGGATATACACTGTACTAGTGCCGACATTGTGCATGCTCTGTTGCCTGTGTCTATGTGCCTGTGGTTCTGTCAGTGTGATCATGTGATGTATCTGACCCCAGGAATGTGTCAATAAAGTTTCTCCTTCCTGGGACAATGAATTCACGGTGTTCTTATTTCAATTTCCAGGAGTGTAGAATTTTATTTAATAGTAAAAATGGTTCAAATGGCTCTGAGCACTATGGGACTTGGCATATGAGGTCATCAGTCCCCTAAACTTAGAACTACTTACACCTAACTCAACAAAGTGCATCACTTACATCCATGCCCGAGGCAGGATTCGAACCTGCGACTGTAGCAGCGGCACGGTTCCAAACTGAAGCGCCTAGAACCGCTCGGACACAGAGGCCAGCTTTAATAATAACAACAGCCTTATGGACTTCAAAGGCTGGAGTTAACATGCAATTCTCTAAACAGTTTCAATCTGTCAAAGTATTTTTGGAGCAGATGTTTAGCAGAGATAGTTCAGATGCAACTAACTATTCCCCTTCATAAATACAAAACAAAATCGCAATACCAAGAAAGAGCTGTGCAACATAAACGAAATTCGGTAGGCGTGTTTCTACATCTGAAAGATGTGTATTCGAACTTCGCGCCAGTCGCATAAGAGTGGCGATAGTAGCGCCGCTATAAGGATGCAGATGAGGTTTTCCTTAAATAAACGTTGGAACGGCCATGAGTGGTAGCTGGTTTTCAGACTGAAGAGTTGAGTTAATGTTAGTGAAAAACGCCTGTTAGCCGACAAAGACGCCATTATTAACATCTAACTGAGTTTGAACGAGTTCGTGAAAAAATGGCTTCCAGCACTATGGGACTTAACATCTATGGTCATCAGTCCCCTAGAACTTAGAACTACTTAAACCTAACTAACCTAAGGACATCACACAACACCCAGTCATCACGAGGCAGAGAAAATCCCTGACCCCGCCGGGAATCGAACCCGGGAACCCGGGCACGGGAAGCGAGAACGAGTTCGTGTAATAGGACGACGAGAAGCTCGATGTTCCTTCTGCAATGCTGCACAAAGTCTTGGGAGGAATGTAGCCACAGTATATGGTCGCTGGAAACAGTGGTCACGAGAATATTAGGTCACAATAAGGCTGGTCTCCGGACGGCAACTAACGAGAGGGAAGACCATCGTGTTCGGCTTATGGCTCTGGCGCATCATACTACATCTGCAGCAGCAATTTAAAGTACCAGAACGAACTCCTATAAATCGGTTACTTTATGGACAGTTCCAAGTCGGGCGCCCTTTTGCGCGCAGTTCACTGACTCCAAATCACCGCCATTTGTGACTTGGGTGGTGTCGGTGACAGTGGATGTCTATTATGATTTCTAATGAAATCTGGATCTGCCTCGGTGGCAGTGATGGCTGCGTGTTGGTTAGAAGGAGGCCAGTTGAGGGCCTGCAACCAACCAGTCTGCATGCTAGGCCGCGAGGAGTGGCGGCGCTGTTTGAGGCGCCATGTCGCGGACTGCGTGGCCCCTCCCGCCGGAGGTTCGAGTCCTCCCTGGGGCATGGGTGCGTCTGTTGTTCTCAGCATAAGGTAGTTTAAGTAGTGTGTAAGTCGAGGGACCGATGACCTCAGCAGTTTGGTCCCTTAGGAATTCACACGCATTTGAACATTTTTTGCGTGCTAGGCACACTGGACCTACACCTGGAATTATGATGTGGCGTGCCACTTCGTATGACAACAGGTCATTTTGCGGTTATCCCACACATACTGACTGCAAATTTGTAAGTTAGTCTGGTAATTCGACCTGTTGTGTTGCCATTCATGAACGGAATGGAGTTTCCAAACAGTATAACGCTCGCCCACATATTACTGCTGCAACCCAACATGTTGTACAGAGTGCCGACAGGTTGCCTTGGCCGGCTGGATCACCTGATCTGTCTCCAGTCGAGCATATATGGGACATCATAGGACGACAACCTCAGCGTCATCCACAACCCCCGTATTGACAGACCAAATGGAACAGGCATGGAACTCCAGCACACAAACCGACATGTGGCATCTATACAACACAATGTACGCACGTTCGAATACTTGTATTCAACATTCTGGCGATTACACCTGTTATTAATGTACCATTACATTAACCTGTGGCCGGCCGGGGTGGCCGAGCGGTTCTAGGCGCTACAGTCTGGAACCGCGCGACCGCTACGATCGCAGATTCGAATCCTGCCTCGCGCATGTGTGTGTGTGGTGTCCTTAGGTTAGTTAGGTTTAAATAGTTCTAAGCTCTAGGGGACTGATGACCTCAGAAGTTGAGTCCCATAGTGCTCAGAGCCATTTGAACCATCAGTGCCATTAACCTGTGCACCTGCAATATCAGTCACTTAAATATGTTACCTGATTAAATGTATTCCATAAATTTTTATTACTCTACATTAATTACATTTCAGTGTTGCGATTTTTTCCGCCAGTGTATATGTGACACATAATATATCAGAGAGCTTCCTGCCTTAATTCTGACTGCTTCCGAAACTTAATTACCAGAGTTCCATAAAACATTATTTCTTAGTACTAAAGACACATATTCATTAACCATTTAAGAAACACCCAACACCCAACAGCATACAGAAGCACCATTGTTCCGACCGGTGATACAGTTTATTTCAACAGTTTCACCAACCAAATTTGTGTAAGTGCACTGTACATAAACCAGTCGCCAATATTGCTGTTCTGGAGAAAAGCATATCCACTGAGGCAATTTTCTATTATAACTCTCATTTGCAACATATACACATTGTACACCTGCTTCGCTGTCTTACTTAGCTCAGCTTAGAAGACCGCGAGGCTTATACATACATATACTACATGGGCGTAACTACCCGGAACCCAGTGACAACAAGTAGGTAATAACAATATGTTGTCCTGACCCATGGATATTTCAGAACATACCTCTGCTATTCTCAAACGAATTTTACGAATGGCTCGACATGGCAGCGTGACAGTCGCATCCACCAAAGGATCCGATAAACTGATAAACACTGTTCAAAAGTAACAATGACGGCGAAGTACATAGCATCCTCATAACTATCATGCTAGGAAAGACACCTACGCTACACGTCCAAATCTGCCCAAAAGTACAAGTTCAGAATACAAGTTTACTTTCACATCACAAATTTTTATTAAAGGTCTGCATACCATTAAAGCCCATGCTACAGTCCCTTCACTACCTCTTGGGAATCAGTGGAATAAAGAATTCCTCACGTAGTTCCAAACAGAGCAAACACTTCAGGGTCCTTACGTAACGAGCGGCCCCCTGTCCACCGCTGCAGCTCAGACCTCTGCACTCACAACCTTCGCCGTTGGCACTATGTGGTTCACCACCCAACTGCCCATACCACCTGCCGCCTCAATCCCTTCCGCAATTGACACTCAAAGCCGATCGATCCATACTCGCTATCGATTAGTAGACTCGTGCCAACTGGGAAAATAGTATCAAAGTCTCGGTAATCAAGGTAATATAAAACATCTGATGTGTAAGATGTCAGGCAAATCCAACACCTTCCATGAAAACCCTGACATGATAAGCAAATCCAGTAGTATGTCACATAGCTCCGAATAAATCGTGACATTAAATTAACCAAAGTAATACGAGTAACGAGTGAGCAAATGGAATACCACAGACTAACACAAGAATGCCTAAATGCATGTCATACCTTCCCACCGTGAGACCGACGCAGTTCCGAGGGGAGAAACGAGAACAGAAGCCGAGGGCAGAACCGTGTTAAGCTAGAAGGCCCTACGATAAGGGACGGACACCCACGTCGCCAGCTAACCGCTAGGACCACCCCCCCCCAGCCCATGTTAAAAGCTAGAGCCCTCCAGAAGAACAGTATAGATCTTACGAAAACACTAAAAGGGCCACCCCAGCCGCAAGTTATAGCGTGAGACTTTTTCGTGTCTCTGTTACATTGCAAACTTTAAAAACATTGCCCCACCACGAAAAGTATAACGTTTCTCATTGGATGGACAGAATTTTTGTAGGCGGAGCTTAAGGTTAACATTGAGACCCTGACTGGTCAGATGAAAACACAGCCAGATAGTCTTTTTTAACCAACTTCGGTAAATTTTAGTAAGGAGAAGTTAGGTGAGAGTTGCTTCCGAGACGGCGAGGTGAGCGGAGCTGTGCTGTCCGCCGCCCCCTGACGAACACTGACAAGGTAATGAACGCACGTGATGCCGCATAAAAGCGCATAAAGCTTCACTCAGAACTGCAGAAGTCTCATCTGTTACACCCCCTTTGTGCGTAATACTAGTGTCTATCGTCAATTAAAGCTCATGGTGTTCACATTTGCCACTTGAAGTAAAAATCCGAAATGCGATGATTTTTCTGTTGTATAGTTATGAAGCCACATCAGCCACTGTAATTTACAACAGGTTAGATAAGTAATTAAACATGATGGAGGGTCACTGTAGACCATTTTGATAGTTTTCTCTTTTGTGAAACTTAATTTAAACCTAGATTATAGATGTGATACGGCATAGGTCATCCTTCAATCCATTGGAGAACTTGGAAACCCATTCAGGGAATATTCGTTCACATTTTTGTTGAACGCAGTTGGTTTTTACCATCCTGTATTAAAACATTTCCTTTTTTCAATAGTGCAATTTATCAACAATGTTTTGTGAGTAGAACAAAATTTCCGATGGTAAACTTAACTGCTTTTTCGACGTTATTTTACCAGCTAACTAAAAATAGGAAAGCCTTGAACCCCTTCCACTAAATTTAGTTAGTATTAACATTCTTTTACAGGGAGTGCAGTGGAGCTGATGCTGAAATCATTAAGTATTTGGTTATATCTTCGCTAGTCTCACTGAACTCTTCTGAACTCTACATGTCATGTGTGGTCTGGCGTCTCCTTACCAGCAACAGGTCCCAGGTTCGAACTAGTCAATTCCCTAAAAAACACGCTCAGAGCGTCGTTGCGCAACAGTGGTACGGAGACACAATATAGGACAAACAGACACCACGCAGAATGTTTGAAAATGGCGACGCTGCCAGGATGGTAAAATACCATGATTGAAGGTCGACCACATGGCTAACTAGGTCAGAAAAATATCCTGTTAAAAATTTTCGTAAAAAAAAATTTTTTTGAAAGGCATAAGTAGTGGAAAACAGTAGCTGCAGCGATAGATAGTGAGACATTCTAGCAGAGACAATAGCATAATTAAGTTACGAATTTTAAAAATTGTTAGAATTAAGTTTTCTCCTCAATACAAGCGCACAGGTGGCGGATACATCGTTGACAAGTTGGTTCTGACCCAACAAGTAAGTGAATGGATTGTCAGTCTTGGGTATAATAAGTGTCAAGTCGTGTGAACAAAAAGTTTATGAAACGCGTGAGATCGTATGAGCGCATGTTGACTCGAAGTAGGGCGCGTGAATTTAAAACAGAAAATAAGGGATTCGGAAAGATTAGCAATGGCAGATCGAGACCAGCATGAAAATGGACAGAGAATAGAGGACAGTATAACAGACGATGCAGTATCGCGAGAAATAGGACATATAACTCACCATAACGAGGATAATGTACGTCAAGGCATAGAAAACGTAAGTCAGCATACGACAGAGGAGCAGGAAAGTAGAGAGACAGTCGATGAGAATTTAACTTTCGTCTTGAATACGTAGAACGCATAGTACAAGTAATCAGAGCTCCCTCACCACAGAGTACAAGGAATGCGAGCAGAAACGTGTCACAGCACAGTTCAATGCAATCGGCTGCGAACCAACACTTGGGAGAAAACACAGAGAGTAGGACGTCGGAAGAAAACGCAATAGGACCCAACAATCTGGCAGAATTATTACAACAAATTACGGAAACCATGACAAGGCAAAATAAAGACATAGCGAACCAAATTCAAATTCAGAATGCAGAAACCACGAGACAAATGCGTGCGATTAAAGAACAAAATCAAAAAAAAATTAGTTACACCTAAGTCATATTGAAGACGAGGCAAAAGAATCTCGCGAAGTGATAGGAAACTTAATAACAGGTCTCAATCAATTGAGAACAGACATTGACAAGGTACAAGCGGACGTACAAACATTGCGTAATGACATTCAGGACGAGATCAAAACATTACGTAACAACACCCGGGGAGAAGTCAAGAAACTAATGAAACAGATAAACGAAATTACTAGACAAGCAGCAAGTACAGCGCGTGAAGTTGTTGAAAACAGTGTGTTACACAAACGTATCACGAAAGCAGCGCTGAAAAGATATGATAAGCGCATAGTCAAAATAGAAGCGCAAACGAAGCGACAATTTCAGAAATTGCGAACAGAGTTGTTGCAAACCATTGAAGAGCGTAGTGAACAGGATCGAACAAGTACAGAGTCTGCAACCACATCCGTATCTGTAACAGCACCGGAAAAACAAGCAATTAACGAAGATATTACGCATTTGCGATTCCAATCACAGGCGGAAAGTAACATACGTGAAATCAGACAGCCTGCACAGCAACAAACACGTTTCGAAATTCTTGATGAACAAACGTCATCACAAACACATGCGGAACCACAAATGTATGTTTCAAGACAGTTTGGATCGTGCAATGAAGCAGCAAGGTTAGCCAGACAAGATACCGAACCAATACCTGACAATAGAAAGCCAGGTCGCGAAGAGTACAGTGCAATGCATTCAGCTACACGTTCACAAGCGATGGAAGAAAATTATTGCGTACCACTCCAACGATACTACACAAGGGTAGGCGAAAGTTACAGTGGACAATATCCAATGGATCTACCACAACCGGAAAGAACGACGGGATAAATGATCAGAAACAAAAGTGGCGAAGAATCGCGAATTTCATATGGAACTATGACGAAGTACGACAACGATCATTTCCTCACAGTCAGAAAATTTCAGCACTTTCGAGAAGGAAACTTATTACATTCACGAACTTTTATTGATCAATTCCGAGTAGGATTACCAGAACACTGGACGCTAGCACACAAATTAGACTTTATATGTGCACACATGTCAGGAACAGTCGTAGAAACCATGCAGAATGTTGCAGCGACATGCCGATCGTACGAAGATTTCTGAGAGAAGTTTCTCTCACGGTATTGGTCCAGCGAAGCACAGAAATAAGTGAAGTACGAATTATTAGAGAACCATATTTTGAAAATTCAGGAGAGAAGAGTCCCGTGAAATTTTTCGAATTAATGGCAAAGAAAAATCAATTCTTAGATGTACCATACAGTGACGGAGAGTTGATTAAATTATGCGCGATGAAGCTACCATAGAAATACCAGCAATCATTAGTAGGTCGCGGAGGCAATGACGTCGAAGCATTTAAAGCTATTCTAAGGGAACTAGAGTTCATATTTTCGGAAGATGTCTCAAGAAAAAAACGAAGCGCACGTGAAAACGAAAGCGAAAAGCAGTGGAATCCACAAGACACAGTACGAAGTAACAATAATTACGAACCATGTGATAACGTCGCACCAAGAAATGACAATAGATTTCAACAAAGAACCGGTTATGGATTTAGAAGAGAATATGGCAATAACTATAATTCACCCAGGAACGGCAACAACTGTTACAGAGGGAATAACGACAACCGGAACGGGTACTGGAGAACCAATAGACCGACAAATTATCAACAACCTGAACAACAAAAGAGAATACAGATAGAAGAGGTGGAGGTAAGACCACCAAACCCCGATCAACGTTCGAATTGACAGCTAAGCGCCCATGCCAAAGAGAATGACACACCGACCCAGGACAATTGCAGCACCTTGAACAGAGAAGTAAAAATCTTATCACGAGAAGAGAAGAAGGAAGAAACAAATCCACAGGGACCAGATGAAAACGAAGACAAGAAAATAACAATATCGTGTTGGGACGAAATTAATTGGGAGAATACTGACGAGGAAGATGAATTACCAGAGGCAAGCACAACGAATGTAGGAGGAAAGGACGAAGTAATGAGTATTGCAGAGCTATTTGAGCTGGAAACCAGGGAAAGCGAATTCAATGAGGATAATGAGCAGTCGACAGAAGTTGAAAATAAGTTACGAGTGGGCACGCAACCCAACGTATATAATGAAGGAAGTTATGAAGCGATAATTAGAGCATTTAGATGCGATTATGTGGAAGTAGCGACGAAGAAGGAGAAGATAGACGAGGATGAGGAAAAAGTAGAGGATGTTGAAGAAAGCGTAAATGAAGGAAAAAATAGAGAAGAGGAAATAAAAGAGAGAGAAGTAGCAGTCGAAGCTTATCCAACAGAAAGTTTGAATTCACAAGGGAAATTCCTAAAAAGACTCATGTATGATTCAGTGGAGGATTCGTTGATGCAAGAAGAAGAAGAACAGAACCAACCCTTTCAAATTCAACCAATTGTGAAGGCCATGGTAAAGCATATCCCAGTCAATATTGTAATTGATAGCGGAAGTGAACTGACTGCGATCTCAGAAAGTTTAGTCATGCAGTGTAATGTCAATGAGGAATTGCCAGTTCTGAAAACACGTAAGATTAAAGTAAGAGGTCCTATTAGAAACAATGCTGCGGAAGTTACGAGACAAACAAGGTTAACTCTTTCGTGTCAAGGTCAAAAGATCGAAGACAACTTCATGATTATACCTAAACTAATTGTAGATCTGATTATAGGTGCAGATTTTTTAAATGAGAGACGAGCGATAATAGATATGGGGAAAGGTAGCGTAACATTCAGGAATGTCACACTTCTCTTTGAGTAAAAGCTAAAATTAGAAGAAATACCAGTTATAAACAAACAATTAAGAATCACGTGAGATAAAGAGGATGAAGAATTAGAATGGTATGCACAAAAGTGGGAATCGACTCAACTCATGTTAAAAGTCCATAAAGAAATCGACGAAAAGTTTCAAGAAGTTCAAGGTATTTCGGAACACAGCAAAAGAGAATTAGAGGGTATTTTACGAGATAAAGCAGAGGTATTTTTACCTAAGACTGGCAGTAATAAACATTTTCAGTACAAGTTTGAAGATTAACTTTATTACTGGTAAATAATCAGCACAATATTTCAAGATTTATGTTGCAGATAAGATCGTCAGGAGAAAGAAGAATGAAGAGAGAGGAAGGTGGGAAAAAAAAGTAGTTTCAATAAAAACAAAAACAAAAATAACACCAATAGTGCCATAGATTAAGGTGAAGGGATAAAGCGTAGATAGTCTAACAGCATGAAATACTAAAATGCTATACACCACAACACTACACAAAAATAAAAAAACGAATTTGAGGATTCTTCTAGAAGTTAAAACTCAAAATATCTTAGAATTGTAACATGGAAAGGGCACCGAAATTTGTAAGACCTTTTAAGAAGGCAGAAAACAATGTAGGTACTAGACATATGTTAGACGATTATAAGTAAAACTTTTTGTAAGAACCATTGTAAAAAACTCCAGCAAGGATGAGATGCAACGACCCACAAGTTGCAATGAGAGAAGTATCAAGAATGGAAAGGACGTAATTAGCAAGACATGATTGATACAAGGCAGAAGCGTCGAGAGAAGGGAAAGGACAGCGAGACCAACAGAAGGCCCTTGTAGCCGAAGTGGGCAGTAAATAAATCTGCTGCCAAGCTGAACCACAGGGTGGTGGAACCCTGCTGGGACAGAACACGGAACCACACAGTGGCAGAACCCTGCAGAGACACGACAGGACACCGAACACCAGAAGGGTCCCCAAACGCCCCGACTCAACAGAGAGAACAAAAAACGGCCCGACGAGAAGACCGCTTGAGCAAGCCACCACTGGCAAAAAAAAAATATATGTGTAAAAGTCACACTACTGCTATTAAACAGCACGCTGATACACGAAACTGAAGAAAACTTCCACAAAGTAAAAATGACACGCCCAAACAATTTATCAAACTGTTACTAAGAGGAGAACTTCAAAGCGACTAGTTATCAATAAGTATTTCCATATCCTGCCCAGAGAAGAACCAAGGAGCAAGTAAGAAGCAGAGAAAAAGCAGGAAGAACAGAAGTTGAAGATTCGCAAGATTGAGACGAAGAAATAACAAGGGTGAAGAATAGACGACATACCTTCCCAAATCCCTACCCTACTGTAAACTAGTTGTCTGCGAAGTATTACAACGAAAACCGACAGCTTTCAGTGACACATAACGATGACTTTCACGCATACATAGCCAGTAAACCACGAGATTCTGCACTCACAGCTACATTAAATTATGGGACCTCCACAACAGCAACACACACTTGCAAAGCCAACAAGGAACGACGAACGAAGCTGTACATCAAATACTTGCCCACATCCATCTCGCTCAAGTCCATCACCTTCGTGCAAAAAACATTCGCCAACCTCATGCTTAAACATTCATAGGATTGTGTGAATGTGTGAAATGAAATTATGTGATGTAGGGATTGTGCAAAAGAAACGTGTAGAAAACTAAATAAGTTAAGCACACCAGACAGCTAATAAACTACAAAATAACAGTCATTGACTATGGACTGAGTAAAAAATAGACTATCGATAAAAATAAGTCGTTAGTTCTGAAATGGACAGTATATAAAGAACAAAAGTAAGGCATAATAAACACTAAAACTACATGCCACTTATTTTCTCCTCATAAAAATAAAGGAATAGCTATATTTTACTTATTTTCTCCTTATAAAAACGAAGAATAAAAAATGATCGTGTTGGATGTTTCCCCTTTTTTTTTAAACTTTTGTACCATTTGTTAGAATAATATCTCAATACTTGTGTATATGTATTTCTTTGTCAAAGCAATTCTTGGAAATAATTCTTATTTGTTAGTGTAACAAAGTTGAAATGAGTGTCAAGAAACAAAAACATTTTACTTGTACATGATATTGAGAAAATGTGTTGGGAATAGATTTTACTTAATTACTACATTTATAAAAAGAATATTTCTAAGAAAATCGATGTGAAGGACTCCTCACTTTCGATAACAAACTTCTTAAAAAACAAACTTCACAATTAAATAAAGAAAGCAAATAATTAAAAAATAATAATTATAATAGAATAAAAATATTCTTCCCTTGTCAATATAAACATATTTTTGATAATTATGTGGAAGAATATAAAAATATAAATTAGTAATACAAACTAGCATAGAACAGAATAACGTGGCTGAACAGTAGGCAACAAAATTTAGATAACAGAATAATTTTTGACTGGCTTAGACAACGATTCAATCATTGCCTAACTTCAGTACAAAAATTAAGGCAAATCCAAAACCTTCCGTGAAAACTCTGACACGATAAGCAAATCCAGTAGTATGTCACATAGCTCTGCATAAATCGTGACATTAAATTAACCAAAGTAATACGAGTAACGAGTGAGCAAATGGAATACCACAGACTAACACAAGAATGCCTAAATGCATGTCATACCTTCCCACTGTGAGACAGACGCAGTTCCGAGGGGAGAAACGAGAACAGAAGCCGAGGGCAGAACCGTGTTAAGCTAGAAGGCCCTATGATAAGGGACGGGCACCCACGTAGCCAGCTAACCGCTAGGACCACCCCCCAGCCCATGTTAAAAGCTAGAGTCCTCCAGAAGAACAGTATAGGTCTTACAATAACACTAAAAGGGCCACCCCAGCCGCAAGTTTTAGCGTGAGACTTTTCACATCTCTGTTACGTCAGGACCACCCCCCAGCCTATGTTAAAAGATATAGCCCTCCAGAAGAACAGTATAGATCTTACGATAACACTAAAAGGACCACACCAGCTACAAGTTTTGGCTTGAGACTTTTTCCTGTCTCGGTTACTTTGCAAACTAAAAACATTGCCACATCACGAAAAGTATAACGTTTCTCATTAGATAGACAGAATTTTTGTAGGCAGAGCTTAAGGTTGCATTGAGACCCTGATTGGTCAGATGAAAACACAGCCAGAGAGTCTTTTTAAACCAACTTCGGTAAATTGTAGTAAGGGGAAGTTAGATGAGAGTTGCTTCCGAGAGGGCGAGGTGAGCGGAGCTGTGCTGCTCGCCACCCCCTGACGAACACTGACAAGGTAATGAACGCACGCGATGCCGCATAACAGCGCATAAAGCTTCACTCAGAACTGCAGAAGTCTCATCTGTTACACCCCCTTTGTGCGTAATACTAGTGTCTATCGTCAATTAAAGCTCATGGTGTTCACATTTGCCACTTGAAGTAAAAATCTGAAACGCGTTGATTTTTCCGTTATATACACTCCTGGAAATGGAAAAAAGAACACATTGACACCGGTGTGTCAGACCCACCATACTTGCTCCGGACACTGCGAGAGGGCTGTACAAGCAATGATCACACGCACGGCACAGTGGACACACCAGGAACCGCGGTGTTGGCCGTCGAATGGCGCTAGCTGCGCAGCATTTGTGCACCGCCGTCGTCAGTGTCAGCCAGTTTGCCGTGGCATACGGAGCTCCATCGCAGTCTTTAACACTGGTAGCATGCCGCGACAGCGTGGACGTGAACCGTATGTGCAGTTGACGGACTTTGAGCGAGGGCGTATAGTGGGCATGCGGGAGGCCGGGTGGACGTACCGCCGAATTGCTCAACACGTGGGGCGTGAGGTCTCCACAGTACATCGATGTTGTCGCCAGTGGTCGGCGGAAGTTGCACGTGCCCGTCGACCTGGGACCGGACCGCAGCGACGCACGGATGCACGCCAAGACCGTAGGATCCTACGCAGTGCCGTAGGGGACCGCACCGCCACTTCCCAGCAAATTAGGGACACTGTTGCTCCTGGGGTATCGGCGAGGACCATTCGCAACCGTCTCCATGAAGCTGGGCTACGGTCCCGCACACCGTTAGGCCGTCTTCCGCTCACACCCCAACATCGTGCAGCCCGCCTCCAGAGGTGTCGCGACAGGCGTGAATGGAGGGACGAATGGAGACGTGTCGTCTTCAGCGATGAGAGTCGCTTCTGCCTTGGTGCCAATGATGGTCGTATGCGTGTTTGGCGCCGTGCAGGTGAGCGCCACAATCAGGACTGCATACGACCGAGGCACACAGGGCCAACACCCGGCATCATGGTGTGGGGAGCGATCTCCTACACTGGCCGTACACCACTGGTGATCGTCGAGGGGACACTGAATAGTGCACGGTACATCCAAACCGTCATCGAAACCATCGTTCTACCATTCCTAGACCGGCAAGGGAACTTGCTGTTCCAACAGGACAATGCACGTCCGCATGTATCCCGTGCCACCCAACGTGCTCTAGAAGGTGTAAGTCAACTACCCTGGCCAGCAAGATCTCCGGATCTGTCCTCCATTGAGAATGTTTGGGACTGGATGAAGCGTCGTCTCACGCGGTCTGCACGTCCAGCACGAACGCTGGTCCAACTGAGGCGCCAGGTGGAAATGGCATGGCAAGCCGTTCCACAGGACTACATCCAGCATCTCTACGATCGTCTCCGTGGGAGAATAGCAGCCTGCATTGCTGCGAAAGGTGGATATACACTGTACTAGTGCCGACATTGTGAATGCTCTGTTGGCTGTGTCTATGTGCCTGTGGTTCTGTCAGTGTGATCATGTGATGTATCTGACCCCAGGAATGTGTCAACAAAATTTTCCCCTTCCTGGGACAATGAATTCACGGTGTTCTTATTTCAATTTCCAGGAGTGTAGTTATTGAGAAGCCACATCAGCCACTGTAATTTACAAGAAGTTAGATAAGTAATTAAAGATAATTGAGGGTCCCTGTAGACCATTTTGATAGTTTTCTCTCTTGTGAAACTTAATTTAAACCTAGATTATAGATATGATATGGCATAGGTCATCCTTCAATCCATTGGAGAACTTGGAAACCCATTCAGGGAATATTAGTTCACATTTTTGTTGAACGCAGTTGGTTTTTACCATCCTGTATTAAAACATTTCCTTTTATCAATAGTGCAATTTATGAACAATGTTTTGTGAGTAGAATAAAATTTCCAATGGTAAACTTAACTGCTTTTTCGACGTTATTTTACCAGCTAACTAACAATAGGAAAGCCTTGAACCCCTTCCACTAAATTTAGTTAGTATTAAGATTCTTTTACAGGGAGTGCAGTGGAGCTGACGCTGAAATCATTAAGTATTTGGTTATTTCATCGCTAGTCTCACTGAACTCTTCTGAACTCTACATGTCATGTGTGGTCTGGCGTCTCCTTACCATCAACAGGTCCCAGGTTCAAACTAGTCAATTCCCTAAAAAACACGCTCAGAGCGTCGTTGCGCGAAAGTGGTAGGGAGACACGATATAGAACAAACAGACACCACGCAGAATGTTAGAGATGCTATAAGCATATGACGGGTTAGTGTAAAGTAGTTTTTATTTTTCAACACTACTTTACATTACTACGATGATTTGTTGAATTCGGGTGCTGCATTTGTTAAATGGTGATCAAAAGCAAGTGCGAAAACAAATTTCTCAGCATTGTTTGGACCATTCCAGAAATACCCCAACTGATAATGTGCTTCAGTCTGTAGCTTTGAATGAGACGTGAGTCCGATATTTCATGTCAAAAAAAAGATTGGAGTCAATGCAATGAACACAGTTCGTTTGTAATGTGGAACGGATTTTATCTATCCCAAAGGTTATGGCCCGTGTTTCCTATGATTCAAAAGAAATTCTTGTTGCTGATTGCATGGCAATAGATAATATCGGTAGTGGGGGCTGAATATATTCTGGTGCTGTCTCCATTGTTACGAGATTTCCAATGATGTTATCACTGACGTCACCGTGAAACATTATCAGATTTCATCACACTCACTCCCATATCTCTCACGCTCCATAACATTTCCTATGTATAAGATGGCACTAAATTCAAAAAAATGGTCAAAAATTCAAAATAGCCTATTTGGGCTAAGCGTAAAATGGCCGGAAAACGAAAATCTATGAAGGTAGACGTAGACCAACTGTCCTACATATACAATCCAAGATGGCGGACCTTAGGACAGCTTCTGTGACATCAGAATCCAAGTAGATGGACCTGGAATACTGGTGGAGCCTGCATGGTTGTCAGGTAACAAGTGCTACGTATAGAATGCAAGATGGCAATCCACGATGCCAACTTGTCTTTCTGTCTGTTCTTTAGCCCTACGATGTTAGAATTCAAGACAGCAGACCCTGGGATACCGGTGCACCCCGTATAGTTTTCAGGTCAGTTGTGTTAAGTAGAATCCAAAAAAAATGGTTCAAATGGCTCTGAGCACTATGGGACTCAACTGCTGAGGTCATTAGTCCCCTAGAACTTAGAACTAGTTAAACCTAACTAACCTAAGGACATCACAAACATCCATGCCCGAGGCAGGATTCGAACCTGCGACCGTAGCGGTCTTGCGGTTCCAGGCTGCAGCGCCTTTAACCGCACGGCCACTTCGGCCGGCGTAGAATCCAAGGTGGTGGATCTGAGGATACTGTTGCAGCCTGTATGTTTGCCATATTTCGTGCATTCTATGTTTATAATCCTGTTCTAAGTACAAAATGAGTGAAAATTAAAAAAATTCACTTCCTCCAAATCTAATGCTCATTCAGATAGCGTGTTCAAATAATTTCCTCAACTCCAGTTACCCTAAGTTTAAACAGAGTGAACAATTTCGTCTTTATTTTAACAAAATAGCGGACACCCCTCCCGTGGTCTGATCACAGGATGTTCAGAAGCCTCACCCATGCTGGACTGTGGTGCCTCTCATTGTGTGGGCCAGCACTGGGGCCATGTGGGGACAGTACCTCACCCACGTCGCTGGCCAGTAGCGCTGTTCGTGGACGCTCTGTCGCCAAGGAAACAGGCAACATGCACTGATTAAGCCGGGCCACATAGCCGCGCCTACCAACTGTTCATGTGCTTTTCTACAATTTTTTGGGCGTGGTTGTCCAGACAGTGCACTGACATCAGAGCACCCTCCACCACAGCACCTCTAACTGCAAGGCATAGATCGATGGCCCACGTGATGTCAGAAGCTCAGTGTCACCATCAGCTATCATCCCCGCTACGTGAAACCCACTACTACTTAGCGCAACCTGGCTTAAGCCCCTGCACTGCACCGAATGAGTGCACAGAGCGAAGTGGCGCAGTGGTTAGCGCACTGGACTCGCATTCGGGTGGATGATACTTCAAACCTGCGCCTGGCCACCCTGATTTAGATTTTCCATGATTTCCCTAAATCGCTTCAGGCAAAGGTAGGGATAGTTCCTTTGAAGGGGCACGGCTGACTTCCTTCCCCATCCTTCCCTAATCCGATGCGACCTCTCATCCCACTATTTGGTCCCTTGCCCAAATCAACGAACCAAGCAACCTAATGAGTGCAGTATGACAAACAGGTGGATGCGACAGCCTTTGGAGGCTGTGAGAATCCAATGACAAACCTATCCAGACTGGATATTTGTGATTTCCCTATTCTATTCATAGTGCAGACAGAAACCTTGTTACTTTTGTACAGAAATGCTATTTCTCACCAACTTTCCCTGCAATTTATCACTAATTTCAACTTGAAAATGGACTTTGTGGCCCTCTTATGCCTACAGCTAACACGAACAAGTCTTCCGTCTACTGGCTGTGCATTCAGTCATCGTAGTGTGGTCGCTATTTATAGCTGAATTACTTTCTCCAGTACTATGTCAAAATAACGTAAAAGTGCGCGAACATATTATCTACTTGCCAGGAATGTGGAGACCTACTTTCAAGTGTCAGGGTTCTTCTGTATACACTGAGATGACAAAAGTCATAAGATACCTATTAATATCGCAGAGGACCTCCTTTTGCCTCACGTGGTGCAGCAACTTACCTGGAATGGACATAAAAAGTGGTAGGACGTCCCCTGCAGAAATATAGATCCGTGCTGCCTCAGCAGTCGTCCATAGTTGCGAACGTTTTGCTAGTTCAGGATTTTGTGCTTGAACTGTCATCTTGATTGTGTCTTATAAAGGTTCTATGCGATTCATTTTGGGTGATTTGGGTAACCGAATCATTCGCTCGAACCCTCCAGAACGTTCTTCAAACTAGACGCGAACAATTGTGGCCTGGCGACATATTCCAACATTGTTTGGGTGCATGTAGTTCATGAAGAGCTGCAAGTCAGTCAATGATCAGTGCAGTTGGGCCAGAGGAACCAGTACATTCCATACGAACGCATCCCACACCAGTTTGGAGCCACGATACGATCGTCATACCTCCCACATTGATTTCTGCGGTTATTTCACGCAGTCGTTTTTGTCTGTTAGCACTGACATCTCTACGCAAACACCACTGCTCTCGGTCGTTAAGTGAAGGCCGACGGCCACTGTGTTATCCATGTTGAGAGGTAATGCCTGAAATCTGGTGTTCCCGGCACACTCTTGATACTGTGGATTTCAGAATATTTAATTCCTTAACGCTTGCTGAAATGAAATGTCCCATGCATCTAGCTCCAACTATTATTTCATGTGTAAGTCTGTAAATTCCCGTAGAGCGACTATAATCACGTCCGAAACCTTTTCACTTGAATCACGGGAGTACAGATGACAGCTCCGCCAATGTATCGCCCTTTTTACTTTGTGTACGCGGTACTAGCGCCACCTTCATATATGCATATTGCTATCCAATGACTCTTGTCACCTCACTCAATATATATAGAGTTTCAAGTTACTCCGCACACAATGGGTAAGTATGTGAGTAATCAATGAAGAACAGGTTGCCAAAAACTAAATGTATCTATATGTTTTGAAGGTCACAAATCTTCGAATGTGATAACGAAAAGGTATACTGATCATAGCTGATGGAACTCAATGAGCACATAAAGAAACTCGAAAATGATAGTCGTACATTAACAGCCCTCCTATTAGATCATCATCCACTTAGAAGTTCTTAAAGAGTATGGATGGTGTGACGCGGCTGGTGTTCAAACTGGTTCAAATGGCTCTGAGGACTATGCGACTTAACATCTGAGGTCATCAGTCGCCTAGAACTTAGAACTAATTAAACCTAACTAACTTAAGGACATCACACACATCCATGACCGAGGCAGGATTCTAACCTGCGACCGTAGCGGTCGCTCGGTTCCAGACTGTAGCTCCTAGAACCGCACGGCCACTGTGGCTGGCGCGGTTGGTGTAGTAGCAGTAGTTGTGCTAGTAGGTTCATTACATGGACTGAAACAGTAGATCCCCCAATTAGCTATAGAGTAGCTATGCTACGCAGTAAGCATTCGACCAGAGACGGAACTGGCAACCTTAAGGCTACATAGGGGCGATTAAAAACTTTTCACCCGAGGACGTTGCTGGGCAGATATGCAATGTAGCACGACTCCGATGTGGGTGTATAAGAACCGACATGTAGGCAAGTGATTAGTGTAGCATTCGTGTCTTTCAGACATGCGTGCGGTAAATGCGGAGACGTGAATTATAACGATGTTGTCACCATATACGTCCAAACAGGACCATCGAGTGTTATTCTTTTCTTCTCTGCTGAAGAACAAACATAGACAGGCATCCATTGGAGAATGAAGAATACGTAGGAGGCAGAGTGCTTCTCTAAAACCACCGTTGTGGAATGAAAACTGCGACAAGGGGTGCTGCTGATTCATAACGCATGTCAACACATCGCAAATGACGCTGCGTAAAAGTTACCCAGCTCAAGCGGGAGACACACGAGCACTCGCCCTATAGTACTCATCTCTCCCCATGCGATTATCAAGCTTCGGTCCACTAAAATGCCCTTGAAGGGTTGACGAAGATGTACAGCAGGATATTACGGAATTCTTCACGTTGCAGGAGACGGTGTTTTACCAAAAGGGTATTTCAAACTGGTGCGTCGGTGGGATTTCCTCAGTGCTTACGGCAATTTGCCTGATTGGCATACCGATTCTGGACTGTAAGGTCTTCGAACAGAAAGTTTTCCAACGACCCCTACAGCTTTTAAGAAAATTTACGGACCAATTGCCACGGAAATTTCCTAATCCCACTAAAGAAAATGTATCTCCACATTTCGTCGTGCGTTACACGTCAGTACGTGAAACTATGTGTGAATTTAGCACATTATATACAGGCATAGAACTGCGCTCTTATTTAAGTATATACACATACCCAGCTATTCAGTGTGTCCAGAAATGTTGCCACAAACTTCGAGGAACTGTAGAGGGTATCTTGAGGAAAAAACGAGGACAGGAACCCGTGTCCGGAAATGTCATTCATCGACGCAGCAGAGCGTCGAAGTTATAGGCACTGACGGATCATAGGCTGAACGCCTCGCTATGTTGTCTGTTATTCAGTAATCGCAACTGATTGCCACGACAGCCAGTAGGGAAAACTTTGCTAGGTGCTGCGTAGACAGCCTTTGTCTTATTTGAGCGTAATTCTTCTATACCTTGGTGGATGACATTTAATGACACAGGCATCTATCAGGTGTTTATTTTTCCCCTGCCGGCCGGAGTGGCCGTGCGGTTATAGGTGCTACAGTCTGGAACCGAGTGACAGCTACGGTCGCAGGTTCGAATCCTGCCTCGGGCATGGATGTGTGTGATGCCCGTAGGTTAGTTAGGTTTAAGTAGTTCTAAGTTCTAGGAGACTGATGACCACAGTAGTTAAATCCCATAGTGCTCAGAGCCATTTGAACCATTTTTTTCTCCTGTGTACCGAAAAGCATGTAAGATTGTAGGGGGTTCCAGGAGAAAAATAAACTGCGGATGGAAACCCGTGTCAGAAACTGTCATCCCGAGGCAGCAGAGCGTGGCGTTCATTGAAGACAAGGCCTCTCTACACCGCAGCTAGTTCCATCTTCTCCACTGTCGATCGAGACAATCAGTGCCGGTGCCTAAAACTTCGACGCTCTGTATCATCGTCGAATAATGTTTCCGAACACGAGTTCCTACCGAGCAAGGTGGCGCAGTGGTTAGACACTGGACTCGCATTCGGGAGGACGACGGTTCAATCCCGCGTTCGTCCATCCTGATTTTGGTTTTTCGTGATTTCCCTAAATCGCTCCAGGCAAATGCCGGGATGGTTCCTTTGAAAGGGCACGGCCGACTTCCTTCCCCATCCTTCCCTAATCCGATGAGACCGATGACCTCGCTGGTCTCCTTCCCCAAACAACCCAACCCAACCCACGAGTTCCTATCCTCGATTTGTTCCTCAAGACGCCGTCTAGAGCCCCTTGACGTTTGTCGTAACCATCCTCGGATACCCTGTCACTAAGAGTTTATTAAAAGTAAATTAAATGATAAAACACCATACAAATGATGTTGAGGTGGATGAAGCACCCCCTCGCAAGGAATTTGCGATAACTCATAGATCTGAGAACACTCTTACTGGTCGTTCCCGATGTGTAGGTTTAAAAGAACAAAACTAGCAAACTGGGAGAATACACCGCACTGCGCATGGGCCGTACCAAGTTATAAACAGTGAGTGTTCTAACACTGAAACAGCTAAACCAATTGAAATCGTACACACGCAAGAAACGTCAACAGTGTACGTAAATACGCAGAAAGCGCAAACGGAGAGAGAGAGAGAGATACGCTAAACAAGCGTGTGGCAGAATATTAGCAGAACTGGTTTCTAAACTAGCGAAAGCATCAAGTGAACTGAGTCTGCCGCCGCTTCCTCTTCTTGCATCGGTCACCAGATGCTCTTCCAAATACACACGGCATGGGTGCACCCTGTTGGTGGCTACCGTGACCAGTTTTCTGGCTGCCACCATCGTTGGTTCTGCGTCCTTTGTTGCCATGGCATTTTCGACAGGCGTGGATACCAAATTACTCAAAATGGTTCAACTTGCTCTAAGCGCTATGTGACTTAACATCTGAGGTCATCAGTCCGCTAGAACTCAGAACTACTTAAACCTAACTAACCTAAGGACGTCACACACATCCACGCCCGAGGCAGGATTCGAACCTGCGACCGTAGCAGCAGCGCGGTTCTGGACTGAAACGCCTAGCACCGCTCGGCCACTGCGGCCGGCACCGAATTACTCCCGGCTCTAATGGGCACATAAGGATGATATTGCCCAGGCCTACTTCTCAAACCCTTAGGAAGGGGAGAAAGAGAGTCTGGAAACGTAGCCAGCGGCTCCATTGGGACGACAGTATGCTCAGACGTGTCTGCTGGGACAAAGGGCTGCCCAAAATACAACTCTTCCTCGCCGTGTTTAAATGGCTGCAGATCTCGGACTGGAAGGAGCAGCTCAACTTCCATTGGTTGGCCCCCCCTGCAGTGTGGAGGACGAATGTTACCGTGGCGTCAAGTAATTAATAATAATGGTGCACGGTTAGCCATTCCTGTTGCCTTACATGCTGATGGGAAATACTGACCTCGTTGTAGGCCCCAGGTGCCGGCAGTTCTGGCCGAGCGGTTCTAGGCGTTTCAGTCTGGAACCGCGCGACCGCTACGGTCGCAGGTTCGAATCCTGCCTCGGGCATGGATGTGTGTGATGTCCTTAGGTTAGTTAGGTTTAAGTAGTTCTAAGTTCTAGGGGACTGATGACCTCAGATGCTGAGCCCCATAGTGCTCAGAGCCCCTCCCTCCCACTTTTGTAGGCCCCATAATAGGCTGGTTAGGGGGTTGCAAGGTATTCTCACGTTGTGGTTGTGGTTAGTTCTTGTGTCTTCTATATCTATTGTCTCCGGCCACGACCTCAAAAAGTTTCGGACTCTGACCGACGCCCAAACGTTCATGCCCAAACCAACACGCGCTCCTGTAAATGGAGTGTAAAACGTGACTGCTGGGAATGGAGGTGTAGGACAGAAGAGATTCAACAATGTATGGGGCTGTCATCCATGCAGAATTTCTGCTGGACTACGTCCATTTACCGGGGTGGTGCAGTAGGTGGCTAAAAAATGCGAAACAGAATCATCTACTGGCATGGTTTGCACTGCCTTCCTCATTCGAGTCTTAAATGTTCTGATCATCCACTATGGCTCTGAGTTGGATGCCGGATGAAAAGGAAGACAGAATGCCTGATGCTGTACACAGGGAGCCTGGGGTCCATTTTCAGTGATGGGCGTGGGTGGTGCAGTATCTATTACAAATATGGTCGTGGTGGCCCTGATGGTGGATCTCGCTGTAGTGGTGATCAGCTGTGTTATGTAGTGGCAGTCTGACAGGGCTTCCACCAGTATCACGCACATTTACCCGGAAAAGGGACCAGCTAGCTGGTTGCGCCTATGGCAAACAGATCTGGAGCGGTGCCTCTTCGGTCTGCAAACAGCCTTGAGACCGCCTTAATGTACAGTCGATATGGGTGCTTATGGCAGGCCAATATACATTCCGCCGAGCTAACACATTCATGTGCAACATCCCCCAGTGAGTAGAATGCAGTAAGTCAAAGGCACATGGATCTAATGAAGGCGGAACTATAACACAACATTCGTCATCCTCTATTGTACATAACAACACTCCCTGATGTACACTGAGCTGCTAGTTGATGCTAAAATAAGTTCGAAAATCTGGATGGGCGCCCTTGCCGTTTGAATAACAGCGGAAGTGCTGTGCAGCACTTGGTTGTGACATATGACTACTGAAGCTTCTGTGGGAATGACATTCTTGTAGCATTGTATCTAAATTTTTGTCAATCGCAAAACAAACTGTTTCTTCCCTATCAAACTCCTTTATCAGGACCCATGGGTAATGTGGACAACGCATGAGAATTAGCATGCAGTGGGTCAATAATGGAAACTATAAAAATAATTGCTGAAAAATAATGCCCAACGCCGTAGTCTGTGAGCCGTCCTGTCAGGGAGTCTGGACTTAGGATTAAACAACGATACCAACATTCTATGATCCACGATCAAGTGAAATTTGAAGCTATACAGGAAAACGCGAAACTTTTTAAATACGCAATAGCCAGCGTCTCTTTCTCTATCTGGGAGTAATTCTTTTAGATGGGCGAGAGGGCCTTAGATGCGAACGCAGTCGGTTGTTCTGATCGGTCTGAATTTCTGTTGGATAGGACGACACCAGTCTCATACTGCGGTGCGTCGGTAGCCAGATTTAAGCTTTTCTTTGGATCAATGGAAACAAGGCAAGGGGAAGAGTGTAAACAATCCGTTAGTCGCAACACCAAAAGACAATCTAGTAACCTTACAGAGACCAAACTGTGTATTAATAACAAGCAACTGCTGTGACTTAGAATTGATGGGTAATCCTATCCACCAGCCACTCTCGTCAATAACTCCTCAGGGCGAGGAACTGAATAAACTTCCACATCATTCTGGCCATTAACTTTGACTTTATTTGCTGGTGGGACCTGGCAGTTCCGGCAGATTCTGTTTGACAGTACATAGCTCAGCAGTTCATTAGATCTGTAGGGACAGAAAGGTGCCATTCCATACAGTTTGTGCTTCTTTCGCTGGGTGTCAGCACAGCCTGCACCCCATTCCCAAGCCTATACATCAGCCTGGTATGTAAGCAGATGTATTACGAATGGATGCTCGTTGCGTAACAAGGTTACTTAAATGAAAGTAAGGTTAATATGTGAACTGAGTTGAGATTCATGATGTAAATTAAGTTTTTTGGTCTACAGTTATTTCCCTGGTGATTCAAACCCATTGTAGATAATTGTGTACAAAGTATATTTCTGGTAAAAAATTGAAAGTAAAAACGGAATGGTATTAGAGTACCAAAAACAATTTCGTTCGTACAGAGAAAATTCAGGACTAAAAGGTTTAAAATCGCCACACAACTGAATTGCCCCACTTGGTCTTTTAACCACCACTATTAATGTTATTTTGTCCTCCACATTGTTATATTCTGCTGCAACTATCAGTTGACGTCTCAACAGAATTCGTTGGCGACTATAGCAGACTATTGTTTCTTTAACTGCTTTTAATAGGGGACTACGACGTTTATGACACATTAATCAACAAGGCTGCGGCATCAATATCGAGCTGAAATTCAACTCAGTATTCCAAAACAGACAATAGCAAAAGATTATGAGTGTTTTGCCAGGTGTGTGAGCTTGGGTCAGAAAGCGCGTTAATATACAACTGGTCAGTACTGAAAGCATTATGCCGCATACAAACGGCAGTGATGTGGCCCCTTTGCTTACACTTGAAACAAATATTTAAATGCAGACACTTCTGTTGGATGTGATGTGGCAGCCTGAGTATGCCTCATAACTATGGCCCGGATTTTAATGACAAGTCATATTTTTTCTGAACTATAGGGTGAATTTTAGAAAAATGCGAATGTATTTTGATTGTGCATATAAAGTCATATTTCCACAAATTTTAGTAATAGGTCATATTGCGGCTAACGTTTAATATAATAGGTCATATTTGTCAAAAATGCATATACCGTTTTTCTCGTATCTTACGGCACACACGAATGAGATAATGAATATGTTGCTCACGAGACAATATTTAACGTGCTATTATGAAAGATAAACAGATAAATTAGTACACAGCTTTATTTCTCAGGACTGTAGCAGAAAATCGGTGTACCACAACAGTCGTTTCGCGAACATAAAACATTGTTGCGCAGAGTCGACAATACGCTCTCATAGCCAAGAAAGGCGGCTTCTGCCGTAATAATCATCGCAGTCGCGCAGGTGTTCCCAGTAACCAGTTTGAATACAGCCTTTGCCTTGTTCAACATGCCCAAAGCAAAGTGCTCCGACAGCGTGAAGGAGGAGGAGGAGGAGATTAGTGTTTAACGTCCCATCGACAACGAGGTCATTAGAGACGGAGCGCAAGCTCGGGTGAGGGAAGGATGGGGAAGGAAATCGGCCGTGCCCTTTCAAAGGAACCATCCCGGCATTTGCCTGAAGCGATTTAGAGAAATCACGGAAAACCTAAATCAGGATGGCCGGAGACGGGATTGAACCGTCGTCCGCCCGAAGGCGAGTCCAGTGTGCTAACCACTGCGCCACCTCGCTCGGTACAGCGTGAAGTTGCGAGGATATGTTCGAGAGTTTGGAGAGGAGTTCTTTAGTACTGATGGGAAAATTTTATTTTGTAAACTGTGTGAGGTTAAAGTTAGTACAGAAAAGCGCTTTAATGTGCAACAACACTGTAATACAGCTAAACAGAGCAGCTGTGTGAAACGAAGTGCTGAAAATAACAGCAGGCAAACGGTGTTATTCGAACAGATAGGTCAATCGTCAACCGTGCAATCATTCTGCAAGGATTTGTGTGAGATGATGGTTTCCTGCAACATCACATTGGAAAAGCTGAAAAATCCACACTTCAGACGGATCTTGGAGAAGTACACAACACATCAAGTTCCAGATGAATCTACACTGAGAAAGAACTATTTACCCGTATGCTACAATGATGTGCTCAACAAAATACGAATTTCTATTGCTGAGCAAAAGATCTGGCTGTCGATAGATGAAACTACGGATATTAGTTGGCGATATATTGAAAATGTTGGAGATATGTTCCTACCTTGGAGATATGTTCCTATTAACGTGTGAAGCTCTCGATAGAGGAAACAATTCCACGATTGCTATTTTGTTTGACAACTCTCTGAAGCTAATGTGGCTGGATGGTGTGAAAAGAGACAACGGTTTGCTGCTTGTAACAGATGGCGCTTCCTATATGGCTAAAGCAGCCAAAGGGCTTAACAGATTCTCTACCCCAGTATGGTGTACGCCACTTGCCTTGCACATGCGTTGCACAGAGTTGCCGAAGAGGTGCGATGAAATTATCCTGACGTGGACAAATTAATTTTCTGTGGCAAGAAAATCTATCTGAAGACTCCGATACAGGTGTAGAAATTCAAGGAACAAGCACCTTCAACGCCCCTCCCATCTAAACCTGTTCTTACACGATGGGGTTCTTGGCTTAATGCTGCTGAGTATTACCACACCAACTACACCCAAATAAAGACAATCTTCTGTGAGCTAGATAGCAATGAATCTAGTGCTATCAAAATTGTGAAAGAAGTTTTATCAGATATATTGTCTCGAAACTTGGCATACATCAACGCCAATTTTTCAGTGATATCAAAAGCCATCAAACGATTGGAAGCTGTTGGCACTCAGCTATGTGAGGCCCTGAGTATTGTGCAACATGTGCAGAGTGAGTTGGGTCGATCTTGTGGTCATGTGGCTGACAAAGTGAAAGTCAAATTGCAAAGTGTTCTCCAACGGAATCCTGGATATTCTACACTGTGCAAAACTAGTGACAGTCTTTCAGGGAATGCCGCAACATTTGAAGATACTGAAACAAAGCTGAACTCCAGTGACCTGGCTGCCTTCAAATACGCTCCAGTGACGTCTTGTGAAGTGGAGCGGACATTTCTCAGGTACAAAACTATCCTCAGTGACAACCGTAGCCGGCCGGTGTGGCCGAGCGGTTCTAGGCGCGTCAGTCTGGAACCGCGTGGGCGCTGCGGTCGCAGGTTCGAATCCTGCCTCGGGCATGGATGTGTGTGATGTCCTTAGGTTAGTTAGGTTTAAGTAGTTCTAAGTTCTAGGGGACTGATGACCTCAGATGTTAAGTCCCATAGTGCTCAGAGCCATTTGAACCATTTGACAACCGTAGATCTTTGACAATGGAAAACCTGAAAATGCACTTTGTGATCCAGTGCAACTTCGCAGATACTGAAGATTGACATACGGTATTAGATAATGTGAAACGCTTTAAATACTATGTAGAAATAAAAAAAAATTGTTTTACTGTTTCGATAGATGATCTTTTCACTGTACTTTGTGTTTAGAAAATAAAACATTCAGACATTCAAAAAATAGGTGCAAATTAGCCATAAATCCTACAGAAAGAAAGAACTATACATACAATATTTTGAGAAGTGAATTTTTTATTACTTTATGGTGAATAAAAAATTAAATAAACAGAATGCTGCCGGCCGGAGTGGCCGTGCGGTTCTAGGCGCTACAGTCTGGAGCTGCGTGACCGCTACGGGCGCAGGTTCGGATACTGCCTCGGGCATGGATGTGTGTGATGTCCTTAGGTTAGTTAGGTTTAAGTAGTTCTAAGTTCTAGGGGACTGATGACCACAGCAGTTAAGTCCCACAGTGCTCAGAGCCTAATTATAACAGGCTCATCCAAGAATTGCGCCCTCCGGGTGCGGCCGCGAGGAAGTGTAGTTCAGCGCCCCGTCCGCGACCGTGTGTCGCTAGTGTCGGCACAGAAACGAAAGAGAGAGGGAGAGAGAGAGAGAGAGAGAGAGGGAGAGAGCTGCGAGTAGCGAGTGAGACCGCAGAGCACTGCTCTGCGCTGGACAGTGCCGCGGTCAGGTCCAACGGAAACAAAGTAACAGAGGAAGCGCACCTCTGTAAAAGAGGTCGATGAGCGGTAAACAAGCGAACCATTTACTATTTAGGCAACGACTAGTGTTCGTGTGGCAGAATTACTACACAAAGCTTTAGAAAACCATATCCGAAACAAGAATCGAAGAACAACTTACCAGGAAAGTACTTGGGCTCGAACAAACATAAATACACCAAAATCGTGTGAGAAATAATGTAAAGGTATCTTATTGCACTAGTGATAATCCCGCATCTGCAAAACTCTGCAGTCGTCCGTTAGAGGCACTGCGTATGCCATGCCGCATTGCACATGACCTGCCGGTGCGCCAGTCGGGACCAGTAGGGACGGTGCAGTGTGCCTCTGAAGTTGCGTTTTGGGATATTATTTGTGTATTGAAGCGTCAGATGGCTCGGAGATTGGTAATCAATCCTGCTAATGTATTACGATTGGTTGAGATGAAGTTACGAAGAACCCTTCTTCGTGAAGATGGTATTGGTGTAGAAGACGAATCATTCGCATGTTTTCCGGTATCTATTATAGTGCAGAAATATGAGCATAAGTTAGAACCAGATACTGTTGTTACACTAAGACATAATGATGATGATAGTGATGACAATGACGAACAACTCGTTGCAAACGGTAGTGCTACTGCAAGTGCGGGAAGAGGCGATGGAGGCAGTGACAGTGAATACCAACCGTCTCCCAAGAAGAAGGTTAAAGTTGCAAGTATCATCACGGCGTTTGATGACAACACACTAGAGAACATGTACGATGATTATTACGTAAGAGGTTTCGACACATACGACAAGCTTCTGAAAAGATACCCTAAACTGAAGTCTAAAAGCAATATTAAAAACATACCGGATTACGTGGCAAAGAAAAGAGAAGGAAATTCAGTTTTCAAAGGATCGTACACTACTGTTCAAGACCATCAAGGAGCGTGTAATGGCGAAATTCGATGAAGCGCGAGAATGCGGTTCCGCCGTTCATTATTGGCATTTACAACATTGGGCATTGGACGTAGCCAGAAATCTCGGGTGTACAAACTTTACAGCTTCACTAGGATTTATTACTAATTTGAAAAAGGAGTTTAGGATAACATCACGCCGTATCACTATGCTCCAAGCACGAAAAGATAAGGATGACGAAGAAGAGCTGATTGAAAGAGCTCAAACGTTTGTTGCTGACGTCAATGAGCATATCACGAGAGAAAACAATGATATTAGTTCTGTATGGAACTGTGATCAGAGTCAGTTCAACTATGAACTTTCTTGTGACAGAACACTATCCATGAAAGGGGAGAGAAACACTGTCGCGATGTTGCAATCAGTTAACTGTGCAACACATAGTTACACGATCGATGTTGCTATATCAAAGGACGGACGATTGGCAGACAAACTCTATATTTGCCTCCAAGAATCCAGTAGAAAGTTTGGACCCCGCGTGTCAAGGCAAATAGAAACGCGTCGATGCAAGTGTGAGTGGGAGGATGACGAAAGAACATCTGAAGACGTTTTATCTGTCAGTTTTGAATCCAAATTTGTCGAGAAAGTCATTAGTACTTTGTGATTCCTGGTCTGGACATAAGGATGAACGAGTACTACTGGAAGCATCTGGCGGAAAACATGTAGATTTAAAAATCATTCCGCCTAAACTACAAAATATGCACAACCTCTGGATGTGTATTTCTTCAGGCAATATAAAATACATGCCAAGAGAATAACAGACTTCATTAAACTACGTTCCAGTAATATGCAGCAGAAATTGCACGACAGATTCTTTATCATGAATATGCATTCTGTCATTTACAATCACTTATCTGCGGGAGTATACAGACCAATGCTTCGTTACGCGTGGCAGAACGCTGGCTACGATATTGTTGAACCAGTGAACAACTTCAAAAGTGTCATTGACGTGGCGTTCAACACTGATATTATAGAATGTGCAAATACGCCATGCGATCAACTTGCATTTCTTCACTGTGCGTTTTGCAGTCATTCGTATTGCTCGGAGCATTTTATTGACATTCCGCGCTTGCATTTATAGTTAAGATTGCTGTATTGCTTGTGGCGTCTACAATTACATCTACAGTGATATCTAGAGCATGACTGCAGAGTTTTGCAGAAAAACTACACCCACCAGCACATTCAGAGATACATAGTGGTCCTGTAACCAAACGTTCTTACAGATCTGTTTGTTCGAGCCCAAGTACTTTCCTGGTTAGTAGTTTTCTGACCCACAGGTTGATTCTATTAGTTCTACATATGCGCAGTCGTCATATGTACAGTAGGCGTCTTACGAAAAATATATCAGTTTCTTAAATGAACTAGAGTCATAAATGCCGGCCGGTGTGGCCGAGCTGTTCTAGGCGCTTCAGTCTGGAACCGTGCGACCGCTACGGTCGGAGGTTCGAATCCTGCCTCGGGCATGGATGTATGTGATGTCCTTAGGTTAGTTTGGTTTAAGTATTTCTAAGTTCTAGGGGACTGATGTTATGTCCCATAGTGCTCAGAGCCATTTGAACTATTTAGAGTTATAAATATTCTATTTTAGAAATAATATTATGTAAGGGATATAGAGTCTCATTCTTACTGTTAAATGTAAATATTTTTTTATTACTTCGTGCTACAGCTTTTTGTATCCCTTTTCAGAGTTTAGAAATCGGATCCTTAGTTTGCTGTTTTGTACGTGATAATTTTATCTGACCAAGTTTGAAAACTAATAAAAAAATAGAATTAAGGTTATAAAGCTCTTTAAATGTTACTGTCAACATTGTTGAAGAAAACAATTAACATTTTACACTTTTTTTCTTTTTCGAGGAAACGATTTTGTCTAGGTTTGGTACAATATTCCGTGAGACTGGTAACCTTTAGTCAAATTTTTATCCCCAAGTAATGAACGGTTCTTAGTTTTAGCAAGCTTTAAAAGAGAGAAAAAGCGTTCACAAATATACGTGGAATCAAACATTGAGAGAACTTCGCCCGCGTGCTTCCGCAAAAGAGGATATTTCTCTCGTGGAAGACAGCTGTAAAAGTCATCCAAAGTTTTACACATAAGAAAGCGGTCCTTCAGGCGGATATCGCATAGCAGGTCAATCAGCTCTAGTTGAAGCACTTGTGAGACGTCCTCTGCCCGAAGGGAAAACGGGCGAACAAATATATCTAAGGCCGGTTGAAGCTCACTTATCTCCAAAACTCTGTTTTCAAACTGTTCTTGTAATTCGCAAATGATTTCAACATAATCTGAAAAATCCACATCTTCTTTAACGCTGTCTAGTTCAGGAAAGTGTCTACAATCCCTCTCGCGCAACTGTTTTTCCCACAAAATAAGTTTTTTTGAAATACTTGAATCGTCTGCACTAAATCAACAACATAGCGATTTTCGCCTTGGAGTGAAATGTTCAAAGTATTTAAATGACCTGTAAGGTCACTCAAAAAAGCCAAATTCGCCACCCACTTAGGATCACAAAGTAATTCTTCTGGACGTCCTTTCATTTCCGAAAAGATATTTATTTCGCCCCTCAAAGAGAAAAACCGATGAAGCACCTTTCCTCTGCTCAGCCATCTTACTTCGGCGTGGTGGGGGATGTCCGGGTATTCCGCTTCGATATCAGCGAGAAATTCTTTAAATTGGCGATGTGTGAGTCCATGCGATCGAAGATAATTAACCGTACGAAGAACTGCGTCCGTAATATTTTTTATATTGACAATCTTCGCACAAAGTGCCTCCTGGTGTATCAGACAATAGACTGCCGCGAATAAGGAACAGACAACTTGAGCCATTTTTGACCTGACGTAACCCAGGAACATAGAGCGTATCCCTCGTAGCGCAGGGGCTCCATCCGTTGTTACACTGATCAGGCGTTCCCATTTTAAACCCATTGACTTTAACACGTTTTACTCGGCTAGAAAAATATCCAAACCCGTGGTTGTGTTTTAAAGGTATAAGGTCGAGAAATTCTTCGGTGACACGCAGATTGTCGTCGACACCTCGAATAAATATGACGAGCTGAGATATGCCCGCGTCGTCCGCAGACTCGTCAAGAGCGATAGAAAATGAAATTAAGTTTGCCGCTCTCTCCATTAATTGCTGCTCCATATCTGAGACATTATCTTCGACTCGGCGAGCAACAGTTTGAGGCGATAGAGCTATTTTTTCAAATTTTTCCATGAGGGCTGCTGGACAGATACAAGCTGCCGAATCGACTAGGCAATTCTTGATAAGATTCCCAGACGCAAAGGGTTTCCCTTCTTTCGCAATTCTGAGCGAGAATTTTTAACTTGCGCGCACATTTTGCCCACCTGTTTTCTGCTCCTACCACGGCAAAGATAGAACATACAATTAATTTTGTAAATCCTGTTTTTAAAACACTTTTATCACTTTAACAATTAATTGTTTCATTCGTTGAAACTCAAATAAAAAACTAAAAAAAAAGATTTGTTTTAGGTGCCTTTTCCCCCAATTCCTCTGAAAAGGACAGCGAAATGTGGTTGCAAAATAAATTTTTATCTATTGGAATATTTAGTTTTAATTAATTGAAAACATAGATCAAACTACAACATATGTTTTCCCATCCATAAAAACACAAAAGCGAAAATTATTCTTAATGACGCGTTGCTGCCCGAGACAGCGTTTGTGACGGCTTTTCATAAAGTGGCAAAGAAACTTTTTCTTATGTCTGTGCTACGCAGATATAAAAATTAAGATGAAAGAAATGTTTCTTGTTGCTGACAATCTGATATTCGATAACTGGCACGTTGCTAAGTGAATATAAGATTATAAAATATAGTTTTATTTATCATCTTTATAAATAATAAAGAGTCATATGATAGGAAACACTTACTTCACTGTAATGCTGCTTGAAATTTTCTTTCAGTTATTCAAGCTTTGACTGGCGTTCCTCTTGCGACAAATTTTCGAACTGATCTTTGCGACAGGTATTAAAGTGCCGTTCAATCGAGTACTTTTTTTAAATACGTGAGGTTCCGATGACGTAATAAACATTTGGCATGATTTTCGTCAGCAGTACAAAGGAAATTAATTTCCCACTTGGGTTTATATAGTGCGGACGCGCCGCTCCTCTTTCTTCTTGTCTGCTGCTGTTGACCATCCATCGCGATCCACTGCAGCCTTGCGTCTGTTGACCAATGGCTTAGTGTAGCTTTTGACCACTGCTGGCGCGGCGGTCTGTCGTCGTTACGAAGCGAGCGGGCATGGCGAGGCTCGGCGGGCGGTCCGCACGGCCAGCTAAGCGACACTGCTTGGTCATTGCGACAACATACTATTTCGCCCGGGGCGCTGGTCGTGGGCGATCGCGTCCCAGGGGTACAGTTTGGAAGAGCCTGCCTTATAATATAATGTAGTCTGTGATGCTGAGGAGAGGCGACCGTTACTGTCTGCATACTGGACCAAGAAATGCAAAGACCACTGAACGTGTTGTGTGAAGGCTGGTCCAAAGCGGGGAAGGCTTACTCCTAGCGTCTACCTAATTAAGTTGCTTAAAATAATGGCTGCTAAACGGTATTTTGGCACGTAAGGGTGACCTGGGCACTTGTGCCTCTAGTAAACGAGTTTTGACAGACGACATACTGCAGGAAGAAGTACAATCCACCTCTTTTATGTGGCACTCATCGACAGAAACTCCCAGAGCCACCACAGACAGCTCACGCGACTTTGCTAAAGTGCGCGTCATTTATGTTGGCGGCCGAGTTTAGGTTCGTTCTGCGCATCTGACATCAGAAAACACAGTCAGCCAATGAACAGAGAACGACGTTGCCACATCTCGACTGCAGTGTAGAGCATGGACGAGAGTCTTCAGTTTTAGAAACGTTCAGTCATAAATAAAGTAATAGAACAAAAGCAATGTCTTGATAGCAGACATTCTTTTATAGAAAGTTTGGAAAAAGCATTCTTTATACCAATTGCTTCATATTCTATTAATTAATTAAACCAAACAAGCAATAAGACTCCTAATTCAGGCGATAGCCAGGAAAGGTGTTTGTATCACTCTCACGAACCGTTTTTTCGCAATAAAGAACAGCGGTAATTGTTTATTTTCTATTGTACTTCTACGAAGCGTGAGTAATTCATAGTCATACCAACAGTGTTTGTCAGTATTTTGCGTGACGTGTTATAATCCTCATGGCGTTATGTACTCAGACGAGGTGCGTTAGCGTAACGGTTAAGATGTTGGGCTGCTACATGAAAGGTTATGAGTTCAAACCTTGCACCGTGCTCAATGTTTTCATTATTTAAAAACAATATCGAAGTGCCTTACTTCACGAATTATATTCGTTTGGATGCAATTTTTTGAAATTTCTAGTGCTTTGTCTCTTCATTAACCCTTTTGCTGCTGCAGACACGTGCTCGCCGCATTCCGCGCTGTGCGCGATTTTGCCATCACTGCACTGCTCGCCTGTGCAGACACATGGTGTTCCCACTGCTTTGACAAAAACTATTTGGCCCAAAAATTTGATTTTTACACGTCTTCTTGACTGATACCTTCCCCCCATAAATGACTTAATTTTGTTTCGATGTTCAACGCAGTTATTATGCAGCATTAAATGTAGTAAAACATTGCACGAAATTTTGAAGAGTGCAGGCGAGCAGTGCAGTGACAAAATCGCGCACAGCGCGGAATGCAGGGAGCACGTCTTTGTAGCAGCGCAAGGGTTAATGCGGCCGTGGTGGCTTTACTTCATGAACTGCGCGCTCCCTCCTAAACGTAAGCTTGCGAACTATGCTATACTATGGCACAGCTTCTATTGGCGCGTGCGTCGTGTGCAACTGGCAACGCAGCAATCTCCCGCGTCTGGGCGGGCATGCGCGAGCCGCCAAGATAAAAGAATTGAACTATAACTGTGCCACATCAGCTAGAGATGGGTCAGACTACTTTAAAGCCTTTACCTGCAACGATTTATGTGGTGCTAATCGAATAATTATATTCTCGGTAAATGAATCTGCATAAAATACGTCGCAATGATTACAATCAAAATTACAGTCTCTAGAAAAACCCTGTAACTCCACTGCCAATTACGCACATAACTCGACAATCCTCTTTCGTCATTGATTTAACTGAAGGTGCACTGCCACAACATGCAATTTATGCTCAAAATGTGCAGTCATCACCACAGCAAATCATCAAATTCCAGGGAAGTGGGCCGGCCGATGTGGCCAAGCTGTTCTAGGCGCTGCGGTCTGGAACTGCGCGACCACTACGGTCGCAGGTTCGAATCCTGCCTCGGGTATGGATGTGTGTGATGTCCTTGGGTTAGTTAGGTTTAAGTAGTTCTGTGTTCTAGGTGACTGATGACCTCAGATGTTAAGTCACATAGCGCTCAGAGCCATTTGAACCATTTTGAACCAGCGAAGTGGGGGTCCATTTGCGGACAAAACATTGCACCAAATTATAAAGAAAGGAACCAGAAGAAGTAAGGAGCGCCCTCACATCCACAGGGTTGCTAACCTCGCTCACCTTGCGGCAGAGCAAGAAACATTTCAGGTAGTTGTCCCACCTCTCCGTACTTATGTCAAAAGGTCTGAAAGCTGGATGCGGGAGGCTCGTTTGGCCTGCACCTGTTGCTGTGGATGCTCTCAAGATGCCAACACTCTCAGAAGTTCAGTATGTTTTTGTTGTTGTAGCTACTGCTTCTGTTGTATTTGATGCTACAGCTGCTATAATTACGTAAATCTGGGTTCCTTGATGATGCTCAATGGCTGATGCACACGTGCGTCATATTCATAGCGACTTTTGCAACTCATTCCGGATGTATGAGTTTAAAATACCAAAACTCCCAATTTGAGGGAGTACATCACATTGTGTCCAGGCCATATGAAGTTGTCAACAGCGAGTGTTCTGACACCTGAAGAACTAAACCAGTCGAAACCTTACACAAGCCAGAAACGTCAACAGCATACTTAAATATGTCAAGAGAGAAAACTGAGCGAGATACCCCCAAACAAGCAGCTGTCTATGCGCGTTGAATATTAGCAAATGAATACATAAGTGAATTGAATTTGCTGCTGCCTTACTATTTTGCCTCGGTCACCAGAGGCTCTATCCAACACACACAGCATGGACACAACCTGTCAGAAGCCACTATCATCAGTTCATTGGCTGCCTAGTTATTGGTTCTGCATCTACGTTGCCATGGCATTATCAGCAGGTGCTGATACCACAAATATATGCAGAAAAATAGAATGAGAAGAAGCATAGTTCATTACCGCTAGACAATATATGCTGAATAATTGTAGCTCCAGCAGACAGTGGCAAGGCAAATGTTATTACGTTCCTCCTGATGCATCCATATGGAACTAGCCTTGAACAGAGAAAAGTATTTTCAGAAACGCTATTCCATCTCTGATACCAATAGTGGAGGAGATACTTTCGGGCATTGGCAGTATTACATAAAAGACTTCCACTGAAAGTAGTACTGTTCCAGCATCTGAAGGAGTAAAAACGAATACTTTGTTTATGTATGATGAAGTTTCAGTGGCCAGCCGCGGTGGTCTCGTGGTTCTAGGCGCGCAGTTCTAGGCGCGCAGGAACCGTGCGACTGCTACGGTTGCAGGTTCGAATCCTGCCTCGGGCATGGGTGTGTGTGATGTCCTTAGGTTAGTTAGGTTTAAGTAGTTCTAAGTTCTAGGGGACTGATGACCACAGCAGTTGAGTCCCATAGTGCTCAGAGCCATTTGAAGCCATTTTTGAAGTTTCAGTGGAGAAGCAAGACGAAATTGGATAATATTCTGGTCTGGGCATCACATGGGGGTTTATGCCTCTTATTTAAATCAGACATACTCTAGGATTACAAAGCAATTGATAGGAAACTGCCAACATCGTTATTTTTTGAAACAAGATGGTGTGAATTTAAAACACTTTTATCAAGTGCATATAGGAACATACATGACATTTAACGAATTTATAATTTTTATGGAGATTGCTGGAATTATTCATAGTACAGCTTTTTTATGTATGTGGTGTCTGTGCTTTTAGACATACCCAAAAAAAACTGATATCTGTTTTTGGCCATATATTTCACTGAATGTATTTGCCTCTGTAAGTTACAAAGTAATAGGCGCGGAAATATTTATTGCGGTAGGTCACCATAAGAAACGTTACACTGTCTGCGGAGCTATGAACATAGTTTATTGTGTTATTATCTAATGAGTTACAGCAAAAAGATACAAAAGTGGAACAATAGTTGTTTCTATCATGCACTGGAATCAGTAACACCAGCTGTGTATACGTCAATTTAAATTACATTCGTATCACTTTTAGTTTGGGAGCTACAACCCTTCAAAGTTTCTGGGGTAGACACCACACACGTTGCGCATAACGCAATGCACGTTCTAAATGTGGTGCGGCCGAGTTGTAACGTCGCCGGCGTCACGGAGCGAGAAGCTTCCTCGATGCGCTTTTAGACTGCCTACTGTCACCGCACACGGCCGTATACCCGACAGTTCGAGCCACAGAAACAATCGGGGCTCAATATACCACAGTTACTGACATCGGATGAGGATGGTATACACGAACAACGAATACGTTGACATGTTGCTGATGCTCGGCGAGTGCCGACACGATGTCTCTGAACCAGCCATGGCGTACGCCGTGAGATATCCTAGTCGAAGAGCTCCAGCAGCCATTGCGTTCTTAAGTGCCGAACAACAACTTTGGGAAACAGGCATCTCGGAAATGCGCCGCAGTAACAGATGAAGAACTGCAAGAAGTGAGGAGACGGAGGTGTTTGTTTTAGCTGCAATACACCACGATCCTCATGTCAGCTTACGAGCCGTTGCTGCAGTAGCTGGTGTCAGTCTCACATCCGTGTGGCGTATAGTACACGGCCACAGGTTTCACCCGTACCGCCTGTCACTGACCCAGGAGCTGCATGGGAACGATTTCCGTGCGAAAGCTACATTCTGTGAATGAGCCATGCGTAATTTCACGCTGGAGTCTTTTCAAGGTGTTATGTTCTCTGATGAATTATGGTGCACTGAATCGCCATAACGTGCAGACAATCCTCGGTGGGTACAAACTGTCGACCGGCAACGTAGGTGGTCTATTAATGTATGATGTGGAATCCTTTGGGATGAAATCATCGGTCCACACTACTTCCCAGGTACACACCAGACACATAAATATATACTCCTCAACAGCAACGAATTATCATTCAGTGCAGATTCATTCTACAACCATCTCTTGCTTGAATCAGCATAAGGCTGCAAACAGTGAGTGCAATGGATGGTGGATGCTAAGTATGTAGTGTGTGACAAATTGGTGATTTGGGCTGGATGTGAAGAGTGCATGGACAGCAGAAGTGGTTAAGGCGACCACTTTCGTAATGTTGGAAATCAAGATTCGAAGCCTGGTTGGACACAAAATGTTCTTATGTTGGCAGTGAATTTTTTTCAATGTCCAATTGCAGCTGATGTCGGAATTTCAGTTTTGTTATATATAACTGTAGAAAGTCTGATATCAATGAAACTCTCAGGATGTTTTTAATAGATGATGGCGTGTGTACAGTGAAGCAACGAGGTAATTACGCCATTATACATTGTAATATGACAAATTTGTATGCAATCAGTCTGACAGTGTTAGGAGCCAGAACGTTCAAGAACTGCTATTGCCGACGTTAGGTCATATGGAAAGAGACCAATCATTTAGAGCAGTATTTAGCACTTTTTCCTAGTCTGTCAAACGACCCCCAAAGGAAAATGGCTCTGGAGAAGATGCTATTGCTGATTTCGTTAAGCATCACAGCGATATCCCGTTAGGTGAAGTCTGTGGAGAAAGCAGAGAGAGTATATATGTTGGGTATTCAATCTATAAGTTTAACCAATAATACAATACAAATCAGTGTTTGAGAATATCAAAGAATGCTTCGGTTACTTAATCTAATATCTTTCGAAACCTCAAATCTCGATAAGGAGCCATTGAAGATGTATCGTCAAATATTATGTATGACTGATGCATATTAGAGAGGGAAAGGTGTGGGAACAAAAAGTCTAGACAAATCGAAGTACAGAGAGCAAATTATTAAACCGGCATTAGAGGACACAGAAAGCAATTACAATAGCAGTGTTCAGAATAAAAAAATAACAACCTATTTCCACGATACATATAGATCGATGATATCAACAAAACAGCTGAATTATTGCTACTACTCACAGCATTGGTCATAGCTGGGATAACAGCAAATTCGAATGATACCATTTCAATAATTTCAGAGTTTCGGGAAAGGTGTATTAACGAATAATGTAGACAGCAGTTCGAGTTAAATATTCTTGCACAAAAACGACTTATAATTCAAGGTTTGGACTACTTACGGCAAGAGGATCCCATAGATATGAGGCAATAATCAATGGAGAACAAAGGTTTCAAATATATTTTAACGGTAACTGATATGCGCTCATAATTTGCTTGGGCATTTCCTTTGGAAACCAAGACTGATAAAGCAGTATTACAGGTGGCTGATCAGTTGCTGCAGATGGGAACCTGTCACATCACCTTCAAACAGACCATAGCGCAGAGTTTTATAACAGCTACTTTGAGGTGGTAATGAAGCATAATGCAAAACACCACTACTGGACGTTCTCCCAAATGAACAAGAGTATCATACAAAGTCTGAAGCAAACAATAAAAGTTAGAGTGCGGAAGCGTTTTAATCTTCGTGGGTCGTATAAATGGACAGATATCGTCCTGCATATCATTGATCAGTATGCAGATGCCCCAATGGTGGCACGTGAAGCTGCCTTTGCTTTCTTGTCAGCTCCTCCAAAAGCATTGTTAGTCCTTTAATGTGACTAGCTGCGACTTTCAAAAGTGTTGGGCAGCGTGTTCTATAGTGTTAGTGTACTGAATACATCAGCTTGCATACTGGGTACGTGTTCGTGTGCCATGGCACCTATTTTCTGATCTGCCTTGTGATGCTCTTCATTGGACGTCTTTCTGATGAATGGACACAGGAGCCTTGTGCTTGGCCAGGTAGAGGGGTGGCACAAAATTTCTCTCTCCTACAGCAAATCTGGTGTTTACAGGATTTCGACCTATTTAGATTTCAGAAAAATCTTAACACATTTCATGGTTTAACACATATATGTGGAATATTCTCTTTTTACTCTGATCCAGTATCAACCCAGTTGTTTATTGGCTGCTTACTAAGAAAAATACTACTTTCAATATGCACTGGGAGCTCAAGTGATCGGGCGGTTTATCGCCTAAAGTAGATACAGGCCAAATAATGTAGAGTCGGAGCCACAACAGTACTAGAAATCGAGACAGTGCCATGACTTTTTCTGCGTTTTTAATCATGTTCTTACTGTACGAAATGGAGCATCTGCTCAGCGCTAATGTCTCCTTTTTGCGTAGTTATAAGTTCATCCAGTTAATGGAGAAGATCAGATTTCAAGGTGTTTTTTAGGTGAGTTAAGCTCTGGGTTGGTAGTATTTCCAATGGCTTATCCAGCTAACATTCCCTAGAGTAATCCTAGTGATAGTAGCTGGAAGACAAAAAGCTTTTTCTGCTATGTCACGGGTTGTACCATTAATCAGTTAACCATTATCTCTTTCTAGCCTCATCATCCCTGTAAGTCGACCCTGCTCGTAACTGTTTGCAATGTTTACTTCAAATCTGAACGTCTAATAGATCCAACGCATGCTCGCCCTTTGGAAGTAAGGCTTTTTGCAACCTAGTACATTTGCTTTCCCTAAAAACAACTTTACTTCACAAGCCTTTGTGTCGGTCTAGACCATACGGATCTGGGCCTGGCGATGAGGGAGCTCATCGATGCTGATTATTATCATTGCAACGTGATATAAAAATAACAAGCTCTGCTCAGTTGGTTTACTGGTGTGTTGCATTTCCACTGTTAACTCCTCCTGGACCTTCCGTAGACCAGCCACAAATTGTTCTAGGAATAACACTGTACGACACAGTTGCCCATGTGCTGCGTGATGTGCAACCTCTTGTAATGCTGTAACCTCTACTCGCGCAGTCCCTATGATATCAGCTAGCGATTGTAGAAGTCTCTCGACTACCACTCAGATATCTAACAGATCCAGGCGTGTCTACATCCCGTTCAGATCTTGATTCACAGTGTCGTGGTTTCTTTCACATACCCCACTATTTCTGTTGTCATTCCTCACAACACTCAACTACAGTTTATCACACCCTGTCCCAAGTTCGATAGTTGTGTCGTATGACATTCACTAACATCTTTAGTTCTAGTTGCCACTTCTTTCACTTGTCAACCATGTCACTCATATCTTGGACATCATCAGCACCTTCAGCCTCGAAGCCTGTCTTTAACAGTTGACTACCTACATCTAACCATCCCCTCTTTTGATTCAGTACTGTGTATGGTACCAAATGTACTACATGGTGCAACTTTTCCCGTAATAGTTCACAAGAAAGACGCAATCCCTGGTACCGTCCTTGCACTTTCTCCAGCCTCACGATGTGATTTGGCAAATGTCTCCTCGAACCTCTGTAGTTCATTCCTGACCTCCAGTACGTTGTGAGTCAACTTCAGTGTCCAGTTGTGACTGCTCAGAACGAGATCCTCTTGTCTGGAGATCAGTAAAACCTCTTCTTGTTGCTATTTCTGCAATGCATATACTGAAGAGACGAAGAAATGTCAGAATTGTGGCATGCATCATGGTCTTCCTTCGTGGTAAGCGAAAGGAATTCTCAAAAGATGCTTGTGACTCATCGTTGCACACCAGCTGTGATAGATCTCATACTGTTACGCTAATATACCCTCGTCTCACGTATGCAACACACTCTGTACCATGCCTACTGCTACAGAATACTTGTAAGTAAAAATATAAATCTCCCTATACTTAAAAGAAGCTAGAAAAATAAGAAATCTACACAAATACAACCTACCACAATGCCCGCCTTGGTTATCATATTTCTTTCATAATTAATCACATGCAACAAATATCTTCAAATTACACATATCAGCCTACCTACTTATTCGAATAACCTCAGTGCTAAGTTTCCTTGTATGTGGCCTGCGATCTAGTTTCCATATCCTTACTCCTCCATTTTGCTTCCTGTCTTCTTCCCAGGAAGTGGCACTGTTATTTGTGGCAATATCTGGAGCATCCTTAAAAAGTCGAATGTGTCCACTCGGACAGTGGTTGCCAATGTAGGCAATTGTAACTGAATGTTTATTGGAAATCTTATTTCCATAGCTTGGTATAACCCCTAATGTTTTGTGATGGATTTGTATGTTTTACCCTTAGATGTACATAGGCTAGTTGACATCATCCATTGGTCAAGTCTGCACTCTGACCATTTAACAGTACACTGACCCATTTTCTCCTGCCACTCAAGTGTCTTAGTGTTTGCCTTCTGCACTCGTTTCCATAAATTTTCTAATGTTTCAGCACAACTGCATATGGGTTCCTCATTTTTCCCTACCTTAGGTATAATACCCTCAAAAGGTAGTGGTATTTTTTTCTGTCAACTACCTCGTATGGCGACTCAGAAAATCTGTCACTCACGTTTAAATTACATGTAGCTATGACATAGCTTAGGTGACTATTGACGTAATAACTCAACAACTTGCCGATTGTTAAGAAAATGTGTACAGTCCTGCCATTAACTGGCAAATGCAGTGGACCAGCTCACAGTTTTAGGGTATGTAACAGAAGTTACAGCTGTTTCTTTAGCTCTGCAATGAAGTTAGTGCCCCGAACCACTATCGTGATAGAACAAACTTCAATAATCAGCAACTGAGTATCGCCTGTGCGACTGTACTTGCTTGATGTTTTACATTCACTGTGACATACTGCAAAAAAAAAAAAAAAAAAAAAAAAAAAAAAAAAAAAAAAAAAAAAAAAAAAAAAAAAAGATTTACAATAGACAAAACTTAGCGGCTACCCTCTAGCACCTGGCCAAACAGACTCATGATATTAATCCCAGTCATTTTGAATTGTTTGGATACCTCTAGTATTTGCTGATGATGCACACTGTGCACACGGCACACATTCCCTCACATACTGGTCGACATGTTATTTATACATTTTCCAACAAAACTGTTTGGCTATTCTGCAACCTATTGTACTGCGTCCTCTGTGTCTTAATAACATGTGGCCATATGCTTCCTTTAACACTTTGTCTCCTAGTGCAGGAGGTTCAATGATACATGGCCCAACCTTCGTTATGCTACGTAACAAGCCACTGTGAATAGTGAAGTGCGGCTGTGTTTTGAATAGCTCACCGTCTGCATCGGCAGAATGCGCGATCTGGCATTCTACAAGGCCATGACCTGGCACTCGTATGACAATAATCTTCCTGCTGCATCCATCTCCATTACTATGCTTTCTACTGAGAGTCACCTCAAAACTGAATTGGCTTAATTTCAGTGCCCATTGAGTCAGCTTGCTGGAAGGATCTTTTAATCCTAATAGCCATTTGAGTGCTGCTAGGTCAGTTAATACTTGGAATTCCTAGCATACAAATAAAACTTGAAATATGTGACTGTATATCAAACTCAACGTTTCTTTTGTGTAGTGGAACAATTTTTTCATCTTAATTTAATTCTCTTGACACATAAGCTGCTGCATGCTCTTTCCCCTTCACTTACTGACTTAGAACATAGCATACACATTGTCACTTGCTTCAAGGGATCACGTAAACTGATTTTTGTAATTTGGAAATACTAATACAAGGCTATTTGTTAGTTCCTCATTCGATTTGTCGAATGCTGTTTGACATAGATTCATCCATAGGAATTGTAAACCTTCCTTCAATGACTGCCAACAATATCCGCAAATTTTCTGTAGTAATTAGGTAATCCTAAAAATCGCTGCAGTTGTTAAGTCGTTTGTGGTGACAGAAAAACACATACTTCATGTGTCAACCTCTCGTTTTCATGCTGTCTTGGTTAATCACATGTTTTAAATAGTCAACTTCTGTTCAAGCAATTTTGCACTTCTTAATACTAAACGTTATGTGTTAGAATGGCACTTTTAAAAACCTTCTTGCTGTTGTGCGTGCTTCTTCATATGCTTGGGAAATATTGTAATGTCATCCAAGTACACCATGCACTGGCGTGGCTTTAAGTCTCTCAACACTCGATCTGAGTATCGACGAAATATGGCCTGCGCATTCTGTTAACTAAATGGTGTTCATTGGAATTAGTAGTGCCTCAAAGCTCTCTAAACACCATCTTTAGCCAATCCTCCAGCACTGCTCCCAACTGTTGGTAACCACTCTTCAGATCTGTTGTTAAAAAGTATTTGCATTGATCCAAGTTCTATAGAGTCTGTATAAAATTTGCTACTGGATAATCACGTGTATCCATTCTAGCTTTTAAATAACGTTAATCACAACAAAATCTGCACTTTCTTGTACCACTCGAAGACTGTTTGTGTACAATAAGGACAGACATACCCGGGGACTATTAATTTCCTTTATCATGCTATCATTCATCTCCTCCATTATTGGCTGAAAATATTGAGGTATTACGTACAGTTTCTGATACGCAGGCGATTTGTTGCCAGTCAATATCCCGTGTTGTGTCAAGCGTGTTGCAAACTGTGGTATCAACGTTCGATACTACAGTCGAGTAGCGCCGCTTGTGACAAGTGACTAGCGAGCTCTCGTCCACTCTTGCTCGGGACGTCAACTAGGAATGTAGCATAGCCTTCAGCTGATAGGAAGCAACCTCTAACAAGGAGCTTACATCTACATCTACATCTACATCCATACTCCGCAAGCCACCTGACGGTGTGTGACGGAGGGTACCTTGAGTACGTCTATCGGTTCTCCCTTCTATTCCAGTCTCGTATTGTTCGTGGAAAGAAGGATTGTCGGTATGCCTCTGTGTGGGCTCTAATCTCTCTGATTTTATCCTCATGGTCTCTTCGCGAGATATACGTAGGAGGGAGCAATATACTGCTTGACTCTTCGGTGAAGGTATGTTCTCGAAACTTTGACAAAAGCCCGTACCGAGCTACTGAGCGTCTCTCCTGCAGAGGTTTCCACTGGAGTTTATCTATGATCTCCGTAACGCTTTCGCGATTACTAAATGATCCTGTAACGAAGCGCGCTGCTCTCCGTTGGATCTTCTCTATATCTTCTATCAACCCTATCTGGTACGGATCCCACACTGCTGAGCACTATTGAAGCAGTGGGCGAACAAGCGTACAGTAACCTACTTCCTTTGTTTTCGGATTGCATTTCCTTAGGATTCTTCCAATGCATCTCAGTCTGGCATCTGCTTTATCGACGATCAACATTATATGATCATTCCATTTTAAATCTCTCCTAATGCGTACTCCCAGATAATTTATGGAATTAACTGCTTCCAGTTGCTGACCTGCTATTTTGTAGCTAAATGATAAAGAATCTATCTTTCTGTGTATTCGCAGCACATTACACTTGTCTACATTGAGATTCAATTGCCATTCCCTGCACCATGCGTCAATTCGCTGCAGATCCTCCTGCATTTCAGTACAATAGCCAAGTATGGCCTAAGTAATGCTTCTATAGATATCTGTTTGTAATTATATGTATGCTGCATATGAAGAAGCCTGTAACACTAGTTAAGTACAATATACAGGGCGGTCCATTGATCGTGACCGGGCCAAATATCTCGCGAAATAAGCGTCAAACGAAAAAACTACAAAGAACGAAACTAGTCTATCTTGAAGGGGGAAACCAGATGGCGCTATGATTGGTCCGCTAGGTGGCGCTGCCATAGGTCAAACGGATATCAACTGCGTTCTTTTAAACAGGAACCCCCATTTTTATTACATATTCGTGTAGTACGTAAAGAAATATGAATGTTTTAGTAGGACCACTTTTTTCGCTTTGTGATAGATGGCGCTGTAATAGTCACAAACATATAACTACGTGGTATCACGTAACATTCCGCCAGTGCGGACGGTATTTGCTTCGTGATACATTACTCGTGTTACAATGAACCGTTTACCAATTGCGGAAAAGGTCGATATCGTGTTGATGTATGGCTAATGTGATCAAAATGCCCAACGGGCGTGTGCTATGTATGCTGCTCGGTATCCTGGACGAAATCATCGAAGTGTCCGGACCATTCGCCGGATAGTTACGTTATTTAAGGAAACAGGAAGTGTTCAGCCACATGTGAAACGTCAACCACAACCTGCAACAAATGATGATGCCCAAGTAGATGTTTTAGCTGCTGTCGCGGCTAATCCGCACATCAGTAGCAGACAAATTGCGCGAGAATCGGGAATCTCAAAAACGTCGGTGTTGAGAATGCTACATCAACATCGATTGCACCCGTACAATATTTCTATGCACCAGGTATTGCATGGCGACGACTCTGAACTTCATGTACTGTTCTGTCACTTGTCACAAGAAAAATTACGGGACGATGACAGATTTTTTGTACACGTTCTATTTAGCGACGAAGCGTCATTCACAAACAGCGGTAACGTAAACCGGCATAATATGCACTATTGGGCAACAGAATATCCACGATGGCTGCCACAAGTGGAACATCAGCGACCTTGGCGGATTCATGTATGGTGGGGCATTATGGGAGCAAGGATAATTGGCCCCCATTTTATCGATGGCAATCTAAATGATGCAATGTATGCTGATTTCCTACGTAAAGTTCTCTCGATGTTACTACAAGATGTTGCACTGCATGGCAGAATGGTGATGTACTTCCAACATGATGGATGTTCCGCACATAGCTCGCGTGAGGTTGAAGCGATATTGAATAGCATATTTCATGACAGATGTATTGGTCGTCGAAGCACCATACCATAGCCCGCACGTTCACCGGATCTGACGTCCCCGGATTTCTTTCTGTGGGGAAAGTTGAAGGATATTTGGTATCATGATCCACCGACAACGCCTGACAACATGCGTCAGCGCATTGTCAATGCATGTGCGAACATTGTGGAGGGCGAACTACTCGCTGTTGAGAGGAATGTCGTTACACGTATTGCCAAATGCAGTGAGGTTGACGGACATCATTTTGAGCATTTATTGCATTAATGTGGTATATACAGGTAATCACGCTGTAACAGCATTCGTTCTCAGAAATGATAAGTTCACAAAGGCACATGTATCACGTTGGAACAACCGAAATGAAATGTTCAAACGTACCTACGTTCTGTATTTTAATTTAAAAAACATACGTTTTACCAACTGTTCGTCTAAAATTGTGAGCCATATGTTTCTGACTATTACAGCGCCGTCTATCACAAAGCGAAGAAAGTGGTTGAACTAAAACATTCATATTTCTTTACGTACTACACGAATATGTAAAAAAAATGGGGGTCCTATTAAAAAAAAAACGCAGTTGATATCCGTTTGACCTATGGCAGCGCCATCTAGAGGGCCAACCATAGCGCCATCTGGTTTCCCCTTCAAGCTAGACAAGTTTCGTTCTTTGTAGTTTTTTCGTTTCACTCTTATTTGGTGAGATATTTGGCCCGGTCAAGATCAATGGACCACCCTGTATATTCTTTTTCACCAACGACTACTAATTACTTCAGTCGTTGCAGATACAGACCATGCAGCCAGCTCCTTACCGACTTCACTGCCAAACCTGCAGTATATGTTTCTATGTAGCACTGGCCACCTGTCATCATAACTACCGACGAGGAGAATCATACTAAATGGCGACGAGGGTCGGATCCAGTTTTTTTAGGAAAGTTGAGCAGTGACAGCTGAGCTGATTCATCGATACATCGGAGAAGGCGTTTATTTCATTTGTGTTTGCAATATTTCTAGACTATGTGGCCGGCTGCGCCACCCATCCCCTCCGATTTGTATGAATGACGTGTGCACGAAGTTTTTTCCTACTCCCGACTGTGATTGTTTGATTTATTTTTAATGGAAAATCCAAAGGAACGAAATGTACTGGCAGAAGTGTTAAGATTGCAGAATCAGCAGTCCGACGCACTGCTGCCTTGGGACAGCTCGTCCGCGGACAACAAGAAGCTGTGCCACACGTACCGGTTGCACCGGAGCCGACCGTACAGCGGGTTACAGCACCGTCGTTTCGCGCCGTCGACGCCATGGTAGAGACCTTGCAGGAATGGCAGGCGTAGTTTTCGCTCCATCTGGCTGCATACAACGTTAAAGGTAAAACGAGGCCGCATGCGCTTTTATCTTGTGTTGGCGTGGCCTCGTACCGCATTCATAAATGGTTCAAAATGGCTCTGAGCACTATGGGACTTAAAAAAAATGGTTCAAATGGCTCTGAGCACTATGGGACTCAACTGCTGTGGTCATAAGTCCCCTAGAACTTAGAACAACTTAAACCTAACTAACCTAAGGACAGCACACAACACCCAGCCATCACGAGGCAGAGAAAATCCCTGACCCCGCCGGGAATCGAACCCGGGAACCCGGGCGTGGGAAGCGAGAACGCTACCGCACCCATGCGGGCATGGGACTTTATATCTGAGGTCATCAGTCCCCTAGAACTTAGAACTACTTAAACCTAACTAACATAAGGACATCACACACATCCATGCCCGAGGTAGGATTCGAACCTGCGACCGTAGCGGTCGCGCGGTTCCAGACTGAAGCGCCTAGAACCGCTCGGCCACACAGGCCGACTGTACCGCATTCTCCTCAAACTATTCCCGTGGATTTCGGCAGAACAGCACAGTTACGAAGTATTTGTTAAAGCATTGACCGATTATTACAAAGAGAATATAAACACTGTGGCAAAAAGGTACGCGTTTTTCCGCACAAAACGTGCACCTTAGCAGAATTACCGTGAGTGAGTAGCAAATTTGCAGGGCCTCACTCGCCACTGTGAATTTTCATGTTCTTGTGGAATACCATATTCTGACATCATGGTACGGAGCGCTACTGCGCAAAAAGTGTCAGACACACACATTAGAGAGCAAATTCTTCAATTATCCAATCTCACTTTAGAACAAGTATTGGGAATTTTGGACAGACAAGACACTTCGAAATTTGCTGAAAATTCTTTCGAATCGCCTCCCCTTATCTGTCAGGTTAGCAAGCCAGCTTTGTGCGCATCTGATTTACATGCCGCTGTGCCGGCTCGGCACACACCGGCCCAATTCATTTCCAGGAAACATGATCTGTTAAGCGCCGGCCTCAATCGCCCGCATTGCGATCATGCCCGCATTGTAGTTCCAAGCACTCTCCCCAGAATGCCCATCGCGCAAGGCCGTGTGTCATATTTGCAACAAAGCGGGACATGTCCAGGCAGTATGCTTAAAAAGACAGAACTCTGAAAAACAGCATCACGTTTCCGGACAAAGTAGCTTCCGCCGGAACGGTTCCCGCAATAAGATTTCCTATGGGAACGAGACACATGCAGTAGAAATAAATGTTGTAAATTCGCCTCCAATACCTGTGACTTCGCCCGGTTGTGACAATTTTGCCTGTGATGTCAGTGCTCGCCGATGAAAGAAGCTCCGCCGCGCCCGATCTGCCCATCAACATTTGTCAGTGAACATTGCTTCTCAGAATGACATTTCTCGCCGACGGCGGAATAAACCTTTTTGTCGACTTGCACATTCAGAATCATACGATTCCTTTTCAGTTCGACACTGGAGCTTCTGTTTCATTAATGAATCGTAAAACTTACGAATTTCTGGGTTCACCTCCATTGCGTAACGCAAATGTTACGTTAGCTACCTACAGTGGTCAAAGTATCCCGGTATTAGGACTGTGTAGTTTGCCAGCGACATACCGTGGACAAACTCAGTTGGTTTCTTTTCAAGTACTGTTTTAATCACCTGTAAATATTTTTGGACTTGATGTGATGTATTCTCCTTAACTGTGCGCGACGAAGTACTAACAGTCACTAAAAGTGTTCCGACAAACAGTGTTTCTTAACTATGTCAAGAGTTTGCTGACATTTTGTCGCCAGGTTTAAGTTGCGCGAACAGTTTTCAGGCGTATATTGAATTGAAGGACAATGCACAGCACCGGCCGGTGCGGCCGAGCGGTTCTAGGCGCTACAGTCTGGAGCCGCGCGACCGCTACGGTCGCAGGTTCGAATCCTGCCTCGGGCATGGATGTGTGTGATGTCCTTAAGTTAGTTAGGTTCAAGTAGTTCTAAGTTCTAGGGGACTGATGACCTCAGATGTTAAGTCCCATAGTGCTCAGAGCCATTTGAACCATTTGACAATGCACAGCCTAAATTTTTCCGTGCCTCACTCGCTTCAAGACGAAGTTGCTAAAACATTGCATGAACTTGAGGATTAAGGGGTGATTGAACCGGTGACAGCATCACTATGGGCATTACCGTTGGTTATTTTAACGAAACCATCAAGCAAATTGCAACAGTGTGACGATATTAAAGCCACCGTCAATCCTCAACTTGTTGTTGCAACATTTCCTTTGCCACGTCCAGGAGACTAGTTTGACAAATTGTGTCCAGGCAAGTATTTTTCTAAGTTAGATTTGCAAGATACCTATCTACAGATTCCTATTGATCAAGAACCCCAGAAGATTCTCGTCGTGAATACGCATTTAGGTCTCTACAAATTTAAAAGGCTTCCGTTCGGATGTGCCGCTGCACTGGCACTATTTTAGCAGTACTCTTTGTGCGTCGATTCCTTCAGTGTGCAATTACCTAGATGACATCGCAGTTTCTGGTTCTACGCAGGAAAAACATTTGCAAAATTTGAGACAGTTGTTTGAAGTGCTCCGTGGAAACCGAATTAGACTCATTAAGGACCAGTGTACATTTTTTCGGAACAGTTATCCTACTTTTGACATGTGATAAACTCTCAAGGCATCCATCCAAGTCCGGATCATTTATGAGCAATATCAGAGCTACCAGCACCCAAGACGGTTAAAGAATTGCAATCAGTTCTAGGCAAGCTCAATTATTATCACAAGTTTTTGCCTAACGCATCATCTCTTGCAGCACCATTACATCGACTGTGTCGAAAGAACGTTCCGTTCATTTGGTCGCCTGAATGCGAACGTGCCTTTCAGCAGCTTAAATCTGCATTTTTATCTAGCACATGTCTTACGCCCTTCCATCCTGCAAAACCTCTTGTCCTCATGGTTGACGCTTCTGATTTCGGGATCGGAGCTGTTCGTGCTCACAAATTTGGTTTGTGCGATTGCCCGATCGCATTTGCATCGAAGCTATTCTCCTCTGCGCAGCGTAACTACCCGCAGATCGAGAAGGAAGCTCTCGCTTTGATTTTTGGAGTTACAAAATTCCACGACTTCTTATATGGTCGCAAGTTTACAGTTATCACCGACCATAAACCTTTGACGTCTTTGTTTCACCCGTCAAAGCCCGTGCCTCCGCGTACGGCTCAAAAATGTATTCGTTGGTCACTGTTTTTGTTGCAGTACAGTTACGACATCTTGTATCGGCCTACTGCCCGGCACGGTAACGCCGACGTGTTATCCCGATTGCCAATAGCTAAAGGTAGCTGTTCGACTCTTTCGAACAGGCTTGTATGTTCATCGATAAGCAAAATTATGTTGTCGAAAATTTTCCTGTGACTTTCGTCGTATAGCCACAGCAACAGCTAATGACCCAGTATTAAGTGTTGTTTTGCTCTATGTCACTACGCAGTGGCCTTTGTCTAAAAATCGGATTGAAGATCAGTTGGTTCGTCGTTTTTTTTTTTTTTGTGCACCGACAACGACATTTTTTACAACGTTCTCCGTGCGGAGCAAGAGGACACCAAGATCAGTCTCGTGTTATTGTTCCATGTTCGTTGCAGTCAGCTGTGCTACGACTTCATCACCATTTGGGTATAGTACGGGCAAAAGTTAACTCGCCGTCACTGTACCTGGTTTGCAATTGATGCTGACGTAACCAAGATTGGTTCTTCTTGTTCTGTGTGCCGAAAACCAATCCGCATCACCACAGAAACTTTTCTCTTGTCGTAAGGCAACTTTGCCATGGAATCGCTTCGATTTCGGTTTCGCTGGTCCTTTTTGGGACGCACGATGGTTAATTCTTGTTGATTCTTTTAGCGGTTTCCCATTTGTTGTTTGCATGTCATCAATGACATCGTCTGCTACCATCAAAGTCTTGTCTTCTATCTTTTGCATAGGAATGCCACAAGTCATTGTCACCGACAATGGACCTCAATTTGTGTCTGCAGAGTTCGAAACCTTTTGTGAATCTAATGGTATTCAGCACTTACCTTCAGCATCGTTCTCTTCTCAATCGAACGGAGCTGCTGAAAGATTCGTTCGGACGTTTAAGTCGCAAATGTCTAAATTGCGCGACTCTAATTCTCGCGGGGACGCTCTTTTGTTGTTTTTCCCTTCTTACCGATCTCACAAGGGGAGGCCGCCAATTGTGAAATTCAGATTCGATTCATACTGCACATAATAAAAGCGCATGGCCAGAGGTGTAATGTGGCAAAGCACCAAGATGCACTTTTCAGCCGTTGTCGAGAAAATCGACAGTTAAAAGAAACCGTTCCGGTGACATAATCTCTACGATTTACAATTTCCTACAGCGTCGTGGCGCAGCGGTAAGCGCTCGGTTTCGTAATCCGAAGGTCGCCGGATCGAATCTCGCGCAATGCAACTTTCTTTTTTAGTATTTGTTTGTAGTTCAAATGTATATATATAATTCCCGGCAATCAGTTGTAGCAATTATGCATATAATAAGTTGTTGAAAGTCGTTCGTCGTGGAAAAACCGGCGACTTCGAACATGATTATGTTTTCCGTAAACAAAGTTGTATTTCACAAATGTTACTAATTGTCTTCATAATGTTTACAAAAAACAAATACTAAAAAAAATGTTGTATGGCGTGAGATTCGATCCGGCGACCTTCGGATTACAAACCCCTGCGCTTACCGCTGCGCCACGACGCTGTAGCAAATCATAAACCGTAGAGGATATTTCACCGTAACGGTTTCTTTTAACTGTCGATTTTCTCGACAACGGCTGAGAAGTGCATCTTGGTGCTTTGCCACATTACACCTCTGACCATGAGCTTTTATTATGCGCAGTATGAATCGAATCTGAATTTCACAATTGGCGGCCTCCCCTTGTCAGTCCCGGTACGGTGCTTCACCGGCTGAATTGTTTCATGGTCGTCCTCACCGAACTCTGATGAATTTGTTGCACCCTCCGCACGGCGCTTCTTTGCCACGGCAGACCCAAAAATTCTGCCAGATGATATTGTCTATTTTCGTCATTTCCGCGGCAATCGCCGGTGGTTGAAGGGCGCATTCGTCACCATGTTGGCCGCGCTATGTTAGTCATATCAGGTCCGTCCGGTGAGGTGCGCAGGCATCAGAATCAGATGCGCCTCTTTAGTCGTGGAGTCTCTGCCGCTTGCCCTGTGTTTCCAGTGTCGGCGACGACGGGGATGCCCCCGCGGGGACCTTTACCTTATTCTCCTCGCCCCTGGGTGCCAGCGCCCGTAGCTTCGCCACTGCCACGCGGCGACGCGCCAGCGCGGACGGCATGTCTAGCGCTGGAGTCGCCAGCAGCGCCAGCATCGCTGCGGTGACCTGATGACCATATGGACCAGATGCCTTCAGCTGTGATAGGATGCAGTGACATTCCTGTTACAGCGCCTTCCACCGCCGTAGAACAGTCTGCACTTCCTGGTTTCCAGCCATTGTTCCCGGTCGGGTGCCCCGACCCGATGGAGGTCGACACTTCGGCTCCTATCATTGTTGTTGAAGTGCAGACACCTCATGTTGACGTGCACCCTGGGGCAGGTTTCCAGGCGTTTCCTCTCCCCTCGGTCCGAATGGCAGGGTGCGGGTGGGCATGCCTCGCCTGTAGCCAGGCTCCCCACCTCCTCAACTACGCCAGTATGTGGTCCTCCACCCGGCGGTCGTAAGCCATATTCAACGGCCGTTCACAAATTTGCGGGGGAGGAATGTGGTATCAGCGTTAGATACAACACTTGTTAGGGGTCGCAGATATCGACCGCGGTCCGTAATAGATATCGCTGGACCCGCGAGTCGTGACTAGTACCGCGAGCGCCGCTCCACGGCTTGTGACAAGTGTCTAGGGAGCTCTCCTCCATTCTCGCTCGGGACGTCAACTAGGAATGTAGCACAGCCTTCAGCTGATAGGAAGCAACCTCTAACAAGGCGCTTAGTCAAGTGTGGCATAAGTAATGTCTCTCTATACATGTTTGTAATTATATGTATGCGGCATATGAAGAAGCCTGTAACACAAGTACAATGTATACACTACTGGCCATTAAAATTGCTACACAACGAAGATGACGTGCTACAGACGCGAAATTTAACCGACAGGAAGACGATGCTGTGATATGCAAATGATTAGCTTTTCAGTGCATTCACACAAGGTTGGCGCCGATGGTGACACCTACAACGTGCTGACATGAGGAAAGTTTCCAACCGATTTCTCATACACAAACAGCAGTTGACCGGCGTTGCCTGGTGAAACGTTGTTGTGATTGCTCGTGTAAGTAGGAGAAATGCTTACCATCACGTTTCCGACTTTGATAAAGGTCGGATAGTAGCCTATCGCACTTGCGGTTTATCGTATCGCGACATGGCTGTTCGCGTTGGCCGAGATCCAATGACTGTTAGCAGAATATAGAATCGGTGGATTCAGGAGGGTAATACGTAACGCCGTGCAGGATCCCAACGGCGTTTTATCACTAGCAGTCGCGATGACGCCATACTGGCGTATCACCCGGCGTGATGGTATGGGGTGCCATTAGTTACACACCTCAGTCACCTCTTGTTCACCTTGACGGCACTTTGAACAGTGGACGTTACATTTCAGATGTGTTACGACCCGTGGCTCTACCCTTCATTCGATCCCTGCGAAACCCTACATTTCAGCAGGATAATGCACGACCGCATGTTGCAGGTCCTGTCGGGCCTTTCTGGATACAGAAAATGTTCGACTGCTGCCCTGGCCAGCACAATCTCCAGATCTCTCATCAATTGAAAACGTCTGGTCAATGGTGGCCGTGCAACTGGCTCGTCACAATACGCCAGTCACTACTCTTGATGAACTGTGGTATCGTGTTGAAGCTGCGTGGGCAGCTGTACCTGTACACGCCATCCAAGCTCTGTTTGACTCAATGCCCAGGCGTATCTAGGCCGTTATTACGGCCAGAGGTGGTAGTTCTGGGTACTGATTTCTGAGGATCTACGCACCAAAACTGCGTAAAAACGTAGTCACATGTCAGTTCTAGTGTAATATATTTGTCCAATGAATACCCGTTTACCATCTTCATTTCTTCTTGGTGTAGCAATTTTAATGGCCAGTAGTGTATTATTTTTACCAACGACCACTAATTATTTCAGTCGTTGCAGATGCAGACTATGCAGCCAGCTCCTTACCGACTTCACTGCCAAACCTGCAATATATGTTTATATTTAGCATTGGCCACCTGTCATCATAACAACTGACGGCGAGAATCATAAAACAAGCAACAAACCACTGCGACCGAAAAAGTCAGCCAACTTCACCAACAGTTTCTCCATGGCTATCCCGTCTTCGACTCTCAAATGCTTAGCTTTTTCTCACAGTGGAACCATATTAATGGGTTGCTTGTGGATGAAGTGCACAACTGACCTGTCTAGATAGTTGTTATTCAGAATGTCCACAGTGGCAACTAACAACCGTTTTGCGAAAATCACTTCATTGGTGCCAAAATTACCTACACTGACAGTAATCACATTTCCCCCTCTATTTCTTGTATGCACCCAATACTGCTACATACAAAACACTGCAATGTATTTAATTTCTCATTGTCTATCAATGGCTCTACCACATACAGGAGAATAGCAGGTGGATCCGTACCTATGATCACCCACAGTAATTTTGCTGTGCCCTGTTTCACTTTATCTCGAGAATCGAGTATTAATTGCTCTGAAAACGTTTGATTGGTTCAACTTCCCGCTAAGTTTGACTGTTTGGTGCAAAATATAAGTTTTTGCATGTTGTCTGCTTCAGAAATCTGAGCCCAAGATTAAGCAGTATCCCTTAATCAGAAGAAATAAACTTCTCTACTCCCTAGAAAATGTGTTTTTCCAATTCTAAAACTGAGCGTCGTTGAACCTAGCAATGCCACATTATTATTTCCTACCTCATATAACCTGTGACAAGGAGGATTTAGTCTGCACCTACACAACAGGTGGACACAGACATGAGAGCCCTTATGTCGAACAATAATTTATGTTCTTTACCATTTATCATGCCAACCTAGCAACAGTGCAACTCTGCATACGTCTTAGTAGCTGTGAAATTTCTTGGGACCACCATGTGCCACATTCTGAGTTCCCATCGGTCTCTAAAGACCGATTATTTTACGTCGTTGCCACTTCTGCTTCTTATTCGTTCAGTCTTGTTCACGCCTATTATATTGTGGCTTGCCCACTGCTCCCGAACGTAGCCCATGTGCTCACATGTCTAACGCCTTATATCTGTGGAAAATATACCCCATTTGTCTCTTACTGCCGTCAGCATATCTACCTCTTCTAACTCTGTTGCTATCCTGATGGTTGCTGCCAGGTCTTTGGGCTCTGGTTACGCACTCTCATTGATCCGTTGGGATGGAAGCCCTGTTAGAAAAGCATTAATGTTCAGTGCTCCACTTCCTGAAGAATAACGCTAATTTCCTCTTCATTTTCTGTCAACTAATAGGACAGAGCCACTATTATCCTTATCCTATCCAGAAAACATTCATCCTTTGAAACGCACCACTGAGCTATTCCCAGAAAAGCGTCATACTGTTCTATTTTGTAATTTTTAATTTTTATTTTTTTTTAGCGACGCAACACCCTTCCTTCAGCTGCCGAAGTGAACATGCATCCTCAAATCCTTGATACATCACATATGTCGTCGTCTCACCAACTTGGCTTAGTTTGGCTACCTGCAGTAGCCTTTCGTCTGGCCTGACACCGAGCACTGAGGCTACTTCTAGGTCACTTATGAACGCCAACACCTCCTCCATTGTCTTGCCCGAAAAGGTGTAATCAGACTGACAGCAGCTTAATATAATAGAGGTGTCGTTAACTGGATGAAGATATTCCTTTCTTCAGTTCAGCTAGTTTCGCGATGATCTGTGTTTCTTTAGCATAATGATGGTGTCATCAGGTACTATACTTAAGAGGCGCTGATTGCGCACATGATATGTTGTGGTCTAATAGACTGCAGTGACAAGGAAACGTTTCCAGGTGTAAATAACGATCTTGGTGAAACTTTGAGTGTATGTATTTTTTCGCTTTTGGCCAGTTCCACTTTTAAGCGGTAAAACACACGCCAAAAGGTAATTGGGCATGTTAGGTTTAGAGAGAATATCTTCGAAACCATGGTACATAAAAAATGTTTCATGTAGAGGTTAAATGTAATTAACATTCTTGAAAACTGTATAATTAACTTTTGTAGTAATCTGAAATTTTCCAAAACACAACACTACCGTTAATTAATTTTTGAAAACGAAAATTGTTACATCATAAATTAAAGAGACTTTGATGCCACATCCATCCATAGCAATAAAGATGGTTTCTGAAATACTGTTTTTCTGAAATACTGTTTTTCTAAAATAAGCTGAACACAATATACTGTCAGAGTATTTTCTACATACATAATTAAAATATTTAATAAATCATTATTATAATAATTATTTATTTTATTTAGTTTTGTTTTACTATTTAAATTATTATTTTATCTTTTACATTCATGTTTTTTTTCTTAGTTTACTGTTTCACATACGTATATTTCGTTAATTGAAAATAGTAACTCATTATTGAGTCAGAATCATTACAGTAAGGTTATCTGTAAAGAAACGCTTAATATATAACGACTTTTTACACTTCGAACCTAGAATGAACGAAATTTCCTCAGGTAGTGGACACGAAGGACAACACAAAATAAAACAATATTCAGCAGGATTACAGATTGTGGCGGGTGATCCTCTACATTTTCTGCTTTGTACCAGACGTATTTCAGTACACTGGAAGCCTTTGTCTAAGAGAACCGATTATCTGCTAGTGACTACAGCTTTATTATATTGTTTCAGAAATGTGGTCTGATATAATCATTCAGTAGAACTACATCTGAAAATGTGCTCACAAAGTTCCACAAAATCGAAAGCTGTATACATCCAATGGCTGTACCTATCCCATCCAGCCTTTTGAGATCACCAGATAAACAAGTTCTTTCTCATAAGGTACGAGGCTCAAAACGTTTTCTCTCTGTGATCACCCTATTTTTCATAATTGTAAAAGAAAGTAATGGGGATTGGATCGAGAGTTCGAGAGTCTCTTTTTAAAGTCCCAGACTTTCTTGTGACGGCACCTAAATCTGGTAAACTAACGTGTGATCACGTCACGTCACCCAGGTCAATTCATCTGTCCGTGTGCGATTACTTTGTGTGGTGCGCCCTCAGGTCCAAGGTATATCGCAGAAATCCTCATAGTCTTCAAGAACTGAAGCAGAACATTTCGGATGAGATTGCAGTTCCAGGAGTCCAGCTTCGATCTGTCTTTAGCAACTTAATAACCAGGGCCCAGAAGTGTCAAGAAATGAATGGTCATTTTCAACATCTGCTGTAGTCAAATAAATACATTTCCTTTCCTCTCCTGTGTTTCTTTGTACTCTGAAACACTGTTCTCTGGTCCACTTTTATTTGCCTCGCCCTGTAGTTTATAAACTCTATGGGTAAGAATGTTTGCATTTCACTGGTTGATAAGACAGTTATTATATTTGGTTTATATTTTTTCTCATGAGTAGATCTATTAAATTATGCAGTACTAACTTTTGTTTGTGACCATGGGACATCTTTATATATTGAAATTTAGTTACTGCAAATTTAGAAATCTTTTACAGATTCTTGCTCAACAATAAGGGTGTCACAGGTTCCAGAAAAATCAGGCGATTAAAAGTATATCAAAAGATACCGAAAATTTACAGTGGTTTGGATACAACTGGCATTGAAAGCTTGGAGCACATGAAACCTTAATTATCCATAGAATTTAAATTCATTAAGTTTAGGCTAACGTAAATACATTACTGAAAAGTGAAAAAACACCTCTTTAATTTTAAACTGGTCTGTATGCTAACACATAAGATTTTCCCTATTGCTAGATGTACGAAATGTTATGATAGCAATAACTTCTGACTGCCACCAATTCCGACGAAACTCATTCGCTAATTGCTGCCAGAAAGACAAAATGAATTATCTGAATAATAAAGTTTTGTGGGGAGCTTTGTTTTGAAATCTCCATAATTTGCATAACATGTGATTAATTTAGAAACTTTAGCATCAGAATTTTGAAAAGAAAACAAGTGAAAATTTTATATAGACCTTAATACTTGAAAGAGGAGTGCATAAAATGTACTATTGTGGGAGTCAACCTGCTGTGCGAGGTGTGGTCGATATACAAGAACCGTTTAGAGTGTCGTACTTAAGGACAAGGAATTTGTCCATCTGGTCATCCAAAAAGGCGTGACGGTACACGTACTGTCATTGGAAGTACGGGTACATGGCATTCGATGTCGGAGGAACTTTGTTACTACATCTTCAAATCTAGTTGGATGATTGCGATCTGTCTGCAGTTCGGAACAGTATACGGAAGTGTCACTACATAACCAGTTCTCTTCCCCAAGGTTTTCAGATGTACTGTAATACGGTTCATATAAATCATGATATTTGGAGGATCGCCCCTCACAACTTGCGAACACTATTGTGCTTCTTTTTATTCTGTGTTGTCGACTTCGTGTTATGTGAAGAAATTTCGTTAGTTTTATGTGCGTGGTCGAAAAGAAACGCTATGCAGTAAGCATTTCTTTACAGATATGTGTCTCATAATAATGAGTTACTCATTTTAAATTAATAAAATACACATATGAGAAACGTTAAACTAAAAAAAAAACCAGATACATGAATTTAAAACTTAAAATAATTTAAAACACAGAAAATAAGCATACGAAATAATTAGAATAAATTTTAATGCTTGGATATTTCCATTAGATATGGTGAAAATTCTGACAGCATACTGTGCGCAGCTGATTTTCCAAAAATGGTGGTTCACAAACTAGCTTTATTACACGTTAATGGATGTGGTGTGAAAGCTCCTTTAACTTGATTTGTAACTAAAGTTTTCATTTTTCAAAGTTAATTAATGTTGGTAGATTATTTTGCGAAACTTCAAACTAATGCAAAAGTTGATTATACAGTTTTCGAGAACGTTAATTAAATTTCAGTTTTTTTGCCAAACAGTTTTCATATATAATGGATTTGAAGGCATTCCGTCTAAACTTAATATGCCAAATTATCTTTCGGTATGTTTTCCCCTTAAAAGTGAAATTGGTAAAAGCGAAAAAAAATACGTATTGCATTACTTTTACCCCCTTACTCACCGACCAAGTTTCATCAAAATCACTTATTCGCAACTGAGAATGTTCCCTTGTGAGTGCATGTCACTAACTGCATGACAGCATAATCTTCCCTGATATATGCCCCCTGAAATGAGAAAAATCGGCAGATCCCTTAGTTCTCACAAATTGCACCTTTAAACATCTGTGGTATTCGTTTTGCCATCCATCCAAGTACACATGGACACAGAGGGAAAACAGAACAGTACGTCCACTTACTACACTGCGTCGACGAAGTTACATACAAGCGCTGGCAATGACGTCCACGAACCAGCAGTTAGTAGCAGTACCAGTTTCTATAATCAAAATGCAGAGGTTTCAGAAATCAGTTTTTCTCGGATGGTGGTTGGCGACATTGCAGCGACGATATCTGATACGAAAATGTAGAGGGCGAGCTGTACTACATCTGTGGTGACATGTGAAATTGACTGTGAAGTCAGGGTGCAGTGCAGTTCACCTTCCAGTTGGTGGGCGGAGTGGTGCGTCGGCAGGTGTTGGACGTCGACTCGTCTTGGAAACCTTACTAGTTGTTTTTGTGTTTCATTCCTTAACAAGTGCAGTGCTGGTATTTGGAGATGGAGAGGTGGTCAAGAGCCTCTGTGATGTAAGCAGCTATACCCAGTGATGTGTGCAAGTATCTGCAACAGGCTGTCAGGAGGATGGTGTGTGGCGTTTACCCATAGGCTATGGCAGCTGTCGGCAGGGGGGTCAAACTTTGTCTTAAAGCCTGGCTGGTGTTGGCGTGTGCCTGCACTAGGCAATGGACAGCAACAGCGTGTACCTGTCCAGGGCGACGAAAGGCTAGCGTGTACCAACTCTGACAGCGCTGGCTGGGCAGGCAGATCGCCCTGACTCGAACCTATGGACCACCATAAAGGCGGCCGTTTGGAGGTAGTAATCATCCATTGGGTGGTCCCACATTTCCGAAGACGCCAAGTCGACTGCATTCAGTCCCAGCTCAGGCATTAGCCTGCAGCTTTCGAGATATCATACGAGGTCGATTGGAAAAGTATCCGACCTTGGGCTGAGAAAAAAGAAACTTGCTAACCTGGAGCGTTGTACACTTAATCATCCTCAACGTAGTTCCCTTGTGACCCCCATATGCCCATATGAATCCAACCTTTGGCTTAGGAAAGACAAACTGGCTTGCCTGGAGTGTTAAACACCAAATTACTCTCAAAGTGGTTCCCTTAGGATTCCCATACATTTTCCAGTTACGCCACCATTGTTGGAAACATGCCGAGAGAGCGTCTTTCGGAATGGTGTTTAGCTCGGCTGTCGTTGCTGACTGTGACGACTGAAATCTTGTTCCTTTCAACAGCCTCTTAGGCTGGGGAACAGCCAGAAGTCGCACGGGGCCGTATGTGGAGAGCAAGGAGCCTGTTGAAGCACAGGAATCTGCTTTTTCACCAAAAAGTCTGAATCATGCGCGAGGAATGTACTGGAGCATTGTTGTGATGGAATCAGCAACTTCCTGTTGACCGGAAGTCCGGTCTCTTGCGCCACGCAGCGTCACACAGGCGACGGAAGACAGTCCTGCTGTACTCTTTGGTGAATGTTCGGTCATGTGGTGCTTGTTCGTAGTGTACCACACCGCGGGAGTCAAAGAAAGCAGTCAGCATCACTCTGACGTTGCTGCTCACTTGGCGGGCGTTCTTTGGTCTGGTGACGAGGAGTACTTCCACTGTGATGACTGGGATTTAGTTTCCGGGTGGTACACGTACATCCAGGACACGTCACCACTGATTATGGTGTTGACGAAGTCGGGGTCATATTCGTGGAGTCCAGCACGTCCTGTGAGACTTCAACACGAAGTTGCTTTTGCTCCGCCGTCAGCAACTTCCTCACGAGGTCCGCTGACACCCTCTTTATTCCCAAATCTTCGGTCACAGTGGAATGTGATGAAAATGTGCTGATGCCCACCTCTTCCGCAATTTCTCTGATAGTTATGAAGGTCCCGCGTCACCACAACGCTGTCTTTGGTAATGACCTTGTCATTTCGGCATGTTGATGGCCGACCTGAGCGTGGCTCGCACTCCACCGACGTGCCGCCGTCTGTAAACCGGTTGTACCACTCCTTATTCTGTGTGATGCCCACAGCATCGTCATCGAAAGCCGTCTGTTGGAGTACTGAAATAGCTGCTAGTTTTCACACTCAACAATTACAGAAAGATAGTGAATAGGATGTCTTGCTCATAGAACGTGTCATAAATCGTCAGGGTAATAAGGCCGTTGTTCAGTCGCTTGGCTTCCCTTCATAACACAACGGTTAGGGGGATGCCAATGATTTGCTATAGACGGTTACTCAAAATGAAAGAACAGATTTCAGTTGCTTGTCACAAACAAATTATAAAGGGTGGAATCACATTGCGCCTGTTCCTGGGTGGAAAAAAGTTCAAAGTTTTGACATAGCTGCAGTGTTTGTAGCAAAATGGCGATTACAGCACACGAGATCTCATTTTATGCGTTGTAATTTGCGCGAAATCAATCCATTTTCAAGTGCAACGTACACTGCACCGTAGATTCAACAAGAAGCCGTCACTGCACAAGCATATTTACACTGAGGTGACAGAAGTCATGGGGTAGCGACATGAGGCTATACAAATGGCGGTAGCACTGCATACCAAAGTTATAAAAGGACAGTGCATTGGCGAAATTGTCATTTGTACTCAGGTGATGCATGTGAAACGTTTTCCTAAGTGTTCACGGCTGCACTACGGGAATTACCAGACTTTGAACGCGGAATAGTAGTTGGAGCCAGACGCATCGGACCTTCCATTTCGGAAATAGCTATGGAGTTTGATATTCCGAAACCCACAGTGTCAAGTGTGCCGAGAATCCCAAATTTCAGGCATTACCTCTCACCACTAACAACACTGTGGCCGACGGCCGTCACTTAACGACCGAGAACAATAGCGTTTGCATAGTTGTCAGTGCTAACAGACAAGCAACACTGCGTGAAATAATCGCAGACATCAATGTGGGACTTACTACGAATGCATCCGCTAGGACAGCGCGGCGAAATTTGTCGTTAATGTCTATGGCAGAAGACGACCGGCACTAGTGGCTTTTCTAACAGGACGACATCACCTACAGCGCTTCTCCTGGCTCGTGATCCTATCAGTTGGACCCTAGACGACTGAAAAACCTCGATCTGGTAAGATGAGTCCCAGTTTTAGTTGGTAAGAGCTGATGATTGCCGGCCGCAGTGGCCGAGCGGTTCTAGTCGCTTCAGTCTGTAACCGCGCGATCGCTACGGTCGCAGGTTCGAATCCTGCCTCGGGCATGGATGTAAGTGATGTCCTTAGGTTAGTTAGGTTTAAGTAGTTCTAAGTTCTAGGGGACTGATGACCTCAGATGTTAAGTCCCATAGTGCTCAGAGCCATTTGAACCTTTTTTTTTTTTTTTTTTTTTTTTTTTTTTTTTTTTTTTTTTTTTTTTTTTTTCAGCTGATGATGAGTATGAGTTTGAGTGAGGCGCCATCGCCACGAAGCCATGGGCCCATGTTGTCAACAAGGCACCGCGCAAACTGGTGGTGGCTCCACAATGGTGTTGGCTCTGTTTTTATGAAATGGACTGGGTCTTCTGACCAGACTGAAGGATAATTAACTGGAAAGGGTTGTGTTCGACTACTTGAAGACAATTTGCAGCCATTCATGGACTTCATGTTCCCAAACAAGAGTTATGTCCCATGACTTCAGTCACCTCAGTGTATTACTGGCATACAAAATTCTTGAGAGTTGTTTGCATATGCAGATGAAAGAGTACTGGTCGACCTGCACGCCTGAGGAAAATACTGAGTGTATCCAAGTGCGTTCACACAGAGTCGTCGGTAGTCAACAAGACGGGCAGGCAAGAAACTTCATCTTTTTAAAACAACGCTGTGGCATGTTCTGGAATGGCTCCTACATATGATACCTTACAAATTGCAGTTACTGCTGTAATTGCATTCTGCCGACCATAACAGAAGCTGGGTTATTCAAGAGATGGCAGGTGACAATTTTTCCGAATCACTCATCTTTTCGGATGAATCGACGTTTTATCTGTCGGGTACAGTACGCCGTAATGATATAAGAATTTGGGGTGACAAAATCCTGGCGTCGACGTCGAACGTGCAAGAGATTCACCCAAACTGAGTACGTTTTGCGCCTTTCCTGTTTACGACGTTTATGGAACTTCCTGTTTTTCGGAGGAAATTGTTATAGGAATGTCATACTGCGACATGCTGCAAAATTGATTGTTTCCTCAACTTCACGAAAATTCCAATGATTTTATTTGTTGTACACGAGAGCGCTCTTCCTTACTTTCGGCTTGAGGTGAACCCAGCCACGTTGGGTTGGGAAAGGTTGATAACAAGATCTTGTTCCTTATTTTTGGCCTCTCATCACCAGACCTCACTCCTTAAGATTTTTGCTGTCTTTGTCCCACCAGTGGCAGTTACTCTTGAAAATCTGGGAAATCGAATTGTTGCTAGGCGCTCAGTCCGGAACTGCGCGACTGCTACAGTCGCAGGTTCGAATCCTGCCTCGGGCATGGATGTGTGTGATGTCCTTAGGTTAGTTAGGTTTAAGTAGTTCTAAGTTCTAGGGGACTGATGACCAAAGCTGTTAAGTCCCATAGTGCTCAGAGCCATTTGAAGCAATTGAAATCGAATTGTTGAAGCTGCCAACTGAATAAACAGGGATCTGTCGATTCGTGTGTGCAAAGAAATGAACTAGCATTTCGATGTTTCTTGAGGAACGCATGATGCTCGCGTTGAGTGAATGTTATAGAGTTTGTGCGAAGATGAAACTTTGAACCTTTATCCAGTGACATGCGCAGTGTGTTTTGATGTTTCATATTTTGTCTGTAATAAATAACGGCAATCCGTTCTTTCTTTTTGAATCACTTTGCATTACAAGGCACCCAAATCCCGAACCGTGCAGTGGCGAATTTTGGAAATTTGTGGTAAGGTCTTATGGGACGAAACTGCTGAAGTCTTCGGTCCCTATGCTTACACACTACTTAATGCAACTTAAAGTAACTTACGCTAAGGACAACACACACACACATGCGCAAGGGAGGACTCGAACCTCCTACGGGGAGAGCCGCACGGACTGTGAGAAGACGCCTAAGACCGCACGGCTACCCCGCTTGGCCGGTGCAGTGGCATAACACGTATCATAGGAAGTGCATCAACAGAAGTAGTGGTATTACCGGCTGCTTACCTCTAGAACTGCACATCCCGATATACTGGGTATAACAAAAATCCGCCAAACTTCCAGGAAACGTGCCCCACACTGAGAAAGAGATATATGGATGTGAGCGCGGAAACGCTTTTTTTCCATGCAAGAGCACTGTTTCTACAAATCCCACCGAGCGAGGTGGTGCAGTGGTTAGCACACTGAATGCCGGGATGGTTCATTTGAGAGGGCACGGCCGACTTCCTTCCCCATCCTTCCCTCATCCTATGAGACCGATGACCTCGCTGTTTGGTCTCTTCCCCCAAACAACCCCACCCAACCTATACAACTCCCAAACACATTAACCATATATTTGGAAACGTAGCCTCATCCATGAGTAGCACCTCTCCACTGAGTGTTGACCCGCTGTTGAATGAACCATTCGCAAAGCTATAACGGTGCAGCAAAAACAGCTACTGATAATGCCTGCATATGCTGTACATGTTATGGATACAGCGGGTTCGCATGTAGTTCTCTCAAGACAGTGATATGGTCAACATTAATTGTTGCAGCCGATTGTGTTACGCAGGCACTAGGAATGTCGTTAAACGTAAGGAGAATTTTCTCCTCCAGTTAAAGTGTCTTCGTCCTAGGATTCCCCCATTCACGAGTAGTTGGTTTGAACGCGCCATTCTATGTAAATTGACAATCAGCTGCTTCAAGCGTCCGCCTGTCAAGGTACTGTGGTGTTGGAAATCCCTCCCAGTACAAACGTCGCGCACCACGGCCATTACCATCTACTAACCTGAATACCAAGTTTGTATCCGCCAACTCTGCATCTGAGCACACTTTCATTGAGCGGTATTGAAGACAAAGTTCGTGATGAACACTAAACATTTATGCTACATGCTTGCACAGACCGTGATGTACACTGAACTGTTGATGCTACGTGCTCAGCGCTTGTAGGGCAATGACGTTAGTTGCGCGTCCAACATTTACTTTGTTCAAATGGGACAACAAACTTTGGTGGCAGATCTAAGAATTACAACATACTGTTCATTCTAGCCAAACATATTTTAAACATTTCATCTAAGGAAACGTTTCATGTAGTGCTGGTATACTATGTTTCTGTTTGCTTCCCACGACTGATGCGATTATGAAGAAAAATAGGAAATGATTTCTAAAATGGAAATAAAGTGTTCCCAGACTCGTGTCCATACAACATACTTCATTTCTCTGTGTGTGAGGAACGTTTCCTGAATGTTTAGCCATAGCTTCTTGTTACACCCTGTATAATTGTCGCAGGATGTAGGTACTGTGATGTCTGCGTACGTCTGGTTAAGGTTAACCATTTATACGCGCTCTTCTGGAGATAAATTGGGTCGAAAGTCGAACGAAGGGTAGCGGTTTGAAGGGCAGAGGGAAAGACGTGCCAAGGCAAGCGCCAAGGAAAAAAACTGTCTGCTATATTTAGGTCGCGTAGTAAGAGCAGTAGCGGATGTCGTGCTGACTGCGATAGGTCATGCAAGGATGGATTATGTTAGAAGCGGGCATCATGGAATCGGATACCATGTCATGCCAAGTTTTCGTCAAAAGGGATCAGTCCTTGACGGCGCTGCAGCACGGTGTCTGCAGTTGAGCTGTGAGAGCCCCTGCCGCGTTATCAGTGATGATTTCGCTAGGGGGAGGGCCCAGGTCGTCCATCGGTGTCTGGTAGGCGTGCGTCGTAGCAAAGCGCTCGGAGGTGCGTGGCTGCACCGACAGGCTCAATGAGGGCCGCGGCAGTCTTCCCCTTGTAGCGGATGACGTAGCCCATGCCGATGAGCGTTCTGCACGCCGTGGTAGAACACTCGTCGGAGCTGAGCTGCTCGGAGCCGATGGACTTTGGCGTTGTTGTGGCTCATTCCGTCTTCTTCGGTGTGTCCAGTGTGTCCGCCGCGGTGTGTCCTTCCGCCCGCTGCTCCGTCAGGGGAGCGGCTGCTGCCGTCTTCTCTTCGCCTGCTGCGTCCACGCAGATGTCGTGCGCCATCTGCGAGCGCAGTTTCCGCAGCTGGTTGCATGCCTCCTCCGTCTCTGCAGTCAGGGTGGCCTTGAGGGCTGCCCTATCCGCGTCCATGGCGGCTTTGAAGGCGCCGATCACCTCCTCCGCCGCGGCCGCCAGCATGTCACGCACTCCTGAACCTGCGGCGCCTGCTGCGCTACCGCCGGTGGGCGGTCCCACGCGCCACTCTCCCCGCTGCGTTATTCCAGCTGCCTGTAGGCATTGGGAGTAGTCTTCTCTCCAGGGCCGGCGCAAGCACAAGTGCCGCCCCGTGCGAGCTGCTAAATTGCCGCCCCCCCCTCGTTTTTTTTTAACAAAACGTTTGTGGAATTTTATTTAAACAATTCTGTAGGAAATGTCAGCAATCAATCGCAATTTTTCTTACGAAACGCAATGAGAGTGCTTATGACCAATCTTGACTCCCTCGGCCAACTACCGAAACGAAGTCTGTAGTTTTCGTTGTAGAGAACGCAGCAATACGTATTGGGTGGAAAGGCGAAGTGATGACGCGGCAGTGCCAGGAACTAGGTCACGTGACGAGGTACAGCGAGGCTACGGTTAAACTAGCGCCCAAGAAGAACAAGCAAGAAGCTCACAATGAGTATGTGACCGATGGTATGGGTAAATGCATTATCAGGCAGCAATTTCTATGGCACTACGAACAAAAGAAAGAAATACGAAATTTGCGAAAACTGCACAACTTTAGTCAAACAGAAATGAGCTTGAAAGATAGCAAGGAAATCCTTAGAAGCAATGTTCTGTCTATGGATTTTCGTTTTAGAAGGTGTCAAAATTAACGTTTTGTTTTGTGCGGGCGAGAGGACATTGTTGCTAAAAGATCATACTTCCTCAGGTTTTCATCAGAATCAAAGCGACCAGTAGTTTACTAAAATGAAACATGGATTCACACGCATTATACAGTATATAAATGTTGGCAAAGTGATAGTGTGCGAGTAGAATTGTCAAAGAAAAGTGCCGGTCAGAGTTTAATTGTTGTTCATGCATCGGAGACAGGGGTTTCATGGCTCAAAAACCAAAACGTCCGACTATCACTCAGAAACGGATAGCAAAAATTTTCAAAAATAAGTCTAAACCAAAGTTATGCCAGGGTTATTAGCAATGTCTTTATCCCTTGTAATTACTCGTTTCGTGGTTACCCATTCGGAATACTTCTAGCCATTGAAGGTGTTGGACGTGTTTGACTGCAGTAATGTTCAATCATTTTTTTCCATAATGCGGGAAGAATAAAACACTCGGAAACTGCCATTGAAGGGCTTAGCAAAATTGCTTCAGGCTTAACATGTAACCGCAGTATCGAACATTCCATTCGAAGTTCCAAAATGAATTTCGTCTTCTGCAAAAGTAGTTGTGAGTAAACGCACGGCGCGTAACAGGCTTGTAGCGCTCCACTCATAAGAAAACGCCAGACTGCTTCCCCCTGTCAGTTCCTCCAGCGTAAACACGACGGTACTGCCACAGTGGCGAGGAAGAAATTAGTCCTCCTCCCTCCCCTTGTTTAACAGGGGCGGTCGGCAGGTAGTCGAGACGCCATGCCACAGTTCCAGAAGCCGCTCCCTCCGAGGTTTGGTTTCGAATCCCCTCTTGGGCATGAATGTTGAGTTAGTCCTATATAAAAAAAGGGGGGAGAGGAGCGGCAGATTTGCCGCCCCTCGCAAAGTGGCGCCCCGTGCGGCCGCACGTTTCGCACGTGCCTTGCGCCGGCCCTGCTTCACTCCTTCCGGCTTTGTCTTCGTTCAGTGGCGCTTGCGGCGCCTTCGTCGTTGCCTCTCTGTTTGCGCCTTGTCTCTAGCGCAGCCGTCACTGGCGAAAGCCGGGCAGCCACGCCAGTTCGCCACGTGTGGCCCGCCGCAGTGAGCACAAGTCGGCGCTTCTTCTCTTCTTGTGTCACAGGCGCGGGTGTCGTGCGCGCCGGCGCACTTTACTTACCGCGACGAGCTTCGGCACTATTTGGCCACATGCCCTTCGGCTTGGCACCTAAAGCACTGTGGCTTAGGGTCCACGCCTAGGGGGAGAGCTACGGCGGTCACAGGGAAGTCTAAGAGCTTCCTTAACCCGAAGATATCGCTGCCATCCGTCGCAGTACCCACTAAGGCGATGTACAGCGGAGGCCTCTTCTTATTCGTTCGGTTGTGCAGCTTAGTAGTTACAACCCGGAACCCGGCACGTGACAGCCCTTCCTGGACCGTCTTATCGTCACAAATCCAGGACAGCCCCCTGATTGCTTCTCCCGCTGTTTCGGCGCTGTCATCTTCTCCACAGTGGGTGGGTCAACAATGTGGGCGGTCACAGTGATCCTCAGTGCGCGGTGGTCGGCCGCACTCACTGCCTGCAGTTGAACGATGGCGTCTGAGTCAAGGGACTCTACGCCTACTTCTTCGCTGCAGCAGCCGCCTATGACACCGTATACCTCTGTCCACGACCCTCTACTGCACTGAATGTACAGAGGGGGGACAGGTAGGTACATGATGCTCTTCGCGCTTTCCATCCTCATTCCTGCTGGGTTGTGGTGTCTAAGGATTCTTCTGTCCATCTGTCTTCTTCTGTCCGTTTCTCCCATACTGTGACGCGTGGACACGACAATTTTACTGTGCCGTAAAAACGACGCACGACAATTTGCGCTAACGTCACGCCACAGTCAGAGCACAGCTTCGCAGCTCTTCTCGCCAAGCACAGGTAGCGCGCTTCACCAGTGATGCGCGCGCCTCCAATGCTCAGGCGCAACTGGTGCCTGCTTTCGTCTCTCCACCAGCACTGTCCCTCTCCCTGTACCCGGCCGCGTTTCCCGCGCCGAACATCCTCGCTCAACTGACTAGGGCAGTTCCCTCTCCCGAAGCCGTCCATCTGATTGGCTACAGCTTATTCTATATTATTTTACATTTTAACATATTTAAATAATCAAAGCTTGACCACTTTCACGTTCTAAATAAAGTAACAATAATATCCATTGCATATTAAACGTTAAATCGTTTTACATAAAACCAATCCAATTTTCTTCTTAGCTTTGAATGTCACGGCCAGTAGCCTTGCACCAATGTGCTTTCTGATAAATAAATACAGAACAAAAGTAACTATTATGCACTAAAAAAATGGTTCAAATGGCTCTGAGCACTATGGGACTCAACTGCTGTGGTCATCAGTCCCCTAGAACTTAGAACTACTTAAACCTAACTAACTTAAGGACATCACACACACCCATGCCCGAGGCAGGATTCGAACCTAGGACCGCAGCAGCAGCGCGGCTCCGGACTGGAGCGCCTAGAACCGCACGGCCACCGCGGCCGGCTTATTATGCACTAAACTTTAAACAAATACCAATGATTCAATAAGGTGTCATGCTGCCACCGTTCAATGTGTTTTGTGTGGAGGAAATGATTTGATGCTTAACTGAAAATAATGATAAATTGAATTTACTATATATTTTAAACAAATAAAGTTGCAAAGTTGACAACATTTGTCATTTTAATGATGCGCTTCTATATGAAATATCGATCTCTAAAATCGACCAAAACGTTCAGATTTCAGCATTCAGGTCTTTGTTACAAAACTTGTTAATTTCACTTTAACAGTAAATCCTAAACTATTATAGATATGATCAATATTCAAGTTTTATTGGGATCACCGTGAACATTCACGAATGATGGTAGATTAAAATTACTGTTGCTTCATTTCCGGAATTATTGTTGAATTAAACAGTTTCCATAAATGTTTCCCTTTATGGGCGATCTTAGGTCCGCCATATCTAACACCGCTACGTCTCCCTGCCCACAAACAGATTCTACGGGGTTTCCCTATGACGTAGGTTCTCGTCTATCTCACTTTCACACTACAGCGCTTAGGCCTCATTCAGCACAATAGACACCTGTGAATTTCCCCATCTCGTGGCGAAGCTGCGCTTTTTGTGGCACACGATCCTGGACGACAGAGTTCGTTTCTCAATTCCTGAAGGCTGACTCTTTCGTCCATATACTTAAATGAGAGCGAATTGCTCTTTAACTCACATGTTATTCTTATAAGGAGTTATACACCGCCACTGAAAAGCTGCATAAGATCAGCTGAAGAATTTTGTTACAATTTAGCTTGACTCAGCTTATGTTGAATACCCCTATATCACTATGTTACGCTGAGAGAAAGCTGGTTGACAATAGCATGTTCTGTCTCGAAGGTCACATCGCAATAGATCATTTATGGGTCATTTTTATTTTCTTGGCATTAAAACTGTAGTATTAACGTCCTATCAACACACAAGCGACAGCTTAAATGTAGTGACCGCTTTCAACTTTTCGCCCTCAAGCACTAATTCAGTCCTGCTTCTTTCCGTCTCGCGATTATGTTTCCGGAAGTGTTAGTTTAACAGCGATACACAGCACTATGTTTTGATTTCCCGATGAAGAATGCGCCGACAGGCACTGGGGCATGGGTTCTCTGAATACAATGGAAGAGCGGTGCCAAGATTCAATGTTGGATCGTTTCGTAGTAAAGGCAACCCACATCTCGGTAGATTTGCATCTGTGCATTAATTTTAGTTTTGTTTGTACGTTTTGACGGTTGCATGTTACCAATTTTTTCACAATTGTGAAGGAATTTTCACGAAAACAGAGGTTATTGGGTTAATTAACCCAGTAAATCATAACTACACTGTAAGGTGCTTGGTGAATAAGAGAAGTAATGGGTGCATGAAATTTAGAAGGCTATGTTGGTCGAATCAGTAGGGATAGAGGAACTAGCTCCACGGAATGGCTCCTGCCTTTTAGGACGTTTAAAATATGCCTCTTCCACCAGATGTCGCCACTTATGCAAAACTTCATTGGTCGACCACCACAAATGCAATGGCTATACTGGGTTCTAACAAATTTAAAAATAATCTAATACCTTAAGGAAAATGTTGTCAGTCTAACTCTGCACAAGGACGTGTTCGACTCGATACAACTTTATCGAGACGACAGTTTGGTTTTCAAATTAATTTTACATCTCAAAGATTTTTTGTACTACTGGCTAAGACTGCGCTAGAACCGTGGACAAGATGATATAGAAAGTATATAGCAGGCTAACAATTTTAATAACATTGAATGGATATTTTACATGAAATTTGAGTATAAAATTTTTGTGCAGTGCTAAACAGTAGGAGTCCATACGAATTATTTGATGCAATTAAGTATACAGACAAAGCGATAAGCATGGTGTAGCTTTTGTGAACTAAGGGACTGGATTGTAAGCTTGGATGGATGATCAGCCATGCAGGTATCAGAATGATACGTTAAATCCTCGAAGGAAGATGACTGAAGGTGCAGATGCGTCATCGAAAATTTCTACCGAACAAGCATAGGTTGAAATGGGAGTGGCAAGGCTAGATTCACCGCGAAAGCTCGATCCTCCACTCTCGTACCCCTCACAAGTCATGTGGGTCGCTAGAGGTATGTGCCCTTTCTGAGTATGTGTGTGTGTGTGTGTGTGTGTGTGTGTGTGTGTGTGTGTGTGTGTGTGTTTGCCCATCCTGCCATTGCCCTGCGAAAGCTAACGAACTCTCTTCCTGTCCTCCTCCAGTAAGACAGAGAAGAATTTTGTCGCAACAAGCAGCTCAACTTACGTGTTTTCATGCAAGGCAGCGAACAGGCACAGAGTAGATCATAAAGGGCATTCAAAATGACATAAAACACAGGTCCCACAGAACACTTCCTGTAGGCATCGATATGAATCAGTTGTAATAGAAACAGGCAGGAATAACAATTCGGTGCTTAGGGGAGATAACGAGTTCTAGTCTAATGAAAGATGTACCAAAATCAGCGTACTCTGTAGCCAGCCATCGTAGTCCATTGCTCTCAGCCGTCAAAATATTAGGCAAATGTCTCTGAAGCCGGACCGAATTTTTGTCGGAGTTCACTGAGTGTAACTGCACGAGCATGGGGGATAGAGGCGTGCGTTATTGACAAACATGGTAGTTTCGACGAGACTGCTCCTCTAAGTACCCGCATTTCGGAAACAACCTTGGTGCCAGCCGCTCACCTTTCTTGCGCACTCAAAATTGGTCCTGTGGAGAGAGAGCCAGTGACTGGTTCCTAGGTGCCTATGTAACAGACATCCTTTTCGACACCACTGTCCTGCGTGTCTGTAAGGCAAACAACTAGCGCCCATGTCGAAAAGGATGCCGGTCACGTCGATACCTAGGGACCAGTCACTGACAGTCTCTGTACTGGAAATTTTTTAATTTTCCAACAAACTTAAGCATGTTGCGCAGAGGGTATTGCCGAACTGAGGGCTCTTAGGGGTTCAAAAAATGTCTCTGAGCACTATGGGACTTAACATCGCAGGTCATTAGTCCCCTAGGACTCAGAACTACTTGAGTATAACTAACCTAAGGACATCACACACATCCATGTCCGAGGAAGGATTCGAACCTGCGACTGTAGCAGTCGCGGTTCCGGACTGAAACGCCTAGAACCGCTCGGTCACAACGGCCGGCTCTTAGGGGCCCCTTTCCCGTTTCATTAACGCTTGTAACTATGTCGCACGCCCTCTTGGTTACGCCACGGTAGGGTCCGAAAGAGGAGGACTGAAAAGGCATAAGCACCCTTCGCCGAATGGTTTTGAACGGTCCGTAGTGGTTCTACCCTGTATACCAGAGCAAAAATTGCGGTCGCACTACACTCAAAGATACTGTTGGTGGCCCACGATGTCCTCAGAGAAGGGTTGAATCGTCCGGGGATGTCAGTAGTATCAAAAGTGGTCGAGAACGTAGACCTGTTGCGCACTGTACTGTCAACTGTCATTTGCGACCGTGAAATCTGTGTAATTGCACGGTCCAAGACAAGGAATCGTTTCATTGAGGCCCTTTATGTCACGTCCTGAGGCCTTTTCGTAACGTTTCTGAGCAGCTGTGTGTCCGAAATGTTTTCGAAGTCCACCAGTAAGAAAACCACTTGATTTCGACGCTGGGCAGCGCGTTTCTGACCTCCATCGCAGAGACGTCAAAAGAAGGGATTGAATGTGGGTAAGAGGGTGTGTGACGAGTTCACCATCGTGTGATACGTCCACGTTGGCGTTGGGCAGAAATGTGGTGAAATTTGATGCCAACGTGACATCATTAACCCACTTATACCTCGAATTGCCGTACCAGAAGAACAATGACGACTGTTTAAAATCCTAATTAAACAACAGTAAAATTATCTGTGTAATTGAAATTTGGGCTAATTGTGACACTTACTGTTCCGTATACAGTAAAAAAAAGATATTTCCGTCACATTTCGCCCTATTTTTCCACTTAAAACCTTTCTGCAAACTGTGTCATTCTTCTTCCAAACGTTATTAACCCAAATAACCAATACAGACAAAAAAGGTGTGTGGGAAAAATTTAAATTTTTTATAAATCATTCTTTTATTTGGACGTTCTTACCGAGCTTTAGTGTTGCATTGTCATTTTTATTATTTGTGTCTAAAAAATGAAATGAAATAATACATTGACGGAAATAAAAGAACTTAAAAAACTTGCATGGAAAACAGTGTACATGCATATGGAAAGACAATAATAAAAATATTTCTAATATTTGGGAGTGAAATTGCTGTTAACCAAATTATGTAAATCTCAAATTTTGTATTCCAAAAGGGTGAACTTCGTAGTATAAACAGGTTCCAAATCCAAATTACTTGCATTTGAATTCCCTGTTAAACAATTCTCTCTACCTTTAAAATGACCTTGTCCCCACTTGGACTGTTCGTAGATATTCTTATACTGAAACACATCAGCTCTCTTTTCACATCGAAATAATTCAATTACAGACTCTCTGAAAATATTCCCGTCAACGTCCTTTGGCATATAAGGAGCTACCTCATTATGCAAATCCTTAATGTCCTTGACATCTGAAAAACCTATTTCTCTAAGGTGTAGAGTATCTCCCTTCTTTTTTGCTTTTCAGATGACTGATATGTATTGATCGGGTACTAAGCTAATCCTGACGTCTTTGCACTTTTAACTGATCTCTCAATAATCCTGTAAACTGCAACTCCCTCGTTCTGGGTATTACCAGGATTCAAATAATTGTGCATAATTTACCGAACATCCAGCCGTTGTACCGCATGCAAATACGTTACTATCACATATCTGTGACAGAAAACGTAAATGTCGATCAATGTAATTTCTACTACAGAAACATTTTGTTAAATGATTTCTCCGAGCCGGCCGCGGTGGCCGAGCGGTTCTAGGCGCTTCAGTCTGGAACCGCGCGACTGTTACGGTCGCAGGTTCGAATCCTGCATCGGGCATAGATGTGTATACTTAGGTTAGTTAGGTTTAAGTAGTTCTAAGTTCCAGGGGACTGATGAACTCAGATGTTAAGTCCCATTATGCTCAGAGCCATTTGAACCATTTTTTGATTTCTACGAATAACAATGTGAATTATTAGTATTTACTTTTTCTTCTGCTGTCCTCCACAATTCCTGGGGTAAAATAGTACATTCGTCTCATGGAAGTCCTTATACTCCGAGAGCTAGCTGCCATTATTAGATTATTATTTAAAGAAGACTGACGTGAGACGTTTTGCTATAGATCATTTCGTGTTGCTAATAAATGAAGTGGCCGTCAGCTTGCATAGTAGCGGTGGGTGTAACAGTGACAACATACTACGCTTGCATAGTAACAACGACAAAAAAAACATTAAGAAAGCTGAGACTTCGTTGATACGTTTATTACGTTGTAGACATACGGAAAAGGTAGTCAGACGACTTTTTTGTGGAGTGTTACACGTCAGCTTCACGCCTAAACATGCGAAAAATATGCACTATGTTCAATGATACTAAGAAAGCTGAACTTTGGCTAAGTGGTAGGTAACTATAACAGTTTAATGAAAAAAATAGTTCATTGCGTTTTTATCGGTGGAAAAGTGCTCTCCTCACGACTGATAAACAAGGCGCATAGCCATGTCCGCGGCACGCTAGCATGACTGCGCGACGGCGGCCGTTTGGGAAATCCACAGCCTGTCCGATCGGCGCATTGGTCGTTACTTGCGTTCGTCTTATTCCCCAACCCTCCATCTATCCTTTTCTCGCCTTTCCTCTCACGACGCTGTCATCTTCTCCGAAATCGGTGTGGCCGTTAAACTCGAGAGCACTAAAGCGACTTCGAAAATGTCTAACGTTATATTGCCGACAAAAGTTAATAATTAATATAACTACCACAGTCAGTGCCATGCCTGTTTCACAGCCTTGCCGCCAGAACAGCGGATTACGATCCGAAATAGCAAGGTCCCTCGTTTTCAGAACAAGAGAAAATATTTATATAAATTTATTCGTAAATCGATTTTGTTTTCAAACCGTGTTATTATATCACGAAATAGTAAGCAAAATTTTTGAAGTAGAATGATTTCAGTCTTTATATTCGTGCATATTTCAATACCACGTATCATATTTAATATCATTATCATATATTATAACTAATTGTACATTATTTTCAGTCAAAATGACAGTGCTCCTTGAAACGAGATTGCTGTTCAAGACGATGAATTCGAGACTACGTTTAAAAAAACTGAAAAGTATTTATGTCACCTTTACGGTTTTAAAATAATTAACAGTGTTAACGAGGCAAGAGTCGCTTGTGTTGTTGTGGTCTTCAGCCCAGAGACCGATCTGATGCAGCTCTCCATGCTAGTCTATTCCGTGCAAGGTTCTTCATCTCCAAGTAACTACTGCACTCTACATCCTTCTGAATGTGCTTAGTGTATTCATATCTTGGTATTCCTCTACAATTTTTACCCTCCAGCCTTCCCTCCAACACTAAACTGTTGATCCCTTGATGCCTCACAACGTGTCCTACCAACCGATCCTTTCTTCTAGTCAAGTTGTGCCACAGATTTCTCTTCTCCCCAATTCTATTCAGTACCTCCTCGTTAGTTACATGATCTACCCATCTAATCTTCAGCATTCCTCTGTAGCACCACATTTCGAAAGTTTCTATTCTCTTCTAGTCTAAACTATTTATCGCCCATGTTTCACATCCACACATGGATACACTCCATACAAACACTTTCAGAAACGACTTCCTGACACTTAAATCTATACTCGATGTTAACAAATTTCTCTTCTTCAGAAACGCTTTTCTTGCCATTGGTAGTCAACATTTTATACTATCTCTTCTTCGACAGTCATCAGTTATTTTGCTCCCCAAATAGCAAAACTCATCTACTACTTTAAGTGTCTCATTTCCTAATCTAATTCCCTCAGTATCACCTGATTTAATTAGACTACATTCCATTGTCCTCGTTTTGCTTTTGTTGATGTTGATGTTCATCTTACATCCTCCTTTCAAGACATTGTCCATTCCGTTCAACAGCTCTTCCAGGTCCTTTACTGTCTCTGGCAGAATTACAATGTCATCGGCAAACCTCAAAGTTTATTTTTCTTCTCCACAGATGTTAATTCCTGCTCCAAATTTCTCTTTTGTTTTCTTTACTGCTTGCTCAATATACAGATTAAATAACATCGGGGATAGTCTACACCCCTGCCTCACTCCCAACCGCTGCTTCCCTTTCATGCCCCTCGACTCTTATAACTACCATCTGGATTCTGCACAAGTTGTAAATAGCCTTTCCCTCCCTGTATTTGACCCCAACCACCTTCAGAAATTGAAAGAGTGTATTCCAGCCAACATTGTCAAAAGCTTTCTCTAAGTCTGCAAATGCTAGAAACGTAGGTTTGCCTTTCCTTAACTTATCTCCTAAGGTAAGTCGTAGAGCCAGTATTGCCTCACTTGTTCCAACATTTCTACGGAAGCGGAACTGATCTTCTCCAGTTTTTCCACTCGCCTGTAAAGAATATGTGTAAGTATTTTGCAGCTGTGACTTATTAAACTGATAGTTCGGTAATTTTCACACCTGTCAACACCTGCTTTCTTTGGGATTGGAATTATTATATTCTTCTTGAAGTCTGAGGGTACTTCGGCTCTCTCATACATCCTTCGCACCAGATGGTAGAGTTTTGTTACAGCTGGCTCTCCCAAGGCTATCAGTAGTTCTAATGGAAGGATGTCTACTCCTGGGGCCTTGTTTCCACTTAGGTTTTCAGTGCTCTGTCAAATTCTTCACGCAGTATCATATCTCCCATTTCATATTCACTTACGTCCGCTTCCATTTCCGTAATATTGCCCTCAAGTACATCATCCTTGTATAGACATTCCATATAGTCCTTCCATCTTTCTGCTATCCCTTCTTTGCTTGGAAATGGTTTTCCATCTGAGCTCTTGATATCCATACAAGTGGTCCCCTTTTCTCCAAAGGACTCTCTAATTTTCCTGTGGGCAGTATCTATCTTACCCCTCGTGATATATGGCGCTACATCCTTAATTTCGTCCTCTAGCCATCCCTGCTTAGCCATTTTGCACTTCCTGCCGATCTTGTTTTTGAGACGTTTGTATTTCTTTCTACCCGCTTGATTCACTGCAGCCGGCCGGAGTGGCCTTGCGGTTCTAGGCGCTACAGTCTGGAGCCGAGCGACCGCTTCGGTCGCAGGTTCCAATCCTGCCTCGGGCGTGGATGTGTGTGATGTCCTTAGGTTAGCTAGATTTAATTGGTTCTAAGTTCTAGGCGACTGATGACCTCAGAAGTTAAGTCGCATAGTGCTCAGAGCCATTTGATTCACTGCATTTTTATATTTTCTCCTTTCATCAGTTAAATTAAATATCTCTTTTGTTACCCAAGGGATTCTACGAGGCCTCGGCTTTTTACATGCTTGATTCTCTGCTGCCTTCACTATTTCACCTCTCAAAGCTATCCATTCTTCTACAGTATTTCTTTCCCCTGTTCCTGGCAATCGTTCCCTAATGCTCTCTCTGAAACTCTCTACAACCTCTAGTTCTTTCAGTTTATCCAAGTCCCATCTCCTTAATCTCACCTCTTTGCAGTTTCTTCAGTTTTAATCTGCAGCTCATAAGCAATAGATTGTGGTCAGAGTCCACATCCACCCCTGGAAATGTCTTATAACTTAAAACATGGTTTCTAAATCTCTGTCTTACCATTATATAATCTATCTGAAATCTTCCAGCGTCTCCAAGTGTCTTCCACGTACACAAACTTCTTTCATGATGCTTAAACCAAGTGATCTCTGATTAAGTTATGCTCTATGCAAAATTCTACCAGGCGGCTTCTTCGTTCATTCCTTATCCCCACACCATGTTCACCTACTACTTTTCCTTCTCTTCCTTTTCGTACTATCGCATTACAGTCCCCCATGACTATTAAATTTTCGTCTCCCTTCACTCACTGAATAATTTCTTCCATCTCATCGTACATGTCTTCAATCTCCTTATCATATGCGGAGCTAGTTGGCATATAAACTTGTATTACTGTGGTAGATGTGGGCTTCGTGTCTATCTTGGCTATAATAATGCGTTCACTATGCTGTTCATAGTAGCTGACCCGTGCTCTTTTTTTTTTTTTTTTTTTTTTTTTTTCATTACCGGGTGTGAAGCTGATTCCTGCACGTGGTGCCCTTGCATTGGTACTTGGAATAGATTTTCCGGTACTGAACCGAGCATCAGCATTCTAGAAGTACAAGCAAATGATGTCATCTGTTGTACATAGGCCTTTCTTAAGGCCAAAGTTAACTATACTGACTTTTAAGGTAGAGGGACTGACGTCTCCCAAACAAGAGCTTTTGGGTGAACTCTGCCAAACTAACTGCTGCGATGTTCTGTGCCTACAAGAAACTCACAGAGATGATCAAATGTGTCGCACCAAAATACTTGGAATGAGACTTGTTGCTGAAAGACCTCATAAACAATATGGAAGTGCCTTATTTGTACGACCTGACCTCCACATTATGTCTACATCCATCTCTGAGCACAATGATGTTGAAATACTCACAGTGTAAGTTAATAACTGCATCGTATCGTCTATCTACAAACCACCTAATGCGAAGTTCTCTTTTGTAACTCCTGAGTACTTCAACAAACACCAAACCAAGTTTGTAGTTGGAGACTTCAACAGCCGCACTACAGTTTGGGGCTACTCACAAGATGATGACACCTGGGAAGAAGTGCTGAAATGATCTGACACCTTCCAATCAACTCTCATCCACGATAGTAAACTTCCCGCATCTTTCAACAGTGGACGTTGGAAACGTGGATCTAACCCAGATCTAACCTTCGCAAGTGAGCGCATAGGCCAACAGTGTGTTAAGACAGTTTGTCACCCTGTACCCAATTCTCAACACCGCCATGTGATGTGCCAAGTTACTGCAGTATCCCAACCGAGAACCATTCCATTCTGCAGAAGATACAACTCCCGTAACGCTAACTGGTAGCTTTTTAGTTCCAACCTGAATAAAATTTCCAGGCAACACCAGAAAACTATGTTAAGTTTGTGGATGGAGTGAAAAAGGTATCACGGTCATCTGTGCCACGGGACTGCAGAACACAACACAACACAACACTTCAACGGATTAACAACCTAGTCGGCAGCCCTAATAAATAAATACCTGTCGCTGTTTGAACAAGATCCATTCAATGAGCAAACCATCTTGGCTGGTCAAGAAGTAATGTCTTCCATAACGGAAAACAAAAGAGGAAGATGGGTTAAACTTATGGAGGAAACAGATCCTTCAATTAGTAGCCAGAAGGCCTGGAAACTGCTGAGAAAACTAAATAACGATCCAACCAAACATGCCAATCACGCTTACATCACTCCAAATGAAATTTCTACACAGATTCTTGTGAATGCTAAACCAAGATCTCCTGTCAAAAAATCGGACTTCAAATTAGAGTTTAAGGAACAATCTCAGAATAAGAATCTGACTAGACCAGTCAACTTAGGTGAACTAGAAGAAGCCATTCACAAATACAAAAATGGCAAGGCAGCAGGGTTAGACGACATTTGTGTAGAGCAAATTAAACATTTAGGCACCGCAACTGGCTCTTAAACCTGGCTTTTTTCAAGATCCCGAAATTATGGCGCAAGGCACGCGTGATTGCGATACTAAAACCTGGAAAGTCACCAACGGATCAGAAGAACTTCAGGCCAATATCTCTCCTTTGCCACCTCTATAAGGTCCTACAGAGAATGATTCTTCACCGCTTAACTGCGGTAGTTGATCCACTTCTTATCTCGCAGCAAGCTGGCTTTAGACCAGGCAAGAATTGCACCTCACAAATCCTTTATCTTTCTCAGTTCATAGAAGATGGCTTTGAGCAGAGAAAGATAACAGGTGTAGCTTTTGTTGACCTTTCGGCGGCCTTTGACACAGTAAACCACAGTGTGCTACTCCACAAAATCTACAACCTGACTAGCCACTACGCGAAGCTTCATATATGCTGATGACCTTGCTCTTGCTGCCCAGGTTTGAAGATGTAGAGATAATGCTTACACACGGTCTACAACAGCTTGGTACTTACAACGAAAAGAATCAACTCACACCCAATCCTAAGAAAACGCAAGTGTGTTCATTCCACCTCAAACATAAAAAAGCTGACAGTAAACTTGAAATATTCGGGAATGGAGTTGCACCAGATTATTGTTCCCACCCCAGGTATTTGGGTGTCACTCTCGAGTGTGCACTGACCTACAAGGAACATTGTCTGAAGCTGAAGCAGAAAGTATCCTCCAGAAACTGCCGTCTTCGGAAACTGGCGGGATCGAACTAGGGTACACATCCACAAACATTAAGAACAACAGCTCTTGCCTTATTCTATTCTGCAGGAGAGTATGCTAGCCCAGTGTGGTACAATTCATTACATGCAAACCAGGTTGATGTAGCCTTAAATGACAGTTGTGGGATTGTTACAGACTGCCTAAGGCCAACCCCCACGGACAAAGTTCAATGTCTCGCTGGGATTGCTTCATGTTACATCAGAAGAGAGGTCGCCCCTAACATCGAGAGGCATAAATCAAATACAGTGACCTCATATCCACTCTTTGGACATCAACCTGCCAAGCCAAGACTGAAGTCCAGGAAGAGTTTCCTAACAACTTCACAGCCCTTAGAAGCATCAGCTGCGGCTACCCGACTCACCAAGTGGAAAGAAAGATGCCAACACCTGTCAAATTGGATGACACCACAAGAATACCTGTCGCCTGGACACATGGAAAAGTGGGTCATCTGGAAGTCCTTGAACAGACTACGGACCGAAGTCGCAAGATCGAGGGACAATCTCCTTAAATGGAACTGCCAACACAACACTGTACGAATGCGGTGAATTGCAGACAACCCGGTGTCTCTTCAAGTGTAACTCATGCCCAACCAGCTGTAGCATGAAGGACTTAACGTCTGCAGCACCCAGTGCTATCAAAGTTGCCCAATGCTGGGTGAATACTGTATAGTTTTCTTTGTATGTATTGTGCATGTGCTCATTTTAGTGTACTTCTGACATGAATAAAGAAAGATTCAATACTAAACCTACTAATGCATTACCCCTATTTGATTTTGTATTTATAACCCTGTACTCACGTGACCAGAAGTCTTGTTTCTCCGGCCACCGAACTTCACTAATTCCCACTATATCTAACTATAACCTATCCATTTCACTTCTTACATTTTCTAACCTACCTGCCCGATTGAGGGATCTGTCATTTCACGCTCCGATCCGTAGAACGCCAGTTTTCTTTCTCCTGATAACGACATCCTCCTGAGCAGTTCCCCCCCCCCCCCCCCCCTCCGGAGATACGCATGGGGGACTATTTCACCTCCGGAATATTTTACCCAAGAGAACGCCATCATCATTAGGAAGCTGCATGCCCTCGGGAAAATGACGGCTGCAGTTTCCCCTTGCTTTCAGCCGTTCGCAATACCAGCACAGCATGACCGTTTTGATTAATGTTACAAGGCCAGATCAGTCAGTCATGCTGCCCCTCTTCAGGAACCACACTTTATTCCGGCCTCTCAACATACCCCTCCGTTGTGGTTGCACCTACGGTGTAGCCATCTGTATCACTGAGGCACGCAAAACCCCCCACCAACGGCAAGGTCCATGGTTCATGGGGGGGGGGGGGGGGGGGGGGGGGTAGCGCGATCCTTTTTAATAGGAGTGGCACATGTGTATGTTTATGACTCTAGCAGGTTATTCCATGTCGCAATGTATCCCCCAAACCCTAAATTAAAAACTTGCATGCCACTCACGGAAAAGGAATTTTTTTACTGTGTTTTATGGTTTATACATAAACTCTTGTTCCCTTACCACTCATAACGTACTCTCAACGCTTTCTTTTGCAACTTTCTTGTAATGGTTTTTGTACCTTTTGAGTGTAAATCACTAATTCACATTATGAACTGCCGGTCAGGCGTTGTTCTTCCCTTCAACAAATGGCCCTACTTTTACCATTCTGGCTTAGCAGTTTGCTTCACCCTTTGTGTACGCTAATTTGTGCTCTATGCTCGCTGCTAGTACACCGTGTCCCATACTCATCCATCATGGCACTCGGTGTCACAACACAAAGTGGCCTGGTGTTCATTGCACATTTCTTTACCCAGGTAGTCGTCCATAGTGTTGTCTGGTTCGCTTTGCCATTGACTGTGGATTTACCGCACCTAGCCCCACCGCTGTTTCTCAACTGTAACACTAGCGTGCTATATGTCACTCTTCCCTACCAACCAAGCCTTTAGTGCAGTCACGGGAATAGCCACATACAACGCAAACTTGCCACGTATAATCCACAAGCGTACCGTGAAACAAGCTAATGTTACCTTGTGAGAGGATTTCGAAAATCGATCGTGTGTGTGTCTAATGGACAAAGGTATCGGACTATAATTTTGAATATGGTGAAATTAACAGAAAAACTAAACGGACTATAACGAAAAATGGTTCAAATGGCTCTGAGCACTATGGGGCTTAACATCTGAGGTCTTCAGTCCCCTAGAACCTAGAACTACTTAAACCTAACTAACTAAGGACATCACACACATCCATGCCCGAGACAGGATTTTAACCTGCGACCGTAGCAGCCGCGCGGTTCCGGACTGAAGCAAATAAAACCGCTTGGCCACCGCGGCTGGCAAACTAACTTCAACCTTGGGAGTTGATGAAAGTTGTAAAATCGCCAGCCCAATTAGGCACAATTAATTTGGAAATATCTGTTTAAGAAAATTTAGTATTGGTTATTGTAGTTACTTTCATGAATATTTCCCTTTGAGTCGGATACAAACTGACACAGTGCACACTGAGCTGTGTGTAGCAGCAGTTACGAATAACGCACACACCAGTAATTATGGAAAGCAAATTTGCACCAAGCTCATACTAATAACAGCTACACTCCAGATCATTACTTAAACCAATACTGTAATATTACTGAATGAAGTGCAGAACTAAATTTGGACATGAGGGGCTTCTACCTTAACTGACATGAAAAACACAAATAAAGATAAATAATATCATAAATACACTGTTTATACTCCTCTAAATATATCATTTTTCCTTAGCAGCAGTAATAGTTCGATTTTCTTTCTAATATGTGGAGAATATGATGAGAATCCATAAACTAGTATAGTGTCATTAGTCAAACTCTATGATCATTTCAGTAAGAAAGACTCATTCAAACAAAGCTAATGCTTCACTTCACTTGAGTAGTTCATAATGTACTTTGCAAGACAGAAAATTCGACACTTAGCTTAATTAACTTCGAAAAAGGAATCATTTATGATAGGAATCAAGCCCACACTATTTTTAAAATGAGCTTAACTTGTTTACCTTTTTTATCACCTGTGAAGCAGGTATTTTAGACAATAACATTTACACAATCTGGCACCGTATTCCTGCAAAACTATACTTCGCAATAAACTAAAAGTACTTTAGCAAAATCCTATGTAACTTCACCTTTGTGGTTTTAACTTTTAACTTTTACTATTCTTGCTTTGTTAGACACAAAATCACTTTGAAGCACTTGAATGCAAGAATTATTCGTGTAAAACAGGATACTTGGTTTTTGTAGCACTTAGGTGAGGACCCTACATAGGTTCGTGATCAGGATAGAAGATGTGCTTCCGGACACAGATTTATAGCATTTGGATTATTATTAAAACCACACACAAATTAACTGGTCCATGGCCATATACATAGCTGCATGTATGACGTCAGTAAAGCAGTCGCGAAGTTTTTGGTGGCAAGCGACATGGTGGCTAATTGTACTCATGGCTCTTGAAGCCCGAGTGCTCTAAAATATCTCTTCTTGGCGTCGGATTTTCACCATATTACAGCCATTCCTCTTTGCCGAGAATACCAGATAGTAGCCACATCCACATCCCAGGCAAAATTCCTTTGCAAAGCAGCTTCCAATTGCCTCTCTTAGCACCATTAAAGTGTACCGTGCTACGGCTAGCCACATACTGCCTACCGTTCACACCAAGAAGCCGCCCAGTTCGACCGCCAGAACCACCTTTCACATCGCGCCGTGCCACTTCTGTTGCGTAGGGACTTATCTACGTCTTTTATGTACTAGAAATACAAGTGCCTTCAGCGTGAACCAGCTTTCAACAAACATTGTCTTTTTTTATAATCATTCACATACTACAAAATTCATTACTTTTAACAAATCATTTTGCTTTTTACATATATACATAAGAAAATTCTAAATTTCCTGTCACAAATCAGTGACTTTAACTAACAAAGAATACACTCTCCATAATTGCAGATACACAGTTATATCGATTAGACGTGGGTTTATATTATATAAGTGTTACACGTTACATGGAACTTCTTTTTTGCTTTTCCATATATACTAGTGCGTGTAAAAATTATTATTAGCTTCGGTCTCTTGTTTATTTTCAATGTCACACCCGATGATGGGCACGTAAGAGCCCGATACAGGTTGTGCTTTAAGTACTGAGAAATAAGCACCTTGCGACTGAAGCAGTGTCTTCAACCTCTACGATAATGCTCAGTTGCTGATGTTCCTCTAGCGGGATTGTTTGTAATAATATATTGTATTGTATTTGGTCACAGATGACGAGGAACTGATAATCGACACAGCCTGGAGCGATCACAAAAGCGTACAGGAGTTTGGGTACGATGATGGGGAATCTTAAACCGTGTCTTTCAATCCTCAAATGTATTTGCAAATAAATTTTTTTAATAAATTCATTAAATGTAATTATATATTTTAATATCATCAATAGTATAATTTAGCCTGAGACAGAAACAAGTGATGCAGTAACCTGGATGATACGCGTCCGTGAACATATACGCCTTATTAACATCGAAACCAGGAAAGCTGAAACTTCGTAATAATAGTTATCTATAACAGTTGCACGAAAACATTCTCCGCCGAGTATCTCGCAGTGGAAAAGTGCTCAGCTGATGTAGTGAAAAATAACACGCACCCGCGGTGCGCCCTGTTCTTCCGTCGTCAGCTGAGTACTTTTCCACAGCGAAAAACTCAGCGGAATATTTTTTTCATTAAACTATTAAAGTTAACTAACACTTAGACGAATTTCAGCTTTCTTAGTATCATTGTACACAGTGCATATTTTTTACATGTTTACGAATAAAGCTGACGTATACCACCCCACAACAAAGTCAGCTGCCTACTTTTTTCCGTTTGTGTTCAACACAATAATCATATAAACAGTGTCTCAGCTTTCTAGATATCGTTTTTTATCAATATTATGCATATGTGGCAGGCTGCTGCGGCTACAACTCTCGCAAATGCATACGCTGAGGTTAATTTCGTTTACTAGCGATACCAGTAAACCATAGTAAAGAACCGTAGCTTTCTTTCCTTTGGTCATTAAAGTGGCAGAAGGCTGTCAGACTATTATAAATTCTTCATGATATTGTAACACACAAGTTGGTATTTCTATCATGCCTCTGTTTCTAATACCCTCACGCCAAAAAAAGCAGCTACTGTTGTTGTTTCTAATCTGTTACCTGCAACAACGGACAAAAATAAATGAAACAAACTTCTGTAGTACTAGTGAAATCAATGTATACAGGGCGGTCCATTGATAGTGGCAGGGGCAAATATCTCACGAAATAAGCATCAAACGAAAAACTACAAAGAACTAAATTCGTCTAGCTTGGCAGAAGCTAGAAAAATGGGGGTTCCTATTTTTAAAAAACCCAGTTGATATCCGTTTGACCTATGGCAGCGCAATCTAGCGGGCCAACCATAGCGCCATCTGGTCTCTCCCTTCAAGCTAGACAAGTTTCGTTCTTTGTAGTTTTTCCGTTTGACACTTATGTCGTGAGATATTTGGCCCGGTCAGGATCAATGGACCACCCTGTATATGGACATTCACTATGAAATTGTAAGAACTGAGTCTTCACTTGTAGAAAACTGGAAACGTTTGTCCCTTTGGCACTAGCATGAGAGCTTGTAAACCATGCACCGCTAATTGTATCCTCTTATTCTGAACCAGCTCCCTGTCCATGTTACCCTCAATGCAACTCAGTTATTTTTCTTCCTCATGTTCTTGAAATGTATTTTGTAACTTGACCTTCACATCATAAGTAGCGTTGTTTTAAGCTTCACACTGGTCGCACTGATCCTTGTTCGGCACAAAAAATGCGATGTTAAATTCGGTATTGAATATGTACACGTAGGCGTCGTCATTCACATTAGGTAGGTTAGCGGAAGATCGTTGTGAAGAGCAATTTTTGTGCAGTTCTGCGATGGATGAGTTACCTTCGATTAATTTTCTTGCTCTGTCACTCCTTACATAATGGCTCTGAATACGGGGAAATGATTTACGTGGTTCCTAACTGGCTGGTTATTGGTTATTTTTTTTTGGGGGGGGGGGGGGGGGGAGGGTTAGACGGTCTCAGGAAAACACAAGATGGGCTTCAGTCACAAAGGGTGCAGGCTGAACACAGGAAGAACGTAGATACAGGAACCATTGGTATAACAGTTGTAAATCGTCGTAGTTGTGTTGGGAAAGTACCAGAGCCCCAAGCGCTAATAGAAAGCACTGATACTCAAATCGTTATAGGCACTGAAAGATAGCTAAAGCCTGATGTAAGCTCAGCCGAAATTTTTGTGAAGAACCCAACGGTGTTACGAAGAGGTAGGCTGTTAGCAGTAGTTTAACTTGCCGCAAAATTGAAGTAGATACTTCCTGTGAGTTAGTATAGGCAAAGGTCATTGTTGGCAACCGGAATAATATAATAATTGGATCCTTTTTACTGACCTCCCAGTTCAGATGATACAGTTGGTTCAAAGAAAATTTGAGTTTGATTTCAAACACGTACCCGACTCATACGATAATAGTTGGTGGTGATTTTAATTTACCCTTGATATGTTGGCGAAAATACATGTTGAATTCCGGAGGTACGCATAAAATAACGTCCGAAATTGTGCTAACGCATTCTCTGAATATTATTTAGGACTGTTAGTTCATGAGCCGACGCGAATAGTAAACGGTTGTGAAAACACACTTGACCTCTTAGCTACAAATAATCCTGAGTTAATCACCAGCATCAAAAGCGATATAGGGATTAGTGAACACAGGGTTGTCGTAGCGAGACTGAATATTGTAATCCCCAAATCCTCGAAAAGCAAGCGAAAAATATACCTATTCAAAAAAGCAGATAAAAATTCACTTGACGCCTTCCTGAGAGACAATCTCCACTCATTCCAAATTAATAATATAAGTGTAGACCAGATGTGGCTTGAATTCAAAGAAATAGTGTCGGCAGCATTTGAGAGATTTATACCAAATAAAATAACAAAGGACGGAGCTGATCCTCCTTGGTACACAAAACGGGTTAGAAGACTGTTGCAGAAACAACGAAATAAAAAAGGCCAAATTTAAACAGACGCAAAATCCCCAAGATTGGCAATCTTTTACGGAAGCTCTAAACTTAGCGCGGAGTTCAATGCGAGACACTAATAACAGTTTCTACACCGAAACTTTGTCTCGAAACCTGGCAGAAAATCCAAAGAGATTCTGGTCGTATGTGAAGTATGTTATCGGCAAGAAACAATCAATGCCTTCTCTGCGCGATAACAATAGAGATACTATCGAAGACAGTGCTGCAAAAGCAGATTTACTAAACACAGCCTTCCGAAATGCCTTCACAAAAGAAGACGAAGTAAATATCCCAGAATTAGAATCGACAACAGCTGCCAACATGAGTAACGTAGAAGTAAATATTCTCGGAGCAGTGAAGCAACTTAAATCGCTTAATAAAAGCAAGTCTTCTGGTCCAGACTGTATACCAACTAGGTTTCTTTCGGAGTATGCTGATGCATTAGCTCCATACTTAACAATCATGTATAACCGTTCGCTCGAGGAAAGATCCGTACCCAAAGACTGGAAAGTTGCACAGGTCACACCAATATTCAAGAAAAGTAGTAGCAGCAATCCACTAAATTACAGGCCCATATCGTTAATGTCGATATGCAGCAGGATTGTAGAACATATATTGTGTTCGAACATTATGAATTACCTCGAAGGAAACGGTCTAATGACACACAGTCAACATGGGTTTAGATAACATCGTTCCTGTGAAACACAGCACGCTCTTTATTCACATGAAGTGCTGAGTGCTACTGACAAGGCATTTCAGATCGATACAGTATTCCTGGATTTTCGGAAGGCTTTTGACACTGAACCACACAAGCGGCTCGTAGTAAAATTGCATGCTTATGGAATATCGTCTCAGTTATGTGACTGGATTTACGATTTCCTGTCAGAGAGGTCACAGTTCGTAGTAATTGATGGAAAGTCATCGAGTAAAATAGAAGTGATTTCAGGCGTTCCCCAAGGTAGTGTTATAGGCCCTTTGCTGTTCCTTATCTATATTAACGATTTGGGAGACATTCTGAGCAGCCGTCTTCGGCTGTTTGCAGATGACGCTGTCGTTTATCGACTAATAAAGTCATCAGAAGATCAAAACAAACTGCAAAATGATTTAGAAAAAATATCTGGATGGTGCGAAAAATGGCAGTTGACCCTAAGTAACTAAAAGTGCGAGGTCATCCGCATGAGTGCTAAAAGGTACTCGTTAATCTTCGGTTACACGATAAATCAGTCTTATGTAAAAGCCGTAAATTCAACTAAATACCTAAGTATTACAATTACGAGCCACTTAAATTGGAAAGAACACATAGAAAATGTTGTGGGGAAAGCTAACCAAAGGCTGCGTTTTATTGGCAGGACACTTAGAAAATGTAACAGACCTAATAAGGAGACTGCCTACACTACGTTTGTCCGTCCTCTTTTAGAATACTGCTGCGCGGTGTGGAATCCTTACCTGGTGGGACTGATGAAGTACATCGAAAAAGTTCAAAGAAAGGCAGTCCGTTTTGCATTATTGCGAAATATAGGAGAGAGTGTCACAGAAATGATACAGGAACTGGCCTGGAAATCATTAAAAGAAAAGCGTTTTTCGTTGCGACGGAATCTTCTCACGAAATTCCAATCACCAACCTTCTCCTCCGAATGCGAAAATATTTTGTTGACACCGACCTACATAGGGCGGAACGATCAACACGATAAAATTAGGGAAATCAGAGCTCGTACGGAAAGATATAGGTGTTCATTCTTTCCGTGCGCTATACGAGATTGGAATAATAGAGAATTGTGAAGGTGGTTTGATGAACCCTCTGCCAGGCACTTAACTGTGATTTGCAGAGTATACATGTAGATGTAGATTGGTTGTTTTGGGGAAGGGGACCAAACAGCGAGGTCATCGGTGCCATCGGATTAGGAAAAGATGGGGAAGGAAGTCGGCTGTGCTCTTTCAAAGGAACCATCCCGACGTTTGACTGAAGTGATGTAGGTAAAACACGGAATACCTAAATCAGAATGGCCGAACACGGGTTTGAACCGTCTTCCTCCCGAATGCGAGTCCAGTGTGCTAATCACTGCACCACCTTGCTCGGTAAGATTTCTGTATCAATCATACAATGTTTTCAATGTTGTCCCCCTTTTGACCACATGTGCCATTCCCGTCCTAATTAGTTGAGCTTCGATAACTTCAAAATGGTTCAAATGGCTCTGAGGACTATGGGTCATCAGTCCCCTAGACTTGGAACTACTTAAACGTAAGTAACCTAAGGACATCACACACATCCATGCCCGAGGCAGGATGCCAATCTGCGACCGTAGCAGCAGCGCGGTTCCGGTCTGATACGACTAGAGCCGCTCGTCCACAGCGGCCGGCAGTATGGGCTTTCTTTTTGGTTATTTCCAAAGTGTATATTAGAAATTTTGAGCACACACGACTCTTGTGCTCAACTTTCGTCAAGTGGAAAGCGTTATTCGGCTTTCTAGGTTCTCGGGGAGTAATGCTACGGTATTTGAGAACGAACGTTTGAGTGCATGAATTCAGAAAATCACATAGTCTTTGTAACGTTCTCATTGTCCAGTAATTCGTAAACAGCTGACTTCTATAGTCTTCCGATAGTTTCTTTGTACAGGAGAAGATATATTTATCTGTCATGCAGCACCTACTTTTTTAGCTTTGACAGTTTTACCCCTTCTTGACATATAACTTTTCCCACTGTTTCTCAACTTGTTTCCCTTACTCTGCCCGAACTGCTAATATTCCGCATTCTTTTTTAGGTTTATTAATGAGAGATGTTCCCTTATGCGTGAGTATTCTTGCACTTGAATTTGACGATTCGTCGGTGGTTGATGGTTGATAATTGTCACTTGAACCAGAGGAAAAATCTGAACTGATTTTCGAATTGCAGAGAGGATGTTGACCGGCACTCTTTTCAACACCGACTCTTTCACATTTGCCTTTTCAACCAGATACACATTTGAAGCTTCTATTACTTATGTAACGTACAACTTATGTTTCGATGGCGATGTCTGTGGATCCATCGCATCCAGGTTTTTTATTATGTCATTGTGTAGGGTTGATCTACATGTGTTTGTGTGTCACTTATCGTGGGAAAATGTACCACTCTTGGCCTTTTGCTGTCCTCCATTACGCCTTGAAGAGAAAGGCTCATAAGCTATGCTCGGTCACTCATCTTTGCCATTATAAAAAAGAAATGAATTTGACTTAAATGTATTCGAGCCATTTTGCTCATGACAATAATGACGCTAAGAACTGTTAGGACAGAAAGGTTAGTTAAAAGTTGAAAAAGAATGGCGATAAGGAAAAATGACACTGACGATATGGAAAAAAATGACACAGTGTTTACTTTGTTCGTTATCACACATGGGATTGCCGTTGAAAAGATTTTCAATCGACCGTATTCAACTGCTGCGTCGTTATTTCACTGATCACGTTACTTCTCTCGGCAAACTGAAAGACACAGCAGTCGATATTTCTACAAAGACGCAACTACCCTCTAGCATCACTATGTATAACAACAGTTCTGAAGATGTTTCACTGCATGCGCCACCTTTTTCTAATGATACTGAAGCAATAAATTCGATTTGTAGAATTTTGCAGTTGCGTAATTTTTCTTCTGAAACGGCGCCCTCGTACTTGTGAGCTGTTTGAAGCACCGCCGAGCCAGAGGGTGGCGTTGAAGAGTGCCACACTTTCGCTCCCTTACAGAGAAAGTTTGTATACACCTTTCAGCCAAATTTGAAACTTTTGCGACGCAATGGGAGACAGTTATGGGGTTTCGAAAAAGTGACCCTCTGATTGTGCTGCGTAGTGTAGTTTGAACAATTGCACTGAAATGCTAATCATTTGCATATGCAAATATGTAGCATTTTGTGTTTGGTGGAGGCAGTTTAGGAAGCTGAATGAAGAATGACTGATAATTAATTTGGCTGTGCGCTATTTATGTTCCCCAAAGGATTGACGAAAATCTTCGACCCGGGCGGGAATCGAACGCGGGACCCCATGGTGCAGAGACAGCAACGTTAACCACTTTTTTGTTTTTATCTCATTTTTATCGTTGAATTTTTTCGGGGTGACGTCCCATGACACCCGTTGAAGTTCATTGTTGATCGATTCACTTAGTTTCTTTATTAGAGAAGGCCGCTAAGCGACCACTAGACAACGAGCTGCTGAACTGTACTAAGACAGAGTGCGCTGAGAGGTAGTTGAAATACTAACAGTCATGAGAATAGATTAAACCAGCCCAGGCAGTGGCGTCTGAAATTGCTTTCCGGGAAATATGATGCGATTCCCGCACCAACCTTTTGGTCTACACGTTATTGCGTCGCGTCGGAATTATTACCGATTAGTACGCGGAAACCGAGTGCTGACCATGGTGTACTGTGTCGCGCGATCAATGGACGCTATCGACGTAACCAGCACGCACATTTGTGCCTAATGGCAGCTACTCACTCGCGGACTATGGTCACGAACTTACACCAACTTCGACTAGGTTGTAGAAAGCGTCTCCCGTCACTTTTGTGTGCAAAGACCTAAAGACACTATCTCCGCCAACAGTCCGACGAACTCCGTGACCAACAGGTGAGCTTCTCACGCTTTCAGACATGTCCAAAAGATCAGATGGGCCTAGCTGGGCAATGGATCCACCGTCTTCAGCGCTGATGCACAAATACTTCCAGCCTCCTGCAGGAACATCAGTGAGCGAATATGGAAGAAATGGACAGGGGGTGCTGATAGGTGGCGCTCGAGAGAAAAGAGGATCGGTCTTGAGGCATTGCCGAGATAATCTGCCCAATCGCGATAACGCTGTCTCCCTGATGGGGCAGTGGTTAACACTCCTCCCTAGTAAACAGGAGATCCTGGATTCGAATCCTGGTCTGGTACAAATTTTCGCTCCTCGCCACTGATTCAGCGTCATGTCCTGATGCAGCTGACAGCAGTGATTCCTTCCCCTTCCTTTCCTTTTTTTGCCTGTCCACCTTCAGTTTAAACCCTCACGGTTGGGACACCTGGAATAGCGGATCTTACACACAAACGGCGGGCGAGCGTATGTGCCTCCGCCGGCAATGGAGCAGAACTGAAATACGAACCAGCGGCTACGTTAGCCTTCTAGCAATATGCCATTTGCACCAACTGTATATTAATAAACACTGGTGTCAGAAAATTATACTCTCCTCACGAGTCGGGAGTCATGGTGTTAGGCCAGCCTACAGAAGTCCCTAATCGCCGGCGAAACTTCGTTTCATATGATTTAATCGGCTATCAATCAACTCGACTTGCAAATTACTGGGTCGAGCATCCCGTGACTTATATCAATCGACTCGTAATCTAAAGTCAAAACTAAATCGATTATGAAGAACATTCATTAAATTTCATTAGGACACTCTCTTTGTCAGAGGGCTGGGGACTGATGATCAAGCAGAGTTTGCCCCCCCCCCCCCCCCCCTTAGATCAACCAACCAACCAGAGGGATGGACTTGTTGCTACCTTGACTCCACGTTTTATGTGGCTGGGTAGCGACAACTTCACGCTAGTTTGTTTCTTTCATGACATTTTCATGGTTTGAAATTTGTAGGGCCAGTAGTTCATAAACTGCGTGAGAAATAAAACGTCTTAGTCTGCATCCTAAGATACCACAACAAACAGAGGAGGCAGTCAATGATTTACAAAAAAAAAAAAAAAAAAAAAAAATGACTCTGAGCACTATAGGACTCAACTTCTGACGTCATCAGTCCCCTAGAACTTAGAACTACTTAAACCTAACTAACCTAAGGACATCACACACATCCATGCCCGAGGCAGGATTTGAACCTGCGATCGTAACGGTCTCGCGGTTCCAGACTGTAGCGCCTAGAACCATACGGCCACTCCGGCTGGCAATGATTTACAATCGTAGAACCAAGCCGGGAGAGCGTCTAAGGCATGCTGCAACGTAACTGTCCATGCCTGACTTGAGAAAAATGGAGCAGCTGTGTCTTCTGCAGGTAGCTGGTGGAACAGGCGATCTCCTCGTCTGTTCCTTACCTTCGGGGTTTCCGTGACATAATCGTTATACAACATGACGCAAGAACGCATGATATCCATGCTCTATTGACCTATTCGAGATACAGATATCATTTCCTTAAAATATCTCTCGTACAGAAAACGTCTACTCATGAAATACCAAGAGATTGGCAAACTACCCGAGTTTGTTGCTTAACACGAAATGGGAGGCGGCACTCGCGGAAATATTGCGCACTTAAGTGACACTTCCGTCGGATCGAAATGCATCTGATTTGTTGACATGTTCATGCTCGAGACATTTACCTACAACATATGTACTATTTACTTATCGAAAATAACGAATGAAAGTAGATGACCGTACAACTTACGACACTATGAATCGGAAGGCGAAAGTTGATTTTTGGACTTTTTGGCGTATTGTATTTATTAAACAGAGCACAGCGCCAATAATTGGAAATAAAGTCCCCTGCTTCTTGACAGAGCGTAGGGGAACGATGCGGGAGACCCGCAGTACTAGACAAGGTCCTAATGGAGGTGGTTTGCCGTTGCCTTCCTCCGACCGTAGTGGTGATGAATGATGATGACGACACAACAATACCCAGTTATCTCGGGGCAGGTGAAAATCCCTGACACCCCCCCCCCCCCCCGCGACTCGAACACGGGTCTCCGTGCTCGGAAAGAGAGGACGATACCGAGAGATCATGTGTGGTATGCGTACTGTAAGACCTTCGGTACACACATCATCAGATTATCTGACTTGTCGCTCTAACGAAGTAGGCAAGTGTCAGCAATATGTCTCGTGGTCTTGTCGTGACGTATTTATCTTCTGCCGTTAGGTCAGACAATACAAATGCCATTTGCACCCTTAGAGTAGCAGATTGACGGTGACAACTTTAAACAGAACTTGATTAATTTTCACACACATTTATTAAAATAATAACCAGCATAAACATTACTGTGGTATACACCACTTCTGACAAACACCGAACAACGCGCTCCAGTACGCGGCCGCCAAATACATCGCTGGCCGCACTCCTCTGGGCGGCCCGCTGCTTCCATCGCTGACCGTCTTCACACGCACGCTCCCTTACGGGGCCGAGAAATACATCGCTGGCCGCACTTCTCCGGGCGGCTCGCAGCTACCATCGCTGGCCGCCTTCGCGCGCGCGCGTTTGTCAGCACACAGCAATTGGCTATGCCAGGAAATATTGCGACTGGTTTTCCCTGGAAAACGGCGACCCCATTAACTAGCAAGCCTTATATAAACCCGGCCGCCGCCGCAAACGACAGTTCTCGTCGGGAAGTGCAGTACGCCGTGTTCCAGCTGCTTGTGGATGACTCGCTGCACCACGCAAGGTTACCTGGCTGCTCGGCGGAAATCTTGCGACTTCACTTGGAGAGACTGAACTTCACTGGACTTGGGAATAATTACGGGACGTGCACCCCACCACGCACATTTGGACATTGGTATAACCAAACTTTAATTATGCATTACTTCTGAGTGTGAGCCTGGGTAGACGCTTGGCTAACATAATTGTTAAAAAGTGATTTGTGATTTAATAAACCAGACTGAAGAAGTTATTGTGTTATTCCTGGTTATAACAATTACGTAACTTGATTATGGATGCTATTTACAATTGACAATCTGAAGTTCCTTTGGTCTTGGTGCGTTAATCTCATTCTCACATATCTCTGATACTTGACAAAGTGTCTATTCATTTATCTTAATGGCTATGTACAGGAATATGGTAATATTATTAGACGCAGACTGAAACTTGACTATAGACTGGTACAGACAAATGCAAACTGACTTATCGGAAGTCTGTACCTCGTGCGTTCAGGTATCACTGCGCGAGTGTGATCCGCTAGGAGAAAAGGTTCTACGTTAGCAGCAATCTCATTGACTGCGTTACATATTAATAAGCGGATCGGGGGAAGCAGAATTTGGTCCGTCTCTAAGGTATTGCCATCTCGTAGTGCGAAGAAGGACGGGCGCTGCGCCTGCGCTGTTGTGCTTAGTGGGGCGCGCTCTAGTGGGAAAGTTGTGTACGCGCTGACTACGCGGAACTATGTACACAACACCATGAGAGGCGTACAGTAATAATTACGGAGTGTAATTAACTGTGCTTGAAAGAACTGTGAAAATGATGTTCACTAAACATCATTATCATTTCTATTGGATTAAAGATAATCATTATCATCGCTTGAGGGTGTGGTACTGATTATAACTCATCGATGGCCATTTCCATTATTTCATCTAGTGTCTGGTACTCTTGCTCCAGCTGCTGTACTTTCCTGCAGTAACCTTGCCAGTCCCGTGTAGTAACTGAAGGGGAAGCGGCATTTACAAGATTATGCAATCTTTCCTTCGACTTGTGACCAGTGACATTGTTCTCCCTAAAATTGTTTTATTTTGGCCCATGCCAATTCTATTGGATTTAGACCGTAGTTGCAGGGCGGTAAATGGACTACTTTGTGGCCTCTGGTCTCAGTGATTTTATCCACGACATACAGTTTCACGGACGGTTTGTTTCCCTTTATTTTAGACAACAGTTCACCCTTCCTCACTGAGTCGTTGCAGTTTAGTTGTCTGTCTCGCGACCACTCTAACTTCGTAATCCTGAAATCATGTTTATTAGGAATTCGATGTAACTTCCTGGTGTTGTACGGCACAGTTTTTCTCAAACTTACAGAAGCTGTGCGTGTCCAGTACCGGTGCTAAAATATCAATGCCGAAAAAAGAACGGCACAAAGACAGATGCGCCGAAACAGATGTACCATTGGTCCCCCTTGTAAGTAGGCTGTTTAGGTTTTCTTATTGGTAACGCCACATAGCGCTCGTTATGAAAATCACTGGCTGTGCTGTGTGCAGTCCGTGGCTAGTTTAGATTGTTGTCTGCCATTGTAGTGTTGGACAGCTGGATGTTAACAGCGCGTAGCGTTACGCAGTTGGAGGTGAGCCGCCAGCAGTGGTGGATGTGGGGAGAGAAATGGCGGAGTTTTGAAATTTGTAAGACTGGATGTCATGAACTGCTATGTATATTATGATTTTTCAACACTATTAAGGTAAATATATTGTTTGTTCTCTATTAAAATCTTTCATTTGCTAACTATGCCTATCAGTAGTTAGTGCCTTCCGTAGTTTGAATCTTTTATTTAGCTGGCAGTAGTGGCGCTCGCTGTATTGCAGTAGTTCGAGTAACGAAGAATTTTGTGAGGTAAGTGATTTGTGAAAGGTATAGGTTAATTTTAGTCAGGGCCATTCTTTTGCAGGGATTATTGAAAGTCAGACTGCGTTGCGCTAAAAAATATTGTGTGTCAGTTTAGTGTTGATCAGAATAGGTAAAGAGCGAAATGTCTGAGTACGTTCAGTTTTGCTCAGCTGTTTGAAAATCAGCTAATGTAAGAGATTTATCAGCACAGTAATTCAATAATTTCTCTAAGTGGACGTTTCACCCTAAACACATAACTGGCCCCACTAGTCAAGGAAGTGAGAAATTACTTTACCAGTCAATTTGTTTCACGAGAAGGGAAAGTAGAATGACGGTACAGACGTCTTTAAATTTTATGACTTTTTTATATTACCATAACACAAATTCGTTACATTTGTGATAAATGTAATAAATACTGCTTTCAAAATCGAAGACTAATTAAAAGGTAGTCTCTTGGCAAGATACTGCGCCGCATTTTTGCTTCCTTTTATTGAATATTTGATTATACAATAGACAATAGATGTTCAAAATTTGCGTACGACATCTACATCTACATCTACATCCATACTCCGCAAGCCACCTGGCGGTGTGTGGCGGAGGATACTTTGAGTACCTCTATCGGTTCTCCCGCCTATTCCAGTCTCGTATTGTTCGTGGAAAGAAAGATTGTCGGTATGCCTCTGTGTGGGATCTAAGCTCTATGATTTTATTCTCTTGGTCTCTTCGCGAGATATACGTAGGAGGGAGCACTATACTGCTTGACTCCTCGGTGAAGGTATGTTCTCGAAACTGCAACAAAAGCCCGTACCGAGCTACTGAGCGTCTCTCCTGCAGAGTCTTTATCTATCATCTCCGTTGTATCTTCTCGATCTCTTCTATCAACCCTATCTGGTACGGATCCCACACTGCTGAGCAATATTCAAGCAGTGGGAGAACAAGTGTACTGTAACCTACTTCCTTGGTTTCCGGATTGCATTTCCTTAGGATTCTTTCAACTAATCTCAGTATGGCATCTGCTTTACCGACGATCAACTTTATATGATCATTCCATTTTAAATTACTCCTAATGCCTACTTCCAGATAATTTATGGAATTAACTGCTTCCAGTTGCTGACCTGCTATATTGTAGCTAAATGATAAAAGATCTTTCTTTCTATGTATTCGCAGCACATTACACTTGTCTACATTGAGATTCAATTGCCATTTCCTGCACCATGCGTAAATTCGTTGCAGATCCTCCCGCATTTTGATTATAAAGTAGACAAGAGATGTACGGACTAAGCGTACGACATCCTCTGTTTTTAATCTAAGTGAATTCCTTTGATTTTTAGTTAATTGAATAGTGTTTGCTCTCAATAGATACTCCTCTGACATTAGTTTTCCTATTTTTGTGTTTCGTCATGATTTTTATTCATTAATATTAATAGGCCGAAAACAGTGGCGACTGCTCTGGTTTTTGACAATAACCGCACTTCTGTAACAAGTACCTGCAGTAAGTTCCAGAAGTAGACTTTCCCAAGGGTAACAAATCCTGCAGTATGTTACGGAAAGAAGAGAAGTGTTGTCACTCGTGAGGCTGCTACTTTTTTATGCGCTCGCAGGTTCTTACTGTTACCTAGAAACTGCAAAAAGGTGGGAATTTAAGGAGATGGGACCTGGATAAACTGACTAACCCAGAGGTTGTACAGAGTTTCAGGGAGAGCATAAGGGAACAATTGACAGGAATGGGGGGAAAGAAAAACAGTAGAAGAAGAATGGGTAGCTCTGAGGGATGAAGTAGTGAAGGCAGCAGAGCATCAAGTAGGTAAAAAGACGAGGGCTAGTAGAAATCCTTGGGTAACAGAAGACATATTGAATTTATTTGATGAAAGGAGAAAATATAAAAACGCAGTAAATGAAGCAGGTAAAAAGGCAAACAAACGTCTCAAAAAATGAGATCGACAGGAAGTGCAAAATGGCTAAGCAGGAATGGCTAGACGACAAATGTAAGGATGTAGAGGCGTATCTCAGTAGGGGTAAGATAGATACTGCCTACAGGAAAATTAAAGATACCCTTCGAGAAAAGGAAGCCACTTGTATGAATATCAAGAGCTCAGATGGAAACCCAGTTCTAAGCAAAATGGGTCTGAGCACTATGGGACTTAATTTCTGAGGTCATCAGTCCCCTAGAACTTAGAACTACTTAAACCTAACTAACCTAAGGACATCTCACACATCCACGCCCGAGGCAGGATTCGAACCTGCGGCCGTAGCAGTCGCGCGGTTCCGGATTGCGCGCCTAGAACCGCGAGATCACCGCGGCCGGCACTAGTTTATTACTCTGACCTTCTGTGGGTCTGTGGGTCGGACTTGAGCTACAGAATATGTTCCAAATAGCACACTTCTTCTCACAAAAATTCATACATGCCCACCTGTAGTTTTAAATAGTGGAGCCTATATCCGTCATAAACTTCCGTCTGCTGCATAATGTGCTCCTCTCAGGACACAAATAATACCGCTTCACTCGTAGATGAACAACTTTCACCATGTAATCTTGTCAAATGGAGTTCTTAAACATCTGAAATCTACTTGGAGCTCTTTTAAGCCCCAAAGGCATTCGCTTGTACACATAATACCTGTACGTCGAATCAAAGCTGGCTTTTCTCGATCCTGATCGTCTAATAAGACCTGATAATAGCCTTTCTCTAAACCGAGGCTTGAGAATTACTTTGCCTTTCCTGAACTATCAAGAATTTCTCCTACCTTTGGCAAGGGTAAGCTGAATGTAGGGAGAAATTCACTCAGAGACTATTCGCGACCACTGTTTGTCACTGGTATTCGTTTTCTTTGAGTCGTAATCAATGGAAAGTTCCAACCACTTGTGCTTGGTGCTATGATGTCCTAATCTAATATATTTTCAATTTCTTGCTGAAGCACCTCTTCTTGTGCTTGCGGTATTCTGTAGGGTCACAAGCATATCAGCCCACGTTCGCACTCTGGTAGCAACTTAATTTCGTGAGTAATGTGTCTGTATAAGAGAATTTCTATCTTGGAAAATGGAGAACATCGCTGTACTTGGTGCATAGCTCTATAACGGCTGCTTTCTCTACCGAATTGAACTAATTCACTCGGATATTATCTTTTAGTATACTTAAACTTGCTTTCAACTCTGGCTTGTATTTTCTGACACGATTCACTCTGAACGATTCCTGCAACCATGACTGCCCTGGGACTGCTTCTGTTACCGATCATGGGTATTCTACCGACACACTCTAATCTTTAGTGCTTAGCACACATGTTAAGCATCCTCCTCATTCTATTTTTACTAACGCATCAGGTACATATACGCTCTTGGTAAATTCCTGTTTCGAAATGATACCCTCTCTCATTCCGTTCGCCTCTGTTCTTATTCAGCGCATCTGTCCATCTTCGGGTCCTACTGTCAACCTTGTTTCGTTTTGCTCGTGCCCTTTCTGCTTCTCTCTTGCAGTACCTATTACTTGCTTTGTTGTGCGTCGATAGTTTGCTTTCTGTCCCCACTAGCTTTCTACGTGTTTCTCGCTTTGTGCTGTAGCTTTTCTCCAGATAACTTTCTCTTTCCCTTGAATATACTGAGCAGAGCTCACTCTGCTTCCATTTCTCCACGCGCCTTTCGCTCCGAGTCAGAGCTTAATCTGAAAGGGTCTTTTCTTTCCTGTACCTGCGCAACTGTATTACGAAGTCCCCGGCTTCTAATACCTAATTGCACTGTGCGGAGCTCACTCTCTTGCTCTGTCTTCATTTCGATCCGTACCCCGCAGATCAACAAGCTTTTGGTGGCGTAACTGATTACGACTTCATTTTTCTTGAAGAAGTCTTTGCCCATCACCCCGTCAAATAATGATCCACATCTTCCTCAATTACGCAGAAGCAATGCGTCACTTGCATTCCGTTTCCCGTCCTTAATCCGAAGGTTTTAGTTCCCTCTGTCTTGTAGACGTATTAGTGATTCCCGTAAGCTTAATACCTCCGGCTGAGTTGTACCTGCCGCCGTTTCTCAAACTACTTGTCTGAACTAGGCTTAACTCCACTATCCAAGAGAAATTACATGCGATTCTCCTTGCCTTTCATTTCTATAATTTCATTTATGATTCCGCGGCAGACAGTTAATCTCTTTCGAGGCTACTGCTTTCTAATGACATTACCTAGTTTTCCTGGCTTTTATTTTTATTGTGTGAATTCTGTACGTGGCAAGTACAGCGGCCAGTTAAAATTGTATTTAAACACTTTACGGGCTTTGGCTGCATCCATGTGTCTCTAGGCCCTGGAAAGTTGCTTTGTGAATACCTTACTACTCTACTTACCATCGGTCCATTTCCCTACACTGTCCTGCTACAACTGGCCCTGTACCCCCTGCGGGTCTGGGGTAAGAATAGGCCCGAGGTATTCCTGCCTGTCGTAAGAGGCGACTAAAAGGAGTTTCAACCATTTCGGCCTTCCATGTGATGGTCCCCCTTGAGGTTTGACCTCCATTTTGCTAAATTCTACAGAAGTACGAGCCTTTTGGGGAAGGACGCCTTACGTGGTGTCTCACTGGTCCTCAATGCACTAGGACCTTGGCACTCAGCATTGTAACGGCGTTGTAACCACACCCGCTATACCTCAAATTGGGCCTAAACGCCTGATGGGTTGCACAAGTTACGCCCATAGTGCGTCCCCATCTGCACCTACGATCATGATGGAATTTCCATGGCACCCGAAATCCAGCATGGTAGCCAGCTCGTTGTGGTGGGGTCGTCATGTACCCTCTAGGTTGTAGCCCCTGACAACACAGGGATCGTACTGCCGATACCTGAGCTGCACCCTCCCCACGTCGGCCGAGGAGTAGATGCCCGTCTCCTTGGGGCATCAGGACTCCCGGCAACGGTCATCCTGCCAGGTGGCCCTTGCTGAGGCTGGGTGGCGCCCGTGGGGAGAGCCCCTGGTCGAAGTGGGTGGTATCAGGGCGGACGTTTCGCAGAGGAAACGTCAACATGTATCGGGTCGCTCTGCGGCCGAGTCTTTTAAAAAGAAAGGTACTGTCTCTGGTTCTGGTTCTCCTGCCCCTTCCCCCTTGGCCACTCCCTGGGAGGAAGGACAGGCCCGCCGGCTTGGGGCGAAGTACTTCCCCCGCTATTTAGTCTGTTCTCGGACCGATGGGGGGACGTTCGCCACCTCCAAGCCCATGTTCTTTGTCCAGCACATCGAGGACATCTTCGGGGAAATCAAGGCTCTCAGTAAAATGCGTTGGGGGTCCGTTCTTATAAAGACCACCTCCGCCACTCAGTCGGCGGCGCTACTGGCGTGCGACCGACTAGGGGACATCCCAGTGTCCATTGTCTCACATCTGGCACTGAATAGGATGTAGGGGGTTATTTTTCATCGGGACCTCCTGCTCCAATCTGATGAGGAGCTCAGGGCCAACCTGGAGCGCCGAGGCGTGCATTTCGTCCAGCGAGTCCAGCGCTGCCCCATAGACCGTCGCATCGACACCGGGGCCTTTATCCTCGCCTTCGAGGGGGACGTTCTCCCAGAGAAGGTAAAGGTGATGTGCTACCGGTGCTACGTGTGACCTTACATCCCGCCTCCTATGCGCTGCTTTCGGTGTTTGCGCTTTGGGCGAATGTCGTCACGGTGTGAGGCTGAGCCCCTTTGTGGCGATTGTGGACGTCCTCTTCGTGAGGAACATACATGCACCTCACCACCTCGGTGCGTCAATTGTCCTGGCATCCACTCGCCTAGATCTTTAGACTGCCCCGTGTATCAGATGGAGAAGAAGATCCAAGAATTAAAAACTTTGGATTGCCTCTCTTATTCTGAGGCCAGGAAAAAGTATGACCACCTCCATCCCATGACATTGACAACTTCGTTTGCCTCAGTCGTGTCCTCTCCTTCCACAGTATCCTCACCCCTATCCTGTCCCCCCTCCACCTCCTCACCCCATCTGGGGTCTATGCCTCCACCTCCCAAATCCCTCCCTTCCAAATCCTCCTCCCTCGCGGCCCCTGCCCCCTCTGCCCCAGGGGCCACCCTTCCTCCTCCTCCCCCTCCGCCGCCTGAGAAGCGATCCTCTTCTCAGGCGTTCATCGGGGAAACGTTCCGGACCCCAGCTTCTGAGGTCTGGCGTTCCAAAACGGACCCCGCGCGTGAGGACCTTCTTCGGGTCCAGCCCACCATCCTCATGCCTCATTGGACTTCCCAGAAGGCCTCCAAGAAGAACTCTTTATCCCCCTCTCCACCCCGGCGCGTTTCGTCTGACGCTCCATCCGTGAATCGCTGCTTCCGGCCGTCCTCAGTTTCGCTGGGACGCTCTGCTGCCAGGCGCTCAGCTGGCCTCTCGTCGGCGAATGATGCTGCCCCTCCTACGCAACCCGGGAAAGCGGCCGCAGCTGGCGACGACTCGATGGAACGGGATCCGCCTCCCGCCGGTTGTAGCGTTGTTCCCTCGGAAACTGGCCCTCCGCAGCCGTAGAGGTGACCAGCTCTTCACTCGTTTCGTTCCCACTTTTTTCTGACTAGCGATGGCTTTGTTACATTGGAACATAAGAGGTATTCGATCTAATCGGGAGGAATTACAACTGCTCCTCCGCCTGCACTGTCCGCTCGTCCTTGGTCTCCAGGAAACCAAGTTGCGCCCAACTGACCATCTTGCTTTTAACCACTATACCTCGGAGCGGTCTGACCTCACCCCTTTGGACGGTATTCCAGCTCATGGTGGGGTCATGTTGCTCGTTCGGGACGATGTCTATTACCATCCCATCCCATTGACCACCCCACTCCAAGCAATAGCTGTCCATATTACTCTTTCTGCCTTTACTTTATCTGTTTGTACCGTCTACACTCCATCGTCATCCGCAGTTAGTCGGGCTGACATGATGCACCTGATTGTTCAGCTTCCTCCGCCGTTTTTATTGTTTGGCGACTTCAATGCCCATCATCCCCTTAGGGGCTCTCCTGCATCCTGTCAGAGAGGCTCCCTCTTGGCGGATGTCTTCAACCATCTCAATCTTGTCTGCCTCAATACTGGCGCCCCGACTTTCCTCTCGAACTCTACTCATACCTACTCCCACTTGGACCTCTCGATCTATTCTACCACTCTTGCCCGTCGGTTCGAGTGGTATGTCCTTTCTGACACCTATTCAAGCGACCATTTCCCCTGTGTCGTTCGTCTCCTGCACCACATCCCATCCCCACGTCCTTCAAGCTGCAACATACCGAAAGCTGACTGGGGACTTTACTCCTCCCTGGCGACCTTTCCGGACCACGATTTTCTCACTTGTGACAGTGAGGTCGAATACCTCACGGCTGTTATCATCAATGCTGCCGAACGTTCCATTCCTCGTACTACCACTTCTTCACGTCGCGTTTCCGTCCCCTGGTGGAATGAGGCTTGTAGAGACGCTATCTGTGCTCGACGACGTGCTTTACGCACCTTTCGCCGCCATCCTACGTTGGCGGATTGTATTGGATACAAACGACTCCGAGCGCAATGCCGTAGAGTCATCAAAGACAGCAAAAAAGCTTGTTGGGCCTCTTTCACCAGCTCCTTTAACAGTTTTACTCCCTCTTCTGTCGTCTGGGGTGGCCTGCGCCGGCTGTCGGGCATTAAGGCCCACTCCTCGGTACCTGGCCTGACTTCAGGTAATGAGGTCCTTGTTGATTCTGTGGATGTCTCCAACGCCTTCGGCCGCTTCTTCGCGGAGGTTTCAAACTCCGCCCATTACCACCCTGCCTTCCTTCCCAGGAATGAGGCAGAAGAGGCTCGGCGACCTTTCTTCCACTCGCTGAATCTGGAAACTTATAATGCCCCCTTTACTATGCGGGAACTCGAACGTGCACTTGCACTGTCCTGGTCCTCTGCTCCGGGGCCAGATGCCATTCACGTTCAGATGCTGGCCCACCTTTCTCCGGCAGGCAAAAGCTTCCTTCTTCGTACCTACAATCGCGTGTGGACCGAAGGTCAAGTCCCCATGCGTTGGCGTGACGCCGTCGTTCTTCCTATACCCAAACCCGGGAAGGATAGACACCTTCCTTCTAGTTGCCGCCCCATTTCTCTTACAAGCTGTGTCTGTAAGGTGATGGAGCGCATGGTTAACGCTCGGTTAGTTTGGATTCTTGAATCTCGACGGCTGCTTACCAATGTTCAATGCGGCTTTCGTCGCCGCCGCTCCGCTGTTGACCACCTTGTGACCTTGTCGGCATTCATCATGAACAACTTTTTGCGAAAGCGCCAAATGGTAGCCGTGTTCTTCGATTTGGAGAAGGCTTATGATACCTGTTGGAGAGGAGGTATCCTCCGCGATATGCACAGGTGGGGTCTACGCGGTCGCCTGCCCCTTTTTATTGATTCCTTTTTAACAGATCGAAAGTTTAGGGTACGTGTGAGTTCCGTATTTTCCGACGTCTTCCTCCAGGAGAACGGAGTGCCTCAGGGCTCCGTCTTGAGCGTAGCCCTTTTTGCCATAGCGATCAATCCAATTATGGATTGCATTCCACCTAATGTCTCAGGCTCTCTTTTTGTCGATGACTTCGCGATCTACTGCAGTGCCCAGAGAACATGCCTCCTGGAGCGCTGCCTTCAGCGTTGTCTAGACAGCCTATACTCATGGAGTGTGGCAAATGGCTTCCGGTTCTCTGAAGAGAAGACGGTTTGCATCAACTTTTGGCGATATAAAGCGTTCCTTCCGCCATCCTTACATCTCGGTCCCGTTGTTCTCCCATTCGTGGAAACAACTAAGTTTCTAGGGCCCGCACTGGACAGGAAACTTTGTTGGTCTCCGCACGTCTCTTATTTGGCTGCCCGTTGTACACGTTCCCTTAATGTCCTCAGAGTTCTTAGTGGTTCATCTTGGGGAGCGGATCGCACTGTCCTGCTTCGCTTGTATCGGTCGATAGTTCGATCAAAGCTGGATTATGGGAGCATCTGCTCGGCCATCCCTCTTACGCCATCTCAACTCCATCCACCATTGGGGGTTACGTCTTGCGACCGGAGCATTCTACTCTAGTCCCGTCGAGAGTCTTTATGCTGAAGCTGCCGGCTTACCATTGACCTACCGGCGCGTAGTACTGCTTTGTCGGTATGCCTGCCGGCTGTTGTCAATGCCCGACCACCCCTCTTATCAGTCCTTCTTCGCCGATTCTCACGACCGTCAGTATGGGTTGTATGTGTCTGCCCTGCTACCCCCTGGAGTCCGCTTTCGTCGCCTGCTTCGACAATTGGATTTTGCCCTCCCTACCAACTTCAGAGAGGGTGACAGCCCGACACCACCGTGGCTCCAGGCTCCTGTTCATATTTATCTCGACCTCAGCTCGCTCCCGAAGGAGGGTACTCCGGCTGCAGTGTATTGCTCACGGTTTGTCGAACTTCGTGCGCGACTTGCCAGTCACACCTTTATTTACACTGATGGCTCCAAAACTGACGATGGTGTCGGCTGTGCCTTTATCGTCAGGGCCGGCACCTTTAAATATCGGCTCCTCGACCAGTGTTCCAGCTTTACGGCCGAGCTTTTTGCTCTCCATCAGGCCGTTAAGTATGCCCGCCGCCAACGCCATTCATCGTATGTACTCTGCTCTGATTCACTCAGTGCTCTTCAGAGCCTTGGAGCTCCATACCCGGTCCATCCCTTGGTGCAACAGATCCAGCAGTCCCTCCATTCTTTTGCTGATGGTGGCTCTCCTGTCAGCTTTCTGTGGGTTCCCGGCCATGTAGGAGTGCCTGGGAATGAGGCTGCTGATGCTGCAGCCAAGGCTGCAGTTCTCCTGCCTCGGCCAGCCTCCCATTGTGTCCCATCATCTGACATTAGTGGGGTTGTTTGTAGGAGGCTTGTGTCTTTGTGGTGGGATACTTGGTCATCACTTCAAGGAAACAAGCTCCGGGCAGTAAAACCGTTCCCAACTGCTTGGACAACCTCCTCCCGACCATCTCGGCTAGAAGAGGTCCTTCAGACCAGGTTGCGGATTGGGCATTGCCGGTTTAGCCACCGCTACCTGCTCTCCGGTGACCCAGCCCCGCAGTGCCCTTGTGGTCATGCATTAACAGTGCGCCATGTTTTACTGTCGTGTCCCCGTTTTAGTCAATTTCGTGTTGTCCTGTCTCTGCCATCTACTTTACAGGGTATTTTAGCTGATGACGCTCGAGCAGTTGCTCGTGTTCTTCGTTTCATTACTTTGACTGGCTTGTCCAAAGACATCTAACTCCTTCACTTATCTTATCTGCATCTTTGTAAGAACTTTCTGGTGTCCCCCCCCCCCCTTGAGTTTTTTTAGATTCTATGTGCTCTAACAATTGTGACTGGGCGCTAATGACCTCAGTAGTTGAGCGCCCTTAAACCCAAAAAAAAAAAAAAAAAAAAAGCAACTGGCCCTGTCTTCCGTGATCTTTTACTTGTGCCACAACCCCACTCTTTGTTGCCAGAAGCCGAGAGTGACGTGAACACGACCTCTCGTTTTTCAGTCGCCCCCTCGGTACGCAGATTAGACCAATGCTCAATTTATCATCCCAGATCACATAAAATGGTTATTACGGACACACAACACTGTGATTCCAATACAACATTAATTTATTTTCTCTCCAAGGAACGTACATCATAGAATATAAAACATTAATTCAAGGATAATCAATATTTCCATTGTGTCTATAATTACAAATATCAACCCGCAACACCCTCCCCACCCCAGTCAAGTTCTAGAGGAATGACCAGTTGAACGGGACGTGAGATTATGGATCCTTCTGAAGTTCGTAAGATTACAGTTCGTATTTTCCCATCTCTTCCTTCATGAAGATCTTCTATCCGCGCCTTCCTCCACATGTGTCGTGGACGAACATCCTCTTGTAGAAGAACGACATCACCCAGCTGGAGTCTTCCTGCACCTGGCCTTGGTTGATGAGTTTCATGGAAGTTTTTGAGTAGGATCAGATATTCTTTCTTCCACCTGTTCCAGAAGTGTTCTACCATCTTCTGCAACCGTTGAAATTCCTTGGACAAGTCCTTTCTAACTGGTGATTCTGGACCAGTAGGTAGTGTTGTGAGTCGATCACCTACCAGGAAATGTGCGGGCGTCAGTGGCTCAGATTCATCTCCCCCTTGCATAATTGGTCTAGAGTTTAGTGCTGCTTCTATGCTGACCAGGATTGTGTTGAGACCTTCTTCGTCCAACGGTGACTGTCCTAAAACTTTTCTCAGGCAGCGTTTGACAGATCCCACCATCCGTTCCCAGAATCCTCCCCACCAAGGCGCGTGTGGGGCGATGAATTTCCAAGTGATGGCTTGCTGGGCGAGGTACTTGTGCGGCTTGCTTGCCATGAGAGCCTGCCAGAGCTCCTTCAGCTCTAAGTGCGTGGCATGGAAGGTAGTAGCATTATCAGTGTAAATTGTGCTGCGCACTCCTCGTCTTCCGACAAACCTTTGTAGGGCTTGAAAAAATCTGTCAGTTGACATATCTGAACATAGTTCCAGGTGTATGGCCCGTGTTGTTGCGCATGTGAACAGAGCAATATACGCTTTCTTCGTAATATGTCCTTGCCTGACATATAATGGACCAGCAAAGTCAATACCTGTTACTGTAAATGGTTTCAGTGGTGAAACTCGTTCAGCTGGTAATGGAGCCTCAGTTTGTTGAGCAACGTGAGCTTCCACCATCTTACAAGGTAGGCAACGGTGTAGAACATGTTTAATTGCCTGTCGAGCTCTAAGGATCCAGAATTCTGTTCTCAGTTCAGATAACACTATGTTTACTCCAAGGTGATGCAAACGAATGTGAGTCTGTTGGATCAGTAAACGTGTGAAATGATGATGTCCATCAAGTAGAATTGGGTGGCGTTGATCTCTGGTTAACTCTGCAAACTGCAGCCGTCCACCGAGACGAATAAGACCATTATCCAAGAATGGGTAGTAGCGAGATATCTGAGAATTATGTGGTAGAGGCATGTTGTTGTATAGTGCATGCAGTTCGAGCGCAAAATGTTGCTGTTGAACAACTTGAATCTAGTAAGTGCGTGCTTCGCCCAAATCTGATGCTGTTAGTTCTGCAGATGTTCTTGGTTCAAATGGCTCTGAGTACTATGGGACTCAACTTCTGTGGTTATCAGTCCCCTAGAACTTAGAACTACTTAAACCTAACTAACCTAAGGACATCACACACATCCATGCCCGAGGCAGGATTCGAACCTGCGACCGTAGCAGTGGCACGGTTCCGGACTGCGCGCCTAGAACCGCGAGACCACCGCGGCCGGCTGCAGATGTTCTGTTTTCTTTCAATAAGTGCCGTTTAAAGCGAAGTACCCATCCGGTAACTCTTAACAGCTTGAAGTAGCTACTGTACCGTGTAGCTGTTAAAATAGGAATCGTTGTTTCTACCATGGAGACTTCGTCTGTTAATTTCTTCTTTTCTGGCAAGGAGTGCTCTTCCGCCTGTGAAATTCGAGGCCACTGTGTTCTCTTCTTTCTTAACCACGCATGTCCATCGAACCATACAGAAGCATGGTGAAGTTTATCTGCTGTGGTACCTCTGGAGGTTAGATCGGCTGGATTTACGTCACCAGGGCAGTGCCTCCACTGTGACGGATTCGTTAGTCGTTGTATTTCCGTAACACGGTTTGACACAAAGGTCTTCCATCGATTAGGGTCATGTTGTATCCATCCCAAGGCTACAGTTGAGTCAGTCCACAATGCTGCACGACTTGTATTATAGCCCGTGGCCTTACAGAAATAATGAAGTAGTCTTGATCCAAGAAGTGTCGCTAGAAGTTCTAGTTTTTTTTTTTTTTTAATGGGAGCTAGTCGGTTTTTACTGCAAACTAAATGGACTGCTACCATATTTGTTGTGGTGCACCGGACATAAAGGACTGCTCCGTAGGCCTTTTCTGATGCGTCGCAAAAGACATGGATTTCTGGCTCAGTGTTTTCAGATACACCAACCCATCGGGGCATTTTTATGTGTGAACATGATGGCAATGTTGATACCCACATTCGCCAGCGTTTGCTAAGATCAAGGGGTAAAAGCTCATCCCATTTAATTCCTCTTGACCAAATTTCTTGAAAAATTATTTTTGCAGTGAGAGACACAGGTGACAACAAACCCAGTGGGTCATAGAATCTAGCAGTGTTTCGTAGTACTTCTCGCTTAGTGGCAGGATGATTTATAACATTGTCGGTAACATTGTTGTGAACAACTCTGAGCGTATCAGTCTGTGTGTTCCAGTGGACTCCCAGTACCTCCGTATCTGTAGTGTTTATGACACCTTCTGATTGCCATATTCCAATCAGTTGGCTTGAATTTGTGGCCCACTTTGCCATTGGTAGACTGATCTGTCCCATGAGTGATGCAAGCTCATAATATATGTTAATTACGGCATTGTCATCTTTAGCACCTGCTACAAAATCATCCATGTACATATTACCTTCAACAAGTAAAGCAGCTTGCGGAAAATTCGTTTTGTACATTACAGCAAGTTCTTTCAGCGTGGCTGCAAGAAGAAACGGACTGCAGGTAAGTCCGAAAGGTAGCCGGGTGAAGCGGTATGTAATCCTTTCGTCAGTTGTAATATAGTTTCCTTGTTGATCTACGATTACTTTGTACCAGAAAAACCTCGGGAGATCTCTATATTTCCTGTGAAGAACTAACTGTAGAAATGCTTGTTTGATATCGGCAATTAAGGCTACTTGATGTAGACGATATCTCACTAATATTGAAAGAATGTCAGGAAGTATATTAGGACCTATTTCTAAAGAGTCATTCAATGAACGTGCATTCTGGTCGTGCGACGAACCATCAAATACAATCCTCCATTTGATGACACCTAACTTTTCTTTCTTTACTGCATGATGTGGCAGATAAAATGTGTCACGCAATTTCTGTCCAGAAGGGGTGACTTCCACATGTTTCTTCTTGATGTGTGCTATCATTTGCACCTCGTAAATTTGTTTCAGTTTCTTGTCCTTCGTAAATTTTTTCTCCAGGGAAGCTAATCTCTTCTCAGCTTGCAGAAGATTATTAGATAACATAACATTGGGTTTTCTGGGGAAAGACACAACTCTTCTTTTGTCTTCGATGCAGTAGGATTTTGAGAAATCTTGCAATAACGCCAATTCCTTCTGATTCAGAGTCGTTTCATCTTCTGTGATTCCCATTGTTTCTAAATTCCAGAAACGTCGTAAAATATCGTATGTTATTGTCGCTGTCTCTAAACTGATGTAGTTTGCCGTCACAAGGTTTGCCGTGGTGCTTGATTTGCTTCCATTAAGAATCCAACCTAGAATGGAAAGTACCAGAACAACTGATGACGTTTGTCGAATCGGAGGGGAATCTTAACGATTTTCCAATAGCAATCTGCTCCGATAAGAATCTCTATGGGAAGATCTTCTGTACCATCCCTCAGGTCCGCAAACTGAAGTCCCCGTGTGCGTACATGCTTTCTTAAATCGGAAGGCACAGTTGGGTACGCGTAAAATGAGTATGTGCTTTCAAACGCAGTCACAGACGTCTTGGAATTAGTCCATGTACCCTGTAGTGTGGATTCTACGACTCTACGATGCGTTGAAGTTGCGGATGGCATTTCAAAGGCGTTGACAGATAGATCACGATGTTCTATTGTTCTTAAACCTAGCTCATCAATCAGGAACTTGGAAATGAAGCTTGACTGACTACCTCTATCCAGAACGCAGCGAGTACGTTTGCTTAATCCTGCGAATCCACTGACTCAAACTCTAGCTATCTGAAGATAAGTAAAACCTGCTGAACTTACGTCGATTCTCCCTACAGATGTAGAGCTAATTTGCTGAGAAGATGATGAAGAGGCAGCAATGTCAGTACAGATAGCTTTGTGATGACTTTTCTTGCACTTAGAACACAAGACCTTGCCCTTCTTACTGCAGTTTCTAGCATTATGACCTCAGTTTAGACATATAAAACAGCGATTATCTTGCTTTAGTTTATCGATACGTTGTTGGCTGTCAGTTACTTTGTTGCAGTCTTGGGCCCAGTGAGAACGAGCTTCGAAAAATACGCAATATGGTTGTACCGGTACTTCTCGTTTAAGTTTACGCGGATTTTTCGCTTGCTTTGAATTTATGTGAAGCGCTGCTGCAGAAGAAGAAGCGCTGCTGTGAAGTTAGGAGATGACTGATACTCTGTACGAATCTTTTGTGCTGTGAGAGCACCACGAACTTCTTCTTCCAAAAAGTTAAATAGTTTCAGTACATCTCCTTACGCTACTTCGGTTCTTCTAGCATGAACGACCCATTTCTGGCACATTTCAGCGGGAAATGCACGCAGAATTTTCGGAGTGAGAATTTTACCGTATGCCACGACGTCTTCTCCTAAGGCACGCAGTACTTGAATACGACGGTTACATTCCAGGAATGTACTGTTCAGCGTTTCAGGTGTCGCTGGCTGTACAAGCTTTACCGCATCCAAATAATCGAGGTGCGCCTGTATAATGCGATTGCTATCTCCGTATCTATTCAATAAAATTTTCTTTGTTTCTTCAGACGTGATAGCCGTTATAGGTATTCCATCTACTAGTAACTTCGGTTCGCCTGACAGATAGCCTCGTAGGAAAACATGTTTGTTTACTGTAGAAAGGGATGGGTCTTTATCAATGGTCGATTCAAATTGTTCCCAGAAGCGGGACCACATTTCGACATCTCCACAAAATGACTCAAGCTCAATTGCTGGTAGCTTGACAGAGTAGAATACAGTTGGTTGTGTGAGCACTGGTGGTGACGTGATATTCATCTACGACGTTGTGGCTGAAAGCTTGTAATCAGTTGCTTTTGTAGCCTTCTGTATAGCGCGTTTGACTTTGTCTATATATTCCTCACAGCTCAGCACGTCTGCATTGTATTCATCGTCAGAGAGAAAATTATGAATAGCGTCATCTAATGAAACGAGATTCTCTAGAGTTTCTTGAAGACGTTCCCTGTAATGTTCAAAATCATCAAACGGGCTTTCTGTGGTAAGAGCATCAACAGCCGCACAAAACCGCGTAGCATTAGTCCTCTCCCTAGTTCGCTTTCTTTTGAAGTTTGCTAACTCTATCTCTGATTCGTCCTGCATTATGTCTTACTAAAGACGGCTGTTGTAAGATTGTTTACGAGTGCGCTTGTGAATAGATTAAACGTTGAACAAGCAGCGTATGGTGGTGGTGGTGGTTAGTGTTTAACGTCCCGTCGACAACGAGGTCATTAGAGACGGAGCGCAAGCTCGGGTTAGGGAATGATTGGGAAGGAAATCGGCCGTGCCCTTTCAAAGGAACCATCCCGGCATTTGCCTGAAACGATTTAGGGAAATCACGGAAAACCTAAATCAGGATGGCTGGAGACGGGATTGAACCGTCGTCCTCCCCAATGCGAGTCCAGTGTAAGCAGCGTATGCGCAAACGTAAGTGAATGAAAACCAGCTACTCTGAGTGCAAGTTTCAGGCTTGCAATACAAAGCCGCAAAAATTGTTTTGAAGCAGCCGGTTCATGCGATCATATTATATTGGAATGGACTTAGCTTGTGATGCGATCCGACGTCGTCTCTTTAATATATAAAGCCACTAAAATAGTGGCTAAGTGTGACATAAATGTGAGAATAAGCAGAAACAAAAATACAGGATATAACAGGTGGAACAGCATGAAAAGAAAAAGAGAGAAGAACTTCTAAAGCCTGGCAATGACATCCAACATTTAGCACCTGAATGTTTTGAAAAAATTGATCTTAAAACAGCATGAAAACAATAAAAGGAACAAAAAAACTGTAAAACCTCGCAGTGAGGTCCAATATTGATCTTCAAAAGATTTGTAGCTGTGTTTCAAAACAGACACACCATTGATGTGACTGAGTTAGCACTGCTGGCCGGGGTGGCCGAGCGGTTCTAGGCGCTACAGTCTGGAACCGCACGACCACTACAGTCGCAGGTTCGAATCCTGCCTCGGGCATGGGTGTGTGTGATGTCCTTAGGTTAGTTATGTTTAAGTAGTTCTAAGTTCTAGGGGACTGATGACCTCAGAAGTTAAGTCCCATAGTGCTCAGAGCCATTTGAACCATTTGAGTTAGCACTACACACTCACACTTCACTGATTTCGACGTTTTCTGGTCGTAGTCTCTTGGATCGTGCGAGCAGCTGAGGACATCTGACGGGGAACATCTGGTGAGCTCAACTGGAATATGCAGACATCTCACCTTCTTTGACAGATGTGGGTGTGACAGCTCAGTCATGAGGACAGTTATGTGGTTTGGTGATAGTGTGACGTGGGGTGGAAATACCAGGTTTGTTATCAGGCTGTTAACTGTCAACGAAGCATGTGATTGTGCGTCGCTATGCATGGTCACTAGTGTGAGAACTTGCTAGGAGATAATAACGTGGGGTGAGTTACTGGTTGCTCTTGTGGCAAACCAGACATCAAAAAGGAGTTGTCTTGCTTGGGAGAACAGTCTAACTTTGTTATGTCATTCGCCATTGTGCTTGACGAGTAACACGGAAAGTGTTTCTCAATTTGGAGAAACCGGTCTTCCAGTCGCCAAACCAGATGCTTCGCCTAGCGTTGTAATACTAGTATTTTTCGCGAGTGCCAATGCTTGTGCCACTTTCCTCTATGTGTACGCACTTACAAAAAAAAAACTTAACTATTGTGCGCCTGATATCTTACAAAAACACAGCGCACATCCTACTGAAATACAAAAACAAAATTAAACATAATACGCTTATAATTACTGTATCATACAGAAAACACAAATGAACAAAAAAATTTAGAGTGTCTGTGATATATTCTTTACTTTTACAGAAAAAAATTAGTTAAACAAGAGTTGAAAGAAAAATCAATTTGATGACGAAACAGAATATTTGGCTCCACCATTGCATGCCATCGTTAATTGAGCTTACGTATATTCTTTACATAATAATGTGAGTTAAAATGAACTTGAGAGTATTTACAAATATAAAACTATTACCAAAAAAGTCTTTACAACTTAAACAAAACACATACAGAGAAATGAGAGGACTAATGAAAACATTTGGTAGAAAATCACTCTCATCGACTGATCTAGTTATGTTGTACAGGTTTTGTGTAATTCAGCACATGCAGTAGTAGTATCCTATTGTTCATGTCCCGAAATTTAAGTCAGTTGCGCCGTTTCTGAAGCAGACATGCAAAACAGTGACTACTACTTATCTTAAAATAAACAAGCTGTGTATCATATTTATAACGAGCTTCACTACTTAATATGCACAAAAAAACTTTTAAATATTACTCCCTTGATGTATCTCAAACTCGTCGCCTTACGGCTTTCCCCTCAACTATTGGGCTAAACTGGTGGGCCAACCTCGATTATTTACTATTCCCTTGTCATGCCATGTTGTTCTGAGCAACATCGAACGTCAATAACATATATTCATGTTCTCCTTTGCAATTGGAACAAAAACTAAAACCAGCGTGAAAATGCATCTGCCTTTGTGGCACCTATAATCACCCCTAAAAATGATTAGCACAAACACCAATAGGACAAAATATCTACTTTCAAAGTCCTTGAAGGGATTAAATAAGTCCTGGAAAAAAGATATGAGTGTTTTTGATACCCACTTCTGTTGTCATGTAATTGGACCTAGCCTACTTGCCTTGTGAATAATACATCCTCAGATTCAACCAGGGCTGACGTCGTTGCTTTTCTGCGGTCTTTCCTGCTGTAACCTAGAATTGTCTCCTGTAGTGAACCTCAAAAAATAACATGGAAGAAAATAGGGTTACTTGTGCTGTCAGCAATGTTATCATCTAATTAACAGTATACCTTAAGGCTTGGTATTGTACCTAATGTCTGTTGCAGCTAGTAGTAAAGATTTTCATCGTTCCTCCTATGCGGTAGTATCAGACAGCCGCAGAAAGAACGCCAAATCATGCATGGGTCCCTAACCTTCTTGAAAATTACCTTCGGTCCCAACGCACTGCAGCATGGACAACACATAGACGTCTTCCTCACAAATATCTCAATGGTCCAGGCATACTCTGACGCGGATAAAAATTAGCCCTAACACCTCGTGGTGGTCGGCATCTCCGACGCGACACACACACACACACACACACACACACACACACACACAAAATTTTCCTTGTACGTCGTCTACTACGGTGATCAAACTTCTTCACCTAGTAAACGCTCCAAATGACTTCATTCTCTCCTGATAATCAGCTTCACAAATCCATGTACTATTTTCTACCTACTACCATCCTATGGTGCAGGGTGAAACATGTGTCGTGCTGCAACATTTTCAGTGTGAGTGTATGTCGCCAGCATACTGATCCCAAAATACTTCTCTCAATCTCCAATATACGAAAACACTCGCACCTTTGCGTCGTCTTAAATGCCTCCTATCTCATCAACGGGAACAGTTCACCACAATCATTTGTTAGATAGCGTAGCATGCAGGACACTGCCAAAAAATATGGTCATTTATTCCTCTCAGCATTCGCCTTTATCAAAATTGCTATATAAGAAAACTACAGGGCCATCACGACAAAAAATTTCAAGTATTTACTCATAACGATGCACAAAATACACATTTCAAAATAACTGGAAACAAAAAACTTATAAAATAAGTTACACATGGATCTTCCAAAATGTATCCCTACAAAAACTTTCTTATTTCACAGTTACGAACAATATACCAGCTACCTATGTACTAAAATTACAAGCTACGTACTCTAAACTAATTTCTCCACTTCCTGGCGGTCCTCTCCGCTATGTTTCTCCCACGGATTCGTTTGGCGGCTCCTCATTACCCTCTGCGGACGCACATAAGTTCAAAGTGAGTCTTCGAAGACTTGGCAGAGTGCTGAAGCCAAGAGAACACGTGCGAACGCGGAGTCCAGAGTTGCATCACCAATTAAAGGTTCGAATCAGAATACCCATATCCCAATACAGACTCCGAATGCCTCCCCCCAATTTTTAGTAGACTTTCTCCAGACCTCGTAAAGGCACAATCTTTTCTAGCCAATCCCAGAAAGGACGTAAGTTCTCTTCCAATAAAAGTTGATATGAGGTACGTGAATAACAAAATGGAAAACTACTTTCAACCCGTTTCCACGTGCAGACTTGTAGCATAAGACCTGCCTGGGGTGCTCTTTGGTATCGGCGTTCTTTTTACGCTTGCTCATAGCCAGATTGATGGGTCTCTTACTCGCTTCAGTATCGTCCGTTCCCGTAACTTTTTTTTTTTCGGCGGGCAGTCAGTGCCGACGCGCATCTCATCCGGATGCAATTTACTGAGTTCCAAGAAACGTCGCGACCTCGTTGAACGACTGGCTCAGCCCATGATGTTTGCCACTCAGTGTTCGTGACCGCACTCAGGTGGTACAGACTGGTTATAAACTCTGGTCGCTTTCTGCCGTAACTTCAAGTGCAAACGGGATGCTGCACTCGTTTGAGCCGGCACCAGCTTCCTCGTCTAGCACGTAGGCTTCTTTGATTCGGAGAGGCCGATTTCCTTTGCACATATTCCCACCTGCCGTTTGCGGACCCTGTTGATATTTCCTTGTGAATCTGTGAGTTTCACCCGTTCCTGCGCTTCTACTGAGTAGGAAACCAGGAGGAGGGACGCCTCCTCTGATTCTAGCTCTACATCCTGTTCAGCCTCCTCAACCCTGTGTCCTATCTGAGCCAGAATGGTATATACTGCCACTTCTACCTCTCGGTTCGTTGTACTGCTTCTACCTCTATCTTCCTGGTTATCCTGAAGCCCCTCTGTTTCGGTAACTTCCTGTTCTACTTGCTGGAATTCTTATTCCGACACTTTCCATGTCCCCTTTTCTTGGTTACCTGACTCCGTGGAGACTTCCATATTGATTACATGCTGTTTTCCTGGGAAAGCTTTCTTTAGTATTCAGATATACTTGTTTCTGTATCATCTCATTAAATGCCTGTAATTTCCCGTCTATTCTCTTAGCAAGTTCATCTTGTGACTTGTGATTCTTCCTATCTCGTTCCTTGTCTAATTCTTTCTGTAACCTCTTATTCCCCTCGCCGTCAGCCATGATTTTTCGTAGCATGCTCATTATGTCCTCGACTACGCATGCTGCTCTTGCCACTGGTGAGATCATCTCCACTGGATGAGTGCCTGCTTCCGCGTTAAGTAACGGTGCAACGGTTTCCATATTGCCGAATTGTCTCGTCCGGCTTCTAGTTTTCATTCGCTAAAAGATCCGATGCACCCACATATTCCTATGACATGCAGTGGACAGAAACACTCACCCCATTTATTACTAACAACGCAGAATACAATACGATAAAAATATGTGGACAGCACTCACAATCATCTAGGAAAAAATGTAACACAATTCCGAAAAGCACTATTAGCTAAAGTAAAAAATACATACACACAAATTTAAACATGATGATTAACACTTCCGTATCAGTTGAATATTCGAATCATGTATTTATCTGAGTAAGACAAAAATTTCTATCCGATTGGGGAACAAAAGAAAACAAGTTCGCATCCCCTGCCATGGCGGAAAAAGAATGGCAGGGACGCAGATTTATAGCAGAGCCTGAGTGTGCTGTGAACGCGACCTCTTGCTTGTATGGTGCCCTGTGGGTATGCAGCTTAGACTGATGATGAATCTATCACTCCAAATCACATAAAATTGTAGGTTATTCCCATGAAGCTAATAGGCTACTCGAAAAATCAGCTGCCGCGCACACCGGGAAACGTTATATGGATAAATTCTTGAAACTGAATGATTTACTTTAACTGTTGCTGAATGATACAGTTTGACCTGGTAAAGTAATATTCATTCAAATGGTGTGCAAAAGTCACTCACGACACATAAACTTCGAAGTTATAAAACAATTTGAGAATGAATGTACATAATTAAAAATGGAACAAAGATAAGAAAATGAATGGTTGTTAGTGTCGTCATCAGCAGTTACGGTTGAGGTGGTAGTCAGACACATAAATCACGCGTATTATGTTTCCAACTGTGACTGCAAAAACTTAAAATTACACAAAAAGGTGTTAATTCGAATAGATTATACAACAGATCGATTAACAAAGGAAGAATCAGAAAGAAACATCACTAGGCGTGTGAAATCAAAACAGTTAACTCGATAGCAAAACAAACATGAGCGGATACGAGAAAAATGCCCTTTTAACTAAGAATTAGATTGCGGAGAAACTTGCATACCGGAGCATGAAGCGCGAAGATCTGGTTATGGAGACTAAAAAATGGAAATGAGGAATGACATCCTGTTCCCTCATTACATGTCTGTTCCTGAAGTTGGGAGTGTGCATTGGAAGTGCGATCTTACCGTGAACGTCATTTAGGTGGCTGCCATCACGTCGAGGTGCTCCGAACTGCGGTCGCTGCTAACTGTTGCTGGGCTGATCCAACGTGATGTGATTGCAAATGGCTGATCTCGTCATACTCCTGATTACCCATCACGGATGCGCGTAAATTGAAAGTGAAACTTCGAAGACTTAGCCGAGGGCCGAAGTCAAGAAAAGCATGTCCGAGGGCGGAGCATTACCAAGTAGAGATTCGAATCAGAATACCCATACGAATCCTGAAACCGACTCCGAATTCTCACCCCCCCCCCCCACCGCCCCTTATCCACCCACCCCCCTCCCCCCTCCCCCCTCCCAGGTTTTGGTAGCTTTCCTTCAGACCTCGTAAAGGAGTCTCACTCAGTCTTTTCTAGCCTATCGAAAACAGTGTCTATATCCTCTTGCAGTCAGGGATCTGGAAGTCCATTCCCTAGCTCCCACAATAACGTTAAAGACATATCCGGAAATGGGATACGCTTATAAGGAAATGGGAAACGAGTATCGCACAGTTCCCACGTACAGACTTCTTTGTTGGAAAATCTGGAAATTTTGTTCGGCTTCGTACAGCTTTCCGACAAGCAAGGAAAAGTTTGAGAATTTGCAGACGTTCGAGTGTCTAATTATTTTGCTTGAGGAAACATATCTGGAGACGACCCACAGCAGGATAACGTCAATTCAACAGCTGAGGACCTTACCCAAAGTCTACTAACAAGCAGAACTCTCAACCCGTACACCAGTGATTTCCTGTTCTGCTAAAGAGGACACCAGTCATCCATTCCGTCACTCATTGTCTGCGTGGGCTGAGCCGGGAGGATAATCCCTGAAAGGGTTGTCTGACTGGCCGTGCAGTCTGTTGGCATAGGATCTGCCTCCTCAGTGACCGGCAGCTCCTTCAGAGCGTGGGAAATGTTCTCCTGTTTTCACCTAAGTGAGAATGAGTTCCCTGTGCAAGATCAGATGTAGTTAATGAGAAAAATTACTACAAGAATGAAATGTCAAGTTAGGTACAGAGACATGTGTACCCCACGTTGCTGAAAGCTACCCCTAACCACTCATGTTCAAATTCAAATGGCTCTAAGCACTATGGGGCTTAACATCTGAAGTCATCAGTCCCCTAGATTTAGAACTACTTAAACCTGACTAACCTAAGGACATCACACACATCCATGCCCGAGGCAGGATTCGAACCTGCGATCGTACCAGCAGCGCAGTTCGGACTGAAGCGAACAGAACCGCTCGGCCACAGCTGCCGGCTAACCACTCATGTAATCAGCACCCAACACTAGTGAAAAGTTGACAAGTAAAAACTGATTCGGAAAGTAAATGAAGCAAGTGTGTCTCGTATACAAATTCAGTATACAAACAGGACAAAATAAGAGGAAGAAGGCCTAGAGCAGGCCGTTGCTCACAATGTGACATAGCCTACCACACGTGAAACACTTTATGGCCTGTGTTTGTTCCGCAGTACTGCAGCAGCACTTCGGGTGATCAACTTTTCTCGCAGCCAAGGATATCGCACTCTCGATCTCTGCGGCCTCTGCTAAGATTAACTGCTCCCCGCGCACATGAATTACGGTCTTTATCTCGTCATTGTAAGTCTCTTGGATAAACATAGCTCGGCCTAATATCTAAATGAGCTTGAGGCTGCCTTCGAACTCTGATTCTTGCATCCCACCTGTCAAAGCTTCTCTGAAGTAGTGCTGCATTGCATCCAATCTTCAACCCCACTGTGCCATGTTTTGTCTACGTTCTTACCTACTTGCAAAAATTTGACACGAATTGAATCCCAATGTCCTTTGGCTACCATAATTTTCTGCTAGTCCTATACACATACCTCGCCAGACTGCGCTTATGTCTCTACTTAACAACTTTCTGTAAATGTGAATGCCGTGTGACTAGGGCCTCCCGTCGGTACACCGTCTGCTGGGTGCAAGTCTTTCGATTTGACGCCACTTCGACGTCTTGCACGTTGATGTGGATGAAATGATAATGATTCTGACAACACAACACCCAGTCCCTGAGCAGAGAAAATTTCCGACCCAGCCGGGAATCGAACCCGGGGCCTTAGGATTGACATTCTGTCACGCTGACCACTCAGCTACCGGGGGCGGGCACAACTTTCTAGTTGCTGAGCCAACTTCACTACTGGACATTAAAACTGCTACACCAAGAAGGAATGCAGATGATAAACGGGTATTCTTTGGAACAAATGTATTATACTAGAACTAACGTGTGATTGCATTTTCACGCAATTTGGGTGCATTGATCCTGAAAAATCAGTACCCAGAACAACCACCTCTGGCCGTAATAACGGCCTTGATACGCCTGGGCATTGAGTCAAACAGAGCCTGTAGGGTGTGTACGGGTACAGCTGCCCATGCAGCTTCAACACGATACCAGAGTTCATCAAGAGTAGTGACTGGCGTATTGTGACGAGCCAGTTGCTCGGCCACAATTGACCAGATGTTTTCAATTGGTGAGAGATCTGGATAATGTGCTGGCCAGGGCACCAGTCGAACATTTTCTGTATCCAGAAAGGCCCGTACAGGACCTGTAACATGCGGTCGTGCGTTATATTGCTGACATGTAGGCTTTCGCAGGGATCGAATGAAGGGTAGAACCACGGGTCGTAACACATCTGAAATACACTCCTGGAAATTGAAATAAGAACACCGTGAATTCATTGTCCCAGGAAGGGGAAACTTTATTGACACATTCCTGGGGTCAGATACATCACATGATCACACTGACCGAACCACAGGCACACAGACACAGGCAACAGAGCATGCACAATGTCGGCACTAGTACAGTGTATATCCACCTTTCGCAGCAATGCAGGCTGCTATTCTCCCATGGAGACGATCGTAGAGATGCTGGATGTAGTCCTGTGGAACGGCTTGCCATGCCATTTCCACCTGGCGCCTCGGTTGGACCAGCGTTCGTGCTGGACGTGCAGACCGCGTGAGACGACGCTTCATCCAGTCCCAAACATGCTCAATGGGGGACAGATCCGGAGATCTTGTTGGCCAGGGTAGTTGACTTACACCTTCTAGAGCACGTTGGGTGGCACGGGATACATGCGGACGTGCATTGTCCTGTTGGAACAGCAAGTTCCCTTGCCGGTCTAGGAATGGTAGAACGATGGGTTCGATGACGGTTTGGATGTACCGTGCACGATTCAGTGTCCCCTCGACGATCACCAGTGGTGTACGGCCAGTGTAGGAGATAGCTCCCCACACCATGATGCCGGGTGTTGGCCCTGTGTGCCTCGGTCGTATGCAGTCCTGATTGTGGCGCTCACCTGCACGGCGCCAAACACGCATACGACCATCATTGGCACCAAGGCAGAAGCGACTCTCATCGCTGAAGACGACACGTCTCCATTCGTCCCTCCATTCACGCCTGTCGCGACACCACTGGAGGCGGGCTGCACGATGTTGGGGCGTGAGCGGAAGACGGCCTAACGGTGTGCGGGACCGTAGCCCAGCTTCATGGAGACGGTTGCGAATGGTCCTCGCCGATACCCCAGGAGCAACAGTGTCCCTAATTTGCTGGGAAGTGGCGGTGCGGTCCCCTACGGCACTGCGTAGGATCCTACGGTCTTGGCGTGCATCCGTGCGTCGCTGCGGTCCGGTCCCAGGTCGACGGGCACGTGCACCTTCCGCCGACCACTGGCGACAACATCGATGTACTGTGGAGACCTCACGCCCCACGTGTTGAGCAATTCGGCGGTACGTCCACCCGGCCTCCCGCATGCCCACTATATGCCCTCGCTCAAAGTCCGTCAACTGCACATACGGTTCACGTCCCCGCTGTCGCGGCATGCTACCAGTGTTAAAGACTGCGATGGAGCTCCGTATGCCACGGCAAACTGGCTGACACTGACGGCGGCGGTGCACAAATGCTGCGCAGCTAGCGCCATTCGACGGCCAACACCGCGGTTCCTGGTGTGTCCGCTGTGCCGTGCGTGTGATCATTGCTTGTACAGCCCTCTCGCAGTGTCCGGAGCAAGTATGGTGGGTCTGACACACCGGTGTCAATGTGTTCTTTTTTCCATTTCCAGGAGTGTACATCGCTGGCCGCACTCCTCTGGGCGGCCCGCTGCTTCCATCGCTGGCCATCTTCACACGCACGCTCCCTTACGTGGCCGAGAAATACATCGCTGGCCGCACTTCTCCGGGCGGCTCGCAGCTACCATCGCTGGCCGCCTTCGCGCGCGCGCGTTGTCAGCACACAGCAATTGGCTACGCCAGGAAACATTGCGATTGGTTTTCCCTGGAAAACGGCGACCCCATTAACTAGCAAGAGACATCGGCACTCCTTGCCAGTTGAGAAAAACCTACAAGTAAAGAAAGAAGATTCAAGAGTCCCAGGGGAGTAAAGGCCAACAGGCCACAAACTTCCACCTGAACCTCCTCACAGTGAGGAAGTCAGAAAAGGAGCAGCAGCGTAACTAGCAAGCCTTATATAAACCCGGCCGCCGCCGCAAACGACAGTTCTCGTCGGGAAGTGCAGTACGCCGTGTTCCAGCTGCTTGTGGATGACTCGCTGCACCACGCAGGGTTACCTGGCTGCTCGGCGGAAATCTTGCGACTTCACTTGGAGAGACTGAACTTCACTGGACTTGGGAATAATTACGGGACGTGCACCCCACCACGCACATTTGGACATTGGTATAACCAAACTTTAATTATGCATTACTTCTGAGTGTGAGCCTGGGTAGACGCTTGGCTAACATAATTGTTAAAAAGTAATTTGTGATTTAATAAACCAGACTGAAGAAGTTATTGTGTTATTCCTGGTTATAACAATTACGTAACTTGATTATGGATGCTATTTACAATTGACAATCTGAAGTTCCTTTGGTCTTGGTGCGTTAATCTTATTCTCACATATCTCTGATACTTGACAAAGTGTCTATTCATTTATCTTAATGGCTATGTACAGGAATATGGTAATCTTATTAGACGCAGACTGAAACTTGACTATAGACTGGTACAGACAAATGCAAACTGACTTATCGGAAGTCTGTACACTCGTTATAATACCTCGTGCGTTCAGGTATCACTGCGTGAGTGTGATCCGCTAGGAGAAAAGGTTCTACGTTAGCAGCAATCTCATTGACTGCGTTACATATTAATAAGCGGATCGGGGGAAGCAGAATTTGGTCCGTCTCTAAGGTATTGCGCCGGCCGCGGTGGTCTAGCGGTTCTGGCGCTGCAGTCCGGAACCGCGGGACTGCTACGGTCGCAGGTTCGAATCCTGCCTCGGGCATGGGTGTGTGTGATGTCCTTAGGTTAGTTAGGTTTAAGTAGTTCTAAGTTCTAGGGGACTTATGACCTAAGATGTTGAGTCCCATAGTGCTCAGAGCCATTTGAACCATTCTAAGGTATTGCCATCTCGTAGTGCGAAGAAGGACGAGCGCTGCGCCTGCGCTGTTGTGCTTAGTGGGGCGCGCTCTAGTGGGAAAGTTGTGTACGCGCTGACTACGCGGAACTATGTACACAACACCATGAGAGGCGTACAGTAATAATTACGGAGTGTAATTAACTTGCTTGAAAGAACTGTGAAAATGATGTTCACTAAACATCATTATCATTTCTATTGGATTAAAGATAATCATTATCATCGCTTGAGGGTGTGGTACTGATTATAACTCATCGATGGCCATTTCCATTATTTCATCTAGTGTCTAGTACTCTTGCTCCAGCTGCTGTACTTTCCTGCAGTAACCTTGCCAGTCCCGTGTAGTAACTGAAGGGGAAGCGGCATTTACAAGATTATGCAATCTTTCCTTCGACTTGTGACCAGTGACATTGTTCTCCCTAAAATTGTGTTTTATTTTGGCCCATGCCAATTCTATTGGATTTAGACCGTAGTTGCAGGGCGGTAAATGGACTACTTTGTGGCCTCTGGTCTCAGTGATTTTATCCACGACATACAGTTTCACGGACGGTTTGTTTCCCTTTATTTTAGACAACAGTTCACCCTTCCTCACTGAGTCGTTGCAGTTTAGTTGTCTGTCTCGCGACCACTCTAACTTCGTAATCCTGAAATCATGTTTATTAGGAATTCGATGTAACTTCCTGGTGTTGTACGGCACAGTTTTTCTCAAACTTACAGAAGCTGTGCGTGTCCAGTACCGGTGCTAAAATATCAATGCCGAAAAAAGAACGGCACAAAGACAGATGCGCCGAAACAGATGTACCATTGGTCCCCCTTGTAAGTAGGCTGTTTAGGATTTCTTATTGGTAACGCCACATAGCGCTCGTTATGAAAATCACTGGCTGTGCTGTGTGCAGTCTGTGACTAGTTTAGATTGTTGTCTGCCATTGTAGTGTTGGACAGCTGGATGTTAACAGCGCATAGCGTTGCGCAGTTGGAGGTGAGCCGCCAGCAGTGGTGGATGTGGGGAGAGAAATGGCGGAGTTTTGAAATTTGTAAGACTGGATGTCATGAACTGCTATGTATATTATGATTTTTCAACACTATTAAGGTAAATATATTGTTTGTTCTCTATTAAAATCTTTCATTTGCTAACTATGCCTATCAGTAGTTAGTGCCTTCCGTAGTTTGAATCTTTTACTTAGCTGGCAGTAGTGGCGCTCGCTGTATTGCAGTAGTTCGAGTAACGAAGATTTTTGTGAGGTAAGTGATTTGTGAAAGGTATAGGTTAATTTTAGTCAGGGCCATTCTTTTGCAGGGATTATTGAAAGTCAGACTGCGTTGCGCTAAAAAATATTGTGTGTCAGTTTAGTGTTGATCAGAATAGGTAAAGAGCGAAATGTCTGAGTACGTTCAGTTTTGCTCAGCTGTTTGAAAATCAACTAATGTAAGAGATTTATCAGCACAGTAATTCAATAATTTCTCTAAGTGGACGTTTCACCCTAAACACATAGCTGGCCCCACTAGTCAAGGAAGTGAGAAATGACTTTACCAGTCAATTTGTTTCACGAGAAGGGAAAGTAGAATGACGGTACAGACGTCTTTAAATTTTATATGACTTTTTTATATTACCATAACACAAATTCGTTACATTTGTGATAAATGTAATAAATACTGCTTTCAAAATCGAAGACTAATTAAAAGGTAGTCTCTTGGCAAGATACTGCGCCGCATTTTTGCTTCCTTTTATTGAATATTTGATCAGACAATAGATGTTCAAAATTTGCGTACGACATCTACATCTACATCTACATCCATACTCCGCAAGCCACCTGGCGGTGTGTGGCGGAGGATACTTTGAGTACCTCTATCGGTTCTCCCGCCTATTCCAGTCTCGTATTGTTCGTGGAAAGAAAGATTGTCGGTATGCCTCTGTGTGGGATCTAAGCTCTCTGATTTTATTCTCTTGGTCTCTTCGCGAGATATACGTAGGAGGGAGCACTATACTGCTTGACTCCTCGGTGAAGGTATGTTCTCGAAACTGCAACAAAAGCCCGTACCGAGCTACTGAGCGTCTCTCCTGCAGAGTCTTTATCTATCATCTCCGTTGTATCTTCTCGATCTCTTCTATCAACCCTATCTGGTACGGATCCCATACTGCTGAGCAATATTCAAGCAGTGGGAGAACAAGTGTACTGTAACCTACTTCCTTGGTTTCCGGATTGCATTTCCTTAGGATTCTTTCAATTAATCTCAGTATGGCATCTGCTTTACCGACGATCAACTTTATATGATCATTCCATTTTAAATCACTCCTAATGCCTACTTCCAGATAATTTATGGAATTAACTGCTTCCAGTTGCTGACCTGCTATATTGTAGCTAAATGATAAAAGATCTTTCTTTCTATGTATTCGCAGCACATTACACTTGTCTACATTGAGATTCAATTGCCATTTCCTGCACCATGCGTCAATTCGTTGCAGATCCTCCCGCATTTTGATTATAAAGTAGACAAGAGATGTACGGACTAAGCGTACGACATCCTCTGTTTTTAATCTAAGTGAATTCCTTTGATTTTTAGTTAATTGAATAGTGTTTCCTCTCAATAGATACTCCTCTGACATTAGTTTTCCTATTTTTGTGTTTCGTCATGATTTTTATTCATTAATATTAATAGGCCGAAAACAGTGGCGACTGCTCTGGATTTTGACAATAACCGCACTTCTGTAACAAGTACCTGCAGTAAGTTCCAGAAGTAGACTTTCCCAAGGGTAACAAATCCTGCAGTATGTTACGGAAAGAAGAGAAGTGTTGTCACTCGTGAGGCTGCTACTTTTTTATGCGCTCGCAGGTTCTTACTGTTACCTAGAAACTGCAAAAAGTTGGGAATTTAAGGAGATGGGACCTGGATAAACTGACTAACCCAGAGGTTGTACAGAGTTTCAGGGAGAGCATAAGGGAACAATTGACAGGAATGGGGGGAAAGAAAAACAGTAGAAGAAGAATGGGTAGCTCTGAGGGATGAAGTAGTGAAGGCAGCAGAGCATCAAGTAGGTAAAAAGACGAGGGCTAGTAGAAATCCTTGGGTAACAGAAGACATGTTGAATTTATTTGATGAAAGGAGAAAATATAAAAACGCAGTAAATGAAGCAGGTAAAAAGGCAAACAAACGTCTCAAAAAATGAGATCGACAGGAAGTGCAAAATGGCTAAGCAGGAATGGCTAGACGACAAATGTAAGGATGTAGAGGCGTATCTCAGTAGGGGTAAGATAGATACTGCCTACAGGAAAATTAAAGATACCCTTCGAGAAAAGGAAGCCACTTGTATGAATATCAAGAGCTCAGATGGAAACCCAGTTCTAAGCAAAATGGATCTGAGCACTATGGGACTTAATTTCTGAGGTCATCAGTCCCCTAGAACTTAGAACTACTCAAACCTAACTAACCTAAGGACATCTCACACATCCACGCCCGAGGCAGGATTCGAACCTGCGACCGTAGCAGTCGCGCGGTTCCGGATTGCGCGCCTAGAACCGCGAGATCACCGCGGCCGGCACTAGTTTATTACTCTGACCTTCTGTGGGTCTGTGGGTCGGACTTGAGCTACAGAATATGTTCCAAATAGCACACTTCTTCTCACAAAAATTCATACATGCCCACCTGTAGTTTTAAATAGTGGAGCCTATATCCGTCATGAACTTCCGTCTGCTGCATAATGTGCTCCTCTCAGGACACAAATAATACCGCTTCACTCGTAGATGAACAACTTTCACCATGTAATCTTGTCAAATGGAGTTCTTAAACATCTGAAATCTACTTGGAGCTCTTTTAAGCCCCAAAGGCATTCGCTTGTACACATAATACCTGTACGTCGAATCAAAGCTGGCTTTTCTCGATCCTGATCGTCTAATAAGACCTGATAATAGCCTTTCTCTAAACCGAGGCTTGAGAATTACTTTGCCTTTCCTGAACTATCAAGAATTTCTCCTACCTTTGGCAAGGGTAAGCTGAATGTAGGGAGAAATTCACTCAGAGACTATTCGCGACCACTGTTTGTCACTGGTATTCGTTTTCTTTGAGTCATAATCAATGGAAAGTTCCAACCACTTGTGCTTGGTGCTATGATGTTCTAATCTAATATATTTTCAATTTCTTGCTGAAGCACCTCTTCTTGTGCTTGCGGTATTCTGTAGGGTCACAAGCATATCAGTCCACGTTCGCACTCTGGTAGCAGCTTAATTTCGTGAGTAATACTGTTTGTATAAGAGAATTTCTATCTTGGAAAATGGAGAACATCGCTGTACTTGGTGCATAGCTCTATAACGGCTGCTTTCTCTACCGAATTGAACTAATTCACTCGGATATTATCTTTTAGTATACTTAAACTTGCTTTCAACTCTGGCTTGTATTTTCTGACACGATTCACTCTGAACGATTCCTGCAACCATGACTGCCCTGGGACTGCTTCTGTTACCGATCATGGGTATTCTACCGACACACTCCAATCTTTAGTGCTTAGCACACATGTTAAGCATCCTCCTCATTCTATTTTTACTAACGCATCAGGTACATATACGCCCTTGGTAAATTCCTGTTTCGAAATGATACCCCCTCTCATTCCGTTCGCCTCTGTTCTTATTCAGCGCATCTGTCCATCTTTGGGTCCTACTGTCAACCTTGTTTCGTTTTGCTCGTGCCCTTTCTGCTTCTCTCTTGCAGTACCTATTACTTGCTTTGTTGTGCGTCGATAGTTTGCTTTCTGTCCCCACTAGCTTTCTACGTGTTTCTAGCTTTGTGCTGTAGCTTTTCTCCAGATAACTTTCTCTTTCCCTTGAATATACTGAGCAGAGCTCACTCTGCTTTCATTTCGCTCCGAGTCAGAGCTTAATCTGAAAGGCTCTTTTCTTTCCTGTACCTGCGCAACTGTGTTACGAAGTCCCCGGCTTCTAATACCTAATTGCACTGTGCGGAGCTCACTCTCTTGCTCTGTCTTCATTTCGATCCGTACCCCGCAGATCAACAAGCTTTTGGTGGCGTAACTGATTACGACTTCATTTTTCTTGAAGAAGTCTTTGCCCATCACCCCGTCAAATAAAGATCCACATCTTCCTCAATTACGCAGAAGCAATGCGTCACTTGCATTCCGTTTCCCGTCCTTAATCCGAAGGTTTTAGTTCCCTCTGTCTTGTAGACGTATTAGTGATTCCCGTAAGCTTAATACCTCCGGCTGAGTTGTACCTGGCGCCGTTTCTCAAACTACTTGTCTGAACTAGGCTTAACTCCACTATCCAAGAGAAATTACATGCGATTCTCCTTGCCTTTCATTTCTATAATTTTATTTATGTTTCCGCGGCAGACAGTTAATCTCTTTCGAGGCTACTACTTTCTAATGACATTACCTAGTTTTCCTGGCTTTTATTTTTATTGTGTGAATTCTGTACATGGCAAGTACTCTCTGGGCGGGCTCTCGCACAGCGACCAGTTAAAATTGTATTTAAACACTTTACGGGCTTTGGCTGCATCTGTGTGTCTCTATGCCCTGGAAAGTTGCTTTGTGAACACCTTACTACTCTACTTTCCATCGGTCCATTTCCCTACACTGTCCTGCTACAACTGGCCCTGTACCCCCTCCGGGTCCGGGGTAAGAATAGGCCCGAGGTATTCCTGCCTGTCGTAAGAGGCGACTAAAAGGAGTTTCAACCGTTTCCGCCTTCCATGTGATGGTCCCCCTTGAGGTTTGACCTCCATTTTTCTAAATTCTACAGAAGTACGAGCCTTTTGGGGAAGGACGCCTTACGTGGTGTCTCACTGGTCCTCAATGCACTAGGACCTTGGCACTCAGCATTGTAACGGCGTTGTAACCACACCCGCTATACCTCAAATTGGGCCTAAACGCCTGATGGGTTGTACAAGTTACGCCCATAGTGCGTCCCCATCTGCACCTACGATCATGATGGACTTTCCATGGCACCCGAAATCCAGCATGGTAGCCAGCCCGTTGTGGTGGGGTCGTCATGTACCCTCTAGGTTGTAGCCCCTGACAACACAGGGATCGTACTGCCGATACCTGAGCTGCACCCTCCCCACGTCGGCCGAGGAGTAGATGCCAGTCTCCTTGGGGCATCAGGACTCCCGGCAACGGTCATCCTGCCAGGTGGCCTTTGCTGAGGCTGGGTGGCGCCCGTGGGGAGAGCCCCTGGTCGAAGTGGGTGGTATCAGGGCGGACGTTTCGCAGAGGAAACGTCAACATGTATCGGGTCGCTCTGCGGCCGAGTCTTTTAAAAAGAAAGGTACTGTCTCTGGTTCTGGTTCTCCTGCCCCTTCCCCCTTGGCCACTCCCTGGGAGGAAGGACAGGCCCGCCGGCTTGGGGCGAAGTACTTCACCCGCTATTTAGTCTGTTCTCGGACCGATGGGGGGACGTTCGCCACCTCCAAGCCCATGTTCTTTGTCCAGCACATCGAGGACATCTTCGGGGAAATCGAGGCTCTCAGTAAAATGCGTTGGGGGTCCGTTCTTATAAAGACCACCTCCGCCACTCAGTCGGCGGCGCTACTGGCGTGCGACCGACTAGGGGACATCCCAGTGTCCATTGTCTCACATCTGGCACTGAATAGGATGTAGGGGGTTATTTTTCATCGGGACCTCCTGCTCCAATCTGATGAGGAGCTCAGGGCCAACCTGGAGCGCCGAGGCGTGCATTTCGTCCAGCGAGTCCAGCGCTGCCCCATAGACCGTTGCATCGACACCGGGGCCTTTATCCTCGCCTTCGAGGGGGACGTTCTCCCAGAGAAGGTAAAGGTGATGTGCTACCGGTGCTACGTGCGACCTTACATCCCGCCTCCTATGCGCTGCTTTCGGTGTTTGCGCTTTGGGCGAATGTCGTCACGGTGTGAGGCTGAGCCCCTTTGTGGCGATTGTGGACGTCCTCTTCGTGAGGAACATACATGCACCTCACCACCTCGGTGCGTCAATTGTCCTGGCATCCACTCGCCTAGATCTTTAGACTGCCCCGTGTATCAGATGGAGAAGAAGATCCAAGAATTAAAAACTTTGGATTGCCTCTCTTATTCTGAGGCCAGGAAAAAGTATGACCACCTCCATCCCATGACATTGACAACTTCGTTTGCCTCAGTCGTGTCCACTCCTTCCACAGTATCCTCACCCCTATCCTGTCCCCCCTCCACCTCCTCACCCCATCTGGGGTCTATGCCTCCACCTCCCAAATCCCTCCCTTCCAAATCCTCCTCCCTCGCGGCCCCTGCCCCCTCTGCCCCAGGGGCCACCCTTCCTCCTCCTCCCCCTCCGCCGCCTGAGAAGCGATCCTCTTCTCAGGCGTTCATCGGGGAAACGTTCCGGACCCCAGCTTCTGAGGTCTGGCGTTCCAAAACGGACCCCGCGCGTGAGGACCTTCTTCGGGTCCAGCCCACCATCCTCATGCCTCATTGGACTTCCCAGAAGGCCTCCAAGAAGAACTCTTTATCCCCCTCTCCACCCCGGCGCGTTTCGTCTGACGCGCCATCCGTGAATCGCTGCTTCCGGCCGTCCTCAGTTTCGCTGGGACGCTCTGCTGCCAGGCGCTCAGCTGGCCTCTCGTCGGCGAATGATGCTGCCCCTCCTACGCAACCCGGGAAAGCGGCCGCAGCTGGCGACGACTCGATGGAACGGGATCCGCCTCCCGCCGGTTGTAGCGTTGTTCCCTCGAAACCTGGCCCTCCGCGGCCGTCGAGGTGACCAGCTCTTCACTCGTTTCGTTCCCACTTTTTTCTGACTAGCGATGGCTTTGTTACATTGGAACATAAGAGGTATTCGATCTAATCGGGAGGAATTACAACTGCTCCTCCGCCTGCACTGTCCGCTCGTCCTTGGTCTCCAGGAAACCAAGTTGCGCCCAACTGACCATCTTGCTTTTAACCACTATACCTCGGAGCGGTCTGACCTCACCCCTTTGGACGGTATTCCAGCTCATGGTGGGGTCATGTTGCTCGTTCGGGACGATGTCTATTACCATCCCATCCCATTGACCACCCCACTCCAAGCAATAGCTGTCCGTATTACTCTTTCTGCCTTTACTTTATCTGTTTGTACCGTCTACACTCCATCGTCATCCGCAGTTAATCGGGCTGACATGATGCACCTGATTGTTCAGCTTCCTCCGCCGTTTTTATTGTTTGGGGACTTCAATGCCCATCATCCCCTTAGGGGCTCTCCTGCATCCTGTCAGAGAGGCTCCCTCTTGGCGGATGTCTTCAACCATCTCAATCTTGTCTGCCTCAATACTGGCGCCCCGACTTTCCTCTCGAACTCTACTCATACCTACTCCCACTTGGACCTCTCGATCTGTTCTACCACTCTTGCCCGTCGGTTCGAGTGGTATGTCCTTTCTGACACCTATTCGAGCGACCATTTCCCCTGTGTCGTTCGTCTCCTGCACCACATTCCATCCCCACGTCCTTCAAGCTGCAACATACCGAAAGCTGACTGGGGACTTTACTCCTCCCTGGCGACCTTTCCGGACCACGATTTTCTCACTTGTGACAGTGAGGTCAAATACCTCACGGCTGTTATCATCAATGCTGCCGAACGTTCCATTCCTCGTACTACCACTTCTTCACGTCGCGTTTCCGTCCCCTGGTGGAATGAGGCTTGTAGAGACGCTATCTGTGCTCGACGACGTGCTTTACGCACCTTTCGCCGCCATCCTACGTTGGCGGATTGTATTGGATACAAACGACTCCGAGCGCAATGCCGTAGAGTCATCAAAGACAGCAAAAAAGCTTGTTGGGCCTCTTTCTACAGCTCCTTTAACAGTTTTACTCCCTCTTCTGTCATCTGGGGTGGCCTGCGCCGGCTGTCGGGCATTAAGGCCCACTCCTCGGTACCTGGCCTGACTTCAGGTAATGAGGTCCTTGTTGATTCTGTGGATGTCTCCAACGCCTTCGGCCGCTTCTTCGCGGAGGTTTCAAACTCCGCCCATTACCACCCTGCCTTCCTTCCCAGGAATGAGGCAGAAGAGGCTCGGCGACCTTTCTTCCACTCGCTGAATCTGGAAACTTATAATGCCCCCTTTACTATGCGGGAACTCGAACGTGCACTTGCACTGTCCTGGTCCTCTGCTCCGGGGCCAGATGCCATTCACGTTCAGATGCTGGCCCACCTTTCTCCGGCAGGCAAAAGCTTCCTTCTTCGTACCTACAATCGCGTGTGGACCGAAGGTCAAGTCCCCATGCGTTGGCGTGACGCCGTCGTTCTTCCTATACCCAAACCCGGGAAGGATAGACACCTTCCTTCTAGTTACCGCCCCACTTCTCTTACAAGCTGTGTCTGTAAGGTGATGGAGCGCATGGTTAACGCTCGGTTAGTTTGGATTCTTGAATCTCGATGGCTGCTTACCAATGTTCAATGCGGCTTTCGTCGCCGCCGCTCCGCTGTTGACCACCTTGTGACCTTGTCGGCATTCATCATGAACAACTTTTTGCGAAAGCGCCAAATGGTAGCCGTGTTCTTCGATTTGGAGAAGGCTTATGATACCTGTTGGAGAGGAGGTATCCTCCGCGATATGCACAGGTGGGGTCTACGCGGTCGCCTGCCCCTTTTTATTGATTCCTTTTTAACAGATCGAAAGTTTAGGGTACGTGTGAGTTCCGTATTTTCCGACGTCTTCCTCCAGGAGAACGGAGTGCCTCAGGGCTCCGTCTTGAGCGTAGCCCTTTTTGCCATAGCGATCAATCCAATTATGGATTGCATTCCACCTAATGTCTCAGGCTCTCTTTTCGTCGATGACTTCGCGATCTACTGCAGTGCCCAGAGAACATGCCTCCTGGAGCGCTGCCTTCAGCGTTGTCTAGACAGCCTATACTCATGGAGTGTGGCAAATGGCTTCCGGTTCTCTGAAGAGAAGACGGTTTGCATCAACTTTTGGCGATATAAAGCGTTCCTTCCGCCATCCTTACACCTCGGTCCCGTTGTCCTCCCATTCGTGGAAACAACTAAGTTTCTAGGGCCCGCACTGGACAGGAAACTTTGTTGGTCTCCGCACGTCTCTTATTTGGCTGCCCGTTGTACACATTCCCTTAATGTCCTCAGAGTTCTTAGTGGTTCATCTTGGGGAGCGGATCGCACTGTCCTGCTTCGCTTGTATCGGTCGATAGTTCGATCAAAGCTGGATTATGGGAGCATCTGCTCGGCCATCCCTCTTACGCCATCTCAACTCCATCCACCATTGGGGGTTACGTCTTGCGACCGGAGCATTCTACTCTAGTCCCGTCGAGAGTCTTTATGCTGAAGCTGCCGACTTACCATTGACCTACCGGCGCGTAGTACTGCTTTGTCGGTATGCCTGCCGGCTGTTGTCAATGCCCGACCACCCCTCTTATCAGTCCTTCTTCGCCGATTCTCACGACCGTCAGTATGGGTTGTATGTGTCTGCCCTGCTACCCCCTGGAGTCCGCTTTCGTCGCCTGCTTCGACAATTGGATTTTGCCCTCCCTACCAACTTCAGAGAGGGTGACAGCCCGACACCACCGTGGCTCCAGGCTCCGGTTCATATTTATCTCGACCTCAGCTCGCTCCCGAAGGAGGGTACTCCGGCTGCAGTGTATTGCTCACGGTTTGTCGAACTTCGTGCGCGACTTGCCAGTCACACCTTTATTTACACTGATGGCTCCAAAACTGACGATGGTGTTGGCTGTGCCTTTATCGTCAGGGCCGGCACCTTTAAATACCGGCTCCTCGACCAGTGTTCCAGCTTTACGGCCGAGCTTTTTGCTCTCCATCAGGCCGTTAAGTATGCCAGCCGCCACCGCCATTCATCGTATGTACTCTGCTCTGATTTACTGAGTGCTCTTCAGAGCCTTGGAGCTCCATACCCGGTCCATCCCTTGGTGCAACAGATCCAGCAGTCCCTCCATTCTTTTGCTGATGGTGGCTCTCCTGTCAGCTTTCTGTGGGTTCCCGGCCATGTAGGAGTGCCTGGGAATGAGGCTGCTGATGCTGCAGCCAAGGCTGCAGTTCTCCTGACTCGGCCAGCCTCCCATTGTGTCCCATCATCTGACATTAGTGGGGTTGTTTGTAGGAGGCTTGTGTCTTTGTGGTGGGATACTTGGTCATCACTTCAAGGAAACAAGCTCCGGGCAGTAAAACCGTTCCCAACTGCTTGGACAACCTCCTCCCGACCATCTCGGCTAGAAGAGGTCCTTCTGACCAGGTTGCGGATTGGGCATTGCCGGTTTAGCCACCGCTACCTGCTCTCCGGTGACCCAGCCCCGCAGTGCCCTTGTGGTCATGCATTAACAGTGCGCCACGTTTTACTGTCGTGTCCCCGTTTTAGTCAATTTCGTGTTGTCCTGTCTCTGCCATCTACTTTACAGGGTATTTTAGCTGATGGCGCTCGAGCAGTTGCTCGTGTTCTTCGTTTCATTACTTTGACTGGCTTGTCCAAAGACATTGTTCTTTGTAAGAACTTTCTGGTGTCCCCCCCCCCCCCTTGAGTTTTTTTAGATTCTATGTGCTCTAACAATTGTGACTGGGCGCTAATGACCTCAGTAGTTGAGCGCCCTTAAACCCAAAAAAAAAAAAAAAAAAAAAAACAACTGGCCCTGTCTTCCGTGATCTTTTACTTGTGCCACAACCCCACTCTTTGTTGCCAGAAGCCGAGAGTGACGTGAACACGACCTCTCGTTTTTCAGTCGCCCCCTCGGTACGCAGATTAGACCAATGCTCAATTTATCATCCCAGATCACATAAAATGGTTATTACGGACACACAACACTGTGATTCCAATACAACATTAATTTATTTTCTCTCCAAGGAACGTACATCATAGAATATAAAACATTAATTCAAGGATAATCAATATTTCCATTGTGTCTATAATTACAAATATCAACCCGCAACACCCTCCCCACCCCAGTCAAGTTCTAGAGGAATGACCAGTTGAACGGGACGTGAGATTATGGATCCTTCTGAAGTTCGTAAGATTACAGTTCGTATTTTCCCATCTCTTCCTTCATGAAGATCTTCTATCCGCGCCTTCCTCCACATGTGTCGTGGACGAACATCCTCTTGTAGAAGAACGACATCACCCAGCTGGAGTCTTCCTGCACCTGGCTTTGGTTGATGAGTTTCATGGAAGTTTTTGAGTAGGATCAGATATTCTTTCTTCCACCTGTTCCAGAAGTGTTCTACCATCTTCTGCAACCGTTGAAATTCCTTGGACAAGTCCTTTCTAACTGGTGATTCTGGACCAGTAGGTAGTGTTGTGAGTCGATCACCTACCAGGAAATGTGCAGGCGTCAGTGGCTCAGATTCATCTCCCCCTTGCGTAATTGGTCTAGAGTTTAGTGCTGCTTCTATGCTGACCAGGATTGTGTTGAGACCTTCTTCGTCCAACGGTGACTGTCATAAAACTTTTCTCAGGCAGCGTTTGACAGATCCCACCATCCGTTCCCAGAATCCTCCCCACCAAGGCGCGTGTGGGGCGATGAATTTCCAAGTGATGGCTTGCTGGGCGAGGTACTTGTGCGTCTTGCTTGCCATGAGAGCCTGCCAGAGCTCCTTCAGCTCTAAGTGCGTGGCATGGAAGGTAGTAGCATTATCAGTGTAAATTGTGCTGGGCACTCCTCGTCTTCCGACAAACCTTTGTAGGGCTTGAAAAAATCTGTCAGTTGACATATCTGAGCATAGTTCCAGGTGTATGGCCCGTGTTGTTGCGCATGTGAATAGAGCAATATACGCTTTCTTCGTAATATGTCCTTGCCTGACATATAATGGACCAGCAAAGTCGATACCTGTTACTGTAAATGGTTTCAGTGGTGAAACTCGTTCAGCTGGTAATGGAGCCTCAGTTTGTTGAGCAACGTGAGCTTCCACCATCTTACAAGGTAGGCAACGGTGTAGAACATGTTTAATTGCCTGTCGAGCTCTAAGGATCCAGAATTCTGTTCTCAGTTCAGATAACACTATGTTTACTCCAAGGTGATGCAAACGAATGTGAGTCTGTTGGATCAGTAAACGTGTGAAATGATGATGTCCATCAAGTAGAATCGGGTGGCGTTGATCTCTGGTTAACTCTGCAAACTGCAGCCGTCCACCGAGACGAATAAGACCATTATCCAAGAATGGGTTGTAGCGAGATATCTGAGAATTATGTGGTAGAGGCATGTTGTTGTATAGTGCATGCAGTTCGAGCGCAAAATGTTGCTGTTGAACAACTTGAATCTAGTAAGTGCGTGCTTCGCCCAAATCTGATGCTGTTAGTTCTGCAGATGTTCTGTTTTCTTTCAATAAGTGCCGTTTAAAGCGAAGTACCCATCCGGTAACTCTTAACAGCTTGAAGTAGCTACTGTACCGTGTAGCTGTTAAAATAGGAATCGTTGTTTGTACCATGGAGACTTCGTCTGTTAATTTCTTCCTTTCTGGCAAGGAGTGCTCTTCCGCCTGTAAAATTCGAGGCCACTGTGTTCTCTTCTTTCTTAACCACGCATGTCCATCGAACCATACAGAAGCATGGTGAAGTTTATCTCCTGTGGTACCTCTGGAGGTTAGATCGGCTGGATTTTCGTCACCAGGGCAGTGCCTCCACTGTGACGGATTCGTTAGTCGTTGTATTTCCGTAACACGATTTGACACAAAGGTCTTCCATCGATTAGGGTCATGTTGTATCCATCCCAAGGCTACAGTTGAGTCAGTCCACAATGTTGCACGACTTGTATTATAGCCCGTGGCCTTACAGAAATAATGAAGTAGTCTTGATCCAAGAAGTGTCGCTAGAAGTTCTAGTTTTTTTTTTTAATGGGAGCTAGTCGGTTTTTACTGCAAACTAAATGGACTGCTACCATATTTGTTGTGGTGCACCGTACATAAAGGACTGCTCCGTAGGCCTTTTCTGATGCGTCGCAAAAGACATGGATTTCTGGCTCAGTGTTTTCAGATACACCAACCCATCGGGGCATTTTTATGTGTGAACATGATGGCAATGTTGATACCCACATTCGCCAGCGTTTGCTAAGATCAAGGGGTAAAAGCTCATCCCATTTAATTCCTCTTGACCAAATTTCTTGAAAAATTATTTTTGCAGTGAGAGACACAGGCGACAACAAACCCAGTGGGTCATAGAATCTAGCAGTGTTTCGTAGTACTTCTCGCTTAGTGGCAGGATGATTTATAACATTGTCGGTAACATTGTTGTGAACAACTCTGAGCGTATCAGTCTGTGTGTTCCAGTGGACTCCCAGTACCTCCGTATCTGTAGTGTTTATGACACCTTCTGATTGCCATATTCCAATCAGTTGGCTTGAATTTGTGGCCCACTTTGCCATTGGTAGACTGATCTGTCCCATGAGTGATGCAAGCTCATATTATATGTTAATTACGGCATTGTCATCTTTAGCATCTGCTACAAAATCATCCATGTACATATTACCTTCAACAAGTAAAGCAGCTTGCGGAAAATTCGTTTTGTACATTACAGCAAGTTCTTTCAGCGTGGCTGCAAGAAGAAACGGACTGCAGGTAAGTCCGAAAGGTAGCCGGGTGAAGCGGTATGTAATCCTTTCGTCAGTTGTAATACAGTTTCCTCGTTGATCTACGATTACTTTGTACCAAAAAAACCTCGGGAGATCTCTATGTTTCCTGTGAAGAACTAACTGTAGAAATGCTTGTTTGATATCGGCAATTAAGGCTACTTGATGTAGACGATATCTCACTAATATTGAAAGAATGTCAGGAAGTAAATTAGGACCTATTTCTAAAGAGTCATTCAATGAACGTGCATTCTGGTCGTGCGACGAACCATCAAATACAATCCTCCATTTGATGACACCTAACTTTTCTTTCTTTACTGCATGATGTGGCAGATAAAATGTGTCACGCAATTTCTGTCCAGAAGGGGTGACTTCCACATGTTTCTTCTTGATGTGTTCTATCATTTGCGCCTCGTAAATTTGCTTCAGTTTCTTGTCCTTCGTAAATTTTTTCTCCAGTGAAGCTAATCTCTTCTCAGCTTGCAGAAGATTATTAGATAACATAACATTGGGTTTTCTGGGGAAAGACACAACTCTTCTTTTGTCTTCGATGCAGTAGGATTTTGAGAAATCTTGCAATAACGCCAATTCCTTCTGATTCAGAGTCGTTGTTTCATCTTCTGTGATTCCCATTGTTTCTAAATTCCAGAAACGTCGTAAAATATCGTATGTTATTGTCGCTGTCTCTAAACTGATGTAGTTTGCCGTCACAAGGTTTGCCGTGGTGCTTGATTTGCTTCCATTAAGAATCCAACCTAGAATGGAAAGTACCAGAACAACTGATGACGTTTGTCGAATCGGAGGGGAATCTTAACGATTTTCCAATAGCAATCTGCTCCGATAAGAATCTCTATGGGAAGATCTTCTGTACCATCTCTCAGGTCCGCAAACTGAAGTCCCCGTGTGCGTACATGCTTTCTTAAATCGGAAGGCACAGTTGGGTACGCGAAAAATGAGTATGTGCTTTCAAACGCAGTCACAGACGTCTTGGAATTAGTCCATGTACCCTGTAGTGTGGATTCTACGACTCTACGATGCGTTGAAGTTGCGGATGGCATTTCAAAGGCGTTGACAGATAGATCACGATGTTCTATTGTTCTTAAACCTAGCTCATCAATCAGGAACTTGGAAATGAAGCTTGACTGACTACCTCTATCCAGAACCAGAACGCAGCGAGTAAGTTTGCTTAATCCTGCGGATCCACTGACTCAGACTCTAGCTATCTGAAGATAAGTAAAACCTGCTGAACTTACGTCGATTCTCCCTACAGATGTAGAGCTAATTTGCTGAGAAGATGATGAAGAGGCAGCAATGTCAGTACAGATAGCTTTGTGATGACTTTTCTTGCACTTAGAACACAAGACCTTGCCCTTCTTACTGCAGTTTCTAGCATTATGACCTCAGTTTAGACATATAAAACAGCGATTATCTTGCTTTAGTTTATCGATACGTTGTTGGCTGTCAGTTACTTTGTTGCAGTCTTGGGCTCAATGAGAACGAGCTTCGCAAAATACGCAATGTGGTTGTACCGGTACTTCTCGTTTAAGCTTACGCGGATTTTTCGCTTGCTTTGAATTTATGTGAAGCGCTGCTGCAGAAGAAGAAGCGCTGCTGTGAAGTTAGGAGATGACTGATATTCTGTACGAATCTTTTGTGCAGTGAGAGCACCACGAACTTCTTCTTCCAAAAAGTTAAATAGTTTCAGTACATCTCCTTCCGCTACTTCGGTTCTTCTAGCATGAACGACCCATTTCTGACACATTTCAGCGGGAAATGCACGCAGAATTTTCGGAGTGAGAATTTTACCGTATGCCACGACGTCTTCTCCTAAGGCACGCAGTGCTTGAATACGACGGTTACATTCCAGGAATGTACTGTTCAGCGTTTCAGGTGTCGCTGGCTGTACAAGCTTTAGCGCATCCAAATAATCGAGGTGCGCCTGTATAATGCTATTGCTATCTCCGTATCTATTCAATAAAATTTTCTTTGTTTCTTCAGACGTGATAGCCGTTATAGGTATTCCATCTACTAGTAACTTCGGTTCGCCTGACAGATAGCCTCGTAGGAAAACATGTTTGTTTACTGTAGAAAGGGATGGGTCTTTATTAATGGTCGATTCAAATTGTTCCCAGAAGCGGGACCACATTTCGACATCTCCACAAAATGACTCAAGCTCAATTGCTGGTAGCTTGACAGAGTAGAATACAGTTGGTTGTGTGAGCACTGGTGGTGACGTGATATTCATCTACGACGTTGTGGCTGAAAGCTTGTAATCAATTGCTTTTGTAGCCTTCTGTATAGCGCGTTTGACTTTGTCTATATATTCCTCACAGCTCAGCACGTCTGCATTGTATTCATCGTCAGAGAGAAAATTATGAATAGCGTCATCTAATGAAACGAGCTTCTCTAGAGTTTCTTGAAGATGTTCCCTGTAATGTTCAAAATCATCAAACGGGCTTTCTGTGGTAAGAGCATCAACAGCCGCACAAAACCGCGTAGCATTAGTCCTCTCCCTAGTTCGCTTTCTTTTGAAGTTTGCTAACTCTGTCTCTGATTCGTCCTGCATTATGTCTTACTAAAGACGGCTGTTGTAAGATTGTTTACGAGTGCGCTTGTGAATAGATTAAGCGTTTAACAAGCAGCGTATGCGCAAACGTAAGTGAACGAAAACCTTTTAATAAAACTAGCTACTCTGAGTGCAAGTTTCAGGCTTGCAATACAAAGCCGCAAAAATTGTTTTGAAGCAACCAGTTCATGCGATCGTATTATATTGGAATGGACTTAGCTTGTGATGCGATCCGACGTCGTCTCTTAAATATATAAAGCCACTAAAATAGTGGCTAAGTGTGACGAAAATGTGAGAATAAGCAGAAACAAAAATACAGGATATAACAAGTGGAACAGCATGAAAAGAAAAAGAGAGAAGAACTTCTAAAGCCTGGCAATGACATCCAACATTTAGCACCTGAATGTTTTGAAAAAAAATGATCTTATAACAGCATGAAAACAATAAAAGGAACAAAAATCTGTAAAACCTCGCAGTGAGGTCCAATATTGATCTTCAAAAGATTTGTAGCTGTGTTTCAAAACACACACCATTGATGTGACTGAGTTAGCACTGCTGGCCGGGGTGGCCGAGCGGTTCTAGGCGCTACAGTCTGGAACCGCACGACCACTACAGTCGCAGGTTCGAATCCTGCCTCTGGCATGGGTGTGCGTGATGTCCTTAGGTTAGTTATGTTTAAGTAGTTCTAAGTTCTAGGGGACTGATGACCTCAGAAGTTAAGTCCCATAGTGCTCAGAGCCATTTGAACCATTTGAGTTAGCACTACACGCGCACACTTCACTGATTTCGACGTTTTCTGGTCGTAGTCTCTTGGATCGTGCCAGCAGCTGAGGACATCTGACGGGAAACATCTGGTGAGCTCAACTGGAATATGCAGACATCTCACCTTCTTTGACAGATATGAGTGTGACAGCTCAGTCATGAGGACAGTTATGTGGTTTGGTGATAGTGTGACGTGGGGTGGAAATACCAGGTTTGTTATCAGGCTGTTAACTGTCAACGAAGCATGTGATTGTGCGTCGCTATGCATGGTCACTAGTGTGAGAACTTGCTAGGAGATAATAACGTGGGGTGAGTTACTGGTTGCTCTTGTGGCAAACCAGACATCAAAAAGGAGTTGTCTTGCTTGGGAGAACAGTCTAACTTTGTTATATCATTCGCCATTGTGCTTGACGAGTAACACGGAAAGTGTTTCTCAATTTGGAGAAATCGGTCTTCCAGTCGCCAAACCAGAAGCTTCGCCTAGCGTTGTAATACTAGTATTTTTCGCGAGTGCCAATGCTTGTGCCGCTTTCCTCTATGTGTACGCACTTACAAAAAAAACTTAACTATTGTGCCCCTGATATCTTACAAAAACACAGCGCACATCCTACTGAAATACAAAAACAAAATTAAACATAATACGCTTATAATTACTGTATCATACAGAAAACACAAATGAACAAAAAAATTTAGAGTGTCTGTGATATATTCTTTACTTTTACAGGAAAAAATTAGTTAAACAAGAGTTGAAAGAAAAATCAATTTGATGACGAAACAGAATATTTGGCTCCACCATTGCATGCCATCGTTAATTGAGCTTACGTATATTCTTTACAGAATACTGTGAGTTAAAATGAACTTGAGAGTATTTACAAATATAAAACTATTACCAAAAAAGTCTTTACAATTTAAACAAAACACATACAGAGAAATGAGAGGAATAATGAAAACATTTGGTAGAAAATCACTCTCATCGACTGATCTAGTTATGTTGTATAGGTTTTGTGTAATTCAGCACATGCAGTAGTAGTATCCTATTGTTCATGTCCCGAAATTTAAGTCAATTGCGCCGTTTCTGAAGCAGACATGCAAAACAGTGACTACTACTTATCTTAAAATAAACAAGCTGTGTATCATATTTATAACGAGCTTCACTACTTAATATGCGCAAAAAAACTTTTAAATATTACTCCCTTGATGTATCTCAAACTCTTCGCCTTACGGCTTTCCCCTCAACTATTGGGCTAAACTGGTGGGCCAACCTCGATTATTTACTATTCCCTTGTCATGCCATGATGTTCTGAGCAACATCGAACGTCAATAACATATATTCATGTTCTCCTTTGCAATTGGAACAAAAACTAAAACCAGCGTGAAAATGCATCTGCCTTTGTGACACCTATAATCACCCCTAAAAATGATTAGCACAAACACCAATAGGACAAAATATCTACTTTCAAAGTCCTTGAAGAGATTAAATAAGTCGTGGAAAAAAGATTTGAGTGTTTTTGATACCCACTTCTGTTGTCATGTAATTGGACCTAGCCTACTTGCCTTGTGAATAATACATCCTCAGATTCAACCAGGGCTGACGTCGTTGCTTTTCTGCGGTCTTTCCTGCTGTAACCTAGAATTGTCTCCTGTAGTGAACCTCAAAAAATAACGTGGAAGAAAATAGGGTTACTTGTGCTGTCAGCAATGTTATCATCTAATTAACAGTATACCTTAAGGCTTGGTATTGTACCTAATGTCTGTTGCAGCTATTAGTAAAGATTTTCATCGTTCTTCCTAAGCGGTAGTATCAGACAGCCGCAGAAAGAACGCCAAATCATGCATGGGTCCCTAACCTTCTTGAAAATTACCTTCGGTCCCAACGCACTGCAGCATGGACAACACATAGACGTCTTCCTCACAAATATCTCAATGGTCCAGGCATACTCTGACGTGGATAAAAATTAGCCCTAACACCTCGTGGTGGTCGGCATCTCCGACGCGACACACACACACACACACACACACACACACACACACACACACACACACACACACACAAAATTTTCCTTGTACGTCGTCTACTACGGTGATCAAACTTCTTCACCTAGTAAACGCTCCAAATGACTTCATTCTCTCCTGATAATCAGCTTCACAAATCCATGTACTATTTTCTACCTACTACCATCCTATGGTGCAGGGTGAAACATGTGTCGTGCTGCAACATTTTCAGTGTGAGTGTATGTCACCAGCATACTGACCCCAAAATACTTCTCTCAATCTCCAATATACGATAACACTCGCACCTTTGCGTCGTCTCAAATGCCTCCTATCTCATCAACGGGAACAGTTCACCACAATCATTTGTTAGATAGCGTAGCATGCAGGGCACTGCCAGAAAATATGGTCATTTATTCCTCTCTGCATTCGCCTTTATCAAAATTGCTATATAAGAAAAGTACAGGGCCATCACGACAAAAAATTACAAGTATTTACTCATAACGATGCACAAAATACACATTTCAAAATAACTGGAAACAAAAAACTCATAAGTTACACATGGATCTTCCAAAATGTATCCCTACAAAAACTTTCTTATTTCACAGTTACGAACAATATACCAGCTACCTATGTACTAAAATTACAAGCTACGTACTCTGAACTAATTCCTCCACATCCTGGCGGTCCTCTCCGCTATGTTTCTCCCACAGATTCGTTTGGCGGCTCCTCATTACCCTCTGCGGACGCACATAAGTTCAAAGTGAGTCTTCGAAGACTTGGCAGAGTGCTGAAGCCAAGAGAACATGTGCGAACGCGGAGTCCAGAGTTGCATCACCAATTAAAGGTTCGAATCAGAATACCCATAATCCAATACAGACTCCGAATGCCTCCCTCCAATTTTTAGTAGACTTTCTCCAGACCTCGTAAAGGCACAATCTTTTCTAGGCAATCCCAGAAAGGACCTAAGTTGATATGAGGTACGTGAATAACAAAATGGAAAACGACTTTCAACCCGTTTCCACTTGCAGACTTGTAGCATAAGACCTGCCTGGGGTGCTCTTTGGTATCGGCGTTCTTTTTACGCTTGCTCATAGCCAGATTGATGGGTCTCTTACTCGCTTCAGTATCGTCCGTTCCCGTAACTTTTTTTTTTTTCGGCGGGCAGTCAGTGCCGACGCGCATCTCATCCGGATGCAATTTACTGAGTTCTAAGAAACGTCGCGACCTCGTTGAACGACTGGCGCAGCCCATGATGTTTGCCACTCAGTGTTCGTGACCGCACTCAGGTGGTACAGACTGGTTATAAACTCTGATCGCTTTCTGCCGTAACTTCAAGTGCAAACGGGATGCTGCACTCGTTTGAGCCGGCACCAGCTTCCTCGTCTAGCACGTAGGCTTCTTTGATTCGGAGAGGCCGATTTCCTTTGCACACATTCCCACCTGCCGTTTGCGGACCCTGTTGATATTTCCTTGTGAATCTGTGAGTTTCACCCGTTCCTGCACTTCTACTGAGTAGGAAACCAGGAGGAGGGACGCCCCCTCTGATTCTAGCTCTACATCCTGTTCAGCCTCCTCAACCCTGTGTCCTATCTGAGCCAGAATGGTATATACTGCCACTTCTACCTCTCGGTTCGTTGTACTGCTTCTACCTCTATCTTCCTGGTTATCCTGAAGCCCCTCTGTTTCGGTAACTTCCTGTTCTACTTGCTGGAATTCTTATTCCGACACTTTCCATGTCCCCTTTTCTTGGTTACCTGACTCCGTGGAGACTTCCATATTGATTACATGCTGTTTTCCTGGGAAAGCTTTCTTCAGTATTCAGATATACTTGTTTCTGTATCATCTCATTAAATGCCTGTAATTTCCCGTCTATTCTCTTAGCAATTCATCTTGTGACTTGTGGTTCTTCCTATCTCGTTCCTTGTCTAATTCTTTCTGTAACCTCTTATTCCCCTCGCCGTCAGCCATGATTTTTCGTAGTATGCTCATTATGTTGTCGACTACGCATGCTGCTCTTGCCACTGGTGAGATCATCTCCACTGGATGAGTGCCTGCTTCCACGTTAAGTAACGGTGCAACGGTTTCCATATTGCCTAATTGTCTCGTCCGGCTTCTAGTTTTCATTCGCTAAAAGATCCGATGCACCCACATATTCCTATGACATGCAGTGAACAGAAACACTCACCCCATTTATTACTAACAACGCAGAATACAATACGATAAAAATATGTGGACAGCACCCACAATCATCTAGGAAAAACTGTAACACAATTCCGAAAATCACTATTAGCTAAAGTAAAAAATACATACACACAAATTTAAACATAATGATTAACACTTCCGTATCAGTTGAATATTCGATTCATGTATTTATCTGAGTAAGACAAAAATTTATATCCGATTGGAGATCAAAAGAAAACAAGTTCGCATCCCCTGCCAGGGCGGAAAAAGAATGGCAGGGACGCAGATTTATAGCAGAGCCTGAGTGTGCTGTGAACGCGACCTCTTGCTTATATGGTACCCTGTGGGTATGCAGCTTAGACTGATGATGAATCTATCACTCCAAATCACATAAAATTGTAGGTTATTCCCATGAAGCTAATAGGCTACTCGAAAAATCAGCTGCCGCGCACACCGGGAAACGTTATATGGATAAATTCTTGAAACTGAATGATTTACTTTAACTGTTGCTGAATGATATAGTTTGACCTGGTAAAGTAATATTCATTCAAATGGTGTGCAAAAGTCACTCACGACACATAAACTTCGAAGTTATAAAACAATTTGAGAATGAATGTACATAATTAAAAATGGAACAAAGATAAGAAAATGAATGGTTGTTAGTGTCGTCATCAGCATAATACTGGACAGTTACGGTTGAGGTGGTAGTCAGACACACAAATCACGCGTATTATGTTTCCAACTGTGACTGCAAAACCTTAAAATTACACAAAAAGGTGTTAATTCGAATAGATTATACAACAGATCGATTAACAAAGGAAGAATCAGAAAGAAACATCACTAGGCGTGTGAAATCAAAACAGTTAACTCGATAGCAAAACAAACATGAGCGGATACGAGAAAAATGCCCTTTTAACTAAGAATTAGATTGCGGAGAAACTTGCATACCGGAGCATGAAGCGCGAAGATCTAGTTATGAAGACTAAAAAATGGAAATGAGGGATGACATCCTGTTCCCTCATTACATGTCGGTTCCTGAAGTTGGGAGTGTGCATTGGAAGTGCGATCTTACCGTGAACGTCATTTAGGTGGCTGCCAACAAGTCGAGGTGCTCCGAACTGCGGTCGCTGCTAACTGTTGCTGGGCTGATCCAACGTGATGTGATTGCAAATGGCTGATCTCGTCATACTCCTGATTACCCATCACGGATGCGCGTAAATTGAAAGTGAAACTTCGAAGACTTGACCGAGGGCCGAAGTCAAGAAAAGCATGCCCGAGGGCGGAGCATTACCAAGTAGAGATTCGAATCAGAATACCCATACGAATCCTGAAACCGACTCCGAATTCTCACCCCCTCACCCCCCCCACACCACCCCTTACCCACCCACCCCCCTCACCCCCCTCACCCCTCCCAGGTTTTGGTAGCTTTCCTTCAGACCTCGTAAAGGAGTCTCACTCAGTCTTTTCTAGCCTATCGAAAACAGTGTCTATATCCTCTTGCAGTCAGGGATCTGGAAGTCCATTCCCTAGCTCCCACCATAACGTTAAAGACATATCCGGAAATGGGATACGCTTACAAGGAAATGGGAAACGAGTAACGCACAGTTCCCACGTACAGACTTCTTTGTTGGAAATCCTGGAAATGTTGTTCGGCTTCGTACAGCTTTCCGACAAGCAAGGAAAAGTTTGAGAATTTGCAGACGTTCGAGTGGCTAATTATTTTGCTTGAGGAAACATATCTGGAGACGACCCACAGCAGGATAACGTCAATTCAACAGCTGAGGACCTTACCCAAAGTCTACTAACAAGCAGAACTCGCAACCCGTACACCAGTGATTTCCTGTTCTGCTAAAGAGGACACCAGTCATCCATTCCGTCACTCATTGTCTGCGTGGGCTGAGCCGGGAGGATAATCCCTGAAAGGGTTGTCTGACTGGCCGTGCAGTCTGTTGGCATAGGATCTGCCTCCTCAGTGACCGGCAGCTCCTTCAGAGCGTGTGAAATGTTCTCCTGTTTTCACCTAAGTGAGAATGAGTTCCCTGTGCAAGATCAGATGTATTTAATGAGAAAAATTACTACAAGAATGAAATGTCAAGTTAGGTACAGAGACATGGGTACCCCACGTTGCTGAAAGTCATGTTCAAATTCAAATGGCTCTAAGCACTACGGGGCTTAACATCTGAAGTCATCAGTCCCCTAGATTTAGAACTACTTAAACCTAACTAACCTAAGGACATCACACACATCCATGCCCGAGGCAGGATTCGAACCTGCGATCGTAGCAGCAGCGCAGTTCCGGACTGAAGCGAACAGAACCGCTCGGCCACAGCTGCCGGCTAACCACTCATGTAATCAGCACCCAACACTAGTGAAAAGTTGACAAGTAAAAACTGATTCGGAAAGTAAATGAAGCAAGAGTGTCTCGTATACAAATTCAGTATACAAACAGGATAAAATATGAGGAAGAAGGCCTAGAGCAGGCCGCTGCTCACAATGTGACATAGCCTACCACACGTGAAACACTTTATGGCCTGTGTTTGTTCCGCAGTACTGCAGCAGCACTTCGGGTGATCAACTTTTCTCGCAGCCAAGGATATCGTACTCTCGATCTCTGCGGCCTCTGCTAAGATTAACTGCTCCCCGCGCACATGAATTATTATCTTTATCTCGTCATTGTAAGTCTCTTGGATAAACATAGCTCGGCCTAATATCTAAATGAGCTTGAGGCTGCCTTCGAACTCTGATTCTTGCATCCCACCTGTCAAAGCTCCTCTGAAGTAGTGCTGCATTGCATCCAATCTTCAACCCCACTGTGCCATGTTTTGTCTACGTTCTTACCTACTTGCAAAAATTTGACACGAATTGAATCCCAATGTCCTTTGGCTAGCATAATTTTCTGCTAGTCCAGTACACATACCTCGACAGACTGCGCTTATGTCTCTACTTAACAACTCTCTGTAAATGTGAATGCCGTGTGACTAGGGCCTCCCGTCGGTACACCGTCTGCCGGGTGCAAGTCTTTCGATTTGACGCCACTTCGACGTCTTACGCGTTGATGTGGATGAAATGATAATGATTCTGACAACACAACACCCAGTCCCTGAGCAGAGAAAATCTCCGACCCAGCCGGGAATCGAACCCGGGGCCTTAGGATTGACATTCTGTCACGCTGACTACTCAGCTACCGGGGGCGGGCACAACTTTCTAGTTGCTGAGCCAACTACACTACTGGCCATTAAAACTGCTACACCAAGAAGAAATGCAGATGATAAACGGGTATTCTTTGGAACAAATGTATTATACTAGAACTGACGTGTGATTACATTTTCACGCAATTTGGGTGCATAGATCCTGAGAAATCAGTACCCAGAACAACCACCTCTGGCCGTAATAACGGCCTTGATACGCCTGGGCATTGAGTCAAACAGAGCCTGTAGGGTGTGTACGGGTACAGCTACCCATGCAGCTTCAACACGATACCAGAGTTCATCAAGAGTAGTGACTGGCGTATTGTGACGAGCCAGTTGCTCGGCCACCATTGACCAGACGTTTTCAATTGGTGACAGGTCTGGAGAATGTGCTGGCCAGGGCAGCAGTTGAACAAAAACTGCATCCAGAAAGGCCCGTACAGGACCTGTAACATGCGGTCGTGCGTTATATTGCTGACATGTAGGCTTTCGCAGGGATCGAATGAAGGGTAGAGCCACGGGTCGTAACACAACTGAAATATAACGTCCACTGTTCAAAGCGTCGTCAGTGTGAACTAGAGGTGACCGAAACGTGTAACCAATGGCACCCCATACCATCATGCCGGGTGATACGCCAGTATGGCGATGACGAATACACGCTTGCAATGTGCATTCACCGCGATGTCGCCAAACACGGATGCGACCATCATGATGCTGTAAACAGAACCTGGATTCATCCGAAAAAATGACGTTTTGCCATTCGTGCACCCAGGTTCGTCGTTGAGTACACCATCGCAGGCGCTCCTGTCTGTGATGCAGGCTCAGTCCGGAACCGCGCGACTGCTACGGTCGCAAGTTCGAATCCTACCTCGGGCATGGATGTGTGTGATGTCCTTAGGTTAGTTACGTTTAAGTAGTTCTAAGTTCTAGGGGACTGATGACCACAGATGTTAAGTCCCATAGTGCTCAGAGCCATTTGAACCATTTTTTTTTGTGATGCAGCGTCAAGGGTAACCGCAGCCATGGTCTCCGAGCTGATAGTCCATGCTGCTGCAAACGTCGTCGAACAATTCCTGCAGATGGTTGTCGTCTTGCAAGCGTCCCCATCTGTTGACTCAGGGATCAAGACGTGGTTGCACGATCCGTTACAGCCATGCGGATAAGATGCCTGTCATCTCGACCGCTAGTGATACGAGGCCGTTGGGATCCAGCACGGCGTTCCGTATTACCCTCCTGAACCCACTGATTCCATACTCTGCTAACAGTTATTGGATCTCGACCAACGCGAGCAGCAATGTCACGATACGATAAACTGCAGTCGCGATAGGCTACAATCTTTATCAAAGACGGAAACGTGATGGTACGCATTTCACCTCCTTACACGAGGCATCACAACGTTTCACCAGGCAACGCTTGTCAACTGCTGTTTGTGTATGAGAAATTGGTTGCAAACTCTCATCATGTCAGCACGTTGTAGGTGTCGCCACCGGCGCCAACCTTGTGTGAATGCTCTGAAAAGCTAATCATTTGCACATCTCAGCATCTTCTACCTGTCGGTTAAATTTCGCGTCTGTAGCACGTCATCTTGGTGGTGTAGCAATTTTAATGGCCAGTAGTATATTTTAGTCTTCAGAAATGTTAACGAAGTTTCCTGCTGCTCTGGCTCGGTGAGCGTAAATGCGATATCGCAATGGCCGAGGAACTAATTTAGAGTCTTCTTATCACCATGGAATGACTGCGTTATTAATTGTAGCGCTCCTGATAAAATAATGTATCGCCTATTGGTTGACTCTCGAGCATCAGTGCTGGCACTTGGAACAGTACCTCTGTTGCGTGACGTGGCTGCTAGCTTTGTAACTCACGTGGGAACTCCTACAGCTGCTGTGAGCCGTATGCTACGAAGTGCTGAGTCCGTTCCTCGCGCTGCCGTCTGTTGTCGCGCTGCTGGTGGTGGTGTTTACCCTCCGCTGCCTCGCGCTCCACCCGCGACGCCGAGCCACCGTCGGCGCTTCCACCGCGGCCGCCAGCCTCGCACCGCTTGTGACTCTCGCTGCCGACTGTCGCCGCCCACGCCGCTACCCTGCCTTCGACCCGCGCTGCCTGCCACGGCTGCCGCTGCTGCTGGGTGCCGTCGCGCTGTCTGTGACCCGTGCAGCTGTCGGTACTACTAGACGGCGTCTGTGCACTGCCTGCTGCCTCAGCCACTGTCGTCTGCTCCTGGCAGTCTTCCGGGGTGTTCGCCTCGACTCCGGGCACTGTCTATCAGCTCGGTTTGTCCTGACCTCCACTTCTTCCCTCTCCTGTTCTCTCAGAAAGAGGGCTGCTTGCTCTCCTGGGTCCTGGCCCCGCCTCTATCTTGCGCACTGGTTGTTCAAGTATTTCAAATGGATTTTCAAAGCCGTTCTGTCGTTTTGCTTGACTTTCGGCTAAGTAGGTTCGATATTCCTAAGAAGAGTGACCTATTCAGATACACTGCCCTCAATAAGTTTGGAAACTCCATGCTGCGTATTAAAACGGAGCAAGATGGAAGTGCAATCTCAAATAACGGTTAATAATGTCACGTACAGTATTGTACACTTAGTTATTGTACATATAAATACATGTTGGAACATGCTAGTATTGGTCCGTTTTATGTAAACCGACGTCGCCCGCCCGGTTGGCCGTGCGGTCTAACGCACGACTTTCAGGGCGGGAAGGAGCGCCTGGTTCCCGGCACGAATCCGCCCGGCGGATTTGTTCGAGGTCCGGTGAGCCGGCCAGTCTGTGGACGGATTTTAGGCGGTTTTCCATCTGCCTCGGCGAATGGTGGCTGGTTCCCCTTATTCCGCCTCAGTTACACTATGTCGGCGATTGCTGCGCAAACAAGTTCTCCACGTACGCGTACACCACCATTACTCTACCACGCAAACATAGGGGTTACACTCGTCTGGTGTGAGACGTTCAGTGGGTGGTCTACCGGCGGACGAACCGCTCAATAACCCCCGGTTAACGTACAATACAATACAGTACAATACAAACCGACGTTACCTGTCCAATCAGTTCTACTAAACACGCCTGGTGGTGCGAGTAGACCGCATGGCTATGTAGAGGTACGATGTTTACATTTATGTTCACTTGTAGTTACGTTTGCATAAAGGTATAACACGCCGCGAAAGTAATTCAAAAATGGCTCAAATGGCTCTGAGCACTATGAGACTTTACAGCTGAGGTCGTCAGTCCCCTAGAACTTAGAACTACTTAAACCTAACTAAGGACATCACACACATCCATGCCCGTGGCAGGATTCGAACCTGCGACCGTAGCGGTCGCGCGGTTCCAGACTGTAGCGCCTAGATCCGCTCGGCCACCCGGGCCGGCTGCGTTGAAGTACTTGGAAACCATTTTCAACACATGCTGTAACTGTAACTGCATGGAACAGCGAGGATTTAACCGCTGTCCCTGTAGCTATGTATGATAGAATAAATAGAGTCTAGCACGGAAACTGTGCATTTATGGACAATAAGTTCATTAGACCATTTTTGTTCCGTATCCTCTCATCGATCAGTCCCCAGAACTTGTACACGGTGGAAAAAATCACCCTCTATATGTGTACTTCGTCGCATCCGTAAAGCAGTCTAGGCACTTAATGCCATATGAGACTGAGGAAATTCCGCCCTGACTGTTTTCAAGGAATTACGGAGCTCGGCCAGGTAATACACGAACAAAAGGTAAGACTTGAACAACAGTAATCTTCAATGCTTGTCTGAGCAGAATGTGAATTAAACACTCGCTAAAATTATACCTTAAGTGGTATCAGAAAGAATCATACAATTTAAAAAAAATCATAACCATTAGTTTGTTTGAGGTATGTGCATGAATAACGTACTGTTGGAAAAAGCAAACTCTCGTGTTTTACACGGTACAACATGAGAGGGATTCTCCAAAATTTAATGTATTTTGTGAAGTTTACGGGAAAACGTGTATGGTACGTTTTTCTTCGCCGAGAATACTGTTACAGGAGGCACATATTTCGATATGCTTGAGAACTTTCTTTTCCCACAGTTGGAGATCGATTCGAACGACTTCATTTACCAACACGGTGGAGCTGGAAGTGACCGAATTTTCCAACAAAGGATTACAGAACGATGGATCGGTCGCACTGGACCAAATGGTTCAGCCTTACATTACTGGCCTCCAAGGTCAACGGACCTGACTATATGTGATTATTTCTCGTGGGCTTTTTAAAAGGCTCCGTTTATGTGCCTCCGTTACCAGCAACAGTGAATGAACTGAGACATCGCATAACAGCAGCTGTGCAAGCTGTAACTCAAGACATGCTCGGTGCGGTGTGGGAAAAATTTGAATACCGCATTGATATATGCCGTGTATCTCAAGGGGGGCATACTGAACACCTATGAAAAGGTATGAAGAAAAGTTTTGAGTTCCCGTTCATCAAAAAGCAAAATGCATTGTATATGTTTATTAGTTTCAGAAATATAAAGGTGCCAAATTGGATGATTCTTTTTGATACACCCTGTAGTTTTTACTATCAAGTTCCTCAGGAGGGAGGTAGTTGGCTGGTACAACCGTGAGCAGATCCAAAGTGAACACTACAAAGCCAGGACCGCGGGCCTGACTATACATAGGTCCCTCTGGGACGATTGAACTGTAACTCTCCTGTCGGGTGCTACCGCCTTCGTCTTTATGCTGTGTCGCAGGCCACGTATCCCCTTCCATATTGCCGTTTCCAGCCACCAACCTGGGAGGCCGCGTGTGACCATATGAGATCACTAACAACGCTCTGCCGCGCGTAGCGCTCACGTGAGCTCGACTTCCACAGCCTGCTACACCTACAGACGCCCTGCTGGCGGCGTTTTCTTTGCATTCATTCTGGCTCTGTTGTTTCACTTTCGTCTTTTGTATGTTCTAAATATGTGACAGAATTTACAAATTCCAGGAGCCAAATCTTTACTTCTGTACTAGTAAACATACGGCTATTTTCAGTTAAATGATTTTTCGGAAAACAGTGGGTTTGGAAAATTATTAAAGCAAATTAGGAGTTAGGGATTCGTGAAGGAGATAAATTACCGTGATGTTAGCGAAAAGCTGTGACACTGATTGGCTACAGTTTGTTCCAAACAATCATAACTGAGAACGATGGAGCAGTAGGGAAGGGAGAGAGATTTAGGTAGGTTCATGTCGAAGAGACATAATTCATCACTAGCTGCGTGGGGACCTATGTTTCGATCTTCATGTGATTTTGCAAAAACGCGGTGAGCAGCGGAGTTTTTTTTGAAAATGCCGTAAACAAAGTTTCCGTAATATCTGAGAATTTTGGGGAATTTTATGACTGGCTAAAAATTCCACATTGTATGTCATAAGGTCATAGCTCCTAATGTCCGCCCCAGTAGCTGAGTGGTCAGCGTGACGGATTGCCGTCCTCTGGGCCCGGGTTCGATTCCCGGCTGGGTCGGAGATTTTCTCCGCTCGGGGACTGGGTGTTGTGTTGTGTTTATCATCATTTCATCCCCATCCGGCGTGCAGGTCGCCCAATGTGGCGCCGAATGTAATAAGACCTGCGATATGGCGGCCGGACCTGCCCCGCGAGGGGCCTCCCGGCCAGTGACGCCAAACGCTCATTTCCATTTCCATAGCTCCTAATTTCGGATTACAGAATTTTAATGAACTGTGTTATAGTGAGCGAACAAGCAAAGCTGATAACACCCGTGTGAACTTCTCAACTGTTGACTGTATGTGTGGGGGTGATCTGGACAGCTGGTTACTAGTGCGAGAATGTCGTTTTTAAGTAACGTGACAGTACAGAATACCATTAAGTCCATGTGTCTACGTTAAGAAACATGTGTTACAAGAGTTTTGGTAGCAGCAGCATGTGTATAGTTCAAATGAAAGTATAGGACAGAAGTTTTAGACAAGAACTTGTATTACTTAGTGGTCTCAATCACACCTGATTAATTAACCCTCCTCGTAGCAGGCAACATATTGTTCTATACACCCTGCTCACACGCACAAGCCCGCATCTCGTGGTCGTGCGGTAGCGTTCTCGCTTCCCACGCCCGGGTTCCCGGGTTCGATTCCCGGCGGGGTCAGGAATTTTCTCTGCCTCGTGATGGCTGGGTGTTGTGTGCTGTCCTTAGGTTAGTTAGGTTTAAGTAGTTCTAAGTTCTAGGGGACCATGACCATAGATGTTAAGCCCCATAGTGCTCAGAGCCATTTGAACCACACGCACAATGCAGCCTGCCTTTCCCGGACTGAATCACATTATACAGTACCTGATTAAAAGGATCCAGGTGCCCCTATGTAACCAGATGTCGCAACAGGCGTACCCGCCAGTGTAAAAGGAGGTGGGAAATACTGTTGCCAAAACAGAAGCAGTAACAGCAAAATGGGTCTGTCAGGTGACCTCAGTGAATTCGAACGTGGACTAGTCGTTGAATGTTACACGAGCAACAAATCCATCAGGGACATTTCAACTCTTCTAATGCTGGCAAAGTCGGCTGATGATGATTCAATTCTGAAGACGGAGCGCAGAGGAACAACCACAACTAGATAAGGACAAGGCAGGCCTTATATACTGACGAACGGGACTGTCGACCTTTATGGAGGGGTCACATCAAATGAATTCGCAGTTTCGAATAAGGACCACCATCAGTTGTAGAATGGAATAATGACAATGAATATTTGTGCCGTATAGGTCAGACGTTGTACGTGAAAATCGCTTGTCCGGTATCGGCAGATAAACACGATACTGCAGTGACTGTGTTATTCCGATTACGATGCAAAGTTCCTTTAGACATGCATGCATGTACATAATGTATGTACGAGTACAGGTCCTAGACGCATGGCTGACGACATATGGAAGTTTGGGTCTGGCTGCGCGACGTGCACGGATAGCCGAATGGTACCTGCCGGCACGGTAGCTCAGCGTGTTTGGTCAGAGGGTTACCTACCCTCTGTAATGGAAAAAAAAACTGAGTGAACGGATCAACGAAGAACCTGAACTGGTGTCTGGTGTCATCAGACGTTCGCCCCGAACAAATTCAACAAACAATATAAAACAAAATGAGATCAACTAAAAAAAAAAAAGTTAAGGCGACCGCCGCTTGCTATAAGAGGGAAATCCGGGTTCGAGGTGCGGTTCGGCACAAATTTTTACTGTCGTCATTCCATTCTACACCATTCTACAGCCGACAGTGGTCCTTATTCACAATTGCTAATTATTCATTTGATGTGTTTCGTAACGGCTGTGGTCGACCGCAGTGTCTGTTCCTTTGAAAACCTTTGTTCCTACATCGTAATCAGAATAACACAGGCACTGCGATACCGTATTTGTGGAGGATGGTCGCAAAATAATCTTATGAACCCAGTGGAAAGAAACACTCTTGAGTTCTATAGCGCTACCAGAAGTCCAAAAAACTGATGGTTCAAATGACTCTAAGCACTATGGGACTTAACATATGAGGTCATCAGTCCCCTAACTAACCTAAGGACTTCACACATCCATGCCCGAGGCAGGATTCGAACCTGCGACCGTTGCAGCAATGCGGTTCCGCACTGAAGCACCTAGAATCGCTCGGTCACAGCGGCCGGTAACGAGAAGCCGAACTAGGACAGTGATTGTACGTTGGGGCTGAAAAAAGAGGAGTACAATGGACGAGTAGCTTCTCATAAGAAACACATTTCTGTAGTCAAGACTGAGCGACGCTTGAGGTGGTGAAAAAGCGTTTGACAGTGTATGACGGGGTTTGGCGAATAGCTTGACACATTATCTGACATAATGCGTGTTATATGCGTGGTGTAACGAGGTGGACAAACACTCTCGGACACATATAGTACTGTGGAGTGATTAAAATATAAATGTGCTTATTTACAAAAGAATTATGTGTTTTGTAGTCGTATATACTATACATAATGGTAAATTGTAAATGTAGCTAAAAAAATTGCTGTTTTGATTTTAATGTTTTATTACAATGGGGTCTATTCTGTTATGCAAGTTCTTAATTTCAAATCTTATGCTCTTTTTAGAAATATTTTACACGGTGACTTTGAAAACTCTGTACATAGGTAGCATTCTTATCACTGCTGGCTTCAATTTACACCTATTTAAAGCTCAAAACTGATATTTTCTTTCAGTATTTGACACACTTACTTGGGAGGCGAGCGCGATGACTGCTTGACGGGTATAGGAGGCTACCCATACATTTTACGGTGCACTATATACTATACTTTGCTGTCATACAGGATAATATTTTTGTAAGTTGCTCATACACTACTGTTCTAACTATTTAACTGAATTTTTTGATTGTACAATAGCGTGAAGGTGGTACTGTGTACCGAAACCGGCAGCCAGTCTACGACGGACTGGAACATATACTTTTTATTATTGTATTGGTCGCTCTTCCATCGACAACATGTTGGAGATACGTGATATTTATTTTCAGTAATTCGATATAAAATATATGTAACTTTCTATTCTTTAGTCTCGCTGATATCTCTCTCTGTTCCACTATTACTGGTTATGGGTATCGCAAGCTGTTTGAACAGCACTAGCGTCGTGCTGAGGTACACAAAATTCACTGGCTTCGTGTTAGGTTCTTAACATCCCACTGCACTATAGTCACCACTCTCGGTGTGGTCGAAGAGTGTTCTGGTGATAATATGAGAACAATCTGAGACGGACTTCTGAGTGCGGTGATGTGATGCGAATTCGGCGTCCTCTGGCGGCGTGTGGAGCGCCGTTTGGCTGAGTCTGACATTTGTTCGCGGCGGACGATTGAAATGTTTTTTATGCAGACAGCAGAACAATGAAGTAAGAAGGATGTCTTGTTACGGAATGGGGGTTATTTTTCGTTGTCAGGGTTTAGTCCCTCAGTGTGCTTAAAAGACGCTAAATGCTGAAGCATATGAACACATTTTACGGTACTGTGTAATGCTTACAGTACAGAAACAGTTCGTAGGCGATGATTGTATCAGCGTGACAATGGACCTTATCTTAAAGCAACATCTGTGAGGCAATTTGCTGCAGACAGTAAGACTACTGAAATGTCTTGTCCTACCCTCAGACCAGACCTGAATGGTATGGAACACCTTTGGGATGAGTTAGAACATCGACTTCTCTCCAGACCCCAGCGTCTCTGGTTTTGGTTCTTGAGGAACAAAAGCTGCAATTTGTCTGCAGACTTTCAGACGCCTCATTGAAAGTGCCCCCAAAGAAGACCAGTCCGTCATAAAGGCGAAGAGTCGACACACTCCATATTAATGTCTATTAATGGGTCCCCGGATTCTTCTCATCAGATGGTGTACGTCGGCTTAGTGCTGGCTGTGGTTTTAGGAAACTGACTAACGTAAGTCAGTGAAATTGCAATAGTTAGACCGAAATCCGTGCAGCTGCGTAGGAATTTGTCTTAAATGATTTAGAGAAATAACGGAAATTATAGCTCTGCTAGGTCAGAGTGCACTCTAAACCGTGCTCCTTCCCCGTGTGAATCCAGTGTCCTGTCACTGCGACACTTAGTTCGTGATAGGAGCTGGAAACTGATGTTTGGTCGTACGTGGATGATGGTTAAGTTTGTAAGAGAGATCTAAACATTCATTTTGACCTCAAATCTGGTACAGAAATTCAAAAGACTGTGCGCTTGCAAATATTAGTTCAGATATAACACACTGTTCAGCTAGCGGTGGCCGAGCGGTTATCGGCGGTTCAGTCGGGAAACGCGCGGCAGCTACGGTCGCAGGTTCGAATCCTGCCTCGGGCATGGATGTGTGTGACGTCCTTAGATTAGTTAGGTTTAAGTAGTCCTAAGTTCTAAGTGACTGATGATCTCAGACGTTTAGTCCCATAGTGCTCAGAGCCATTTGAACCATTTTGTTCAGCTAGCGAAGTGGAGAGTTATTGAGTGTAGTTCTTTGACTGGTGTGACATTTCAGAACAATGTACGCGGTCATGTACCACGTATCTACATCTATATCTACATCTACATTTATACTCCGCAGGCCACCCTACGGTGTGTGGCGGAGGGCACTTTACATGCCACTGTCATTACCTCCCTTTCCTGTTCCAGTCGCGTATGGTTCGCGGGAAGAACGACTGCTGGAAAGTCTCCGTGCGCGCTCGAATCTCTCTAATTTTACATTCGTGATCGCCTCGGGAGGTATAAGTAGGGGGAAGCAATATATTCGATACCTCATCCAGAAGCGCACCCTCTCGAAACCTGGACAGCAAGCTACACCGCGATGCAGAGCGCCTTTCTTGCAGAGTCTGCCACTTGAGTTTGCTAAACATCTCCGTAACGCTATCACGCTTACCAAATAACCCTGTGACGAAACGCGCCGCTCTTCTTTGGATCTTCTCTATCTCCTCCGTCAACCCGATCTGGTACGGATCCCACACTGATGAGCAATACTCTAGTATAGGTCGAACGAGTGTTTTGTAAGCCACCTCCTTTGTTGATGGACTACATTTTCTAAGGACTCTCCCAATGAATCTCAACCTGGTACCCACCTTACCAACAATTAATTTTATAGGATCATTCCACTTCAAATCGTTCCGCACGCATGCTCCCAGATATTTTACAGAAGTAACTGCTACCATTGTTTGTCCGGCTATCATATAATCATACAATAAAGGATCCTTCTTTATATGTATTCGCAATACATTACATTTGTCTATGTTAAGGATCAGTTGCCACTCCCTGCACCAAGTGCCTATCCGCTGCAGATCTTCCTGCATTTCGCTGCAAGTTTCTAATGCTGCTACTTCTCTGTATACAACAGCATCATCCGCGAAAAGCCGCATGGAACTTCCGACACTATCTACTAGGTCATTTATATATATTGTGAAAAGCAATGGTCCCATAACACTCCCCTGTGGCACGCCAGAGGTTACCTTAACGTCTGTAGACGTCTCTCCATTGAGAATAACATGCTGTGTTCTGTTTGCTAAAAACTCTTCAATCCAGCCACACAGCTGGTTTGATATTCCGTAGACTCTTACTTTGTTTATCAGGCGACAGTGCGGAACTGTATCGAACGCCTTCCGAAAGTCAAGGAAAATACAGGGTGTTTCAAAAATGACCGGTATATTTGAAACGGCAATAAAAACTAAACGAGCAGCGATAGAGATACACCGTTTGTTGCAATATGTTTGGGACAACAGTACATTTTTAGGCAGACAAACTTTCGAAATTACAGTAGTTACAATTTTCAACAACAGATGGCGCTGCGGTCTGGGAAACTCTACAGTACGATATTTTCCACATATCCACCATGCGTAGCAATAATATGGCGTAGTCTCTGAATGAAATTACCCGAAAACTTTGACAACGTGTCTGGCGGAATGGCTTCATATGCAGATGAGATGTACTGCTTCAGCTGTTCAATTGTTTCTGGATTCTGGCGGTACACCTGGTCTTTCAAGTGTCCCCACAGAAAGAAGTCACAGGGGTTCATGTCTGGCGAATAGGGAGGCCAATCCACGCCGCCTCCTGTATGTTTCGGATAGCCCAAAGCAATCACACGATCATCGAAATATTCATTCAGGAAATTAAAGACGTCGGCCGTGCGATGTGGCCGGGCACCATCTTGCATAAACCACGAGGTGTTCGTAGTGTCGTCTAAGGCAGTTTGTACCGCCACAAATTCACGAAGAATGTCCAGATAGCGTGATGCAGTAATCGTTTCGGATCTGAAAAATGGGCCAATGATCCCTTTGGAAGAAATGGCGGCCCAGACCAGTACTTTTTGAGGATGCAGGGACGATGGGATTGCAACATGGGGCTTTTCGGTTCCCCATATGCGCCAGTTCTGTTTATTGACGAAGCCATCCAGGTAAAAATAAGCTTCGTCAGGAAACCAAATGCTGCCCACATGCATATCGCCGTCATCAATCCTGTGCACTATATCGTTAGCGAATGTCTCTCGTGCAGCAATGGTAGCGGCGCTGAGGGGTTGCCGCATTTGAATTTTGTATGGATAGAGGTGTAAACTCTGGCGCATGAGACGATACGTGGACGTTGGTGTCATTTGGACCGCAGCTGCAACACGGCGAACGGAAACCCGAGGCCGCTGTTGGATCACCTGCTGCACTAGCTGCGCGTTGCCCTCTGTGGTTGCCGTACGCGGTCGCCCTACCTTTCCAGCACGTTCATCCGTCACGTTCCCAGTCCGTTGAAATTTTTCAAACAGATCCTTTATTGTATCGCTTTTCGGTCCTTTGGTTACATTAAACCTCCGTTGAAAACTTCGTCTTGTTGCAACAACACTGTGTTCTAGGCGGTGGAATTCCAACACCAGAAAAATCCTCTGTTCTAAGGAATAAACCATGTTGTCTACAGCACACTTGCACGTTGTGAACAGCACACACTTACAGCAGAAAGACGACGTACAGAATGGCGCACCCACAGACTGCGTTGTCTTCTATATCTTTCACATCACTTGCAGCGCCATCTGTAGTTGAAAATTGTAACTACTGTAATTTCGAAAGTTTGTCCGCCTGAAAATGTACTGTTGTCCCAAGCATATTGCAACAAACGGTGTATTTCTATCGCTGCTCGTTTAGTTTTTATTGCCGTTTCAAATATACCGGTCATTTTTGAAACACCCTGTAGCATCTACCTTGGAGCCTGTATCTAATATTTTATGGGTCTTATGAACATATAAAGCGAGTTGGGTCTCACACGATCGCTGTTTCCGGAATCCATGTTGATTGCTACAGAGTAGATTCTGGGTTTCCAGAAACGATATGATACGCGAGCAAAAAACATGTTCTACAATTCTACAACAGATCGACGTCACAGATATAGGTCTATAGTTTCGCGCATCTGCTCGACGATCCTTCTTGAAGACCAGGACTACCTGTGCTCTTTTCCAATCATTTGGAACCTTCTGTTCCCCTAGAGACTTGCGGTACACGGCTCTTAGAAGGGGGCAAGCTCTTTCGCGTACTCTGTGTAGAATCGAATGGGTATCTCGTCAGGTTCAGTGGACTTTCCTCTGTTGAGTGATTCCAGTTGCTTTTCTATTCCTTGGACACTTATTTCGAAGTCAGCCATTTTTTGGTTTGTGCGAGGATTTAGAGAAGGAACTGTAGTGCGGTATTCCTCTGTGAAACAGCTTTGGAAAAAGGTGTTTAGCACTTCAGAAAAGTAGCCTGCAGCACGCTAACTGCAAAAGCTGAGAGCTGCCATTGTCCGGAAGCAGTTAATCAATGCTGCGCCATACTGAAAGAGTGGCAGTACCGGGAATCGAACGTCTATTCTACGCTTAGCAACCAGATACTATGAACAATGAGTGACGGAGGTGTACCTCCGGATACAAGGACGTGGCGATTTAACAGTACCGAGGTTTGACGGCCAGTAAATATCGCAACTGTAAATGTGTTTATTTATTGCGAAGTTCAGTCATACTATCTGTGCCAGCTCCCTTGTTATTTTCATTGCAATTGGAATAAGAGGAATTCCCTTTTTGCTACCATTTTGAAAAAATTCTGTGAAGACACGAGAAAGTATTTTAGCTTCTCAAATGTCGCACGATGCTGAATCGTACGAATCGGTGGGGGAAATAGGTTGCAGAGGTGATAATGGAGGAGTTGTTGGTGTTACAGGCAGTATACCAGTAGACTGGAGTGATTTGTGCCGTGTATAGCGACTGAGATGAGATTATAGGTACTACGTGATATCGGAAATCTAGTTGCTGAAGGGATTTCAGGCTTAATAATTTCCAAAAATGATACAAAGTCTGTTGTAGGAGGCTGAGACGTGGTCAAGTAAGCAAGCCTTTTTGTCAATGCTTTCAGTTGAAAAGATAAAATGTAGGCTGTTAACCAGTTGCTCCAGACAAACACATCCTTAAATATAAGAGTGCGTTCAAAGATAAATTAATTAAGTAGTATAAGGAAGTCCAGTACCAAGTTACTGAGAGGTTTGCCTGCAAGCAGACTCACAACATCTTATTTTTGGGCCAGTGAAGGAAGGAAAGTAGCCTGCAGCACGCTAACTGCAAAAGCTGAGAGCTGCCATTGTCCGGAAGCAGTTAATCAATGCAGCGCCATACTGAAAGAGTCGGCTGCAACCGCAGCCTAACGTAGCAGACTACTCTGAACAGAATAAATTTGCATTTATTGCTGACTGTACACTCTCTGACGCTAAAATCCGTCGCTACAGGCAACTCTTTGATCCATTGTTCTATTATGTTTCTATCAGAATTTCTGCGATTTTAAATTTCTTTGACTTCATTTTTTGCTAAAATTTCTCCGAGGTACGCATTAATTGGAAAAGCAGTAAGACTATCCCTGATGGTAACTTACCACGCTGCGTCAAAAACAGCAGTTTACACTGAGCTGACAAATCAAATGGCTCTGAGCACTATGGGACTTAACTTCTGAGGTCATCAGTCCCCTAGAACTTAGAACTACTTAAACCTAACTAACCTAAGAACAGCACACACATCCATGCCCGAGGCAGGATTCGAACCTGCGACCGTAGCGATCGCACGGTTCCAGACTGTAGCGCCTAGAAATGCTCGGCCACTCCGGCCGGCACTGAGCTGACAGGGGTGATGTGATAGCGATACGCACATACAGTAAATGTGCATTGGCGAAGCTGTCATTTGTACTCAGGTGATTCATGTAATAAGCTTTCCGACGTGATTAGTGCCGCACGACGACAGTTAACAGACTTTCAACGCAGAATGACAGTTTCAACCTCGGAAATCGTTGGGGAATTCAATGTACATAGATCCACAGTGTCAAGAGTGTGTCGAGAATACCAAATTTCAGGCATTAACTCTCACCAAGGAAAACGCAGTGGCCTATGGCCTTCACTTAATGACAGAGAGCAGCAGCTTTTGCTTAGATTTGTCAGTGGTAATAGACAAGCGACACTGCGTGAAATAGCCGCAGTAATCAACATGGGACATACGAAGAACGTATCCTTTAGGACAGTGCGGTGAAATCTGGCGTTAATAGGCTATGTCAGCAGACGACCGACGTTAGTGCCTTTGCTACCAGCTCGACATCGCTCAGTGCCTATCCTCGGCTCGTGACCATATAGATTGGATTCTAGACGATTGGAGAGCCGTGGGCTGGTCAGATGAGTTCCGATATCAGTTGGTAGGAGCTAATGGTAGGGTTCGAGCGTGGCGAAGACACAATGAAGCCATGGATCCAAAGTGTCAAAAAGGCACTGTGCAACATGGTGGTGGGCTGTGTTTACATGGAAAAAAACTGGGTCCTCTAGCGCAACTGAACCGATCATTCACTGAAAATGGTTGTGTTCGGGTACTTGGAGCCCATTTGCAACCACACATAGACTTCATGTTCCCAAACAACGATGTCATATCACTGGGCGACAGTTGTTCGCCATAGGTTTGAAGCAGATTCTGGACATTTCTTGACAATGATTTGACCACCCATATCGTCCGACATGAATGCCATCGAACGTTTATGGGACATAATCGAGAGGTCAGTTCGTGCACAAAATCTTGCACCGGCAACACCTTTGCAGTTACAGACGGCTATAGAGGCAGCATCCCTCAATTGTTTCTACAGGGGACGTCAAACAACTTGTTGAGTCCATGCCACATCGAGATGCTGAACCACGCCCGGCAAAATGTGTCCCACGACTTTTGTCACTTCAGTGTAAATGGCTCTGAGCACTATGCGACTTAACTTCTGAGGTCATCAGTCGCCTAGAACTTAGAACTAATTAAACCTAAGTAACCTAAGGACATCACACACATCCATACCCGAGGCAGGATTCGAACCTGCGACCGTAGCGGTCACTTCAGTGTACTTTACGTTTATGGAGATAAGAAATCAGTCGGTTTTAATCTGAGAGTCAGTAGCGGTGTACTCCTTCTCCTTCTTGTTCATTTTGTTAGCGTTTACAACGTGTGCTTATGGTCTCCTCTGAACTCAAGTTTGACAGATTTATATTATTTAGTTTTGCCGTCGGACGACCAAGTCAGTCATCTAAAGGAAGGAATGCAAGTGTGAAATGATAATTAAATCAAAACCCTTAGCTGCCGACAGGTGTTGTTGATGTATATCAATGGGGACAACTGAAAATGTCTGCCTCGACCGGGACTATGCGGGATCTCCTGCTTGCATGGCAGACGCTCTATCCATCTGAGCCACCGAGGGCACAGAGGATAGTCCGACTACAGAGACTTATCCCTTGCACGCTTCCCGTGAGACCCAAATTCCCAACTATCCACAACCTACATTCGTAGTGTTCCTAATAGATATTTGCCCATTCACTCATTACTCGCGCCAGACTAAGCTGACGAGTCCCGTAAGAGTTCAGGCACAGAGTGAGCATTTGCACAGAAGGTGGTCAATGGCTGGGTAGCCTTTAGCTATATGAAGATGGTATCTGTTCCTGAAAATACAGATACCATTGATGACCGTGCAGCTTCTATAGAATGAAATGATAATTAAATCGAAATCCTTAGCTGCCGACAGGTGGGCCGACCGGTGTGGCCGAGCAGTTCTAGGCGCTACAGTCTGGAACCGCGCGACCGCTACGGTCGCAGGTTCGAATCCTGCCTCGGGCATGGATGTGTGTGATGTCCTTAGGTTAGTTAGGTTTAAGTAGTTCTAAGTTCTAGGGGACTGATGAGCTCAGAAGTTAAGTCCCATAGTGCTTAGAGCCATTATTTTGCCGACAGGTGTTGTTGATATTTATCGATGGGGACAGCTGAAAATGTGTGCCAGTGTCTGTGAATTATTCAAAATTTGTTTTTTATGTGATACTACTGCAACTGTTTGTGTACTGCGTTTCATGACATAGAAAGTGGTATTCAGTCCAGAATTTGCATAAATGAGCGTGGGAAACCACCACACTTAGGCTTGCCATTTCCCCAGCCACAGTTGTTAATCCGTTGCACGGATTCAATCCGTGTCTGGCTCACCTTCCTGTCTCATAAGCTGGCGGGCCAGGCGTTACGCTATAGGAGCACCTCAGCTCTGTAATCCTTGAGAGAATGTACCTTAGTTTTCTGCCAACTACTACAGTTACGGCACTGAATTTTTCGCATCCAGTTACTTCGTTCCAGGTGCTCAATGATTGCGTCTTAAAACGAATATACGGCTGTATGCTTTGAATAAAATTGCAAATAATCACCTTGTATACATTGTTTTTGGTGTCTGATTTGCTAACCAGTTTCGAAGTGATCTGCCTCAAAGTTTTACGGTATGGCCGGCCAAGACGTGCCAAACTTGATGCTTGCAGGGTGTGTGGAACGCGTGCTGTCTAAGGCCTGGAATGAATCGGCTTCGCACGTTCCTTCTCGGAAATACCTGTAACACTGTGACATTTCATTTAGTTTTGCGTTGTGGCATTTCTGTGATGGCACAACTCTCTCCATTTCAACAGAATCGTGGTGACAGCGCTGATCGCCTTTCGGTATTTTTTCATGGTATGAAAGACGTTCATAGATCCAGTGGATGTTTACATAAAATGAGACAGTCTAGCGATCTATTGTCACAAGCCTTTAAGAATGAATGGGAGTAACAGAGGAGAAGGACGAGATTTCTCAGTATATATTATGCAGTCGCAAAAGCGACGAGTACAGCAAATTTGCTATGAAATGGTATACAATACCGTGTAAAAATAATTTAAAGATTTAGTTGACAATGAAAGAGCAAAAAATTAGAACGAATGACACACAGGATTCATTGTTCTTCACATCTATGAGAACTTTGTGCTAAATTTGCAGGCTCGCATCACGCAAAGGAATTCGTGGTACGGATTGCAAAATTTTTGTAGTCGCACGCTATATTCTAATGTCATCTGCAACTGTTTTCGATGGAACTGAGCGAAGAGTACGGAGGCTTTATATGTTACTGAAAAGTACGTTGCTTAAGTCAAGGTGAACGCCTGGAACCGCTTCTAGATTTGAAACTTACTACTGCTGAATTTATAAGTGAAAAAGAAGTGCAGGAGTGAAATTTAGAAAATCCGGAACGGAATACAAATCTCGCATTTTAAATGGACTTTTTAAGTGGACTTGACTGCTCACTGCAAACAGTACGGCATTGCAAGATGAGAAACAACTTCTTCATGTTGTGATGGGGGTGCATTTAAAAAGAATATCGCGTTGTAGAAGAAACTCAGTCTGACAAACTCAAGTGGCTCTGAGCACTATGGGACTTAATTTCTGAAGTCATCAGTCCCCTAGAACGTAGAACTACTTAAACCTAACTAACCTAAGGACATCACACACATCCATGCCCGAGGCAGGATTCGAACCTGCGACCGTAGCGGTCTCGCAGTTCCAGACTGTAGTGCCTAGAACCACTCGGCCACTCTGGCCGGCTGACAAACTCAGTCCAGTTCCATAAGCTCATTGACGTCAAAGAAAACGTGAGGTCTGAAGAATTCATTATAGCTTTGAAAGAATTACAGGGACAGTTTCCTATACTTTTTGGGGCACTGCCAAGCTTAAATCTGTTTTCGAGCTATTTTCGGGACCGTTTACCGGTTCAGTTGAAAGGGCCCCTGTGTATGAGCAGATGCAATTGATTGATTTGCAGGGTAATTCTCATTTAAAAGACAAATCCGTTAAAATGTCCAGGATGTGTATATTGCTTTACTCAAGGAGAGTTTCCACGTCTCCATAGTAAGGTCGCAAAAGTTCTGTACTATTTCGACCAGCGTGTTATGTGTGTGGAAAGGCCTCTTTCCGGTTATGAAACTAAATAAGTCACGATAACGTGGCAGCCTGAGTGAGAAAATGTATGAAATTTTTAGCGTCTGTTCGTATGGTGACAGTCTGTCCCACATAAGAGCTGTATTAAGTCTTCAGCGTGCCAAAAATAATTAAATAATACTAAAACTACTTTTTTTTGTGATCTACGTTGTTACGAAATGTGAGCTATAAAACCAAGTCATTTGCACTACGTTGTTGCGAAATGCGGGCTATAAAACTGGTAGTATGCAGTGCGACGGCACTGCAATTTAAATGCAGCGCTTTCGCAGTCTCCCCCTGTTTCCCTCCTCGCGCTCAGACAGCGTAGTGTGGCGGTGGAGGAAGAATGCCATCCAGGCTGAGAGTAGTGGCAATCTTGCCATGACACGACTCACGACCCCAATTCCTGGCCACCCCTGTTTTGAGGAAATGCGGTACTTGTGGACCATATACTCTATTATCTCATACGGAATTATACACAGTCCAATCACGGTAGTGTGACCACTTTCTGTAATCGAAGTCTAGGTGCAATAACTACTCACAGATGGCAGGTGGCAGCACTAGCATGGAGAGTGTATAAAGTGTTTCGAAGGGTCGTGGAAAACAGCGCAGTCGTTTTGTTATTGCGATTTATCTGACATCGAAAAAGGGCATGATCATTGGCTTTCGGGAGAAGGGTGGAAGCATTTCAGAAACGGCTAAGTTTGGAAACTGTTCGCGTGCCAAAGTAGTCAAAGTTTACAAGTATACCGTACATGACAAATTGGCGCTACCGAAAACCGGCGTCGACACAACTGTGATACAGCATGGGCCATAGGTGACACAGGTGAACAGTGGGTGAGGTAATGTGTACAGGCGAACAGATGTGTAATTGTAGAGCATCTGACCTTGCAGATGAAACAAGGGACAACTACAAATCTCTTTAGCGGGAGTTGCTGCTTATGGGCGTCCGCTGCAGGCGCCTGGTTCATGCGCCCATGCTGACTGCTGCCCACTGGCGGCGAAGTCTGAAATTTGCACGCCAGAACCGGAAATGGGCGTCCACTGACTGGTAATGGAAATGCCGTGTGGCTAATGCCTCCCGTCGGGTAGACCGTTCGCCTGGTGCAAGTCTTTGGAGGTGACGCCACTTCGGCGACTTGCGTGTCGATGGGTGTGAAATAATGACGCTAAGGACTACACAATACCCAGTCCCTGCGCGGAGAAAATCTCCGACCCAGCCGGGAATCGAACCCGGGCCGTTAGGTATGAAATAGCGTCGCGCTGGCCACTCAGCTACCAGGGCGGACCACTGACAGGTGGCCTTTACAGATTAATAGCGTTTTATGCTCCATCGACATATATGGCCGTTGGCGTGTGCAGCTTGAAAGATCTGAAAGTAAGTAAAGGGGTAGTTTTATGGTCTGAGAAAAATCTTCGTTGCTTTCCCTGGATAATCTTGTCATTCTGGAAGGCACAATGTGTCAACACAAGTGTGCCCGTATTTCTGGGGTCCATGTCCACCGCAACATGCATCCTGTTGTTACGCCATGATGGCATCAACCAATAGGACAATGGAACGTGTAACATCTCACAGTGTACGTACATGGATCGAAGGGCACCAGAACCTGTTTACCGTATTCCACTGACCACAAAACTCCCTAAATTAAAACCCAGTCGCTGGCCAGTGTGGCCACGCAGTTAAAAGCGCTTCAGTCTGGAACCGCGCGACCGCTACGGTCGCAGGTTCGAATCCTGCCTCGGGCATGGATGTGTGTGATGTCCTTAGGTTAGTTAGGTTTAAGTAGTTCTAAGTTCTAGGGGACTGATGACCTCAGCTGTTAAGTCCCATAGTGCTCAGAGCCATTTGAACCAAAACCCAGTCCAGAATCTGTGGGACGATCATGATGGATCTGTTCATGACATGGATCCTCAACCGAGAAACTTAGTGCAGCTGGCCACGCCACTGAAGTCGGCATGGCTCCACATCTTTGTCAGTACCACTCAGAACCTCATTAATCCACGTCCTGTACGGCTCGCATCGATCTTTTGGCAGGTGGCCATATTTACGTGATTGGACAGTGTATTTTGGGGCGGTTCTGTGCTCTCGCCAACGGCATTCTTAGCCCAAAAATTGACGGTCAGACGGCCTTACGGTGTTAGTTCGTGAACTTGGTGTAGACCGTTGATAACATGCCTCAGAATTCAAACTCTACCATCCCTGTATACATACTCCATCTTGGGTTTTGTTATTGATGATACTAACTCATTCATAAGAAACTACACCCTGGATAACAAAACGGTTCAAATGGCTCTAAGCACTATGGGACTTAACTGCTGAGGTCATCAGTTCCCTAGAACTTAGAACTACTTAAACCCAACTAACCTAAAGACATCACACACGTCTATGCCCGAGGCAGGATTCGAACCTGCGATCGTAGCGGTCGCGCGGTTCCAGACTGTAGCGCCTAGAACCGCTCGGCCACCAACGGCTGGCACACACTGGACAATACTTCATTAAACATTGTAAACATAGGTGTGCGCTATTCAGCAAGTTTCATTTTCAGTAGGCTTCCAGAGGACCCTAAAAAGAGAAGCCCCGAGTCTTCAAACGTGAACTGAAACGTTTCCTTGTTCCTGACGCCTTTTATTCAGTACGAGTGTTTTTCGAATCAGTTCATAAATTTTCTCTCTTTCGTGTTACTTATAATAGACTTTCAGTTTTTTTCCCATTGCTTTAGTTATGTAGTTGCTTTCGATAAAAATTTCCTAATCAGCGTTCTGTAAACTATGAACTCAATCGTTCCATGACCAAGTAGCTTTGGCTGATGGTGTCCCATAGACCCTGAAAAATAGATAAAAGAAATAAAAAATAGAACTATCTGAATAGCGAAAAGTTACAAGAACTTATTATTGACAAAATGACAATAATTACTTTCCCTGTACCTTGCTCTGCATCAGAGATATGCCACATGAGTGAGCTAACAGCTTAAAATTACGTCCCTGACTTCTAGAATACCGCTAGTTTTATCATATCTACCAGTTCCAGAGACCCTCCTTAGCTGCTAGATGAAGCACCGTCGTATTAACCGAGGGAATTACCAGCACATAATAATATTTGAGATACTTTATTCACGCTCTGTCGTGCAGACATGGTAAGGGCTCCGTGAAAATAACATCCCTCTGTTACGAAATCCGAACTTGTAACAAATTCAAGAGAAGCCTGAAAGTTGAGGAATCTCTCATAGAATGCACCAACTGAAATACAGTGACTGTAAAATATTGTCGCAGTAGACGCTGAGTAGCGCAATCGTCGAAGTCTAGTACACTACTGGCCATTAAAATTGCTACACCATGAAGATGACGTGCTACAGACGCGAAATTTAACCAACAGGAAGAAGATGCTGTGATATGCAAATGATTAGATTTTCAGAGCATTCACACAAGGTTGGCGCCGGTGGCGACACCTACAACGTGCTGACATGAGGAAAGTTTCCAACCGATTTCTCATACACAAACAGCAGTTGACCGGCGTTGCCTGGTGAAACGTTGTTGTGATGCCTCGTGTAAGGAGGAGAAATGCGTACCATCACGTTTCCGTCTTTGATAAAGGTCGTATTGTAGCCTATCGCGATTGCGGGTTATCGTATCGCGACATTGCTGCTCGCGTTGGTCGAGATCCAATGACTGTTACCAGAATATGGAATCGGCGGCTTCAGGAGGGTAATACGGAACGCCGTGCTGGATCCCAACGGCCTCGTATCACTAGCAGTCGAGATGACAGGCATCTTATCCGCATGCCTGTAACGGATCGTGCAGCCACGTCTCTATCCCTGAGTTAACAGATGGGAACATTTGCAAGACAACAACCATCTGCACGAACAACTCGACGACGTTTGCAGCAGCATGGACTATCAGCTCGGAGACCATGGCTGCTGTTACCCTTGACGCTGCATCACAGACGGGAGCACCTGCGACGGTGTACTCAACGACGAACCAGGGTGCACGAATGGCAAAACGTCATTTTTCGGATTAATCCAGGTACTGTTTACAGCATCGTGATGGTCGCATCCGTGTTTGGTGACATGGCGGTGAACGCACATTGGAAGCGTGTATTCGTCATCGCCATACTGGCGTATCACCCGTCGTGATGGTATGGGGTGCCATTGATTACACGTCTCGTTCACCTCTTGTTCGCATTGACGGCACTTTGAACAGTGGACGTTACATTTTAGATGTGTTACGACCCGTGGTTCTACCCTTCATTCGATTCCTGCGAAACCCCACATTTCAGCAGGATAATGCACGACCGCATGTTGTAGGTCCTGTACGGGCCTTTCTGGATACAGAAAATGTTCGGCTGCTGCGCTGGCCAGCACATTCTCCAGATCTCTCACCAACTGAAAACGTCTGGTCAATGATGGCCGAGCAACTGGCTCGTCACAATACGCCAGTCACTGCTCTTGATGAACTGTGGTATCTTGTTGAAGTTGCATGGGCAGCTGTACCTGTACACGCCAACCAAGCTCTGTTTGACTCAATGGCCAGGCGTATCAAGGTCGTTATTACGGCCAGAGGTGGTTGTTCTGGGTACTGAATTCTCTATGCACCCAAATTTCGTGAAAATGTAATCACATGTCAGTTCTACTATAATATATCTGTCCAATGGATACCCGTTTATCATCTGCATTTCTTCTTGGTGTAGCAATTTTAATGGCCAGTAGTGTAGTTAGCCGGCAAGGTAGCTTACCGTGTTCGGTCAGAGGGTTAGCTCCCCTCTGAGTTAATGGATCAGCGACGAACTAAAACGGGTGTCTTGAGACATCCACCCCGAACAGATGCACCGAATGAAAACGAAGAAAATGAGATTAAAAAAAAAGTTGTTATGATACTACATTGGGGCATGGAGGGTCGTGAGTTCAAAAGTCACCTCAATCGAAAAATTTTAATTCCTGTATTCGGGTCGAGTACATTCTAGAAGTATCCACAAATGGCAAGAAGCATTGTACTGGAATGTTCTGTAGCTGTATGTATACCGTACGTGTTCTGGACGGCGGCAGTTCGCTCCGCGCTCTTGTATGTGCAAGTGCTGGATAAAGCTTCTTTAAGTGAAGTTAGTGTTCGTCATTGACCTACTTACACCTTCCTCTACATGACATTATAATGGTGGAGACTCTGGGTATTGGAACTTGTGATACCACTCATTATCGACGACACAGAGGCTCCCATCAGGCCACGACAGAGCCGCCGTTTACGTGGCGAGAATCCCGAGTTCGAACCATATTCAACAGATCGCAATCTATCGGAGACGGAAGAAGAAGAGGACGTCACGATGACAGCAACTGTGTGCCACCACATGAGACATCCTTCCGGGTTGTCTGGTAACGATGTCCAAGATCCAAACAAGTGGCTGAAGGTATATAAGCGTATAGCCAAATTTAACAAATTGGATTGACCACCTCGGACCATTTCCAACGTCTGCTAGTGGCAATAGATGGATTATTGTTTGCACTGATTATCTGACACGCTATTCATCGTGGAAGACATTGTACTACAACGCGGTGCCCCAAGGTCGTTGATTATGGATCGAGGGAAAGTTTTTCAATAGAATCTTGTGACAGAGATAAACCATCGGTGCAACATTACTCATCACATGACGGCTGCCTACCATCCGCAAACTAAAGGGCTTACTGAACGCCTTAATAAGACCTTGGCCGACATTCTATCAATGTTCGTCAATGTTGAGCAGAGCAATTGGGATGAGGTGTTACCTTTCGTGACGCTTGCTTAGAACACCGTCAACACGAGACACCACAGGATTTACGCCATTTTTCCTCTTGCATGGGCGTGAGGCGACGACGACGATGGACACTATGTTTCCGTTACATTCTGATGACGTGGACGACGACTACATCAGCCAGGTGTTAACCAGATATGGGTAAACTCGGCAGTTAGCTTGACTCCGCATGCTGCAGGCTCAAGAAAACGATCGCCTTAGGTATGACGCGAGCCACCGCCCTGTTATCTACCAGACTGGTGACCTCGTTTGGATCTTCATTCATGCTCGGAAGGTTGGTCTCTCTGAGAAGCTCCTCAGGCGCTACTTTAGACCTTATAAAGTTGTAAGACAGTTGTCTAATGTTACTTATGAAGTTGAAGATTTCGACCCCGACAGAAGACGACGAATGATCAGAGATACGGTCCACGTCCTTCGAATGAAGTCCTATAAGGATCCTGCAACCCAGGGTAAATTCGAAGCTCCACAGACAGGTAACAAACGGAAAGGCAACGAAGAACGTAGCGGCAAGGGAAGTTCTAAGAAGATTACCGCCAGGGTGAGCATCAGTCATCGGGATTCGAAGTATGCATGACCGATGACTCGTTTCGAGACTAGGAGGACGTAACACCGAGACACTGTTCTCTTAAGGAGGGAGCAATGTGCAGAATAAGCCGAGTAGCGCACTCGCTGTAGTGTAGTGGTTATGACATTAGATAATTGCATGGAGGGTCGTAACTGAAAACTTTTAATTTCTATATTCGGTTCGAGTACATTCTAGAAGTATTCACAAATGGTAAGAATCATTGTACTGTAATGGACCGTATGCGTTCTGGCCGGAGGCAGTTCGCTACGCGTCCGCAGCTCGTGGTCGTGCTGTAGCGTTCTCGCTTCCCGCGCCCGAGTTCCCGGGTTCGATTCCCGGCGGGGTCAGGGATTTTCTCTGCCTCGTGATGACTGGGTGTTGTGTGATGTCCTTAGGTTAGTTAGGTTTAAGTAGTTCTAAGTTCTAAGGGACTGATGACCATAGATGTTAAGTCCCATAGTGCTCAGAGCCATTTGAACAATTTAGTTCGCTAGGCGCTCTTGTATGTGCAAGTGCCGAATAAACCTGCGTTAAGTGAAGGTAGTGTTCGTCATTCATCAACTTCCTCTACCTGGCAATATAATATGATTCTTCATGACTGAATGTATGTTTTACAGCTTTTAGGCACTGCTGGTGGCCACACAGTGACTGAAAGCGATTTACTGTATTAAATGATTTCTAACCTCTTCAACTGAGACTGCCATTTCTCTTGATTGCGGTATTAATACCTAACGCTGAAATGTGAATAGGCTTAGTCTGGCAAGTTCCATCTTCCATATTTGTTATACCGATGTATGGAAATCTGAGTGATGATTGAGCCAGTTTGCACAAATCTTTCAGTATCACGAGTAATGATATTGATGGCGACGAGTGAGCCATTGACACGCATCTGATTTCATTTTACCTTTAGATAAGTATCTAGTTGCATGTTTATTTATTTAATGAGTTCCGCAACTCAGACAAGGATATGAATAGATCGGCAGACACGATCTGCCGACAATGCCGCTGTGTCCCTGTGGCGCCGGAAAGTCGCGCACAGCTCTAGGTACTTAACAATTATGGATTTCTTTTGTCACGATAGGACGAATTCTTAAAAAGCTCTGTTTGGGAAAAATGTTCTGCTTCTGGCCAATGCGAAGTATATTATTTTATGAGCCACTATCTTAGTTGTGCGTGTTTGCTACCGCGCTTTCAGAGAAAGCTACAGGAAGCTATCCAGGGCAAAACTTAGTAGTCTCGCTGTTTTCACGTGGGGAAGTAATGTGGCGGAGACTGTTACAGTTTTTCCCCTTTTTATGGGGCAGGAATGGCGCCATGCGGATATAAAACCAGGCGAACAACAAATTTCACTCTCGGAACTGGGGAAGACACCTCTTGAGTGGCTTAAAAAAAGCCTTAAATTCCATTGGACAGTACTTTTACGAGTCTAACCATTGGTAGAGCGAGGTTGTGCGGGCTTTTGCAGGAGGTAGCAGAGAGTAATTTAAAATATTGAGGGAGTTTCTTTGGGAGATGCGGAGGAAGACACTGTATCGGAAGACGCAGACAAGAGGCGTGGATTTCCATTCGAGAATCGGCTTCTCACTTCATGACTGATGAGTGGTTGCTGCCAGCAGGACGTATAGGAGGCAGGACTTCTTCTGAAATGTCGACTGTGGTGAGTATAGCTTACAGTGCGGTCTATTAAGGGAGGAAAATAGGTGTTTTCGATTCGTTAGATGCTTGATTAGAGAAAACTACTTGGATTTTCGTCTTATAGCAGAGAACTCACCTGTGACCGAGTGCATTTAGATATTTGCATTTGAAGCCAATACTTTGCTTCCTATATGATCGAAGCGATGATTATGCATCCAACACCGATTATGCATTTAAGGGGAAACCTGTCGTGATAATTGTAAATCCTGCTTTATCGATTCCTTGTGTGCCTGTTAGGTAGCTCTAACACCCCGTTAAACTGTCCCGATGCTCATGGTTTCTTTTTCCTTTTGTTTATGTGTTTTATTAATCTCATTAATGTGTGCTCCTTTCTGTGTGTGTGTGTTCGCAAAGACGAAATTAAATTGGGGATTATTTGGCCTAATTTGTCAATTCAGTGTATAGAGAACCTTCACCGGTCATTACTAATTAATTATTTCGGAAAAAAATACACCTGTAACTCACGTGTGTGTCTCTTTTCCCATTATATGATCCACTGCGTGACGAATACAATTATGTATCTGAATTCATGGGTAGCGATATGTCTCTCGATCAGTCCAGCCGGTACAGATCACAAAAATGCCCAAACGGTTTGTTATCTTGAGTTAGCATCTTGCAATATCTTTAGTGATATATGTTATGAATCACTCACAGTTGTTGAATGTCTTTATACGAAAGTTGACAAGAATGGAAATTTTGTGGTACTTATTTATCACTGGGTTTCCTTCCTGACATATTTTTCCTGTATATTCCAAACAGTAATGTACTCAAGAATAATCCTACACTTAGGTAGAAATAATTATTCAACACATCACAGTTTTGATTCAAGAAAGATTACTCGATTGCGAATGCTATTTATACATTCACTCACCAAGTATTGCTAGCCTTAAATCACCAATTACAATTTTTTTTATCTTTCCAAGGCGTCTTATTGCATAAATCACGTTACTCTCTTAGAAAAACTGAAGTTTTATTGAACTGACTGCTTTGCATATACCAGTCTGACCACACTAAACATACAGAACGTAAAAAGTTGTGGTGATTAATTGAAACGGTGTAGGAGAGGTAAAAAGCATTAGCGACTGGGGAGAAATCACGAAGAGAGTCCCATAAGATTCAGTTAAGGGTCCATTCTTATTCATTATACAGGGTGATCAATCCTTAACACAATTGGATTTTGTTGCCCGGCCGGCAGCTAGCCGGTGGCGGCACGGGGGTGAAGGGGGGGGGGGGGGGGAGTATTTCCCCTCCGCTGCGAGGCCTTTGTTTGCGCAGGTAGCACGTGTTTGTTAGGCGACGCAATAGTGTTCTGAGTGAAAGTCTTTCAAGTGAAATGGCGAAATACGCGTATTCTATTCACCAAAGAATATTCATGTAAGACTCATACGTTCGTACAGAAACAGCAGGTGCACTAAGGAGGTTATTTCAAGAGGAATTTCCTGTTGTTCAAGTTCCTAATCGGAGTATGATTCATCGATTAAAAAAAATTCTTGAAACGGCAAGTCATCTTGACAGGAAGTATAAGCAGCCTCTGACAGTACTCAGAGAAGAAACTCCTGATAAGATTTGGCATGCTCTGGAGATATCTCCTAGAAAATCAGTTCCACGTCTTTCTCAGCAAATGGGAATTTCCTATGGCTCTCTTCAAAAGGCTACACAGTTACTGGAGTTACAGGCCTATGAAATAACTGCAGTGCCATAGCTTAAACTGGATGACACTGTAAAAAGGTTGCGGTTTTGTGAATGAACTTTGAATAGAGCGCATGATGGAAAAGTAGACCCTCGCCTAACATTTTTCGGACGAATCATGGTGCTACCTAAGTGCACACATTAATTCACAAAATAACCTTTACTGAAGTTCTGAAAAGCCTAACGTAATACTCGAGGCACATTTGCACGATCAAAAAATAGGTGTCTGATGCGAAATTAGAGAGAGTAAGAAACTTTAACTTTTTGCAGGAAACAGTTAACAGAGAGGTATTCATGGAAACATTTTGCATCCTTCTTTTGGCCAGTTAACTGAGCGGGAACGTGCTTCCGCGATCTTTCAGTAGCTCTCTGCGACGTTACATACAGCTAACTGCTCATTACGGGAAAATCGTGGCGTGTTTCGAGACAGAGTTATCACTAACAATATTTAACCCCCTGCTGTTATTATCTCTCGACGGATTAAAAGAGAAAGTGTAAAAGTCAAATTCACACATTTTAAATGAATTTAAAATTAACATTCGTCAAGACACTGCCGCCATTTCTGAGGTAACTACACGAAGGGAGGCAGTCCCAGCATTTCCTTGCGTAATATACATGAGTAGTTCACTTTTCCTTTTAAGTGATTGTGTGATGTACGTTAGAAATAAGAGACGTAACAATCAGTCCTATGTTTACCACATTCTTCCTGTCATCCGCGCAGCGGGCACAGAGGTGGCCTCGCCCGACCGGCCACAGCCGTGAAAGCGACAGCGTTAACGATTGATCACCCTTTGTTTGTAAATTACCTTCCACTTAACATTCATCACACAGAAGTGGTACATTTTGCAGACGATGCTATTGTTGTAACAATCCCGATTAGAGAGAAAATAACGGAATAGATTATTCATGAGGTTTTTCAATGAACTATTAACGGGGTCTCTGGACTGTCTCTGAAAAAAGAAACTTTAGTCAGTTCTGTACTATAAACAGATTATTGCCAACAAAAGACGCAGCGCTCGAGCAGGAGTCGATAAATAGAGTACAATGCTCCAAATTCTTGGATGTATGATGAGAACTTGAACTGGAAGAAGGTTATCACTGACCTGCTCAAACAATTAAGTTCACCTTCTTCTGCTCTTAGTACACTTGTTAGTCTCGGAAACAAACGAGTCAACGATGGGACGTATTTCGCATAGCTGAAAACCAGTAATATCTTGTGGAATATGTTTCTTGGGTTAACCATCATTTAGAAAGAAAGGATTGATTGCACAAGAGCGAGCGGTAAGATTTATTCGTGGTTTTCACCCGAGGTCGTCTTGTAGGTAGCTCCTCAAGGAGTCAGATATTTTATGTTACTTTAAATCCGTCTTGATTGCAAATTTTTTTTTATTATTCATATGACCGGTTTCGGTTCATTCAGAACCATCTTCAGATCTGATATTTAAGTTACAGGAGTAACCCGTCTAATTCAGCAACTTTCACATGTGACGTAGCATGTGAAAGTTGCTGAATTAGACGGGTTACTCCTGTAACTTAAATATCAGATCTGAAGATGGTTCTGAATGAACCGAAACCGGTCATATGAATAATAAAAAAAAATTTGCAATCAAGACGGATTTAAAGTAACATAAAATCACTGATTGCTGTTATCCCATAAGACATTATGTCTGTTTTTGCAAAATCAGATATTTTAGGTGCACAATCACAGTACATCTATTCGCTAATGAAATTCATGGTTAGTAGGAAGAGGATGAGGAGAGATTGGCGTATAACGTCCCGTTGACATCGAAGTAATTAGAGAAGGGCCACAAGCTCGGATTAGGGAAGGATTGGGAAAGAAATCGGCCTTGCTCTTTCAAAGGAACCATCCTGGAATTTGCCTCAAGTGATGTACAGAAATCACAAAAACCTTGATCTGGATGGCGAAACGAGGGTCTGAACCGTCATGTTCCCGAACGCGAGTCCATTATGCTTCATCATATGTAAACCATCGCATTTTGAGTGGAATAGTGACGACGAAACCTACAACATTATATGAAATAATGACCTATATTACTTGTTATTAAACCTGTCAGTTGTCCTGAAAGGAGTCCATAACGCAGCAACAAAAGTCTTCATCATTTTTTCAATAAACAGATTTTAAATCTAACCTGAAATCATTTCTCCATGGATGAATTTTTATTTAAAACGTTGTAGCCGGAAAAAAGGAAACCAGTTTCTAGCTGTAGTTGTAAGAGCAGAACTAAAATCTTACATGCTAATTAATGTTAAAATTAATCGCGTATACATATGCTGTAAACTGACTCGTTCCACATCATTTCAACAAAAGATGTCGTGAAATGATGTGTGTAACATGTAATGACCTAATTAATGAATCAACAAATACACATAAAACTCAGCGCTCACATAACCGTAAGGAGAGGGGAAAATGTGCTCGGAGGGAGAATACCGATTCCGACTGTCAACCCGCCGTGTGGGATTCCCCACCCAATAATGGGCAACATTTACGTTTTTGAACAGATACTTATCCAAAAGAAAGTTAGACTCTTCCCATACTTACGTAATAATCTTATACACACATCAAAAAATGTTTTTCATCACCCCGGTTCCCAGAACTCCCTTTGACTGCTCAGAGATGTCACTAAACCCGCCCAAAGATGTAAACAACTACGCATGAGTAGCGCCTATTAGACGTAGGGGGTCTGACAGCCGATTAGTTCCAGTCATTCCACCAACAAGGAAGTACACGACTCGTGTTGTCTGTAGTTCAACCATGCCTAGACGGTCAATACCGCGGTTCGATCGCGTTCGCATTGTTTCTTTGTGCTACGAAGGGCCCTTAACAAGGGAAGTGTCCAGGCGTCTCGGAGTGAACCATGTTGATGACATGCCTCGCTCACGCCGCCCAAGGGATACTACTGCAGTGGATGACCGCTACCTACGGATTATGGCTCGGAGGATTCGTGACAGCAGCGCCACCAAGTTGAATAATGCTTTTCTTGCAGCCACAGGACGTCGTGTTACGACTCAAACTGTGCGCAGTAGCCTGCATGATGCGCAACTTCGCTCCCGACGCCCATGGCGAGGTTCATCTTTGCAACGACGACACCATGCAGCGCGGTGCAGATGGGCCCAACAACATTCCGAATGGACCGTTCAGGATTGGCATCAAGTTCTCTTCAGCGATGAGTGCCGCATATGCCTTCAACCAGAAAATCGTCGGAGACGTGTTTGGAGGCAACAAGGTCAGGCTGAACGCCTTAGGCACACTGTCCAGCGAGTGCAGCGAAGTGGAGGTTCCCTGCTGTTTTGGGGTGGCATTATGTGGGGCCGACGTACGCCGTTGGTGGTCATGGAAGGCGCCGCAACGGCTGTACGATAAGTGATTGCCATTCGCCGATCGATAGTGCTACCATATAGCCAGCATATTCAGGAGGCACTCGTCTTTATAGACCACAATTCGTGCCCCCATCGTGCACATTTTGTGAATGACTTCCTTCAGGATAACGACATCGCTCAACTAGAGAGGCCAGAATTTTGTCCAAACATGAACGCTATCGAACATACCTGTGACAGATTGAAAAGGGCTGTTTATAGGTGACGTGACACACCAACCACTCTGAGGGATCTAAGCCGAATCGCCGTTGAGGAGTGGGACAATCTGGATCAACAGTGCCTTGATTAACTTGTGGATAGTATGCCACAACGAATACATGCACGCATCAGTGCAAGAGGACGTTCAAATGGTACAAATGGCTCTGAGCACTATGGGACTTAACATCTTAGGTCATCAGTTCCCTATAACTTAGAACTACTTAAACCTAACTAACCTAAGGACATCACACACATCCATGCCCGATGCAGGATTCGAACCTGCGACCGTAGCAGTCCCGCGGTTCCGGACTGCAGCGCTTAGAACCGCACGACCACCGCGGCCGGCACAAGAGGACGTGCTACTGGGTATTATAGGTACCTGTGTGTGCTTCGATCTGGACCACCAACTCTGATGGTTACGCTGTATGGGGGTACAACACGAAATGTGTGGTTTTCATGAGCAATAAAAAGGGTAGAAATGATGTTTATGTTGATCTCTATTCCAGTTTTCTGTACAGGTTCTGGACTCTCGGAACCGAGGTGATGCAAAACTTTTTTTGATGTGTGTATAAGGTGACACACGCTCGTTAGAAAGTTATGGAAGTGAAGGATGCGAGGAAGACTAAAAGAAAAGAAAGACGTAGTCCGTCATAAGGACTAGACAACCGCAAAATACGCACGTATGCGGCAGGAAGTACGGTGCTGCAAAACCATACATCATTCACTGCTTGGCAACCAATTTGAAGCGCAAAAACCCTGTGCAAGGCTACGCAATAAGTATAGTGCATTATCCTGAGATGAAGTTTCAGGTACATTAGCCTTTTAGTCTTGAATAACCAGTATTCCGATATCTTTTCAGCAGCAAGATTTCGGTCTAAACTGCTTTTTCAGACATAATTACAAGAAAATAGGGCAACTAAAAGCACATACTTTAATTCCATAAAAAGGATACCAAAGGAATTATACGTACTTGCCAGCTGCGGAGATCAAAATGGATGTACCGGGTGATCAAAAAGTCAGTAAAAATTTGAAAACTTAATAAACCACGGAATAATGTAAATAGAGAGGTAAAAATTGGCACAGGTGCTTCGAATGACATAGGGTTTTATTAGAACAAAAAAAAAAAAACGAAGTTCACAAAATGTCCGACAGATGGCCAGATGGCGCTGGACAGCAAAACGTCAGTAACTGCTACCGTGACGGGTGACAGCTACGCAGATATGTTACAGAATCGCATCATCCCCAGCCTGGCTGATAAACACCTGCTGGAACGTACGATGTTTATGCAGGATGGCGCTCCACATTTTTGAACTTTTTTATTTCTTGGGTTCTAATAAAACCCCATGTCTTTCTAAGCATGTGTGTGTCAGTTGGTACCTCTCTATCTACATTATTCCATGATTTATTCATTTTTCAAATTTATACTGACTTTTTGATCACCCGGTACATTAAAACTTAAAAACACACGAAATATTCTCGATTATAGGCACGTGGCTATGCAGATTATTTTTCTAGTTTCCTACTAACACTGAAGGCACTCACCTATGGCAAAATTTAAAAACCAACATGGCTTGCCCTGTAGCGACGTATAATGTTCCTCAGCTGAGAAAGCTATAAAAAATTATCTGTTCTACACGTGTTGACAGGGTGCATAATCAATTTAATTTATCTGCTTTCTAGCAATAACTACTAAATGAAGAGATGTTTTTGGATAGGAATTATGTTCTATATTGTCACTTTGTCGAGCAAAATTTCGCTACCAAGAGCAGCCTGGTATACAGTGAAACGTTTCCATGTGAGTCTTCTCATTGATTTTGGAAAGCAAGCTTCATTTTTGCTGCAGTTCTTAACGACCAAAAGGTTCGGTACGACTATGCCTGGAGAGGAAAATAGATGAGAGGGCGTAATATTACAGCAGCGTTTCAACGCCAAGGGAGAATGTCTTTTTTCAGTTTCAGTTTCGTTACTATGTTGTGTACGTATCTGTGTAATCCATTACCATGTATTCATGTCACATATGTCGTGTCCTCACTGTCGTCTGCTAGTAGGAATGTGTGGTTTGTATGTAGATGGAACTTCGGGTTTTCTTAGTCGCCAGGAGGTTTCCTTGAGTGTTAAGGGTATTTCAGCCAATTTTTGAATACGGCTACATTCGATCAGAGAGGCATTAGTGACCACTGGTCAGCGAGCCCTGGCGGGTTTCTGTGTAGACACCGCCGCCGGAACATGTTAGTTTTATTCTTCTCTAGGACGCCGGTGAGTAAGGATGCTCTCAATAATATCTCTAGGTGCTAAGTTTAAATGTGTAAGAGTTACCTTTGTTTGAGTTTTCGGCGGTCACTCCGGGTGTGACACTCATAAACATACCGCACCATGTATTTCAGTTAGAGAACGATGTTAAATTCATTAGTGTTCAGTTTATTCGATGAGATATTTTGTGCGACTGGAACTTGGCGTAGACGAGTGGTTCCGCCACGCGATGTAAGGCTTTAACTACTTTCGTGTATCATGTACGAATGTGTCATGTACTTTGTGGAGGGCTTGCGATAAATCTTATTTAATTTACCTTCTAATATGTGTTTGATTCCCACGGAATTAGTAGCCCGTACCCTGCTACACCACGTGCGATTTTTTGCAAACCGTGAGGCTCCAATTCGACATAAACACCTCTCGTTTTCGAATTGAATACTCAGTTTCATCGCGGAATAGATGTTCTCATGTTTGGTAAATTATTTACAAAGTTACTGAGTTGGACGGAATTTCGGACATGGGCTTTGTTCTCTGAAACTGATCATTAAAGCCAGTCACACTCTGACCCAGCGAGGATACATGTGGAGTATGGAAGGTTTCTTCTAAATTGTCTCTTATGTGGTGTGATCAATATGAAAGTGGTATGTGTCATCTTGATAATTTGAAACCAGTAATTTAGCAGACTTGACCCACTACGTATCGCTTCAGTTGTTGCTTTATATAATGTATCATGTGTTGAGATTCAGGCATCAGCATTCCAAGTAACTGTGTCTGAACTTAACATCTGTGTTTTTAATGAGGAAATAAATGTTAATTATTTCTAAATACATTGCTATTACATCTCACAGCGCCATTCCACTTCCTAGTCAGGATCCTTAAAATAAGTTAGTTTGCACCTCTCCTTAATAATGTTTCATTGAAATTTATCATGGTTATTGTATATCCAATGTGTGGATTGGTATTTTATTGAATCATAAAAAGATATGTGTGGTGGCGCCTTTTTATCACTTTAATTAATTTATACTTAAATAAATTTGGACCACTAATCAGAAATTTTGTGTTTGGTGCTTGTTCGAGGAAAGCGCTGGTAGGTATTTCGTTCTTGGAAATCAGGAAAGAGATATTTCTCGAACCTGATACTACCAGTACCTTGCAGTAGTACAAGGCGACGGGTATCATTCACAATGGCGACCCTCTGTTACAATATCGGTTACGCTGAATGGGGATGCGGCGCTTTTGTTTCAGGCGGAAGAAGGAATTTGTTTCCACCTTGAAAATGGTTCAAATGGCTCTGAGCACTATGGGACTTAACATCTGTGGTCATCAGTCCCCTAGAACTTAGAACTACTTAAACCTAACTAACCTAAGGACATCACACACATCCAAGCCCGAGGCAGGATTCGAACCTGCGACCGTAGTGGTCACGCGGTTGCAGACTGAAGCGCCTAGAACCGCACGGCCACACCGGCCGGCTTCCACCTTGAGAACTATATCATTTGCTAGTCGTGTTCTATCTCGCACTGAGATAAACTAGTCTGTGACGGAACTCGAATGTCATGCGATAGTCTGGGAATTTACCAGAATCAGTTACTGCATGTATGATCGCAATACTAAGGTATTCATGATCGACCGTGTTCTGCAGTTTTTTACGTCGACGAAGCTAAGTCTTGGGAGACTGGCTTGCAGGGATCTATATTTACAAGAATATCAAAGTACGATCCAGTATATTCCGGATGAAAAGAACACAATTTCCGATGCACTTTGACGGGCATTTGTAGTGCTGCTGCACGGGGAAGATGATCTGGGGGGGGGGGGGGGGGGCAGGGGGGGGAGGGGCGAAACTTCAGCATGCTCTATCTTAAGAACGTAGCTTTCGAGAATTTTATTATCATGTCCTTGTGAAATGTTAGTGGGGAACAAGAGAAGGACCCGATACTGAGAGGGGTGAAGGAAAGGTGGAGATAGGAACCAAGCGGTTATTCTACAATGTCATTTGGTGAAAGACAATATTATTTTCAGAAGGCGGAGTCTAGAGGACTGGAGGTGGTTATTGGTGATACCAGACGAACTAGTGAATAAGTTAGTTTGGTATACTCACGTAAGTTACGGTCACTTTGGAGCGAGAAAGTGGTTCCAAAACCTGCGTGACACATCCTATTCCAAAAACTCGTTGAAGAGGATACGGCGTATGTTAGTGTGTGCTAACCTTATCAAAAGATCAAACAACCCAGTGTGTCATCTGCCGCCTTGTCCAGTCATTCCGAGTAAATTGCGAGACTTCGCTGCGGTTGACCTATTCGGGCCAATAACGCGTACCAAGTCTGATTACTCATATACTTCTGTGGCAGTGGAACTGACGTCAGAATTTGTATGTCTCACTCCATTGCGAAGGACAACAGGGAAATCTCCTGCTGCGGCACCCGCTAAGAACTTCTTGCATGAGGTCGGTCCGGTGAAGCAAGTTATCTCCGATAATGGGCTGCAGTAACGGTCACAACGTTGGTTTAGAAAGCTGAGAAGGAGAAGGATAAAATCGACCTTCATCTAATTGTGGGTACGCTATGTAGGTTGTACTGCCTTCGAAAACAACACGTGGGATGTGTATCTCCAGTCTTTCTAAAAATCGTGAATGAAATGCGAATGCGTCTACGATGTTACTTCCTGTCTTCATATCGAAAAATGAGGGGCCAGCCAGTAGGATAAAAGAGGCTGTACCTTGTCCAACAGAACGAAGACTCTGGCACAAGGCTGTCATTGAAGTGGTGGAGCCTTGGTGATGTGTGGTCGACATGAGCCACATCCAGATGGAGGACAGACGGCAGATTTAAGAATGTATCTTACGTTGCAGATGAACAGCCAACAGTCGCTGACAACTGCACATAGTGTCCTCGCACTGTCTCCCAAGCATCTCACATGGAAGTCAACCCACATACCCCCCATCCCATCAGTTTTCCAAAGTGCTATGATCATAGAATGAATCTCGTGTTTTTTCTTTCAACATGAGTGAAAATTGTCTAATGAAATTTTGTATAGTGTTTTTTTTTATCATGTGATGAATTAACTTTAATCTACATTATTAACTGAGATGTAAAGTTCGTAGAACGCTCTCCTTAAAAATTCTGTGTGCATGACAGCACGACTAATCAAAGATCGTCAGTGATTTACTTGTCTAATGTTCCGCTTTTAAAACTCACGAACTTCAATCTATTTGGCCAATTCACGTGACCACATTTTTAGCACTATTAACCCATAACTAGATGTCCCATTCTGAAAATATTAATTCATCTCAGACTGAATGAGTTAAGGTTCTGGGGTAACTCAAAGACAGCACTTTAATAAACATAACTCCCGGAATGTGAGGAAAGATGTACTTTATGTCCTGCACACAAATATGTTATGACATAATGTGATGAGGGGATACATCGGCGTCTCATTAAAAATATCAATCATAATGAAAATATTTACCAAATGAGTGGTTACTAGATATCTGAAGAGGCACAAGTTCGTGCTTTAGACAGTAATCCTGATACAGATACAATCAGTAAAAGCCACACACTAGGATTAAATAACAGTTCTCTGAACAGCTTGTCGTTTAGAGATTACCAGTTACACATCGGACGGCAGCAGTCGCTTTACGCTAATGCAGCTTTCATGGGATTATTGTACCATGATTAATAGTAGCATGATAGGGAACAATCGGTACACATCAAACGGTGGAAGCCAATTCACGTTAATGCAAAGTTCGTGGGATTACAGTAATGCGATTAATATATAATGTTTTTGGAAGGTGATTTCCAACAGCCGTTAAGAAATGTACAAAATGTATATTTGAACCATCAGCTGTTTTTATTTTAAAACCAAAGTCTACCAGTTTCGGTCCTGGGCCATATTCACGGATGAAGGGTTAAAATGGTTTAAGCCATCATATTGCATTAGTCATCACTTAAAATGTGTAGTGCATGCCATGAATGTAAATATATGACTCAGGACTCTTAAAGTAAAATGTGTCACACATTTATTCGCATGAAAGTACTGCTCTGTATACGTTTAGTATTCCGAAGTTCGTTTTTTAAGTCCTCTGTCATATATTTACATTCATCACATGCACTATACAGTTCAAGTAATGATTAATGCAATATGGTGGCTTAAACCATTTTAACCCTTTATCCGTGAAGATGGTCTAAGACCGAAACCGGTAGAATTTGGGTTTAAAACAAAAACAGCTGATGGTTCAAAAATGCATTTTATTACTACAATACAATACTTCGGTGTTAAGTATCTCGAGAACTGACTGAAGACAAACTTAACAGTGACAAATCGACTTACAGACACTAAAAGACACGCTTGCCAAATGCATTCGTGGCTCACTAAGTAGAATAAGCAACTTTAAACATATAAGTCTTACATCTTAAGCACAATTTAGATAACGCCTCAAAACGACAGGCAATAATTACATATGCAAAGATTCTTTTTAAGTTTGAAAACCTAGGACCAGTAAACAACACTTATCTTATAAATATATCTGAGCTCCAGGCGCCAGGTACAGACACGAACGTCGTACACAGCAGGCAGTATGGACAACAGCCAGATATACCGCTCCATCATCAACTGTCGGTCCGACCCATAGTGCGAGGTATATAAGTCTCAGATCGACTTTGTCTCGCATACATTCCTTCAAAGAGTATTAACTTTAAAACAGACAACTGTTATTTGGTGTACCTGGAGAATAAACGGAACATTTGAGTCAGTAGTAGGGAGTTGGTGGCAAGGGTACAATTTTGATATTAAATTGATATGTAAATTAATTAAATTGATAAATTAATCACCGCCATCCCCGCCCCCAACCACGCCCACCCCCGCCCCCCTGATGATATCACGTCTTTTTTTCAGCCTGCACGTGGGGCCCAGCCCCATACCCTCCACCACCCCTCCCCAAATCTACCCTATTCGCAGATATTTCGAGTTTTGGCGACAATTCGGAATTTTCGCTGCACAAATCAATTGTCAGTTCAGAGGACATAATATTAATGGAAACTGTTGATGGAAATTGTTTATAAAACGGGAATAAGTGGTAGTAATCGGAAAAAAAGAACAATTCAGAGAACGAAAGGTCGGAGAATTATGCTCTGAGAAGGACATAATTTGCGTTTTGGAGGACAGCGATACTCCTGTTTAGCTTCCGATTGCTTCATTGCTTCGTATATTGCGCTCGCAAAGTCATTAAGACGCGCTGAGGTGCTCTGCAGGTCTCGAGTGCAATACTGGCGTGGGTGGCTCTGTGCAGCCGCCAGACACCCCACCCCCGCACCGCGCATCGGGTAGCTCTTCCTGGCTGGTCCGTGAGGCGGCCTCTGACGCCCGAACCCAGCCCAGCTGTGGGCCTTTTGACATGAATGGCGCCACGCCACGTGAGCTCGTAACTCTCAGGCGGCCTAAAGACACAACGGCGGCACATGCACCGCTCGGCCACCATGTCCGGCTGCCTACTGATGACCACTTGTCTGCCTCCGCCAGGGAGGCAGCAGCCAGCAGTTGGAATCGGTGTACAATGCTTTACCACCAGCGACAGAGTTGTTTTCGAAGGTTAGCGTCTTCCCCTACAGCTCTGTTCTAAGGAAAACAGCAACATATATTTCAACGGATGAAACTGGTATTGGGTATGTCAGACTATCCACCGGTCTCAGACTGAACAAAGAGTGTTTCTCTAAAGCTAGCAGCTGCATCCCATTTTCCATCCACTTACTGGCAAACACAGGATGTTTTCAGAAAGGGACCTCTGCTTGTTTCACAGATTTTTTTTTGTCTCCTACAGCAACTGCCTGCACCAAGAAGAAAAAGAATGCAAGGTTAGTGTCTTCCCCCACAGCTCTGTTCTGAGGAAAACAGGAACATATCTTTCGAGGGAGGCACCTGGCATTGGGCATGTCAGATTATACATCTGTCAGAGAATGAACAAAGAATGTTTTTCTAAAGCTTGCAGCTGCATCCAATATTACAGCCATTTGCCGGAAAATACAGCTTGTTTGTTTCAGATCTTTCTTCCCTCCCCCCCCCCCCCCCCCCCCCCACACACACAGATCTAATATTGTCGAAATAAATCTCGGGTGAACAGCCTGGTATGAGGGAACGGTGATGGACCTTAGGTACAGAAGAGACTGGAACAGCACATTACGTCCACATGCTAACACCTTTTTATTGGTCTTTTTCACTGACGCACATGTACATTACCATTAGGGGTGAGGTACACGTACACACGTGGTTTCCGCTTTCAATTACGGAGTGGAATAGAGTGTGTCCCGACATGTCAGGCCAATAGATGTTCAATATGGTGGCCATCATTTGCTGCACACAATTGCAATCTCTGGCGTAATGAATGTCGTACACGCCGCACTACATCTGGTGTAATGTCGCCGCAGGATGCCACAATACGTTGTGTCATATCCTCTGGGGTTGTAGGCACATCACGGTACACATTCTCTTTTAACGTACCCCACAGAAAGAAGTCCAGATGTGTAAGATGAGGAGAATGAGCTGGCCAATTTATGCGTCCTCCACGTCCTATGAAACGCCCGTCGAACATCCTGTCAAGGGTCAGCCTAGTGTTAATTGCGGAATGTGCAGGTGCACCATCATGCTGATACCACATACGTCGACGCGTTTCCAGTGGGACATTTTCGAGCAACGTTGGCAGATCATTCTGTAGAAATGCGATGTATGTTGCAGTGCTCTCAGATACACACGATCGAACAGCGGAGGAGTGGTACTCAAGCGTCAACTTTAGGTTACAATATCTCCGGATGTAATTAACATTTTACAATGCAACAAACGGCTCTGATTACGTATTTGTTTATATGTTCAGATGTGCTAACAAAACTACCGTGGTTCCATTTTAAAAAAAACTTAGGTTTGTCTTAAAAAACATACTTCCGTGAATTTTTGTATGGTTTGTACTAAACTATTACACTAGCCCCTCTCCTCACGTTCGGTCTGTGGAATCGATTCGTCAGTATTTGATGTGGTTTACGAAATATATCCAGCGGTAAGGTTAGGTGACTCACCCTGCATAAAGCCCAACCGCCGGCCATTGTGGCCGATCGGTTCGAGGCGCTTCAGTCTGGAACCGCGCGACCGCTCCGGTCGCAGGTTCGAATCCTGCCTCGGGCATGGACGTGTGTGATGTCCTTAGGGTTAGTTAGATTTAAGTAGTTCTAAGTTCTAGGGGACTGATGACCTCAGATGTTAAGTCCCATAGTGCTCAGAGCCATTTGAACCATTTTAAAGCCCAACCCCCACCACAATCATGATCACTCTTTGACAGTGCATACTTATAGCAGTGTGATTCCAGCCAGCAGTAACGCCAGGCGCAGTGGGGGTGGGAAATGGCTAAACTTGCCTCAATCGCCATTTAAGTGCTTATCAAGAAATTTATGAGTTCAAATTGCGACAGTTATAAAATTTATTAGCGAAGTATTCAAAATTTTTCGAGATTGTGATACAAGTTCGTAACAAGTGGTTATAAAAGTTCTTTTTTGTTACTTTTACAGCATTCATTTCCGAAATGTTGATGGAATTAGAACGCCAGATGATAGCTGAAAGTCTCCAGCAAGCAGAAGAGGTGTGCTACCATCATATAAGTACATCTCAAAATTCTGTGTGTGATGGTGATATGTTCAGAAAACGTCTCTTAAAGTGTTCAAATAGTAACAAGTGCTTGCAACATTTCTACTGTTGTTCTAGCATTACGGCAGCAGCAGCGGGAAGCTGAAAGTCCCCATCAAGTGGAAGACCTTGTGCTACCATCAGAAACATCTCCAAATTCTGTGTGGTAGTTTACATGTTCAGAAAACATCTCTTGATGCATTCAGATCGTAAAAAGTGTTTATAAAATTTTTGATCTCGCTGTTGCAGCATCAGAGCAGCAGCTGATGGACTTAGAGCTGTTGCTGCTGGAATCTGAAATGCAGCAAGAAAGTAAGTACAGTTCTAATCTATTGACGACAGACTTTGTTTTCGTCATATACAGTTGCGTGAGGTATATAATTCATTGTTGTTCATGTTGCTACTGCTCAAGAGGAAAACGAGATTTTGGTAGGGGTATGCGGCAAGAATGATGACCAGGAGTCACCACTGCCATCTGGTATGAACTTTTTTACTTACTTATTTAACTTTTTTGTAGCTATAATCAACATTTCGCTGTAGTCAAATCCAAAAAAAAAATTGTTGTTGTTGTTTCTAATAATCAATATCTTGTTGTAGACGACTTACGTGAGATGGATCGATGACGATGGCGATGGTGATATGCTGCAGTGGGAACGTGAGATGGTGGCTACTGAAAGGCTGTGCGATCTCTCCCTTCTCGAACAGGGGATGGAGATATTTGGTTGGGTGGGAGAACTACCAAAAAGATCGACTGATCTGCTCAATCCTGGGGCCCAGAATGTAAAAGGTGATTATAATGTGACCGTCATCGTTAAAGCATGTACCTATTATTCAGGGATGGTGATTTGCTTAATTGTCGTTGTAGGTTTACAGCATGTCTTAAAAATTCTTGAGCATTTTGCTTAATTTTTTCCCATTTTTTTGCATGTTACAGAGGTGACACCAACACTGCCATGACAAGAGCTTGCTGTGCCAAGTTCACCTAGAGTGATGGTTGTGGGGGGGTCAAACATACACCCAAGTGGTGTGCACCACCGTGCAAGGCGCCGCTCTTTGCCGCGCGGGACTGGGCTGCGGCTGCTGCAGTGTCCGTCCCTGAACCAGTGCATATCATCTGGTATCCGTGGGTGGTTCAGTCAGAGCAACGATCTCCCACCACCCAGGCTGGCGACGATGAAGGCTCAAATATGCAAGAGCATCAAGGAGTGCCCTGGCCGCAGCCTGCGTGCTCCCACAGTAAGTCACCGCCTCCCACTACTCACTTTTGGCTGCCCCCCCTCACCGGCGCCCTCATCCAGCAGCTGGACACAGTCGTCACATAGCTGTAGTATTAATGATAATGAACCTGTGGCTAGCAGTAGGCCTTTATCCCATCCTGATAGTGAAGGGCATCAGATTAGCGGCGTCATGACCCCTTTAGAATACCCGTCGGTTGGAAGGGCCTTTGAGGGATGTATCTCATTTATTACAATTGAGAATCCGGCTGGGGGGTATCGTGACCCAGGCAGGTTTCTAGAAGCGTGTCCCTGGTGTTAGAGGCGGAGCTCCTGAAGGCCCTAGAGAATTCTAGATACACTCCTGGAAATGGAAAAAAGAACACATTGACACCGGTGTGTCAGACCCACCATACTTGCTCCGGACACTGCGAGAGGGCTGTACAAGCAATGATCACACGCACAGCACAGCGGACACACCAGGAACCGCGGTGTTGGGCGTCGAATGGCGCTAGCTGCGCAGCATTTGTGCACCGCCGCCGTCAGTGTCAGCCAGTTTGCCGTGGCATACGGAGCTCCATCGCAATCTTTAACACTGGTAGCATGCCGCGACAGCGTGGACGTGAACCGTATGTGCAGTTGACGGACTTTGAGCGAGGGCGTATAGTGGGCATGCGGGAGGCCGGGTGGACGTACCGCCGAATTGCTCAACACGTGGGGCGTGAGGTCTCCACAGCACATCGATGTTGTCGCCAGTGGTCGGCGGAAGGTGCACGTGCCCGTCGACCTGGGACCGGACCGCAGCGACGCACGGATGCACGCCAAGACCGTAGGATCCTACGCAGTGCCGTAGGGGACCGCACCGCCACTTCCCAGCAAATTAGGGACACTGTTGCTCCTGGGGTATCGGCGAGGACCATTCGCAACCGTCTCCATGAAGCTGGGCTACGGTCCCGCACACCGTTAGGCAGTCTTCCGCTCACGCCCCAACATCGTGCAGCCCGCCTCCAGTGGTGTCGCGACAGGCGTGAATGGAGGGACGAATGGAGACGTGTCGTCTTCAGCGATGAGAGTCGCTTCTGCCTTGGTGCCAATGATGGTCGTATGCGTGTTTGGCGCCGTGCAGGTGAGCGCCACAATCAGGACTGCATACGACCGAGGCACACAGGGCCAACACCCGGCATCATGGTGTGGGGAGCGATCTCCTACACTGGCCGTACACCACTGGTGATCGTCGAGGGGACACTGAATAGTGCACGGTACATCCAAACCGTCATCGAACCCATCGTTCTACCATTCCTAGACCGGCAAGGGAACTTGCTGTTCCAACAGGACAATGCATGTCCGCATGTATCCCGTGCCACCCAACGTGCTCTAGAAGGTGTAAGTCAACTACCCTGTCCAGCAAGATCTCCGGATCTGTCCCCCATTGAGCATGTTTGGGACTGGATGTAGCGTCGTCTCACGCGGTCTGCACGTCCAGCACGAACGCTGGTCCAACTGAGGCGCCAGGTGGAAATGGCATGGCAAGCCGTTCCACAGGACTACATCCAGCATCTCTACGATCGTCTCCGTGGGAGAATAGCAGCCTGCATTGCTGCGAAAGGTGGATATACACTGTACTAGTGCCGACATTGTGCATGCTCTGTTGCCTGTGTCTATGTGCCTGTGGTTCTGTCAGTGTGATCATGTGATGTATCTGACCCCAGGAATGTGTCAATAAAGTTTCTCCTTCCTGGGGCAATGAATTCACGGTGTTCTTATTTCCAGGAGTGTATATTGCGATGAAATGTAATACAGTGTTCTGGTTCGAGCTGACTCACCCGCCCAAACAGCAGGGTGCTGAGGAGAAAACCTTGCACTACATCTGAGGTGATAATGGCGTTGTACCTCAGCGTACATCAATCGCCGTGAGGTATCGTGAATCCTCCTTGGGTGCTATACTGGCCCGATTTTCTGAGACGGAAGCACGAGGTTGACTGAAAAGTAATGCGTCCACCTTCGTAACTCTTCAACAGTTGGCAGCATTGGTATGCGGCAGGTACTGGCTTGTTCCGTAGCCTCTTCTCTACAGCTCCAGTTGGCGGGAAGCCTTAGCATTGAACGGTTGTGTTGTTATAGTGTAAAGTTTGGAAACCTGTGCAGACAGTCGGCCAGTGCGCTTTAATCAATGTGCAGTCTTTTAATTCTAGACAGCAGAAGGTGTCACCCCAAAGGACATTCATCAGAGAATGAAAGCAGTTTATGGTGATTGTGTTGATGTGAAAAGAAAAGTGAAATGTTTACCTGCAGCATGACAATGCCAAACCACACACTTCATGTGCCACCACAGCGAACTTCAGAGACTGAATGTCACCACTGTACGGCATCCTCCATACAATCCAGATTTGGCACCGTTTGACTTCCATCTGTTCCCGATAATGAAAAACGATCTGTGTGGACATCGTTATGCTTCTGATGAAGGCGTTGGGAGAACTGTGAGACTTTGGTTGCCGAAACAGAGTGTCGACCTCTCCCGTGACGGCTTCAGAAAACTTGTTCCTCTTTGGCAGAGATGTGTCCAATTGGCTGGTGATTATGTGGAAAAGTGGTTATTGGTAATTAGAGATCACATTCTAAGGATTATTTTTACCTTTTATGTACCAAAATATTCCTATCCAAACCCAATTAACGAAGGTGGAGGCATTAATTTTCATTCAACCCTCGTAAGAGGGTCAGCTAATGCACTCAGCCAAATATCACACCTCGACATTTATATTCATGTCTGTGATCCGTTAAATGGGGGGTCCAGTTATATTAAACTCCCTGAGGATGTTAAGAAGAAGCAGGCTCGCATTAACGTTAAAAATGTAGAAGATAACACTTGTTTTGCGTGGTCAATGCTGGTTTGTGAAAAAAAATTAAACAAAAACCAGAGCGCACATCTCGATCTGGAATAGGTCTTAACATTTGTGGATGTTATAACTTTGAAGGTATCGAGTTCCCTGTAAAGATTCAGGACATACCAAAATCTGAGACACAAAATACCAGAATATCGGTTCATGTTTGTGGCCTGAAGAAGAAGCAAGAAAGCAAGCCAGATGACAAGCATTCTATAGTAGCACCATTCCATTTTTCGAAATATGAAGTTGAGCGTGATCTTCATTTAAACCTGCTGCTATTCTCTGAAGGTGTTAATCAGCATTACGTGTGGCTCAAAGACATGTCCCACCTCCTTCACAGCCAATTGTCGAAATATGAACATAAAAAACACATTTGCTTTAGGTGTATAAATACCGTTTCAGGAGAAAAGTATTTAAAAGACACCTGACGGACTGTGAATCCAAGAACCGGTACGTGTTGTTATGCCTACAGAAAAAAAAAACAAGTTCATCAAAATCAAGAACGCTCACCACCTGGAACGATGTCCGTTTGCTGTATATGCTGACTTTGAATATCTCCTTGCCCCTCTCACCCACTGTGAATGGAACCCCCTAGCCTCACATACCACCTTCATGCAAAAGCACATGTCGTATATGGCGGCGTACCAAATTTCATGTTCATATGATTCAATTCTTAACCGCTATGAATCTTATGTCGTGGATAATCCTGCAGTTTGGTTGCTCACTGAACTTGAAAAACTCTCATTGGATATTGATAGGAGCTGGCCGGTGTGGTCGTGCGGTTCTAGGCGATTTAGTCTGGAACCGCGTGACCGCTACGGTCGCAGGTTCGAATCCTGCCTCGGGCATGGATGTGTGTGATGCCTTTAGGTTAGTTAGGTTTAAGTAGTTAAGTTCTAGGGGACTGATGACCTCAGATGTTAAGTCCCACAGTGCTCAGAGCCATTTGAACCACTTTTTTTTATATTGATAGGCTTTACGGAACCAACATCCCCATGACCGAGTTGGAGGAGGATAAAAAATTATTCAATGATGTGGTCTACTGCCATATTTGTAGGCTTCCGTTTGTTTAATTTCGGTAGTGAGAAAAATCAGGTCAGTGTTCTACCTGAGAGTGTTGAGAAGTACGTATATTTCATTCTCCAAAGAATGACGCCAAAAATTACGCTCTGCTTCCTTGACATGCTACGTTTTACGTAGGCGCCACTCCAGAAACTCGTTGGAACTCTACCTTGAGAGAGTATCACCCGATCTGCTTACCCTGACGAGGAAAAGTTTCAGCTTGTGACTAGGAAAGGAGTTTACCCTTATGAGTATCTAGATAGTAAGGCGAAACCAGGCTACCCGACATACCTGCAATTAGCAGTACTCTCACAAGAAATGCCATAACGAGTGCAGATTGTGAGAATCCCGAGAATGTCTGGAGGGAATACAACATTACAAATTTGGGTGAATACGCAACACTATACATGGACACTGTTGTACGCTTACTTGTGGACACTTTTGAAAAGTTCTGGAGTGTATGTATGGCCACACACTCTGTGGACCCCGCCTTTTATTACAGGGCACCTTCTAACATTCTGCGTGGTGTCTGTTTGTTCTAAGTCATGTCTCCCTACCACTTTCGCGCAACGACGCTCTGAGCGTGTTTTTTTAGGAAATTGAATAGTTTGAACCTGGGACCTGTTGCTGGCAAGGAGACGCCAGACCACACATGACATGTAGAGTTCAGAAGAGTTCAGTGAGACTAGCGATGATATAACCAAATACTTAATGATTTCAGCGTCAGCTCCACTGCACTCCCTGTAAAAGAACCTTAACACTAACTAAATTTAGTGGAAAGGGTTCAAGGCTTTCCTAGTTTTAGTTAGCTGGTAAAATAACGTCGAAAAAGCAGTTAAGTTTACCATTGGAAATTTTATTCTACTCACAAAACATTGTTTATAAATTGCACTATTGATAAAAGGAAATGTTTTAATACAGGATGGTAAAAACCAACTGCGTTCAACAAAAATGTGAACGAATATTCCCTGAATGGGTTTCCAAGTTCTACAATGGATCGAAGGATGACCTATGCCATATCACATCTATAATCTAGATTTATGTTAAGTTTCATAAAAGAGAAAACTATCAAAATTGTTTACAGTGACCCTCAATTATCTTTAATTATTTATCTAACTTGTCGTAAATTACAGTGGCTGATGTGGCTTCTCAATAACTACGTATATAACAGAAAAACCATCGCGTTTCAGATTTTTACTTCAAGTGGCAAATGTGAACACCATGAGCTTTAATTGACGATCTACACCAGTATTACGCACAAAGGGGGTGTAACAGATGAGACTTCTGCAGTTCTGAGTGAAGCTTTATGCGCTGTTATGCGGCATCACGTGCGTTCATTACCTTGTCGGTGTTCGTCAGGGGGCGACGGGCAGCACAGCTCCGCTCACCTCGCCGTCTCGGAAGCAACTCTCTCCTAACTTCTCCTTACTACAATTTACCGAAGTTGGTTTAACAAAACTGTCTGGCTGTGTTTTCATCTGACTAATCAGGGTCTCTATGTTAACCATAAGCTCTGCCTACAAAAATTCTTCCTATCCAATGAGAAACGTTATACTTTTCATGGTGGGGCAATGTTTTTAAAGTTTGCAACCTAACAGAGACGTGAAAAAGTCTCACGCTAAAACTTGCAGCTGGTGTGGTCCTTTTAGTGTTATCATAAGATCTATACTGTTCTTTTAACATGGGCTGGGGGGGTGGTCCTGACGTAACACAGACGCGAAAAAGTCTCCCGCTAAAACTTGCACCTGGTGTGGTCCTTATAGTGTTATCGTAAGATCTATACTATTCTTCTGGAGAGCTCTAGCTTTTAACATGGGCTGGGGGTGGTCCTAGCGGTTAGCTGGCTACGTGGGTGTCCGTCCCTTATCGTAGGGCCTTCTCGCTTAACACGGTTCTGCTCTCGGCTTCTGTTCTCGTTTCTCCCCTCGGAACTGCGTCTGTCTCACGGTATGGAAATGGAAATGAGCGTTTGGCGTCAGTGGCCGGGAGGCCCCTCGCGGGGCAGGTCCGGCCGCCATATCGCAGGTCTTATTACATTCGGCGCCACATTGGGCGACCTGCACGCCGGATGGGGATGAAATGATGATGAACACAACACAACACCCAGTCCCTGAGCGGAGAAAATCTCCGACCCAGCCGGGAATCGAACCCGGGCCCAGAGGACGGCAATCCGTCACGCTGACCACTCAGCTACTGGGGCGGACTGTCTCACGGTGGGAAGGTATGACATGCATTAAGGCATTCTTGTGTTAGTCTGTGGTATTCCATTTGCTCACTCGTTACTCGTATTACTTTGGTTAATTTAATGTCACGATTTATTCGGAGCTATGTGACATACTACTGGATTTGCTTATCATGTCAGGGTTTTCATGGAAGGTGTTGGATTTGCCTGACACCTTACATATCACCACCTTTCGAACTTAATTTTTGTAGTGAAGTTAGGCACTGATTGAATCGTTGTCTAAGCCAGTCAAAAATTATTCTATTATTTAAATTTTGTTGCCTACTGTTCAGCCACGTTATTCTGTTCTATGCTAGTTTGTATTACTAATTTATATTTTTATATTCTTCCACATTATTATCAAAAATATGTTTATATTGACAATGGAAGAATATTTGTATTCTATTATAATTATTATTTTTTAATTATTTTCTTTCTTTACTTAATTGTGAAGTTTGTTTTTTAAGAAGTTTGTTATCGAAAGTGAGGAGTTTTTCACATCGATTTTCTTACAAAATATCATGTGCAATTAAAATGATTTTGTTTCTTGACACTCATTTCAACATTGTTACACTAACAAATAAGAACTATTTCCAAGAATTGCTTTGACAAAGAAATATACATACACAAGTATTGAGATATTATTCTAACAAATGGTACAAATGTTTAAAAAAAAAAAAAAAAAAAAGAAAACATCCAACAAGATAATTTCTTATTCTTTGTTTTTATAAGGAGTAAAATATAGTTATTCTTTTATTTTTATGAGGAGAAAATAAGTGGTATATAGTTTCAGTGTTTATTATGCCTTACTTTTGTTCTTTATATACTGTCCATTTCAGAACTAATGACTTATTTTTATCGATAGTCTATTTTTTAATTAAGTCCATAGTCAATGATTGTTATTTTGTAGTTTATTAGCTGTCTGGTGTGCTGAACTTATTTAGTTTTTCACATGTTTCTTTTGCACAATTCCTACATCACATAATTTGATTTCACACATTCACACAATCCTATAAATGTTTAAGCATGAGGTTGGCGAATGTTTTTTTGCACGAAGGTGATGGACTTGACCAAGATGGATGTGGGCAAGTATTTGATGTACAGCTTCGTTTGTCATTCCTTGTTGGCTTTGCAAGTGTGTGTTGCTGTTGTGGAGGTCCCATAATGGAATGGAGCTGTGAATGCAGAATCTCGTAGTTTACTGGCTTTGTATGCGTGAAAGTCATCGTTAAGTGTCGCTGAAAGCGGTCGTTTTTCATAGTAATACTTCGAAGACGACTAGTTTACAATAGGATAGGGATTTGGGAAGGTATGTCGTCTATTCTTCACCCTTGTTATTTCTTCGTCTCAATCTTGCGAATCTTCAACTTCTGTTCTTCCTGCTTTTTCTCTGCTTCTTACTTGCTTCTTTGTTCGTCTCTGGGCAGGATATGGAAATATTTATTGATAACTAGTCGCTTTGAAGTTCTCCTCTTAGTAACAGTTCGATAAATTGTTTGAGCATGTCATTTTTACTTTGTGGAAGTTTTCTTCAGTTTCGTGCATCAGCGTGCTGTTTAATAGCAGTAGTGTGACTTTTACACATATTTTTTGCCAGTGGTGGTTTGCCCAAGCCGTCTTCTCGTCGGGCCGTTTTTTGCTCGCTCCGCTGAGTCGGGGCGTCCCAGGGTTTACGAGCGGTGAAAGTCCAGTGTTTGCTTGTCAGTCCCTGTACTGGTCCCTTCGGCAGTAGATTTACAAGTGGCCTTTGTTGATCCCACTGTCCTTTCCCTTCTCTTGACACTTCTGCCTTGTAGGAATCGTGTCTTGCTAATTACGTCCTTTTCTTTCTTGATACTTCTCTCATTGCAACTTGTGGGTCGTTGCATCTCGCCCTTGCTGGAGATTTTTGCAATGGTTCTTACAAAAAGTTTTACTTATAATCATCTAACATATGTCTAGTACCTACATTAGTGAGTACCGGGTGTGAGACGTGCTTCGGTAGCTCAGATGGTAGAGCACTTGCCCTCGAAAGGCAAAGGTCCCGAGTACGAGTCTCGACAGGCACACAGTTTTAATCTGCCAGGAAGTTTCATAGTACCTACATTGTTTTCCGCCTTCTTAAAAAGCTTTACAAATTTCGGCGCCCTTTCCATGTTACAATTCTAAGATATTTTGAGTTTTAACTTCTAGAAGAATCCTCAAATTCGTTTTATATTTTTGTGTAGTGTTGTGGTGTATAGCATTTTAGTATTTCATGCTGTTAGACTATCTACGCTTTATCAAAAAAATGGTTCAAATGGCTCTGAGCACTATGGGACTCAACTGCTGTGGTCATAAGTCCCCTAGAACTGAGAACTACTTAAACCTAACTAACCTAAGGACAGCACACAACACCCAGCCACCACGAGGCAGAGAAAATCCCTGACCCCGCCAGGAATCAAACCCGGGAACCCGGGCGTGGGAAGCGAGAACGCTACCGCACGACCACGAGATGCGGGCTACGCTTTATCCCCTCACCTTAATCTTTGGTGCTATTGGTGTTATTTTTGTTTTTGTTTTTATTGAAACTACTTTCTTTTTCCCACCTTCCTCTCTCTTCATTCTTCTTTCTCCTGACGATCTTATCTGCAACATAATCTTGAAATATTGTGCTGATTATTTACCAGTAATAAAAATTAATCTTCAAACTTGTACTGAAAGTGTTTAATACTGCCAGTCTTAGGTAAAAATACCTCTGCTTTATCTCGTAAAATACCCTCTAATTCTCTTTTACTGTGTTCTGAAATACCTTGAACTTCTTGCAACTTTTCGTCGATTTCTTTATGGACTTCTAACATGAGTTGAGGCGATTCCCCCCTTTTGTGCATACCATTCTAACTCTTCATCATCTTTATCTCACGTCATTCTTAATTGTTTGTTTATAACTGGTATTTCTTCTAATTTGGCTTTTGCTCAAGGAGAAGTGTGACATTCTCGAATGTTACGCTACCTTTCCCCATATCTATTATCGCTCGTCTCTCATTTAAAAAATCTGCACCTATAATCAAATCTACAGTTAGTTTAGGTATAATCACGAAGTTGGCTTCGATCTTTTGACCTTGACACGAAAGAGTTAACCTTGTTTGTCTCGTAACTTCCGCAGCATTGTTTCTAATAGGACCTCTTACTTTAATCTTACGCGTTTTCAGAACTGGCAATTCCTCATTGGCATTACACTGCATGAATAAATTTTCTGAGATCGCAGTCAGTTCACTTCTGCTATCAATTACAATATTGACTGGGATATGCTTTACCATGGCCTTCACAATTGGTTGAATTTGAAAGGGTTGGTTGTGTTCTTCTTCTTCTTGCATCAACGAATCCTCCACTGAATCATACATGAGTCGTTTTAGGAATTTCCCTTGTGAATTCGAACTTTCTGTAGGATAAGCTTCGAGTGCTACTTCTCTCTGTTTTATTTCCTCTTCTCTATTTCTTCCTTCATTTACGCTTCCTTCAACATCCTCTACTGTTTCCTCATCCTCGTCTATCTTCTCCTTCTTCGTCGCTACTTCCACATAATCGTATCTAAATGCTCTAATTATCGCTTCATAACTTTCTTCATTATATACGTTGGGTTGTGTGCCCCCTCGTAACTTATTTTCAACTTCTGTCGACTGCGCATTATCCTCATTGAATTCGCTTTCCCTGGTTTCCATCTCAAATACCTCTGCAACACTGATTACTTCGTCCTTTCCTCCTACATTCGTTGTGCATGCCTCTGGTAATTCATCTTCCTCGTCAGTATTCTCCCAATTAATTTCATCCCAACACGATATTGTAATTTTCTTGTCTTCGTTTTCATCTGGTTCCTGCGGATTTGTTTCTTCCTTCCTCTCTTCTCGTGATAAGATTTTTACTTCTCTGTTCAAGGTGCTGCAATTGTCCTGGGTCGGTGCGTCATTCTCTTTGGCATGGGCGCTTAGCTATCAATTCGAACGTTTATCGGGGTTTGGTGGTCTTACCTCCACCTCTTCTATCTGTATTTTCTTTTCTTGTTCAGCTTGTTGATAGTGATTTGTTTGTTGATAATTTGTCGGTCTATTGGTTCTCCAGTACCCGTTCCGGTTTTCGTTATTCCCTCTGTAATAGTTGTTGCCGTTCCTGGGTGAATTATAGTTATTGCCATATTCTCTTCTAAATCCATAACCGGTTCTTTGTTGAAAATGTGGTGTCACCGCCAGACACCACACTTGCTAGGTGGTAGCTTTAAATCGGCCGCGGTCCATTAGTACATGTCGGACCCGCTTGTCGCCACTGTTAGTGATCGCAGACCGAGCGCCACCACACGGCAGGTCTCGAGAGACGGACTAGCACTCGCCCCAGTTGTACGGACGACGTAGCTAGCGATGCACACTGACGAAGCCTCGCTCATTTGCAGAGCAGATAGTTAGAATAGCCTTCAGCTAAGTCAATGGCTACGACCTAGCAAGGCGCCATTAGTAGTTTATTGCCTGAATCTACAGAGTCTCACTTGTATCGTCAATAGCGATGTACAACAAGGATGGATTAAAGTTAAGTATTCCAGCAGCTACGTACTTTTCTTTATAGCATTCATTACGTATCCTGTTTCAGACCTATCTCTAGCCTGCGTGAGTTAACGCGTGCCGTTCGGCTACTTCCGAGTGGCGTAGCTGTTAACCTACGCCACAACAGAAATCTATTGTCGTTTCTTGGTGCGAAGTTATCACATGGTTCGTAATTACTGTTTCTTCGTACTGTGTCTTGTGGATTCCACTGATTTTTGCTTTCGTTTTCACATGCGCTTCGTCTTTTTCTTGCGTCATCTTCCGAAAATATGAACTCAGGTTCCCTTAGAATACCTTTAAATGCTTCGACGTCATTGCCTCCGCGACCTACTAATGATTGCTGGTATTTCAATGGTAGCTTCATTGCGCATAATTTAATCAACTCTCCATCACTGTATGGTACATCTAAGCATTGATTTTTCTTTGCCATTAATTCGAAAAATTTCACGGGCCTCTTCTCTCCTTTTTCAAAATATGGGTTCTGTAATAATTCGTACTTTACTCTGTTCTGTGCTTCGCTGGACCAATATCGTGAGAGAAACGTCTCTCTGAAATATACCTACGATCGGCATGTCGCTGCAACATTATGCACGGCTTCTGCGACTGTTCCTGACATGTGTGCGCATATAAAGTCTAATTTGTGTGCTAGCGTCTCGGAGCTATGTGACATACTACTGGATTTGCTTATCATGTCAGGGTTTTCATGGAAGGTGTTCGATTTGCCTGACACCTTACAACCTGGGTTGTCCTGCGACACAATGCTCAAGAAAACGAGGCGCAGCATCGAACTTTTGCCTGATGCCGATATGCTTCTTTTCTTTAAGTGTGCGATCCGTGGAGGACTTTGCCATTTTGTCCATAGACATGCCAAGGCAAATAATCCACATATGGGTGCAGGGTTCAATGCATTCCTCGATTCAAGTTATATTCTGCATTTGGATGTGAATAACTTATACAGGCATGCCGTGGTGCAGCCACTGCCAGTTGGTGGGTTTCAATGGGTGCCTGAAAACGAATTAGAGGGATTAGGTGGAAAAATATTGGATCTGGCGGCTGATTCTGATGTTGTGTATGTGGTGGAGGTAGACCTCATGTACCATGTTAGTTTACATGAAATGACAAGCGACTTGCCGTTATGTCCAGAGCAACAATTTCCACGAGGAAGCACAATCCCTAAACTGATGACCACTGTTGGAACAAGCAGAGGTAGGTAATTCATTATCGTAATCTCCAGCAGTGTCTCAGCTTCAGGATGGTGCTAGGTAGAATCACCCAGGCTATCTCCTCCAATCAGTTCCCCTGGATGAAGGAGTAGATTGAATTAAATACCGAAAAGAGGGCGGGCGCGACTAGTGATTTCGACAAACAATTTTACAAATTGATGAATAATTCCATTTTCGGTAAAACCATGCAGAATGTGAATGTGATAATTTGATTAAGACCGAATGGGATGGGCCGTGGTTCATAAGGAAGTGCATTGCCAGACGAAATTTTAAACAGGTCACAATTTTCAATGAGAACTTTGCTGCTGTGGGGATGCTGAAGGTTTCAGTAGAGTTTACGAAACCATTCTGTTTGTGTATGTGTATACTGGACACCTCCAGACTCCACATGCACCATTTCCACTATGAGTTTGCTAAAACTCATTTCGCGGAACCAAAGTTACTTTGCATGGGTGCAGATAGATTCATCTGTTGGGTGAAGAACTGCGAAGTAATTAGGTGTCACGGTAATGAATTCGACACATCGAGATACGCAGCCGATAATCCTCATGGTATTGTTCCTCATAACAAGAAGGTTGTCAGCTTAATGAAAGATGAGGTGGGTGAATTGCCAATTGTGGAGTTTGTGGGTCTAAGATCCAAAATGTATGCGTATCGTACAATAGTTGGAGCCACCCAGAGGGGGCTAAGGTTGTGTGGCGTACGTCACCACGCGTCCTCACGGTCGAAGAGTACTAGCAATGACTTTATGATGGTGTTCGTGGTACTTCGCCACAACCGCCGCATTTGGTACAGCAAGCAAGTATTCGATCGCGAGGTCACGAGGTGTACACTGTGCTGCAATCTAAAGTCGGATTGTCACCTCATGAAGACGTAAGAGCCATTTGCGATGACAAGATCGAAACCCTCCCGTACTCCTACTATTTACTTGAAGTGCGAGAGTGGGTGGAGGGCTCCGACAGTCAGTGTGAATAGAGCGAGTGAGTGAGTGAGTGAGTGAGTTAGTGACTGGCTGAGTGAGGGTTCAAATGGTTCAAACGGCTCTGAGCACTATGGGACTTAACTTCTGAGGTCAACAGTCCCCTAGAACTTAGAACTACTTAAACCTAAGTAACCTAAGTACATCACACACATCCATGCCCAAGGCAGGGTTCGAACCTGCGACCGTATCGGTGTCGCGGTTCCAGACGCCGAGTGAGATCTTGTACCTAATAGTATGGCTGTTTTATGATAGTTTAAATATTGTGTGTATGATATATGGTGTGCCTGCATGTGTAAGCGCTTACGTACGTCTGTGTGTATGCTTGTGAGTGCATTTGAATGTGGATGTCCATGTCAATATGTATGCCTATGAGTAAATATATTCTGTTATCTCTTAAATAAGTACCATAATATTTAGGCACGACTATATAAGTAGTATCTGCTGGGGAAAACATTACAAAAATTATTACAAAATAAATAAGTATTTGTAATGTATATATGTACATAAAAGATTAAAAACTGAACCAAAATCATCAAAAAAAAGTTGAAAAAATGTAAATGAAGGAAAAAAATAATTTACCACATTTCTCCCTTTTGCACTTCATATGCTTGTGTGAGTGTATAAGTGCATGTGTGAGTAGATTAGTTTTTAAGTTTCACCTACCACTAGTTATCCAAGTCATACATTTTAATACAGTTATTTGGGATGAACATTTTAGGACCATCTGCTTCATTGTATTATTGAATTATTTCAGCTGTTTGAGGTGGAAAATGTTTATAGCCACCCAGTTCAAAGTATAAATAAAGTCTTCTGTTTGGCTGGAATTTCACTAGAAATAGCATTAGTGTAAGAGGAGCTATACTTCTGAAATATCTGTAAACAGTAGTGCAATGTGAAGAACAAATTTTTTCAGTCATTAATATTATTTTTAAAAACTATGAAGTGTAAATAACAAAATTTCAAACAGTTACAAGAACTGTGAATTTAAAAGCAGTATTACCTCGTGGATTACAAAAAAATAAGATTTGTGGAGGCGGTGCGTGATAGTGTCTGCTTCCAAAGACATATAGCAAACATGGCTGAAATTATATCTCCTGTGGTTGAACAAATCCACACACATAGGATTTGGGCAAAGATACGTACTATCTAAGTAGAAGCTTCTTAGAAACAAAGAAAAAAACAGAATGTAAGGTAAAAAATTCAATTATTTTCATTAATCCAACTTAAAAGTAATATTACATTTCTATAAGCAGATGCAACACTATTTTCACACATCTTCTTCTTCTTGAGCTGATGGATAGCAGGACACCCATAGAATTCCAGGTCTTGAATAGATGCAAACTTGAAGATCCGCTGCATCCATGTGATCTTCTCCTCGTCTTTGACATAGATGGTGGTCTCAGGATGATCAAATGTTGGAAGTGACGTCATTATTTCTTTATAAGGTATGCCACGATCATCCCAGTGGAGTCCATGAAAGAAACGTGTCAGCCACTTTGCACCCCTCCGTGTTTTAGCACAGTTCACATCCTTGAAAGGCCTCAGTGATGCAATCCTTTCTGAGAATGTCTCTATTATACTAACATCTTCTGTGTGTGCTATGAGTGCAACATCTTTAAGTACGAATTGTCTGCACTCATCATCATAGAAACCTTGAATTTCGGCAACGACGCTCACCTTTTAAGCCGCGCGGTGTGGCCGCGTGGTTAGAGGCGCCATGTCATGGATTGCGCGGCCCCTCCGGCTGGAAGTTCGAGTCCTCCCTCGGGCATGGATGTGTGGGTTGTTCTTAGCATTAGTTAGTTTAAGTTAGTCTGAGTAGTGTGCAAGCAGTTTGGTCCCTTAGGAATTCACATACATCACACTGCAAGTTGTCACTGTGAAATGTTCTGTGCATGCGACAGCACTTGGTCATTTATACAGCACGCTGCACAACACTAGTAAGTGGGCAACAGATAATCACACTGTACTGTAGAACTAGAGCATACGCTGGAGTGTGTCCTGGGGAATTTGATGAAGATTCAAATTCGATTCGAACATCTGTTGAGTCTGATTTAATTATCTCACTCTGCTTAGAAACAGTCTATCACTATGATTGGTGACTGAGTAGGCATCCTTCCTCTTCAACACCTTCGTAGTAAGAAGGACGGAACCTCGTATACACGCCAAATGCTAGACTGTATACATTCTATATAGAATTCGGAATTCAAGTAGACTTTGGCATTAGTTAAATTGCAGTTGAATTATAGTTGTCAAATACTGTGGAATCATTTGCTAAATTCCCCTTCTATTAGCCTAGAATGCAAGTATGATGAATCTTGGTGTTTCCGGCTACACTGAGGTCTTAATAACCCATGTTTGTCTGCACACTGTCGGTAGCACCGCGTACCCAAAAATCTCCCATGAGCGGAAAGTTAATGGCAGATATGTACCGGTATTCAGAACTTTTAAAAGCTTCAAACGCTCGTCGTCTGCCACAGTGATCTGCGGTATTTTCCATGCAATTTTACTGATGAGGATTTGAGTCTCCTTTTGATCTCGTTGAATGTATGAGTTGCTATCTGTAGCGCTCCGTACCAGAATAAGCTCCTGTTTAAAATTCGTAATAATTCGCTGTATGTCCTCAAAGTACCTCATAAGCATTTTAAGAGGTATGCATGGAGTAAATTGGCGGTAGTCTTCTGCTGTTTTGCCCACAGGCTCGTTTATGAATCATCCCGCATTTTCTAAGCCTTTCAAATCAAAGGGTGATAATGAGACATAAGTTTTAAGGGTTGACGCTATGCCAACATTACGTGTACAACCAATCTCTACCCCATTAAGGTCATAACGTATTTCCTGGAACAGGAATGCCAAAACATTACGTGTAAGACTTGATCCGACTGTATGAATTCCATCCTTTTTCTTAAAGGATCCATCCCAATATATGAAACGCCTGCATGGAAGAGTTGAAGTTTCTTGATGCTGGATGACAATCCTAATTTCATGGTTCTTGTTAACTGTCGTTGAAGCATAAGGTTTATGCGTGAAGTATTCATGAGGTATGATTCGCTCATCATATTCTGATGCGATATACTGAGCGATGACGTCATTACGAGGTTTCAAGCCTACTGATTTAAGAAAGTCGTAGTTCGCACGTGTTATCACCTTGCGGTTCTGCTGCAAAGTGCTATGCTGTGGGCTGTGCGCGCTGGTTTTATACCTCACGCCCATCATGTCTGAACTGTCCCTGGAAGGTATATAGCGGTGGTAGGAGTTGATGCCAATCTTATACCCTGTTCCAACTAATGGGAAGAATCCGTAAATTGAATGAACCAATCTTCGTTGACGTATGAGTTCGTTGCAATTATACACTCAACACAGATTGTACCGACAGGAAGAATATCCACTGTCTGTTCAGATTTGTAAAATTTATTGGGATCCGCATTCAAAACCTGTCCCTTTGTGAAAGTCTGTAGTGGTCCTGTTGAAACTTTCTGCTTAAAATCGATCGAAGCATTCACCGTCCTTATTTCAGATTTAAACACGGTGCTCAATCCATTTTCCAGACTGTTTTAAAACTTCGTTTAAATCGGCAATATCGTATGCAGCAGGTTGTTTCTACAGTTTCTTCTTTACCATTAATTTCCAGATGCAGCTTATTGTTAGCATCTGTGGTATTTGGGATGGTGTTGTATGTCTCCAGCCCAATCAGCGCGATGGTCCAATTTTCAACGCTTAAATCAATTGGTGGGAAGTAATTCACACGTAGTAAAGACGATCGTTCTTTTAATATCAGAGTGTACGACATTGCATCTATAACATCGACAGGTGAATGGGTATTGTATACTATTCGTAACAACCAGGAGAACATGACGCATAGAGGACTTCACAGTAATGTACTAAAGTCTTGGTAGCGTCGACAGTTGTAGAACACATGCCTTCTGCCTGTGATCTGTCGTAATTCTTCTGGGGGGTTGCAGGTCGCCGAATGAGTCGAATTAGTAGACATTATTTGTATTTCCTCTTTTTAACATATGCTACCCACTGAGTTCCAGGTCCTCCTTCTATATCCAAATTCACAATTCCGTATTCTCCTCATTTACACATAGTCTTCGGTAATGTATTCCGCATAAACACACCTCGGAATCTCGGAATGTTGAATTTCTTCGTAACAACCTTAAGCAGATCTGTATTTCTAATCGCCTTATGTGGTAGATCTGCTAAGGTGCTTTTTCTCTTTGTTTATGAAGAGACCTAGTCCTCTCTTGTATGGTTTCAAGCACAGATACTTTCCGATGGCTGCTGCCTTCATCATACGGTAATGTCTTCTTGCCTCCTGCAGTTGCTGCTGAGAGCTTTGTGCATTCTTTACTGTCCTGGCAATAACTGCAGCTACCCCAGCCAGTGAACCCACCGCTGAGAGACCGGTTAAGGCAGGAATGAGGAAGGGAATCATTCCACCCGACGTCTTGGGTATTGGTAGAACCCTGGGCAGCCGGTCTATTAGCTCATTGGGGTCGTCGTAATATATATACTGCTAGAGTCAATTGGCTCTGAGCACTATGGGGCTTAACATCTGAGGACATCAGTCCCCCAGAACTTAGAACTACTTAAACCTAACTAACCTAAGGACATCACACACATCCATGCCGGAGGCAGGATTCGAACCTGCGACCGTAGCGGTCGCGCGGTTCCAGACTGTAGCGCCTAGAACCGCTCGGCCACATCGGCCGGCTGGAGTCAATTGCTCACTCTTTTACGCGGAATGCCAATACCATCACCACCGCTTTTTTTTCACGATCGAAAACAGGTTTTATAATGGATTTATATATCACATTGCCTGGAATTTTTGAATTCTTATGCAGATCAGCTGAAAGCAATATTTTACGACACATTATCAGGTCTTTAGGCGAATAATTATCAGTTTTTGTGGGTCTCAGGAAAATAAGGTGCAATAGACCAGGTGTTCTTTGAAATTGTTTACCCCCGATCGGTATTGCTTTTTCATTTAAAGTTACAGGCTGTGTGCCCAACGTATATGGTTTCTTACCACTGACACCGAATGTTTTGTCTATCCTAGCGTCGCTGTGACGGTTAATGAAATCTTCAATATCGTCATCAGCGTCTTGCGGAATTTCGCTGAGAGTTCATTGAGTGATTCAGTAACTTTTTTAAATATCCCTCTCAGTGTCTGCTTCCGCTTAAAATGCCCTAACCTCATCAACCTTAACTTCTCGCGAACGGCCTTCCGTGCGTCGATGACTTTGTACTTAGTCGACATCTCGGTGTATACTAATCGGACTTCTGTGCAGCGTGGTATTTTCCCTTCAGTTAAGTTGCATGTTTTCTTTTCAATTACGTTAACCCGCTCGTACAATGTCCCGTTCTCAATGACAGCTATTCCCCCTTCAGTGAAGCCGTTTACGTTCTTCTCTATTGCATTAACCCGATCATTCAGTGTATTGTTAAGTCTCAGAAGGATTTGACCACACGTCACTAGTTCCTTGCTTATGCCACAAACTTTATGCTCGGGAGTTTAAATTTTCGCGTCCACAAACAAGCGAATGTTTCGTTTATGCACACCCATCCTCTCAAACTGAGCTCCCTGCATGCATGCGAATTTATCCATGGTGACGCGTATACTGATGTACTCACCTCTTTGCATCGCTATATATATATATATATATATATATATATATATATATATATATATATATATATATATATATATAGGAACTCCTGGAAGTCCCGTCTGTACCTGCCATTTCCATATCTTTACAAAATCATTGAACGACATGTCAGTTCCTACATGAGCCCAGCAAACGAATTTTAAGTTCTGATTGTCCTGTTTGAATGCTGTAATTAGGTTTGCTTTATCCCTCACCAGCTGTTTTGGGATACTGGAATATGTCTGACTCTGATAAAATACATCAACATCCATATGACGACCGAAACAGAAATATCGCCTAATTTCATCTTGATTTTCCACAGGAACATCGTCAAATATGAACACTGTGTATGGCTTTACTTTTTCCGGTGGAGGGATATCATTCCTCTCACTGAATGTCGTGTATGTCACACCATCTACACCCTGCAGAATCTCCTGTAATAGTTGGTATTTGGGCTGAAACAGTGTTTTTGAAAATACACATACATGCTCAAAGCGGAATCCATCCCGATGTGTTAGCAGCAACATGAGAACATTTGCCTTGCCGCAGTTGGATGGACGTACAATTACTGCACGTATGTTGTCGGGAAGGAGTACGCCATTCTTCTTCTTATGATCTTCTTGAGCACTGTCACAGCCCCAGTAGCTTACAACAAAGTCTTGATGCTTCACCTACCTTGCCATGATAAGCACTACGTCAGGTACTGGTGCGCAATGGGTTTTTATAGAAAATAATGAACACTATGCCCTTTCCATGATACCGACCATTTGAGGTACTGACGTGCAATGGGATTTTACGGAGAATTTATATAAATGACATAATTTTCTGCTGTCGCGTGTTTCCTGTGCAAATACTGGGGCAGCAGCTTTAGTACTTGCAATATAATAAGAGGTAAGAAATACAAAACACTTACATGCTTATATACATTTTTTCTTCAATAATCATATACAGGATGCAGTACATCAACCGGTTCTTTCTTTATATTAACGCCAGTACAGACTATAGAAAATAAAGCCTTCTTGTAAGCACAGAATTCAGTATGTATTTCTCTCAAACTTATTGGTAGTACATTAGTTTTCGCCGGCACCATACTGGCCCACTGTTAGAAGTCGTCTACATGTATACTGTCCCTACTTAGATAATTTGCAATGTCTCTATACACAGCTTTAATACAAGGCAGCCATCCGTTCTGTCTTTCCAACACAATAGACAGCACAATCTGTAGCTCGAAAAAGGTTTGAACGGTGGAGTGCCGTAGATAAATGGGTGTGTTACCTGATTTCACACGGAGTGCAGAGTCATTGTACACTGTTGTAACGGATAGAATTGGAGCAGCAAGGTAAATGTCCGGACTATGACGGCTCGGATGATACTCGGCTGTCAACAGCTGCTTGATATACGCTTTTGCACGACAAAGTTCATCCCATTCCACCTTCGTAAATCGCACTTTAATTAGCTGCATTCTCGATCTCTATCACAATACGCCACTATGTGCATGTGGTTGCTTCTACACCAATATGTAAACGTTTAGAACCACTAGCGGTTAAATTATACACTGAAGAGTAGTGGTGCACAGGGCTTAACTGGTATCTTCTCATCCACTACATCCTCACTTTGCCCATGCAGTATCACTGGAATATTCTGCGATGGCGCGTACGATGGAGGCCAGTACCGACCTGCGTCATGCTGATTAGGAGCCCCGGTCCACTTCAGCGAGTCAGGAACTGGCTGGGTATCTTAAACCGACAATAACAGCTGATTGTCCTGCTCCATCAAGCTGACCAGATGCGCGACAGGATCCCAGGATACTACCGCTGCTGCGGTTCCCGACAGGCTGGTTCACGTCGCTGTTGCAGACCCCAACAGGCTGGAGGACATCGCATCCGCTGATGAGCGAAGAAGAAAAACCGGTACAAGAGATGATAGAGGCACAAAGACCCTCACACGGCAGTAAAGTCCGGCCCCGTTAGCTGAGTGGTCAGCGCTACAGAATGTCAACCTTCAGGGCCCGGGTTCGATTCCCGGCTGGGTCGGAGATTTTCTCGCCTCAGGGACAGGATGTTGTGTTGTACAATTATCATCATTTCATCCACATCGACGGGCAAGTCGCCGAAGTTTCGTCTAATCGAAACGCTTGCACCCGACGAACGGTCTACCAAACAGGAGGCCCTAGTCACACGACATTTACATTTACGACAGTAAACACAGACAATAAGCAGGGGCCACTTACTTTTCCGCGGCTTTTTCGTATTCTATTATTCTGTTACTGCTGTGGCTGGACGGTGCTGGACGATCTCAACTGGCGCTTCATTCTAGGTGAATGCAACTGAGGCTGCAGCTCTCATTTGCTATTCTCGCCTTATTTCCACGTTGTGACCGGATGCTGCATTCCTATTGGCTTCTACCAATTTCAAGCGCCTCTGGTGGTGTAGTTGTGTTATGGGGGGTGCACTTGGGCAAGTCAGGGTTCGAGTCCCGGAAACGGCACCACCATTTTTAATTTCCCGTCAATTCCAAGTGGTTTAATTGTCTTATGGGGGAGCATGTGGGCTTTCCGTCCAGAAGGACCAGGGTTCGAGTCCCGGAAAGGGTACCGCCAATTTTAATTTCCCGCCAATTTCTTGGTGGGGTGGGACAAAGAACTTCCCCCAAAAATTCGAAATTACCTCCAATTGGGTTAGTCCAGTGAAACTGTCAGAAAAAAGCCTGTACTTTGCAAAAGGTGGGTTAGAAGATTTTATTTTTTTAACTCGTTCGTATTGTTGGAAAGGTTAGAAAACCAAGTTTTGCCAACAAAATTTCTCTTGGGAAAACTTTCTGCAGTCAAAAAACTTCGAAAATTTCGGACTTTTTTCAGTTTTTTCAAAATATCTCAGTTTCATTTGCACCTATCGCTTTGACGTCTATTTTCTTTTTTAAAGAGCACAAAGTTCTCTACAAATTTGACTTTTACCATTTTTTCTACTCCCAATATCTAAGGCGCTACAGCGCGTCAAAAAATACCAATTTTTCAAATTTCGAGCAAAGTGGCAAATTACCTAATTTTGGAACACTGTTAGTTCAGTTTCTGTTAGTGTGGTATAAACATATTACTCTTCATGTTATTCATTGGAATTTACCATCTCACTCTGCTGCAGGGCCAGTACAAACAGCATCATATTCAGTAACTACGAACACATTCACGTCGGCTTGCGTGAAGTTTATTTGTGTTACAATATGTAATACGATTGGATGCAGGTGCAGTACATTTTCTACAGTTGATTGACGTTAATGATCAGTTATAAGAAAAAGTATGTAGGAATTGTTCTTTAGCGGACAAAAGCGAATTTATTCTTTGGCGGGCGGAAGGCAATTATCTCTAGTGATTGTTCTCAGCGCGCTGACAGCTATTAGCACACAACAATAAGGGTCTTACAGTTTGGAGTCGCTTCCATTCAGTATATATTGTGGTGCTGAAAATGAGTATGTCTGACATGAATTTGTGTTTCATTTGCGAAAAAACTGTGGTGAGTGGTGGATGCAATGTGAAAATGAAAGGACTGAGCACACTTATCGATTGTAGTACTAAACGCAGGGAGTCTGCTCACTCCCGTTTGTTGGAAACGCTCGGTGAAGTGATGGTGCATGAAGCATGCTACAAGAAGTACATTAATGAGAGAATGATAGCAGCTAGCCTTCGACATCCTCAGGAACCAAGAGGCGTGCTACGTCGGTCGCAGGAAAATGTCAGTTCAAGTTCAAAGAGAAATGCTTCTTATGTGCAAAAGGGAATTCTGATGACTTTTTAACCAAGCAGTTAGGACTGCCAAATGCCAAACGAAATTTTGATGGAGGGTACCTTATCCACAAAGTGACTTGGACACGAAATGTTTGCTTCAAGTCAATAGCCCAAAGCTATGTTTCTTACCTGCAACATCAATTTGGATCTCAATTTGCTATTGTATTTGATGAGTATCCATGTGAGGGAGCCAACTGTAGCACAAAGAGTGCTGAGAGGATTCGTAGGTCCGAAAAACATTCTTCGGTTGACGTTGTGGTTGAATAAGAGATGGTGAACCAAGTCCCTCAGGACAAGTTCTTGTACAACGAACGAAACAAGATGCGTTTGATCACACTTCTTAAAAAGGAATTTCTGGAGTGTAGCGTTGAAGTGCACCAGCCACAAGAAGATGCTGACGTTATGATTGTAACATCTGTCATTTCAAGAACAAAAGATTTTGGAAGTGTTGTCATTGTAGGAGAAGATGTTGACCTGCTTGTGCTGATGACCGGTTTGGGGCAAGGCATTGAAAACTTATTTTTCTTTAAGCCAGGAAGAGGAAATGCAGAAGACAAGTGGTTTTCCACTGCATCTTACAAGTTTGACAGTGAATATATTCTGTTCACTCACGCCTTTAGCGAATGTGATACAACATCCGCTTTTTTTGGTCAAGGAAAAATTAAGTGCTGCAATATTGTTGCGATAAATGAACACCTAACCTCAGCGCTTTGCACGTTCAATAAACCACATGCTACCCGTGAAGAAATAATAACAGCAACAAAACAGATTACTATCGAATTGTATAGTGGAGGTGTCAGCAGTTCCCATACACTAGATCATTTGCGGTACCAGCTATTCGCCAAGTCTGCCACAAAGAGCAAACTGAATCTTGCACGGTTGCCACCTACACTAGATGCTGCACAACATCATTCGTTGCGGATTTACCAACAAGTCCAAAGTTGGATGGGAAACTGGAAACCTCCTGATAAATGGGGCTGGAATCACAGTGACCACGGTCCAATACCCGTTATAATGAGCCAAGATCCAGCACCTGAAGCACTTCTTCACATTGTTTCATGCTCATGCAAGCTGAACTGTGGCGGAGCGTGCTCCTGCAGAAAAGCGGGTTTGAAATGTTCTTCAATTTGCAAGAAATGTATTGGGGTCAACTGTGAAAACGTGCCAAAATTTTTATATGAAGACAGTGAGGAAGATTTTATGGAGGATGTTGAGGAAACCGCTGACGAAATCAACGAACTTGCTGCGGCTGACTCGCTGTTTAAAGAAGAGGTCAATCTGGGATCGATTCTAGGTACAGACCCTGAATCCGTAACTCAAGGTATTTCTGGTGACACTGAGGAACCTGGCCCATCAAAACGTTGGAAGTGATGCTCATATCTGTCTCAAGTTCACTAATGTGCGATATTACAAGTATTACACACCCAGAACTGTCAACATTTTTTAGTAACTGACAATGCATTTTAATTGTAATAAAGCTACTTATTTTTAATGTCAACTGTGTGGCTTTTATACACAAGAATAATTACCTACCTAATTAGGTTGCCTGTTGCAGCTAATAATAGTTCAGTTTCCTGAGACAACTTATTTTTTTTTGTGTGTGTGTGTGTGTGTGTGTGTGTGTGTGTGTGTGTGTGTGTGTGTGTCTGTCTATTAATGATGTATTTTTATATTTATAGTTTTACAAATACCAGGGCTGAGGTGGCCAATAGTGAACTTCAGGTAGTGATGTAAGTTTCACAATAGTTGGTTGCCCAGCAATCCTCATGTTGCATACAGAGAAATTGAATACTTGAAAGTGAGGTGGTAAATTCCAACATATAATATGATGTATAATGTATTTATACTACACAAACAGAAACTGAAAAAATAGTGTTCAAAAATAAGGTATCTTGCCACTTTGCTCAAAATTTGAAAAATTGGTATTTTTTGAGGTGCTATAGCGCCTTAGATATTGGGAGTAGAAAAAAATGGCAAGAATCAAATTTGTAGAGAATTTTGTGCTCTTTAAAAAAGAATATAGACGTTAAAGCGATAGGAGCAAACGAAACTGAGATATTTTGAAAAAACGGAAAAAAGGCCGAAATTTTCCAAGTTTTTTGACTGCAGAAAGTTTTCCCAAGCGAAATTTTGTTGGCAAAACTCGGTTTTCTAATATTTCCAACCATATGAACGAGTTGAAAGAAATAAACTCTTCTACCCCACCTTTTGCAAGGTATTTCAGCAATTTGACTGGACTAGGTAGGTTGGGGGAGGAGGAAGGTGGGAACGGGGCGCAAAAAGGACGGAAGGGTGCACGTGCAGGCTGAGAAAAACACGTGGCCTTATCTGGGTGTCGGGGGTGGGTGTGGTCGGGGTCGGGGTGGGGGAGGGGGTAATTAATTGATCAGTTTAATTAATTTGCTTATAAGTTTGATGCCAACGGCCTTGCCGCAATGGTAACACCGGTTCCCGTCATATCTCCGATGTTAAGCGCTGTCGGGCTGGGCTAGCACTTGTATGGGTGACCATCCGGTCTGCCGAGCGCTGTTGGCAAGCGGGGTGCACTCTGCCCTTGTGAGGCAAACTGAGGAGCTACTTGATTGAGAAGTAGCGGCTCCGGTCTCGGAAACTGACATACAGCCGGGAGAGCGGTATGCTGACCACATGCCCCTTCATATCCGCATCCAGCGACGCCTGTGGGCTGAGCATGACACGGCGGCCTGTCGGTACCGTTGAGTCTTCATGGCCTGTTCGGTAGGAGTTTAGTTTATAAGTTTGATATCAAAATCGCACCCGTGCTGCCAGCTCTCCACTACTAGTGTATACTAGATAATAAAGATACGCAAGGTTCCGAAGGCGTAGATATAACCCCCAACCCAGGCTCGGATACACAATAAGTCGTAAGAAATTATGATCCAATAAATCGCGCGCCCCAATACAACGAACACGCTACAACTTAAACACCTCAAACAAGCAGTTCAAATCACAGTAGCATAGGATTACCTCAACAAAAGCCGTAAAAATATAGATTAGCCTTACAATAATTACACGTCCTAGATGGGTCCAAACATTCAAGACTCCGCAGAAAGATCTGGCGGAATTACCATACTTTGGTGCATGGGTTTGTTCAATGATACACAATGCTTTATGAAACAGACTGAACACTAAGATTAACAAATAATACACAGTAGGCACCAAGGTTTAAATAGTAAACTAGAATATCGTCCTAATCAGACGCCTACACGAATTACTAGTCAGAGAGGCACAAAAAGTTCGTAGCGGCGAACCACAAGTCAATTGTACACAGAGTTTCGTGACTGAGAATCAACTAGTAATCTGTCTCAGGTTCATTATACTTTAAACAGGGAAGGCAGAAACTCTGTCTTCAGTTAATGACGTAAATATAGTGGTATTACCTTATTAAGTCGGTTAATGTCCGTGTCCAACAGCATCGGAAAGATGGGTCACGAATCAGGACCCGCAACCAACATATAATCGGCTAACGACCGCCAAACTTCTTCGTTACGCAGTCCATCCCAAAAAGCGCCCAATTCAGCCGGCGCCGACCCGAATGGCAGTTTTCATAGCGACAGTATTCGCCGCCAAGGTTGCCTCTCGTGTCCACTACCACCCACACGTCGTTACTAACTGCCCCTCACTCCGCACGTTCGCTCGATCGATTATCTCTCCCCGTGCGTGCCACTTTGCGACCGTATCACGAGCGCCGAAAGAGTACGATCTCTACCGAAGAATCGATAGGTTCAAAGCCGGAACGGCTCATCATGGTTGTCCTTGTTTTATCTGTTGGTTTCATGGTACTTCATCTTGTCAACTTCGTATATTTATTTCCCTGTAAGTTGGATTTTATCGTTATTTTCTGTCTATGATGATTTTGTACATTTCAGTGTTCTTTGGCTTGTACTTGTTTCTAGATGAGACTTATTTTTTATTGATGCCCTTAAGTGACTTTGTCTTGTAATTTTATACATTTGACTCATTTGCTTTTTAGCAAAGACTGAGTGCTCTATGATAACTTTGCAAATGGTTATGGACATGAGTTCACTGAAAGTCTACATTTTGCACTCACTTGTCTTACAGTCTGCATAAGACAAAATGTTTAGTTTATCATAAGATTCACACTGAGACGCTTGGCACAAAAATTGGTTTCTGATTGACACATGTCATTCTTATCTCTATATTGTGAAAATTTTCATTTTCACAAAAGAATGAATAGAAATTCCCTACTATATAAGGTCACTCCCTGTTCATATTTTTTCCTCCAGAAGGATAAGGTTACGGAACGTCTCCATGTAAGCTGTTCCACTGACTTGGAAAGCATCCTTCGGTTTTGTTACAGTTCTTAACGACTCAAATGTTCAGGATGACTATGCCTGGAGAGAAAATGGACGAGAGAGAGCGTGTTATTACTGCAGCATTTCTCAGCGGCCAAAGGAGAATACCTGTCTCAATTTCTAATTCGTAACTGTGTTCTGGATGTATCAGCTGCACCACGCGCGTTTCTTTGTAAACCATGGGGCTCCAATTCAACGTAAACATCTCTCGTTTTCGAACTGAATTCTCAGTTTGATGGTAGAATACATGTGCTCACGTTTGCTAAATTATTTACAAATTTACGGAATTTCGGACGTAGGCTTTCTTCTCTGAAATTGACCGTTAAAGCCAGTCGCGCTCTGACCCAGTGAGTTTACATATGGAGTATCGAAGCGTTCTTCTAAATTCTATCTTACGCTGTGCGAGTGATCAGTGCGGACGTCGTGCATGTCATCTTGATCAATTGCAACGAGTAATTTAGCAGACTTGTTTCCACACGTGTCGGTTCAGTTGTACCACGTGTCGAGATTCACGCTCCAGCGTACCAAGCAACTGTGTTTTAACTTAACATCTGTGTGTATGTCACTTTTAATGAAGAAATAACCGTTGATTATAGCTAACTTCATTGCTATTACATCCCACAGGGCCGTTCTACTTTTTAGTCTGGATCCTTAAAATCAGTCGCTTTGCACTTCCCCTTAATGTTTAAGTCAAACTTATCATGATTATTCTATGTCCAATATGTGGATTAGTATTTTATTAAATCATCAAATGATCTATGAGGTGGTGTTTTTTTATAAGTTTAATTAATTAATATTTAAATAAATGTGTGTCACTAATCAGAAATTTTGTGTTTGGTACTTGTCTGAGGCAAGCGAATGTAGGCTTTAGTTACTCCTACATGGTCATTGTTGGAATTTAGGAAATCAGAAAAGAGATACTTCTCGAAGATCATCCTACCAGTACCTTGCAATAGTAAAAGGTATCACTCAGTAGTTCAAGAAAAAAAGTAAAAATGGACGTAGTTTGCACTAAACGATACACACTCACAGCACAGTCTCTCTCTAGTAGCTAACTTAGTTTTCACTCAGACCTGATAAAGAAATAACCTCACTTTTCATGAGTTGTTGAATGATACGTAAAGACACACGTTGTTTAAGGGGTAACATCACTGTAGAATTTTCAGATCATCATTTGATTTTGTTGGCTTAAAAGATGCTTTGAACCATCTGGAACATGAGGCAATAAATCTAATCCTTGAAAAAAAAAATGTTTATTCTATTGAATTCCGAGCTCCTCATCGAATTATCTGAAACGGCCTCCCTGCACCAACTCGATATCCCTTCTAGCGTCTGGATATAGGTAGAAGCATTTCAAAACAATAATACTTTAACCTGGCGCCAGAAAACGTCAGTATGCATCCGAAAAAGATAATTCTTTCGCTTCGAATCTTGATTTTTTGTGTCCAGTTCTTTTTCATAATTTTTTTTCCCATCAACTTTTGATGGTTTATTTGAGATCTTATAGTATACAATTTTGTCTGTCAAGTAAGAATGAGCGGTAAGGAAGTGTACTCGTGCAGAAAAGGTACGAAAAATTCGTATTCAGCGCAGCTTCGAAGCAGTGTGTCATCAAAGCACCCAAAGAGTAGATACGAGAGGCTGAGAGCTGTTCTGGAGGAGTCAGTGCCCCTGGTAAGTAATTCAATATCATTGACCAGGATTTTCATGTGAATTACGGTTTCACCTATGGGATTATAAATGTCCTCTTCGTTTTCTCTGTTATTTCTCAACCGTGAAATGCGAAACGTGCAACGCAGACGTCATGTTGCATGAAGTAAATCCTGGAGGCTTAGGCTTCACAATACTTATTGCTTGTAGAAACTGCCCAGAAGTTGTTATACGAGTTGTGTAACACAGAACGGGTATGAAATTAATAGTCGAATCGTCCTAGAAATGCGCCTGCTTGGAGTAGGGCTAAGCGGAACAGTAAGGCATTGCCACGACCCATATTTCAGCCATTCTGTTATAAACCAGTGTATATGATTTCGATCGAAACGGCGATAGTACGAAAGGCCAGTATTGGGATCGCAGCTTAATGGTAAGAGTTTTCTAAAAGTAGGATATTTTCATTTGTCCATGTCTGTGATACATTCCAAAACTTCGAACGCGTTTTTCTTGGAATATAATTTTTCTAAACGACAGGCAGCAGAGCTCTAACAATTTTCAGTCTTTCTATTTGAAAATATAACATCTTTCAAATGACATTTCAAAGTGAACCACAGGAGATTTTCGATTAGTTACTCAAAAAAATATTTATTAAAGGAAGACTGTCCTTTTGTTTGGTAAAAATTAAACGACTTCACTCAAACAATCAACAGTTACACAAAAATCAAGATTTCTAAGATATCGTACGTGTTTCACTAGCTACACTCATCAACACAGTTTTTTTTCTTTTTTCCAGACTCAAATTGGCACCTTTTATGTGCCCCCCGCTGATGCCCACAAATTCAACATGCCTTGGGAGAATTCCTGCAGTTTCACCATTTTGTAATATTTTCCGACAAAAGTTTTCTGTAATGCATTTAAATATGTACTAAATAACAACCCAAAGTATTATTCCTATCATTTTCCATCCACCCAAAGAAATTGTCAATGAAACTGAAACATGTAAGTTTGAAATAAGTGAAAAATCTACGTTTGAAACACAACAGAAATTACGTAACTGGCAGTAGTCTGAAACACAACTGTTAGAACGGGAATGGCATGTGAACGAGTATTTTATCTCGTCGCTTATGCGCTTTGCCCTGCACTGTAATGTTCTGACTGTGAGAATGTTAATTTAACTTAGCTGCGAGAATATAAACTGTCAATAACTTTAAACCAAACCAAAACTGCATGAATTTACGTAATACAAAAACTGAGTGAGCTCCCTGCCACCGTTGGATAAGCAGCTGCCAGCAGCAAGTCATATACTCTTAGCTCACTTATTTGTTACATAGTTTAATTCTTAATTTCTTTGCGTGTTTTTGGGTACTTGCGTTGTTTAATTCATAAATTTCGGGCGTATTATAGCATTTGAGAGTTGTAGCATCGCGTTTTAGTACCTGAATAGTGTAAAATCGCGTAGTCTCCTTCCGCCGCCGAGCAGTGTGTCAGCAGTGCGCAAGTAGCAGCATTATTGCATTTACTAGGCAATCTTGTATTTTAATAACCGTTTAAATTTTGTGTCGAATTGTTTGTGCTCTCTGTAGATTAGTTCAGACGTTCTTTGCACAACAGATTTTAGGATGGATAGGGACTGCAACTGCTGTGTTCGGATGCGGGATGAGTTGGCATCCCTTCGCTCCCAGCTTCAGGCAGTGTTGGCTTCGGTCACACAGCTTGAGGCTGTTGCCAATGGGCATCACTGTGGGGGTTTGTTGGGGACGGCCAGCTCGTCCCACGCATCCCCCGATCGGACTAAGGCTGTGGCTGCCCGGGATACTGCCCACATTGAGGCTGACTCCTCATCCGTGGTAGAGTGGGAGGTCGTCTCGAGGTGCGGCAGGGGGCGAAAGACATTCTGGAGGGACGAACGGAAGGCCTCTCCAGTTTGTATGACCAACCGGTTTCAGGCTCTGTCTCTGGCTGATACTGATCTTCGGCCGGACATGGCTGCTTGTCCTGTTCCAAAGGTTGCCCCTCAGTCTGCAAGATCCGGGAGGTCGCAGAGGGTGGGCTTTCTGGTAGTTGGGAGCTCCAACGTCAGGCGCGTAATGGGGTCCCTTAGGGATATGGCTGCAACGGAAGGAGGGGGGGGGAGGGGAAGAAAACCAATGTGCACTCCGTGTGCATACCGTGGGAGTCATTCCAGGTGTGGAAAGGGTCCTTCCGGATGCCATGAAGGGTACAGGGTGCACCCATCTGCAGGTGGTCGCTCATGTCGGCATCAATGATGTGTGTCCCTATGGATCGGAAGAAATCCTCTCTGGCTTCCGGCGGCTATCTGATTTGGTGAAGACTGCCAGTCTCGCTAGCAGGATGAAAGCAGAGCTCACCATCTGCAGCATCGTCGACAGGACTGACTGCGGACCTTTGGTACAGAGCTGAGTGGAGGGTCTGAATCAGAGGCTGAGACGGTTCTGAGACCGTGTGGGCTGCAGATTCCTCGACTTGCGCCCGAGCGTGGTGGGGTTGCGGGTTCTGCTGGATAGGTCAGGAGTCCACTACACGCAGCAGGCGGCTACACGGGTAGCAGGGGTTGTGTGGCGTGGAGTGGGCGGTTTTTTAGGTTAGATGGCCTCGGGCAAGTACAGAAAGGGCAACAGCCTCAAAGGGTGCGGGGAAAAGTCAGGACATGCGGGGACCAAGCAGCAATCGGTATTGTAATTGTAAACTGTCGAAGCTGCGTTGGTAAAGTACCGGAACTTCAAGCGCTGATAGAAAGCACCGAAGTTGAAATCGTTATAGGTACGGAAAGCTGGCTGAAGCCAGAGATAAATTCTGTAGAAATTTTTACAAAGGCACAGAAGGTGTTTAGAAGGATAGGATGCAACCGGTGGTGGCGTGTTTGTCGCTTTTAGTAGTAGTTTATCCTGTAGTGAAGTAGAAGTGGATAGTACATGTGAATTATTATGGATGGAGGTTACACTCAACAACCGAGCTACGTTAATAATTGGTTCCTTTTACCGACCTCCCGGCTCAGCAGCATTAGTGGCAGAACAACTGAGAGAAAATCTGGAATACATTTCACATACGTTTTCTCAGCATGTTATAGTCTTAGGTGGAGATTTAAGTTTACCAGGTATAGATTGGGACACTCAGATGTTTAGGACGGGTGGTAGGGACGGTGCATCGAGTGACATTATACTAAGTGCACTATCCGAAAATTACCTCGAGCAATTAAACAGAGAACCGGCTCGTGGAGATAACATCTTGCACCTACTGATAACAAACAGACCCGAACTTTTCGACTCTGTAAGCGCAGAACAGGGAATCAGTGATCATAAGGCCGTTGCAGCATCCCTAAATATGGAAGTAAATAGGAATATAAAAAAAGGGAGGAAGGTCTATCTGTTTAGCAAGAGTAATAGAAGGCAGATTTCAGACTACCTAACAGATCAAAACGAAAATTTCTGTCCCGACACTGACAATGTTGAGTGTTTGTGGAAAAAGTTCAAGGCAATCGTAAAATGCGTTTTAGACAGGTACGTGCCGAGTAAAACTGTGAGGGACGGGAAAAACCCACCGTGGTTCAACAACAAAGTTAGGAAACTACAGCGAAAGCAAATAGAGCTTCACTGCAAGTTTAAACGCAGGCAAAACCTCTCAGACAAACAGAAGCTAAACGATATCAAAGTTAGCGTAAGGAGGGGTATGCGTGAAGCGTTCAGTGAATTCGAAAGTAAAATTCAATGTACCGACTTGACAGAAAATCTAGGAAGTTCTGGTCTTACGTTAAATCAGTAAGTGGCTCGAAACAGCATATCCAGACACTCCAGGATGATGATGGCATTGGAACAGAGGATGACACGCGTAAAGCTGAAATACTAAACACCTTTTTCCAAAGCTGTTTCACAGAGGAAGACCGCGCTCCAGTTCCTTCTCTAAATCCTCGCACAAACGAAAAAATGGCTGACATCGAAATAAGTGTCCAAGGAATAGAAAAGCAAGTGGAATTACTCAACAGAGGAAAGTCCACTAGACCTGACGGGATACCAGTTCGATTCTACACAGAGTACGCGAAAGAACTTGCCCCCCTTCTAACAGGACGTGTACCGCAAGTCTCTAGAGGAACGGAGGGTTCCAAATGATTGGAAAAGAGCACAGGTAGTCCCAGTCTTCAAGTAGGGTCGTCGAGCAGATGCGCAAAACTGTAGCCCCATATCTCTGACGTCGATCTGTTGTAGAATTTTAGAACATGTTTTTTGCTCGAGTATCATGTCGTTTCTGGAAACCCAGAATCTACTCTGTAGGAGTCAACATGGATTCCGGAAACAGCGATCGTGTGAGACCCAACTCGCTTTATTTGTTCATGAGACCAGAAAATATTAGATATAGGCTCCCAGGTAGCTGCTGTTTTCCTTGACTTCCGGAAGGCGTTCGATACAGTTCCGCACTGTCGCCTGATATACAGAGTAAGAGCCTACGGAATATCAGACCAGCTGTGTGGCTGGATTGAAGAGTTTTTAGCAAACAGAACACAGCATGTTGTTCTCAATGGAGAGACGTCTACAGACGTTAAAGTAGCCTCTGGCGTGCCACAGGGTAGTGTTGTGGGACCATTGCTTTTCACGATATATATAAATGGCCTAGTAGATAGTGTCGGAAGTTCCATGCGGCTTTTCGCGGATGATGCTGTAGTATACAGAGAAGTTGCAGCATTAGAAAATTGTAGCGAAATGCAGGAAGATCTTCAGCGGATAGGCACTTGGTGCAGGGAGTGGACACTGACCCTTAATATAGACAAATGTAACGTATTGCGAATACGTAGAAAGAAGGATCCTCTATTGTATGATTATATGATAGCTGAACAAACACTGGTAGCAGTTACTTCCGTAAAATATCTGGAAGTATGCGTGCGCGACGATTTGAAGTGGAATCATCATATAAAATTAATTGTTGGTAACGCGGGTACCAGGTTGAGATTCATTGGGAGAGTCCTTAGAAAATGTAGTTCATCAACAAAGGAGGTGGCTTACAAAACACTCGTTCGACCTATACTTGAGTATTGCTCATCAGTGTGGGATCCGTACCACATCGGTTTGAAGCCGGCCGGTGTGGGCGTGCGGTTAAAGGCGCTTCAGTCTGGAACCGCGCGAGCGCTACGGTCGCAGGTTGGAATCCTGCCTCGGGAATGGATGTGTGTGATGTCCTTAGGTTAGTTAGGTTTAAGTAGTTCTAAGTTCTAGGGGACTGATGACCACAGAAGTTGAGTCCCATGGTGCTAGGAGCCATTTGATCCAAGATCGGGTTGACGGAGGAGATAGAGAAGATCCAAAGAAGAGCCGCGCGTTTCGTCACAGGGTTATTTGGTAAGCGTGATAGCGTTACGGAGATGTTTAGCAAACTCAAGTGGCAGACTCTGCAAGAGAGGCGCTCTGCATCAAAAAAATGGTTCAAATGGCTCTGAGCACTATGGGACTTAACATCTGTGGTCATCAGTCCCCTAGAACTTAGAACTACTTAAACCTCACTAACCTAAGGACATGACACACATCCATGCCCGAGGCAGGATTCGAACCTGCGACCGTAGCAGTCGCGCGGTTCCGGCCTGAGCGCCTAGAACCGCTAGACCACCGCGGCCGGCGCTCTGCATCGCGGTGTAGCTGGCTGTCCAGGTTTCGAGAGGGTGCGTTTCTGGATGAGGTATCGAATATATTGCTTCACCCTACTTATACCTCCCGAGGAGGTCACGAATGTAAAATTAGAGAGATTCGAGCGCGCATGGAGGCTTTCCGGCAGTCGTTCATCCCGCGAACCGTACGCGACTGGAACAGGAAAGGGAGGTAATGACAGTAGCACATGAAGTGCCCTCGGCCACACACCGTTGGGTGGCTTGCAGAGTATAAATGTAGATGTAGATGTAGATGTAGAATATGATGCAACACTATTGATCTGAAATTGGCCCTGGTAATAAACAAAACTGGATTAGTTTGAGAATAATGGTCCCTGTGCTTAATGAATCCTATCCCTGAAATAATAAAATTTCTTACCTTTATCTGCACAATGGTAACGCTCTTTGCACTGCTTTCTGATAGTACTTTAAATTGCACAGTTAACAAACAGTTATTCTGAAAGGCTGTTGGTTAGCATACATTTTAATTAAATCGAATATGACTGAGACAATGATTTCTTGAGCAAAATATTTAATAAAAACGACATCGATCTGGTAAGCTGTATCGACTTGGGGTAAGCCACAGAATGGCACCAATTTTAGAACTTGTATTTTGACTCTTTGAAAATTAATAATGCTCACATTAACACACTCAGTAAATCGATTATCCAATAACAATTAGCTTTATAGAATCATTCGATGTTAGTGCTATACATTGTCTCAGTATGAATACGCGTCTTGCATTGGTAACAAAACAGATCTCTTTACCTTAATTATTTCCAACTTTCGTTGAGATTGCTTTTACAGTTAGCAAACGTCATTGTATCTTGCAAATAAAAAAATCATTACTGCTCGTAGCTAGTAAGTATATATCCAGCACATATGAGATACAACACATCTTTACACTTGCGAGTCCTCCATATATCTCTCGATCTAAAGTTATTCTAACCATTACCCATACCACCTTGAATCAGCGATCGCTGTTGAGCACCGACGCTACTGCACAATCGAAACTACATTTGACCATCTCTGGTTCAATATAATATTTTATTACAAAAATTTAATTAATTTACCCTGTGTATATAACTTTCAAACGCTTTCTATTGGGACATTACAGTGGTGTTACCGCTTAACATTGTTTATGAATGCTCCATCAAACATTATGCAAATCATCTCTTTTCGACCACAAAGTTCACAGTTGCGACTGCACAGCACGCCACACGGTATTTTTGCACTCTGGAAGAAAGTTTCAGTTCTTACAGAAAAATTTCGATATTTCCGCGAACTGAATGTACGTTTGGCCTTAAACATGTTCCGTTAAATCACAATCTCCCAAAATTCCCTATTGCTTGTCCTTAACAAAATTGTGTTGAACTCGGGGCTACGTCACAACAACTGGCCACTGACCTTTTTCTACTCACATACAAAATCCCTCTCTCAGTAGTAAAGCGCGAAAGACCTCTTCTCTGCCGAATATCACAGTAACCAATCATATTCCTACTTCCATTCATATGACCTAATAATTCTCCCTCGTAAGACTAATCCCCGTTCCGAAATGAATTTCGATCCAAATACATAATAGTAAATTCACAAATCCGAATAAATATAAATTAATCCCATATTTAATTGACTGAAGGACTAACTGAAATTTTATGTTTCTATAAGCCAAACACTGACTGCTTTACGCGTTTCATGTCCCTCAGGCAAGTTCCTCACATCAGAGCCGCACAGTCAGACACCAACATTCACTCAAATTTACTTATTCACAATTTCAGCGATTCACACTTCATTCCCTCATTCGTTCCCTTATTCCTTCAGGAAACAAAACAGATGCGTACATGTATGTCTGAAGGACACTGCATTGTAGACCATTAAAAACAGACACTGTCCGTTTTATAATTGAAACTAATTTTTCCCTGTGGACCCATGTGAAAACTCTAGCTCTTGCTTAATGTGCATTTCAATGTACGCTTTTGAGAAGAATGTCTAACACAGTATCTCTGAGTTTGTATCACGCCGTTGCAAACTGTCTTCGGCCAGCGCCTTATAGTGGTCATACCCCCCTTTTTTTTAAGTTGAGTCTCTGAGGGGAGTAATTCTCTCACCCCAGCCAGGAATCGAATCAGGACCCACGTGCTTTATATATATATATATATATATATATATATATATATATATATATATATATATATATATATATATGAGACGATGACCTTCATAAAATAAGTATTTATGGGAAACGTAAATAAGTAAACTTTTCTCTTTACATAATGGTGTAACAATTTAAAAAAAACATAAACTGCTTCTGTCAGTACAAAACAATAACGGATCATGTCCCTCTTCTTGGGCACGTTCCTCGCTAATCCAGTTGTACCTCGGGTTGGGGCCGGGTACGTCTTCAGGTGTGGTGGTGGATCCTCTCCACTGTCCTGGTCCTTTCTTGTTCTCAATACTTATAGGCAATCGTTACATTCTCCTACCCGGGACACACCAACTGGGTGGGAGATCAAGCAAGGCACTCCCTAAACAATTAGCGTCATATCTTCGATATCTCGGATGTCTCATAAGCTGTGAGTGATGTTCTTGAAGTAAGGCCCAAAAGTCAAGCACATTCTTACTGCCGTCTCGGAAAAGGTAAAGAACAGTCAAACCCCGAATCCAAGTCACTGCGTTTGTCTTTGTTCGGGGATAATACGTGATATCTGGGATAAGTAGTATCCGTGGTTGTATTGCTTGCGGCAACACCCGAAGGAGGAAGGCGATCATTTTTTGGACCAAACACCACACGTCCGCCGAATGCCCGCATTTCAGGCGATGTTCCTCTGTGTCTATAACATTGCACTGCGGACAGAGTGGCTCATCCGCCATATGAATTGTACGCAACCTGGAACAGGTGACGTACTTCCCATTTACCACTTGATAGCACAGTGCGCGCGTCACCGTATCAAGATGTGGGTGGTGCACTGTACGCCATACCACTGACCACGTAACCGTTGGTTGTCAGCGCTCGACGGCATTATTCGGCCGTCGTCGAGTCAAGACGCGATACATATTACGTGCCGTTGCCGTCCTGGTAGTCGGTAGTTCCATATGTTCATAACTGTGTTCCACAAAAAAGGTTCGCATATGTGTAAGCGATGGAGAGATATGAGCCACCGCTACCGGTGCCAAGCGAGAAGGTGGAGCTAGTTCGTCTATCAAGGTGCCCGTCAGGCTTGTCCGTTGTCGTGTTCACATCTTTATCATCGTGCTTACGTAAATAGCCACTGCTCGGTCGCGTACGTGGAATAGTCCAAGACCTCCGACCTCCACGACTACTAGGAAGGGTGAGGGTTTCGTATCCGACCTTAGAAAGCAGACCTGTGCTCACAAAATATTCTAAAGCCGCCAGTATTCGACGCGCCAACACCACCGGCATAGGAAGAACTTGTGCCAGGTGAGGGATGCGAGAAGCTAGATAAGTGTTGGCAAAGGTGACCCGTTGTATCATGTCCAGGGTCCTTAACCTATGACTTCGGACACTCGCACGAATTGTTTGCGGAAGATGTCTGTAGCTCAAGCCGTCGTGCGTCGAACGTCCGTAGTGAAGATAATTCCGACGCATTTCATCTTGTTGAACGGTTGTAATGGTACTACACTTCCCGCCGGGAGTCCTCCCCCGATGTTCATCGCTCCCGACTTTGCCATGTTCATACGACTTCCCGTAGTCATACCATACAAATTAATCCAATGCAAGGCTGCTCTTGCCTCGTCGCCCGACCGTGCTAAAAACACTAGGGCATCCGTGTATGTTCTGCATATAAACTTGTTGTGCCTTACCGTCATTCCTTGGATTCGATTCCGGAGCCCGCAGAGCAGCGGCTCGACAGCGATGGCATACAATATCGTCGACAGCGGGCACCCTTGCCTGACCGATCGTGAGATGGTGATGGGCCCCACCAAGCGTCTGTTAATGAGCACTCTGGATGAGGAGCCCTGGTGTAGTCTTACAACGACGGTGACAAAACTTTCTGGAAACTTCATTTGCGCCCGCATCTCGTGGTCGTGCGGTAGCGTTCTCGCTTCCCACGCCCGGGTTCCCGGGTTCGATTCCCGGCGGGGTCAGGGATTTTCTCTGCCTCGTGATGGCTGGGTGTTGTGTGCTGTCCTTAGGTTAGTTAGGTTTAAGTAGTTCTAAGTTCTAGGGGACTTATGACCACGGCAGTTGAGTCCCATAGTGCTCAGAGCCATTTATTAGCCACTTCATTTGCGTCATCACTTCCGTGAGATAGGCATGGCTCACCCCGTCAAAGGCGCGATCGAAGTCTATCGATACCAGTGCACCCCAGAGACGACATATTGTTGCCAGCGCGATAACATCGTGATAGTCGCTGAGTGGCGTTTGTATATTGCTACCCTCTCCTAGCTGGGTTTGGTCGAGTGATATCACTTGGCGTAGTACGCGTTTGAAGCGTGCTGCAAGTATCATGGTGTAGATCTTGCAATTAAGAATAACCAGTGGCTGGTAGTCCTGTATCCCTGTGCCGCCAGATGGTTTGTGGATAGGGATGATCATTCCTTCCACGAAGGAGGGTGGAAGAGGCACATTGGGAGACATCAATTCGCAGTACATGGCAGTCCATCGCGGAGTCATGAGATCTTTAAATGTACGATAAAACTCTAACGGAAACCCGTCGGGCCCCGGCGATTTGTGCGACGCTCCCTTATCAAGCGCTTCCATTACGTCATCAACTGTGACTTCCCCTGTTTACTTCCGCTTGACCCTCTCGTCGAGGCGCTCGGATAGCGTTCGTCGGACCTCATGAAAGGCTGCCTGATCGTGTTCCGCTTCTTCATACAGTTGACCATATTGTTCCACAAAGGCGTTGGCAATGTCTTTTCGCGTTGTCATACCGCGACCATCCGGCAGTATGACCGTCTGTATTAAGGTTCTGCAGCTACGTTGGTTTTCTCTGACAACGTGATACATCGACGGTGATTCTCCACGGACTTGGCCCTTGAGCGGATTGCGACACGCTCCAGATGGCGGGGCGTTATGGAAATTGTTTGGGCGTGAGCTCGGTTTATGGCAGCAATCCGATCCTGTGAATGCGCTTGTACAGAAAGTTGACGGAGCATCGGGAAATAAAATTCCGTCGTGTGGCGCCTCCACATCATCTGCTCTCTTCCGTATGCAATTAATGCTCAACGTAATGAAGGCTTAACGCATTCCAGCCACCACTTCAACGTCGTCGGATATTTCGGGAGGCGTCGTTCACACATGTGCCAAGTGTCTTCGATTAAGCGTCTGCACTCAGGTTCCATGAGGTGTGCTGTATTCACTTTTCAAACACTGCGACTCCTCCACACTCGTTGACGTCTTAGGGAGACCGTGCATATATATATGCTATGTGATCTGAAAAGGCGACGGACTACAGTTCCGCATCGAGGATCGCAGATTCGAGACGACGTGTTACGTAAATTCGATCGAGGCGACTTGCTGAGTGACTTGTGACGTAGGTATATCCACGTCTGTCGCCATGTATCGTCTCCCATGTATCGATGAGATTCATGTCCTGTATCAGTTGCCGCAGCTCTGGGCATGAATTATAGCGTGGCTGTTGATCTTTTAGTGCGAGTACGCAGCTGAAGTCACCTCCAAGTAAGACATGTTCATACCGGCCTGGGAATAGTGGCGCAATCTCTTCCGCGCATAATCGGGATCGATCGCACCGTCTGTCAGACCCTGCAGAAGGACGATGTCGACGTCTGACGCATGCAGCATGTCTCGTAATAATTGTAATTTGACCAGCGCTCTAATTGTATTAATGTTAATTGAGACTTTTCGATACGCCTCTCGCTGTTCCTCAGTGCGTAAAGCCCACATGGACACTTATGTTAACTTGTGTGCTGTTGCTCGTCGACATGCTGTCTGTGCGGCAGTCTTCTGCGTGGTTAACATCCGGTGGACGCCGTACTCGCCATTGCGAATGCATCGTCGGTCTGTGGATCAGTATCGGATTCATCGGGCCAGTTCCTGTGCTGGAGGTCCATCTCTCGTCCGGTTTCTCCAGCCGGGCTGACCGAAGGCGGAGGTGTTGCTGCGGTTGGTGGAGGGACTTCTTCCCCCTGTCTCCTGTGATTCTCGTCGCACTGCTGTGTGGGAGGTAGAACCTCCCCTTGCGCATACGGATTCACTGTATCGTCGTTACACGGAAGTCCGTCTGGCATGGAATGCATTAAGCAGATGTCCGACGGCGCTAGCCGACATTTCTTGTGGCACTTCGGCGATCGTTGTTTGCGCGTGTGCGCCTCCGTGTCCAAGTACGGAAGTGATTCCCGGTGCTCAGGGACGAAAGCAGCTGTCGGCACAACCGTAGGATCAGTTTCGATACCCCCTACCGATCCTTTCAGGTCGGTTAACGGCGTCGTCGGTGCCGGAATGGCAGAAGTGTACGTCGTTTCGTCACAGGTGGCGGTCTCTGCTGCAGTCGGTTGCCGTAAACTGTCAGGATGTTGGACCTGGTCATTCTTCCGGATGGGATCTGTTCGAAACGCGCCCGCATACGTTAGTGTCAGCGGCGTCAACGTGGACGTAGGCACAGGTTCGCCAATTGGAACTTTCTCTACCTCTGCATACATTCGGAACGGACGTGACCCTCTTTTCTGCATCCAGAGCATGTTTTGGGTTGTCCATCGTAAATAGCTATTGCTCTGCATTCGCTGATGAACAAGTATGATGGTACATGTTGTGTCAGTTCTATTCTGATTTGACGCACCCTATTGAGAATGTGGTAGGTCGTGAAGTTGGACCATTTTTCCTCAACGTGGCTAAGCACTCTTCCATATGGGCGTAGGGCGTCAATCACCAAGTCAGACGGAACGTCTAAGGGAAGTTCGAAAATCCGTATGCTGCTTAAGCCCAGTCCTGCGTGATCAATAGTTACTTCTTCAACATGTCCATCAGAGTGACGAAATGTGAGTCCATGTTTAATATCTCGAATGATTCAGTTACACACTGCATCGTTAATCAGTTTGACATAAACGACACTGCTCACTATGGAGAGGTGTATTCAAATAAGTTCGTTGTAGTCAAGTTTAGCTTCGTCTCGTAGGAACCATTCAATTTCATAGGCTTCCGGTCTCGCATATTCATTCGAAAAACTAATCTAGAGAGTCGACTTTCGGTATGCATGTGCCATACTATATGGAGTCGTCGAAACGTGCGAGTACGCCAAATAGGTAAACAACCGCTTGCGCCCCGAGCTTCCATGGCAGGGACTTAAACAGACGTCCGTACCGCAGCACCGGCAAAGGCAGACTGCCTCAGCTGTTCATACTGGAGTTGTAAGCCTGCGACAACCCGACATTGCGGGTCATAAGTCTTTATCATTTTAATGCGATTTTACTAAATGTGACGGTGCTATTCGTTTGCTTATTCTGTTAACTCCATGAAGACAGGTATGTTTACTAACCTTTAATCCGAAGAAATAGAATCGAAAGCAATGGAGAGATTTATATAACGTGAATTAATGGTAGACTGAACAGACCCCTTGCCACCCGTCCCCCTCCCTCTAACCTGTGGCACAAAAAACAAGTCGAAGCACTTTGCGGAGCATGCGCTTTCAGCTTTAGTGCGAACTTCAATGCTGGTTGCCTTCAATAGCTTCCACAACGAAATTCTGTCTCAAAATTAACCAGAAAATACGAAGAGAATCTGGTCGCATGTCAAGTACGTACCACCAGCACGACATAAGCAGTATCTTGACTACGTGATAGTGGAGGTAATGTTACTGATGGCAGCGATATTAAAGTGGTCGTCCGGTGTGGCCGAACGGTTCTAGGCGCTTCAGTCTGGAACTGCGTGATCGCTACGGTCGTAGGTTCGAATTCTGCCTTGGGCATGGATGTGTATGATGTCCTTAGGTTAGTTAGGTTTCAAAATGGTTTAGTAGTGTTTACATATAATGCTATTGCATCGAAAGCTAACGCATTGGCACATGACTCAAACTGCAGTAAGCGAGAATTTTGTAGTAAAATTTTACCTGGTCGATTCTGCAGTACGTTCAACGTTCGAAATTTGGGAAAAACTACAAGTGTGGAACGAGCAGCGACAGATGAGTTTCTAACATGAGAATAACATTGTTTTCCCCTATCGACAAATGCAATTTTATCTGCATCTTTGATCATCAATAGCACTCTTGTATGTTTTGTAGTGCACCATGTGTATTATAGTGCGCCGACTCGATGTCAGCAAGTCAGAAGTGTTGGAACAAGCAAAACGCTCAACCGATGAGTTCCATCTTGCCAACGTCTGCCTTTCTGCTTTATGGCACATGATACCCATCATACGAGGGAGTGTAAGAATTTAATGCCTCCAAATTTCTTACGTGAATACTATTAAAGCTTCTTAAATAAAACTAACCTCATTAACATTCTAGATCTTTATTCTTAATTTCTGCATATTTATTTCTCAACATAGTGACCCTTGCCACGAATACATTTCTACCTACGAGAGACCAGTTTGTTGGTACCGTCACTGTAAAATGTTTGACTTTGTTGACGGCGCCACAACCTCATCTCTGTTTGCACCTTTTCATCACTATCAAAGTGAGGTCCTCAAAAGTGTTCTTCAAGTTTTGGAAAAATTTGAAAATCTGATGTGACCAAGCCGGGACTTAATGGAAGATGATCGATGACAACGAACTAAAAGCGTCAGATTATTGCAAATCTCGCAGCGCACGTGTATGGTCTGTTGTTACCATGCAGAAGGAGACATTCGAAACTCGTGGGCGGCACTTTTTTTCTCGCACACCAACACAGTTACACTACACTCCACCATATTAGATGTCCTCTAGCAGCAGAAGGTTGCAACTTACTCACGTGACCAAACTGTTGTCAGAGATCACTAGAAACAATTTTTACTCTCTTATTAAGATTTTGTTTCACGTCGTCAAAATTTGGTACACTTCACGATGACTGTTTTTCGTGGTACGAGCACTGCGGCCTAGCATACATTTTCTGCGTGCTTTGTAGTTTACTTTTTCCATAAGCTATTTCATGTTTTTTCCCCTGAACAGGAAGCAGACTAAATGTGGCATATGCGTTAATTTTTTACCGTTCGTTCACTTTCTAATGGATATGTACTAATTTACCATTTAACTCCAAGAAGTTTCTTTAAATTTCCTTTTATATTTTCATAAATTTATTTAATTTTTGCTTAATTTATTTCATGTAATTTTCAAATAACATCCAATGGTTCAGCGTTTTTTCTGTATTAACAGAAATAGTTTGCCAGTATGTCAAAGAATATAATACTGTCAAAAGTGATGAGTGTATGAGACAGGCGAAATACCCTCAGACTTCAAGAAGAATATAATAATTTCAATTCCAAAGAAAGCAGGCGTTGCCAGATGTGAAAATTACCGAACTATCAGTTTAATAAGTCACGGCTGCAAAATACTAACACTAATTTTTATAGACGAATGGAAAAACTGAAAGAAGCCGACCTCGGAGAAGATCAGTTTGGATTCCGTAGAAATATGGGAACACGTGAGGCAATACTGACCCTACGACTAATTTTAGAAGCTAGATTAAGAAAAGGTAAACCTACGTATCTAGCATTTGTAGATTTAGAGAAAGCTTTTGACAATGTTGACTGGAATACTCTCTTTCAAATTCTGAAGGTGGCAGGGGTAAAATACAGGGAGCGAAAGGCTATTTACAATTTGTACAGAAACCAGATAGCAGTTATACGAGTCGAGGGACATGAAAGGGAAGCAGTGGTTGGGAAGGGAGCGAGACGGGGTTGTAGCCTTTCCCCGATGTTATTCAATCTGTATATTGAGCAAGGAGTAAAGGAAACAAAAGAAAAATTCGGAGTAGGTATTAAAATCCATGAAGAGTAAATAAAAACTTTAAGGCTCGCCGATGACATTGTAATTCTGTCAGAGACAGCAAAGGACTTGGAAGAACAGTTGAACGGAATGGATATAAGATGAACATCAACAAAAGCAGAACGAGGATAATGGAATGTAGTCGAATTAAGTCGGGTGATGCTGAGGGAATTAGATTAGGAAATGAGACACCTAAAGTAGTAAAGGAGTTTTGCTATTTGGGGAGAAAAATGACTGATGATGGTCGAAGTGGAGAGGATATAAAATGTAGACTGGCAATGGCAAGGAAAGCGTTTCTGAAGAAGAGAAATTTGTTAACATCGAGTATAGATTTAAGTGCCAGGAAGTCGTTACTGAAAGTATTGTATGGAGTGTAGCCATGTATGGAAGTGAAACATGGATGATAAATAGTTTGGACAAGAAGAGAATAGAAGCTTTCGAAATATGGTGCTGCAGAAGAATGCTGAAGATTAGATGGATAGATCACATAACTAATGAGGAGGTACTGAATAGGATTGGGGAGGAGTTTGTGGCACAACCTGACTAGAAGAAGGGATCGGTTGGTAGGACGTGTTCTGAGGCATCAAGGGATCACCAGTTTAGTATTGGAGGGCAGAGTGGAGGGTAAAAATCGTAGAGGGAGACCAAGAGATAAATACACTAAGTAGATTCAGAAGGATGTAGGCTGTAGTACGTACTGGGAGATGAAGAAGCTTGCACAGGATAGAGTAGCATGGAGAGCTGCATCAAACGAGTCTCAGGACTGAAGACCACAACAACAACAACTTCACCCTGAATGATACCCAGTATGATGAGTCTCTGACGTAGGAAAGCACTCAGGCAGTGGAAAGCGTGAAAACGTAGTGCACGCGCCAGAGCTTACAGAGACAGAGACAAAGTGAAAGTCTGTAGTGTACCGTCACTGAGGTAACATCTAATGAGTAGTCGTAACACAAAATTAGAACTGTGAGCAGTCTCACCGCAGTTAATGTAATATGCAGTATCTCAGTAAGAGACTGAGCTGTGCTCTGTGAATTTATTTTCTGCATAAGGCTAACTTTTACTGGAGAAATGTACTGTGGCGTGTCCTGTCGCAAAAAGTGGCAAGTCTCCAATACGAGGCAAGAAGAATATTACAGCGGAGGCGTTATGGCGGGTTTTCTGCTTTAAATATCAATTACCAGCATCCAACATATGGTTTACGCAGGGTGTCCAGCGAAGGAGTCATCGTAAAATATCTCAAAAACTAATATCGATAGACGAATGCAACAACAGGGTTTGTTTACTGGGAGAGCTGCAAGAATTTTATACAAATGATTCGAAACAATTCCATAAGCTGCTAACGGATGGCGCTGTAATCGTAACACGTAGCGCTTATAAATAGTCGCCCGCAGCTGATCCCACCCCTGCCCTGGCGTACGGGACTACAAGTCCCACCGCCACACCTTCACCTGCCCATGTTAGGCAAAATTTTTCTGCCTGACTCATGTAGTACTATCACCGTCAGAGGGTGGTACGGGACTACAAGTCCCACCGCCACACCTCCAAAGCGAATTGCCCTGTGGAAATTTACTGCCTCACCAACACAGTTAGACCGCAATAGACCGGTGACGCTGTATTGTAACATATCACCCCGGACTACAAGTCCATTTAAAAAAAAAAAAAAAAGAAAAAGAAAAAAAAAAAAGAGCTATAAGAGAATGCGAAGCGCCCTACTACAATGTGGACGCCCTCCGTGACACTTTAAACTGCTTGCAGTACACTGGCACCGCCACACTATTCTTCTTACCACCCTCGAAGACTCGGATTCGGACCATGGACAACGATAACCCAGGAGCGGCCATTCATAATGTGACAGTTTTTGATGCGGCCACTCACTATGTGCAAGCGTTGCTACGGCCACCGCTGTAACTACCAATGTAGTTGTGTCTCGTCTTACCGACAGGACTGATTTCCCTCCGTGAACTACAATGATGTCATTGTAACGATGTGATTGTAAGGTAGGAAGACTGTACTCCCGCACCAAAACAGTTAGTCCGCTCTTGAGCAGTGACAGTGTACTGCAAACTACCATAAAAAAGTACGATCAGTCCCACCATTGAAACGTAAGAGGAGGTTAGCGTAGCTAAGGAAGAGGTTGAAATCATGTATTTCATTGAACATCGTGTGTTTTCTGTACTGGAATGCCACAGGCGACTACGCGCAGTTTTCAGACATGATTTAATGTTCCAAAAGAGTCGATGCGTAAACCATTCGCAAACTCTCCGGCAAATTCCAGCGTGTATGTTGATCAAGCTGTGAATGTTGGGCCCAGAACTGTAGTTTCTCCTGAAAATTCACCAATGTTTCTAGAATTATTAAACAAAATCTAAGGAAACCCGTCCACCAAGGAACTGCAGCAAAGACTAGTCTGAACCGTTGCAGCACACAGAAAATACTGATGAACCACTCTTCCACTTGAATGTAATCGTGAATAAACATAAAGCGGTTTTTGGGTCCCGAAAATAGCAGTTTCAGTGAGCGAAAGCACCGTATTTTATCAAAGTTAATGTTTGGGCTGCGATGTGCAGGAGAGTCATCATTGTCCCATTTTTCATGCCACAAACGATTTCTAGTAAACGTTACATTGCAATTTTGGAACAATTTGTCGCCACACAGCTAGCTTTGTAGGACCGACCAGACAGGAAGCGGTTCGTGCAAGATGGGTCCAAATCACATCCCGCTAAACAGGTGTCTCGCTTTCTTGATAATACTTAGGGAACTGATTCATTGTGCTGCATCACTGCAAATTCATTGGTGCAAGGATGGATTGGCCTACATAGTCGCCGGACCTGACATATTGTGACTACTTTTTGTGGTGCACAATGAAAGACACAGTCTACTGGAGCCATTCCACCTCGCTGGATGAGCTTGAACCGACTATCTGTGTGGTATCTGAACCAATTTCCGCTGAGACACTGTAGGATATGATGGCAAATTTCATTGTTCATTTTCGCAGCCTCCATAAAGCCCTGGATGAGGTTGAACCGACGATCTGTGCGGTATCTAAATCCATTTCCGCTGAGACACTGTAGGATGTGATGGAAAATTTCGTTGTTCATTTGCGGAGCCTCCATACAGCGAGCGGCGGACATTTCGAAAAGGCTGTGATGTGATTGCAAAGACTGCTAGCAATGGACGTATTTAACTGTGCACGCTGATGCTGTACGAGTTGCATGACGAGCAGTGTCATCTGTTAGCTGCTTTTCGAACTATTTCGAAACTTATGTGTAAACATACCTTTTGTTGCAGTCGTGCAGCTATCTCAGTTTTCTAGATATTTAATTTCGAAATCAGGGACTCCTTCGTTGGACACCGTGTGTGACTTACATTAAGAGAAATTTGAAGCGCGTATTAGTACTTCAAAAAGATAATGTGATCCATGTCAAATGGATCAATTTGATTACTCAACTAGTCGGTAATGACCATCGCAAGGAAAGATGTATGTCTAGTAATGTTACAGGATGAATTCAAGAGATTATGAGCATATTCGAACAATGTAATACTTAATCCCTGGAGTTTGCCTTTTAATGGAAACAATCTTGTTAAGCCTTTCAAGTCAAGTAACCTCTATTTACGTTAATAACGAAGTAAATTTCTGAGTGATTATCAGTGTATACTTATACAACTGATTCAAACCCCAAAGTTCTTCAGTCATTCAGCATAATAACACCTATTAAAGTTCATTAAAATAAATAGTAATTAGTTTTACACAACTACTTTCTCAGGGTTCGATTCCCGGCGGGGTCAGGGATTTTCTCTGCCTCGTGATGGCTGGGTGTTGTGTGCTGTCCTTAGGTTAGTTAAGTTTAAGTGGTTCTAAGTTCTAGGGGACTGATGACCATAGATGTTAAGTACCATAGTGCTCAGAGCCATTTGAACCATTTTTTACTTTCTCAGGCCGCAAGTCAAGTAGTAACTATTTTGCTGAAAGTATCTTCCTGAAAAAAAATTTTCAAATGCATCACTGCTTTTATGGTACAGTACAGTGCAGGACAGTGCCTTAGTATACATTCTAGAAGATGGGAATTAAGATAGATACACAGTTAACTAAATAACATGCAATATCTGCTACGTTTGAAAGTGCACACCACACAGAGGGAATCGATTGGTTTTCAGCTATCCTATATAGGTTAACAGTTAATATGAATATACATTTCAAAGTTAGCGTACATACCCATATTACAGTAAATATGGGACTGTAGCTGAGATTACAGTTGACAAATTACAGTAAATCTCTGTCAGACTACAAAGTTTAAATGTTTTTCTACTTTCGTATTGTTCACATAGCCAATAACAGCATAGTGTAAGTGGTTTATTAAATTAATGCTGAAAAACAACTGTAAAGTATGCACACTGTTTCGTTTGACATATTGTTGAACTTCATGTAAACAACAGCAACACGGGTTTAACACGTTATAAGTAAACATGGCAGTTCTCGAAAGTTGTCAAAGCATATGCTTGTTTACACAAGCTTCTGGAACAATTACTCCTTTCAAATCAGGAAATTTCACAGTATCTTTAGTTTAATCGAGCTTCCATGTGTGGGGATGCGGGTTAATAATAAGAAAGAAGAGATATTGTTCGACATCTTCTACGAGCTCCTGAAAACTGTTTTTTTGGTCAGCCAGAAAGCGATGGAGAACATACTGACCATAGTTCCAATCTGCAAGTTCACATTCTTCTTTTGTTAACTGAAGGAAATGTTTCTACTTTCTATTTACACAGCGGGATCAGGAACTATAATTATACACAAAAATTTTGAGTTCTAACTGATTCAATAATATTTAAGAAAATTTCACCTGCACAACACAGTAATATTCCTGTTAATAATAGTAATAATAATAATAATAATAATAATAATAATAATAATAATCGGCTGGTCCCGGCGGAGGTTCGAGTCCTCCCTCGGGCATGGATGTGCGTGTTTGCCCATAGGATAATTTATGTTAAGAGGTGTGTAAGCTTAGGGACTGATGACCTTAGCAGTTAAGGCCCATAAGATTTCACACACATAATAATAATATCTCTATCATAAACAGCGCTATGAGCAGTTCACAGGCGACCTCTACGGTAAGTTCCGAATAAATGGTCTTTCGCCCTGACTTCTAATAATCTAAGTTAACTGCACGCCACAAAAGTGGAAAATAATCTCACTACTTGCCACATGGTTTTGTTAACATTACGGGCGGCACACCAACAGTTACTTCCGCGAAATCTAAGCGATCCTGGACTGTGTACAGTTTTCACGATTTCGCTTCATATTTGTGTCAAAAACATACGTTTAGTTGTAGCCTGGCTGTGACGTTACAAGAGGCAGCGCGTAAGCCGGCGTTTGATTGACGCAGACCGTCCTCTCAGGCCGTATTTATACACTCCTGGAAATTGAAATAAGAACACCGTGAATTCATTGTCCCAGGAAGGGGAAACTTTATTGACACATTCCTGGGGTCAGATACATCACATGATCACATTGACAGAACCACAGGCACATAGACACAGGCAACAGAGCATGCACAATGTCGGCACTAGTACAGTGTATATCCACCTTTCGCAGCAATGCAGGCTGCTATTCTCCCATGGAGACGATCGTAGAGCTGCTGGATGCAGTCCTGTGGAACGGCTTGCCATGCCATTTCCACCTGGCGCCTCAGTTGGACCAGCGTTCGTGCTGGACGTGCAGACCGCGTGAGACGACGCTTCATCCAGTCCCAAACATGCTCAATGGGGGACAGATCCGGAGATCTTGCTGGCCAGGGTAGTTGACTTAACCTTCTAGAGCACGTTGGGTGGCACGGGATACATGCGGACGTGCATTGTCCTGTTGGAACAGCAAGTTCCCTTGCCGGTCTAGGAATGGTAGAACGATGGGTTCGATGACGGTTTGGATGTACCGTGCACTATTCAGTGTCCCCTCGACGATCACCAGTGGTGTACGGCCAGTGTAGGAGATCGCTCCCCACACCATGATGCCGGGTGTTGGCCCTGTGTGCCCCGGTCGTATGCAGTCCTGATTGTGGCGCTCACCTGCACGGCGCCAAACACGCATACGACCATCATTGGCACCAAGGCAGAAGCGACTCTCATCGCTGAAGACGACACGTCTCCATTCGTCCCTCCATTCACGCCTGTCGCGACACCACTGGAGGCGGGCTGCACGATGTTGGGGCGTGAGCGGAAGACGGCCTAACGGTGTGCGGGACCGTAGCCCAGCTTCATGGAGACGGTTGCGAATGGTCCTCGCCGATACCCCAGGAGCAACAGTGTCCCTAATTTGCTGGGAAGTGGCGGTGCGGTCCCCTACGGCACTGTGTAGGGTCCTACGGTCTTGGCGTGCATCCGTGCGTCGCTGCGGTCCGGTCCCAGGTCGACGGGCACGTGCACCTTCCGCCGACCACTGGCGACAACATCGATGTACTGTGGAGACCTCACGCCCCACGTGTTGAGCAATTCGGCGGTACGTCCACCCGGCCTCCAGCATGCCCACTATACGCCCTCGCTCAAAGTCCGTCAACTGCACATACGGTTCACGTCCACGCTGTCGCGCCATGCTACCAGTGTTAAAGACTGCGATGGAGCTCCGTATGCCACGGCAAACTGGCTGACACTGACGGCGGCGGTGCACAAATGCTGCGCAGCTAGCGCCATTCGACGGCCAATACCGCGGTTCCTGGTGTGTCCGCTGTGCCGTGCGTGTGATCATTGCTTGTACAGCCCTCTCGCAGTGTCCGGAGCAAGTATGGTGGGTCTGACACACCGGTGTCAATGTGTTCTTTTTTCCATTTCCAGGAGTGTATATGGACGCAGCGAACGGCCGAAGGGAACAACTGCCGTCAACCGCTCTATCCCCAAGTAGCAGCATCTAAATAGCCGCTTTCTCGGACACATATCATTTTATAACACTGATGTGTACCAATTCACAATCTTCGTAATTTTTGTATGAATGGAGTTAAGTTGGCTTTTATTACAGAAATAGTTTTACCTCGACTGCATTCAAATTTTGCCGTCTAGATTTTTTTGAACAGAACTCACAACGGAACTAGAACTTTAAGAGACCTTGTACTGATTGTTATTTAAATCAAGGCCTTCAAACTTGGTATAGCTTAATTATCATCAGGTGCTGTAATCAAAACTTTCTATCATTAATATAAATGAAACTTAACGTACTACAAACAACGACTTAGTGTTCGAAATTTAGTTCTCAGTAAAAAACTCGAAACCTATTACAAGCAGCTAAATAGAGTCCCATAGTTAATGTTTTACTATCGAACTGAAGTTCCATACGAATTTTCATCCTTCTAAGTCTAATTTTTGTTGTTGTATGCCGTGCGGTTCTAGGCGCTACAGTCTGGAGCCGAGCGACCGCTACGGTCGCAGGTTCGAATCCTGCCTCGGGCATGGATGTGTGTGATGTCCTTAGGTTAGTTAGGTTTAATTAGTTCTAAGTTATAGGCGACTGATGACCTCAGAAGTTAAGTCGCATAGTGCTCAGAGCCATTTGTTGTTGCAAAAGGGCTATTTTTAACAAAGTAATTTTCCGATCAAGTTGAAACTTGTAACAGTTAATGTCGACGTACATTTGCGCATTCTGACCTATTTTTGGCTTCCTAGCTTTATTATTTAGCGCCATTTAATTTTTCTTAAAACAATATAATTAGAGAAACATATTCATCTGCTCACTCTGAGAGTTAACAATTTGAACATTAATATATTGAAACATACGTTGACAAAGTTTGGAAAAGCTACTATAATTTTTAGTCTCATCCTTGAATCATGGTGCAATACTTGTATGCTACGCACAGACGCGTTATGATGACGTAGCGTTGTAGCAGTGAACTGGATTAACTTCCGGCACACTCGCTCGCCTCTGTATCTCTCAAACGATACAGCGCTTGTTTCGCCACACAGGTAGTAGTTTTAGTGGTAAATACTGGCTTCTGGCGTAACACTGTGTACTGCACTGCCACAATTTGTTATACAGAAGAAGAAAGTAAGGTACGTAGGAAGTGATGATTTTTAATAATAGCCATTTTGAAGCGTGTTTGATGTCCTTGGAAACTGATTGCCTACGCTTTAACTAGATCACGCTCTAGGCACAGTGTAATTATTTCCATAGTTATCTTGTTAGCTATTGTGTACCGAAAGAGCAACTCTCATCCGTTATTCATTTCGTAACCAGAGATAATTAATTACGTTACATGTCTATTACCAACAAAGTGTTTGTACCATACTACTTCGTAAAGGAGACCGCGTATTTAAAATAAATGAAGTAATTAATTAAGTACACAAGATAATTAGTTAACTGCAGCGATGAAACATTAAAGTCAGTTCCATGATTAACATAAAGGAGTGAGTAAGGGCTGTTATACTCGTCTTCTGAGTAGCGAAGCTTATCATAGTTCACATAAAACTTTTCAATTATGAATTTGCATCGTAGTATTGTGAATTAGGAAAGAAAATGTAAGGCTCTCAGAGCTTCGTCTTGATCATTAGAAATCGAATTAAAGTAATTCAAATTATTCAACCGACTACTGTCAAATCTGAAACTACGTCCCTCCTACTGTTGCATTCGTTGTGTAACGCCCCAACGACCACCTTAAAGTCAATTAAGAAAGAACATGAAGTAGGGAAAGTTATCTTGGCAGTTACGACATCTTTGCCGGTAAGCTAACACGAAAGAGTTTTGTCAACAACTACATTGTACACCACTGAGCATATTTGTTAGCGAAAGAGAGAGAAGAAACATCGTATTTCAGCAATGGACAAATATCCATGTGACAAATGCGAAATTAATATCTCAAAAGTTAAGTCCAAAGTAATGTCATCAGAAATAACTTTTATGTGGAAGAGAGTTATAAGCGCAACGAAGAAATTCAATGCGCCTACAATGCTCTTCCACCGAAGAAGTTGCTTGCTAGAATTCATCCAGTGCAGACGTACGAGAGCAGTTCTGATCTGAATTATTGAGATTGCGAATCGTGACGAGATTGTTTTCGAGTTTAGAAGTGTTTGTTGCGTGACGGGATTCAAGGCTTAAGAAACTGATTTTATGAACTGAGACAGGAACAGATAGACTCATTTAACCGTGCAACACGGGTTAATTGAAATATATTAACGGAATTAGTGAACATTGGACTTGAATTTAAATTAGTTAGATCTTAAGGAGAAGTGAACATTCTATGAAAGAATACACGCAATTAGTCTTGAGTAGGACCCAAGTACACGACATCATGAAGATAAAACAATTACGCTAAAGTGTTGAGTTGTGGTAATTGCCAAGAAACTATAACTCAATCGGACTGACTTAACTTAAACTATTCCGTGTGCGTGTGTTGCGGGAGTTATAAGTATTTAGTGACAAAATAACAATAAACTGTTCGTTACCAGTTAAATATCCGGTGTGGACTACATAATTAAATAGTTTGATAAATGACTGAATCAACGACTACTCATGAAAGGCTATTTCATCGAAGTGCAAATATTCACGTCATTAGTTGAGAAGTGAACTTTAAAATATTTTCGGATTACGACGCAATCTTACAAAGACTGAATCAAAGAGTTTCTCTGGATCTCGCTGCATACCAGCACAACAATTCCATAGCAACGAGACAACAGCATAATAAAAAACTGTTAACTTAAATGTTTCCTCGCAATTAGTGGAGTGTGCTATGCGAACGAAAGAAGAATTGATAACTACTGCAAATCCGGGCAATTAACAATACAATATTAATAATAAAAAAGCATCAATTAAACGAGTTCGCATAAGTGGAAACGCTGCGGACTTGTAATTGAGATACAACGACTACGCAAGGAACTCCTTTTCGGAAGTTTTTCAGGTTTTTTTCTCCCGTTAATCTACGGGGACTGACGTTATGTCGCATCGTGTCTCTACTCTGCCGCGAGAGCTGTGGCAGTAGCAGCTCTACGGCGTCGACTACATCAGCACTCGGTTGGAGTCCGGGGGCACGCGCCACACAGTTGATGAACTATGTTTTAAGTTTTTCCCCAAAAATCCCTGAGAGTTGCTTTATATTTTGAGTAAGAAACGTGTTGCTTTATATTTTATCTCCCTGTCTTTGTCATGGAATGCTGGCTTGACCTCTACGCAAGCCGAAATATACGACACTACATTCGTTGACTGCCAAAAAATTGTCGCTCGCTTTTGTACCGTCAAGTCTTTCAACGCCAGCAAACAGCAGACGAAATAAATTGAACATTTCCTTCGTTGTCTGTGGCAGACACGCCGTGTTGCCACTGCGGCTCCGAACGGCGCACGCAGCGACAATAGTATCCGATCCGCCTATGCCACCTCTCACGTAAGCTGTCAACTTTCCCTCCAGTCACACGTGCTGATTCGACGTTCCATCCTCCGTCTTGTGACTGAGACCTGACAGCCGCATCACGTCGTTGCGAACAAATTTCACCACGTTGTTATTTTTTTATTGTTATTTGCTCTGTGTACTTTACTCTCATTCGTCGACAAGGCTGTCGCGGCGGCCGCCGTCGTTGTCGTTCCTACGCCCCCATACGTTCTTTGACGTGAGTTTCATCCCTCGGGTCTGACAGGCCCGATCGCATGACATCCTTGACTTTTCAATCATTTCGTGGCACCTGTCGATTGAGCGTTGACCTTCTGAAACCGGTAGTCCAATAAAAAAAAAAAAAAAGGATCCAGCCAAAGCCAAGCATTACAGGCCGATATGTCTGCTGGACGTGTTAGGGAACTGCTTGAAAAATTTCTGGCTGACAGACTGGCAGCACACGAAGTGACATGCGGGAGGAGAGACAGGCAATTAGGTTTTCGGCCGGGACGATAGGGCTGTGACCCAGTATTTGGCTCAGTCCCGCACAGGCACCTAGTTGGCGTTATGGCGGACATTAGTGACGCCTTTGACCACCTCTGGTGGCCTTTGTTCTTTAACTACTTACGGGAGATGGAGTGCCTAGGGACGCTTTATGGTTGTCTCAGGGGCTACTGTCAGGGAAGGGACGTCTAGCTATCATCCCCTAGCGTAAGCATCAGTGAAAGGATTACAAAGGGGTGTCCACAGGGCTCTGTCCTGGAGCCACTGTTTTGAAATCTTGACATGGGCCGTTGCTGAAGAACCTGCAGCATAGTGATACCGTGCTAGCGGTGATAGCTTATTCTGACGACCTCCTGTTGGTCGGCGACCTTAGCCACGAGGATTTTGAGCCTACAGTATAGAGGGGAATGCCCCTAGTAGTTGAATCGGGTCGAAAAACCACATGAACATTAATTCAAATAAGTCGACATACTTGCTAATAAAAGGTCCGCTGGTAAGGAATCCAATGGACAGAATCGAGGGCTCGCCAGTTCTTCTGCGTCATGAGGCCCAATACCTGGGCATCGTTGTTGACGAGCATTGGAACTTTGCAGCCTACATAGACACAGTAACTCAGAGATAGCTCGGGGTATTACGTAATCCGATTGGAATTGGACATAGAGGTTCCATCTACCGCCAGGCTTAATTAAACTATACCGTAACAGACTGAAGTCTGTTGAGGATTACAGTTTTGTCGTCTGGGTACATAGGCTCACGGGTGTCATGCCTGCCATGGCTGTGAGGAGAGTGAAAAGACTGTCTTACACTCTGTGTGGCATACAGAACGTCTCTGGTTGGAGATTTATTAATGCTAATGGGGTTCTACCCCTTATGATCAAAATAAGGGAACAGGCTGCATGATACTGGGACAAGAAGGGAAAAATTCAGTAGACGCCTGAAAATCTGGGGATTCAACTAGGGGATAAGATAACGATTAAGAGGCGGGGGGAAGAGCTTTGGCACGTATCTTGGGCAGCAGAGGAATTTGGGAGGACGACCTTTGATTGCTGCCAAATACTATGGAATGTATGGAATTAAAATACTCCCAACCAAGTAAGGGATTGTTGAAGTTCTGTATAGGACATGGAGCGTACCTGGCATATTTATGCCGATTCGAAAAGCAGGCTACACCTGCCTGTGTTTGATGAGCGATAGAGAGCACTGACGACAATGTGGTCCATGAGTGTCCCTCATATAATGACGTAGCAGCCGAACTTAGACAACGATATCCTGAGCATTACAAGTATCACCTACATAGACGAGAGGTAACTTTTCATATATAAAGATATTGGCTAATGAAACCTCTCAGAAGATCTTGAGGGAATTCCTACGGGAAAACGACCACTAATAGAAGACAGGAGATGTAGCTAGGTCGCACCTGTACGTTGGAGCTTGGACTGGCCGTCATTAATGACGGAATCCGCCACGTCTCGGAAGAGAGGGAGATGCGACGATTCTCATGAATTTGACAATAGCTCTTGGTTTAATAGTAGTGTAGAATTAGATTTAGAGTAAGAAGGACATTTTCTGTAAAGTTATTTTTTCAGACGGCTACAGCGAGTAATAAAGTTTTTAGGGCCAGCCCAGTGCCATGGGCACGTCCACAGGGATTAGCTCGGTGGGCATCGGCCGATAGACTGTGATAGGTTTGTGCACTTACTGGCATAACCTGTAACACTGCAGGCAGTAGATTGTAGATCTTGGTAATAAACAAAATAGTAATATTAGTAGTGGTACTAGTAGCAGAATATTCTGTTTGTTTGTTTGTCAATGTAACTGAGAATTTTGCTGCTTGTAGTATTGCTGAAACTGTATGTATAATAATAGGACCTACCAATTAGTTCACGTAGTGGCTTTATTGTAGGTCTGAACAGTATAGAGATTTAAAAAAATATATTACTAAACGCTGAAGCAGATTTTATTCCATTAGTTCTGGAAGAAAATTTATGTTCTCACAGAAAGATTTCTAAATTTTCGTAAAGGTCATTTGCATTTGATCTTAAGTCTTTATTTTTTTTTTTTTTTTTTTTTTTTTTTTTTTTTTTACTGCCAGAGATGAAATTGTACATGTACAGAATGTGAAACTTATTTGATGTTTCTTATTTGCAATACAGATTAATAATATTGTAGCTTGAAATACTTTTAGACGTAAAAGTAATTGAGAAATGAAAATGATAAATTCATGAAGGAAGACAGATAACAGTTTATGATATATATCTTCATGTCACATTACGAATTTGAAAAAAATTATAAAGTAACAAACTTCTTCAGGAATAAATGATAAACGGAAAGCACATAGTTTTGTATTAGAGATCGCACCATGTAACTATCTTGGGAGTGAGGTCTCAGCAAATCATCGTGGCTGTAACATTCGAAGTAGCGCACAAAATATATCTTTAATATTCATTTGATAAATTTATGTGTATGACGCGTATTTGTATTACTCTTATATTACGTTGTTACGGTCATATCTGCTTTACACGGGGTATAATCTCTACATTATTTGTACATCTTGGACTTCTTATTTCAGCGCGTTGTGTGCAAGGTATCTCTGTTGTCTGTAACATTAAAACTTATCTAAGCTTAACAACCAGTTACAATATTTTCATTACATGTATTGCTGTGCCTAAGCTTAATAAACAGTTATATCATTTAAATTACACGTATTACTCAAAAAAATTTCTACATACATCAAAACAGTTTATAAAGCTGATCCATCTCTGTATCCAAGATATTTTATGACAGCTGATCCATCTCTAGGTCCAAGAATTCAGTCTTATCTTAAACCTAGGTCTGTATAAAAATTTCATTATGTACGTCTACATCTACCTGGACACTCTGCAAATCACATTTAAGTGCCTGGCAGAGGATTCATCGAATCACCTTCAAAATTCTCTATTATTCCAATTTCGTAGAGCACGCGGAAAGAACGAACACCTATATATTTCCGTACGAGATCTGATTTCCCTTATTTTATCATGGTGATCTTATCTCACTATGTAGGTAGGTGCCAACAAAATATTTTCGCATTCGGAGGAGAAAGTTGGTGATTGGAATTTCGTGAGAAGATTCCGTCGCAACGAAAAACGCCTTTCTTTTAATGATGTCCAGCACAAATCCTGTATCATTTCTGTGACACTCTCTCCCATATTTCGCGATAATACAAAACGTGCTGCCCTTCTTTGAAGTTTTTCGATGTTCTCCGTCAGTCCTGTCTGGTAACGATCCCACACCGCGCAGCAGTATTCTAAAAGAGAACGGACAAGCGCAGTGTAGGCAGTCACCATAGTAGATCTGTTACATTTTCCAAGTGTCCTGTCAACAAAACGCAGTCATTGGTTAGCCTTCCCCACAACATTTTCTATCTGTTCCTTCCAATTTAAGTTGTAGGTAATTGTAATACCCAGGTATTTAGTTGAATTCAGGGCTTTTCGATTAGACTGATTTATCGTGTAACCGAAGTTTAACGAATTCCTTTTAGCACTCATGTGGATGACCTCATATTTTTCGTTAGTTTTGGTCAACTGCCAATTTTCACACCATTCAGATATCTTTTCTAAATCGTTTTTCAATTTGTTTTGATCTTCTGATGACTTTATTAGTCGATAAACGACAGCGTCATCTCCAAACAACCTGAGACGGCTGCTCAGATTGTCTCCTAAATCATTTATATAGATAGTGAACATCAGACGGCCTATAACACTACCTTCAGGAATGCTAGAAATCACTCCTGTTTTACTCGATAACTTTCGGTCAGTGATTACGAACTGCGACCTCTCTGACAAGAAATCACGCATGCAGCCACATAATTGAGACGATATTCCGTAAGCACGTAATTTCACTAAAAGCCGCTTGTGTGGTACAGTGGCAAAAGGCTTCCGGAAATCTAGTTATATGGAATCAGTTTGAAATCCCTTTTCAACAGCACTCAGCACTTCGTGTGTGTAAAGAGCTAGTTGTGTTTCACAAGAACGATGTTTCCTAAATCCGTGTTCAGTGTGTGTCAATAGACCGTTCTCTTCAAAGTAATTCGTTCTGTTCGAACACAAAATATGCTCCAAAATCCTGCTGCACATCGACTTTAATGATACGGGCCTGTAATTTAGTGGATTACTCCTACTACCTTTCTTGAATATTGGTGTGGCCTGTGCAACTTTCCAACCTCTAGATACGGATCTTTCGTGGATCGAACGATTGTATATGGAAAATGGAAATGAGCGTTTGGAGTCATTGGAAGTGAGGCCCCTTGGGGGGCAGGTCCGGCCGCCTAGGTGCAGGACTTATTACAATTGACGCTACATTGGGCGAGCTGCGCGCCGAATAGGGATGAAATGATGATGAAGGTAGCACAAGCGGGGAATTTATCCCAGGCCCATAGGACGGCAATCCGTCACGCTGACCACTCAGCTATTGGGCGGACAACGGTTGTATATGGTTGTTAAGTATGGAGCTAATGCATCAGCAGACTCCGAAAGGAACCTAACTGGTATACAGTCTGGACCAGAAGACTTGCTTTATTAAGTGATTTGAGTTGCTTCAGTACTCCGAGGATATTAACTTCTACGTTACTCATGTTGGCAGCTGTTCTCGATTCGAATTCTGGAATATTTACTTCGTCTTCTTTTGTGAAGACATTTCGGAAGGCTGTGTTTAGTAACTCTGTTTTGGCAGCACTGTCTTCCATAGTATCTCCATTGTTATGGCGCAGAGAAGGCATTGATTGTGTCTTACCGCTAGTATACTTCACTTACGACCAGAATCTCTATGGATTTTCTGCCAGGTTCGAGACAAAGTTTCGTTGTGGAAACAGTTACAAGCATCTTGCATTGAAGTCCACGCTAAATTTCGAGCTTATGTAAAAGATCACCAATCTTGGGAATTCTGCGACTGTTTAAATTTAGCATGTTTGTTTCGTTGTTTCTGCAACAGTGCTCTAACCCGTTATGTGTACCAAGGAGGATCAGCTCCGTCGTTTGTTAATTTATTTGGTATAAATCTCTCAATTGCTGCCGATAATATTTCTTTGAATTCAAGCTACATCTGATCTACACTTATATTATTAATTTGGAATGAGTGGAGATTATCTCTCAGGAAGGCGTCAAGTGAATTTTTATCTGCTTTTTTGAACAGGTAAATTTTTCGCTTATTTTTGGATGATTTGCGGATTACAATATTCAATCTCGCTACGACAAAACACTCAGAAGATGGAAATGAAATGATCGTATGCCATTGTTGGCACTGCCGGGAATCGAACCTAGGCCCCCTGCGTGGTAGGCGCTAACGCTACGAAGGTGGAGTCAAAAGAAGAAGGGATTAGTAAGACGAAATGCACACATCATCTTGTTTTCAAGAACTTGGTAAATTTTTTTTTTGTAGAATAAGTTATTGTGGAGTACAATGATGATGATGTTTGCTTTATGGGGCGCTCAACTGCGCGGTTATCAGCGCCCATACAAATTCCCAACCTTTGGTCAGTCCAATCTAGCCACTTTCATGAATGATGGTGAAACGATGAGGACAACACAAACATCCAGTCATCTCGAGGCAGGTGAAAATCCCTGATCCCGCCAGGAATCGAACCTGGGACCACATGCTCGGGAAGCGAGAACGCGACCGCAAGACCGCGAGCTGCGGATGAGACTGTTTGTATCTGTTTCGGCATCTGAATTTCTGTGTGTGTGTGTGTGTGTGTGTGTGTGTGTGTGTGTGTGTGCGTGTGTGCGCGCGACTCATTCCAAGTATCCTGTAGTTATCTGTGTTTGTGTGTCTGCTCTTAATTGTGTGTGTGATTGTTCTTGGTGTATAGCTCGTGTAATGTTGAGAGAAGAAAAGTTAGAGTATGAGAGAGTAACTTTTGCTATCACCTATCTTTTCGTGTACAGAAAATTATGAAAAATTTTGTCACAACCTGACGCACCTTGGACCAGACTCTAGAAAGTTAATGGCTTGAGCAGACGTTGATGGAGCCTGGTAGGGCACTAAGAGTGTAAGGCATTTTTATGATCCTTAGCTCGTAGAAACAGCATGTTGGGAGCTGAAAGCAATTGGTGGCGATCTGATCCCTTTGTAAATCTTGCTGGACAGGTCCACAGCTGTACAGGGCAGACAGGGCAGCCCCTCATTGAGACAGGTCTCCAGTAGAACAATGCTGTGCTACCTGCCATGGCGCCAACAGAAGCTGGGGCTGGGGCGATGGTCTAAAGGAACATGTCTACACAGTGGAGTCATAAATCCGGCATCATGTGCAGTCACATGTAATAAAAATTCACAAATTTTGGTGTTCCTTAAGAGTGCAAATAGGCCAGTGAACCACTTCCCCCAGCCACCTCAGCTATATAAGAAAAATCCGGCGTCTGAGAAACGTTAGGAGACAGAATCATTATTACACTTCATAGCTAGGACTAACAGGCTCCAAGGCACAGGCGATTTAGATAAAGATCTTTGAGATTGTATCTGTTCGCTTGTTGCCACAGGGAGAGACGCCACTTGAGAGAGAAGCATCTCTTCCCCCTCCACGAAAACTTAAAAAAAAGTTATTAATTTGCGGCTTCCTTGTTTTCATAGACCCAAGTATCTTAACTCTTGCCCTGGATTGACATGAGTTTGTGCTGTCACGTAGGAGGGGAGATTTAGCGCCTCTAGAGCCCTATGATTGGCTCAAGATCGTGTGAAGGCAGTGTCATTCGTGCACTTTGTGGGAAAACGAAATTTTTTTCTGGAGAGTTGCGAAGCACTCGGGTGCAGGACTTTGGTTTGGCAAGCACTTCTGGTCGAAGCTCTGGCATGTGTGGTTGGTACTTGGGACCTGTCCTGAGACAGTCTGTGTGGTGTCACCGCCAGTCACCACACTTGCTAGGTGGTAGCCTTCAAATCGGCCGCGGTGCGTTAGTATACGTGTCGCCACTATCAGTGATTGTAGACCGAGCGCCGCCACACGGCAGGTCTAGAGAGACTTCCTAGCACTCGCCCCAGTTGTACAACCAACTTTGCTAGCGATGGTTCACTGACAAAATACGCTCTCATTTGCCGAGACGATAGTTAGTATTGACTTCAGCTACGTCATTTGCTACGACCCAGCAAGGCGCCAGTACCAGTTACTATTGATACTGTAATCACGTACCGTCAAGAGCGACGCTCATCATTAATGGATTAAAGTTAAGTATTCCACCAGCTACGTCCGTTCTTCTAAAGTCTAATTTCCTTGTCCTGTTCCAGATTGGTTCAAATGGCTCTGAGCACTATGGGACTCAACTGCTGAGGTCATTAGTCCCCTAGACCTTAGAACTAGTTAAACCTAACTAACCTAAGGACATCACAAACATCCATGCCCGAGGCAGGATTCGAACCTGCGACCGTAGCGGTCTTGCGGTTCCAGACTGCAGCGCCTTTAACCGCACGGCCACTTCGGCCGGCCCTGTTCCAGACCTCACGCCAGCCTGCGTGAGCTAAAACGCGTGCCTTTCGGCTTCCTGTAGTACCCGGTGTTGACTCTCCTGCCAACCCACAACAGTCTGCACTTGCGAGTAACTTAGAGTGGGGAGACTGTGGTGAAGTTCTTACTGTACCGATAGTGTCTTCAAACGTCTCGGCCTACTTGTTTGCTGAGGGCTCACTTATTCGTTTTTGGTTTACCAGTTTTGACGTTTGGTATCCTTGTGCACTCTGTCGTATTAGTGAGCCAAATTGGTCGTTGGTTTGACCAGTGAATGGGTGTGTCACACTCAAATCTACCATGATTTCAGGGCTCTGGTAGAGAGTAAATTGCGATCCGTCTGCCTGATCGCTCGACGTGAGATTTTTGCATTTCTTTCGTGGCCGCGATCGATTCACGGGTAACGCCTCCATATCTCATCTCCACCGCACACATATCGCCAGCTGCAAGTTACATCGCCGCACAAAGTAAACAGGGTAACGTACTGCCGCTCCGGCATTGTCAGGGCTTACAGATTTCAATCGCCACTTGCTCTCAGCTGCACCTATCTAGAGAAACTTCAGCAGATTTGATCAATAAAAGTCTGCTCAGCGTCACATCAATTGAGCTTGTGTTATCCACATTTTTAGGGCCAGAGTACTTGACTCACTGATCACCTAGTTAAACTGTCTCTGCCACCCAGGATCCTTGTCCAGTGTAGTCTTAAATCACCTGTTAGTTGTTTACGGTATTCAATCAATAACTTGTTTAGCATAAATTATGTCTATTTTGGGAAAATAAATGTTCTTAGTACACTAAATTTTGGCTACATTCTCAGTCAATTATATGGTCCCACCAGGGTTACCTTTCAAAGTACGTGTTGTACTATCGGTTATGCCATTCAGTAAGCATCAATTCTCATGCTGTCATAGAATTCGTCCTATACTAGGGTTACAAAAGTCATCGAATATCTCCTAATATCCTGTCGGATCTCCTTTTGCTTGGGTAGTGCAGCAACTCGAGGTGGGATGTAATCAACAAGTTGCTGTAAGTCCCCTGCAGAATTCCCCTGCTTCTATAACGATCCATAACGCTGAAAGTGTTGCCGTTACAGGATTTTATGCTCGAACCGACCTGTCGATTGTGTCCCATAGATGTTCGATTGGTGGCCAAATCATTCACTCGAACTGTCCACAACATTCATCAAGGCAGTCGCGAGCAGTTGTGGCCCAGAGAAATGACGCGTTGTCATCCACAGAAATTCCATCATTGTTTGGAGACATGAACTCAGTTATTAGCTTCAAATGGTCAGCAAGTAGCCGAACATACGCATTTCTAGTCAATGATCGTTTCAGTGGGACCAGAACATCCAGTCAATTTCATTAAAACACAGCCTACGCCATTATGGAGCCAACATAAGCTTGCACAGTGCCTCGTTGACAGTCTGGGTCCATGGCTTCGTTGGGTTTGCGCCACACTCGAACTCTACCATCAGCTCTCACCAACTCAGATCGGGACTCGTCTGACCAGGCTACGGTTTTCTAGTCGTCTGGGGTCCAGCCGATGTGGTCATGAACCCTGGAGAGGCGTTGCAGGCGATATCGTACTGTTAGCAAAGTCTTTCAGCGTCGGTCGTCTGCTGGTATAGCCCATTAACGTCGAGTTTCTCAGCACTATCCTAACGCATACGTTCGCCGTGTCCCGCATTGCTTTCTACCGCTATTTCACGAAGTGTGTGCTTGTGTGTTAGCACTGACAACTCTATGCAAAGGCCGCTGCTCTCGGTCGTTAAGTGAAGGCCGTCGGCGACTGTGTTGTCTGTGGAGAAAGGTAATGGTTGATGTTTGGCATTCTCGGCACACGACACGGTGAATCTCGGAATATTGAATTCCCTAATAATTTCCGAAACAGAAAGTACCATGCGCCTAGCTCCAACTACCATCCCGTGTTCAAGTCTTTTAATTCCCTTCGTGCGGCCATAATCATGTCGGAAATCATTTCACATGACTCACCTGAGTCCATATGACAGTGCTGCCAATGCACTGCCCTTTCATACCTTGTGTAAGCGATAGTACTCCACCGCCCCTTTGCAACTCGCTTGCGAAATCGCCCTCTCAACACAAAATCGCATTTAAAATCTCTTCTCAGACTGATCGAATACCACACTGGCAATTCAACTTCCTATTTAGTTTCATAAAACCCAGAATTCTCTCATAATTGACCTGTCCCCTTTCCGAAACCAGTTTTGATGAAAGTACATAATAATACATTCTCAAAAAGCAAATAATAACAAATTAACCTTATGTATGATTGCCAAAACTGTGTGATCCCATTTATCAAGTTTGTACGTACTGTCACGTGATTTATATAAATTAATGAGCTGCAGGGGATCGGCACGTGTCTGATTTATACGGTGCTTAACTTTTTTATTTTTAAGCCGGGGAAAAGTATCCGCTTTTCTGGTGTTTGTAGTTGATGTTACCTCTGTAACAGTTGAATTATAACTGGCAATGACCGACTTCGAAGCAAGGTATGACAAGAACTGGGAATCACCTCACGAAACTGACAGATTTCATTGCCGAATGGTAATCACTGCTGTTTTTCTTAGAAGAAAATACAAGATGATTCTCAGAAATAAAACCAGAAGAAGAGTCAGCATGCAGTAATTTATCCGAGAACCCAGACCTGTGAGAACTTTAAAACCGCTAGTACCATCACTCATTTTGCAGCAGATCTGGGAATGATTCTAATTGACCCATGTTTCATCAAGGTAATACACTGTTGAACTACCTCCTTCTCTTGTATCGTGAATCTTTATATGCAAAATATAGTTCATGCTGCACCTATGTCACTTCTGCGAACTAAAAACTCTCTTCCTAACATATTTAGAACCAATGTCTTTTAAAATTCTTTACCTTGATGAAGCACTTACCATTGAAGCCTGCATAACTGTAACAAGTTTTTGTTGCGTAAGGCATTTATCATTCAATGAAGAACTTTAAAACATCGTTGTTAAAACCATACATTTGTGTTACAGGTTCTTGCGATTTCGATACTTTCCAGGCTATACGAAACCAGCTGATTCTACGGTTCCTACATATCTGACACTTTCGTTTACAATTCTGGCTGGTTTGGTTGGTTGGGAAGGAGACCAGACAGCGTGGTCATCGGTCTCATCGGATTAGGAAGGATGGGGAAGGAAGTCGGTCGTGCCCTTTCAGAGGCCCATCCCGGCATTTGCCTGTAGTGATTTAGGGAAATCACGGAAAACCTAAATCAGGATGGCCGGACGCGGGATTGAACCGTCGTCCTCCCGAATGCGAGTCCAGTGTGCTAGCCACTGCGCCACCTCGCTCGGTTATTTACAATTCTGTTTAGAGTTCTCTTGCCGACACCACATGGTTCTGGAGTTCTTTCTTGTATTTTCCAATGTCAACAGTAGAAGACCTGCTTTTAAATTCACGTTTGAAAAAGTTATAAATGCGGCAAATAATCCGCCTAACCTGCTTGTGAAGCACTTCACATTTATTGCCGTCCCCTGAATTTTCTTTGAATCACACTTAAACATTTACAAGATACACATTCACAGCTACACTGCAGCAAAAAAAGAAATGGAAACAAATAAATTGATAGCAGAATTAATAATTCGGTTGTCGCGAAGTACGTAGAAGCGAGATTCTCGCTCTCTCTGCAAGCCGCTCGGACAGAGAATGCTAGTATTATTGGCCACCAGTGGCTAGTGGAAGGGATTGCGCAGAATGGCTGAAAATTGGGCCGCCTTTTCACATGACACGAACTTTTATCTGATGGTAAAGGGTGGAAAATAGAGGCTAAATAAGAAATTTCAAACATATGAACTAATTTAGCTATGGTGCTCTAAATGTATTGCATCTGTGAATATTATCGAAGAGAATGGCTCAAATGGCTCTGAGTACTATGGGACTCAACTGCTGTGGTCATAAGTCCCCTAGAACTTAGAACTACTTAAACCTAACTAACCTAAGGACAGCACACAACACCCAGCCATCACGAGGCAGAGAAAATCCCTGACCCCGCCGGGAATCGAACCCGGGAACCCGGGCGTGGGAAGCGAGAACGCTACCGCACGACCACGAGATGCGGGCGAAGAGAATGAATCACGTACATGTCCTTTTACAAACAAGGTACCAGATAATGGCCTATAGGACGTAATGCAAGCGAATGCCCAATACGTGCCGCAACTGGATTACAACGAAAGAATACGATGTGTGAAAGGATAAGCATTTACGAGAATGAAAAAAAATCTCTTGCGATCAGAGTGTGCACTAGGTGTAGGACTGATTGATGGTTCAGAATGGAGTACACTATGGTTTGAAATTCAAGTTTTTTTTTTTTGCTGACTCTAGTACACTAGGACGATGAGCAAAGACGTTGAAAGACAGCCTAATGGATTTTGTGCACTGTTGGCCATTTAAATTGCAACCACAAACGTAATACACCTTTAGATATGAATATTATAGAATCGCTGAGAGAGAATAAGAAAGAACTGATCAATGTTGAATTAAGTATTTTAATTTGATTAAATAGCAAAGCACAAGATGACAAATTATAATTAGTTTTTAATAGAGAAAAAAATGGTTCAAATGGCTCTGAGCTCTATTGGACAACTGCTGAGGTCATCAGACCTCTATAACTTAGAACTACTTAAACCTAACTAACCTAAGGACGTCACACACATCCATGCCCGAGGCAGGATTCGAACCTGCGACCGTAGCGGTCGTGCGGTTCGAGACCGTAGCGTCTAGAACCGCTCGGCCACCTCGGCCGGCTTTTAATAGACACTGTTGCTCTTTGATAGTAAGACGCGATTGTGACTAATTGTGCCTACTTTTATAACTATTACAGGGTGGCGCATGAAATGTGTAATCATTTTGTTTTTGAATATAAACTTTATTGTCAATACAATCTGGAAGGAACATATACTACAATGAAGAGCCGTCCATATAGAAATGTTCTAACTCAGCACGTGCTCAATATGTCAACCATTTCGTTTCCTAACTTCCTTCCAACGAGCACTGAAGTTAGTGATTACCCTACGGCATATGTCTTCCGTAATTTCACTGCAAGCTTGAAGAATAAGTCTTCTGAGCTCCATTAAATTCCACAGCTTCTTGCTACTGCCTTCCCTTCAACACGCAGTGGTTCATGCAAGATGGAACCAGGCCACATACTGCAAACACTGGGTTGGAGTTTTTACATGAGCATTTCGACATGCGGATCATTTCACTCAGGTTTCCAGGTCCCTTCAATGACGGACAAAATTGGCCCCCCAATAGTCCAGACCTCAATCCATGTGACTTTTTTCTTTGGGGGTACCTAAAGGGAAAAAAATTTCCCGAAACGTCCACGTGATTTAATGGAGCTCAGAAGACTTATTCTTACCTATAACAGAGTTTTAGAATTTTTATCACGTAACTGTAATTGCTCATTGAGGATTAAATGGTCGTTACGGGAAAAATGTTTGAAAATTTCCAAATGTTCAAGAATATCAAGTCCGAAGCCTTTCTTTTCAGTATGTGAGATACTAATATCATGAACATCTTTAGGTTTGTGTCCTGTGATAAGAAGGTGGTCAGCGAATGACGAATTATGTACGTTCGTACCATTTTTTCCTAATACAATTACGTGATAAAAATTTCTTTGATGGTGTAAAGCCCTTGCTTAAAATCACTTAACGCGGAATATTGCTATTATGCTTCCCGTACTGTAGCCTTAAATATTGTTCTCTCTCTCCCTGTTTTACAGTATAATATTTTGTTCAACCTTCGATCTTTTATATACTATCTGACATAATGTAATCAGCACATTACGTGCACTCCTGTTCCAATGCTTCTGACAGGTGTTGTCACTGTAAATTACAAGCATTCAATACTAGATGGCGCGATCCAAGGTGCCGACTTGCTAACATCGACGGCGCGCGCGCCTGTCAGTCTGATGCTGCTTACAGTGCCGGCCGCACACGCAACCCTTAGCGGCGCGTCTTATTCAAGTTGTGCATTCCTAGGAAAATTTTATAATGTACAAATATATTTTGTCTTTAACGTGAGCACTGTTGCTCTAAACCATTTCAAAACTATTTACTCTATGTAAGTATGCTTTCTTTGTCTACTGTACCGTAGCAGTTAGCTATGATGTAATTTTATTACATATGTTTAATTTAATAATTTTTATATTATTCTAAAACTCTGTTTTAGGTAATGTAAAATTTTTTTACTTCTGATGAAGGCTGCCTTAGAGCAGTTGAAACCTAGGTAAAGTTGAAAATTTTTTACCTGTGCAACCGAAGAGCTGTATTTTCAAGTAATATTATAAATGTTTTTTCTCCTGTTTAATGAGCGACGCAGAAAGGTGCTGGAGATAACGGCAGCCTCGGCCTCCCAGTCAGCCATACCAGCTATTGGACATGTTCGCCTCATCGTCGACGGCCATAGGACAAAGAAGATTGAAGGGAGCATCGCCGGCCGGGGTGGCCGAGCGGTTCTAGGCGCTACAGTCTGGAACCGCGCGACCGCTACGGTCGCAGGTTCGAATCCTGCCTCAGGCATGGATGTGTGTGATGTCCTTGGGTTAGTTAGGTTTAAGTAGTTCTAAGCTCTAGAGGACTGATGACCACAGCAGCTAAGTCCCATAGTGCTCAGAGCCATTTGAACCATTTTTGAAGGGAGCATCAAATTCTCGCTGTGCCGATTTTTGGGAAACAAAAAATGAAATAATACATTTGGAACTTGCTTTTTATTCAATCAGTCTCGTTGATTCTGTATCACGAACTGGAACTGTACAGTCGGATAGCGTGTATGATGTACTTATACGCTGCATGGCATTATCTCGAAGTTACGTGAGAAATATTTGTACAGCAAGATGTAAATAAAATGTTGTGAAGTGTTTTAAAATATATCTAACGATTTTCACTTGCGTTTGTAGGAAGTGTGTGAACTGAATACCTGTCTGAATTTTCTGGGAGCGTCTTATTATCTTCGAGCTTGGATGTTTGACTGAAAAGTTTACTATGTTTCAAGCAGCTGGTAAAAATTCTCCTAAGTTTAATTTCACGCAATGAGGCAACTCAGGCGCCCCCCCCCCCTTCTCCCCCATCAGGAGATTGATTTTGTGTGACTTAACTTCTACTAGTAAGGAATTACTAACTTCAAATACGTTTCTGAACTAAGCTTGAAATGTGCACTTATTTTAATATCTTGAAGTGAATAATTTAATTTCGAAGCAGATTCTAATATACTCGGTGAGGTCCAGCATTGTGACTCAGAGATGCAATCACACTGAGTTACAGATCAGTTGTAGACTCTCTGGTGAGTTATTACTACTTTAATTTACCCGCAAGCCGGGATTAAAATATTTCATATAGTTCTCAGGATCCAAACTGACGTCAGTGCTTACAAATTAAAAGAGGGAGTGATATATTTCTTCGTTTCCATCTAGAGACAACTTGACACGAGAAGGTATTAAGTTTTGTAGTGAATGTGGCACATTAAGATACGGAAGTTAAGAGCTTGCAGACAGCAATGGTAACACCGATAAACAATATTACTAAGATAGGGAAATGAACTGAAATTGAACACTGATTTACCTTTTTGGTCCCACAGACTACTGATGGCCCACGTCCGCTCCCGGTAGCTGAATGGTCAGCGTGCCGCATTGTCAATCTTCTGGGTCCGGGTTCGATTCCCGGCTGGGTCGGGGAATTTTCTCCGCCCAGGGACTGGGTGCTGTTCTGTCCTCATCATCATCCTATCATCCTCATCGACTACAGGTCGCCGAAGTGGCGTCAAATTGAAAGAACGGCACCCGGCGAACGGCCCGCCCGACGGGGGGCCCTAGCCATAAATAAAATAAACTAACTGCCCACAATTAAATTGCGAAGCAATAAGAACCTATATACATTGATGGATATCTTCAGATGCAAGTGTCTTACAATCTACGTAGGTGTATCAAATGACTATTACGAGAGGCAGCACGCTACATGAATTCGTGATACTGGTCTGACAACGCAGTTATCATAACGAGTAAGATCGTATCACTCCGTACATGGTGACCGTTGAGAAGGGACATACAGCGTTGGAAAAGTGAGGACCAAAATACAAAATTTAAAACGTAAAGTAAAATTTTTCATTCAGAAGGAATAGTTTGAGGAGAATGCGGTACAATCGGCCGAGGTGGCCGAGCGGCTCTAGGCGCTTCAGTCTGGAACCGCGCGACCGCTACGGTCGCAGGTTCGAGTCCTGCCTCTGGCATGGATGTGTGTAATGTCCTTAGGTTAGTTACGTTTAAGTAGTTCTAAGTTCTAGGGGACTGATGAACTCAGATGTTAAGTCCCATAGTGCTCAGAGCCATTTGAGCCAGAAGGAAGATGACGACCGGAAGAGACAGGAGGCAACAGAGGGGCTGAAACATAAGACTTACTCGAAGACTTGAGAACGGGGGAAGAGGCCTTGGGTGATGAACCAGAGTATTAAATTTGTACAGATAAAGATTCGATAGCTCCTGGGGGTTGGTTCGAGTTGGCAAGTATCTGTCAACGCTAGGAGTCAGCGCAGTAGTAGTTCGCGGATCCTTATTCATTGGATCGAGCAGCTAACTGAAACAGTGGCAGTCATCAGAGAACACACTACAAATTATTAACAGTCCAGATGAGATCGAGGTGTTGCTGGGCAATGAGTTTCCATGACCGTTTAAAGTGTCTATATGAGGATAGATAAACACACTAACTATCTGATACATACACTAAATCTGCAATCACTTATTGGAATGAGACAGTAGTTTTCGTATGGGTTGAATGTAGCTGGTAATCATGGCAACTAAAGGGCAAACGACGGAGTATGTTTGCGTTATGAATGACTAAAGGACATGCTTGAAACGTGTCTGACACTAATGAATGACATCCTGGTTATCAATAATGGTAAACTGGATACTGGTTTAAAAGAACTTAATGGTACATTTAACTCTTAATAATAATAGGATGGGTACTGATTTGAAAGAACATAGTGACAGTTTAGCTCTTAGTAACGCTAAAATGGAAAGCGGATTAAAAGATGTGATAGACAACTGAAGCAGAGGACAGGATATTAAGGAACAATTTACCAAAAACCTAACCAACACACACCAGCAATCAGACGTGCATATTCAGAAAAAGAGGCAATGAATCTGAAAATCGATAAATTAATTGTAAAGCTTAGCGATTTCAAACTCAATTCTAAGAGCGATCTGCAGATGAAGATTACAGAAATATTAAGAATGAAGTCCAAAATATAAGTACGATATCAGCACGGGTTTGGAGACTTTTAAGACTGAGAAGTTTCAGTTACAGCTGGATAACTTAGAGAAATTAAGTGAAACATTAGAGACATAACAGGAACATTTAAAATAATATAAAGTTGCCAAAAGTAAGTGGTCGAATCAATTCTAAGTGCGTTAGAAATTAAATGAAGGGATAATATTTGTCTGTATCGGACGGAAACTGTCACCTGGAGGAGCAAAGTCATATCCACTGAAGTGCCAAAGAAACTGATATAAGCATGCGTATTTGAATACAGAGATATGTGAACATGCATAATACGGCGATACGGCCGGCAATGCCTATGTAAGACAACAAGTGTCTGACGCAGTTGTTAGATCGGTTACTGCTGCTGCAGTGGCAGATTATCAAGATTTAAGTGAGTTTGAACGTGGTGTTACAGTCAGCGAACGAGCGATTGTACACAGCATCTCCGAGGTAGCAACGTAGTGGGTATTTTCCCGTGCGACCATTACACGAGTGTACCGTGAATATCAGGAATCTTGTAAAACATCAAATCTCCGACATCACTGCCGCCGGAAAAGGACCCTGCAAGAACGGGACTAACGACGACTGAAGAGAGTAGTCCAATGTCGCAGAAGTGCATCCCTTCTGCAAATTTCTGCAGGTTTCAATGCTGGACCATCAATAAGTGTCGGCGTGCGAACCATTCAACAAAACATCATCGATATGGGCTTCCGGAGCCGAAAGCCCACTCGTGTACCCTTGATGACTGCACGACACAAATATTTACGCCTCGCACCGACATTGGACTGTTGATGACTGGGAACGTGTTGCTTGGTTGTACGAGTCTCTTTCCAAATTGTATCAAGCGGATAGACATGTACGGGTATGGAGACGACCTCATGAATCCATGGACCCTGCATGTTGGCAAGTGACGTTTCAAGCTGGAGGAGGCTCTGTGATGTCGAGGGGCGTGTGAAGTTGGAGTGATATAGGACCCCTGACACGTCTAAATACGACTCTGGTAGGTGACACGCACGTAAGAATCCTGTCTGGTCACCTGCAGCCATTCATGTCCATTGTGCATTCCAATGGTCTTGGACAATTATAGCCTGACACTGAGACACTCCACACGTCCAGAATTGCTACAGAGTGGCTCCAGTAACGCTCTTCTGAGTTGAAACACTTCCGCTGGCCACCAAACTCCCCAGACATGAACATTATTGAGCATATCTTGGATGCCTTGCAGCACACTGTTCAGAAGAGATCTACACCTACTCGTACTTTTACGGATTATTAGACAGCCCAGCAGAATTCATGGTGTCAAGTCCCTCCAGCATTACTTCAGGCATTAGTTAAGTCCATGCCACGTTGTGTTGCTGCACTTCTGCGTGCCTTCGGGGCCCTACACAATATCAGGCGGGTGTACCAGTACCATTGGCTCTTCAGTATAGAAAGAAGGGGAACTTTGTTGCAGCAGTCCAAGTCACAAATAAATAGGTCGCTGGTACAGGGGTCAGATGAAAATATCAAAAATAGCAATTAAAGTACTATAAGTAGCTTCAAGGAGATGTTCCAAAAGGATGATGTGTTGTTGTTGTTGTTGTTGTTGTGGTCTTCAGTCCAGAGACTGGTTTGATGCAGCTCTCCATCCTACTCTATCCTGTGCAAGCTTCTTCATCTCCCAGTGCCTACTGCAACCTACATCCTTCTGAATCTGTTTAGTGTATTTATCTCTTGGTCTCCCTCTACGATTTTTACCCTCCGCGCTGCCCTCCAATACTAAATTGGTGATCCCTTGATGCCTCAGAATATGTCCATCAAGCGATCCCTTCTTCTAGTCAAGTTGTGCCACAAATTTCTTTTCTCCCCAATTCTATTCAATACCTCCTCATTAGTTATGTGATCTACCCATCTAACTTTCAGAATTCTTCTGTAACACCACATTTCGAAAGCTTCTATTCTCTGCTTGTCCAAACCATTTATCGTCCAGTTTTCACTTCCATGCATCGATACAAGAAGAAAAGAAAAACCGGTTGGGTGAGTGAAGCAAGTTATGGAAGTGTGGGAATTTGACAGTGGAACTGGCTGGCCGTAGAAGAGCCCTTATTTTAAACCGATAGGGTACATTCAGTTCTATTCGTAAAATTTTTCGTAGGGGGATTACCTTCCTAGTAGAGTGACATTAACATGATCGACTTTGCTATTGGTAAATCAGAAGATGAAGCCCCAGAGTGAGAAATCTTAAATAGGAATAAGTTTAGAAGTCCGAGATCAAAGAGGCATGCTGAAACACTGGGGATCAGGAGAAGCATGCCGTGAAATTTTCAGATCCTAAACAGTATTGCAAAAATGGGAAGGTTATAAAGATTACTTTCAATGACATTTAGACAGGTCTAAATTTTTAGATAAAGACATGGATGAACAACAGCTGATTCCTTTACTAACTAATCGTCTACCTTTTACGATAGAATCAATGTTACTTGTCAAGTTGTGCAATAAAATAACCGAATTATTGCATTATCTTAGGCAACTAAATACTGTACATGAGAAGCAAGAGTAAGAATGGGCGAGGAGAAATCGAAAATGCTGCTCCAATTAACAGAAGAAATTCAAACAACAATGCAGATACTGTAAAAGCCAGTTCCGTGAAACAAAATGAACTAAACTTAATAATAATCGTGGAACTAGGAATCACAATAATTACTACTACCAAGGGCAACCAGCTATTAGTTCATCTAATAATCAACAGCGTGTAATAACCTGAGTGGACGAAATCGTGGGAAACGAAGTAGATACTACAGTAGAGGACATGTTGTATGACCAAGAATAATGAATTATCGTCCCAGGGGCTGGGTTTACAATCTTAGAGACGGGAATGACAGCTAAGAGAGGAATTTTTGGAAGAATGGGTAAGTGGCAATGAAAAAGAAAATACGAAACTTTCAACGGTCAGAATAGAGTGGGAACATGCAGTAAGTATGACTCTGGACTCAGGAACTGATTACAACGTTTTGATTAAAGAATTTGTTGAACTAACTTGGTGTAACAGAAAATAACTGACCTATCATATAATAGATGTCCACATTGTTCCAGTCACTGAAGTTCGAGGGGAACCGACAGAGAAGAGGTATTATTACCAATATCAATAGGTCCTTTGAAGTGTGACTGTATCTTCCTAGTAGTGCCACAATTAAACGTGGCAGTATTGTTCTGACTAGATTGACTCGAAAAGTATGATGCTATTTTGGATTTTTCAGGTGAGCAGTTGATTTTCCAAACGGAAGGGCGTAAATAAGCTTGTGGACCATCATACTGAGGAAGGAGAAAAAGAAAAACAATTTATATTTCCTTGTACTCTTGTGAGGGTAACTAATAAAAAGTAATTATGAATATGAAATCAGAGATACTAGTGACATTGAACTTCAAAGGAAGTTAGTGGAGAAGGTAAAAAGCACTAATGTTTGAAGTACCCTGCAAAAGGATGACCTGTTAAAATTATTAAGAAGGTGTAAAATTGTGTTTTCAGATCAACTGGGCAGTATAAAAGGTTACAAATGTCAATTACAGTTTAAAGAAGGGAAGCCTTTCCTTGTGAAGCTGAATTCAATACTGATGGCATTAAAAGAACCTGCTAGCAAAGAAATTAATAGAAGCATATGTAATTGAGCAATCGAATAGTTCTTGCAATAATGTGCTTCTTGTGGTGAGGAAACTGCGTGGAAACATCAGAGACGTTCACAATGTTCGGACACTTAATTAATATGTAAAAATGCAAAGGGACAGACCATTTGTTTCGAAGAAATGTTAGTAAGATTATATGGGGTGAAATACGTTAGCTGTATGGATCTGACCTGGAGCTGTTGGCAAATTAGGTTATACAACAGATCTAGGCCATTCACTGCTTTTTTGTTCAGAGGATGGTCATATCAGTTTACAGTTTTACTGTTATGACTAAATGTCTCAGTAAGTATCTTCATGCAGACGATGGACCAGGTTGCGGGTACATTTTTATTGCTAAGCATTGTGGTGTATGTAGATGATGTGTTCATTATTGCAAGTTCTTGGGTAGAAGATAATGAAGCATCGGAAGAGGTATTGGAAAAGTTTTTGGAAAAGGGTATCACAATAAAACCAATTAAATCGTTGTTTGCAGTCCAAGAAGTGAAATATTTATGTTATATCGTCAGAAGGAATGGAATAAGGCCTGACTGACAAACAATTGAGTGAATTGCTAGTTGTCTGTATCCTTCATGAAAAAAGCAATTAAAATAATTCATTGGAATTATCCATTTTTATAGAAGCTATATATCTGACTTTAGTGTGGTGAGCCCAGATAGCTTAAATTTATTAAAGGAAAATCATAAGTGGATGTGGGGTCCAAAGAAGAAATATTTTTATTAATCTAAAAAATGCGTCAGTATACACTAATCTATTGCGCTATGTTAGATTTAATTAGGTGTTTAAGATGGCTTTTGATGCATCGGAAGTTCTGAATCTCTTGTGAAACCTTTCAAGGAGATTTTGATAAGCCTGAAAACCATACCAGTATTGCATATTCAAGGAGAGAATTTAAATAAACATAAGCTGAATTATTCAGTAACAAAGAAGGAAGCTCATGGTGTTATTCGGAATTTTCAATGGTTCCGGTGTTTCCTAGAGGGAAAGAGGGCTATTATCTGTACAGATCATAAAGCTTTGTCATTGTTAATGAACAGTATGTTGATGCAATAAAGATTGAAGCGCTTGGTATTATTTATTCAAGAATCTGAATGTGGAAGGAGAACGGAATGTTATTGCTGACACATTATCACATCGACCTATAGGAGTGAACAGTGTACAACGAAGGAAGGCTATTCCACATATACACTCCTGGAAATGGAAAAAAGAACACATTGACACCGGTGTGTCAGACCCACCATACTTGCTCCGGACACTGCGAGAGGGCTGTACAAGCAATGATCACACGCACGGAAGAGCGGACACACCAGGAACCGCGGTGTTGGCCGCCGAATGGCGCTAGCTGCGCAGCATTTGTGCACCGCCGCCGTCAGTGTCAGCCAGTTTGCCGTGGCATACGGAGCTCCATCGCAGTCTTTAACACTGGTAGCATGCCGCGACAGCGTGGACGTGAACCGTATGTGCAGTTGACGGACTTTGAGCGAGGGCGTATAGTGGGCATGCGGGAGGCCGGGTGGACGTACCGCCGAATTGCTCAACAGGTGGGGCGTGAGGTCTCCACAGTACATCGATGTTGTCGCCAGTGGTCGGCGGAAGGTGCACGTGCCCGTCGACCTGGGACCGGACCGCAGCGACGCACGGATGCACGCCAAGACCGTAGGATCCTACGCAGTGCCGTAGGGGACCGCACCGCCACTTCCCAGCAAATTAGGGACACTGTTGCTCCTGGGGTATCGGCGAGGACCATTCGCAACCGTCTCCATGAAGCTGGGCTACGGTCCCGCACACCGTTAGGCCGTCTTCCGCTCACGCCCCAACATCGTGCAGCCCGCCTCCAGTGGTGTCGCGACAGGCGTGAATGGAGGGACGAATGGGGACGTGTCGTCTTCAGCGATGAGAGTCGCTTCTACTTTGGTGCCAATGATGGTCGTATGCGTGTTTGGCGCCGTGCAGGTGAGCGCCACAATCAGGACTGCATACGACCGAGGCACACAGGGCCAACACCCGGCATCATGGTGTGGGGAGCGATTTCCTACACTGGCCGTACACCACTGGTGATCGTCGAGGGGACTCTGAAAAGTGCATGGTACATCCAAACCGTCATCGAACCCATCGTTCTACCATTCATAGACCGGCAAGGGAACTTGCTGTTCCAACAGGACAATGCACGTCCGCATGTATCCCGTGCCACCCAACGTGCTCTAGACGGTGTAAGTCAACTACCCTGTCCAGCAAGATCTCCGGATCTGTCCCCCATTGAGCATGTTTGGGACTGGATGAAGCGTCGTCTCACGCGGTCTGCACGTCCAGCACGAACGCTGGTCCAACTGAGGCGCCAGGTGGAAAAAGCATGGCAAGCCGTTCCACAGGACTACATCCAGCATCTCTACGATCGTCTCCATGGGAGAATAGCAGCCTGCATTGCTGCGAAAGGTGGATATACACTGTACTAGTGCCGACATTGTGCATGCTCTGTTGCCTGTGTCTATGTGCCTGTGGTTCTGTCAGTGTGATCATGTGATGTATCTGACCCCAGGAATGTGTCAATAAAGTTTCCCCTTCCTGGGACAATGAATTCACGGTGTTCTTATTTCAATTTCCAGGAGTGTATTTCATAAAACACAGTGTGAAAGAGAGTAATGGAAGAACATGAGTGCAAGCTATAATGCAGGAGCAGCGATTGGATAACTATTTAAGCCGAATATGGGCCTCCACTGGTTAGTGTTTCAGGATGTTTTGTACAGCAGAAACGTTGTAGATGAACTGATTTAGTGTTTCAGGATGTTGCAAGCAATACTGCGAGAGCAACGGTTGGATAATTATTTTTTAAAAGCCAAGTATGGCTGTCTGTGGAGAATGATAGTACATCAACTGAGAAAAGAGCCCACTGGTTAGTATTTCAGGATGTTTTGCACTGCAGAAACGTTGTAGATGAACTGATCTCATATATATACTTGTGGTGTGGTCATTTTGGCATTAAAATGTTTAGCTCACATTAATAATTTCTATTGTTGGAAAGCTACGGCAGACTAGTAAAGAAAAACTTTCGGCAATGTGTTACGTCTCAAGAAGCCTAAGTCATAAAGCAACGTGGTAAAATAAGTTTTCATCCCATAATCAACAAGGGATTTGTGTGCAATAGATTTTTTGAACAACTACCAATAGGACGAGGTGGCGTTAAATACGCATTAATTGTACCAGAATGCTGCTCAAAGAGTAGTATGTCTGTGTGATTTAAAAACAGCCACAGCATCGATTGTGAGCAAATGTTTGAGAGATGATTATTTCGTACAACACTGCAACAGGTTGATTTTGTGTGAATTAAATTGCACTAGTAAGAAGTGCCGAACATTTAAATACGTTTGTGAACTAAGGTTGAATTGTTCACCCATTAAATATCTTGAAATGAATAATTAAATTTTGAAGCAGACTTTAATATACTGTGTGAAGTCCAACACTGCGACTCAGAGACGCAACTACAATGACTTACCGTTCGGCGAAATTCTTGTTATTTGAATTTAACGCAAGCTGGGTTTAAAATATTGCATATAGATCTCAGGATCCAAACTCATGTTAGTACCTACGAATTAAAAGAGGGAGTGAGTTATTTTTTCAGTTGCATCTAGAGATAACTTGTGACATTCAAAGGTGTTAAGTTTTCTCGTGAAGGCTATATATTACGATATGGAAGTTAAAAGTGATCGCAGGTAGTGACGCCAACAAGGATAATCGTTATTACTATGACAGCGAACTGAGCTGAAATGGAAGTCTTATTTATCTCTCTGGTCCTCATATACTATTGCTGCCCATAATTCAATTGCGAAGCACCAAGAACCCGGTTACACCTCTAAATATTCTCGGATGCAAGTGTCTTAGCTACCTACGTAGCTGTATCGAGTGTATATTACGAGAAATAGTCACGTTACCGGAATCACTACTACCGATCTCACAACGCAATTATCTTAGTGAGAAAGCTCATACCACTGCAGACTGAATATAAAATCATGAATATTGAAGAATAATACGTGGCAATTATCTTTTTAAACACACGAGTTTTATTGTTCTAGATACGAGTCACATTTCCCTACATCTGTTTGTAATACATATACACAATCTTGTCCACAGTTCGGACAATAAGTTCAGAATTACGAAGTTGCTCTAATGGCGTCTCTTAAAAAATTCAAATCATCTGTACAGACCACTATCCCAACAGAACCTCCCAGAAGAATCCTTTTTTCCCGTTAACTTTCCAGGATTGAAGCCTCATTGCAATGCATATAGCTTCAATACTACTGTTTCTCACTGGTGGTGGTGGATAAATACAACCTCTGGCGCGCAGCTTTTGTGCACTCGTAAATTATTCAAACTGTACATTATCTTTACACGATATACTACAAGATGACTAGCGGCCGAGAGGACAGACATACAGCCGGCCGCGGTGGTCTCGCGGTTCTAGGCGCGCAGTCCGGAACCGTGCGACTGCTACGGTCGCAGGTTCGAATCCTGCCTCGGGCATGGATGTTTGTGATGTCCTTAGGTTAGTTAGGTTTAAGTAGTTCTAAGTTCTAGGGGACTAATGACCACAGCAGTTGAGTCCCATAGTGCTCAGAGCCATTTGAACCATTTTTTGACAGACATACAATGATCAGCCAGAATATTATGACCACCTGTTTAATAATCCGTCTGTCCACCTTTGGCACGCACAACAGCGGGGAAGCATCGTGGAATGAAAGCAATGAGGCCTTGTTAGGTTGCTGGAGGGATCGTCACCACATCTGCACAAAATTTCGGGGACGGGGAGATGAGGTGTCGAGGCACGTTCAATCGCATCCCAAATGTGTTAGATCTGGTTCAGATCTGGGCACTTGAGAGGTCAGCACGTCAACTGGAACTCGCCATTGTGTTCCTCGAACCACTCCATCACACTCGAGGCCTTGTGACATAGTGAATTATCTTTATGAAAAATGCCACTGCCGTCGTGAAGCATGATCATCATGAACGGGTGTACGTGATCCGCAATCGGTGTACGATACTCCTTTGACGTCATGGTGCCTTGTACGAGCTCCACTGGACCCGTGGATGTCCACGTCGATTTTCCCCAGAGCGAAACCGCCACCAGCTTCTCTCAATCCCGCAGTACGGGCGTCATGGAGCTGTTTCCCTGGAAGACGATTTTTTGGGCCCTCCCATCGGTATGATGAAGAAGATGTCTGGATTCATCACACAATTCAACGCTCTGCCACTGCGCCAAAGTCCAGTGCTTACGATCACGTGCCCATTAAGGTCATAGTTTCGACGTCGCGGTGTTAACATTGGCACACGCCTGCGTAGTCGACTGCGGAGGTTCATCGTTAGGATTGTTTGGTGCATTGTGTGTTCAGACACACTTGTACTCCGACCAGCATTAAAGTCTGATTTTGGTTCCGCCAGAGTTCGCCGCCTGTCCTGTTTTACCAGTCTGCCCAACCTACGACGTCCGATATCTGTAATGAGGGGTGGTCGGTTAACCCCACGACATCTGGACATGGTTTCACTCTGATTTCGCCACGTCCTGAAGACACTTACCACAGCGCTCGTCGAAGACCCAACAAGTCGTGCAGTTTCCGAAATGATCGTGCCAAGGCCCTGGTCCATAACAATTTGTCCTCGGATCAAACTTAGGTAGATCGCGCACCATCCACATTCTACATGCGGACAGGACGCTCACTGATACTGCATACACCATGTGTGTGTGTGTGTGTGTGTCTGACTAGCAGTCGTTCCTCGCCACGTGACGCTGCTATCACCTGGACGGGTTTATATCGACAGTAGGTCGCTGATTACAATTTTGTGGGTTATCTGCATATTGTTCGCTGGATTGTACATCTACGCCGGCCGTTGTGACCGAGCGGTTCTAGGAGCTTCAGTCCGGAACCGCGCTGTTACTATGGTCGCAGGTTCGAATCCTGCCTCGGGCATGGATTTGTGTGATGTCCTTAGGTTAGTTAGGTTTAAGTAGTTGTAAGTCTAGGGGACTGATGATCTCAGATGTTAAGTCTCATAGTGCTCAGAGCCATTTGAACCATTTTTTTTTTTTGTATATCTACGTTATGTACCTTCAGTCAGGAAATGGACTTCTTTACGGCAAGGCAAGTGTGTCGACGTGTGGAACACCACTGATTCTCTGCACGACAACCATTGTAGCAGCTCTACTTCACGCGACAGCAAAGATAGGTACAACAACCGTGCTGCGCCCAGCAACAACAGTAGCCACAGGAGTGACCCCACGTCGTCTTTTCGGATGTGTCGTGTTTCGACCTGCAGTATGGCAGTAGACGTACACGGTCGTCACATTAATATGACCCCCATCTATGTTCGACTTCAACGTACAATATCAACTCATAGACAGTTGGTGGCAGCATTAGCAGTTTAGGCTATATAAAACGTGTCCATTATAATTATTCGGGCTGTTAGGCCGTGGTCGGTTGATGAAGTCTGTGTCGATTCCCAACGTTTCGTCTCCGACTGCGGGAGACATCTTCAAGGGGGTCCGTAGTTCAATGGAAGGTCCAACACACCCACTGGCTCGCAGTCAGTAGCGAGCCAGTGGGTGTGTTGGACCTTCCATTGAGCTACGGACCCCCTTGAAGATGTCTCCCGCAGTCGGAGACGAATCGTTGGGAATCGACACAGAATTCATCAACCGACCACAGCATAACAGCCCGGTTCAAATGGCTCTGAGCACTATGTGACTCAACCGCTGTGGTCATTAGTCCCCTAGAACTTAGAACTACTTAAACCTAACTAACCTAAGGACATCACACACATCCATGCCCGAGGCAGGATTCGAACCTGCGACCGTAGCAGTCGCACGGTTCCGGACTGCGCGCCTAGAACCGCAAGACCACCGCGGCCGGCATATAACAGCCCGGATAATTATAATGGACATGATATTTCCGGCCGTGAAAGTCTACATTGTAGTATATAAAACGTGTCGGGGAGACGTGAAAAACAGTGCAGTCGCTGTCGTAATGCAGAAACAGAGCGATTTACCTGACGTCCGAAAGGGCATGATCATTGACTTTCAGGCAATGGCTGAGACTGTAAACTGTTCGCGTGTCGTCGTGGGCAAAATTGCGCTATTCAAAATCGGCGCCCAATTAACTGGGGCGCACCACGGTCCATAGGTGAGAGGGCTGCATGACATTGGGGAGATGTGTGTGGCGAATATATGTGCAACTGTTGAGCAATTTCCCATCCAGATGAATCAAGAGAATACCAACAGTGTCTCCTAAACGACCGTTACGCGAAAGTTGCTGTGTACGGGCCTCTGCAGCAGATGCCTGCTTCTTGCAGCCCTGCTGACTAGTGTTCATTGGTGACGACGGCTGGAAATTGCAGGCCCGTACTTCACCTGGACGTCCACTGAGTGGCGACAGGTGGCCTTCTCTGATGCATCACGTTCTATGGTCCATCGGACAGATGGCTTTTGTCGTGCACTGCCCTGAAACAAACACCGTAATGGTTCTGGCAAGAGGGAGCGTTATGGTCTGTGGAAACTAATCGTGGCAATCCCCTGGGTGATCTCATCATACCGGAAGGAACAATGGATCAACATAAATACGCACCTATCATTTTGGGCCATGTCCACACCTACTGCAGTTTGTTGTTTCCTCGGCACTATGGCATCTGCGAGCAGGACATTGCAACGGGTCACACAGCCCCCAGTGTGGCTGCTTGTTTCAAAGAGCATCAGGATGAGTTTACCGTACTCACCCGGCCACCCAACTTCCCGGATTGAAATCCAGTCGAGAATTTGTGGGTAAACTCTCATCGGGTTATTGGTGCTATAGATCCTCAACCGAGAGACAGCGCAGCTGTCTATGGCACTGGTGTCGACATAGCCCTTGTCAGTACCTTCCGGAATCTCACTCTTCTTGAACGCCCACATTACAAACGGTGGTTATTCAGGCTTTTGACAGGTGATCACGTTAATGTGACTGAGTGTATCAATCCGTGGAGGCTTCGAGGAGAACGAACGTTGCCGAATTTCTCTTGTCAGCGTCATATGGGCCCTCCACCTGGCGGGATAGAGAAGGGATAGAGAAGATCCAACGGAGAGCAGTGCGCTTCGTTACAGGATCATTTAGTAATCGCGAAAGCGTTACGGGGATGATAGATAAACTCCACTGGAAGACTGCAGGAGAGACGCTCAGTAGCTCGGTACGGGCTTTTGTTGACGTTTCGAGAACATACTTTCACCGAGGAGTCAAGCAGTATAGTGCTCCCTCCTACGTATATCTCGCGAAGAGACCATGAGGATAAAATCAGAGAGATTAGAGCCCACACAGAGGCATACCGACAATCCTTTCCACGAACAATGCGAGACTGGAATAGGAGGGAGAACCGATAGAGGTACTCAAGGTACCCTCTGCCACACACCGTCAGGTGGCTTGCGGAGTATGGATGTAGATGTAGATGTAGATAGTATGGAGTGCCATTTGGTACATCACACGGTCAGCAGTAGTTCAAACAAACATGTAATTTGTACAGCAGCTGTTACATTTCTGATTTGGTAACGTCGGTGGCTATATTCTCTTTCGAGATCTCAGTCAACAAGATGACGCAAGACAGAATGTTGACTATGCTGGCCTGATGTATATTGATACAAAGGGTGTTCGACTTTTCCCCTAGTCAGTACATTGTCCACATATCTCGCCCACTGAAAATATCTGGTCATCGTTTATCGAGAGACTGGCACACGACGACTCGCCAGCCACTACGATTCAAGAACTCTGGCACAGAGCTGAGACAGCTTGAGGTGACGTAATTGTCGTGGAAGCTCAGTTCGATTCGATGCCCAGCCGGATTTTAATAATTTTTGCTGCCAGATATGGCAGCTCTGTGTACTAAATTTTACATTGTTAGTACCCCCAAATATACCTCAATTTAATGATGTTTTCTTCCTGTATACTGACTTAGCAAATGCCATGAGATAGTGAGGCACGGGAGACACATGTGTGTTGTATGCCCACCATATGCCTCTGCGTCAGCTGCAATTGTATGGGAGACCTTCTGGGGGGTGGTTGTGCTAGTGATTTATGCTCCGACGTAACGTCAAGCGCCGGCACGACGATCAAGAACAGAAGAGCAGAAAAGGCTGCGAGACGACGTCAGCCCATACTACGCTGACAGACCCCTCTCTAGGGTGACACCGAGACAGGAGTGGCAGCTAGGCCAACAGAATATAAGCGCCGCTCCGCCTGACCCTGGCCCAAGTTGAAGACGAGCCGTCCTACGAACGCTACAGCAGTGACTTACAAACTTTATTCTTTTGCTTGTATTGGAACTGTATTACTGAAAGACATTGATTATTTGCATGTCGCCATTTGCTTCAATCACACCTTTGTGAGTACGCAAAGTTAAGTATTGTCATTTATCTTACTGTAATAAACTTCATTAAAGCGATTTGCTTGAATTGTTGTCTAGCGTTCCAAAAATGTAAATTTGTGGTCATCGGTCCATAGGCTTACACCCTACTTGATCTAACTTAAACTAACTTATGCTAAGGACAACACACACACCTATGCCCAAGGGAGGACTCGAACCTCCTACTGGGCCAGCTGCGCGAACCGTGGCAAGGCGCCCAAGACCGCACGGCTATCTAGCGTTCCGAGAAAGCAGGTTTCCAAGGCACCCAGTAGTAGACGAGTGGACAAAATGCTACAATTCGTGTGACATGAAACGTCGGCGTGAGCTGACGCCGATCGAATGGGGTATGGTGCACGGTGCCCGACGGTTGGGAATTGCGATTTTGGCAATCGTACAGGAATTCGGCTTTACATGTTCAACCGTGTCTAGGGCGTATCGTGAAAGTTTGAATGAGGGTGTCTCAGACCACAATAGACCAGGCGTCCAGTCAACCTCAAAGACTGTGATCGGGAACATTTGAGACGTATCTTCAACAGTGACAGAAAGGCAACAGTGCAAAAATTTACGGCTCAGTTCAACACAGAACGTGCTAGACCAGTCTCCCATGGACAATCCGTAGGAACATGGGTTCCATTGCGAGTATGAGGCGACGCCGCACGCGTGTGCCACAGTTAACCCAATGACATCGGGTACAACGGCTTCCATTTATCGTCAGTCACCAGGGACGGACAGTGGAACAATGGCGTAACGTGATATGATCTGACGAATCACGATTTCAACTGCACCATACCGATGGGAAGCGTCGTGTGTGTGCATCCCACAAGAATCTGTGGATCCCGCCTGCCAAGGAGGTTTGGCCGTATGTGGTGGACCTTTGTTTGGTGTGGGTTGCATTTTCCTGGCATCGAATAGGTTCTCTAATCGTTCTGGGGCGGACTTAGAATGTTTCGTGGTATGTTGAGCTTTTCAGGGACCTTCTTCACCCATTTCTGGTCTTCCAAGGCCCTGACGGGTCTGAGGAGCCTCAAGATGATAACGCACCTCCACATCGCTCCCGCGTCATTCCGGAATGGTGTTAGGAACATACAGAGAAAGTCCAAAGACTGAGCTGGCCACCTAGCCCCATCGAGCATACTTGGAATGTTGTAGAACGCAGGCTTCGTGCCATGTATGTTTCACCCACGAAGAGACCAAAATTGGCTGCTTTTCTGCAAACATTTTGGCGTCAGTTGCTTCCAGAGGAGTACCGGAGACTTCCACGGAACCTCACTGCAGTCTACAGGGCTAGGGGAGGCCCCACGTGATATTAGGTGCCTATCCAATGGCATATGCTAAGTCAGTTTATACACAAAAAAGTAAAATTGCGTTTTTTGCTGTCTTTCTTGATGTTGCTATTTTAATGGCAAGCAGTGTAGCATATTACCTTCAGGTCGTTCATTGATTGCAATCTATTGAATGAAGAACATATGGACATTTTTTGACGTTATGGCTCTCCAATCGATATTTACGGGTCAACTGTAAGGACGATGAACATTTCAAAAATGGTTCAAATGGCTCTGAGCACTATGGGACTTAACTACTGTGGTCATCAGTCCCCTAGAACTTAGAACTACTTAAACCTAACTAACCTAAGGACGTCACACACATCCATGCCCGAGGCAGGATTCGAACCTGCGACCGTAGCAGTCGCGCGGTTCCGGACTGCGCGCCTAGAACCGCTAGACCACCGCGGTCGGCGATGAACATTTCCTCTGAAGAGAATTTTTGTTGTTGTAAGATTTGGTTTAAAGGCCTTTTGATGAGCATTTGTTTTCCTTCATTTGGTTTGAATTTCGGAATCTGAAAATACTGGAAACGCTAAATAATTTTCCGCTATGCTGGCCTTCTCATTCAACAACATGATAGGCCGAGAGGTGCGCGGAACTGAAGTGAATGAAAGAATGGCGTTCCATATTAAAAGACACTTTATTTGTTACCATAACTCACGGTGCACCATTTGACTCATTATTACTCTTGCAGGTATGTACTACGTCGGTCTAACATAGCTGGCAGGATGATCAAAAGTGTAAACCCTGCACACTACAGTCCATTTTCCCAACTGCTGTCATTACGTGAGCGGACAATATGGAGTGTGATCATCAAGGAAGGATGGTGTAAACACGACCGATACTCATAGGCGACTGGTGACAATGTGTGGAAAGAAGACAACGTCGCGAAAACGGCTCTTGCAACACGACAACGCTCGTGCCCATATGAATCGGAAAACAACAGCTGTCGTCGCTGAAATTGGGTTCCAGGTGTTGGCACGTCCATAGTACTCTCCTTGGCGCCTTCCGATTACCACCTGTTTGTTGCTATGAAGCAACTGCGCAGACGTCATTTAGCAGACTTCCAGGAAGTGCGAGCAGCTGTCCTACGGTGGGTGCGACAGCCTCCAAAAAAGTGGTTCCAGTGCCTAAGTAAAAGGGACCGAGTCAGTAGAATAGGCAGGTGTGGCAGTACCTCGAACCACAGTTCAACGATGCAGCCATCGTTTTCCGACTCTTACAGGCACGAGCGTTGTCGTGTTACAACAGCACGTTTTGTGACAGTGCACACTCCCTATACACTGCCACCAAGCGCCTGTTACGTCACGGTATTTACGCTCTTCTTCTACAGAGATCGTGTTGTCTAGTGTTCTCCTTGATGATCACTCTCCATGTTGTCTGCTCACGTAATGACAGCAGTTGGTAAAATGGGCTGTACTGTGCAGGGATTACACTTCTAGCGACCGTCTTGCCAACTACGGTAATATGAAATATGATGGGTCAAATGGCGCACCAAGACTGATTGGAACAAATAAAATGTGAATCAGTATGGGACGCTCCTCCTAATTTAATGTCCAGTTGCATTCATGTGTTCTTAGTCGAGCGTGTCTGTGATCACTAGGCCAGTTGGCAATCAGTCCAGGTTTCCCCAAGCGTGTCTTCACAAACGTTCTCCACTGCCTATGTCCGAAGAAAGTAATTTAGATACACAGCAAGTTAGTGCTATGTTATTTCTACGGTAACGTACGTTGAAACAGCAATAGCCGGTGGACATGAACTATACCGAAACGGTGACTTCTCATGAAAAAAATACTACATATGTCTGGTCATAAATGGCAACATAGAAAGTTGGCTTCGACCTACAAAGACAGCATGAGTTAATCTGAGATTACCTTGATCTATATGGGTGAGAAACTTTATAAATGGTATTAAGTTCTACGAACAGGATAATACTCACATGTACTGTTCTCTGCAGGTAACAGTGTTTCAAAATCTTTCTGAGAACGATACCACGGACCAGTAGCAATTTCTTTTCCGTAAGATCGACAATAACGTATGAAGCCTGAATAGGGCACTGCTCGATTTGTACCGTAAGCACCAAACTTTCTTGAAAGTGTAATGTTTCTTGCTTTTAATTTGGCTGCTTTGTACTGCAGAGAATCAATTTAGTATAATTCCATGAGTATAAGGGAGCACTGCTGTAAGACGCAATAAGAGAAACTCTAAAGGACGAAGCTGAGTTGTCATACTCTTATTATCAATTACTTCCCAGTCTATACACGAATAATACAACGTATCACTGAAAATGTGAAGGCTACTGAGTAATTAAAGGTGAGATGGGTGTTGGGATTGTGAGAAATTAGAAGGAAGAATGTATCATGGAAGAAACTGAAGAGTAAGACGCAATTATGATACTAAATAAAAAGACATCGAGATGGGCAGAGCATGTAGCCATGCGAACGGCTGGTAGCGAACCAAAGAATTTCAATGTTAGATACCGAGGGATGAGAAAAGACCAATGCGATTGACACATGGAAGGAAAGCAGATCAAAGTAATGCATGAGTCAACTCCATATGTAATTAATTGATAAATGTGATCATGAGACGATACTCTCTTCGTCATTCCACTGCTCGTCGTGTATGGCAGCTCCTCACAGGCAAGGGTTCACCGCCTGCCCTCGAAGGTCTCCAGTCCTGACTATTATCTACACTACTGGCCATTAAAATTTCTACACCGAGAAGAAATACAGATGAAAAAGGGTATTCATTGGACAAATATATTATACTAGAACTGACATGAGATTACATTTTCACGCAATTTGGGTGCATAGATCCTGAGAAATCAGTACCCAGAACAACCACCTCTGGCCCTAATAACGGCCTTGATACGCCTTGGCATTGAGTCAAACAGAGCGTGGATGGAGTGTACAGGTACAGCTGCCCATTCAGATTCAACACGATACCACAGTTCATCAAGAGTAGTGACTGGCGTATTGTGAAGAGCCAGTTGCTCGGCCACCATTGACCAAACGATTTCAATTGGTGAGAGATCTGAAGAATGTGCTGGCCAGGGCAGCAGTCGAACATTTACTGTATCCAGAAAGGCCCGTAGAGGACCTGCAACATGCGGTCGTGCATTATCCTGCTGAAATGTAGGGTTTCGCAGGGATCGAATGAAGGGTAGAGCCACGGATCGTAACACGTCTGAAATGTAACGTCCACTGTTCAAAGTACCGTCAATGCGAACAAGAGGTAACAGAGACGTGTAACCAGTGGCACCCCATACCATCACGCTGGGTGATACGCCAGTATGGCGATGACGAATACACGCTTCCAACTTGCGTTCACCGCGATGTCGCCAAACAAGGATGCGACCATCATGATGCTGTAAACAGAACCTGGATTCACATCCGAAAAAAGGACGTTTTGCCGTTCGTGCACCTACGTTCATCGTTGAGTACACCATCGCAGACGCTCTAGCCTGTGATGCAGCCTCAAGGGTAACCGTAGCCATGGTCTCATAGCTGATAGTCCATGCTGCTGCAAACGTCGTCGAACTGTTCGTGAAGATGGTTGTTGTCTTGGAAACGTCCCCATCTGTTGACTCAGGGATAGAGACGTGGCTGCACGATCCGTTACAGCTATGCAGATAAGATGCCTCTCATCTCGACTGCTAGTGATACGAGGCCGTTGGGATCCAGCACGGCGTTCCGTATTACCCTCCTGAACCCACCGATTCCATATTCTGCTAACAGTCATTGGATCTCGACCAACGCGAGCAGCAATGTCGCGATACGATAAACCGCAATCCCGATAGTCTAAAATCCGACCTTTATCAAAGCCGGAAACGTGATGGTACGAATTTCTCCTCCTTACACGAGGCATCACAACAACGTTTCACCAGTAAACGCCGGTCAACTGCTGTTTGTATATGAGAAATCGGTTGGAAACTTTCCTCGTGTCAGCACGTTATAGGTGTCGCCACCGGCGCCAACCTTGTGTGAATGCTCAGAAAAGCTAATCATTTGCATATCACAGCATCTTCTTGCTGTCGGTTAAATTTCGGGTCTGTAGCACGCCATCTTCGTGGTGTGGCAATTTTAATGGCCAGTAGTGTATGTTACATTACACATTCCATGGTCTCAAAAAAAAAAAAAAATTCCGACCTGTGATTGACGGGCCACAAACTGCGTGAAACTACGATCCGTGCTTCTGGTGTGTGATATTGCTTTCGTGTTTTTATGTGTTATTATACGATGGGGCTTCTAGAAACAAGTTACTCATTTTTATGGTAGATCAAGTGTAACTGTTATTGAATGTTTCACTGCGCTTGAAAACGACAGACGTACGTTGTAATATTTTCCAGCATATTCAAGCCTCTGTCAACAGTGGTAGGAATGTTATACTAATTGTTTAATTCCTCAACTGTAGAAATCCGTTATTTGGTCATGGAGCCATTCGACAGCCGTTGTGAAAAAGTCCCCAGCTTGTAAAGTCGGCGATTGCTGCGAATCAGTTAGTCGACTGCCTGGACGTTGCCATCTATGCTCGATGTCGATGGGCTTCCTAACCGATAGGAACAGCCCACGTCTATGCGGCCTCGGACAAATTGTTGATACCACTTCACTCTGGCTGTATGCGAAATTTCATTTGGTCCGCATACCCCTGACATTTCACGGTTAATCTGTGTACGTTTTCGACGTTTCACCGACAGTAATCATATTGCCCCACGTGCATCAGCTTTGGAGTACATTTATAGATGCCGCGCCATTTCACTCACACACTGTGACGCATCTGTTAACCGTATTGCAGCAGAACTATGTCTGCGGGACACATGGAACATTCATTCTCTTCTGAAAAATCACCACTCTTGTTGCGCAATGTTTTTAACGTGAGATAACATGTGTAACTAACTTTTTGAAGTCCACTCGTAGAAAAATAACTGCTGGAGATCTGGGTGAAGCAATAGGGATCACGTCGTGCACCCAAGTTAACATAGGGAATATTTCATGTTGTCACATCGCAAGCCAATAAGAAAGAGCTTACGAAACCAGTTCATGACTCTTGCACACTATCCGACGATCTGTTCTCCGTCAAATTTTTGTAGATGGTAACCGCCTGCGGGGTTGATCATTAATTACTCTCATCAATAAGAATTTATTGTTTTAGAAGCATCAGATGTGAGTCTGGCCTCACTCAACATTATTTTGCCGGCCGCTGGTGGCCGAGCGGTTCTGGCGCTACAGTCTGGAACCGCGCGACCGCTACGGTCGCAGGTTCGAATCCTGCCTCGGGCATGGATGTGTGTGTTGTCCTAGGTTAGTTAGGTTTAAATAGTTCTACGTTCTAGGGGACTTATGACCTCAGCAGTTGAGTCCCATAGTGTTCAGAGCCATTTGAACCATTTTTTTTTTTGAACATTATTTTAGCAAATGTAGGATTCCAGCAACGGTGTGTTCCGGAAGACATTTTTTGGCTTGTTACCCCGTATTAGAGCCAGAGTAACCAACTTCATGATTTTAATAATGAAAAAAACTGCACCAGTTGCTTATTTTTTCGTCCTTAGCGTAACAAGTTTCAAAGATTTATTCTAATTTTCCAGTGTATATGTTTAAATAAATATCTTTTGTAACATTTGCATGCGTGAATTTCTGCATCACTTACGTTAGAACAGGCTTTTTGAGATTATACTGCAGTCGGAAAATCGGAGAGAATGATTGTTGGCATGTTTTTATATGCTACTATTAGAGACGCTATTTTAGTTTGTCTGCTTATAAGCATTGTGCCTCCTCCATTACACATACTGTTACACACAGGCAAATCGTCACACACACTGTTTTTGAAATCAAAACACGAGACAGAGGCATCACAATACTACGGTTCCACAAAAAGTTTGTACACATTCAGAAAAAAAACGAGCAAACACCACCCATACAGGCCTAGATGGTCCAACGGTACAGACTGGCCTCCATGTCATGCTCAGCCATTAGGTGCCACTGAAACTTCCTGGCAGGTTAAAACTGTGTGCCGGACCGAGACTCGAACTCGGGACCTCTGCCTTTCGCGGGCAAGTGCTCTACCAACTGAGCTACCCAAGCACGACTCACGCCCCGTCCCCACAGCTTTACTTCTGTCAGTACCTCGTCTCCTACCTTTCAGACTTTACAGAAGCTCTCCTGCGAAACTTGCAGAACTAGCACTCCTGAAAGAAAGGATGTTGCGGAGACATGGCTTAGCCACAGCCTGGGGGATGTTTCCAGAAAGAGATTTTCACTCTGTAGCGGAGTGTGCGCTGATATGAAACTTCCTGGCAGATTAAAACTGTGTGCCGGACCGAGACTCGAAATCGGGACCTTTGCCTTTCGCGGGCAAGTGCTCTTAACGCGGCGGGTCATATACCTTTTCATTGGTTTATATGCAGGAAAGCTGTTGCTTTCACATTTTCCATTTTGATATCTCCTGTCAATTTCTTTGCTTCCGATGGTGAAACACGCTAGATGAGGGACCATATCTGAACACAGAGTAGTATTCGAATTCACGTACCGACAGACAGAAGGACAAGAAGGCTCCACGAAAATACTGTTAACTGTTTTGATGGATCCTTAAAAATCTGACCGTTTATTGATACGTTATATACTTTAAAATAATTTCATTGAACCTGTACTTTGCTGATGAAAGATATCATTGTTTGTACCTCCCTTTCAACTGTGTGTAGCTTTTCAAATTCTTGATTTATATGATTCATTAAGAGAAATCTTATCGTTGAAGTTCAATTTTGTTTCCTTCAAGAAAGGATGAGCTCCATGCTGACAAGTTTGTTTCGACTTGTCGGCATGTCGCTTAAAATACTCACTGTAAAAAAGTTGCTACAAATTCGTGTACACACAATAACGTTGGCTTTATAAGCGTAGCGGAATATCAAGACTGAATGAGTGAACGACACGCAGTTGTTTCAATCGGCAGAGCAGGGTACTCCCTGAATGAAATCTGACATCTGCGCGGCACTTATTTAATGATGCAAAAGTCGACGTAAGATTTTCATTGCCTCCCACCTTCCCTCTAAACGAGAGTGGGTTAGTTTTTGCGAGATCCTCTCTCCCCTCGTTCTGAGCGCATGGGTGTCCTGTTTCTTATGTGCGGTGGACGCCATGTGTCCTCGCGCCACAAGTCGTAGCCTCTGGACCTCCCATCGCGATGCTGGCAGCCTTCGAAAATGTTGTAGTCGTCTATTGTACCACCGTAGCACTCGTACACAGCGCCGTTTGCGTAGGTGGGACGCTAATACCTGGCCGTGGGCAGCAGCATATGGGGCGCATTCATCAATATCCACCCGCTGGCCGCCAACCCTCATCGCTCCCCACGCGCCGAACACTCCACTGATTGAGAAGAGACGTTACCGCCACATCGCGACGTCACTGTTTAGCTCCATCGGTTGTAATAAAGTGATTGAATTGTTAATCATGTTTTATCAAGTTGCCAAAGTGCATCCTCACCTCGACCCTCCGCTGCTCTGTAGTCATGGGAAGAAGTGGCCCGTCGCCTCTGGGTCGATATACACTACTGGCCATTAAAATTGCTACACCAAGAAGAAATGTAGATGATAAACGGGTATTCATTGGACAAATATATTATACTAGAACTGACATGTGGTTACATTTTCACGCAATTTGGGTGCATAGATCCTGAGAAACCAATACCCAGAACAACCACCTCTGGCCGTAATAACGGCCTTGATGAGCCTGGCCATTGAGTCAAACAGAGCTTGGATGGCGTGTACAGGTACAGCTGCCCATGCAGCATCAACACGATACCACAGTTCATCAAGAGTAGTGACTGGCGTATTGTGACGAGCCAGCTGCTCGGCCACCATTGACCAGACATTTTCAGTTGGTGAGAGATCTGGAGAATATGCTGGCCAGGGCAGCAGTCGAACATTTTCTGTACCCAGAAAGATCCGTCCAGGACCTGCAACATGCGGTCGTGCATTTTTCTGCAGACATGTAGGGTTTCGCAGTGATCGAATGAAGGGTAGAGCCACGGATCGCAACACATCTGAAATGTAACGTCCATTGTTCAAAGTGCAGTCGTAACATTCAGCGTGGTGTCTGTTGTTCTAAGTCGTGTCTCCCTACCACTTTCGCGCAACGACGCTCTGAGGATGTTTTTTAGGGAATTGACTAGTTTGAACCTGGGACCTGTTGCTGGTAAGGAGACGCCAGACCACATATAACATGCAGAGTTCAGAAGAGTTCAGTGAGACTAGCGATGATATAATCAAATACTTAATGATTTCAGCGTCAGCTCCACTGCACTCCCTGTAAAAGAATCTTAATACTAACTAAATTTTGTGGAAGCGGTTCAAGGCTTTCCTATTTTTAGTTAGCTGGTAAAATAACGTCGAAAAAGCAGTTAAGTTTACCATTGGAAATTTTATTCTACTCACAAAGCATTTTTTATAAATTGCACTATTGATAAAAGGAAATATTTTAATACAGGATGATAAAAACCAACTGCGTTGAACAAAAATGTGAACGAATATTCCCTGAATGGGTTTCCAAGTTCTATAATGGATTGAAGGATGACCTATGCCATATCATATCTATAATCTAGATTTATGTTAAGTTTCATAAAAGAGAAAACTATCAAAATGGTCTACAGTGACCCTCAATTATCTTTAATTACTTATTTAACTTGTCGTAAATTACAGTGGCTGATGTGGCTTCTCAATAATTATATAACAGAAAAATCATGGCGTTTAAGATTTTAACTTACATAGCAAATGTGAATACCATGAGCTTTAATTGACGATCGACACTAGTATTACGCAAAAAAGGGGGTGTAACAGATGAGACTTCTGCAGTTCTGAGTGAAGCTTTATGCGCTGTTACGCAGCATCGCGTGCGTTCATTACCTTGTCGTTGGTTAGGCAGTGTCAGGGGGCGGCGGGCAGCACAGCTCCGCTCACCTCGCCGTCTCGGAAGCAACTCTTTCCTAACTTCTCCTTACTACAATTTACCGAAGTTGGTTTAAAAAAAAAAACTATCTGGCTGTGTTTACATCTGACCAATCAGGGTCTCAATGTTAACCTTAAGCTCCGCCTACAAAAATTCTGTCCATCCAATGAGAAATGTCATACTTTTCGTGGTGGGGCAATGTTTTTAACGTTTGCAAAGTAACAGACACGCGAAAAAGTCTCACGCTAAAACTTGCAGCTGGTGTGGCCCTTTTAGTGTTATCGTAAGATCTGTACTGTTCTTCTGGAGGGCTCTATCTTTTACCATGGGCTGGGGGGGGGTGATACTGGTGGTCGGCAGGCGACGTGGGTGTCTGTCCCTTCTAGCTTAACACGGTTCTGCTCTCGGCTTCTGTTCTCCTTTCTTCCCTCGGAACTGGTTCTGTTTCACGGTGGGAAGGTATGACATGCATTTAGGCATTCTTGTGTTAGTCTTTGGTATTCCATTTGATCACTAGTTACTCGTATTACTTTGGTTAATTTAATGTCACGATTTATTCGGAGCTATGTGACATAGTGCTGGATTTGCTTATCATGTCAGGGTTTTCATGGAAGGTGTTGGATTTGACTGACACCTTACACCGTCAATGCCAACAAGAGGAGACCGAGACGTGTAACCAATGGCACCCCATACCACCACGCCGGTTGTTCTCTTGCAAACGTCCCCATCTGTTGACTCAGGGATCGAGACATGGCTGCACGATCCGTTACAGCTATGCGGATAAGATGCCTGTAATCTCGACTGTTAGTGATACGGGGTCGTTGGGATCCAGCATGGCGTTCCGTATTACCCTTCTGAACCCACCGATTCCATATTCTGCTAACAGTCATTGGATCTCGACCAACGCGAGCAACAATGTCGCGATACGGTAAACCGCAATCGCGCTAGGCTTCAATCCGACCTTTATCAAAGTCGCAAACGTGATGGTACGCATTTCTCCACCTTACACGAGGCATCACAGCAACGTTTCACCAGGAAACGCCGGTCAACTGCTGCTTGTGTATGAGAAATCGGTTGGCAACTTTCCTCATGTCAGCACGTTTTAGGTGTCGCCACCGGCGCCAACCTTGTGTGAATGCTCTGAAAAGCTGATCATTTGCACATCACAGCATCTTCTTCCTGTCGGTTAAATATCGTGTCTGTAGCACATCATCTTCGTGGTGTAGAAATTTTAATGGCCAGTGCTGTAAATAACGAGAACGCATCATAATGCTATGCTAACTACAATCGTGGGCTATTCACCAACATCCACATCTACATCTGCCCCGCCGGCGGTTCTAGGCGCTACAGTCTGGGACCGAGCAACCGCTAAGGTCGCAGGTTCGAATCCTGCCTCTGCCATGGATGTGTGTGATGTCCTTAGATTAGTTAGGTTTAATTAGTTCTAAGTTCTAGGTGGCTGATGACCTCAGAAGTTAAGTCGCATAGTGCTCAGAGCCATTTGAACCATTTACATCTGCCCCTACATGATTATATTGCAATTCACAGTTAAGTGTCTCTCAGAGGTTTTATCGAACCACCTTCAACCTATCTCTACCGTTCTGCTCTCGCACAGTGTGCTGGAAAAACGAGCACTTAAATCTTTCTGTGCGGGCTGTGATTTCTTCCTAGGTAGGTGGAAGTCAACAAAATATTTTCGTAATCATATGAGAAAGTTGGTGATTGAAATTTTCCTACAAGATCCTGCCTCAATGAAAAAAAACGCATTTGTTATAATTATTTCCACCCCAGCTCACGAATCATTTCTGTTACACGCTTTCCTCTAGGTCGAGATAATCTAAAACGAGTTGCACTTCTTTGAACTTTCGCGATGTCCCCCGTCATTCCTTTGCAGCCTTATCGTGGTGGTAACAGAAGTTTGTGTCTGATCACAGAAGTTAGGTGCTGTCGGGCTGGGCTAGCACTTGGCTGGGTGATCATCCGGTCTGCCGAGCGCTGTTCCCAAGCTAGGTGCACTCAGCACTTGTGAGGCAAAATGAGGAGCTGGGGCTGCTTGAATCAGAGGTAGCGGTTCCGGTCTCGTAATCTGACATATGGCCGGGAGAGCGGTGTGCTGACCACATGCCCCTCCATATCCGCATACAGTGACGCTTGTGGGCTGAGGGTGACACGGCGACCGGCCGGTACCGTTGGGCCTTCATGGCCCGTTAGGCCAGAATTAGTTATTCCCATCAGTACCATCTGATGCGTACCCCACACCGCACAGCAATACTGCAGAAGAGGGCGGACAGTCGTGGTGTAAGCAGTCTCTTTATATGCCTGTTGTACTTCGTAAGTGTTCTGCCAATAAACCGCAATCGTTTGTTTTACACACAACATTATCTACGTGACCGTTACAGTTCAAGTTATTCGTTACTGCAATCCCTAAATATTAATTTCACTTCATAGCCTTTAGATATGTGCCATTTTTCGTATATCCGAAATTTAGCAGATTTCTTTTAGTGCTCATGTAGATGACTTCATACATTTTATTATCTAGAGTCAATCGACACTTATCACACAGATATCGTATCTAAATCATTTTGAAATTGATTTTGATTACAAGACGGTAAATGACTGCATCATCTGCAAACAATCTAAGAGGGCTTCTCAGATTGTCTTCCATGTCGTTTATGTAGGTCAGGAACACCAGATGGTCTATAATACTTCCTACGGGAACGCCAAATATTACTGCTTTTTTACTCGATAACTTTCCGTCAGTTACTACAAACTGTGGTCTTCCTGACAGGAAATCACGAGTCCAGTCATACAACTGAGGCGATACTTCATAGGCAAGCAATTTCATTAGAAGTCACTTTTGAGGAACGGTGTCAAAAGCGTTCTGGAAATCTAAAATTGTGTAATGAATTCTACATGTCCTGTCGATATCACTCATTACTTCGATAGAATAAAAAGCTAGTTGCGTTCAGCAAGAGCAATATTTTCTGAATCCGATGGTGACTGTTCGTCAGTGCTTCCTTTTCTCATAATGTTCGAACACCGTTTATATTCCAAAATCCAACTGCAAATCGACCTTAGTGATATGGGTCTGTATTTCAGCGGATTAATCCAGTTTCCTTTCTTACAAGGGAACCTCCCCATCGCACCCCCCTCAGATTTAGTTATAAGTTGGCACAGTGGATAGACCTTGAAAAACTGAACACAGATCAATCGAGAAAACAGGAAGAAGTTATATGAAATTATGAAAAAAATTGGTAAAATATACAAACTGAGTAGTCCATGCGAAGGTAGGCAACATCAAGGACATTTGGAGTCTAGGTGCGTCGTGGTCCCGTGGTTAGCGAGAGCAGTTACAAAAGTAGAGGTCCTAGGTTCAGGTCTTTCTCTCAGTGAAAAATTTAATTTTTTATTTTCAGTTTATGTGACAAACTCTTATGTTTTCATCACTATTTTGGGAGTGATTATCACATCCACAAGAAAACCTAAATCGGGCGAGGTAGAAGAATCTTTTTACCCATTCGCTAAGTGTACAAGTTAGGTGGGTCGACAACATTTTCCTGTCATGTGACGCACATGCCGTCACCAGTGTCGTATAGAATATGTCAGACGTGTTTTCCCGTGGAGGAATCGGTTGACCTACGACCTTGCGATCAAATGTTTTCGGTTCCCATTGGAGAGGCACGTCTTTTCGTCTACTAATCGCACGGTTTTGCGGTGCGGTCGCAAAACACAGACACTAAACTTATTGCAGTGAACAGAAACGTCAATGAACGAACGGACAGATCATAACTTTGCGAAAATAAAGAAAGTAAAATTTTCAGTCGAGTGGAGACCTGAACCAAGGACCTCTCGTTCTACGGCTACTCACGCTAACCACGGGACCACGGCGCTGCTGAGCTCGCATCTTCCTTGATGTTGCTTATCTTGCGTATGGACTACTCAGTTTGTATATTTCACTAATTTTTTTCACGGTACCACACAACTTCTTCCTGTTTTCTCGATTGATCTGTGTTCAGTTTTTCAAGGCCTATCCACTGCGCCAACTTATAACTACATCTGAGGGGGGTGCGATGGGGAGGTTCCCTTGTTAGGTATTGGTGTGATGGGAACAACTTTCCTGTCTTTACGTACGGATCTTTCAAATAACGAGAGGTTGTATATCACTGCTACATACTGAGCTATTTTCATCAGCATACTCTGAAAGGAACCTGACTAGTATACGGTATGGACCAGAGGACTTGCCTTTATTAAGAGATTTAAGCTGCTTTGCGACACCGAGGAGATCTACTTCCATATTTCTCATCTTTGCAGTTGTTCTTCATTGGAATTCAGGAATATTTACTTCGTCTTCTTTGGTGAAGGAGTTTCGGAAAGTCTTTTTAGCAACTCTGCTCTAGTGGCACTGTCATCAGTGACATCACCAGTGCTATCGCGCTGTGAGAGTATTGACTGAGTCTTGCCGCTGGTGTGCTTTACGTATGACGAGAATCTCTTTGAGTTTTTGGCGAGATTTCGAGAAACTATTAAAAGCATCTCGCATTGAAATTCGATCTAAATTTCGAGCTTCTGTAAAACTTCGCCAGTCTTGGGGATTTTGCGTTCTGTTTTAATTTGTCCTTATTTTTCGTTACTTCAGCAACTGTTTTTTGACACGTTTTGTGCACTACGGGGGATCAGCACTATCTCTTCTCAATTTGTGTGGCATATATCTCTCAACTGCTGTCGATACTATTTCTCTGAATTCAAACCATAGCTCGACTAAGTTTACATAGTCATATCGGAAGGAATGGAAGCTTTCTCTTAGAAAGGCATCAAGCGAATTTTTACCTACTTTTTAAATAGATGCCGGCCGCGGTGGTCTAGCGGTTCTAGGCGCTCAGTCCGGAGCCGCGCGGCTGCTACCGTTGCAGGTTCGAATCCTGCCTCGGGCCTGGATGTGTGTGATGTCCTTAGGTTAGTTAGGTTTAAGTAGTTCTAAGTTCTAGGGGACTGATGACCACAGATGTTAAGTCCCATAGTGCTCAGAGCCATTTGAACCATTTTTTTAAATAGATGTATTTCATGTTTATTTTTGGTGGGTTTGGATCTCATGCTATTTAGTCTGACTCCAACTGCCTTGTGGTCACTAATCCCTGTAGCCCTCATGATGCTCCTATTTGCTCAGGATTACATGTTGGTAAGAGGTCAAGCATGTTTCCGCAACTAACCATTCGAAATAATTTTTTGAGAAAACATGCAATACAATTTCGGATGGCGTTTAATGCCTGCCTCCAGCCTTAAACATGTATTTTTGTCAGCATATCGAGAGCAGATTAAAGTCACCACCAACTATAATCCCACGAGTGGGATACTTACAGGGTGTTTCAAAAATGACCGGTATATTTGAAACGGCAATAAAAACTAAACGAGCAGCGATAGAAATACACCGTTTGTTGCAATATGCTTGGGACAACAGTACATTTTCAGGCAGACAAACTTTCGAAATTACAGTAGTTACAATTTTCAACAACAGATGGCGCTGCGGTCTGGGAAACTCTATAGTACGATATTTTCCACATATCCACCATGCGTAGCAATAATATGGCGCAGTCTCTGAATGAAATTACCCGAAACCTTTGACAACGTGTCTGGCGGAATGGCTTCACATGCAGATGAGATGTACTGCTTCAGCTGTTCAATTGTTTCTGGATTCTGGCGGTACACCTGGTCTTTCAAGTGTCCCCACAGAAAGAAGTCACAGGGGTTCATATCTGGTGAATAGGGAGGCCAATCCACGCCGCCTCCTGTATGTTTCGGATAGCCCAAAGCAATCACACGATCATCGAAATATTCATTCAGGAAATTAAAGACGTCGGCCGTGCGATGTCGCCGGGCACCATCTTGCATAAACCACGAGGTGTTCGCAGTGTCGTCTAAGGCAGTTTGTACCGCCACAAATTCACGAAGAATGTCCAGATAGCTTGATGCAATAATCGTTTCGGATCTGATAAATGGGCCAATGATCCCTTTGGAAGAAATGGCGGCCCAGACCAGTACTTTTTGAGGATGCAGGGACGATGGGACTGCAACATGGGGCTTTTCGGTTCCCCATATGCGCCAGTTCTGTTTATTGACGAAGCCGTCCAGGTAAAAATAAGCTTCGTCAGTAAACCAAATGCTGCCCACATGCATATCGCCGTCATCAATCCTGTGCACTATATCGTTAGCGAATGTCTCTCGTGCAGCAATGGTAGCGGCGCTGAGGGGTTGCCACGTTTGAATTTTGTATGGATAGAGGTGTAATCTCTGGCGCATGAGACGATACGTGGACGTTGGCGTCATTTGGACCGCAGCTGCAACACGTCGAACGGAAACCCGAGGCCGCTGTTGGATCACCTGCTGCACTAGCTGCGCGTTGCCCTCTGTGGTTGCCGTACGCGGTCGCCCTACCTTTCCAGCACGTTCATCCGTCACGTTCCCAGTCCGTTGAAATTTTTCAAACAGATCCTTTATTGTATCGCTTTTCGGTCCTTTGGTTACATTAAACCTCCGTTGAAAACTTCGTCTTGTTGCAACAACACTGTGTTCTGGGCGGTGGAATTCCAACACCAGACAAATCCTCTGTTCTAAGGAATAAACCGTGTTGTCTACAGCACACTTGCACGTTGTGAACAGCACACGCTTACAGCAGAAAGACGACGTACAGAATGGCGCACCCACAGACTGCGTTGTCTTCTATATCTTTCACATCACTTGCAGCGCCATCTGTTGTTGAAAATTGTAACTACTGTAATTTCGAAAGTTTGTCCGCCTGAAAATGTACTGTTGTCCCAAGCATATTGCAACAAACGGTGTATTTCTATCGCTGCTCTTTTAGTTTTTATTGCCGTTTCAAATATACCGGTCATTTTTGAAACACCCTGTATTTAAATAAGACTCAAGTTTTCTTTGAACTGTTTAGCAGCTGTATTACTTGAATAATTTACTAATGTATTCTGTATGTCAAGTATGATCTCTTCCCATACTAACTCCAGGAACTAACGACTCAGATTTCACTACAATGTAAACTAAATATGGTTCAAATGGCTCTGAGCACTATGGGACTCAACTGCTGTGGTAATTAGTCCCCTAGAACTTAGAACTAGTTAGACCTAACTAACCTAAGGACATCACACACATCCATGCCAGAGGCAGGATTCGAACCTGCGACCGTAGCGGTCTCGCGGTTCCAGACTGCAGCGCCAGAACCGCGCGGCCACTTCGGCCGGCAATGTAAACTACTCCACCACCAACTGCATTTAATCTATCCTTTTCGACCAAAGTTAGGTCCTTTGAAAATATTTCGGCTGAACTTATTTCCGGCTTTAGCCATCTTTCTGTACCTATAACGATTTGAGCTTCAGTACTTTCTATTATGGGTTGGACCTCTGGTTCTTTCCCATCGAAGCTACGACATTTTACAACTACAGTACAGATTGTTGCTCGGTTTACTTACCTGTGATTGCCATGAAGCCTTTTAGACTGACGCACTTCCTGTAGTTTCCCGATATCCTCTAACCTAAAAAACCTCCCAGCCATTCCACACAGCCCTCGCTACAAGTGCAGCAGCTTCCTGCTTGTAGTGGCCCCCTGACCTATAAAGTGGAATCCGGAAACCCACCACCCGATGGCGCAAGTCCAGGAAACTGCAGCCTACACGGTAGCAGAATCACATTAGCCTCTGATTCAGACTTTGCACTCGGCTATGTACCAAAGGACCACAGTTAGTTCTCTCTGCGATGCTACAGATACTGAGCTCCGCCTTCATCTCACAAGCAAGACTGGCAGTCTTTACTAGCTAGCTGCCTGGCACCGGAGAGAATCTCTTCCGACCCGAAATGGCACATATCGTTGGTACTGACATGACCACCAGTTGCCGTTGGCTGCACCCGGTGCTCTTCATAGCATCCTGAAGCACCCTTTCCACACCTGGAATGAATCATCCCGGTATGCGCACAGAAAGCGCATTGGTTTATTTCCCTGCTTGGCAGCAATTTCCCTAAGGAGCCCCATTACGCGCCTCATGTTGGAGCTCTCAACCCCGCCTTGGCGATTGCTTTGGATTACAGACTTGTGCTAATAACACCGGCACTGGCAGTTAACAGGGTGCAACGTGGACTACATATGCGGTTGACGGGAGCTTATGGCAGTGTGTTAGATGAGGTATTGCTAGTAATATTTGAAATATATCCACTCGATCTGCAGATGCGAAAAAAAACCGGAGACGTATTTGCTGAAATAAGAACTACATCATGAGATGGAGAATTTAATAGGAATACAGGCCACAATCCGGCAACAAATTCACAGCCAGATCCTCCACTTTAGGCAGAAACGACGTGATGTCGCCCAAATAGCGAGGTGCATCTATGCTTTACTCTCAAATATAAAAGAGAGACTGAGAATGGGGTACCTGAATGCTTCAAACAGCCTGACACACTTCTTGATGGGTCACGGGCCTTATGCCATCTACTGGCATTGAATTGATCGAAGACAAACGTGTGAATGTGGCTGTGGTGAAGAAGGCACGTACTACCTCGGAATGTCTGTCGTATGTCGATGTTGCTGATACTGATCGGCAGCAGCTGAATCTGCATGCAAGACCCGCTCTCAAGGAGATACTGCGTTGTGAAACTGAATGGCATTTTCTGGACAAAACTGCTGACCCTACTTCAAGAAAGGCTTCGGTGGCATGTTACCTTATCAGCCAACTCCCGTCTTCTGCACTACAGGATGTTGCGAAAGAAGTTCGAGAAGAAACTGAGCGAAGACAGCCGAGGCCAACATTTGCGGCAGACGAACAGCCAACTCGGCGTGTATGGCTATCGTAACATCAGAATGGAAAAGCATTTGTGATCCATGTCTCGCCACACAAGTAATATATCAGGAGTGACGTGAGGAGCATGTGGCTGCACTTCCCACCGGCAGCAACGATGCCCCTAACACCTGTGAAGCCCTCGTTTCCAACCAGGGAGCCGACAGACAATGGAAGAGGCAGATAAACCAAAACGCCGTCCGCAGTTCCCAAGGAACCGGCACGTTATGCCTACGGACACGGGAACGATGGAGTGCATCGTGGAATGTGCTAGACAAAAACTGAGCCATTGACAGCTTTAGCTGTGGGTAATAAAGATCATCTTTCGCTGAAGTGTTGTAGTTACGGACATTATCTTTCCTCTCAAATTGTGATGGATTATTTATGACGAATATCGTTATCAAATATGTGTATTCTGACGACGCAGTTAAAATGCCTGGATCCTCGAAGAAGTACCCACATGACGTCCGTGGGTGAACACCACATATTAGTCTTACTGCACGCTTTTGAGAAACAATACTTTCTTTCTAAGTGATGAGTTACCCCAGAAAATTATTCCTTACGACATTACTGAGTGGAAATGTGACAAATATGTCAGGCGTTGATAGGTTTGTTTCCAAGATTAGCAATTGTACGGAGAGAAAAAGTAGCTGAACTTAACTGTTGGAGAATCTCAGTAATATGGTCCTTCCAGTTCAACTTGTCATCAATATGTGCACCCAAAAATTTGGACAATTCTATCCTGCTTGCCGACTACTATTCGTGTGTTACGTCAGTTGTTGGTACCACTCTATTTGTTGTACATAACTGAATGTTGGAGTTCTTTCTAGATTTAGGGAGAGTCAATTTTCAAAGAGGCACTTAATAATTCTATGAAAATGTCATTTACCAATTCTTTTGTTGCTTTCTCTCTAATGTGTTTTATTACAAGGCTAGTATTGTCCCAAAAAACTACACGTTTTGCTTGTTAAATCTTAAGTGGAAGGTCATTCACTGAAGAGCAAAAGAAATTTGGTATAGGCATGTGTATTCAAATACAGAGATACACTGTGTGACCAAAGGTATCCTGACAGTAGGCTGAAAATGACTTACAAGTTCGTGGCGCCCTCCATCGGTAATGCTGGATTCAATACGGTGTTGGCCCACTCTTAGCCTTGATGACAGCTTCCACTCTCGCAGGCATACGTTCTATCAGGTGCTGGAAGGTTTCTTGGGTAATGGCAGCCCATTCTTCACGGAGTGGTGCACTGAGGAGAGGTATCGATGTCGGTCGGTGAGGCCTGGCACCAAGTCGGCGTTCCAAAACAACCCAAAGGTATTTTACCGGATTCAGGTCAAGACTCTGTGCAGGCCAGTCCTTTACAGGGATGTAATTGTCTTGTAACCTCTCCACCAGAGGCCGTGCGTTGATCGTGTTGAAAGATGCAATCGCCATCCCCGAATTGCTCTTCAACAGTGGGAAGCAAGAAGGTGCTTAAAACATCAATGTAGGCCTGTGATGTAATAGTATCACGCAAAACAACAAGGGGTGCAAGCCCCCTCCATGAAAAACTCGACCACACCTAACACCACCGCCTCCGAATTTTACTGTTGGCACTACACTCGTTGGCAGATGACGTTCACCAGTCATTCGCCATACCCACACACTGTCAACGGATCGCCACGTTGTATACCGTGATTCGTCATTCCACACAATGTTTTTCCACTGTTCAATCGTCCAATGCTTACGCTCCTTACTCAAAAACGAGGCGTCGATTGGCATTTACCGGCGTGATGTGTGTCTTACGAGCAACCGCTCGACCATGAATTCCATGTTTTCTCACCTCCCGCCTAACTATCATAATACTTGCAGTGGATCCTGAAGCAATTTAGAATACCTGTGTGATGGTCTGGCGGCGGTCTGTCAGTCAACAGACGAGGTCGGCCTGTACGCTTTCGTTCTGTACGTGTTCCTTCACGTTTGCACTTCACAATCGCATCGGAAACAGTGGATCTAGGAATGTTTAGTAGTTTGAAAATCTCGCGTACAGACGTATGACACAAGTGACACCCAATCACGTGACCACGTTCGAAGTCCGTGAGTTCGGCGGAGCGCCCCATTCTGCTCTCTCACGATGTGTAATGACTACTGGGGTCTCTGATATGGAGTACCTGGCAGCAGGAGGCAGCACAATGCACCCTTAAGAAAAACGTATGTTTTTGTGGGTGTCCGGATACTTTTGATCACACAGTGTATGTCAACAGCGCTGCGGTCGGAAACGCCCATATAAGACAAGTATCTGGCGCAGTTGTTTGATCGGTTACTCCTGCTACAATGGCAGGTTATCAAGATTAAAAATTTTTGTTTTCATTGTAGTGGTACAGCCAAGCTAATGTTCTTTGAAAGCTAGTAATCTTGTTCAATTATGATTTAAATTTGTAAGGAGTTCAGATACATATTCTGTTTGTATCATTATGTGACATAACTGTATTTGATAAAATGAACTTTGCCTGAAATCAGTAAAAGAACAGAAAGAAAATAACTTATGGCACGTCTTTAGACGCGTACACAGCAAAGCAGCGCAACGCAAGCGGGTGCAACACTGTCCAGTCACATTAACGTGACCACATGTCAAAAGCCTAAATAACACCTTTCGCAGCGTGGATCTCTGCAATACGTGACGGACGAGAGTCAACGAGATTCTAGTAGATACTGACAGGGATGTGGAGCCATGCCAACTACCACCTCCGCGGACAGTTGTGCTAGATTTCACCATTATCCGAATAACCGGATTGGGATGGTCCCACAGATTCTCGATTGAGTTTAAATCTTGGGTGTTTAGTGGTCAGGGGAGTACGGTAAACTCATCCTGGCGATCTTCAAACCACGCACACACTCTGCACCCTGTCTGATACGTTTCGTTGTTCTGCTGGTAGATGCCATCGTGCAGCGGAAAAATAACCTGCATGTAGGGGTGGAGATAGTCCCCAAGGAGATATGCACACTAGTGTTGATCCATCGTGACTTCCAGAATGACGGGATCACCCAAAAAAGGACACGATAACATTCCCTATACCGTAGCGCTCTCCCCTTCGGCCTGAACCCTCCGAACGATTGTTGCAGGGTGTTTGCTTCCAGACGTTTCACACCGATAGCATACACTGTATTCAAACATTATGAACCACCTCGAAGGGAACGATCTATTGATACGTAATCAGCATGGTTTCAGAAAACATCGTTCTTGTGCAACGCATCTAGCTCTTTATTCGCACGATGTAATGGCCGCAATCGACAGGGGATCTCAAGTTGATTCCGTATTTCTAGATTTCCGGAAAGCTTTTGACACCGTTCCTCACAAGCGACTTCTAATCAAGCTGCGGGCCTATGGGGTATCGTCTCAGTTGTGCGACTGGATTCGTGATTTCCTGTCAGGAAGGTCGCAATTCGTAGTAATAGACGGCAAATCATCGAGTAAAACCGAAGTGATATCAGGTGTTCCCCAGGCAAGCGTCCTGGGACCTCTGCTGTTCCTGATCTATATAAATGACCTGGGTGACAATCTGAGCAGTTCTCTTAGGTTGTTCGCAGATGATGCTGTAATTTACCGTCTAGTAAGGTCATCCGAAGACCAGCATCAGTTGCAAAGCGATATAGAAAAGATTGCTGTGTGGTGTGGCAGGTGGCAGTTGACGCTAAATAACGAAAAGTGTGAGGTGATCCACATGAGTTCCAAAAGAAATCCGTTGGAATTCGATTACTCGATAAATAATACAATTCTCAAGGCTGTCATTTCAACTAAGTACCTGGGTGTTAAAATTACGAACAACTTCAGTTGGAAAGACCACATAGATAATATTGTGGGGAAGGCGAGGCAAAGGTTGCGTTTCATTGGCAGGACACTTAGAAGATGCAACAAGTCCACTAAAGAGACAGCTTACACTACACTCGTTCGTCCTCCGTTAGAATATTGCTGCACGGTGTGGGATCCTTACCAGGTGGGATTGACGGAGGACATCGAAAGGGTGCAAAAAAGGGCAGCTCGTTTTGTATTATCACGTAATAGGGGAGACAGTGTGGCAGATATGATACGCGAGTTGGGATGGAAGTCATTAAAGCAATTTCGTCGCGGCGAGATCTATTTACGAAATTTCAGTCACTAACTTTCTCTTCCGAATGCGAAAATATTTTGTTGAGCCCCACCTACATAGGTAACAATGATCGTCAAAATAAAATAAGAGAAATCAGAGCTCTAACAGAAAGGTTTAGGTGTTCGTTTTTCCCGCGCGCTGTTCGGGAGTGGAATGGCAGGGAGATAGTATGATTGTGGTTCGACGAACCCTCTGCCAAGCACTTAAATGTGAATTGCAGAGTAATCATGTAGATGTAGATGTAGATGTAGATAGGACGTAAAACGTGCTTCCTCTGGAGAGGCCATATGTCGCCACTCAGTGGACGTCAAGTTGCAGTACTGGCGTACTAATTCCAGCCACCGTTGATGATGAACAGCAGTCGTCATGGGCGTGTGAACAAGGCGCCTGCTGAGGAGGCCCATATTCATCAACGTTGGCTGATCAGTCGTTCGAGTTACTCTGTTGGTAGCCTCTTGGTTCAAATGGCTCTGAGCACTATGGGACTTAACATCATTGGTCATCAGTCACCTAGAACTTAGAACTACTTAAACCTAACTAACATAAGGACATCACACAACACCCAGTCATCACGAGGCAGAGAAAATCCCTGACCCCGCCGGGAATCGAACCCGGGAACCCGGGCGCGGGAAGCGGGAAGCGAGAACGCTACCGCACGACCACGAGCTGCGGACCCTCTGGGCGTTCAGTTGCTCAACAGTTGCACGTGTATTCGCCGTTACACATCTCCGCATCCGTCGTGCAGACCTGTCATATAGCCCATGGTGCATCACAGTTACTTCGGGCCGGTTTTGGATAGCGCCATTTTACCCAGACGCCACGCGATTTATTCATTCCAGAAATGATTCCACCTTTGCCCTGAAATCCAATGGTCATGCTCTTCCGGACGTAAGATAAATCGCTCTTTTTCTGCATTACGACAACGACTGCATTTTTTTACGCGTCTCTCTGACACGTTTTGTATATCCTCCACTGCTAATGCTGCCACTTAATGTCTGTGCGTTGTTATTGTACTTTGACGTCGAACATAGGCGGTGGCTTCATTAATGTGACTGGACCGTGTAGTACATCAAGTTGAGAGTATTATGTGTTCGTTTACGTTTCGTGAAGCACACCTTTTTCGGAAGTACCGATACTGTTAGTTTGCTGTATAGTAATTCCAAGTGCCACATATCGATAGATGGAACAGATACGAAAAAAATTTTGTTGCAGCTTTACTGGCATGCATCGTGCAACAACACGCGTCATGTGTTAACTAGCCATGCGGGATAGTTTTGGGTATACGAGATTTTAAAGAAGTCATACTTCACGTGTTTCTTTGAAACAGCCGAACTGCAGTATAGAGCGTTTGTCACCAACGGCGCTTTTTTTAAAATTTATACCAGACACAACAAAATCATTATACATCACAATTAACTATCTGAGCTAATTAGTGGGACTTATAATTGATGCATCAGCAGTTACAGCTACACACTTTCATAAGTGGCTGTTACTATGGACAAGGTTAGTAAGTTTACTATTCTACTGTACAAGTATACAAAACGTTGAAGTTTCTGCGGCGTTACAGGTGCGCCAGAAGATGTTATGAACCTACTGTTACTGGCCTGCCCACCGAGCTAATCGCAGTGGGCGTGCCCCTGGCACCGGACTGGCCCAAATTACTTGAACTCGATGCAGTCCCTATCGTGTTAGTGGTTGCTAACTGGTTGTTGTTGTGGTCTTCAGTCCTGAGACAGGTTTGATGCAGCTCTCCATGCTACTCTATCCTGTGCAAGCTTCTTCAGCTCCCAGTACCTACTGCAGCCTACATCCTTCTGAATCTGTTTAGTGTATTCATCTCTTGGTCTCCCTCTACGATTTTTACCCTCCACGCTGCCCTCCAACACTAAATTGGTGATCCCTTGATGCCTCAGAACATGTCCTACCAACCGATCCCTTCTTCTAGTTAAGTTGTGCCACAAACTTCTCTTCTCCCCAATCCTATTCAATAGCTCCTCATTAGTTATATGATCTACCCATCTAATCCTCAGCATTCTTCTTTAGAATCACATTTCGAAAGCTTCTGTTCTCTTCTTATCCAAACTAGTTGTCGTCCATGTTTCTCTTCCATATGTGGCTACACTCCATACAAATACTTTCAGAAACGACTTACTGACACTTAAATCAATACTCGATGTTAACAAATTCCTCTTCTTCAGAAACGCTTTCCTTGCCATTGCCAGTCTACATTTTATATCCTCTCTACTTCGACCATCATCAGTTATTTTGCTCCCCAAATAGTAAAACTCCTTTACTACTTTAAGTGTCTCATTTCCTAATCTAATTGGTATCTACATTGTATTCTAAAATTACTAGTACCTAATAACTACTATATAAGCACTGTTGTCAGATCGATGTTGGTGACACACCTGCCTCCCTAATCCAGGAGCGAGTCGGATATCCACCGAAACGGTGATTGGCCATTCCACAGCCGGCGGTACTGGGAAGGTGCATTTCAGTCTTAGTTGGTTCTTTCATTCAGGTATCATTGTGGTCCCTTATAAACTCCCTGAGATTCTTTCGTGATACCTCGTTTGCCAATGGTGTTAAGTATCTGAAAGATACCGTCGTGTCTTAGTAAGGAAAAGGTGTCACTGTTGGGTAGTTGTCGTAATCCGGTTGCAACATCGTTGTATATCAGGCACTCATAGATCACGTGATAAGGGGTGCCTTCTTCAGCGCCACAGTGAGACGCGGCTGTAGCCCGTTTTTCAAAACGACATAAATATTTCCAATATGGTCCTTGCCCCGTAAGGAAGTGCAGCAGGCCCCTACTCGACTTAAACTGATCCATCTGTAGCCTTTCCATAAAGTCAGGTGACAGTTGAATAACCCTCCACCCAGTTTTCTCATTTTCCTTTGACTCTTGCCATAACTCCTACCCTCTTCTTCTAATTGCAAATTTATCTCCCTGCCGTATCCACATAATCTTCATAGTCTTTTCGATTTTTGCCTTGGTTACCCAATACCATGCTGCCTGTTCGCGGATTCTAATGTCTGGGACTACATAGCCCCTTTAACACCAGAAAAGCCTCCCCCCCTCCCCCCAGGGGTTCGTATGTACGCCCCAACGGAGCGCGTAACACCATACTCCACTACACCCTCCTCACAGCGAGGGCATGCATCACCCTCATGGCCTGTGCGCCCAAACTCCTAAAGTCTGATTGGGTCGGGTGGCAAATGGAATCTTTTACTCCCAATGTTAATTATATTATTTAAAACTTCTAAAGATCGTTGGGGTACGGCATCTATATGGGCTGTATAGTTACATTTTTCGTCGATTATTACCTCTAAACATCGAGCCTCGCGGTGCACTGGTTTTCCCTCTATCCTCACAGTGGGATTCCTAACTAGGCTATCTTTCAGCAGCAAATATGTTGACTTACTTTGCGCAATCTTGATTTTGGATTTGTGGCACCATTCAGCAAATGATGTCAAGGCCCTTTTCACTTTAGGTTCTAAGTCCTCGGGGCTACAGCCACTGACCAGCAGGAGGAGGTCGTCTCGTAGGCTATCACATCTAGCATGTCCTCACTATTCTGTAGTTTTTCCAGTAAGCGCTCCATATTTATATCCCAAAAGAGTGGCCCCAATACAGAGCCCTATGGGCACCCCTTGGTGATCGTTTTAAATATTTTTCCGCTAGTCTATGAAAACCAGACCTCCCTTTCGTCACAATAGCTCCTCAGACAGCCATAGAGCGGCCCTGGAACTCCTTCTCCCGCAAGTAGGAGAAGAGCGAAAGCCACCACGGGTTGTCAAAGGAGCCACTGATATCCACCATGATACCCACCACATGCGCATGCGGTGCTGAGCTGCAGACCTCGGCTGCCAGGGCGATTGCGTCATACGCCGATCGCCCCGGGCGCAAGCCAAACCACCTGTCGCTCATTCCACACAACATCCTGTGTGCCGCCAGTCTGTCAGCTAATAGCCTCTTAAACAGTTTCCCCAAAACATCTAGAAGACATATTGACCTATACGACTTGGCTTCCATTGGATCTTTATCTTTTACCTTCTTTATGATGACTATATTTGCCTTATTACGGATCTTTGGAAACTTGCCAAGTCTAAGGCATTCATTATAGAGCCTAGTAAGACGTGCAATTAGATGAGGGGCGAGGAACTGCAGCACCTCCGCTACAATGCTGTCTGGCACGGTATCCTTCCCCCTTTTTATGGGTTTAACGTGTGCTACCACTCCTTCCCCAAAGAAGGGGTTCACCATGGTGTTGTTGGTGTACACAGCAAAATCATCCCTGCTGATCTGACGCTGCATTTCCGTGTCCTCACGCTTTTCATCATCTGGCAGCAGAGTCCGACGGAGGACCTCAGCAGTCTCCTACCAGGACTCAGTCACCCAGCCGCCATCCCTGATGTTCGACACAACCGTCGGAGATACACTCCTGGAAATTGAAATAAGAACACCATGAATTCATTGTCCCAGGAAGGGGAAACTTTATTGACACACTCCTGGGGTCAGATACATCACATGATCACACTGACAGAACCACAGGCACATAGCCACAGGCAACAGTGCATGCACAATGTCGGCGCTAGTACAGTGTATATCCACCTTTCGCAGCAATGCAGGCTGCTATTCTCCCATGGAGACGATCGTAGAGATGCTGGATGTAGTCCTGTGGAACGGCTTGCCATTCCATTTCCACCTGGCGCCTCAGTTGGACCAGCGTTCGTGCTGGACGTGCAGACCGCGTGAGACGACGCTTCATCCAGTCCCAAACATGCTCAATGGGGGACAGATCCGGAGATCTTGCTGGCCAGGGTAGTTGACTTACACCTTCTAGAGCACGTTGGGTGGCACGGGATACATGCGGACGTGCATTGTCCTGTTGGAACAGCAAGTTCCCTTGCCGGTCTAGGAATGGTAGAACGATGGGTTCGATGACGGTTTGGATGTACCGTGCACTATTCAGTGTCCCCTCGACGATCACCAGTGGTGTACGGCCAGTGTAGGAGATCGCTCCCCACACCATGACGCCGGGTGTTGGCCCTGTGTGCCTCGGTCGTATGCAGTCCTGATTGTGGCGCTCACCTGCACGGCGCCAAACACGCATACGACCATCATTAGCACCGAGGCAGAAGCGACTCTCATCGCTGAAGAAGTGTCTCCATTCGTCCCTCCATTCACGCCTGTCGCGACACCACTGGAGGCGGGCTGCACGATGTTGGGGCGTGAGCGGAAGACGGCCTAACGGTGTGCGGGACCGTAGCCCAGCTTCATGGAGACGGTTGCGAATGGTCCTCGCCGATACCCCAGGAGCAACAGTGTCCCTAATTTGCTGGGAAGTGGCGGTGCGGTCCCCTACTTCACTGCGTAGGATCCTACGGTCTTGGCGTGCATCCGTGCGTCGCTGCGGTCCGGTCCCAGGTCGACGGGCACGTGCACCTTCCGCCGACCACTGGCGACAACATCGATGTACTGTGGAGACCTCACGCCCCACGTGTTGAGCAATTCGGCGGTACGTCCACCCGGCCTCCCGCATGCCCACTATACGCCCTCGCTCAAAGTCCGTCAACTGCACATACGGTTCACGTCCACGCTGTCGCGGCATGCTACCAGTGTTAAAGACTGCGATGGAGCTCCGTATGCCACGGCAAACTGGCTGACACTGACGGCGACGGTGCACAAATGCTGCGCAGCTAGCGCCATTCGACGGCCAACACCGCGGTTCCTGGTGTGTCCGCTGTGCCGTGCGTGTGATCATTGCTTGTACAGCCCTCTCGCAGTGTCCGGAGCAAGTATGGTGGGTCTGACACACCGGTGTCAATGTGTTCTTTTTTCCATTTCCAGGAGTGTATTTTTTTCCCTGACCAGCTGTTAGGAGACTCCCTAAGGGTCAGTAGCAAACTGGTGCGGCACATATCTTTCCCAGCACTTGATTCTTATTTCCTTTGGTTCATTCTGGAACAACTCTTTGGCGTCACGATACCTTTGTAGCCTGAACTGCATTTCCTGACAGACGACACTCCGCTAGTAGTACGTCCTCGCTCTTCTTACAGACTGACGCATGCGTCCAAGGTCGGCAGACCATGGGGATTTGGATGCTGCAATGGCTCTCCTCCTGGTTGGTACAACAGCGTTCACGGCGCTAACTACTGATCCCACCAGCACCTCGGCGTATCTATCCACATTTTCGTAACCTTCTGGCAATGAAAGAACTTCACACTCCCGAGCTAGGAGTTCCCAATCGGTTTTATTTAATTCAAATTGAACCTCCTACCCAATGTCCCAGCAGCACTCCTCATCACTTACGGTGAACACAATCTGGTTCTGTTCGCTTGTTGTAACCTGATCAAGGACTATCCACTTCCTAATATTGTCAATGACACTAGGCGTCGATGGAGTTACATCTATGTTGGTTTCAGCTCCACCTCCACCCCTATAGATTGCGGGATTCCCGGTTCTATTTGCTACAACTAGTTGTGAGGCCATTATTAGTTCTTTAACTCTCACCATTTGCATCTTGAATGCCACTGAACCGTAAGGGGGGATTCAGCAGACATATCAGATGTTATAATAAACTTGCGCTCCCGCAACGTCGTGCTGACTTGTGTGAGGGATCTAGGTGATCTTCAAAATTACCTCCACATTGGAAGTACGTATTTACGATGTAGACGAGTGAGGCAGGTGACTTAAGATCCACGACGTTGCAGTGGCTATCTGACAACTGCGACAGGACTGTGGCACGTAATGCCTTATTAACTACAATTAGCGCTGCTTTTGGCTCATCCCTGATGCTTATTACCTGCCTAGTAGCAGCCATAAAGGAAATTTGCCAACTTGGGAGTATGGCTCCTGCAGGAAGATTGCATCCGCCTCCACTCCTCCACCACCCATCGCTGCTCCTACAGATCAAATGGCTATTGTAAGTTTTCATTTGTCAAGTGTTCATTACGGGATGCATTATGGGGAATAAGTGTGTATATTGCACTCAGGCCGGTTCTATTTCCAGTCTAGCGTTAATGCGCCCATTACCCAATAGGGACTGTATATAAATTTTGTCTAAGTCGTATCTTTTGCCTCTTCTTTCAAAACTTTTTTTAACAAGGTCACATAGAGCTCCGAAGTAAGTGGGGAGATTCATCGACTTTAACTGTATTCTGTCCACAGCTTCCATTGTCGAGGAGATGACTTTTCTTCCGTACTTATGTCCTACGCCAACGACATGTCTTAAGGCAGTTGTCAGGACGGCCGGCTGCTCCAAACGCGACAACTGCATGGCATGCTCTAAGTTGAGGTATACCCTTCTTGGGTCTGCACCTGCAGCTCTCCCTTCAATCACTTCCTGCATTTGCATCGTGCTGGTTACAGTGCTATCATGAATTCGTTGCTGTGGATGTTCCATGTGTGCAGGTAAGGTACTGTTGATTGTACCTGCTCGCGATCGCTTGTCTAATATTTCACTGCCCTGAATTACCACAGGCCGTCCAACTACCACTGACCGCCCCCACATGTCTCTCATCTTCCTCTGCCTGTTTGTGCCCCCGGTTGAGGGAGGAGGAGACTCCAGGAGGAGCCTGAGCCACTGAATGCAAGCATCCACCATTATTGCTCTTAGAGCTCTCTCTTCTGACAGTAACTTCAGAAAATCTTTAAACTTGCGTGCCCTCTCAGCATCTCTCCTAGTTTTACTCAGGGACTTCCTCTTCTTTACTGTCCTGTTCTTGATGATGGTCTCAGCCATAATCAATTGGGGATATTAGGCGTTGTTCCAGCATTTTATATGTAGCGCAGGTTCTTCCAGTGGCACCGCAGGCCTTTTTGCCCCTGCACGTACATGGATTGCAGATACTGTACTTGATATCTTGCACTCCTTTCTTATTTGATCCTCAGCGCCGCACGTGGAACAAGCCGACCACCTATTGCAGTGCTTATGAACGTGGTCAACGTCCCAACAGTTGTGGCAACGAGGTATCATAAGGTGCTCTCTCAAGTTTATTGCATGGAAGCCACAGTCGTAAGTTTTTTCCACAGAGTACTCGAACCTCAGCATCGTGACGAACAACATGGGCCCAGTTCTGAACCCTTCTCGATAGTGTCAGTTTCCATATCACCTAAGTTCTGTTGATACAAAGTCTCATACAAATTCTCTCCCTTTCAAAACGTTGGGACGTCATACAGTATTACTAATGGGTTACTCTTTTGAGGGGGGGGGGGGTCACATTTGACGACCTTACACAATTTATTTTTGATTACTTGTCATCTTCAAAAAATTGTTCAAATGGCTCTGAGCACTATGGGGCCTAACTGCTGTGGACATCAGTCCCCTATAACTTAGAACTACTTAAACCTAACTAGCATAAAGACATCACACTCATCCATGGCCGAGGCAGTATTCGAACCTGCGACCGTAGCGGTCACGCGGTTCTAGACTGTAGCGTCTAGAACCGCACCGCCATCCCCGCCGGCACTTGTCATCTTTGGTGGCAACATCAACTATGACCACATTCTTAGTTGCCTTTACTATGTTAAGTTTAATCGTTTCTCGCGCAGGGTTGATTGTGGTTGGAAATATTTCCTGAACCTTTTGATGTCTTGGCCGGGCATGGGACTCAGAAAGACACTCGTGTCAGGCCGTTTAGAAACCTTAGCTATCGTTTCTCTACTTGTTTGGGCCTTTGGTGCCGCTTGTGCTGCCACGCCAGCTTTATGCTAAGTTGACCAAATCTTTCTATTCAGGCCACTCCTTCATTTTCAACAGTTAAGAAATGAATGGCAGAATTCCTAAACAGTCGTGGAACTTTTGGAGATGATCCACGTTAACAACGCCAAAAACAGAAAACTACAGACAAAAGCATCGATAAAATAAATACAATATAGTATAGAACAATTGGCGGTTAAAGACGTCCGAAATAGACACATATGTCTGAATAAAGAGTGTGGCTCCTTTTACATGAAGATTTAACTGAGATGGTATCTTCAGTGTCGCATAGTAGCCAAAAAATGGGGAAAGGGCTTTCTCAGTAATGTTGGGACTATTAAAAAATTATTGCTTGTCTTATTTGGCGATGTGTTACTGTGTATTTTCATGGGTTCAGCACTTCACACCAACAACGAAACAGCAGTAAAATCGATGTGTGAAAGCCAGCTTGGTACAAAAAGTTTCATCGGCCGGAAAATGAATGACTATTGCTTTCTAGGACGTCAAATGAAATCTTAATGAAAGTGGTTCGTTATTTTCGCACACTCTTCCACAACGTTTCCTTTCCGTGACTTACTTCTGCTATTCAATATTTCCGTCAGGTACATTTTTCTCTGTCACATGTCGACGTCTGGAGAATGATATTCTGTTGGACATTTGATTGTATTTTATTTGTTCTATTTTGTTATGGAAATCAGCAGCTCCTGTTCATATGTCAGGTGCCAGTGTAGTGACCCGCATGAGGTGATAACATGGCGACGTATTTTCAAGTTAGAAGCAGTTGCTTTCCTTCTTGCTTCTGAGGAACCAGAGGAAAGTTCGTTGGTTTCCTTTATGCCTGCCTGGCGGGAAGAATTCACAACCACAGAAGCCAGCCGTCCCGCCGTTTTAAACATCAGGTCCTTTGATTGGCCCTGTCGCATCCCACGCAATTCCTTCTAGAACATTCTGGAACTTTTCTCTGTGTAGAAAGAGCCTGGGGGTAACGATCATCCGTGCTTTTACAGCCTCCCTCCTCCCCCCCCCCTCCCCCATAATTAGCCTAGCAGTCCACGCTTTTCAACAGGCACTGGGGATTGGTCAGTTGTCGCTCCTCCATAAACAACTAGCTCTAGACACTGCGTCCGAGCACAATGCGGAATTTTTTATCAAGAGGCACTCGGATACAGGCAGATGGTGAGTACGCATGTTTCTGTTGGAATTTGATTGTTGGTATGAAGTCGAGTCGAAATTTTATAAGTTAGGTAGTGTTTAAACATGGTCGTATCAGCACTCTGCGGTGTAGGGAATGATTCATTTTACTTGTTTCTACTTTATGTGTGAATTTTAATTCTTTAGTGTGAAATATGAAATGATGAATTCGAGTTGTTGCGTGGTCTTGCAATAAGTGGTCGTTATGCAGCCAGTGCTTAAGATGGCACTAGTTTTCTTTCGCGATCGTCAGATGCTGTTAGGGGGCCATAGTACAAACTGTTTGCTCTGAATTTAGTGCTGAGCGAATTTTATGATTTTCCTCTCGCCATTGTGCCGGACCATCCGCTATTCCAACATTGACTGTAATCTCCATAGCTGGAAGAATATCAGGTCTGCGAGTTTATCGATCCCCAGCGCTCATAGTATCCGCGGCTCCCTAGAATTTATTGTAGTTTGGGACGATGAGCCGCTCTCCGTCGTTAATTTCTTTCTCTCTGAAATCCCCGTTTGAGTGTATGATTATAGATTCATTCCAAATTAAATCATTGCCCGAAAGGTATGAAGAGGCTATTGGTGCTGAATTATGCTAATTTGACGTGATCAGGCCTTCCTTTTTGTGTATGTAAGGGACTAAAGTAGGATAATTTTCAATATCAATAAAATTTGCTAAGGACTATATACTTTAAGATATTTTATTTTATTCTCAAAGCAACCAGTTTCGGCATTTCATTTTGCCATCTTCAGGAGTCATACGCTCCTATCAAAATAAACGAACTTGACGTATCGCATCATAAATCACTGGATATCATGAATTCCAATCGTTGTACAATTCTTCAGCAATTGTATAGGAAATATTTCATGGAACTTAAGATAGGCAACCTAAATTACATCATCCACCCCATGGAGCAGATAATGTAAGCTAGGTTGCCTATCTTAAGGCTCATGAAATACGTAGGAACTTCAGGTCGAAAGCTACACATATTGTCTCACATAAGAGCACTGCGCTACAGGAGTGGCACGTTGTCAGACAAGAATTTATGTTTTGGGTTTCCTGCAGACACAGTATGCTGATGACTACTACCAGGTGTATTACAATGTGGGAGTGAAATGGCATGGCAACTGGAGACCTACTCCAAAGATTTACATTTAAACTCTGATGGTGTGTGGACCAACTCCAATGTTGCATTCAACTATAGTGAAATGTTGGCAGCGAAAATTTCACCAAGGCTACGTAGACTTGCGTGATGTCTATCCGCCATACTGACCAGATGTTACACATGTGATTTCCACCTTTTCGGCAAGTAGAAACAACATTTGGGGCAAGGGATTTTTCAACACTGAGGACATCAGTGGCGGGAACATGAAGAGAACGAGCAAGAACTTCGGTGACATCAGCATCGTCACTCCTGGAATTGGTGCAATCAGCATCAGCATTCCCGAAATCGCCGAAGCCAGCATCAGCATTCGCTTCCCTTCAACGTCGTCACCACCCCTGTGGCCAATGACGTTACACATTGAAAAACGCTGAGGCCTCAGAGCGCCAATGACGTGTAAGCTTGGCCCCCACCCTCCGATCAGTTTTAATTTTTATAATTCCATTGCGCAAGTGCTTTTATTTCTTCATTGTCTGTATGTTCGTCTACGCCGCACGTGTTCAACTGACGAGATGATTGCACTAAGAAAAGAAGTCTTCAGAGTCTCTTTGTTGTAAACACATGTCCAAGAAATGTGTTCTCAGCTTTCTGCATCATGAATGAAAAATGATGGTAAGGGAAGAGCGTATGACTGGAGAAAAGAGGAATATTGTTCGACAATTAATGGCAATGCAACAGAATGGCATGAAGGTGCGTTACCCAATTGGGTCCATGTTGCATTCACTGGAATTGTCTACCTTTCTTAAAATGTATATCCAGTCTCCCTCTATGAAAGACGCGGCTGGGAGATGTGCTCGAAATACACACATCAAAAGAAGTTTAGCACGACCTCGGTTCCAAGGGTTCCGGAACCTGTACAGAAAATTGGAATAGAGATCAACATAAACATCATTTCCGACCTTTTTATTACTCATGAAAACCACACATTGCGTGTTGTACCACCATACAGCAAAACCTTTAGAGTTTAGAGATTCGGAGTACATCCCTCAGAGTGGTTGGTGGGTCATGTCGTTCATAAACAGCCCTTTTCAATCTATCACAGGCATGTCCGATAGGGTTCATGTCAAGTGAACAAGCTGGCCACTCTAGTCGAGCATGTCGTTATTCTGAAGGAAGTCACTCACAAGATGTGTTCGATGGGGACGCGAATTGTCGTCCATGAAGACGAGTGCCTCGCCAGTATGTTGCAAATATGGTAGCACTATCGGTCGGAGGATGGAATTCAAGTAACGTACAGCTGTTATGGCGCCTTCCATGACCACCAGCGGCGTATGCCGGCCCCTCATAATGCCACCCCAAAACACCAGGGAAACTCCACCTTGCTGCACTCGCTGGACAGTGTGTCTACGTCGTTCAGCCTGACCAGGTTGCCTCCAAACACGTCTCCAACGATTGTCTGGTTGAAGGCATATGCGACACTCATAGGGGAAGAAAAGTGATGCCAATCCTGAGCGCCAGCCGGTGTGGCCGAGTGGTTCTAGGAGCTTCAGTCTGGAACCGCACGACTGCTGTGGTCGCAGGTTCGAATCCTGCCTGCGGCATGGATGCGTGTGATGTCCTTAGGTTAGTTAGGTTTAAGTAGTTCTAAGTTCTAGGGGACTGACGACCTCAGTCCCATAGTGCTCAGAGCCATTAGAATCATTTTTTAACCAATCCTGAGCGGTCCATTCGGCATGTTGTTGGGCCCATCTCTATCACGCTGCATTGTACCGTAGCTACAAAGATGGACTTCGCCATGGACGTCGGGTGTGAAGTTGCGGATCATGCAGGTTATTGTGCACATTTTGAGTCGTAATATGACGTCATGTGGCTGCACGAAAAGCATTATTCAACATGGTGGTGCCGCTGTCAGAGTTCCTTTGAGCCATAATCCGTAGGTAGCGGTCATCCACTGCAGTAGTAGCCCTTGTGCGGTGTGAGCGAGACATACCATCGACAGCTTTTGTCTCTCTGTATGTCCTACATGTCCGAACAACATCGTTTTGGTTCACTCCGAGACGCCTGGACACTTTCCTTGTTGAAAGCCCTTCATAGCACAAAGTAACAATGCGGACGCGATCGAACAGCGGTATTGACCGTCTAGGCATTGTTGAACTACAGACAACATGAGCCGTGTACCTCCTTCCTGGTGCAATGACTGGAACTGATCGGTTGTCGGACCCCTCCGTCTAATATGCACTGCTCATGCATGTTTGTTTACATCTTTGGGCGGGTTTGGCCGATGTGACCGAGAGGTTCTAGGCCCTTTAGTACGGAACCGCGCTGCTGCTATGGTTGCAGATTCGAATCCTACCTCAGGCATGGATGTGTGTGATGTCCTTAGGTTAGTTAGGTTTAAATAGTTCTAAGTCGAGGGTACTGATGACCTTTGATGTTAAGTCCCATAGTGCTTAGAGCCATGTGAACAATTTTTTTGGAGCGGGTTTAGTGACATCTCTGAACAGTCAGAGGGACTGTGTCTGTGATACAATATCCACAGTCAACGTTATTGCAGCATATATGCTGCAGTAATACCAACATTATTCAGGCATAACATGTTATGCTCTCTTATATACCCCAATTACGCCTCAGTTATGCTGTTGCTCACAGTACTGACTGAGTAAAAATGCAATCCCCATGTTGTGTGGACTTTGTATCTATTTGTCGAATTGGATCATAGATCTTGTGGAAAAGAACAAATGTATCAAACGCAAACTATGATCTACCTGTCGATAGTTTTAATTATTTAATGAGCAAGTCGAGACATTTTTGTGTAACGTCTTTCGGCGTGTGGTTGATCTATTTTGTATGTTAAACCTTGATGTGTAATTACAGTATAATGCACATGTACACTGTTGGTGCACCAAAAAATAAAAGATGTTAGCATCTCTACACACAGCCCTTGTCAGGTGCGACGAGTTCTAAAGAGAGAGAAACTAGACCAAAATGTAGGCTGAAAGAAATTGATAGAATTAGTTGCCCTAACCTTGAGCCAACACACATACCTTTAGGCAATTGCATGGCTGTCTTTAATACGAGGGTTGGTACTTTAATAGTGGGAACTATTTATTTACAGCTCTTACAAAATAGATACGTGTTTCAAAGATTTACTGACCTTCAAAGTAGTCACAAGCATTGCGTAGAACCCGTTGCCAGCGATGTGGAAGTCGTAGGATACTCTTAGCAGTGCCAGTTGTGTTGACAGTTCGAGTGGCGCGGTCTATTGCCCGAATAATTTGTTGCAGTTCTGAAGCGAATGCCGTGAAATGTTTCCTTCAGTTTAGAAATCGAGTTGAGCTCACGAGGGCTTAAGTCAGGGGAGTGCAGTAGGTGGGGAGTGCAGCCCCATCAGTCAAACAAATCAGTAACAGCTTGCGCTATACTGTTCATTTTCGGAACGCAGCCTACGACCAGCTTAGAGACAGAAGTGATGACACTTTCTGCGGGACCTGATCATAATTTTGCAGGACAATGCTCGAGCACATACAGTGCAAGCTGTTACTGATTTGTTTGACTGATGGGGTTGCTAAGTGCTATACTACCTACTGAACTTCTAAAGTGACAGAAACATGGCATTCACTTCAGAACTGCTACAGTCTCGTCGGCCAACAGACCACACCGCTCGACCTGTCAACACAACTGGCACTGCTAAGTGTATCCTACAACTTCCACATCGCTGGCAACGGGTTAAACACAATGCTGGTGACTACGCTGAAGGTCAGTAAAACTTTGATATATGTATCTATTTTGTATGAGCTGTAAATAAATAGTTGCCGCTATCAAAGTTACAAACCTTGTATAAATGCCAGTCCAGGTATGCATAGATTAAAAGATACAAAAGAAATTTTTTGTGAGCCAGAACTACAGATAACAAAATTTCTGGATATGTATCTTGTAGAAAAAGTTATAAAAACGCAGGTTAATAATGTTTACGCTAAATAGCATGGTTTTAATAATTCTGGTCAAAAAGTAATGTTATAATAAAATAATAATTCAAATTGATTTTAGAAAGTGAATAGTAGTAAAATTAAACGTTTTGAAACTGAATAATATTAGAATTAAGGGTGAATATAATAAAGGAATCGTTTTACAGTATCATGAATAAGCTGTTCTGTTGTATGGAGGTATTACAATAATTCTGATGATATTCAGTTCTTAATTTTCTATAAATCTCTCATATAAATGAGTTAAATTGGGATAATAAGCAAATCTTCATATTTCTTCACTATTAGAGTGCTTATTTGTAATTTCCATTATTGTATTTCTAGTCATTTTGTTGGTATTACAGTAACACAGTAATTACATCTATAGTTATCATGATACAAGATTAAAAATACGAATCTTGTTATTAATTCTTTATCATTTGTTTGGGAAATTGTGTGAGACAATATTCTATTTATGTGATCATCTTTTTCATCAATTATTCCTTAACAATATTGACTGTTTCTCTTAGAAATTCTATTTCCTTCTCACCCAAAAATTGCAGATCTGAAAAAGTGATTTGTAATTTTACTTCGCAGAAATCTACAAAAGATGGATATGAGCAATGTGCACAGCTTCTTATGGGTGTGAAAAATATCTTTCCAAATATTATTAAAAAGAAAGTATTCAACATATTCTGATTGACAAACACTCAAATATATTATTTTCTATTAAAAATGCTGTAAACATACATTCAAAAACAGAAGAAAATATAATTTAAAAATGTATAAATTTTCAAGGAATTAAAGATTAAAATTTTTTTTATAAGAAGCCTATATCTAATAACATATGCTCATTCAAATGTAAAAAAGTATTCTATAATATAACGAAAGTAACAAAATTTGTAATAATTCTTAGTTCTACCTCTCATTAAAAATTTAAATATGAATTTTTGTCAGTGACTAATTACTAATTATATGACGAAAATTCTGAAATGTATCCATTATATTACCTAAAACATTTCTTTTATTATAATAAGGATGCATAGATTTTTTATTAATACACAGGTATTAACTTTCATGTTGAATGCTTCTATTGAATTCATCATCCTATATCGATCTTTGTTGTTAAACAAACAATCTTTTCCTACTGTAGCTCATATAAATTTTTTGGTGCTTTATATTTCCTTCCAAAATATAGCCTATTTTAGAAGTGAGTGAAATTTCTCTTTTTTTTTATCAAAGGAATTTGGTTCAACCCTTTTGAAAACTCCATTCAGAAAATACTCACTCGTAGCATAACCATATAAATCATTTGCAGCTGAATATACTAAAAGTTAGATATCATACTTGTATCATTATGTTTCATAAATTTATTATTTTCTTTAACATATCGTTTGCAACATTCTGAAATACCACATTTTATACATTTTTCAAATATTAAAATCATTTCATGTAATAATTCAAGTAATCAACATGCACTTCCAACATCAAATCAAAGACGAACCTGCTGAAGTAAGATACCTAGAATGATTTACACCATAAGATGTAGCAAAAGTTTTTCTTATATTTTCAGAAACAAAAAATATTAATAAAAGTTTATTTGAGTAAAAGGAGTTTATTGTGTAAACTTACAATTTTTATTGCTTATAAATAAGAATTTTTCTGGTAGTTTGACTTTTAATAGTTTATTAATTCAACAAGTTATTCAGTGATTATCTAATTTTTCGTTATTATAAAGATGTAATGAACACAAATGACAAATAAATTTTGCTTCTTTATGTTTCATTATTGGAGTTGAAACAAATCTAGATATATCACTTTTCCAACAGTAGTGTGAACTAATTTTTTCTTTAAAACACAATAGTTAATATGTTTCTCCTTTTTAGATTTTGTTACTTTTGATGAAAAGTATTGATACTTTTCATCAACAGAGTAAACATTACTAGATATATTAGTTATAGACTCAAGTTCTGAAATATTATGAACTATAATTGGGTGTTCAAAATTTTCAGTTTTTTTTCACTCCTGAGACCACTATTTTAAGGTTTACTGTTTGTTGATGTTTATTTACATGATAGAATGCTGATTTCATTGACCTCAAAAAAAGTTAGCCCATTTCTTAACTTTAATGCAAGCTTGTTCTTAAATTTTTTTCTAGTATTCAGTACATGATGATCCTCTTAATAGATTATATTTATTGATTGCCAACTGTATTCCAATAATTCTATTTATTGTCCATCCTGATCCATGTCTTTGAAAATTAGACAATTGAATTTTTTTTTCGAAGTAATACTGAGTGGGTTGGCACAGTAGTTAGCACACTGGACTCAGTGTTCAGCTATCCTCATTTAGGTTTTCTACAGTTTCCCTAAACTGCTTAAGGGAAATGCTGTGATGGTTCCCTCGAAAGGGCATGGCTACTTTCCCTCTCCATCCTTCAGTAATCCAAGTTAGTGTTATGACTCTAATGACCTTATTGTCAATGGGTCCTTAAAAACTAATCTCCTCCTTTAGATATATATTTTTTTCTGAAGTAATCATATAATTTTGAGTTTTCTTCAAAAGTCCATAACTTTTTTAGCGATCTGCTATCTGTACTCGGAATAAAATATGACATTTGTTTCCAAGTCAATATATAATATTAAATTTTCTTTAACTATTTTCATAATTTTTGGTTTTGATGTATTCAAGAAATGCAGTCCCTGCAGGCACACTATCCTCTGTGCCCTCCGTGGCTCACATGGATTCAGCATCTGCCATGGAAGCAGGAGATCCCAGGTTTGTGTCCTGGATGGAGTACACATTTTCATTATGTTCCCAATGATATATAATAACGCCTGTTTGCAGCTAGGATGTCGATTTAATTATCATGTTATTAAAAAAATGATTAGGCTCAACTCAGTTTATATTATTTTCCAAAATTGTAGTCCATTATCATTTATAAATCCGTTATTAACAAAGTAATGATTAAATATTCTCCAATTCCTTTTGTTTTCTGAAACACATATTAGTAGAAAAAGTAATATTTATTGTAATTCCTTAGCTTCATCACATTTAAATACTTCATCACTATTTTCAGATTTTTTCTTTTAATTCTTCTCTGATTTATGATGATATGATTCATTATAAAATTAAGTAATTTGTCTTTCTTTATTTTATAATATACCTTAAATTATTTCTTTTACAATAGTCATGATCTAGAGCTAGAGTGAAATTGTTCTATTGCTCACTCTTTAGAATTGAAAAAGAATCAATATATTTTTTTTTAAAATGAAGAATCTAGCCACTTCCATGAGGATGATGAAATGATGAGGACAACACAAACACTCAGTCCCCAGGCAGAGAAAAGCCCCAACCTGGCTGGGAATTGAACCTGGGACCCCATTTTCTAGAGACAGCAACACTAGCTACTAGACCATGATCTGTGGACAGATGGCACAGACCATTGTCATAAAGGAAGGATATTAGTCGCAAATGGGGAAAGAGTAAGATACTGCAAATGTATGGTTCAGGTTTACATATTGCTTTAAACATAAGAGAGTATTCGGATTCACTGTAAATAGCGATCATGAGCACATTGGAACACAGGTCTGAAAATGTGCCTGAATCAAACCCATTTAGAGTGTCAAGGGACACACGAAAAAATATGTGTTTATAAAGCTTCAGTCACATCTGGATATGCTAATATGTTGTGTATCTTGCACTGTAGCAATCATTGGCAGAGTGTAAAACAGATGGAATAACAGCTTTTAATGGTAATTCGTTTGAAACAGAAATTGCCAACTTTAAGCTCAACGCAGCTATATGACATTGTAACATAAGCATTCCACAGCAGCCTGCTGTCATATTACTCCGTGTATACAGGGTTGTGTTTAGCCATGTCGTGCAGTTTGTGTGCTAGGCCAATAAGCCAGCAAGCTTGTTTAATGTGCTATGTATCCGAAAAAAGGAAACCATGAATGGTGGCAGGCTGGTTGTTTCCATACCACAAAGTACCATGATAAAGCAATTCTTCTCTTTTTTTTTCCCTTGTGGATCCAGCCTGCCACTGTGGCAGTTGGGCGTAATGTCAGAAACTCGATCACATTACGCAGTTCTCAGAAACCTCAATCTGCATTCTCACAACTTTAGCACTGTCACGCATGGAAGTGTGGGCCTGGGGCACGTTCTACCATCATCGTACATGCTAACCACATCACATGTGCACGAACCCACCAGCACAGAGCATCTTCTGCATTATGGTATTCTTTAAACGGTCTCCAACTGCCTGGATATAGCCTACTGGATCTTCTATTCCATATTATTGCAGAATTTTTGTTAATAACTTAGGTTAATGAGTTTTGTAAGCGAATTATAATAATAGGTTTTCTTGCATCAGTTTTAAACTCTGCAAAAACGGTTGTTATAATATTAAGAATACAACATATAGTCCATGAGATTTACAAACATATGTATGTGTGTATCCATTAACGCAGTAGACGGTCTCAATACTAGCATTTTTAGCCAGTTCTCCCCCATATGCGTACTAACCATTCCTATTCATAGTAGATGTAGTTACACATCTCTATGCTGTCGTGGCAGCAAAAGTGTAGATACTTAAAGAGTCGATATGCTGAGCACAGGTAAAGTATCACCTATTAAGACATAGAGCTCTAATGCTGCAACACATATATTTATTCGTGTAAATCTTCTACTGCTATGACAAGCTGCACTAATGTAAATATGTATTCATAAAGATTCCCATGATTACCTGTCATTTTCAATCCAATCTGTAATTATTTGTTTATGAACTGCATAACATTTTCAGATTTTTATTGTGAATTATGAGCGAAATACGGGATTTGTTCATCAGCCTGGGTCTCTTACCAGATTTAATTAATAGGTGTGCGGTATAATCTTCGTGTTTTAAGTGGATTATGAGGCGATACCATCACAAAGAACATACTAGGAACTGCTGTCTTGCGCATTGGATGTGTACTGAGAGTTTTCTAATTTGAGCATTAAATTTAGTTGTCATATACATGGCGTGACGCTTATAGTTTACGTCCTTTATGAATCACTAATTTAGAATGAGAGTACACTACGTCAGTAAGTATGCCAGCTACACATGGGAACTGATACTCATTGTTGAGACTAGTGATGCCTCTGTGTGAGTCTGGCAAGTTGCGAGACATGTGGAAGTTGCAGCACCTCTCAAAAGCATTCATTGTAAAGCTGGCTGACTGCGAGACATCCTTATGCCATGCACTCTCGGTCTATGTTAATTTTGTGGGTATGCATTAAGAACCGATGCTGCTGTGGTATCACTTCACTGTGCGAGAATGTAAAAATGGTTGGTGGTTCAACTCTTTGACAGGTGGTAAAGTTTGTCTTCCTTTCTTTTGGATGTAGTGTCTCTAATCATGTTAAAGGCAGCCACGCAATTACTCAAAAATAGATGTGATGCGTTGTGACTGACAATTCGCAATTTTTCACAGACACAACTTTTATTGATGTAAGTTCACAAAGTTGATGACTGAACAAAAAACTAAAGGTGACAGTAACGATGCCAGTAAAAGTCTCCTAATTGAGGCAAACAAAAGTTCACTTCTAATTTTCCACAAAGGTTCGCGGTAACACACACACACACACACACTAGTAACAGTCCAATTCAGAGACAAAGACATAATCTTCAACGGTAGCAGTACGCGAAGTCGGCACCTGGCGTGAACTGAACTTGGGGGCTGGTTGTAGCCCCTAAATAGCTGTCTCCAGCCAATCAGGTTTTGGTGTAGTGATACTTCCTGCAGACCGTGGCTCGAGCTCCCCCTGCAGGAAGTAGTGCTCGAATGTCTGTTTCCACTATCTTGTATGTAAATAGCTGGTGTTTACCATGGTTTTTTGGTACGCCTTGGGCATAGACAACCTCGTCCTCTGTGGTGTAATATGGGTTGCCGGCCCTCAGGGGCTACCTTTGCTCCGGTATAACATGATGTCTTAACTTCAGGTAGCTAATTATACCTTCGTTTTATGCTTGCATGTTGGACGTTTTCCCTCACTTTTTACAGCTGGATACACATGAAAAATGTGACATGTGCACCTGCTAACATCGTTTTCAGCTCCTCCAAAGGGGAATATTATAATATCTTCTTTGTTGTATGTGTTGTATCCCGCCTTGTGGCATATAGTTGACCTATTGTGTGTGTTACGCCTCGGTTTATAACTACTACGGTGTGGCTGCAACGAAATAAAATGACATTATCATGTCAACATGTCGGCCTTTTGAAATGTGTACAGTAGTTATGCATCAAATTTGAGCCACAAAATAGATCAACCAGATGCAGCAAGATGAGAGACATCCCATCCACTCTTTGGTAGGTTGTAAAAATTGATTCATCTCTACATTGCAGGCAGTGCCAATAATCTTGTTAAAGACAGCCATGCAGTTACTCAAAAGGATATGTGTTATCTTAATGTCAAGCAGCTAAATACACCAATATTTTGCGCCTCACTTTGGTCTATTCCCGTCTTTTTATGGCTGGTCGCACTTGACAAGAAGACATGCTACAGTCATTTCTTCTGCATGCACCCACATTGCAGTTGTACAACATATTGTAGTTATAAATCAAGGTTAAACACACACAACATGTCAGCAATATACCATAAGGTGTGATATAACAGTGTCTCGATCTTCTCATTAAATTATTGAAACTATGGACAGCTGGATAACATTTTGCGTCTAATACATTGGTTATTTTCATGAAATTCTACAATCTGATTCGACCAACAGATGAACTTCCTGGCAAGCTGCAGCTTGCAAAAGTACGTAGTCAATACGACTTGGTAGAACCGCATATGCTTGGCGACGTGCTGAAATATGCAGAAATGTACTCTAGTGCAAGATGTGTTTCCTTCTAGCAATGGTTTTGATCTCGTACTTAGAATGATTATTTATTTAAGAAAGGAACAGGTAAAATTACAGTGAATTACAGAATACAGCCAATACTGTTGTTAATTGTGTAGAACGAGATATAAACCTGAAGGCAGCCATTATCTATTGTAGTATTGGCCAGAATTTCTAGGTGGGATACAGCCATGTCACACACAGTTCACCTAGAAAACAAATATTTTTGTAGAGATTACCATGATGCCATACACAATGATGTAAAATCAACCTACGTCAATATTTACCAGTATTTTTTAGAATACGAGTATGCAATGGCATCATACGCACTATAGTGTTCAAGTATTTCACATTACCATTTTTTAACTGTGCTGCTTATGGTCTTCTCACAAGACTGAATGACAAAAATGCATGTTTCTGGGATAATAATAAAACAATAATTTCTTGTAACACACACCCTAATTCTCTCACTGCAGCTTACAAACATAGAGCTGAGAGAAAATTCAATAACAGCAGTGAAGCCCTACAGTTATCGACTGAAAACGACAGTCATGATTTCCGGAAGGTGGATGATAGTTTGCGCCTGATACAATGTGTTTTTCCCCCTTAAGAACTACGAGACAACATTGCTTGACAGTAGTATGGTGCAATTTAGTCAATAATTTTACCAATGGTGTACTTGAGGCATAATTTTGATGTATTGGCTGGCATAACATGTTACATCAGTGTAATACTGGTGTTACTCCAGTGTATAAGCCACAATTACATCAAGTGTGTGTGTGTGTGTGTGTGTGTGTGTGTGTGTGTGTGTGTGCTGATGCTGTTATTGTTTGACAGGGATGAAAATAAAGTAGTTTTTTGTAAGACATGTTCACTTATAAGCAGCAGTTACAGTAATAAGCAGTCTTTGCCTTGCTATGTATTTCTCCTGGTTGCTTGATTATACAAATAAACTTGATGTACAAGGCAGATGTGATGTTTGGGGGAGTAGTAGTCCTGCCATAATAATAATAATAACAATAATAACGAAGTCCTAAATACACTGAAACATGCACATAATAATAATAATAATATTTAGAAAAGATACTTAATGTTATGTATTTCCAGCCCAATTCACAACAGTTTTTTGCATGATGGGAGACAAAATATGCAGTGCATTTGAAAATGGGTGTATGAATTTTAGCAAATGACCCAGTCAGTTAATGCATCTTCTTGCCTTTCTGTTTCATCTCCATTATTTGTTGAACAATACTCCTATTGTCTACAGTCATATACTCCTCATTTATTAAGCCTTTCCATTCTTGATGTGAAAGCTGTGAGCACATTCTTCTGATAGATGTTTACAACAGAAAGAATTGTTAAAGTCTTCTTTGGTCAGTGCAAGTGTCTCTTCCATTGAACACATGAGGCCTAGTCAGTGAAGTAAGGATCGTACTCGCACAGTCGAATTAGAAAAATTACAGTGCTTGCACGCCATTGGCGCCCCGGGGCTCTAGACGTTTTGCAAACTTTTAACCCCATTGGCCACAGGGCAAGGAGAGGAGTGTGAAGGAGAGGGGATGCTGATGCTGTCGTCGGCGATTATGGGAATGCTGATGCTGATGTCATCAAGTCCAGGAATATTGATACTTATGTCAGCGAAATTCTAGTTCGTTCGCTCTTTTATCACCTGCTGATGCCCACAGTCGAGTTCTTCAATAGCTCCACCTCCAAGGAGTTTACTTCTATTGTAGAGGAACTGATCCATTTTTGGAGCATCATGGCAGTTGTTAATACATTTTGTGTCATGTACATGCGCCACTTTGAAGCATGCTTCACTTTGAAGCAGAGGGTAACGTTCAGTAAAAGTTACTTGGCGTAACTCAATAGTGTGTAGCTTACTTTTGAAGTCCCCTTGCAATTTTATGTCCATTTTTGTCTAACCCTACTCTGTGTTTATTATGTTGACTCCTTATTGGGAGTTGTGTGAGCCGTACTGTGCGTCAACAGCTGAGCTTCCTACTTTGTCTCTAACTATACCTCTGAAGCTGGCATAGTGCATGGGTAGCCAAAGAATTACGTGGTAGACAATATTCTGCCAGGATATTATATATAGAAGATTCAAAAACAATTTATGGGAAATTTATTGTACTAAAATTTTTAGTTATTTAATCGATGACCAGTGTTAAGTGCTACACATTGCGTATGTTCGGCGACGTGGACTGCTCAATTTGCAATATCGTTGATTCAAGCGTGCAGTATTATTATTTTGTCAAACATGTCTACGGCGCATAAGGAATGATTGCAGTTGGGTTTCCAATTTTATACAAGATGACAGCTTGGCCAGAAGCTCACTTTCGTTTGAACGTACTTTCCGCATCGAATTTGTGTTGAACTTCCTCTTGGCGAACTTACCCAGTACTGGAGATCTCGTTTTAACATCAAGCATAATGCCCACTCAATTCCCCCGTACGTTACTTTAAAACACCCCATATACAAAGATTCGAAATGGGTAGTCACTAATGTATATCCTGTCTTGGATTTGAATTAATGTGGTATACCAGTCCCAGCGATAGTTTCGTATTGATTAGCTGGTGTATTTATGTACTATGTCCTACCTATATGACTTACGTGTAATTTTGTTATTTCTGTTTCATCATATAAATACTATTAACAAACAATTAAAATTAGGATAACACTACAATGACAGCAAATTAGTTTCCTGTAAACGCACCATTAGAGGGACGTTAGAACAGTTCATTGTGTTTATCACTTAGTTAAATTAACGATTTCCAATGAATAATTTATTTATTAACACTTTTTACGCCACTGTCCGGCAAGTAAACTGGCCACTAGCGTACGAAATGGTCTTCAAGTAGCTGAAAATAACCATTTCCAGTCAATGATTGGTTCATGTGGACGATAGGACCCAGTAAACTCCACATAAACACAGCCCACTTCATTAAGGTGTCACCACTAGTTCGTACAGGGCCTTGTTGACAAATGGTTCAAATGGCTCTGAGCACTGTGGGACTTAACATCTGAGGTCATCAGTCCCCTAGAACTTAGAACTACTTAAACCTAACTAACCTAAGAACATCGCACACATCCATGCCCGAGGCAGGATTCGAACCTGCGACCGTAGCGGTCGCGCGGTTCCAGACTGAAGCGCCTAGAACCGCTCGGCCACAACGGCCGGCCCTTGTTGACAACTGGGGTCCTTGGCTTCATGGGGTCTGACCCACACTCGAACCTTACCATCAGCTCTTACCAACTGAAATCCAGACTCATCTGACCAGGCGACTGAATTCCGGTATTCTATGGTCTAACTGATATGGTCACGAGCGCAGGAGGCGAGCTACAGTCAATGACGTGCTGTTAGCAAGACCACTCGCATCGGTCGTTTGCTGCCATGGCACGTTAACGCCACAGTTCGCACCACTGTCCTGATGGTTACGTTCGTCGTACGTCCCACATTGATTTCTGTGGCTATTTCATGCAGTATTGGTTGCCTGTTGGCACTGACAACTCTATGCAAACGCCGAGACTCTCAGTCGTTAAATGAAGACTGTCGCCCAATTGGTTCTCCTTGGTGAGAGGTAATACCTTAAATTAGGTATTCTCGGCAGAGTCTTGACACTGCAGATCTCGGGATATTCAGTTCACTAATGATTTCCGAAATGGAATATCCCTTGCGTATAGCTCCAATCACCATTCCGCGTTCAGAATCTGTTAATTCCCGAAGTGTGGCTGTAATCGTTTCGCAAACCTTTTCACATGAATCACCTGAGTGCAAATGACAGCTCCGACAATGCATAGCCCTTTTATACCTTCTGTACGCGATTCGACCGCCATCTATATATGTGCATGTTGCTATCCCATGACGTTTGTCACCTCAGTGCATAGCGTTACATTACGATGAGCCCGACAGAGATATTACAACTGTCGCACGCTGATGCGCGTTGAAGAACGTAACAGCTACGTAAAGATTAACATTAATTGACTGATGACTACGACTGTACTGAACTTTTGACTTCAGACGTGTCTGTGTACATGCTTAACGCTGTAGCTTCGTGACAAGTCTCCCGTTTAGCCTGGATATGAAAATATAAATAAGTTACTGAATCTGGTAATCCAGTGTTGGAGGCAGAAATCGATACTAACTTGTAAAGTATTAATAAATCTGAAAGTTCCCATTTTCCTTTTAGGAAAGAACATTGCAAAATATTATTCTACATGTCAATACTCTTCGACGCGAAGGAAAAATAGCGTGCATATCAGAAGCTGTACCCCATACTGATGTCGCTAGACGCAACATAATTTCGTATCTGAACATCAACAGAGGTTGGAAAACCGATGGGAAAGCTCTTAGTGCAGTAAAGAATAATGGACACTGTGTGTAGTTGCGATGGAAACAAGCCACTTTGGAAAATATGTGGTGTAGTTCACGCGAGATTACAATGAAGTTTTGAGTAGAATAAAATAAGGTGTAGCTTCAATTTAGGCGAGACTAATCATGTAGTCTCAGAGAATAAATAGTATAGTTTGACCATATTCTTGCTGTCTACGGTACATTATGTTCCCCGCAATAACTGATGATAAAAGATATTGTGGCAATCTGATTAATAGCGAGCTGATACACCCCTTGCACGCAGTACAGCGGCATCTCCGAAATTATGGGGCATCAGATGTCTACGTACAAGTCACGCGATTCCTGTCAATTATGAGCCGATGGATTGTGGTCCTGGGGCTAGCGCTCGATAGTGTCACAGACGCCCTCTGACGGTTTCAGATAAACCGAATTTGATAGCCAAGTTATCAATTTTAGATCATTATCATGCTCCGAAAGCCACATTATCGCGTTTCTAGATGTGTGACGGTCATGTTTTTGTCTTAATGTGGTACACAGCACAGAATACGAGAAGAGATGGCTTCTACTTGAGCTTTTATTGTCAATAACCTATTCTTAGTCTAGCAGTCAGTGTAACGCAGGGCGAGAGAAAAGCTGCGATATCAAACACAGTCCCTTTCCTTTCTGTTGTAAGCCATAAATCATTTGTCTCAAAATCATCAGACTGACAGAAGGACAAAGGCAGTTTCGTTCATTTTATAACCAGCCAGTAATAGAAGAGTCTTGCAGCAATTTGAAGTACCGTATGGCTACTTCATAAGGAGGAAATAGTTGGTAAGCCATAACAAACATTATCTCAAACAATGGCCTCTATACGTCCAAAACATATTTTGTTATTGATATACATATGCTGGCACAAAGAAGGTGTCTTGTGCTACGAACTGTTCAAGGAGCATGAGTCCTTCGTAGATATCAGCAAATGTGATTACTTGCCGTTGCAAAGTAATAAATGCAACCTGGAAGGCAGCACAAGGGAACTTGGTTGGCAAGCAAACTTACCGCTCGTCTTCTAATCTGGCACTCACATGTGTTTTTGTTTCTCGCCATTTATCGATCAACCACCAACCAAGTTTTTTTTTCTTCTGTTTTTTTTTTGGCTGTTATACTTTAAATGTCGCTTAACTCAGAATCAGCAAGTGGCTTCATACGTGGGATCGAAAAACTACCGGCACGTCTCAAACGGTTTTCGATAACGACGTGGAATATACTGTTGACAGTTTCTGTGATATGTGAGTCTATTTCGTTCAATAATCTACTGAGAAACGCTGTTGATGTGTACTGCACTAATATATCTGGTGCCCCATCATAGTACATTTCAATGATTGGGTATCTTAATTAAACGTGAAGACTTTTGTCATATTCAAGTAGCTTTACCGGACTACAACGCAAACACGACAATGTGGCTGCCAGAGTAGCTGCTGAATGAAACACATTTAACAGAGCATTCAGTGATATGATTTCATTAACAGATTTCTGTTTTTTCAGCGGGAGTATTTTATCGTTCATACCTCTAGATCTACTGGTTGCTGAAATTAGTGAGACATCTTTCGATGGCAAAGTTTCTAAAGATGTTGCTCTGAGTTCACTACACTGCTGTTTGTAGCTGTGTCTCCTAGGAAGTAGAATGTTACTCTTGCGGCAATTTGGAACTGAGAACTACTGCCTCTTATTCCTTAGAATGGGTCGACATTTTCATGGAGCAAGCGACCAGCTGCGGTGTTCATCGCCTCCTCATTGCCCTTGTGATGGTTGATAGAGACAATTTACAATTTAGACAACGAGACTACTTGTGGTTCCCGCTTGAATGTAATCTCCCCTGTCTGCAAACATATATTTGATAAGTCGATGACACACCATAGTGGAATTCATTGAAAATCTTTGATTGGTGTGCCACGAATATATCAAGTGAATCTTGCAATATAAGCCCCTGTCATTCCAGGGAGTAACGAAACTATGACATCGTCACCAGATATGTTCCACTAAGTTGTTATGACCCTATCATAGTCGTTGCAGGACGATTGTGTTTCTACAGGCCATGTCTTCCCTGAGTGGGCTAACAATTTAGGAGTCGATCTTGTGTATCAACGATGGAGCGGCTTAATTAATTATCCTACGTCGTCATGAGGGGAATTCTAGTATTTATAGTGAGGGAGACGAAAGGAAAGTTCCAGAGACCACCGCAACACACGCACTAAAGAAAATAAACGTAATCCATTGAGTTACAGATCCATCTCATTGACATCGACGTGTGGCAGAACGTGTGAATAAACACTTTGTTCCAATGTTGTAAAATACCTCAAATATATTACGCATTGACATCAAGTTAGCATAGATCTGGGAAGCATCACTCTTGCACAACTTTTTGCGTACAGGTGCTGTGCAATTGATTCCGTACTTATACAGTTCCCAAAAATGCTTCTGATATCTTTCGTCATAAGCGGCTTCCAACCACATTGACTTCCTGTGGACACTTGTGCTACTGGGTTCGTGATTTCCTGCGTGAGAGGTCACAGTTCGCAGTAACTGTCGGGACGTCATGTAGTGAACGGGAAGTGATGAATGTGATTCTGCAACTAAAATAATGTGGACCTTCTGCTGTTTGTAATATATATAAACTATTTAGCCGATAATCAGAGAGTTTCTTTTAGATTTGTGGCACGTAATGCTCTTGTCTAGTAACTTCTTCAGAAGAGCAATGCGAACTACAAAACTATACTGAAAATTTATCTTTGCGGTACTAAAGATGAGAATTGACCCTAAACAATAAATGTATGAGGTTCTCCACACGTTTGATAAGAAGGTTTGATCAAGCTTCCAGAAATCCAAAAGCAAAAGAAAATTGGGAGTATAGATCAAACGGAGGCTCTATGGGTTAGAAATATAAACAACGTAACTGGGAAACGTTGCACGTTGTGGCGAAGATGCAAATGCTGCATTATTGACGCAATCCTTAGAGACCCAAGAAGTCTGCTAAGAAGACTGCTAGCACTACAGCTGTTTTCCTCTTCTGGAATATTGCTAAGCACTGTGCGATCATTATCTGATGGGATCGATGGAGGACTCGAAAAACAGGCTACTGAAAGAAGGCAACTAATTTTGTAGTATATCAAATTAGGGGAGAGAGTCTCGTGGATGTTTTTGTTATTTTTTATTGGGGTTAGAACGGGGAGGAGGCAGGGGGACGAGTTGGGACACGGTATTAAAACCAACGCTGTTTCACTGCAGCATGTTTATTTCCACAACATTTCAACCAACATGTTTCTCCTCCGAATGCAAGCAATTTTGGTTGCCACCATGTACAAACGATGATGTTTCAACTGTAATAACATAAGACAAATTAGAACTGTCACATAAAGATTTTGGTGTTTGTTTTTCTCGAGCTTCATATGTGAGCATAACGGTTGAGAACTTGAATCGATTCTGTGAACCCTTGACGAAACACTTAACTGTGAATTGCAGAGTAATCTTGTGTCATTGCGATGTAAATGAAGTGCCTCAGCAGAATGTAATTTCCGTCTTGCAGCATTTAATGTTTCAGAAACATTGAATACACTTTGTAAGCTCTTAAAATATGAATGATATACTATGTATACACTATTATTTTGCAAGGTTGCCCCTAAAAATATTTACTTTTAAAATCCGAACAGTTAACTTGGCAGAATATACATTTCCCTAAGGCGATATCTATCGCAGAGCGCTTGCAAGAAAGAATAGTTCCCTGCTCTGTGCGATTGTCAGCTAGAGAAATATTTTGTGGTAGCTGCGTGTGTCATTAGTGAATTCTTTAGCTCATTTTTCCTTAAGTATTTGAATGAAACGTGAAAAGTAGAGGTGTCTGCTCATGTTATAGCAAAATAGCTCTAACTGCATTATTTTACACTACAGGTTTGGTTGGGGTAGATGAAATGTTTTATCCTACAAAGGTGAGCATGGCTTTGCTGCCTGGATCTGTACTAGCAGCGGCTCGTTAAGTTACGACGAGCTTGGCTGGGTGGCTGAGGGGCTGGCTGGCCAGCTACAGCGTGGTGCCGAGACGAGACCAAAGCGAGCGAGGCGGCAGGTGGGCCAACTCCCGCCTGATACGAGCCAACACGGCCGCACCGCAGGGCTTTACCTTCGCCACTCCTTTTGACGTACATATGTTAACTTCGTCTCCTGGCATCAGTATAAGAGCCGCAAGCAGAAATACATATCAGGTCGTCTGTTGAAATGGCTCACTGGGAGAGATCAACTCGAGATAGAGTAGTCGCTCTTACTGAAGACGGTGAATGGTCCACCAGAGAAGCTGGCAGTTGGCAGCTGCAGCGAGATGGTTGAGGCACTACCTTGGAAGAGGCACTACCAACAGACATCCTGGCTGAGAAACGAAGACAGTGAGCTCACAGCAGGAGGAAAGGGAGCCTGTGTCTGAAAGCAGAGAACATCCCTTTCCGAATGTGAAGCAGTTGCGGTGAGAGAGCGACTTCCCCAGCTCCAGTGACATGATTCACCGAAGGCTGAGGGACGTTGTGAAAGAAGAGCTCAGCGAAGACACTGTTTTATACCGCCTGGAATTTGCAGAGCTCCATGTGAATGCGTCGTGGATGAACGTCATTTTCACTGACAAGAAGGTATTTTCCACCAGTAACGACGGTCCAAGAGCCGTTTACAGGCCACAAGGGACTCCTCATCGACGCGCGTATGTAACCACGACGAGAAGAAGTTGGCAGCTATCAGTTTGCTGCTGGAGATGGATTTCTGTGAGAGGAGCGTAAATTCTTCACACGGTAGAAGGAACTGTCGACAGCGAGCAGTATGCCTACATATTTGGATGTGAGATGCTTCTGTCAGTGCGGATGCTGTACGGTGAAGTGGACTTCACATTGCAGAAGGACAGTTCTCCCATTCCCTCAGCATTCCTTCAGCAGCTGCTCTCCACCACTGGCATCAACGTGTGCACTGGCTACCAAGAGCTGGTGATATGAATCCTATGGATAATATGGAATATGTGATGCTTCTGCCAGTGCGAATGCTGAGGTCGCCAGAACGTTAACAAAGAGCTGGTCACGAAATCAACCAGCTACAGCTGGCTCTCTTCGGGACTCACAAAAAGTAAATCCTTTTTGGCAAATACTGCAAGTTTCTGAATTTTCATAACTGATTGCATCTTCTTTAGTCATTTTCATTGGAATATTTTGTTCATTTACTATAGCAATTTCTCTGGACTCTTCTTTTAAGATTTCAACGAATCTTTTGCTGCATCTTCACCTCGATATGTGACAGGTTCAAATGGCTCTGAGCACTATGGGAATCAACTGCTGAGGTCATTAGTCCCCTAGAACTTAGAACTAGTTAAACCTAACTAACCTAAGGACATCGCAAACATCCATGCCCGAGGCAGGATTCGAACCAGCGACCGTAGCGGTCGTGCGGTTCCAGACTGCAGCGCCTTTAACCGCACAGTCACTTCGGCCGGCTATGTAACAGGGATTTTGTAATTTCTATTACAATATTTAACACAATATCGAAATGAAATTGGTACATGGTTTACATATTTGTTAATATAAGATTTATCAGGATTTGGTTGACAAGTTTGAATACATTTTAATAAACTTTCAAAATCTGCATAAATTTCAAAAGGAACTATGAGGAATTATTATAATTTTTAAATTCAATTTCTTGACCTTAAGAAGGTACGTGTATTTTTGCGTCTTTATGTTCTTTAGAATTGTTTTCATGAACAGTTAATTTTACTTGTGAAACAAAATATCATAAACATCTGTCACAAAGATATATTTTTCCATTCTGTTTGGTTGTTTGCATGCTGTTTAATCTAGAAAGATTTTTTGCAACAAGAATGTGAATTATTTTCATATTGAATTAGAAAAAGATTAACATGATTTTCTTGTTTATGTTCTTTGTGGTAAAGGGCATATTCAATATATCTTTTCTTCTTCTTTGATTTCATATGAATAAAAATTAAATGAATATTTGATTTCTTTTCAAATTTAGCATATCTGTTAACTGAACAAGAAAATTAATTTTCTCTTTTTCAAAAATTTCATAAAAATTCTATTCTAATATTTTCATATTAACTAACTCTTTCTGCATCACATTCTACAGGATATAATGCTGATTTTATTGGAAAAAGAAAACATTCTTACCCTAATTTTACTTTAATTATTGTTTTTTAATCTTTTATTACTTTTAATAACTCGATAAAAGAAGAACCAAACTTGGATTGTCTTTACTAATATTAAATTCTAAACTATCTGTAGAAAATTGAGACCTATCAGATTCTTTTCCTTTGCATTTCTTCCATTTCAGTTAATAATTTATTCATTGATTTTTGATAATAATCTTGTAAATCAGTTTTTCTTAATTAAACTTGGTTAGTTGTTTTAAAATTAAATTCATGTATTACATCTTGTCTTTTGCAATTACAATAAAATTTCATAAATTAAATTCTTGTAATACATCTTCTCTTTTGTAATTACAATAAAATTTCATATTAATTTTCATTTCTCCTCTGTGAAAGAATATATTCTTTATTTGGATATTATTTCTTCTTTAATTTGATTAAAAATTGCTTGTGGTTAAACAATATTACCATTTTAGTTAATTCCATAAGTTATTATTCTTGATTTAAAAGCAGAAACTGTTCCATAGATTCGTTTACGTGATTTGTGAAAATTCTCATCATGTAGTAAATTGAAACCTGGTAAATTTTTTTTAATTTATTGATATTTATCTACTAGAAGATTTTGAAAATAATTCTCTGTATCATTCTTTAAATGTTACTCTCACCATCGTTATTATTAATACTGTTCTCACATCTATTGATAATATTGATTAACTGCTGTTTATTAAATGTAGAACAATTTTTGAAATTTTTCATTTTACAAATTTTATGAAGATCACTTAAAGATTTTTTACTTAAATGTTTTTATTCCATTAGATATCATTATAATTGATACTAATACTGTCAATAGGATTTATAATAAGATTGATTAATTTTTTATTTTGTTGGGAATAATTATTGAAATGTTCAGTTTTAGCAATTGGTCGACGGACTTTCAAAGTTTTACATTTTTGTTCTATCTTCTTTACTTCTTCATTCATTTACTATAATATAATGAATAAATTTCAGCAGATCTTCTCTAGTTACATTTGAATAACGATTTTCTTTACAATAATTTTCTAAATGTGTATTAATCAATCCATACATTCCTTTACTATAATGTTCTAAGTTTTCAAATAATTCAGGTTTGTTGATCATTTTTGTTTTCATTATGTTTACATGGAATGTTATTTGATTTTCTCTTTATTAAAACCTTTTCTGGCAAAATATACCTTTGAGGTTTTATGTTTGATAATTCTTTTTTAAAAAAATAAAATTTGTTAAATTTGAGAATTTTTAAAGAGAAAATGAGAATTTTTTTTTCAACATATTCAACTGAGTTTTCACGGTTCTTATTTATAACGAAAAAATTTCTTAGACTTTTAGTGAGAAAATGAGATTTTTTTTCAGTATAGGAAAATGAGTTTTGACAGTTCTTAATTATAACGAAAAAATTTCTTAGATTTGCAAAATACTTAAGTGAGAAAATGAGAATTTTTGCTTGGACGAGGGAAATGAGACTATTTTGGTTGGTGATAGCTGTGAAATTAGAATCTTGGTTTGCAGCCCAGAATTTTTACTCGAAAATGCTCTTTGCCTCAGAATTCTCATATATATACTACTGTTGTTCATCTTACTTCTTCTAGTTTGGGGGCTTATGTCGGTGATTATTGGAGGATAATGGGACTTTGTCGACTGACACCATGTACAGTAAATCTTTCGGATAGTTTTTCTTTCACGGCTTTGCGAGTTTCATTTTGGCACGCATTTATTAATTCATGTAAGCCTCTCGTCTGTTTATATGGTTCACGGTCAGATTTTACGAAACAAAATCAGGTTTGCACACTGTTTAACATGAAGCGTTAAACACAAGGAATAATGATTCCGTTTTGTCTCTATCGTTAACACTTACGCAGCTACAAAAGCAACTGAAAATTATTGCGGATATTAAATGAGTTGGAAATTTGAGTGAACGATAACTGTGCATAATTGTTTCAGAGAAACTACCAGCGAAAACTGATTCGCTTTACCAATTACGATCGCGCTGAGTAATGTTATCTGTTTATCAGTGCCACGTCAACCAAGAACGTTGCGCGTGTGCAGTCTGCTACAGCTCCGATAGGGGTGTAGAACAGTTCAGCAGCCCAAAGAGCTACAAATTTGGCAGTTTTCAGCATATGTTCTTAAATACTTGCAGTGCGTCTCAGCAGCAAAAATTTTTACGCCGTGTATTCTTGTTGTATAAAAAGTTTCAGTGCGTGTTTTGTCATGTCGGATTGGCCCATTCGTTTGTTAGTTACACTGATAGGCGAAAACGTTATGTAGGACAGTGGAACTACCACTAGGCGCCAAATGGTTGAACTCCACGACTCTTCACAGCACATGGGGATCGGAGGCCTGTCTCCTCTGCAAAGTAGGATAGAAGGTTATCTGCGGCATCTCTACCGAAAGAGCACAATGCTGGCGCACGCATAAGTGTTTCAGAACACATCATTCATCGTACGTTGTTGAAAATGGAGGTCTGCAACATATCTCCTTTACGTGTTCACATGTTGTCCCAACAGCATTGTCAATTTCGACAGCAGTGGGTACGGTACCATCGGGATTCAACCGTCGGGCAATGGAAACGTGTCGGCTCTTCGGGTGAATCACATTTTGCTACAAAAGATCGATGGTCGTCTCCATAAACATCGTCATCGAGGTGAACGACGGCTCGAAATGTGCAACACCCCACGGATGCGGACTGGTTAGAGCAGTACTATGCTATGGGAGACATTCTCCTGCACCTGAATTTGACCTGTGGTATTAATCAAAGGCACGCTTGGCTGCTGCAAACCATCGGCATCCCTTCGTGCAGGATGTCTTCCCCGTCGGCGATGTCATTTTTCAGCAGTGTGATGGACCATACCTCTGAGCCAGAACCATAATACAGTGATTTGAGGAGCATTATAGTGAACTCACGTTGACGTCTCGAGGATCAAATGCGTCTAATGTAAATGCTATGGAACACATCTGGGTCGCTATCGGGCACCATCTCCGCATACGCAAATCAGCGGCCCATTATCTACGCGGATTACATGATGACCTGTTCTTAGGCGTCTAATGCCACATAACGCCACAAACCTACCAACGAATTGTCAGATCAACGATACCCAGAATCAGTGATGTATTTCGTTCCTAAGACAGACAAACAAGCTGTTAAACAGATGGTCGTAATGTTTCGGTTCATCAGCGTTTGTAGTGCAGGGGTTCACAAAGATTTTCCGTCGCGTCTCGATTCTGAAACTTAAATAATCTATCTCTGTCTTTTCTCTGAACTTCTCATACTTGGTATAAAAACGGCCCACAATATCCACAATGGCACTTCGTTGTCAGGCCACAGGTGGCCCATCGGGACCATCCGACCGCCGTGTCATCCTCAGGTGAGGATGCGGATAGGAGGGACGTGTGGTCAGCACACCGCTCTCCAGGTCGTTACGATGGTTTTCTTTGACCGGAGCAGCTACTATTCGGCCGAGTAGCTCCTCAATTGGCATCACGAGGCACGATATCCACAAAGTTCTGTCTAATTATTGTAACGATTAGTTACAACAGTAAAAATGATTAGAAAGTGTCCTTAGGTCATACCAGAGCTATTTTTTATCATCATACATTTCCATTATTCGAAGGTGTTGAAAGTTAACAATTACAACTAGTATATGAATAACCAGCTGCGTGTGCAGTTGTTGCAACTCAGCAAATATGTATATTTCATTACACAGTTTTTTCATAAATTATTTCCATTTATATCGCTTTTAACTGGGCTGTAATGTTTTAATACGTGAAATATCACGACCCACAAATGACGATAGGACAGTAGTCAAGATTTAAATGTTTAAAAACTGTTGCCTTCAAAATGATCTTCCAAGAAAAAGTAAGCAACAGCAAAAAGGCACACGATTAACAATTCTGAAAATTTCTGACATTTGAATCTGAGAAGAAAGCAAATCCAATCTTGAATGGATATTGAAATGGTGACGCCGGCTGGTGTGGCCGAGCGGTTCTAGGCGCTACAGTCTGGAACCGCGTGACCGCTACGGTCGCGGGATCGAATCCTGCCTCGGGCATAGATGTGTGTGATGTCCTTAGGTTTAAGTAGTTCTAAGTTCTAGGGGACTGATGACCTCAGAAGTTAAGTCCCATAGTGCTCAGAGTCATTTGAACCATTTTTTGAAATGGTGACTTGTAGATCCCTTTCCAGTTATAGTCAAGACAGACTTCACTAAGTGTCATTAATGGACGTTAAATATTTGGTAAGTAGTTTACACTGCTGGAGGTCGGTGACAGGAGCTGTGTGATGAAGTATTACTCGCGACTTCTCTCAGCATTCCGGCTGGCAGAATCTGTGGTCACTTCTTGTGGAATAAGGCAGCAAATTAACGATGGGGGAACTTCCTAAATTGCTTCATGGAAATCTGTGTCTGACGTTAGCAATTTGTTCATCGGAAATTCTTTCCTTACACTATATGAAACATACATCTTTCAGTGTAAGTCCGCGCCCCCTCTGTTACCGGCGGTGTTTCCCTCCCCAGGAGATCGCGCGTCCCACTTTGAGGACGGCTGATGTAGTGAAACGTCAGCGCAATTAAATGAATGTATAACATGAAACGACAGAGTTTGTTTGCCGTTAGGACTGCTGTCTGGGGGCGATTGACAATTACACTGTATCGTAACAATTCGTATCGGTGAGTATGCCAGGGAAATGCTTCTACCGCACACTGCGAAGGGTCGCACGGCTGAGGTGAAATCTAAGAAGGCATACGAATAGCACTTTCTCGGAACGTATATCCGCCTCACCCGGGATTTCACTATGGGCACAGTAGGTGTCCATAGTGTTTAATGTTTGACCGGCTGATGCCTTGGGAGCGCAGGTACGCGGCCGAGAGGCGCAGGGCGTCGTCCTGAGCCTTGTGTTGAGATGCAGGACGTATTGTGCGGCACGGTCGACGCTTGCTATTTGCGAGATTAGGGTGTCGTATGCGACACGCTGGCACCTATTTAGGGGAGAAGAGCGTTGTCTGTCGCGTGGAGATATTGGTTTAGAACTCACTGGCGCCAGGCTAGCGTTGGAGCCCTAAACACGAAGACGAATGTCATGAGTGACGATATCTAAGCGCGGAGTAAAATATTGCAACACAATAGGAGGACCGCCGTTGATGTAAGACCACGTTTTGTGGGGTGTCATAGTTTTTGGTGGCAAGAGAGAGAAATGGATTATGTTTGGTCAAGGAGCTAGCTACTAAGAATAAGCAGAAGAACAAGAAAGAGAACTCAAGATGGTAGAAAATGAGATATAAACACAAACTCACACAAAATCACCAACATTTTCAAAAGATATGGTATAAACATAGCAAACACAACAGACAGTTCTATACAAAAATACACCCCAAAGCTGAAGAAAAACAGAAACATATACCACATAGCAGATACATATCAACTACCGTATAGCTGATACATAGGACAAACAGGCATTTGATGTACATTTGATGTCAGATACAAAGAACACATGAGAGCCTGGAAGTATGGGACAAATCACTCCACATTTGCAGAACACCTAAAAGAACATAATCACAAACCAACCGCTAGAGAAGAAGACACGAAAATATTAGAATTAACAATAAAATGCACCTCCTAACCCTACAAGAAAAGAGAAGAGAAAATCTTGTTGAATTATGAAGCACACATTTCAAATAATCCATTGTTTACACTAATAGATAATATAATACAATTACACTCCAGAAAAGGATTATTATTATAATAATAATAATACCACGGAACACCTTTTCACTCACTTGTCCATGAACCCTTCCACAATAAACTAAAACTAAAAACAGTTCATCACCAAAGCTCTTAACCACTATCTAACGGCTATTACATTCACATTCAACACACTTTAACTCAAACCACCAACACCCTTCCCCCACACAGAACACACACACACACACACACACACACACACACACACACACACACGCAAGTATAATGAACTCACATTCTTTACGTCTTTCAAAGCGCAGTTTTCGAAGAAATATCCATATCCCTGGCAAAAGAGTAATAGTGCACCACAAAAATAAAGGTAAACATCGTGAAAAACGTGAAGAAAAGTTCGGAATATAAAAATGTGCTTATGTTTCGGAAATGAAGTGGTAGTTCGACCTTCAAGCCAGATGAGAGGAAACACTGATGCCATAAAACTATAAGTAATAACTTCTTTACCTAAAAAACGCGACGTGAACTGTTCAATCATCTAAAAATAACTCATATCAAAACAAAACTGTATCGTTCTAGACCCCACGGAAGATGCCTTAGAGTAATAAAGGCGAAACACGTTTGTGAGAAATAAATTAGAGTGGAGCAAGAAAGGACGGTTTTATTTGCAAAACAAATATTTCTTTGCTTGCTGCGAAGGATGGCCACGCAAACAAACTTGCATGTTGATTGTAGTTTCCGTCCTGTTCTGAGACGCTCGTCTGACATCTGAATTTTAACAGGAAGTAGGTTGAGAGTTGCTAAGGCAAAACGTGAAATTATGAGCTCTGTTAACGTGGGGAGAGATAACATTACACTCTGACGCCTCAAAGAAACTGGTACATGCATGTGTATTTAAATACAGAGAAGTGTGAACAGGCAGAGTACGACGCTGTTGTCTGCAACGCCTATATAAGACGACAGGCGTCGGGCGCAGTTGTTAGATCGGTTACTGCTACTACAATGGTAGGTTATCAAAATTTAAGTGAATTTGAACGTGACGTGATATTTTGAATGACACACTAAAGAGGGTGTGGAGACTGTTAAGGATTGGTAGGGTGTAGACCTCCCGTTACCATCCCCAGTGGAACGGAACATTGGAAAGATCTCACCGAAATAGAAAAGAATTCTTGTGACACTATACAAACAGGGCTCAATCAAATTGGGACGAATGCCTTCCATTCGTGATATTCGTGTACAATACCACGCCCCATAGAGCCACGAATTTTACACCACATGAGTTATTATTCGCTAGAGCATGCAACAAGCTAGGTATATTGTAGAGGGATCCCGTAAGTGTGACTTATAATTACGAAAACTATGTACTCGAATTAAAAGAGAAAATGAGACAGATGCACCAGTGTGTCCGAGAATATAGTAAAGTGTAAGGAGAAGAACAAAGAGTACTATGATAGAGTCAGGATCCGAAAGATTTTAAAACAGGTGATGAAGTCCTGTTGTACGACTAGAACGTTAGAAGGGGCACAAGCCGTAAGCTAGACACACAGTGGCGTGGTCCATATACTGTAGTAAGGACAAAGGGTCAAATTTTGTCACTCATTTAAATAGAAAAAAAATTGACGGTGCATGCTAATATGTTAAAGGAGTGTTACAGAAATAGAACTTTGCACATCGGAAACGAGGTGCCTTAAATTTTGTTGGTGATATTAGTAAAACATTGTTTGGGACGCTGGATGAACAGGATGCCTTTTATTTCAAAACAAAGGTTAATTTAATTGAAAATGAACATAGGAAATTGTTTAAGTTGACTAAAGAGCAAGTAACAGTAGTAAAAGCAACATTGATGAGTTTCAATCATACAGTAGCTGGCCTTGCACGAAACGAAGAAATGATTCTTAAAAAGAAGTGCATGAAGGCTTATGCTAACAGTACTTATCAAAAGATACAGCATTTAGCTGTGATCCCTACTGTTAATGAACAGTTAATCAGTTGGTATCGATTTACACTGAGTTAGAAAGAGAATATGAGATGCTAATTTCTGCCGTAGTAAATGCTCAGAAACTAACACTTAATTAATCCATTACAAATAGTGAGGACGATAGATATCCCTACCTAACCACCAGGAGTAGGGAAGGAATCTAAGCGTGGTTGGCCACAGGCTCCCAGGAACTGCAGAATGACTCGCCAGATAGGGCGAGGGTTGTTAAGTGCCGCAAAATTTGTGGGTCGACTACAAGAAGAGAGAAACGGAGCGCCGCCACCTTTCCTTAAAAACCCGCGGTTCTGTATTCAGAGGAAGTTATCAGTTAGATCGCTGGGGCGCCGACCCCGTGTCACTCGTGGCCAATCTCGGTAAGCTCCGATATGTCTGTTCCTCTCACTTGGAATGCTGCTCTCAAGTTTGTACTTAACGTGCAGCTAGTGTTCACTACATCTGTTAGCACCTGCCCCCGTGGCTTCAGGTGCTGACTTCCGTTGTGCAACCAAATGCCTCCTTTTCTTTTTCTAATGTTTAAGGTTAGCCTACTGTGTAGTAGTTAGTCTTGTCTCAAATAAACAGTGTTAACCAGACCCCTGAATTCCATGAGTCTGCTTCTGCAAGTATCCTGTCGAGTCCGAAAATCCCCGTCTCTCGCAGATGCACTGTGACAGTGTTTGGCGCAGCTCCAAGTCGTCAACCTGCCGTCATGGGAATTTGTCTTCCTGCATTTACTCCTCACCGCTCGGAAATTACAGATAGACCTTAAAACCCCTGTCTTCTCTATGCCCTGTGTTTGAACACGACAGATTGCAGGATGAAGACTACTTACAGTAACATCTGTAGTTTATTGTTCCATAACCCTACTCCTAAGGCATACAGTGATAGGAATTACTATGGAAACAGTTAAGTACCACAGGCAAACTGAGAGTCATCAAGGCCGGCCGGAGTGGCCGAGCGGTTCTAGGCGCTACAGTCTGGAACCGCGCGACCGCTACGGTGGCAGGTTCGATTCCTGCCTCGGGCATGGATGTGTGTGATGTCCTTAGGTTAGTTAGGTTTAAGTAGTTCTAACTTCTAGGAGACTGATGACCTCAGAAGTTAAGTGCCATAGTGCTCAGAACCATTTCAACCAAGAGTCATCATGGAGGAACTGGAAAACGCCTTTGTTTGGTAGCAGACTTGCTAGGCAAGATAGAGCTCCAAGAATACTGACGATTCCTTGTCGACCCACTCGGCAACCCCATGTGATTGTTTCTCTCGTTTGTCGGTTGCGTGTATTTTCGTGCCCGTCTCCGTGTCAGCAGTACCGGCAATAGTGTCCCGTTAGCGGTACCAACGTGAGGAGCTCCGTACATCATTTGTGCCTAGTTGTTACGTAAACTGTAACATTCGGTGTTGTACCAGCTCTAGCCTAGCTACTGTTCTGTAGCAGGGAGCTGCACTTTAATACACTCCTGGAAATTGAAATAAGAACACCGTGAATTCATTGTCCCAGGAAGGGGAAACTTTATTGACACATTCCTGGGGTCAGATACATCACATTATCACACTGACAGAACCACAGGCACATAGACACAGGCAACAGAGCATGCACAATGTCGGCACTAGTACAGTGTATATCCACCTTTCGCAGCAATGCAGGCTGCTATTCTCCCATGGAGACGATCGTAGAGATGCTGGATGTAGTCCTGTGGAACGGCTTGCCATGCCATTTCCACCTGGCGCCTCAGTTGGACCAGCGTTCGTGCTGGACGTGCAGACCGCGTGAGACGACGCTTCATCCTGTCCCAAACATGCTCAATGGGGAACAGATCCGGAGATCTTGCTGGCCAGGGTAGTTGACTTACACCTTCTAGAGCACGTTGGGTGGCACGGGATACATACGGACGTGCATTGTCCTGTTGGAACAGCAAGTTCCCTTGCCGGTCTAGGAATGGTAGAACGATGGGTTCGATGACGGTTTGGATGTACCGTGCACTATTCAGTGTCCCCTCGACGATCACCAGTGGTGTACGGCCAGTGTAGGAGATCGCTCCCCACACCATGATGCCGGGTGTTGGCCCTGTGTGCCTCGGTCGTATGCAGTCCTGATTGTGGCGCTCACCTGCACGGCGCCAAACACGCATACGACCATCATTGGCACCAAGGCAGAAGCGACTCTCATCGCTGAAGACGACACGTCTCCATTCGTCCCTCCATTCACGCCTGTCGCGACACCATTGGAGGCGGGCTGCACGATGTTGGGGCGTGAGCGGAAGACGGCCTAACGGTGTGCGGGACCGTAGCCCAGCTTCATGGAGACGGTTGCGAATGGTCCTCGCCGATACCCCAGGAGCAACAGTGTCCCTAATTTGCTGGGAAGTGGCGGTGCGGTCCCCCATGGCACTGCGTAGGATCCTACGGTCTTGGCGTGCATCCGTGCGTCGCTGCGGTCCGGTCCCAGGTGGACGGGCACGTGCACCTTCCGCCGACCACTGGCGACAACATCGATGTACTGTGGAGACCTGACGCCCCACGTGTTGAGCAATTCGGCGGTACGTCCACCCGGCCTCCCGCATGCCCACTATACGCCCTCGCTCAAAGTCCGTCAACTGCACATACGGTTCACGTCCACGCTGTCGCGGCATGCTACCAGTGTTAAAGACTGCGATGGAGCTCCGTATGCCACGGCAATCTGGCTGACACTGACGGCGGCGGTGCACAAATGCTGCGCAGCTAGCGCCATTCGACGGCCAACACCGCGGTTCCTGGTGTGTCCGCTGTGCCGTGCGCGTGATCATTGCTTGTACAGCCCTCTCGCAGTGTCCGGAGCAAGTATGGTGGGTCTGACACACCGGTGTCAATGTGTTCTTTTTTCCATTTCCAGGAGTGTACATTCGAACAAATTAAGAAACAGAAAGTCGGGATAAAAGTTTGAAAAAGTAACTCTCTACCCTCTCAATTTTAACTGTTAACCACGCACGTCCCCTCTCCCCTCAGTTGGAGCCGTTTTACGGATCTTTGATTGATAACTGTTTACCATTTACAGAAAGTAGGATAAGTGACTTTCCAGGAAGGTCTTGGTGACATTTAAAAGAATATAGGGGTCTGAATCGATTGAAGGATGAAAATAAAACTGAAAGAATCATTTTTTCACACAAGTTAGGGGGTTTAGTTGCAATATTTATCAGTAATTTTTTTCATAAAGCATTAATAAGTGAATTTCATACCAAAATACACTCACGCTCATGAATTAGGGATGATTACAGAATGTGGCGCCACACAACGTGACACTAAACAAAACTGGCGCTAATAGCATAGGCACATAGGGAACACACACGGCACAAATCTGTAAGTCCACAGTATTGGTGATATGTTTAGGAAACAATCCCAAAACACATGTGTTACAAAACGCCACTGTTCCCTGTGCATGTACCCCGACATTAATATGGGATATGATCACCATGCACACGAACACAGGCTGCACAGCGGGTTGGCATACTCTGGATCAGGTGGTCAAGCAGCTCCTGGGGTATAACCTCCCATTCTTGCACCAGTGCCCGTCGGAGCTCCTGAAGTGTCGTAGGTGTTTGAAGACGTGCAGCGATACGTCGACAGAGATCATCCCAGACGTGCTCGATAGGGTTTAGATCTGGAGAACAGGAAGGCCACTCCACTCGCCTGGTATCTTCTGTTTCAAGGTACTCCTCCACGATGACAGCTCGGTGGGGCCGTTCGTTATCATCAATCAGGAGGATGGTGGGACCCACTGCACCACTGAAAAGGTGAACATACTGGTGCAAAACTTCCCCCTATGAAGGGTCTTGCCGTTGGTGAGGAGGCTTGCGTGCCTCAACGATACAGATAGCCGTACCGTAGGTGCAACCACAACGGAGGGGTAGCTGTTGAGAGGCAAGACAAACCTGTGGTTCCTGAAGAGGGGCAGCAGCCTTTTCAGTAGTTGCAGGGGCAACAGTCTGGATAATTGACTGATCTGGCCTTGTAACGCTAACCAAAACGGCCTTGCTGTGCTGGTACTGCGAACGGCTGAAAGCAAGGGAAAACTACAGGTGCAATTTTTCCCGAGGGCATGCAGCTTTACTGTATGATTAATTGATGATGGCGTCCTCTTGGGTAAAATATTCCGGAGGTAAAATAGTCCCCCATACGGATCTCCGGGTGGGGACTACTCAAGAGGACGTCGTTATGAGGAGAAAGAAAACTGGCGTTCTACGGATAGGAGCGTGGAATGTCAGATCCCTTAATCGGGCACGTAGGTTAGAAAATTTAAAAAGGTAAATGAATAGCTTAAAGTTAGATATAGTGGGAATTAGTGAAGCTCGGTGGCAGGAGGAACAAGACTTTTGGTCAGGTGAATACAGGGTTATAAATACAAAATCAAATATGGGTAATGCAGGAGTAGGTTTAATAATGAATAAAAAAATAGGAGTGCGGGTAAGCTACTACAAACAGCATAGTGAACGCACTATTTTGGACAAGATACACATGAAACCCACGCCTACTACAGTAGTACAAGTTCATATGCCAACTAACTCTGCAGATAATGAAGAAATTAATGAAATGTATGATGAGATAAAAGAAATTATTCAGGTAGTGAAGGGAGACGAAAATTTAATAGTCACGGGTGACTAGAATTCGAGAGTAGGAAAAGGAAGAGAGAGAACCGTAGTAGGTGAATATGGATTAGGGCTAAGGAATGAAAGAGGAAGTCGCCTGGTAGAATTTTGCACAGAGCATAACTTAATCATAGTTAACACTTGGTTCAAGAATCATGAAAGAAGGTTGTATACATGGAAGAACCCTGGAGATACTAAAAGGTTTCAGAGAGATTATATAATGGTAAGACAGACATTTAGGAACCAGGTTTTAAATTGTAAGACATTTCCAGGGCCAGATGTGGACTCTGACCACAATCTATTGGTTATGAACTATAGATTAAAACTGAAGAAACTGCAAAAAGGTGGGAATTTAAGAAAATGGAACCTGGATAAACTGACTAAACAAGAGGTCGTAGAGTGTTTCAGGGAGAGCGTAAGGGAACAATTGACAGGAATGGGGGAAAGAAATACAGTAGAAGAAGAATGGGTAGCTTTGAGGGAGGACATAGTGAAGGTAGCAGAGGATCAGGTATGTAAAAAGACGAGGGCTAGTAGAAATCCTTGGGTAACAGAAGAGATACTGAATATAATTTATGAAAGCAGACAATTAAAAAATGCAGTAAACGGAATACAAACGTCTCAAAAATGAGATCGACAGGAAGTGCAAAATGGCTAAGCAGGGATGGCTAGAGGACAAATGCAAGAGGGTAGAGGCTTATCTCATGAGGGGTAAGATAGATACTGCCCGCCGGAAAATTACAGGGACCTTTGGAGAAAAGAGAAGCACTTGTATGAATATCAAGAACTCATATGGAAACCCAGTTCTAAGCAAAGGAGGGAAAGCAGAAAGGTGGAAGGAGTATATAGAGTGTCTATACAAGGGCGATGTACTTGAGGACAATATTATGGAAACGGAAGAGGATGTAGATGAAGATGAAATAGGACATATGATACTGCGTGAGGAGTTTGACAGAGCACTGAAAGACCTGAGTCGAAACAAGGCCCCGGGAATAGACAACATTCCATCAGAACTACTGACGGCCTTGGGAGAGCCATTCCTGACAAAACTATACCATCTGGTGAGCAAGATGTATGAGACAGACAAAATTCTCTCAGACTTCAAGAAGAATATAATAATTCCAATCTCAAAGAAAGCAGGTGTTGACAGATGTGAAAATTACCGAACTATCAGTTGAATACGTCACAACTGCAAAATACTAACGCGAATTCTTTACAGGCGAATAGAAAAACTGGTAGAAGCCGACCTCGGGGAAGATCAATTTGGATTCCGCAGAAATGTTGGAACACGTGAGGCAATACTGACCCTACGACTTATCTTAGAAGCTAGGTTAAGGAAAGGCAAACCTACGTTTCTAGCATTTGTAGACTTAGAGAAAGCTTTTGACAATGTTGACTGGAATAGTCTATTTCAAATTCTGAAGGTGGCAGGGGTAAAATACAGGGAGCGAAAGGCTATTTACAATTTCTATAGAAAGCAGATGACAGTTATAAGAGTCGAGGGACATGAAAGGGGAGCAGTGGTTGGGGAGGGAGTGAGACAGGGTTGTAGCCTCTCCTCGATGCTATTCAATCTGTATATTGAGCAAGCAGTAAAGGACCAAGTACAAGACGGGAAAAAGTGGCGTGATTTGGTTCATGGGGTCACGAAGAGTCGGAACCGACTAAACGAGTAGAGAGAGAGAGAAAAGGAAACAAAAGAAAAGTTCGGAGTAGGCATTAAAATCCATGGAGACGAAATAAAAACTTTGAGGTTCGCCGATGACAATGTAATTCTGTCAGAGACTTCAAAGGACTTGGAAGAGCAGTTGAACGGATTGGACAGTGTCTTGAAAGGAGGGTATAAGATGAACATCATCAACAGCAAAACGAGGATAATGGAATGTAGTAGAACTAAATCGGGCGATGCTGAGGGAATTAGATTAGGAAATGAGACACTTAAAGTAGTAAATGAGTTTTTCTATTTGGAGAGCAAAATAACTGATGATGGTCGAAGTAGAGAGGATATCAAATGTAAACTGGCAATGGCAAGGAAAGCGTTTCTGAAGAAGAGGAACTTGTTAACATCGAGTATTGATTTAAGTGTCAGGAAGTCGTTTCTGAAAGTATTTGTATGGTGTGTAGCCATATATGGAAGTGAAACGTGGACAATTAAGTTTAGACAAGAAGAGAATAGAAGCTTTCGAAATGTGGTGCTACAGAAGAATGCTGAAGATTAGATGGGTAGATCACATAACTAATTAGGAGGTATTGAATGGAATTGGGGAGAAGAGGAATTTGTGGCACAACTAGACTAGAGGAAGGGATCGGTTGGTATGAAATATTCTGAGGCATCAAGGTATCACCAATTTAGTACTGGAGGGCAGCGTGGAGGGTAAAAATCGTAGAGGGAGACCAAGAGATGAATACACTAAGCAGATTCAGAAGGCTGTAGGCTGCAGTAGGTGCTGGGAGATAAAGAAGCTTGCACAGGATAGAGAAGCATGGAGAGCTGCATCAAACCAGTCTCAGGACTGAAGACCGGAACAACAACAACAACTGGTGCAAAATGACGTCCCGATACACCTGACCTGTTATAGTTCCTCTGTCAAAGACATGCAGAGAAGTACATGCACCAATCTTAATCCCAACACACACCATCAAACCACGATCTCCATACAGGTCCCTTTCAAGGACATTAAGGGGTTGGTATCTGGTTCCTGGTTCACGCCAGATAACAACCCTGAGAGAATCACTGTTCAGACCATACCTGGACTCGTTGCCAACATAACCTGGGACCACTGTTCAATGACCATGTACTGTTTTCTTGACACCAGGCTTAACGGGCTCTCCTGTGACCAGGGGTCAGTGGATCTTGTGACCAGGGGTCAGTGGAAGAATGCATCTTGCAGGTCTCCAAGCGAATAAATCATGTCTATTCAGTCGTATGTAGATTGTGTGTCTGGAGACAACTGTTCCAGTGGTTGCGGTAAGGTCGCGAGCAAGGCTACTTGCAGTACTCCGTGTTCGTCTGCGGGCACTGATGGTGAGATATCGGTCTTCTTGTGATGCTGTACACTGTGGACGTCCCGTACTGTAGCGCCTGGTCACGTTTCCTGTCTGCTGCAATCATTGCCTTAATCTTGAGATCACACTTTGTGGCACACCTGCTGTGTTTGACCAGCCTCCAGTCGCACTAGTATTCTACCCCTCATTACAGCATGAATATGCGTTTTTTGGGCCATTTTCAACACACAGTCACCATAAGCACGTTTGAAAACGTCTGCACACTTACTCGCTGCACCGTACCCTGACATGCACCAACACACCTCTGCGTATGTGGACTGCTGCCAGCGTCATCGCGCAACACCCGCAGGTCAAATGCACCGCATGAACATCCCCGAGGTGATTTAAACGCGCAAACGGCCCACCAGAGCGTTGTTTCACCCTGTATCAGCATTATCCTTATTTTATGAGCGTAACTCTAGTTTGGCCACATGAATTCAATAAAATGGAAAGGGAGTGGTCGTTTTGTTTTGTTATGTTGTGTGTCCACTGATGTGATGTCTTTAAAGTGGAGATGACGTCAGGGCGGCGCTGTGGTAGGAGCCGGTGGGGGCAACACGATGGTGACCGGATGTTATCAGTCGGGCTACGTGGCAAGACCCGTTCGCAGCCACAGTGATCTTCGGTCTAAACCGGCAAAACTGTTTCTGAAGAAGAGGTGTCGTCAGGGGAGTTGAGAAGGTTCAAAATGGTTCAAATGGCTCTGAGCACTATGGGACTTAACTTCTGAGGTCATCAGTCTCCTAGAACTTAGAACTACTTAAACCTAAGTAACCTAAAGATATCACACACATCCATGCCCGGGGCAGGATTCGAACCTGCGACCGTTGCGGTCGCGCGCTTCCAGACTAGCGCCTAGAACCGCTCGGCGCTGAGCAGGCCTTGAGGACTATATGGGGCAGCAACAGTCAAATACGGGGTGCGCATCAGACTAGGTTTGAGGGGGCGTGTGAGTACAGCGTGGGATTATAAGTAATACTAACAGTGACACAGACACTTGAGTTAGTACTATCAAATAAACTTCGTGTAATAAGTACGAAATGTGAAAATTAATTGTGACTCATTTTTATTGATTGTGTAACAATCTATATTTTCTCTTAGTACCTCAGTAGTATAAATTATTGGAATTAATAATTAACTCTTTACTCCTGATCGACAGAGTTACTCAGTCAGAAAGTTAGTGAATACACAAGTAGCATTCTACATAGTGAACTCATTACAATAGGTTAAACATTCCTGTAATACAAATTACAAAAATCTGAATACTCCTAGTAGAAGGACACAATGAACTGTTGCAAACACCTAATTCCTAAATCTTATTTTGTAAAGGAAGAACCATGCATGAATTACACTATTTACAGAATATCTTAAGCATGAACTGTCCCAGAAACAACAGTGAATAAAAAATTGTTCAAATGGCTCTGAGCACTATGGGACTTAATATCTGACGTCATCAGTCCCCTAGAACTTAGAACTGCTTTATCCTAACTAACCTAACGACATCACACACATCCATGCCCGAGGCAGGATTCGAACCTGCGACCGTAGCAGTTGCGCGTTTCCGGACTGAAGCACCTAGAACCGCTCGGCCACCGTGGCTGGCTAACAGTGAATGTCATTTGTACTTACATTATATACGCATCGTACACGAGCATATACCTGACTGCGTGGCGATTACATCACAACAAAAATGCTAAAGTGTCGCAAACGTAGCAAATGTGAATCCGTAAAGAAATAGACAATATGAAAACGGTTTAGTTAAGAGTACACGTTATCTAGCTCTAGGTACTTTATCGACTGAAAGACAAGGTGTTCCACTGTAGCTCCCGAGGTAAGTAATGTGCTTAAGTTGGCATAGGCTGTACTTTCTTGGCTACCCCCTAAAGGAAATTCTAAATTTTATTTTTAAGAGGAATAACAATTTGTCAAGAGTATTGCTCAGCAAAAATTCTAAGTATCAGCCGCATAAGAAATGGTGCGTGCATCTCGTATACCATTATCCTATACTTTTCCATTTAACAACTATCGTGATCGTCAGAGAATATTATTTCCTAAGCTTTGTAGCTATCTTCTTCATACCTCATGACCACCATGAGCTTACCTTACTACATCTTAGTAGCTTCAACCGAACTTTAAACTCTCATCCATTCCTCTTTTGTGAGTTTCAATGGTACTACTACTCCTAACTTACTATGTTGGTTTAGCAGATAGAAAAGAACTGTTCGCGCTTTTGTCCAATACACACACAATCCAGTACAGGGAAGGCATCACGTGAACACAGCAAATAGCAATCAATCATACAGAAATGGAAATGGAGGACCTCGGCAATTCTTAAACCAACAATGTAAAATACATAAACATTATATAATATACATTTTCAATAGCCAGAGCAGCATTGGGATTGTTATTCCATCATTATTAAAGTCGGATTAATCACGTATTCATCTCTTACCTTTCTAACGGAGAGAAGGTAGCGCAAGCATTTTACTCTCGCGTACGGTGACTTGTGGTTCAGTGTCACGTAAATTGGTGTGGAAATTAACACTACTACTCGCATCTTACTTTTCAGAAGCTTTTATAAGTTTTAGTGAGTCTCTCAATTCCTTTGCAACGCTCAAATCTCTCTTACTCATAACCGATGGAGTTTCTGGTGTTACAGAAGTAGTGTGTAACTGTTATGGATTGGCAAGAGAGCCAACCCACTATGAGAGGAAGCCGAAAGGCACGTGTTTTAGCTCACGCAGGCTGGCGTGAGGTCTGGAACAGGTCAAGGAAATTAAACTAGCAAAAAAAAGACGTAGCTGGGGAATACTTAACTTTAATCCATAAATGGTGAACATCGCTCTTGACAGTACATGTTTTACAGCATCAATAGTAACTGGTAATGGCGCCTTGCTAGGTCGTAGCAAATGACGTAGCTGAAGGCTATGCTAACTATCGTCTCGGCAAATGATAGCGTAATTTGTCAGTGAACCATCGCTAGCAAAGTCGGCTGTACAACTGGGCGAGTGCTAGGAAGTCTCTCTAGACCTGCCGTGTGGCGGCGCTCGGTCTGCAATCACTGATAGTGGCGACATGCGGGTCCGACGTATACTACGGACCGCGGCCGATTTAAAGGCTACCACCTAGCAAGTGTGGTGTCTGGCGGTGACACCACAGTAACCAATCTCTCCTTTAAATAGTTTACGTCTTGCGTGTCAGTCCTTAATTGTGTACTTTATTGACTGTCTGCTCATGTGCTTTTGATCGACGATCTCTGGGTATACAGTGACAATCTTCTAGCGGTGAACTCATCTCGATTGTTCGTTTCCATGTGTGATATCTCACATGAAAACTTAAGAAAGCATATTTCGTGGTAAATTATCTTAGCAAAAATGTAAATCATTTTATGTTCAGTATTTGGTAAAAGGTGTGAAGCAGTTTTATTTTGTCGTAGAATGTGTAATTGTTTTCAGTGACCATATAACTGAATGGAAAGGTTTTCTCAAATGCCTGGGTCTGTTCATGTTGGTGTTAACTACGCCTGTTAGTATGTTGTGCAAGCAAGAGGCGACGCCTCTCCTGCGCGTTTTGCTAGGTCATCGGGACAAAACCACAGCATAGACGGCTACACCCTGAGACCGGAGCAGTTCGGCTTCAGGAATCACCACTTCACAACATAAAAACTCCTCGGCGTAGTTGAATACATAACAGACGGATACAATTCAAGCAGAGTTACAGGGGCTGCGTATCTAGACTTCGCAATAGCCTTCGATAGTCTCTGGCACATCTGCCAGCTGAACTCATAAGGCCAATCACATGGCTAAAACGGGAAGTGGTACACACAAGACACAAACGAACCCCGCAAAAATCCATTCAACAAAAAGCCAATTTTTTAACCAAACTCACCATTCAGATGACGACATGATATCTTACGCCGCGCTGAGTAGTCACTTGGTTAGAGGCGCCATGTCATGGACTGCGCGGCCCCTCCCGCCGGAGATTCGAGTCCTCCCTCAGCAACAGGTGTGTGTGTGTGTTGTTCTTAGGATAAGTTAGTTTAAGTAGTGTGTAAGTCTAGCGACCGATGACTTCAGCAGTTTGGTCCCTTAGAAATTCACACAAATTTGAACATTTTGATATGTTACAAGTACGGTGACGTTACAGCTGGCCTCGGAAATTTCGTCGCAGTCCAACTACAATGGTAATATCTTTCCACTAACATATCCTAAGACCCAAGCATGAACTGTCGCAACTGGTACAAATCCGCCAGGAGCCTTATTACCCACCCGCACTACCACAGAGGTTTTTTCTCCCATGGCCTTTATCATAGGTCTTTTTTCTCCCCACCCTTAAAACCACTACCCTTCAAACGCCTTCTGTCAACTACCTCCTAGACGGGTCCTTATTAGTGGGTGATTGCTCCCAGATGTATGGGCGACACCGTAGAACCGCATCCTGCAGAGGTGGCAGTATAACGTTTCGTGATGGTCACCATGATAGTGCGGACGTGGAGAGCTCCAGTTCCCGGTTAGAAATAGAGGAACAAAGTACGCTACCAACACTGCCAGGTCGAGGTGTACCAGCGGCAGCGAGCACACGTGTGTCGCGTGCGTGGATAAACAGTGTTCCGTTCAGGGGTACCCGTAGGTGTTTATGTCAGTAGGCGCAAAACATGTTCCCCACACATGTGACTTAGGACATTTTTATCTGCTCATCATTTTCTCTCGTTATATTATAAACAAGATAATATTGTAAATATAAACAAGCTAACACTACAATATTATAATAAAATCAATTTTACGGCCTCAGCCTTCGCGCCATTTACGCTGTTTTCTATTGCTCTTTTCGTAAGTCCTACTCCTCTATTAGGTTTTTCAAGCATTACATATTTTATGTGAACAACATTTGTTACATTTTTCCGTTTTGAACCATTACTACAAACATAGAGACCGATTTATGTGGAAACAATATTTTGTTCACGTTCATATACAACATGTAGGGTACTGCATAACATAGAACTCTACAGTTTATTTCAGAATCCATATCATTTTACCTTCTATGGGAAATAAAGCTGGAATTCTTAGGGGCGCCTTCAAAATGATTCTGCAAGTTCTCTCACCTGACTCTGCTGAAAACTGAGATGAGTCATCCAAAACTTCGCTAGAATTTTCTTTTATCTTTAAGGTCAAGTCTTGTAACGCATCATGCAATACGTAAGAACGATCTGCTTCAAGTCAGTACGAATAGGTTATATGAGTTTTGCAAATTCTCACTGATGTGTTGTTTGGCATTCTTAGGTTTGTTTGTCATACTTTTAAAAAAAAATTATTGGCTTTTCAGCTGCACCTGTAAGCCATTTGGAATTCGTATACATTGTTGCAAATTCGTGAAACTTTTGGGAATTGGTGGATACAACTTTTTTAATATTCGTCGTATAAAAAATATTGTTATTTCTTAGGTAAAGAGGATGTAAAATCAATACTCGATTATTACTGTCATGTTTTATACTGAGTGTTTCACAATTCATTTTTCACAATTCAAGAGGCTGTAGAAAGGAGTTCGTAAATAAAGTTTTACCTAGGAGTCCATGTCCGGAAACGTCATCCAACGACGCTTCAGAGCGTCAAAGTTCCAGGCGATAACGCCTCTAAATGTATGTATCTACAGAGTGATTCTGTAACGATGCTACAAACTTTCAACGATAAATATATTAATTTGAGAAAGGTTCTTTCTACCGGCAACGAACGAGCAGAAAGTTATAAGCGAAAACTGTTCTGATACCTCAGACAGTGGAATACATGTATCAATACTGTTATTACTAGGATTGTAGAGTAGGCAACTTTCAGAGGTGGTAGTATGGACCAAAACAAGGAAAATGTCTAGCAAGCATGGGCTCTAAAAGGCATACCTTAAGAGCTATGAGAATTTGTTCAATACAGCACGTGTATTTCACACTAGCGAAGATGAAGAAGTTCTCATAACTCTTCAGGTATGCCTTTTAGAGGCCATGTTTACTATATATGTCTTCTTGTCTTCGTCCCATGGAAGTTGTATACCACCACTTTACGCAACAACGGTACTGGTACACGTATTCCACTGTCGGAAGTATCAGAATGATTTTCGCGTGTAACTTTCGACTCGCTCATTTCTCGTACATTGACTCTTAACTCAAATTGATATATTTATCCTTCTCCACCATTGGTGAAAGTTAGTAACATCATCACCGGATCGCCATGCACATACATACATTTACAGGCGCTGGCGCCCATAACTGTGACGTTCCGTAGCGTCGTTGGACGACATTCGGGACATGGGTTCCAATGTAAAACTTGATCTACAAAGTCCCCTCAACAATTCCGTAAAGGAAACACTCTGTACATGACCAGGAGAGCAAACACTACTTGTAAAACACCCTTAACTGATTTAGAATAAATCAACCATAGATATAATGAAAGCTATTCCAATGAAAATGTTTTGCTTATGCCATGTAAGTTATTTTTAATAGCATTTCTTGTCATTTTACAGTCGATTCAACGGTATCTTATAGTTTATTTAATTTATTTTTATTCGAATATTTATTTAACCTGGTTGAATTAGGACGTTCCGGCCCTTTCTGAAATCGGACCAGGATTTTACACATGCAGTATGTCACAGTCGCCAAATAAATAACAATAAGTTTTGTATGACGAACTGTAATAAAATATAATTAATATAATTATAAATAACTGGAATTTATGGAGACGCAATGTGAAAAAATGATAATGTCGACGAACTAATGAAATTAACACTGGCAGTACTTCTACTACACCTACTACTACTACTACTACTACAGCAGCTGTCACTAATAATAATAATAGTGACAGATACGGAAAATATTAATTACTGCTTTTTAAAGTGACGTTTCTGATATATCGCGTTCTGAGGAAGATAAATAGAGCGTACCAGAATGAGATTTTCACTCTGCAGCCGAGTGTGCGCTGATATGAAATTTCCTGGCAGATTAAAACTATGTGCCGGACCGAGACTCGAACTCGGGACCTTTGCCTTTCGCGGGCAAGTGCTCTACCAACTGAGCTACCCAAGCAAGACTCACGCTCCGTCCTTACAGCACTTGCCCGTGAGAGGCAAAGGTCCCGAGTTCGAGTCTCGGTCCGGCACACAGTTTTAATCTGCCAGGAAGTTTCTAGAGTGTATCAGTTAACAGTACTGGGAAATGAGGAAGAAACTGTGATAAAGCAAACATTAAAGGGGTAACCATTGCGTACAAAGAGAGAAGTAGACATTATTGTTGCTTTGGCAGGTATATCATTTATAGTTTTTTGACACCGTAGGTACTGTTCAGTACACGAATGTAATCATCTTCTTTATCTTCTGCCTTTGGCATGCATCGGCACAGTGTAGGCACGGTTATTAACGGATTGAAGGAGTGGCCGGTTGACCTACGTATCGCCACCCCGTTACCCCCCTTTCCATCGCCCCTAGAAGGAATATACACTGACGGGAAAAAATCACAACACCAATAAGGAGATGTGCGACATAAACAAACTTTGGTAGGCGTACTACATCTGAAAGATGATGTCTGGTCAGATTTCCCGCCGGTCACATATGAGTGACTCTACCAACGCCACTATGAGGATGAAAAGAAGGTTTGCTTTAAATACGTGTTGTAACGTTTGTGAGCATTTTCTACCTTTGAGACGGGACATGGTGAGTTGATGTTAGTGAAAATTGCCTTTAAGGCCTCAACGACAGCATTACCATCACCTCAGTGAGTTTGAATGAGATCGTGCAATTGGACTACGAGAAGCTGGACATGTGCGAAGTTGCTGAAAGACTTGGCAGAAATATAGCGCTATGCGTACTTGCTGGCAGCGGTGCTTAGGAGAGTGTACAGTCGCAAGAAGACCGGGCTCCGGATAGCCACGTGGTGCAGCCGAGAGGGAAGTCCATCGTTTTCGGCGTATGCCTCTGGCGAATCGCATTGCATCTGCAGCAGCAATTAGAGCAGCAGTTCCCACCACCGACCATTACAAATCAGTTAACTCAAGCACAGCTCCGCGCCAGAAGCTCTGTATCGTTCATTGCATTCACAGCAAACCACCACCATTTTGCGACTTCGGCGGTGGCAAGTGAGAACTCATTGGAGTTCATGGTGCAGGTCTGTTGTGTTTGCTAATGAAAACCAGTTCTTCCTCTGTGCCAGCGATGGCCGTGTGTCGGTTAGAAGGAGGCCAGTTGAGGGTCTGCAACCAACCTGTCTGTGTCCTGCATCTACATCTACATCTATATAGTTACTCTGCAAATCATACTTAAGTGTTTGGTAGAGGGCTCATTGAACCACTTTCACACTTATTTTCCATTATTCCACTGTGAAACAGGGTGTGGAAAAAACGAAAAACTGTATCTTTCCGCGCGAGCTGTAATTTCCCTTACGTTTCTCCATATGTGGGTCGGCGTCAGCTAAATATTTTCGCATTTGGAGATAGTTGGTGATTTAAATTTCATGAGAAGATCCCACCACTACATAAACGCCTTTGTTTTAACCATTTTGCACCCCAAATGCCGTACGATGTCTGTGACACTCTCTCCCGTATTTCTCGTTAACGCAAAACGTGCTGCCCTTTTTTTGAATTTCCTGTATGTATTCCTTTAACCCTATCTGGTAAGGATCCTGCACCTTGCAACAGCACTCCAAGAGAGGACGGATATGCGTAGTGGTGGCGGTCTCTTTAGTAGATGTGTTTCATCTTCTAAGTGTTAAGCCAACAAAACTCAATCTTTGGTTCACCTTCCACATATCATTTCCAATTTAAAATGTTTGTAATTGTAATTCTAGTTATTTAGTTGAATTTACGGCCTTTAGATTTGATTGATTTATTGTGTAATTGAAGTATAACGGCATCTTTTTAGCGCTCATGTGGATGACCTCACACTTTTCATAATTTAGGGCCAACTACAAATATTCACACCATACACATACCTTATATAAATAATTCAGCTACTGGTTTTGAACGTCTTTTGACTTTGCTAGAGGATAAACGACACAATCACTCTAGACACACTGGACAGACACCTGGATTTACGGTCAGGGCCAGCAGCACTATAGAGGCAATCCCACGCTCCCGGACTGCAAAATTGTACTGACGACATGTTGCCTTGGCCTGCTCGATCACCAAATCTTTCCCCAATCGAGCACATATGCTACATTACTGGATGACAACTCTAGCATCGTCCACAAACAGCATTACACGTCTGTTTATTGACCGACCAAGTGCAAGAGGCATGGCACTGTATTCCAAAAATTGACATCCGGCACCTTCTAATGTTACTCATTTTAATATGTTACCTAGTCAAATGTGTTCCCGAAATTTCATCACTCTTCATTAATTATTTTTAACGTTAAGTTTTTCTTCCCGTCAGTGTATGTATCCGAACTGTGCACCTTTAGTCGTATGAAAGTAAGCGTAAGTCTTCTAAATGTTTGCGAGTCGTGTAACAGAAGTGCGACTTGGGTACCAGCCCGTTATTCACGTCGTGGGATGTGGGAAATCGGCTAAAAATCACACCCAGGCCAGCCAGGCTGGCCATGTCTGCGTCCCGAAAGTGGCGTTTTAACACGCACCGCTATCCGGGCGGGTATTAAGTTTTCTGATGTAGTGGGGAAGATTATTGTAGACTCTGGTTCCTGCTACTTAAAAGGGCTTCCAGAGTGATGGAGTGGGACAGAAATAACTGTGCTCCGACTGGTACGAGTGTTTCTACATACTGTTCACACAAGAGAGTATGGTCGAGGAGGATCAAAGATATATCGAACACGGGTGTTTGTAACCAGTTCAAGGCGCCGCACAGTGGGCAAACTCGCTTCAAAACCTGGAGGGAATTAAAAACAAAAAACAAAGGAAATTACGCACTATTTGACTTTCGTCACGTGAAATGATGTAGGATTGTACCAGTGCATGCTTGCCCATTGCTATTGCATCATTCCAGTCTCAATTCGACACGAAACTTAAACTCATTTTGAAAGTTGACTGTAAACTACAAATCGGGAAACGACGTATTTTGCAGATAGTGTGTATGGGGCCCGTTTAATATATCACAGCGATCCCTCCCAGCTTTTCAGGATAAAATAAATTGGTTAGCACTCCAGAAGATGTTTTTGATATTTTTGACGTTTTAACCCGTGTAATGACGTATAGCGACTAAAAACTAAACTACTACTGATATTATCTGAAGTCAATGGCTACAGAATTTCGTTCGTGTGGCTCCACTTTCTAAACGACTCTGCTACTATTTTAATAGTATAGTTAATCAGTTCGTATGTATTTGCTTGCAAATCTTCTCACGTTTCTAGTGGCCGGTCATATTTCTACTGCATGGCAGTGTCCCACAATTAAAATGGTTCATTCATTATTGCAGTTATCTCACAAACCTTTATCTTCACAAAAAAGTCGTAAGGATTTTCTATAAAGGTCTTGAGGGGGTATTCGACATTGTGATCATAATCATTTTCCTAAATAGGTAAACAATTTATTTACAAGATTAAAATTTCCCTGAGTAATAGTTTTTGTTACTCTATGCTGCAACATGGACGATAAATAGTTTGGACAAGAAGAGAATACACTCCTGAGCAATACTCAAGTATAAGTCGAACGAGTGTTTTGTAAGCCACCTCCTTTGTTGATGGACTACATTTTCTAAGGACTCTCCCAATGAATCTCAACCTGGCACCCGCCTTACCAACAATTAATTTTATATGATCATTCCACTTCAAATCGTTCCGCACGCATACTCCCAGATATTTTACAGAAGTAACTGCTACCAGTGTTTTTTCCGCTATCATATAGTCATACAATAAAGGAGCATTCTTTCTATGTATTCGCAATACATTACATTTGTCTATGTTGAGGGTCAGTTGGCACTCCCTGCACCAAGTGCCTATCCGCTGCAGATCTTCCTGCATTTCGCTACAATTTTCTAATGCTGCAACATTTCTGTAAACTACAGCATCATCCGCGAAATGCCGCATGGAACCTCCGACGCTATCTACTAGGTCATTTATATATATGTTGTGAAAAGAAATGGTCCCATAACACTCCCCTGTGGCACGCCACAGGTTACTTTAACGTCTGTATACGTCTCTCCATTGAGAACAACATGCTGTGTTCTGTTTGCTAAAAACTCTTCAATCCAGCCACACAGCTGGTCTGATATTCTGTAGGCTCTTACTTTGGTTATCAGGCGACAGTGCGGAACTGTATCGAACGCCTTCCGGAAGTCATGGAAAATAGCATCTACCTGAGATCCTGTATCTAATATTTTCTGGGTCTCATGAACAAATAAAGCGAGTTGGGTCTCACACGATCGCTGTTTCCGGAATTCATGTTGATTCCTACAGAGTAGGTTCTGGGTTTCCAGAAATGACATGATACGCGAGCAAAAAACATGTTCTAAAATTCTACAACAGATCGACGTCAACTGCGCATCTGCTCGACGACCCTTCTTGAAGACTGGGACTACCTGTGCTCTTTTCCAATCATTTGGAACCTTCCTTTCCTCTAGAGACTTGCGGTACACGGCTGTTAGAAGGTGGGCAAGTTCTTTCGCGTATTCTGTGTGGAATCGAATTGGTATCCCGTCAGGTCCAGTGGACTTTCCTCTGCTGAGTGATTCCAGTTGCTTTTCTATTCCTTGGACACTTATTTCGATGTCAGCAATTTTTTCGTTTGTGCGAGAATTTAGAGAAGGAATTGGAGTGCGGTCTTCCTCTGTGAAACAGCTTTGGAAAAAGGTGTTTAGTATTTCAGCTTTACGCGTGTCATCCTCTGTTTCAATGCCATCATCATCCTGGAGTGTCTGGATATGCTGATTCGAGCCACTTACTGATTTAACGTAAGACCAGAACTTCCTAGGATTTTCTGTCAATTCGGTACATGGAATTGTACTTTCGAATTCACTGAACGCTTCACGCATAGCCCTCCTTACGCTAACTTTGACATCGTTTAGCTTCTGTTTGTCTGAGAGGTTTTGCCTGCGTTTAAACTTGCAGTGAAGCTCTCTTTGCTTTCGCAGTGGTTTCCGAACTTTGTTGTTGAACCACGGTGGGTTTTTCCCGTCCCTCACAGTTTTACTCGGCACGTATCTGTCTAAAACGCATTTTACGATTGCCTTGAACTTTTTCCAAAAACACTCAACATTGTCAGTGTCGGAACATAAATTTTCGTTTTGATCTGTTAGGTAGTCTGAAATCTGCCTTCTATTACTCTTGCTAAACAGATAAACCTTCCTCCCTTTTTTTATATTCCTATTTACTTCCATATTCAGGGATGCTGCAACGACCTTATGATCACTGATTCCCTGTTCTGCGCTTACAGAGTCGAAAAGTGCGGGTCTGTTTGTTATCAGTTGGTCCAAGAGTCGGTTCTCTGTTTAATTGCTCGAGGTAATTTTCGGATAGTGCACTCAGTATCTTGTCACTCGATGCTCTGTCCCTACCACCCGTCCTAAACATCTGAGTGTCCCAATCTATATCTGGTAAATTGAAATCTCCACCTAAGACTATAACATGCTGAGAAAATTTATGTGAAATGCATTCCAGATTTTCTCTCAGTTGTTCTGCCACTAATGCTGCTGAGTAGGGAGGTCGGTAAAAGGAGCCAATTATTAACCTAGCTCGGTTGTTGATTGTAACCTCCACCCATAATAATTCACAGGAACTATCCACTTCTACTTCACTACACGATAAAATACTACTAACAGCGACAAACATGCCACCACCGGTTGCGTGCAATCTATCCTTTCTAAACACTGTCTGTGCCTATGTAAAAAGTTCGGCAGAATTTATCTGTGTCTTCAGCCAGCTTTCCGTACCTATAACGATTTCAGCTGCGGTGCTTTCTATCAGCGCTTGAAGTTCCGGTACTTTACCAATGCAGCTTGGACAGTTTACAATTACAATATCGATTGCTGCTTGGTCCCCGCATGTCCTGACTTTGCCCCGCACCCTTTGAGGCTGTTGCCCTTTCTGTACTTGCCCGAGGCCATCTAACCTAAAAAACCGCCCAGTCCACGCCACACAACCCCTAATACCCGTGTAGCCGCCTGCTGCGTGTAGTGGACTCCTGTCCTATCCAGCGGAACCCGAAACCTCACCACCCTATGGCGCAAGTCGAGGAATCTGCAGCTATAATTCTTTTCCGCGTCAACAAGGAAAAGTTTTTTATATTTTAACAGGATATGAGGAGATTCTGATGCTCTTTTGCAAAACTAACCTAAGGACATCACACACACACATCCATGCCCGAGGCAGGATTCGAACCCGCGACCGTTGCGGGCTCGCGGTTCAAGTCTGTAGCGCCTAGAACCGCACGGCCACACCGGCCGGCGCCCTTTTGCTAACTGCAGCTATGCTCTCATATTGTCATCTACTATTACTCCGAGGCTCTTTGCAAACGGATAGGTTGGTTGGTTGTTCTGGGGAAGGAGACCAGACAGCGAGGTCATCGGTCTCATTGGATTAGGGAAGGACGGGGAAGGAAGTCGGCCGTGCCCTTTGAAAGGAACCATCCCGGCATTTGCCTGGAGCGATTTAGGGAAATCACGGAAAACCTAAATCAGGATTGCCGGACGCGGGATTGAACCGTCGTCCTCTCGAATGCGAGTCCAGCTAACGGATAGAATTTGACATACAGTATGTGATCAAAAGTATCCGGACACCTATCTGAGGAGGACTTACAAGTTCGCGGCGCCCTCCATCGGTAATACTGCAATTCATTATGGTGTTGGGCCACCCTTAGCTTCCACTCTCGCAGGCATACGTTCAATCAGGAGCTGGAAGGTTTATTGGGGAATAGCAACCCATTCTTCACGGAGTGCTGCGCTGAGGAGAGGTATCGATGTAGGTGCGTGAGGCCTGGTATGAAGTCGGCGTTCCTAAACATCCCAAAGGTGTTCCATAGGATTCAGATCAGAACTATGTGCAGGCCAGTCCATTACAAGGATGTTATTGTCGTGTAACCACTCCGCCATAGGCCATGCATGTTGATCGTGTCGGAAGATGTGCCCGAATTGCAATTCAACAGTGGCAAGCAAGAAGGTGCTTAAAACATCAATGTAAGCCTGTGCAGTGATTGTACCACGCAAAACAACAAGGGGCGCAACACCCTCCTCGAAAAACAAGACCACACCATAACACCGTCGCTTCAGAATTTTACTGTTGGCGCTACACACTCAGGCAGATGACTTTCACCGGGCATTCACCATACCCACACCCAGCCATCGGATCGCCACATTGTGTACCGTTTTTTGTCACCCCACACGACGTTCTTCCACTGTTTAATCGTCCAGTGTTAACGCTTCTTACACCAAGCGAGGCGTCGTTTAGCATTTACTGGCTTTATGTGTGGCTTACGATCAGCCGCTCGACCTTGATACCCAAGTTTATTACCTCCCGCCTAACTCTCATAGTACTTGCAGTGGATCCTGATGCATTGTGGAATTCCTGTGTGATGGTCTGGATAGATGTCTGCCTATTACACATTACGATCCTCTTTGTCAGTCAACAGACGAGGCCGACCTGTACACATTTGTGATGTACGTGTCCCTTCAGTTTTCCACTTCACTATCACATCGGAAACAGTTGACCTAGGGAATTTTAGGAGTGTGAAAATCTCTGGTACAGACGTATGACGCAAGTGATACCCAATCACCTGAAGTCCGTGTGTTCCGCGGAACGCCGCATTCTGCTCTGTCTCGATGTCTAATGACTATTGATGTCGCTGATATGGAGTAACTGGCAGTAGATGGCAGCACAGTGCACGTAATATGAGAAACTTATGTTTTTGGGGGTGTCCGGGTACTTTTGAACACATAGTGTATGTCTTACGAATTTTCTATACAAGGGTCCAGACACCTGCTGCTGGTCCACACTCAAAACGACGTAAAGCTATATCTTCGACATTGCACTTGAGGCACAGGGGTGAGTCCACCAGCGCGACGCGATGTAGTTTCTGTCTTGTAGTTTATTAGCTGTCGACGAGAAGGTACCACGTCGTGGTGATGTCAGTGGTGTCGTATGGTTGTTGGATTGTTTTCCAAACTGAAGGCCATGAAACCTGGGGGGGGGGGGGGGGGGGGGTGACGTACTTCGACGAGGTTTCGGGTTGGCGACTTTCGGAGATGGCAGTATATATCACGGGTGCTTGTCTTCCTGGTCCTGGGAAGCTCGGTGCACATGTAACTACACTCCTGGAAATTGAAATAAGAACACCGTGAATTCATTGTCCCAGGAAGGGGAAACTTTATTGACACATTCCTGGGGTCAGATACATCACATGATCACACTGACAGAACCATAGGCACATAGACACAGGCAACAGAGCATGCACAATGTCGGCACTAGTACAGTGTATATCCACCTTTCGCAGCAATGCAGGCTGCTATTCTCCCATGGAGACGATCGTAGAGATGCTGGATGTAGTCCTGTGGAACGGCTTGCCATGCCATTTCCACCTGGCGCCTCAGTTGGACCAGCGTTCGTGCTGGACGTGCAGACCGCGTGAGACGACGCTTCATCCAGTCCCAAACATGCTCAATGGGGGACAGATCCGGAGATCTTGCTGGCCAGGGTAGTTGACTTACACCTTCTAGAGCACGTTGGGTGGCACGGGATACATGCGGACGTGCATTGTCCTGTTGGAACAGCAAGTTCCCTTGCCGGTCTAGGAATGGTAGAACGATGGGTTCGATGACGGTTTGGATATACCGTCCACTATTCAGTGTCCCCTCGACGATCACCAGTGGTGTACGGCCAGTGTAGGAGATCGCTCCCCACACCATGATGCCGGGTGTTGGCCCTGTGTGCCTCGGTCGTATGCAGTCCTGATTGTGGCGCTCACCTGCACGGCGCCAAACACGCATACGACCATCATTGGCACCAAGGCAGAAGCGACTCTCATCGCTGAAGACGACACGTCTCCATTCGTCCCTCCATTCACGCCTGTCGCGACACCACTGGAGGCGGGCTGCACGATGTTGGGGCGTGAGCGGAAGACGGCCTAACGGTGTGCGGGACCGTAGCCCAGCTTCATGGAGACGGTTGCGAATGGTCCTCGCCGATACCCCAGGAGCAACAGTGTCCCTAATTTGCTGGGAAGTGGCGGTGCGGTCCCCTACGGCACTGCGTAGGATCCTACGGTCTTGGCGTGCATCCGTGCGTCGCTGCGGTCCGGTCCCAGGTCGACGGGCACGTGCACCTTCCGCCGACCACTGGCGACAACATCGATGTACTGTGGAGACCTGACGCCCCACGTGTTGAGCAATTCGGCGGTACGTCCACCTGGCCTCCCGCATGCCTACTAGACGCCCTCGCTCAAAGTCCGTCAACTGCACATACGGTTCACGTCCACGCTGTCGCGGCATGCTACCAGTGTTAAAGACTGCGATGGAGCTCCGTATGCCACGGCAAACTGGCTGACACTGACGGCGGCGGTGCACAAATGCTGCGCAGCTAGCGCCATTCGACGGCCAACACCGCGGTTCCTGGTGTGTCCGCTGTGCCGTGCGTGTGATCATTGCTTGTACAGCCCTCTCGCAGTGTCCGGAGCAAGTATGGTGGGTCTGACACACCGGTGTCAATGTGTTCTTTTTTCCATTTCCAGGAGTGTATATTCCAAAAAGAAACGGCCGATGTGCGTCATCGTAGGTTGGATGTGTGCCAAAGACGTCGGTGGGCGTCTCGAAACAGGTGCGAGCTCGATGATCAACTTTCCAGTAAAACTATCATTTTGGCTTTTCCACAATCGGAGCGTAGTATTGGTGTAAAGTGCCGTAGTCCTGACTTTCACATTAACCAGATCGAGGCCGCCATACCGCTTCGTTAAGGTGAGAGCTTCATGTTGGACTTTGAAGATATGTCCAGAACATATAAAATACCCGAAAGGCGCCTGTAGTCTGGCTGCCATTGCCGCAGTGATAGGCAGAATCTGCGCGATGTGGGGTATCCGGGCTGCCAGATGGGTACTGACGAAGGTGACTCTCTGGAACATATTCACCGGGCGTAGTAGGTGATTTTGCATGTTGGCCCGGATGTGTTGCAGTAGCGCCCGAAAATTGATCGCCGAGTCGCGGCCAATCTCGCGTGTACACCAACCTGAGACAGCAAAAGGTGTCCACCTGTTGAAAGGAGACTGCGTTGTCTGCGGGAATGCCGCGGCCGATCTTCATGGCGCATAATTTTGCGACGTTCATAGCACTCCCTGCCCCAGCACTGTAGCGGGTAATCCACTGCATCGCAGCTTGCACGTCAGCCGCTGAACGTACGGCGAGGGCCAAGACGTCCGCGTGGGCTCGGCAGCGGAACACATGATCCCGGAGTGGAATACCTGTCAAACGTCTCCGTAATCCGCAAATAAGTGGTTCCATCGCAATGGCATAAAGCACAGTCGACAGTGGGCAATCCTGCCGTACTGAACGTTCAATCCGTATAGCTTCTGTAAGTCTGCCGCTGACGAGAAGCCAGGAAGTTGCCCCACGAAGGAGCCCCGTAATCACTTGCGTGAATGTCGGAGGAATCGCCACCCGATCCATCACTGCGATGAGGAATGCATGATTGACGCGGTCAAACGCTTGTTTGATTTCGATGAAGATTAAAGCGCCTAGCAGTCGCGAGTGTGTTGCCACGGCGATCACATCTCGATATTCGCTGAGGACTATCTGTATATTACGATCGCCGAATATAGTTGTATGTTTGTGGGAAACAATGTCTTATAAGACATGTTTGAGTCTGGAGTGAGATCGGCCGTTTGACGATGCGGTTGGTGGGCCCTGTCCGTTGGCGGCGCGCCGTAAGGCACGGAGGCTCGCACTAGGGCGTATCGCTTCTAGTCGAGCGTGCCGCGACAGTCCTCACAAGGGGAAGTGATACGTCTCCTATAGCCTCTCCTTCCAAAGTGGCTCTTTCCGCCTTCCCGTTGTGCCAGACGTCAAGTTCGGCATTTCTCGGGTTCGCCCGAACGCTGCCTTGCGACAGAAGGGAGAGCTGCGACCCAACACGATGCGAAAGCGAAGGGTGCGTGGCACAGGGGGAGCTGTGTCTGAAGGACCGACGATCTGTCGCTCTCTCTTTTCGCGGGGCACAGACCAGCAAATGCTCTGCATGCCGGCGACCTCGTTTGTCGGCGTGGGATCACGGCGCGAGTAGGCAAGGACGCTTCGCCGCGCCCCTGGGTAACCGGGGCGTGTTCTGCCAAACCCAGGAGGTGGTGACATCGCCTGGGTCAGGTTAGCTGGGTCCAGACTGCTGAACGACTGGGTGACCGGCCCACCACCTGAGTAGGAGTGGGTCCTTGGCCGAGAGGTGGAAGCTCGGGCTAGTAAGCGGCGAAGGGCGAGAGGTGCATCCGCCTCTCCAGAGTGCGGAGTGCACCTGCCAAGGAGCGTCGGGTGAAATCGGAGCCACCGATGGGGACCAGTGCGCTGGCGACAGCGCGTTTGAATCCTGTAGCTCGAGAGTGCCCTTGGCCTTGGGGCGAGGCCGGTGGGTGAGCTGCGTTCTTTGTCCCCCCCCCCCACCCCCCACCCCTCCATGCCAGAGGAGCCGGTCTGGGGCAAGAGACAGGCTCCCACCTTTTTATCACTCGTAATTAAAGATGGCTGGAACTGAGACAAGTGATACGAGTGCGCCCAAGCGTGCATCCATGATGCTTGATCCCTCTCCACAGGACGAGCTGGGACAGGCAGACAACGAAACCGTGACTCAGAAGCATGCGCGAATTACGTTGCTCTTGGACCAAGCATCAAAAACGGGAAAATTAGTCGGGCGGCACTGTCAATCATCAAAAACGAGTTAGCTGTATGGGCTATTGCCAACGCCAAACTCGGAGGCCACGTAGAAGAATCAGAAAAGGAGAATGACAGACTAAGGAGGCAACTGACCAAGACCTGGGCGGGAGTGGTTGCGCAAGCGTCTCCACAAAAGATACGATCGCCAAGGTTACCAAGCGGCCAGACACGGCGGTCTTTCTCAGGACCCTGCCTGGCCAAGACACTAGTGTAAAAAAGATTCAAGAATTACTGACTACAAACACTGACTCAGTAAAAGACAAGATCAAAATAAACAAAGTCAAACCAAGTAGGAACTTGGTGATTGTTGAGGTTGCCACCGAGGAAGATAAGGAAAAATTATTAAACAACCCCAAGCTGAACTCTGTGGTCAAGTGTGAACCAACAAGAAAAAGAAACCCCCTGATCATACTATACGATGTTCCCACAACAATGACAAATGAGGAACTCTATGAAACAATTAAAGAACAGAACTTTTAGCAAATGAATGATGAGGAATTCAAAAACTCCTTGAAGTTGAGATTTAAAACGGGGACTCGGGATCGTGATGTTGTATATCACGTTGCCGAGGTTACCGCGCTCATGTGGAGAAAGGTGATGACAATAGGCAGACTATATGTTGGCTTTCATGCGGTCAACGCCAGGGACTATCTCGTGGTACCTCGCTGCCACAATTGCGGAGACTTGTACCACATTCTAAGGCACTGCACCAGGGAGTCGGCGTGCTCCAAGTGCGGTGAAGGCGGTCACACCCGAAAAGATTGTAGGGCTGTGGGTGTCTGTATCCCGTGCAAGAGACGTGGTAAAAGATCTTGTGGAGCCACAGGTCGGAACTCCCCTACCTACCGGATGTTGGAACAAAGATTGATTTCCAGGATCGATTATGGTTGAGTACGTTAAACAGAACAGGATGCCAAAGCGGAAATCCCAGAGCAAAAGGAGGAGGGAGTTTAAAGAATTCTTGGGGTTTCTTTCGAGCGACTCGAAAATTGAGACAGTCGATAAAGGTGTTCAAACTGAGCTCCCAACGATGAACAAAGACATTCAGACTGAGCCCACCCTCATGGTCACAACTCTCTCCTCTCAGAGACGGGGAACGAGGCCAATTAAAGACCAGCAGCGGCAAGGGCATCCTGTGGTAGTGGCAATCCCGAAAGATTAAATGAGTCAAAAAGAACAGAAACTAGTCCAAGAAAGTACAGTAACGAGCTCACAAGATACCCCTGTAGTAAGGCTACCGCCAGTGGACCCGATCAGAGTATATCCTAACACTGAATATATAATGCAGTTGGCGAGGATGGAGCGGCCGGCTACACTGACCACTGCCTTACGACATGTGGTTCGTGTGGGACACGTAAACGGCAGAAAAGTCACCTTCGCGGTAACCGAGGCTGTGGACAAAATGCAGCTAAAGTCAGTGAATCTCCCCACCAACTTCGGAGCTCTGCGCGACCTACTAAAGAAAGTTTTTGAAAGACGAGGAGAGAAATTCGACTTCAGTGACATCTTTGAACAATCTGTGTTGGCAAATGGACGAATTACGTATGACTGGACTAAGACATGGCCTAACGATCACATATATACATACTTTCCTTAAAGACCAAAAGTACCATTGGCCAACTTAACACTCATAACAACAGACTAGTGATGCAGGAGCTGCGTAAGGAGATGGAAGAGAGGAGGTGGGATGTGCTCTGTCTACGGGAGCCGTACTCCCAAGCTGGAAAACTAGCATTTACAGCCGCGACATGGCACTTTATCAGCCGAGGTGAGGACCCGAAAGCGGCGATAATAATTACAAACAAAGCCCTGAGAGCTACGATACTCTCACAATACACGACTAATCACTACAATAATTAACATGTATTTTCAATACGGTGACAACATTGAAAGACATCTTGACCACCTGACCACAGTAACCACGGCATCGCAGGGACGAAAAGTCATAATTACTGCTAACATCAATGCAAAATCCCCCCTATGGTACAGCGGTACAAGGGACACAAACGGATAAGAGGTTGCAGATTGCATCATGGCCTCCCAAGTAGTGGTGGCAAACAAGCCCGGCAACCCTCCAACCTACGCTGCGGGATGAGGACCAGGCACAAGCATTGATGTGACCCTAGTAACACCAAACGTAGTTAACATCATCCGATAATGGAATGTTGAAGAAAATGCCACTACTAGCGGCCAAGATCTTATAACTATCACTCTAGGTGATAGGGAGTGCCACTGGGCCATGGGGTGAGAGGTGCAATTAAACTATAAAAGAGCTGACTGGGAACGCCTAGCGAGGGAGTGCGACATTCCTGCCTTGCCAGAGGGTGACACACACTTGGACATAGACGTAAACGAGAGAGCAAGGGACTGGTGAGCGCAATAACTAGAGCAGTGAAAGCAACCGTACCAACTAGAAGGAAGGCCATGGATGTCTCTCCGTCACCATGGTCGGCCGAACTCGAGGACATGCGCCGGTCTGTCAGAAGGTTGAGGAGGCATTACCAGCGCAGTGTCGCCTGGCTGGAACGGCAAAGGTGGCTGCTGCAGTATTGGGAGGCCAAACTCAGGTTCCAAAATGAACTAAAAGCCATAAGGACGAAAAGCTGGGAGAGATTTGTTCACAATCAATTAGCATTAGACCCCTGGGGCATACCATATAAATTAGTCAGAGAAAATATCCGCTCTCCTATGGAATTGTCAACAGTCAGGTATGGGGACAGGATGATGGAATCCTGGCAGGAGCCTGCTGAGGTCCTCCTCTAGTTCCTGCTGCCTGACGATAGCGCGGATGGGGAATCTGAAGGACAGAGGCAGCTACGACATGATGACCTCGAAGAATACAACAATAACACAGCAGTCTTCCCTTTCTCAGAAGACGAGGTGGCTGCCCACATAAGATCACTAAAGAGTAGTAAAGCTCCCAGGCCAGAAGGCATTGTCGTAGAGGTGGTGCAGTTCTTAGCTCCCCAGCTAACTGCACCACTCACTCACCTGTATAACGAATGCCTCAGACATTGGAAATTCCCCAAGGTCTGGAAGACAGCGAATGTTGTGATCATCAGAAAAGGACCCGATAAAGACCCAACAGAAACATAATCATATAGACCCCTATGTTTACTGGACATACTTGGGAAGATATTAGAAAAACCACTGGCTGACAGACTGGCTGCACACCGAGTGCTGTGTAGGATGAGCAGCAGGCAGTTTGGCTTCAGGCCTGGGCAATCGGCATCTGATGCAATCGCCCTGGCGGCTGAGGTCTGTGGCTCTACCCCACATAAGTACGTAGTTGGCATCATGGTAGACATCAGTGGCGCCTTCGACAACCTGTGGTGGCCTTCGCTCTTCTACTTACGGGAGAAAGAGTGTCCAGGGCCGCTATATGGCTGCCTGAGGAGTTATTGTGAGGATCGGGAGGTCTGGCTATCATCACCCAGCGGGAGAGTTGGAAGATCAATAACAAAGGGATGGCCCCATGGTTCCATATTACGACCTCTGTTTTGGGACATCCTCATGGAGCCGCTATTAGATACTTACTTTACAACAAAGTGAAGAGATGCTAGAGGTGACAGCCTACGCAGATGACCTCCTGTTGGTTGGCGGCTGTAGCCGTGAGGACATAGAGCCCAAAATAGAAAGGGCCATGAATGTATTACATCTATGGTGCCAAAACACCAAAATGAAAATATCACCAAGTAAGTTAACATACCTATTACTAAAAGGACAGTTTATTAGAAACCCAATTGTAAGAATCGAGGGCTCACCAGTTCTTCGGCGACGTGAGACACGATACTTGGCAATCATCATTGACGATAGGTGGAACTTCGGGAAACACATTGACACCGTAACCCAGAAAGCCCTCCAAACATTAAACAATCTCCTCTCCATTGGACATAAATGATTTCATCTTCCCCCTCATCTCATAAAACTATATCACAATAGTATCCTAACATCAATAGTGGGTTACGGCTCGGGAGTCTGGGCGCACAGGCTCACGAGGGTTGTGCCCGCCATGACAGTGAGAAGGGTTCAGAGAAACATGATACTGAGATCTGTGGGGGCCTACATAACATCCCCAGGGGGAGCCCTATTAGTCATAATAGGGCTCTGCCCCTGGACATCAAAATTCGAGAACAGGCTGCGTAGTTCCGGGCTACAAAATGGAATACTGCGAAGATAGAAGAGATATTAGGCATTGGGGTTGAGGATAAGGATGAGATAAGGCGAAGAAGTGAGCTATTGTGGCAAGAATTATGGGAAGCAGAAGAAACAGGTCGCAGAACATTTGAACTTCTTCCTAACGTCAAGGAACGACAGGGCATGAGATACTTTGAATCTACCCGAGGATCTCACTGGTCATGGGCCATACCCGACATATTTATGTCGGTTCGGGAAAAGGGCCACACCCGCGTGTGAATGTGGTGCAGCAGAGGGTACTCCAGATCATGTGGTCTACGAGTGCCCCCTTTTCAATGATGTAGCATCCACGTTACGTGACCAATTACCTGACCATGACACATACCACCTACTTAGACAAGAAGACACTTTTCAAACTCTTAACCAATTGGCGGACGAGATATCACGAAAAGCGTTAAAAGAATACCTGAGGGACATAAAGTAATTACAATTTGAGACACACCAAACACTGAATCTAGCGCCCTATTCCCATACCGCCTGTGCGTGGACAGGCCGACTTTCCTCATAGTCTAGAATCCGCCGCGTACAGGACTAGGGGGAGTGGGTACGACACAACCGATACAGGACAAAGCACCGGACTTGACGTAGATTAGAACTAGTTAGTAGGACTTAGATTAGGAAATTAGCTATTTTAGGAACCTGCAGCGAATAACATCCTTGGCCTGCCCAGTGTCAGGGGCGCGCTCATTGGGATTAGCTCGGTGAATAAGACTCTAAAAAGTAGGTTTATAAATTAATGACACAACTGTGACGCTGCAGGCAGTAGGGTTTAGTTAAGCGGAGGTCATATAAAGTTAATATTTATAATAATAACAAATTAGCTGCTCATTGTTATCTAGTTATAGCTGTAACTCACTAATAAATTAAAATTGCATCTAGCTGCAATTATTGATGGATAAAATCGGGACCCACTACTCATTTAAGGAATGGGTTAAAATTGTATAATTATTATAAATTTGTAATAAAGAATTTTTTTTTAAAAAAAGAAGAAGACATGTTTGAGTCGCACTGCTAGAAGGCGTGTGAAAATCTTGAAGTCGGAATTGAGTAACGTGATCGGATGATAACTTTCGAGTCATGTTCCTCCTGCAGGTTTCGGGACTGGTACGAGGAAACTTTCTATGAACACTGGCGGCGGGATCGCCGCACCGGACAAAAGTTCCCAGTAATGTCTCTCCATCGTGGCAACATCAAATCTTGGAAGGTTCTGTAAAAATCGAGAGGTAAGCCATCCGGGCCGGGGGAGCGATTCAGTGATCCTTTGGCCAAAGCGCCATGGACGTCGTCGGTAGTCACTTGCGCAATCAGGAGGGTTGTAGCCGCGGCAACCTCAGAAATTGCCTCTGCACCGGCAGGTACTTCTTGACAGAAAAGTCTATAGTGCGCTGTGAAGGCATCCGCAATTGTAGCTAGTGAAGTCAGCCGTCGTCCATCAGGTACGCCTAAAGTTGTCAGTGAAGGCTGTCGGCGTCGACGAACATTTTGAACAACATGATGCATAGAAGGTTCTTCACCGTTAATCCTATCTTGGTGCGTGCTCGTACAATGGCTGCATCTAGACGGCACCTGGTCAAGGTTAAAATCTTTGACTTGATGCGTTGACCTTCTTTTAGACGATCCGGGGATGGAGGGTGATCCATGAGCTCGCGTAGAGCGCTATAGTAGACATTTGTTGTTTGGTGATTCCACCTGGCTTTGGCTCTGCCATAGTGTGTCAAGGTGCTTCGGGTGGCTGGTTTGCTGCACATTAACCACCATTGCAGTCTGGTCTCGTAACGCACACAAGTGTGCCACGTGTCGGTGACCTGCTGTCGACATTCAGGGTCCCGCAGTAGCGTGACGTTGAGTTTCCAAGGTCCCGCTCTGCACCATATAGATTGCCTACGTAGGTTCATGGTACAGATGTAGATGTCATGAGCCGAAAAGGCAGACGGCCAACATTCTGCGTCGAGGAGAATGGATTTAGAGCGTCAGAGATGTTATACTATCGAGTCGGCTGGCGGAGTGGCTCGTGGTGTGTGCATACCCCGGGCGGTCGCCGTGTACTACTCTCCAATTGACGAAGAGACGAAGGCAGCGGACGAGGAAGCTAAGTTCCGGACATGTGGTGAAATGAGAACACAGTTGAAATCTCCACCTACGATGAGATGATCGTATCTGCCGAGGAATAAAGGCGTGATATCTTCTGCACAGAACTGGGAGCGATCCCTCTGTTTATCAGTGCCCGGTGGGGCGTAGAGATTTATGATTTTGATTCCTTCAACTGCTATGGCCACCCCTCGCACCGTTGGGAGGTATGCGACATCGGAAACTGCAATCCCTTCTCGGAGGAGGATGGCTGCGCCTGTGTGTTCCATAGCTGCCGGGGCGGCGTACGTCTCGTATCCATAGCACTGTCCTCAGTTTTTGTAACAGGGCGATGTCGATGTCCGCTGCTCTTAGCGAGTCACGGAGCAGTTGAACTTTAACGTAGGAGCCGATATTAATAGTACTGATAGTAGCTATTCGGCATGCCTGATGGGGGATCCGTGCTGTCGATAGGTTCGTAGCTGGTGAAGATTGTCGTGGTGGTTTCAGGAAGTCCTTAGAAGTCGTAGGAGTCCTCGTAGAAACATCCCCCATTTTAGTGTTGGTCTAACTGTGGAACAGATCTCATTTCTGCATCAGATGGAGGTGGTAAATCCGTGTAATCCGCCCATGAAAAATCTCCGTCAGTTCTAACATCGGTGAGAGGTGGCAGCGCTGGCCGAGTCGGCTCAATTGCGTCGGTGACGACGGGCGTGCTATGTTCCATGGCTTCTGGACGCGGGGCTTGCTCACGATCTCTGTTGGACGGCTCACCGTCTTGTGGCTGACGCGTTTCCGTGACAGAGGAGAAAGAGTTATCGTGTACTCCGTCAGAGTTATGTGCCATCTTTTCGTCCTGCAGAGGGGGCTCAGTGGTCGATTCTGATGTCTTGCGGCGTTTTTTCGTCGTTTGGGCGACTTTTGCTTCCGGTACAAACGCCGCGGATGCTGTGATGCGGTCTCCATAAAACTGTCGCTGGTATCCTTGTGATCTTCTAGCGTGGGTGTGTCCGGCTGTAAGTCATGTACGCGGGCGGCACTGCCGGAGGCAACGTGCTGGGACGCCTCCGGGTATATCGGTCCAGAGAGACGCTCATGAGCTGCGTCTTCTGAGGGCTGGGCGTGCAGTATTGCCGCATAGGCTATTGGAAGGGCGGTTGTGGTTCGGTCGGTGTTCGTATCGTCGTACCGTAATGGTGTGATGCGGCGTTGCCGGTATTCATTACGAACAAGGCCTTCTTTGCCACAACCGGAACATGTTCGAGGTTGTCCGTTGTAAATGACCACCGCACGGCAGCCGCCGATAGAAATGTACGACGGGACGTGCCGTTTGAGATCTATTCGGACTTGTCTCACACCATTAAGCACCGGATACGTCCAAAACTGTGCCCATGTCTCGGCTACGTGACTCTGGACTTTTCCGTACGGGCTTAGCGCCGCGATGACTTCATCTAGATTCACCTCGAAAGGCAGTTCGAATACACTGATCGTTCGAGGGCCAAGTCCTGCATGGTCGGCATCCACAGGCCTGACGTTAGCGTCGGAGTGTCGAAATTTTAGTCCATGTCGCGTCCGTTGAATAATCTCGTTGCAGGCAGAGCTGGAAGTCATCTTAATATAAACGACGCAGCTAATGATCGCTAGGTGTATTCCGATGAGACCATCACGGGCATCTTCACATCTTCGGGTAGGAAGCGTTCGACGGCCAGTGCTTTAGGTCGTGCGTATTCATTTGAGAAAGTGAACTTAAGAGTGTTCTTCCTGTAAGAGTTGGCCATTATAGCTTGTTCGACTGAGAAGCGCGGTGACGGGGCAGTAAACAAACACTTCGCGCGCCCAGCAGCGTGGATGGCCGAGCGCGGTTCGCACTGCTGCCCTGCCGAAGGCAGACTGCAACTGGGCTACCCATGCGTAACTAACGAGCTGTCTTCACAGCCTTAGTCCCTCCAGTAGCTCCTCTCCTACCTTCCAAACTTCACAGAAGCTCTCCTGCGAAACGTTACAAAACTAACACTCCTGGCGGAAGTAAAACTGTGAAGATACGTCACGAGTCATGCATGGGTAGTTCAGTTAGCAGAGCACTAGCCCGCGAAAGGCAAAGGTCCCGAGTTCGAGTCTCAGTCTGGCACACAGTTTTAATCTGCCAGGAAGTTTCATAACAGCACACACTCCGCTGTAGGGTGAAAATTTCCTTCTGGAAACATCCCCTGGGCTGTGGCTAGGCCATGCCACCGAAATATCCTTCCTTCCTGTAGTGTTAGTTCTGCAAGGTTTCGGAGGAGAGCTTCTGTGAAGTTTGGAAGGTAGGATACGAGGTACTGGTGGAAGTAAAGGTGTGAGGATAGGTCCCGAGTCATGCATCGGTAGCTCAGTTAGTAGAGCACTAGCCCGCGAAAGGCAAAGGTCCCGAGTTCGAGTCTCAGTCTGGCACACGGTTTCAGTCTGCCAGGAAGTTTCATATCAGCGCACAATCCGCTGAAGTGTGAAAATTCCGTTCTGGAGGCGTAGCAGGCGTAATTAGTGGAGAGCTATATACACTCCTGGAAATGGAAAAAAGAACACATTGACACCGGTGTGCTAGACCCACCATACTTGCTCCGGACACTGCGAGAGGGCTGTACAAGCAATGATCACACGCACGGCACAGCGGACACACCAGGAACCGCGGTGTTGGCCGTCTAATGGCGCTAGCTGCGCAGCATTTGTGCACCGCCGCCGTCAGTGTCAGCCAGTTTGCCGTGGCATACGGAGCTCCATCGCAGTCTTTAACACTGGTAGCATGCCGCGACAGCGTGGACGTGAACCGTATGTGCAGTTGACGGACTTTGAGCGAGGGCGTATAGTGGGCATGCGGGAGGCCGGGTGGACGTACCGCCGAATTGCTCAACACGTGGGGCGTGAGGTCTCCACAGTACATCGATGTTGTCGCCAGTGGTCGGCGGAAGGTGCACGTGCCCGTCGACCTGGGACCGGACCGCAGCGACGCACGGATGCACGCCAAGACCGTAGGATCCTACGCAGTGCCGTAGGGGACCGCACCGCCACTTCCCAGCAAATTAGGGACACTGTTGCTCCTGGGGTATCGGCGAGGACCATTCGCAACCGTCTCCATGAAGCTGGGCTACGGTCCCGCACACCGTTAGGCCGTCTTCCGCTCACGCCCCAACATCGTGCAGCCCGCCTCCAGTGGTGTCGCGACAGGCGTGAATGGAGGGACGAATGGAGACGTGTCGTCTTCAGCGATGAGAGTCGCTTCTGCCTTGGTGCCAATGATGGTCGTATGCGTGTTTGGCGCCGTGCAGGTGAGCGCCACAATCAGGACTGCATACGACCGAGGCACACAGGGCCAACACCCGGCATCATGGTGTGGGGAGCGATCTCCTACACTGGCCGTACACCACTGGTGATCGTCGAGGGGACACTGAATAGTGCACGGTACATCCAAACCGTCATCGAACCCATCGTTCTACCATTCCTAGACCGGCAAGGGAACTTGCTGTTCCAACAGGACAATGCACGTCCGCATGTATCCCGTGCCACCCAACGTGCTCTAGAAGGTGTAAGTCAACTACCCTGGCCAGCAAGATCTCCGGATCTGTCCTCCATTGAGCATGTTTGGGACTGGATGAAGCGTCGTCTCACGCGGTCTGCACGTCCAGCACGAACGCTGGTCCAACTGAGGCGCCAGGTGGAAATGGCATGGCAAGCCGTTCCACAGGACTACATCCAGCATCTCTACGATCGTCTCCATGGGAGAATAGCAGCCTGAATTGCTACGAAAGGTGGATATACACTGTACTAGTGCCGACATTGTGCATGCTCTGTTGCCTGTGTCTATGTGCCTGTGGTTCTGTCAGTGTGATCATGTGATGTATCTGACCCCAGGAATGTGTCAATAAAGTTTCCCCTTCCTGGGACAATGAATTCACGGTGTTCTTATTTCAATTTCCAGGAGTGTATTAGGGAAGCAGGCTGCTACTGTATATCTCTTCACGAATATTTACCTCTTATTCATGAAGAAAGACCAACTTCTGGATTTTAAGGGGAGATGTCGACGCTAGCGAATTTGATAAATAAAATATGTGATTGTACCTAAATTCTTTCCGTGTCTACAGTTGTACTGAATCTCATATTGTACTTGCAGTCGAATACTATTCGGTAATTTGCATCTGATTTTTTAATTTAGAGAAAGGCCATGGTAAGGTGTGTCGCTTACCTCTCATCCTCAAATTAAACATCCGGGATTTCGATAGAAGTATTTCAGCAAGTGAACACTATGAATTTAAACTACTTGTTTTAGATATCACCTTAATGAGCATTGGAAAAACAGAACAAAATTTCGATAAGCCCTACCCTGATTCCCTGTTGGTTGTTATCTGTTACTTCCTTGCTGTTAACTAATGTTGATTTCGTACGCTTGTACAACTGTGTATGAAAATTCGGTAATCGATTTTTGCCTGTTATCACGCGCCAGTGTGATTCCTGATAACACAGAAACGAGTGCAGAATTATTCGATATCTACGTGGTTATAAACATTTTAGTTAGGTTAGGTTAGTGGTGTTCAACGTCCCTTCGACAACGAGGTCATTAGAGACGGAGCACAAGCTCGGGTTAGGGAAGGATGGGGAAGGAAATCGTCCGTGCCCTTTCAGAGGAACCATCCCGACATTTGCCTGAAACGATTTAGGGAAATCACGTAAAACCTAAATCAGGATGGCTGGAGACGGGATTGAACCGTCGTCCTCCCGAATGCGAGTCCAGTGTGTAAACATTTTAGTGGGAGTCAGTGAACAGCAGACACGGCTGCTTGACGTGAGTTTATCGTCAGTAGTCATCTGAGCTAAGCTGGCGTGGCGTCTTGTTACGCCTGTCTCCGTACCGACAACATTCACTCTTAGCCCAGATGCACTGTATGTGACTACAAAGACCAATGGCGCCCGCAGGAGTTCCGACGCCATTTATAAACCTCAAATGGTTAGTAATGTAATATGGCTTAGTTATTCATGTAGCGCCACTCTACATATCTTATTAAAATTTTTATGATCTAATAGTACTACACAGTTATATTAACATAATTTCATAATTCGTATTACTACTTGCAGAATGGATATGTAATGCCACATGTTACCTACGGGCAAGGTAGGAAATGAATTAGTTGTTCACTTCGATTTGCAGGAAGCTGCATTTTTCCTCTCCTAGCTGAAAGGGACGGGGGAGGGATGCAAGAATTCGAGCATCGCCACAGCCGTAAACGTGTAGCTGTTAGAGGCCTTCAGTGCCGGCCGATGCAACCTCCACCCTGGTGCTTCCGCTGACTCATGGCTGGCCATGTGAACGTGATGAGAAGTAATGCGCCAGGCGGCTAGAAAGCGCTCGTGCTAGGGTGCGTGACGCCTACATCTAGGAATGTCTCCCTTACATAAAGAAAGTGGCGGTTGGAAGTTTTCCTCGGGATTCGCAAGACACAGCTTCTCAACGGCTTCTGTGGAATGTGGCTAGAAAAACGATTAGCTTCGGCCGGGGCCCCAGCTCACAAAATAAACAAAAGTCCCATCCTTACTGGCTCTCTGATGAAATGATGAAATATGATTGGGGTGGTGGTCGCAATCACGGTAAAACTTAGGTAGTGATTGGATGGCGCTTGCAATCATTACCGTCATTGGTGGATGACTTGGAGCGTTTCCAAAAGTGGAGACAGGAGTTAGAGTTTCATTTTGGACACACTCTGCCTTCCGTCTCCACGAATGACGGTCTTGCTGGTAGCCTCGCGGTCTGCACACCCAAAGACGGGCCGAGTACGATATTAACTGCTACTCATAGCCGGCGCATACAGCCGAGTACTGGAAGTTATTTGGTGAGATTCGGCCAGCAATACTTTTCCACAGAATAATTCAGGGGGCACGGCATTTGTTAACTTTCAGAGTTAGTCGTTTCGGTAACTGATGGCTAGACTAAGTTGTTTGATTTACAGGCTGCACTTTCCATCTGTGAATGGTTTCTGTCCTTCCGAGTTCAGTTTCCTTTGGCAGTTTCTGATATGCTCTTCACTTGATCATTGGCAATATTCGTTATGCTATACTACAATTGGTACCAAGATCAGAATTAGACATAAACTTCTCTTTAACTTTTCATTCACTGTTATCCTGTAGGAGTTTTTCCTATTTGAACACACGTTAAGGGAAATAAATAGCATCTTTTATAAATGTGCATATTTATTCAAAAATTAGATGTCTCCATTACGTGCAATGTGGTGTCGTGTGGTGGTTGACTTGTGTATTTCATGCATGACTATTGACTTTTAACGTTGGACAATGGATAAGACATTATCCATTGCGCGATTTCTTTCAGTTACCTTTTGAAGGTAAATTCGCATGTTTGCATAGGTAGCTTCACTCCGTTTTTCGATAACGAGGACTTTATTTCTGCATCTCAGCGGTATGCACTACTACAGCCACCACCAACCCACCACACAATGGACAAAAAACAGGTGCACGACGAAACGAACTCCAAAGAACCTCATTTTTTCAAAATTCTAATAATGGTCCACAACTGTCAGGCCCTGATTTAAAGCTGCACATTGCGTTATACTTCTTTTCGTCTGCTGGAGAGGCGTTCATTGTACCGCGTGGCCGCTGATCGGTGCTCGTCGGTAGAAGTACAAAGTTATCGTCACTGAACTACTATCAAACTATGTGAGGTAACAGAGGGTACTCAAATTGAGTAACTGCTCGACAACACCTTTCGTTTAATTAGTTTTATAATTAGTAATGCAAATAAGCATCAAATTCAAACATGAACGTCATTATAATCCGCTGTCATGAAACTTAGCTGATCGGCAGGATGTGAAAGTTGTATGAATGTTGTTAACTTAGAATTTGGTGCATTGTAAGGTGATAAATGATAGTGAAAACTAAAGCGTATTGATTGAAAATCCCAGTAATTGTACTAATGGAGGAAATATAGATATAGCCAGTACCTCTACTGGCGTCAAATACTTTGATGAAAAGGATAATACTCTCTCGATTATTATCTCCGAAATCGGAAATTACGTTGGAGAAAAGCAAACGAAACAGGCTCTTATTGATTACTTGATGTAGATAAACGACAGCAGCGACAAAAAATTCAGTCTAAAGCATGTTACATGCATTACGATCAAAAAACGAATATACATACGAGACCAGAACTCAGTGGACAGGATGTTATCACTATCGAAATGATGAAGATTATTAGTAACCCACTCCTGCCCACTACAACTAATGAACTCAACCACCCTTAATCACGAATGTTTTAGTGAGGTTCGGAAATAGAAACTAGTTAAGCCACTACCTAAAAAGTACGTTGACACAGCACCATATAACTAGGGCCTATATTAATTCTTCCGACACTGCCCGAGACTTTATAATATACAGTCCAGATCCAACTAACAAAATAGAAAAATGTCTGTCAGGTTTCCGTAAACATCGCTGCACATCATCTGCCATAGCAAAGGTAACATATGACCTGAATCTTGCTGTTGATAGACAAGAGGTGATTATCATGAGTTCATTAGACTACAGCAAAACCTTTCACACTGTCGACTTTCACATTTTACGTACCATACATAGCAGCCCCATTTCCACGCCAGATGTAGTGAAGTGGTTTCAGTCATACTTGATGTCTCCCCAGCAATGCGTCATGTCCTGCACCGTATCACTATGTGATCAAAAGTATCCGGACAACGCCAAAAACATACGTTTTTCATATTAGGTGCATTATGTTGCCATCTATTGCTAGTTACTTTGTATCAGCGACCTCAGTAACCATTAGACAACGTGGGAAAGCAGAATGGGGCGCTCCGCCGAACTCACGGACTTCGAACGTGGTCAGGTGATTGGGTGTCACACGTCTGAACGTGAGATTTTCGCATTCCTAAACATCCTTAGGTCCACTGTTTCCGATATGATTGTGAAGTGGAAACGTGAAGGGACACGTACAGCACAGAAGTGTACAGCTGGCCTCGTCTGTTGATTGACAGAGACCGCCGACAGTTGAAGGGGGTCATAGTGTGTAATAGGCACACATCTATCCAGACCATCACACAGGAATTCCAAACAGCATCAGGATCCACTGAAAGTACTATGACAGTTACGCGAGACTGGATAAAACGTGGATATCATGGTCCAGCGGCTGCTCATACGCCACACATCACGCCAGTAAATGATAAACGACGCCTCGCTTGGTGTAAGGAAGGTAAACACTGGACGATTGAAGAGTGGAAAAACCTTGCGTGGTGTGACGACTTACTGTACGCAGTGTGGCGATCCCATGACAGGGGGTGGGTGTGGCGATTGTCTGGTGAACGTCATCTGGCAGAGTGTGTAGCGCCAACAGTAAAACTCGGAGGCGGTGGTGTGATGGTGTGGTCGTGTTTTTCGTGGAGGGGGCTTGCAACCCTTGTTGTTTTGTGTGGCGCTATTACATTACAGGCCTATATTGATGTTTCAAGCACCTTCTTGCTTCCCTCAGTTGAAGAGCAATTCGGGTATGGCGATTCCATCTTTCGACACGATCGAGCTCCTGTTCGTAATGGTCTGAATCCCATGGAACATCTTCAGGATGTTTCGGAACTCCGACTTGGTGCCAGGCCTCACCGACTGACATAGATACCTCTTCTCAGTGCAGCACTCCGTAAAGAATGGGCTGCCATTCCCCAAGAAACCTTCCAGCACCTGACTGAACGTATGCCTGCGAGAGTGGAAGCTGTCATCAAGGCTAAGTTTGGCGTAACACCATATTGATTTCCAGCATTACCGCTGGAGGGCGCCACGAACTTGTAAGTCGTTTTCATCCAGGTGTCGGGATACTCCTATCACATAATGAATGTCAAATTCTCTCCCTTAACAAATAGCGTACGAGTAATAATAGATGAAAATATGAGAGCATAGTTGCAGTGTGCAAGTGGGCATCGGCATCTTCCCATGTCGTACTAAAATACAAAAAACCTTTCCTTGTTACCGCGGAAAAGAAACTTGCGTGAACGCTTATATTTGAAATTTATTACAGCGATATTAAAATGTAAAAAACCTTTCCTTGTTGAAGAGGAAAAGAAACTTGTATAAACGCTTGCACTTGCAATTAATTACTGCTATATTATCCTGGTGGGTTTTTCACAGAAAGCTCGCGGCTTATAGTGGCTCAACTCGCTTCAAAATCTGAACATAACAGTAAAAGGGATATAAAACATTACAAAACTGTGTTCTTGAAGTTTCTTTGGGTCACTGATTAGGAGTTCGATGCCAGAATCACACAACTGAAAATGGTGGCTCCAATATGTGTGACACTGCCATGAGGGAGAAAAATGACGGTCCACTAAAAACGTGAGAAAATTTGCACTCAGTTACGTATGAACTCGTTAACTATACTATTAAAAAGGTAGCAGAGCCGTTTAGAAAGTGGAGCCACACGAACGAAATTCTGTAGCCATTGACTTCAGATAATATGAGTAGTAGTTGGATGTTTAGTCTCTACACGTCACTACACGGATTAAAATGTCAAAAATATATAAACCATATCCTCTGGGGTGCTATCAAACTTATTTTATCCTGAACAGCTGGGTAGCACTGCTGTGATACATTAAACAGGCCCCACAGACAATATGTGCAAAATAGGACGTTGCACGATTTAAAGTTAACTATCACAACACGTTTCGTATCAATTTGAGACTGGAATGATGCAATAGCACTGGGAAAGCATGAAAAATTACAATCCTACATGATTTCACGTTATGAAAGTCAAAAAGTGAGTCTTTTTTTTTAATTCTCTCCATGTTTTGAAGCGAGTTGGCCCACTGTGCGACGCCTGGAAATGGTTACGTTTCCTGTATAATGATATTCGACTATCACATGCACAACTATCCTGGCTGCGTGAAGACAAATAGAGATATTTCCATAACTCCGTTTCCTCTCCTGTCTTATCAACGTACGCTTTCGCTGGCAATTCTCCTCGACCATACTCTCTTGTGTGAACAGTATGTAGAAACACTCTACCCTTTACAGCAAAATCATTTCTGTCCCACTCCATCACACAGCCACTTTCTCGAAGCCCTTTTAAGCAGCAGAAACCCGACTCTAGAATAATCTTCACAACTACACCAGAAAACTTAATACCCGCCCGAATAGCCGTGTGTATTAAAACGCCACTTCCGGGACGCAGACATGACCAGCCCGGGTAGCCTGGGTGTGATTTTTAGCCATTTCCCACATCCCACGACGTGAATAACGGCCTGGTACCCAAATCGCACTTCTGTTACGCCATTCGCAAACACTTAGAAGACTTACGTCTACTTTCATATGACTGAAGGTACACATTTCGGATACATACACTGAAAGGAAAAAAACTTAACATTAAAAAATAATTAGTGTAGAGTAATCACATTTCGGGAATACATTTGAGTGGCTAACATATTAAAATCAGTAAAATTGCAAGGTGTCGGATGTCAGTTTTAGGTATGGAGTACCATGCCTGTTGCACTTGGTCGGTCAATAAAGGGACGGTTAATGGTGTTTGTGGACGATGATGGAGTTGTCGTAAAATGATGTATCACATAAGAATTTATTTCATCTGCAGACAAGTAATTATAGCTTGGTTGTAGAAAGATTTGGTGATCGAGCAGGCCAAGGCATGTTAGGTTACAACATCTGTATCTGGAATGTTGTTCATTAATGACAATACCAAAAGTCCAATCACCAACCAACATACAATTTACCAGTCAGGGAGCGTCGGATAACCACGAGAGTGCTGCTGGCCCTGTCAGTAAATCCAGGTGTCTGTCCAGAGCGTCTGAAGTGTTTGCAGATGATGCTGTCGTTTATCGTCTAGCAAAGTCAAACGAAGTTGCTGAATTATTTATATGAGGTATGTGTATGGTGAAAATTTGTAGTTGGCCCTAAATTTTGAAAAGTATGAGGTCGTCCACATGAGCGCTAAAAGGAAGCCTTTATACTTCAGTTACACAATAAATCAAATTTAAAGGCCGTAAATTCAACCAAATAACTAGAAATTACAGTTACAAAGAACTTAAATTGGAAATGATATGGGAAAGGTGAACCAAAGACAGCGTATTATTGGTAGGACACTTAGAAGATGCAACACATCTACTAAAGAGGCTGCCACCACAACTCTTATGCGACCTCTTTTGGAGTAATTCTGGCATTGTGAGACCCTAACCGGATAAGGGTAACGGAATACATACAGGAAGTTCAAGAAAGGGGAGCACGTTTTGTATTAACGGGAAATAGGGGAGAGTGTGTCAGAGACACGGTATGGGATTCGGGGTGACAATCATTAAAACAAAGGCGTGTTTCGTTGTGGCGGGATCTTCTCACGAAATTTAAATCACCAACTTTCTTCTTCAAATGCGAAAATATTTGGTTGATGCCGACGTTCATATGGAGAAACGATCACCATAATAATATAAGGGAAATCACAGCTCGTGCGGAAAGATATAGTTTTTCGTTTTTCCCGCACGCTGTTCTAGAGTGGAATAATGGAGAATAAGTGTGAAGGTGGTTCAATGAACCCTCTACCAAACACTTAAGTATGATTTGCAGAGTAACTATGTAGATGTAGATGTAGATGCAGGACACAAACAGGTTGGTTGCAGGCCCTCAATTGGCTTCGTTCTAACCAACACAAAGCCATCACTGGCACCGAGACAGAACCAGCTTTCTTCAGAAAACCCAACAGACCTGCATGATGCAGTCCAATGAGCTCTCACGTGCCACCGCCGAAGTCGCGAAATGGCGTGAGTTTGCTGTGAGTGCAATGAACGATACATGGCGTCTGGCGCGGAGCTGTGCTTGAAGTTGCCGATTTGTAATGGTTCGGTGGTGAGAACTGCTGCTCTAATTGCTGCTGCGTAATGCGATTCGCCAGCGACACACGCCGAACACGATGGACTTCCCTCTCGGCTATCCGGAGCCCGGTCTTCTTGCGACTATACAATCTCGTAACCACCGCTGCCATCAAGTATGAACAGCGCTATATTTCTGCCAAGTCTTTCTGCAATATCGCAGAAGAATGTCTAGCTCCTCGTAACCCAATTGCACCATCTAATTCAAACTCACTGAGTTGTTGATAATGGCGTCGTTGGGGCCTTAATGGCATTCTTCACTAACATCAACTCACAACGTCCAGTCTCAAACGTAGCAAACGCTCACAACCGTAACAAGACTTATTTAAAGTAAACCTCCTTTGTATCTTCATATTGCGCTGGCAGCGTTACTCATATGCGACTGACGGCAAATCGGAACAAACATCATCTTTCAGATGTGGAGGTACGCCTACCAGAGTTTGTTTATGTTGCACACCTCCTTCTTGGTTTTGTGATTTTTATCCTTCAAAGGCTATTCCTTCTAAGGGGGATGGGGAGGGGGAAACAGGGCGGCGATAAAAATGACATCCAGCCACCCCCTGAATCCGTTATTAACCGTGCTGACACTGCGCCGATACAGGGCGAAGGCAGAAGAGAAAGAAAATGATTACATTCGAGTACTGAACAGCACCTCCGGTTCCAAAAAACTGTTAATGATATACCTACCAAAGCAACAATAATGTGTACGCCTGTCCTATACACAATCATTACCCCTTTACAGTTTGCTTTCTAACAATATCTTCATCATTTACCAATGCTGTTAACTGGTGCTCTTTACTTATCTCCCTCAGAAAGCGATATATCAGAAAGCATCACTTTCATAAACCTATAACTAATATTTTCGGTATCTGTCACTATTATTATTATGTCTTTCCTTTCTCAGACGTTATGTCTGGTTAAAAATGGAAAGTGACACGGACCTTGATCAAGCGTGACTTCCTTTTAACTGTACGGTATATGTTACATTGCATTTAGGAACTTTCGGGTAATTAAACATGTATCAATAATTACAGATTTCTGTAGTTGTATATATATGTTTGAATGCAGCTGTATTGCGTAGATGTACTGGTGGATATTGTGTGGTATGACTCCTGAAGTTGATAGTATAATTGGTATAATGTCAACTTTATCCTGATGCCACATGTCCTTGACTTCCTAAGCCAGATAGATGTATTTTTCAATTTTTTCTCCTGTTTTCTTCTGTATATTTGTTGTATTGGGTATGGATATTTCGATTAGTTGTGTTAATTTCTTCTTTTTATTGGTGAGTATGATGTCAGGTTTGATATGTGGTGTTGTTTTATCTGTTATAATGGATCTGTTCCAGTATTATTTGTATTCATCATTCTCCAGTACATTTTGTGGTGCGTACTTGTATGTGGGAACGTGTTGTTTTATTAGTTTATGTTGTATGGCAAGTTGTTGATGTATTATTTTTGCTACATTGTCATGGCTTCTGGGGTATTCTGTTATTACTAGTATTGTACATCCGCTTGTGATGTGATCTGCTGTTTCTATTTGTTGTTTGCAAAGTCTGCATTTATCTGTTGTGGTATTGGGATCTTTAATAATATGCTTGCTGTAATATCTGGTGTTTATTGTTTGATCCTGTATTGCAATCATGAATCCTTCCGTCTCACTGTATATATTGCGTTTTCTTAGCCATGTGTTGGATGCGTCTTGATCGATGTGTGGCTGTGTTAGATGATACGGGTGCTTGCCATGTAGTGTTTTCTTTTTCCAATTTACTTTCTTCGTATCTGTTGATGTTAAGTTATCTAAAGGGTTGTAGAAGTGGTTATGAAATAGCAATGGTGTAGCCGATGTATTTACATGAGTGATTGCTTTGTGTATTTTGCTACTTTCTGCTCGTTCTATAAAGAATTTTCTTAAATTGTCTACCTGTCCATAATGTAGGTTTTTTATGTCGATAAATCCCCTTCCTCCTTCCTTTCTGCTTAATGTCAATCTTTCTGTAGCTGAATGTATGTGATGTATTCTATATTTGTGGCATTGTGATCGTGTAAGTGTATTGAGTGCTTCTAGGTCTGTGTTACTCCATTTCACTACTCCAAATGAGTAGGTCAATATTGGTATAGCATAAGTATTTATAGCTTTTGTCTTGTTTCTTGCTGTCAATTCTGTTTTCAGTATTTTTGTTAGTCTTTGTCTGTATTTTTCTTTTATTTTTTCTTTAATATTTGTATTATCTATTCCTATTTTTTGTCTGTATCCTAGATATTTATAGGCATCTGTTTTTTCCATCGCTTCTATGCAGTCGTTGTGGTTATCCAATATGTAATCTTCTTGTTTAGTGTGTTTTCCCTTGACTATGCTATTTTTCTTACATTTGTCTGTTCCAAAAGTCATATTTATATCATAGCTGAATACTTCTGTTATCTTTAGTAATTGGTTGTGTTGTTGATTTGTTGCTGCCAGTAGTTTTAGATCATCCATGTATAGCAAATGTGTTATTTTGTGTGGGTATGTTCCAGTAATATTATATCCATAATTTGTATTATTTAGCATGTTGGATAGTGGGTTCAGAGCAAGGCAGAACCAGAAAGGACTTAGTCAGGCTCCTTGGTATATTCAACGTTTAATCTGTATTGGCTGTGATGTGATATTATTTGAATTTGTTTGGATATTAAGTGTGGTTTTCCAATTTTTCATTACTATGTTTAAGAACTGTATTAATTTAGGATCTACTTTGTATATTTCCAATATCTGTAGTAACCATGAGTGGGGTACACTACCAGAAGCTTTTTGGTAATCAATGCATGCGTAGTGCATCGACCTTTGTTTAGTTTTAGCTTGATATGTCACCTCTGTATCTATTACCAGTTGCTCTTTACATCCTCGTGCTCCTTTGCAGCAGCCTTTTTGTTCTTCATTTATAATTTTGTTCTGTGTTGTATGTGTCATTAATTTATGTGTAATGACTGAAGTTAATATTTTGTATATTGTTGGTAGGCATGTTATGGGGCGATATTTTGCTGGGTTTGCTGTGTCTGCTTGATCTTTAGGTTTCAGATAAGTTATTCCCTGTGTAAGTGTATCAGGGACTGTGTATGGGTCTGCAATGTAATTGTTAAATAATTTAGTTAGATGTGAATGTGCTGAGGTGAACTTCTTTAGCCAGAAATTTGCTCTTTTATCATTTTCAGGGGCTTTCCAATTGTGCGTAGAATTAATTGCTCGGGTGACTTCATGTTGCAAAATTATCACTTCAGGCATTTGTGGTATCATCTTGTATGAGTCTGTTTCTGCTTGTATCCACCGTGTGTGTCTGTTATGTTGTACCGGGTTTGACCATATGTTGCTCCAGAAGTGTTCCATGTCTGTTATATTTGGTGGATTTTCTATTTTAATGTGTGTGTTATGTATTGTCTGGCAAAATTTCTTTTGGTTTGTGTTGAATGTTTGGTTTTGTTTCCTTCTATTTTCACTTTTTTTGTATCTTCTAAGTCGTTTGGCCAATGCTTGTAATTTCTGCTTCTTTTCATCTAATTGCTCTATCACTTCTTGTTGTGAGATTTTACCTAACCTTTTTCGTTTTTTGTCTGTTATCTCATTTCTTATAAATTGTGTTGGCTGTCCGATGTCTTTTCTCAGTTTTTCTATTCTGATCTGGAGCCTGTGTTGCCATGCTGGTTTTGTGGGTTTCTTTTGTGCGTTGGTTGGTTCTGATCTCTGCCTAGTGTTTATATTTAGTGTAGTGAGTGCTCCTATATAAACCAGTAGTTGTAACTCTTCCATAGTTGTATTTTCATTTATTTTGTTGTGTATGATTGTGTTGATAGTTGTTGTTCGACTTGTGGGTTATTTGGTGGTCTATGCAAGAATGGTCTAATGTCTGTATTTGCGTCTTTGTATTCTATACATGTCAACCGAAATTTTTCTTCTATATCTAACATGTGTGTGACTTCATGTTCTATTTGTGCTTGTTCTGGTGGCTGTCTTAAAATTTCGTTTTCCCCTGATTGTTTAATTGATGCGTGTTGTTCTTTGTTTGTTTGCTCTGGGATGTTTGAGTCCATTACTGTATTTTCTTCTTCTTCTGATTGCACATTATTTTGTTCCAGTATTTGTTGTACTTGTTGTTTGATGTTTTCTAATTCTGACTGGGGTACCCTGTTATTTTTGATTATTACACGAATCTGATCAGCTAGTCGTTGTTCTGTTAAAAATTTTAATTCTGGGTATCTGGTAATAAATGTTGTGTATACTTGTGATCTGTATCCAGTTGTGTTGGTTCCTAAGTTTGTTGCTTGGTAATAACAGAACATGAGGTATCGGTTAACTTCATCTGACCATCTCATCCTCTGTATTTGTTTTCCTTCTAGAGTGGTTGGAGGAAGCATGTCCTGCAAAACACCTCTATTTGGATTTAAATCCTTTTCCATGTGGCCAGCAGTGTCGTTACCATTGTGGACGGGTATAGGGTTCAAGCGTCGTTCCCGACCATGACAGCGCTTGTCCGAGGCTTTATTAGTTCTGTCCTGAATCAACTAACCACACTAAAAGGGGGGTTAGCCCTATTAGTGGTTTGTTCTTTTCGTCGCCTTTTACAACTGGAAGAACATACCGAAGGCCTATTCTTTTCCCGAGCCGCCAGGGGTTATATTATTATTATTATTATTACTATTATTATTATTATTACTGACAGCTGCAGTAGTAGTAGCAATAGTAGAAGTACTGCCAGTATTAGCTTCATTAGTTCATCGACATTATCATGTCTTCACATTACGTCTACATACATTCAAATAATTTATAATTATATTAATGCTATTTTATTAAAATTCGTCGTACAAAAATTAATGGTATTTTTGAGGCAACTGTGATGTAAAATACAAAAAAAAAAACGTATTGCACGTGTGAAAACCTTGTCCGATTTCAGAAAGGGCCTGAATGTACTAATTTAAGCAGGTTAAATAAATATTCAGATAAAAAAAATAAAAGAAATCTAAGATGCCGTTGAATAACCTGACTAAAAATATTTTCAAAAAATAACGTACATAGCATAAGCAAACGTTTTCATTGGTCTGACTATCATTATGTTGATGGTTGATTTTTTCTAAATCAGTTAAGGGTGTTTTACAAGTTGTGTTTGCTTTCCTGGCCATGTACAGGGTGTTTCATTTAGAAAGATTGTAGAGGGGACTTTGTAGATCAAGTTTCACATTTGAACCCATGTACTGAAACGTCGTCCAACGACGCTACGGAACGTCAAAGTTATAGGCGTCGGCGCCTGTAAACGTATGTATGTGCATGGCGATCCGGTGGTGATGTTACGAAATTTCACGAATGGCGGAGAAGAATAAATGTATCAATTGGAGCTAAGGAGCCCTGCTCGAGAAATGAGTGAGTCGAAAGTTACGCGCGAAAATCATTTTGATTCTTCTGACAGTGGAATAAATGTACCCGTACCGTTGTTGTTGAGAGTGTATGGTATCCAACTTTGAGAGGTGGGACCAGGACAAGAAGGCATATCTAGTAAACATGGGCTGTAAAATGCATACCTGAGGAGTTGTGAGCACTTCTTCACCTTCGCTAGGGTCAAATACACGTGCTCTTTTGAACAACTTCTCATAGATCTTAAGTTATGCATTTTAGAGCCCATGCTTGCTAGACATGTATTCTTGCTTTGGTCGATATTACCACCTCTGAAAGTTGGCTACCCTAAAATTCTAGCAATAACAGTACTGATACATGGATTCCACTTTCAGAGATATCAGAACGGTTTTCGCTTATAACTTTCGACTCGTTCATTTCCTGTAGAAGCAACCTTTCTCAAATTGATACATTTATTCTTGAAAATTTGTAGTGTCGTCACAGAATCACACAGTAGATGCATACATTTAGAGGAGTAGGCGACTGGAATTTTGACGCTCTGAATCGTCGTTGGATGACGTTTCTCGTCATTGACTCCTAGCTAAAACTTTATTTACGAACTCCCTTCTACAGCCTCTGGAAGTGTGTGAGATGAATTGTGAAACACCCAATATAAAACATGGCAGTAATCATCGAGTATTCATTTTACATCCTCTTTACCTAAGAAATAACAATAATTTTTATACGACGAATATTGAAAGAGTAGTATCTAAAAATTCCCAAAAGTTTCATGAATCTGCAACCATGCATATCAGTTCCAAATGGCTTAAAGGTGCAGCTGAAAAGCCGAGAAATTTATTCAGTAGTATGACAAACAAACCTAAGAATGTCAAATAACACATCAGTGAGAATTCGCAAAATTCATACAACCTAATCGTGCTGACTCGAAGCAGATGTTTCTTACGTATTGTATCGTGCGTTACATAACCTTCCTTTAAAAATAAAAGCTAATTTTAGTCCATTTTTGGATGATTCATCGCAGTTTTGAGTAGTCAGGTGACAGAACATGAGGAAACATTTAGAAGGCGCCCCTAGGAATTTCACCTATATTTCCCATAGAAGCGAAAATAATATAGATTCTGAAATAAACTATATAGTTCTATGTTATGCATCACCCTTCATATTGTATAGGAGCGTGAACACGATGTTATTTCCACATAAATCAGTTTGAAAATAGGTGATGAAGTTTGTAGCAATGATTCAAAAGGGAAAAATGTGGCAAATGTTGTTCACCTGTAATGTGTGGAAAAACTAATAGAGGATCATGGCATACGAAAGGAACAATAGAAAACAGCGTGAATGGCGCGAAGCCGTCTAATCTGAGACTGTAAGGATAGATTTTACTATAATATCAAACTATTAGCTTGTTTATGTTTATAACATTATCTTGTTCATAATATAAGAGGAGATAATGATGAGCAGATAAAAAGTCCTCAAAATTTATGTCATGAGTGTGGGGAAAATGTTTTGCCCCTACTGACGTAAAAACCTGACGGGAACCCCTGAATGGGACACTTTATCCACTCACGCGACACACGTGTGCTCGATGCCGCTGGTACACCTAGGCCTAGCAGTATTGGTAGAGTACTTCGTTCCTCTCTTTTTAACCGAGAACTGGAGCCCTCCACGTCCGCACTGTCATGGTGACAATCACAAAAGGTTATACTGCCACCTCTGCAGAATGCGGTTCTATGATGTCGTCCATACATCTGGGAGCAATCACCCACTGATACCAGCCCGTCTAGGAGATAGACGGCTGAAAGTGTTTGAAGCGTAGCGGTTTTGCGGTTTTAAGGGAAGGGGGGGGGGTTGCTATGATAAAGGCCATGAGGAAAAAGAACCTCTGAGATAGTGCGGGTAGGATTTGTACCAGTTGCGACAGTTCGAGCTTGGGTCTTAGGATATGTTAGTGGAAAGATATTACCACTGTGACGATATTTCCGGGGTCAGCTGTACCGTCACCGTACTCGTAACAAATCGTGTCGTCAACTGAGTGGTCCGTAGATTATGAAATTGGCCTTTCGTTGTGTGGACTTTGCGGGGTTCGTTTGTGTCTTGCGTGTACCACATCCATTTTGAAGCCATGTCATTGGCCTTACGAGTTCAGCTGGCAGTTGTGCCAGAGACGATCGAAGGCTTTTGCGAAGTCTAGATACGCAGCCCCTGTAACTGTGCTCGAATTTTATCCGTCTGTTATCTATTCAACTACGCCGAGGAATGTTTATGTTGTGAAGTTGTGATTCCTGAATCCGGACTGCTCCGGTCTCAGGGTGAAACTGTCTATGCAGTTCGAAAATGGTTCAAATGACTCTGAGCACTATGGAACTTATCATCTCAGGTCATCAGTCCCCTAGACATAGAACTACTTAAACCTAACTAACCTAAAGACATCACAAACATCCATGCCCGAGGCAGGATTTTAGCCTGAAGCGCCTAGAACCGCTCGGCCACGTCTTTGCAGTTATTTTGACCCAATGACCTAGCAAAACCCGCAGGAGAGGCGTCGTCTCTTGTTTGCAGGACACATTAACAGGTGTAGTTATCTCCAACCTAAACACACCCAGGCATTTGAGACAACATTTCCATTCCCTTATATGGTCACTGAAAATACCACACATTCTACGACAAAATAAAGCAGCTACATCACTTTTAGCAGAAACTGAAAAGAACATGACTTACATCTTTGCGAGGAAAATTTTGGAAAAAGTATGCTTTATAAGTTTTCATTTGAGATATCACACGCGAATGAGAACAATTAAGATACGTTCACCGCTAGAAGATTTTCATTGTATACCCAGAGATCGTCGATGCATTGCGACTGAAAATGGAACCAGAAGTTATGTCAAAAACACATGAGCAGACAGTCAAGAAATTACACAGTTAAGGAGTGACACACATGAGGTAAACTATATTCAGAAGAGATCAGTTACAAGCTACTTAGGTTACACCAGAAACTCCGTCAGTTATTATGAAGAGAGATTTGAGCGTTGCAAAAGAACTGAATCACTGAAACTTATAAAAAGCTGAAAACAGCTTCTGAAAAGTAAGATGCGAGGAGCAGCGTTGATTTCCGCACCAGTTTACGTGACACTGAACCACAAGTCATAGGTCGCGAGAGTAAAATGTTTGCGGTACCGTAACTCTGTTAGAAAGGTAAGAGGCAAATACGTGATTAATCTGACGTTAATAATGGTGGAATAACCATCCCAATGCTTCTCTGGCTATCGACTGTGTATATTACATTATGTTTAAGTATCGCACTGTGTTGGTCTAAGAATTGCTGAGCTCGTACTTTTCCATTTTTGTATTATTGATCGTTATTTGGTGTGTTCATGTGATGTATTCGCTGTACTGGATTGTGTGTGTATTGGACAAAAGAACAGACAGTTCTTTCCCATATGCTAAACTAACTTAGTAAGTTAGGAGTAGTGGTACTACTGAAACTTACAAATGAGGGATTGGTGAGAGTTTGAAGTTCTGTAGAAGCTACTAAGATGTAGCAAGATAAGCTCATGGTGGTCATGAGGTATGAAGAAGATAGCTAAAAAAGTTTAGGAAAAAAATATTCTCTGACGTCCATGATAGTTGTTAAATTGAAAAGTATAGGATAATGATATACGAGTTGCACGCTCCATTTCTTATGCGGTTGATATTGAGAATTTTTGCTGAGCAATACTCTTGTCGAAACGTTATTCCTCTTAGAAATAAAATTTAGGTTTTTCTTTAGTGGGTAGCCAAGAAAGTACAGCCTATACCTACTTAAGCACATTACTTACCTGCAAGTATCCAACATAACAGAAAACAAAATTACCAGTCCACACAATTTTAGGAATATACAAAAGAAATGTTAAAATCGCGATATATTTTACACAAGACAAACAGAAAGAAACTTACGAATTAGGTATCGGGAAAACAGCAGATATAGCGATACATATATATCCACTTTCAATCGTCACATGACAACAGAAAATAGCAAAGTAGACCAGACAGAACGAGCAGTGGTAATATTACACATAATAAGAAAGGGCATAATCATGATTATCATGGAAACGGAAATTAGTGTGCATGCATGTAACTACCCTCAAAGCATGTTAAATGAACAAACTGATACTAAATACAAACACTACCCTATAATGAAAATTTTATTGACAACCTAATCGTTCATAACGGATGATCACACGCAGGTAAAACATTTTACAAGCAATGGTAAAATTAACAACAAAGTTCAAAACAGTAATACACAAAAACTCATAGATTAATAATCTAAAACAATATTCTAGCCTTGTGACATATCCGGGGTCCTATCAAAGCTATGAAAAGTAAAAAAAAAAAAAAACTAATAAACAGAACATAAACGCCACAGAAAGCAAAAAATCTCACAATAACAATAATGACGGAGATTGGCCTTGTATCCGCCATAATCATACAATCACGCCCACTGTAAGATGTTGTTGTTGAGTGGTCTTCAGTCCAGAGACTTGTTTGATGCAGTCCTCCTTGCTACTCTATCCTGTGGAGGCTTCTTCATCTCCGAGTTACTACTGCAACCTACATATTTCTGAATCTGTTTAGTGTATTCATGCCTTGGTCTCCCTCTAGGAATTTTACCCACCTCGCTTCCCTCCAATACTAAATTGATGAGCCCTTGATGCCTCAGAACGTGTCCTAGCAACCGATCCCTTCTTCTAGTCAAGTTGTGCCACAAACTCCTCTTCTCCCCAATTCTATTCAATACCTCCTCATTAGTTATGTGATCTACTCAACTAATCCTCAGCATTCTTCTGTAGAATCACATTTCGAAAGCTTCTGTTCGCTTCTTGTCCAAACTATTCATCGTCCACGTTTCACTTCCATACATGGCTACACTCCATACAAATACTTTCAGAAACGACTTCCTGACACTTAAATCTATACTCGATGTTAACAAATTCCTCTTCTTCAGAAACGCTTTCCTTGCCATTACCAGTCTACATTTGATATCCTCTCTACTTCGACCATCATCAGTTATGTTGCTCCCCAAATAGAAAAACTCATTTACTACTTTAAGTGTCTCATTTCCTAATCTAATTCCCTCAGCATCGCCCGTATTAGTTCTACTACATTCCATTATCCTCGTTTTGCTTTTGTTGATGTTCACCTTATATCCTCCTTTCAAGACACTGTCCATTCCGTTGTCTGTCTCTGACAGAATTACGATGTCATCGGCGAACCTCAAAGTTTTTATTTCTTCTCCATGGATTTTAATACCTACTCCGAATTTTTCTTTTGTTTTCTTCACTGCTTGCTCAATATACATATACAATAACATCGGGGAGAGGCTACATCCCCGTCTCACTCTCTTCCCAATAACTCCTTCTCTTTCATGTCCCTCGACTCTTATAACTGCCATCTGGTTTCTGTACAAATTGTAAATAGCCTTTCGCTCCCTGTGCTTTACCTCTTCCACCTTCAGAATTTGATAGAGAGTATCCCAGTCAGCATTGTTAAAAGCTTTATCGAAATCTACAAATGCTAAAAACGTAGGTTTGCCTTTCCTTAATCTATTTTAAAGATAAGTCGTAGGGTCAGTACTGCTTCACGTGTTCCAACATTTCTGCGGAATCCAAACTGATCTTCCCCGAGGTTGGCTTCTACCAGTTTTTCCATTCGTCTGTAAAGAATTCGTGTTAGTATTTTGCAGCCTCGGCTTATTAAACTGATAGTTAGGTAATTTTCACATCTGTCAACACCTGCTTTCTTTGGGTTTGGAATTATTACATTCTTCTTGAAATCTGAGGGTATTTTGCCTGTCTCATACATCTTCCACACCAGATGGTAGAGCTTTGTCAGAGCTGGCTCTCCCAAGGCTATCAGTAGTTCTAATGGAATGTTGTCTATTCCCGGGGATTGTTTCGGCTTAGGTCTTTCAGTGCTTTGTCAAACTCTTCACGCAGTATCATATATCCTATTTCATCTTCATCTACATCCTCTTCCGTTTCCATAATATTGTCCTCAAGTACATCGCCCTTGTATAGACACTCTACATACTCCTTCCACCTACCTTTCTGCTTTCCCTCCTTTGCTTAGAACTGGGTTTCCATCTGAGTTCTTGATATTCATACAAGTGGTTCTCTTTTCTCCAAAGGTCCCTTTAATTTTCCTGTGGGCAGTATCTATCTTACCCCTAGTGAGATAAGCCTCTATATCCTAACATTTGTCCTCTAGCCATCCCTGCTTAGCCATTTTGCACTTCCTGTCGATCTCATTTTTGAGACGTTTGTATTCCTTTTTGCCTTCCTCATTTACTGCATTTTTATATTTTCTCCTTTCATCAATTAAATTGAATATTTCTTCTGTTACCCAAGGATTTCTACTAGCCCTCGTCTTTTTACCTACTTGATCCTCCGCTGCCTTTACTACTTCATCCCTGAAAGCTATCCATTCTTCTTCTGCTGTATTTATTTCCCCCATTCCTGTCATTTGTTCCCTTATTCTCGTTCTGAAATTCTGTACAATCTCTGGTTTAGTCAGATTATCCAGGTCCCATCTCTATAAATTCCCACCTTTTTGCAGTTTCTTCAGTTTTAATCTACAGTTCATAACCAATAGATTGTGGTCAGAGTCAACATCTGCCTCTGGAAATGTCTTACTATTTAAAATCTGGTTCCTAAATCTCTGTCTTACCATTATATAATCTATCTGAGACCTTCCAGTATCTCCAGGCTTCTTCCATGTATACAACCTTCTTTTATGATTCTTGAACCAATTGTTAGCCATGATTAAGATATGCCCTATGCAAAATTCTACCAGGCTGCTTCCTCTTTCATTCCTTACTCCCATTCCATACTCACCTACTACGTTTCCTTCTCTTCCTTTTCCTGCTACCGAATACCAGTCACCAATGACTATCAAATTTTCGTCTCCCTTCACTATCTGTATAATTTCTTTTATCTCATCATACATTTCATCAACCTCTTCATCATCTGCGTAGGTAGCTGGCACGTAAAGTTCTACTGCTGTGGTAGGCGTGAGCTTCGTGTCTATCTTGGCCAAAATAATGTGTTCACTACGGTGTTTGTAGTAGCTTACCCGCACTCCTGTATTTTTTATTCATTATTAAACATACTTCTGCATTATCCCTATTTGATTTTGTGTTTACAACCATGTATTCACCTGACCAAAGGTCTTGTTTCTCCTGCTACCGATCTTCACTAATTCCCACTATATCTAACTTTAACCTATCCATTTCCCTTTTTAAATTTTCTAACCTACCTGCCGGATTAAGGGATCTGACATTCCACGCTCCGATCAGTAGAACGCCAGTTTTCTTTCTCCTTAAAACGACGTCCTCTTGAGTAGTCCCCGCCCGGAGATCCGAATGGGGGAATATATTACCTCCGGAATATTTTACCCAAAAATGGTTGAAATGGCTCTGAGCACTATGGGACTCAACTGCTGAGGTCATTAGTCCCCTAGAACTTAGAACTAGTTAAACCTAACTAACCTAAGGACATCATACACATCCATGCCCGAGGCAGGATTCGAACCTGCGACCGTAGCGGTCTCGCGGTTCCAGACTGCAGCGCCAGAACCGCGCGGCCACTTCGGCCGGCAATGTTTTACCCAAGAAGACGCCATCATCATTTAACCATACCGTAAATCAGAGTGCCCTCGGCAGAAATGACGGCTGTAGTTTCCCTTTGCTTTCAGCCGTTAGCAGTACCAGCACGGCAAGGCCGTTTTGTTAGTGTTACAAGGCCAGATCAGTCAATCATCCAGACTTTAGCCCCTGCAACTACTGAAAAGGCTGCTGCCCCTCTTCAGAAACCACACGTTTGTCTGGCCTCTCAACACATACCCCTCCGTTGTGGTTGCACCTACGGTACGGCTATCTGTATCGCTGAGGCGCGCAGGCCTCCCCACCAACGGCAAGGTCCATGGTTCATGTGGGAGCCACTGTAAGATATAACAACCTAACTGTTACACAATGTCAGCACCAATCGACGTTTTATGGACGTCAGAAACAGCTAGACCCAAGTACTATTGTACAATCACCAAATAATGTCAACATAAGAATAGAAACAAAGGTTGACGAAATCATGGATTATTTGCAGTCACCTAAAAAAGGCACTGCAGCCAAAAAGTATGTATCACAAACGATGCAATAGAGCACTAAATAAACAAATTCCTTAAGATCGAGTGTGGCCATGTAAAATGAGTGTGTCATAATAGTGACACAGGTACTTTGATGCACAACAATTAGCAATAATTTACATCAAACAGAAAAAAACCTAGGCAAAATACCAACAGATTATAATGTAACTGTCATGAAATTATGAACAAGATTCGCAAAAGAAAGAACATGGTTCCATAATAATTAATACACCCTTTCCTAAAACATAAACAAGCCAATGACAATTGTGTCATAAACAGTAGTCAGATCATGGCCCTATGTATCAAGAATCAAAGTTGCTCTCAACCAAGTTTATATTACTCATTCACGTGTCACTTTTGCACTTCAGTCCTTTCAATTTCTCTGGAGAAGTTGTGTCAGAGTTTGGTGTCTCGTGTAGAGTGCGGGTCTCATGGGCAGAAGCACAGATTATCAGCGGTTATATCTCAGACTATGATACAGGCGTAACAGGTACCTGACATCCTTCAATTTGTCGTGGTAGGTGGCTAGACGGGATCGGGTGGTTCTCGTCGTCGACTTAGCAGTACATGACGTCAGTGAGAAGCGAGGCTACAATTGGGAAGGTAACATGCAAGGCTCAGTGTATGGGCTCATTGACTACATATCACATGACTAAGGGCTCGTTAAGACAAGGAAATAGGTGTTTCTGTCAGCTGTCATATGACAGTGAGAAAAATATCTCTTGTATGAGCAAATAGGAAGCGTATGGATGGAATAGACCAGAAGGTGTTAGGATGCTGTCCATATATTTTGATGGGTGAGTAGATACTGTTGATCAAAACAACCATTTTCGGTGATAGCAAAAAGTTGTTCAACCAAGGACCAAAAAATGCTTTATATGGAAATTATGTCCCTTAGTACAGATCAGCATAACATGCACAGACTGGCTGAATGATCAACTGCAACAACTCGAAGTGCAGTACGGTTTAGTTGTGGGTTTCTTTGCCTCATTCTAGCTGCTGTTCCTGCAGTGGTCCCTTAGTGGAAATACATACCTCATTAGCCCTAAGCCTTGCCGCTGCTTCCAGCTCGTTTCCGTGGAGAAAGGGGTGGCGCTTAACACGTGAACCTAGCAGTCTCCCGACATCTCTCTTGCACATTAATATCGTCCAGAAAGCCGGTTCAGAACACGTTCTTGTGGCGTCTCTCAGGAAGCCCAGCCAGGAAGCACAGAGGTGCGTGCTCAGTCGCCTGATACCTCTTGTTCTGGAGGCCGACATCATTCGCCTCGACTGTTGATCACCAACCCTGTCTCAGCTGGCTAGTACGTGGAACCTGACCCACTGTCGCTGAGATGCACAACCTACTCCACTCTCGAGTAATTCGGATGGGTGTTGAGTTCTCGTGGCACCAATCTCCAGGGCTCTGTCTGAACAAATCTTTCGCATACCACATAAGCAATTGGCCTGTACAGTTCATATGGATGTCCTATGTAATACTCGTAAGAAGTAAACGTTACACACTAAGTTATAATGAACAGTCTCCTGATGGGAGAAATGAAATACGTACTCCTATGATCTTTTCTAATATTCATAAATACATATTACTGAGCAAATCTGGTATAAAAGATGTTTCACACATCATAGAAATAAACTTATTATGCGGAAGTAATTGCATGTGGTGTTAGAGTCCGTTAGTAGGTTAGTCCTAACTATTTTATCTTCAAGCCGAATCTGAGACAAAATGATTCCTTCCTTACATATCATTAGCATACCAATCAACACTGAAGCATTAGTACCATCACCATAAGCGAAAGAAAATTAATCTTTTTCTCTGAGTATTACACAACAGCTTAGCCTATCATACACGAAACTAATGCAAGCGTTATTGAGGCAGATTACCAAGTTTAGGTTTGGTAGCCTGCTTATGATCGTCCCTCGTACTAACTCATCGTTCCTAGCAGTGGATATCCTTGTATGATTTATCTGGTCGACATGCAAACAATACAGAGTACACAACCGCAGAATGATATATCAAGCAGAGAAGTACAAATACTGGATGATCGGAATTATGCGAATTCTCGTGCCGTAACAGGCCTCAATGTGTATTCAACATTCTACCCTTAGTATTTATGATGCAGTGCATAGTTACCAAATAATGTGGAAGTATAACGAGCCGTGTGGTTTGACTGACTTGTGGCTACATCGTAGATGTGTCCATTAGTAACGTTAGGTCTCCCTCTCTCATTTCTTCAGATTATCTCTCCCCCTCTCTCTTCTTTCTTCGTACATAAGGCGAAATCAGAGCTTATCACGTCGTACACCGAGTGTGCAATAAATCACATCTACACATCTATAGCAAGAGGGAGAGAAAGTGAGCGTTCGCCTCGCACACTTACTGAAGTGTAGGGGTTCCACAAATGTACTGCACGTCAGCAAAAGTACAGCTCGACTGCTATCCTTGCCTGGACACAACCCTTTTGGCTCAATGAAAATAGTACATGCATCCAAAATATCCTCGAAATTGAAAGGCGCAGTACCTCAGTGGCATGGTCAAACACAGCGATAAAAAAAAGAACACAAACATATCTCCCCTCGAACAAAACTCCCTTCATTAACAATTAATACTAGTGGATATTTGCTTGTTTCTAGTCTTTACACTTTCGTTCCATTCTGAGCAACACAGGGACTCTGTCCTGCTCCATCATAATAGATTCCACGTTATTGATTACATGGTTCACAAATGCATCTTTCCACAAATAGGATAGGCTACAATGGCCTCCCTCTACGTCATCACTGACATTTTCGACATGGATAACACATGAACGAGGGAGAACATACGAAATTAAGGTGCTATTGCTGGGTACACGTGAAATCATGACACCCAAATCGTGCATCTGGCGAACATTCCATGAGTCAGTTCTGCATTAAGGATAAATTTCACCACCTTTTTATCGGTGTTTATTATGGTTTTTCTGCCAAATGAAAGAAATCTAAATTACTGAAAACCCCATACAATGGCTAGCACTTTCAGTTCAGTAACCGAGCAGTTCTGCTCTGCTTTGGTCAAAATTCTGCTACCAAATAAAATCGTTTTCTGTACAACAGTCTGTTCTGTTATTCGAATATCGTTACTCCTACAACGGTGCAGCTACTACCCGTGGCCATATTGAGTTCACAGGAAAACTCATGGTGTGCAAGAATTGGTGCATTATCTAGTGTTACTTCGAGTGACCAAAACTCTCCTTGCATGTCATTATCTGAGATCCAAGTGGTTTTCTAGCCCATGGGTTCATACAAGGGGTGAGACGCTAAAGTGTAATTACTGATGAACTATTATACAAATTTATAGTTCCTATAAATCGTCTTAACTGATTCTTGGTGGAGATGGGTTCAAATTCAGCAATGTCCTCAGTTTTCTCCTGATTTGGCTCCAAAACAGCTCTATTTTTGCCATCACATCGTGCTTTTGGCTAGTTTGCAAAACATGCTGAAAGACATTGTTGTGTCCCCCCCCCCCAAAAAAAAAATCTTTCAGCTATTAATACATCAATCTCATTTGATTCTTTGATAAAATCCATCAGTCAGAAGACCAAATAAACCATGAGTGCAATGAGTCACTGGAGATGAAGATACATTTAATCCAAATGGGAAAGGCTTAAACTGGTAACAACGTCCAAATGCTATAAAAACGGTGTACTGGCTGCTCTCACGTTTAAGTTAGATCTGCCAAAAGCTGGACCATAAGTCTACTGATGAAAAAACTGGCACTCGATGGAAATTTTGCAATAACTCCTGCAGTTTCTCACGCCCAGTTGCCTCTGGTTGAATGACTGTATTTATTTGATTGGAGTCCAATACCAGTTGAATGGTGCCAGTCTTCTTTTCAACAAAGGGCTTATGTGCTGACCTTGCAGGCCCTATAAGTCCATCTCCCAATATTCTCTTAATACTTAAAAATGCCTATTATCTGTTTGCAGGCCATACAGTGTACAGAATCTCACTCCATGAGCATCTTTCAAATGTCGATTGCAATAATGTGCTAATAGTGCTTCCACTGTCCAAAAGCCCTGAAGCAATTTTTCCCCAATTGCAACATCAAGTAATGGATGTACATCTCACTCTATGATCTCTTTCTGCTACAACAACAATCTTCCTATAAACTCATATCCTAGCAAGTTAATCTTGCTCAGGCCAATCTTTTGCATGGATAAATTTTGAGCCATACCAATGCTTCATCAGTCATCACATGTATTATCACTTTGGTCCCCGTTCCGTTGATTTGGAGTCCTAGTTTCGACAACCACTGCTGGAGTGTTAATCCCGTTCTGCTCATGCCAGTTTCTAACATTGTTTTTGTTACTGTTATTATGCCCACCACTAAAATCGTAGCATTTTGCCTGTCTTTCTGGTGCAGACCCAAAGTGACTTTTTCGACCAGATGGGCCATTTCAAATGCCTCTGCAGTCATCGTTTCTCCTTGAAGACTCTCCCATTCTACTTTCCATAACGCACCTTTCCTCACTTACATAACAGGAGTTGCAGGTATTCTGCAGCTCTCAGAGTGCAATTTTAAATGCTTTGATGACGCTGCTCCATACACCCCTTGGAACTTGTTGGTAATGGATGGGAAATTTCATGTCACTTGAGGTCCATTGTGAATCCAGTGACTAACTCTTTTTAACGTTTGATTCAAAATTTTTCGCCTTAATTTGGAATACCAATTACTCTAACCCCTCTCACATCATTATCTCTTCCTCAATCCTATCCTGCGTCTGTTTTGAGCAGTATATTTCTAGGAATGTCTCTCTGAATTCGTCAGGTGAGCGACCGGTGATCGTAATATTTTGCATACTCACTGCCACAGAACTCTCTGTGTGTCTGCAAATAATCTCCAGTTTGTAACGTAATGAAGCAAGAGTCAAGGATTTGTCAAGTGAAGCTGTCTCAGCCTTGGGATGTAGAGTGTTTCGACCAGACCAAGAGTTTCAAAAATATTTCGACGAAATGGAAAGTTTACTGTCTAAACCAAAGTCTACAGCTGCATGTTCACTGATTCCTGTGACTCTTATGTGTTCGTTATTGTATGGAACTACGTCCCCCGACTATTATAGTGGTGCTACACACAGCTCCCGTCATTCATTTTTGTCGAATCTTCTAATCGGTTTCCAATTATGAGATGGTTCCGCTCCTGTGTCATACCTTGCTCCTTGATGTGTGCACACTCATGGTGGACAAACTTAAGTAGATCTCTGCTGTGGGGATTCGACGACGTTTACTGGCTCACTACTATCTGGGCGAGTGCCAGTATTGCTCGTTTCTTGTTATGTTAAAAAAAAATGGTTCAAATGGCTCTGAGCACTATGGGACTCAACTGCTGTGGTCATAAGTCCCCTAGAACTTAGAACTACTTAAACCTAACTAACCTAAGGACATCACACACATCCATGCCCGAGGCAGGATTCGAACCTGCGACCGTAGCGGTCGTGCGGTTCCAGACTGTAGCGCCTTTAACCGCTCGGCCACTCCCGCCGGCTGTTATGTTCACGTTCGATGTTCCTCGTCCCACAGTTGTCTATTAGCAAACTGAACCTCCACTTTTTTACGCATTTGTTGCTGTAAGCAACTTCCTTCTGAATCTCAACTTGCTGCCTGGGGACCCGGTATAGATTTAGCTCCACGTGTGACAAATTTGTCTGTTGTTCTTCCAGTTTCTTAGTTTTCGTGGTGTGCTCCAAAATCTTTTCTTGAGTTTCCTGTGATATCTCGCATCACTGTACCCGAATTGTGGTAAGAACTTTCCAAGTTTTATAGACGACACCTTTGGATGTCCTAGCATACATTTTGGTGACCTATATGTACTTCTGGCCAACAGTTGCCATCTCTATTATCACTAGCCTCTTTTTGTTTTGCTTCTGATGCAATCTCCTTCGCTTCGTCTGCAAGCACCTGCCAGTAGCTTCATCCCGTAATACATCCCAGGTACTTTGCATAAACTTATGTTCTAATTCTGCAGACGCTCTTCTTCTTTCTTCTGTATCCGTTTCCTAAATCCATTCTGCTGTGTGTAGTCACCAGTTAAAAGTTGGAGGCTAGAGAATTTCTTTTTCCAAATTTTTACCCAAACTTTCTGTTTCTCAATTTCTTTGTATGAATTTTGTTGCCGTTCACTGCTATGGAAAAGTGGCTGGGCCAGAGCTGATACAACGCAGAATGTTATAATTTATGTAGCAACAACGAATAGTTCACGCAAGCAGCTTCTCATGTCGGTATCCCTCACGAGAGATGCTACTGTCAGTACTGCTGACATGGAGATATGCTTCAGTATACACGCAACCCATCAACAAGAGAACAAGGAACGGTCACGTGGGGGTTGCCCAGCGGGCCAACTAGGAAACACCAGTACGCTGGCCACTCTTTCTTGCCTACCAGATCTGCTACCAAATAGGTGTGTGCGAAAGTTCCTCTGCTACTAGGCGCGATGCCTCTCAGTTTGGCTGCAGCAGCCTGCTTTTTCCACAACAATTCCTACCACAGTATCCCTCAAGAATAGGGATCTGGAGAAATAAACTCCAGATGTGACTGTAAGCAGTATTTCGTTTACATTTGCAAATTCATGATAACAAGCCCGTACGCCCACTCCCTGTCCCACTGTTTCAAAGCCAAACCATGCAAGCTGGCCGAAGTGGCCGTGCGGTTAAATGCGCTGCAGTCTGGAACCGCAAGACAGCTACGGTCGCAGGTTCGAATCCTGCCTCGGGAATGGATGTTTGTGATGTCCTTAGGTTAGTTAGGTTTAACTAGTTCTAAGTTCTAGGGGACTAATGACCTCAGCAGTTGAGTCCCATGGTGCTCAGAGCCATTTGAACCATTTGAACCAAACCATGCAAATAAAACGGGTATAAGAAGCGGGACTAAAGCCGCCATTAGGACCAGTCTGGCCACGAGGAAATGCATGCGGAGCGTACCACCATTGAACCAAGCCACAGTGGGTTCCACTTGCTGCGTAAGCGTGCTCTCTACTTCGCCACGTGCTGAGCTGCCTTCACGGGCGCAGCGCGCTCCAGTCTGACATACGCAGCCGGTTTCTCGCCGCCCTGAGGCCGCGACTGAGTAGTTCCTGCGCCGTGCCGTCGAGCGCCCACGCCGGCTCTCCCACCACATCTGCCTCCTCCCCCGCGGCCGTACCATAACGCTGCCACCTCCGACGTCGCGACGCCACGCGCCGAGCTGCTGAGGCACCAACGCCGCCCCTGCCTGATCTCTCCAGCCAACGCTGGAAAGACTGCAAGATTTTCGTATGTTTTCTACCTTTGTAAATAATTCACCTTTAGTGTACTGGCACAAGGATGAACGAGCGCGCTGCACGAGTAGTGAATACAGGATGTGGCGCTTAAATCCGGAAAAACGAAACGTCTTTTAAAATGCAAATTTATTAAAACACTATATGTAACTCCCTTCAGCAGCAGCGACCGCCTAGAATAATATTCTGAAGCGAACGCTCGCACTCTTTAAAACAGCGCTGTCCTTATTCGCGAATGCTGCTTCGATAGCTGTGCTTGGAGATGCGACATTAGGGTGCCACGTCTTATTGGTAACATTTTCGACTACGCTCTTAACATCGTAGTCGAGGGGATCAGAACTTCTTTGACCAGAACATGTCAGCGTTATCCGAGAGACAGATTTGCACTAAATTGGACGTAGGAGGTCATCCTCTGCCATGCAACACATTGTTCCCTCGGCGATATTTCTTCTGCGATTGTTCCGAGTCTTCCGAAATCAGCACCTGAGCCTCTTTCCTGATAGTCGCAGTTCACGGCAAATGTTTCCTCGAATGAGGTTTCCTTACTACGTTAGCGGAATCTTTCCCAGACCTTTCCAAAGCGTTATACTGGGCCACAATATCGTAACGATTTCATCTCGGGTACAGGGAGAATCGAACTGTTCCAGTTACAGGTTGACAAATGCTTCAAATGGCTCTGAGCACTATGCGACTTAACTTATAAGGTCATCAGTCGCCTAGAACTTAGAACTAATTAAACCTAACTAACCTAAGGACATCACACATATCCATGCCCGAAACAGGATTCGAACCTGCGACCGTAGCGGCCGCTCGGTTCCAGACTGTAGCGCCTAGAACCGTACGGCCACTCCGGCTGGCACAGGTCACAGATTGAGAGCCATTAACCACAGGGTAGAAGAAAGGGTTAGAAGAATTTTGGAAGAAAACAGAAAACTTGAAATTAAAGAAATAAATGTGACATTTGACGAATTTGAGATTGTAAGTAGAGAACTACAAAAGAAACTTTAGCAACTGCAGCAGCAGTTATCGACTCCGGAAAGCGTACATACCAGAGTACGGACCCTGTCTAAAGTGGAATTTACTAACACTCCCGATATGGACACCAGTCTAAGAGACTTACTAGATAAGATAACTGAGTTTGTGAGGGATAGAAGGAAGTAGAGTGACAGTTGCCCCCGCCTGCCCTGCATGTTGTCAGCACTCTGCCTGCAATGGATCCCTCTGTGTCTGTACCAAATCTTAAAAGCAATGGCTGCCCTCAAAAACAAAAGCGTAGCTATTCACAACGCAATGGTTCGTAAGGTGGTAGGCGAAATGAGAGGTTGCTGAATAAAGAAAAAAACCGATGGCCAGGGGCAGCTGCATCCGATTCACTTCAGGAAACGCCTCGTCAAGGTGCGGGTAAAAGGTGGGATAACTGTACAGAAAATGAAACTGCAACCCTCCCCACCCCCTGACCTCCGCATGTCAAACGACAATCTAAAGGGTTACAAGAGAAACGCCTCACCATCACTTGCATGGTGTACGAATCCATGGAATAGTCCAAGACCATAAAGAAAAGCAAATGTCTTCCCACCGTCCGCTGAGAAAGGAAATGGTAAAACAGGAAATCAACCTCGTTACTGTCTACCTTAGAAACGAGGGGTAATATGGCGCAGGAGAAAGAAGATGAAATAAAAATTATAGAATCCAATTATGGTTGTACAAAGTAGAGATTTAAGGTTTAGTCAATCGGGTGATACGAGGATGAGAAACGCCCTAACATTAAGTCAAACGAGAAATGGAACTTACACCCATAGCGCACTAGGTGCTGTGCATATACCTATGTAAATGAGAGGAAATGTGTCTGTTGCGTGTGACGTAAAGTCAACTGTAAACATTTAAATGCCCCCACCGTTCCCTCCTTGCCTCTCCACAGTGATGTCAAAACCCGCGTCTCACCTGCTGACGTTCCGGATTATCCAGAGTGACCAGCGATAGTTCTTTTTATATAAGAAAAAGGTGCTGACTTAGTTGTCACGACGAAGCTCATCACAAAATGGTACAAATGGATCTGAGCACTATGGGACTTAACATCTTAGGTCATCAGTGCCCTGGAACTTAGAACTACTTAAATCTAAGTAAGCTACGGACATCACACATCCATGCCCGAGGCAGTATTCAAACCTGCGACCGTAGCGGTCGCGTGGTTCCCGACTGAAGCGCCTAGAACCGCTCGGCCACCATCGGCCGGCCCGAAAGCCTCTGCCAAGGGTTATAAGGACATCAACCGTGGGATTGTGTGCTAGCCTCTAAACCACTCTTGATCTACGTGCAGTTTGTAAGTATGGTAATCGGGATATCCGACAGCTTCCAGAGCAGGAGGTTCAAAATAACAGAGTAATTCAGTTTACACTTGTGTGCTACAGTGTGTTAGGGTCCACTCCGTCGAGTCATGTAATTGAGCAATACTTGTGTATTTGTATTTCCAAACAATCGATAACTACTGTCAGTAGTTGGGTCGCTATTTTACTTAGCGAGGCTATAAACGAAGGCAGACACAATGCCTTTAAGGCAACAAAGACATCGTTATCAACACCTCACTGGGTTTGAACGTGGCTACGTAAGATGGTTACGAGAAGCTAAATGTTCCTTCTTAGATACTGTCATCGGGTGACAACGCCAGTATTATCAGCAACCAGCAATAACCGTCCCTGTATTGACTGACCAAGTGCAACAGTCACGGAACTTTGTTCCACAAACTGACATCCGTCACCTGTACAACACAATGCATGCACGTATGCATGCTTCCATTCAACATTCTGACGAGCCAGTTGCTCGGCCACCATTGACAAGACGTTTTCAGCTGGTGAGAAACCTGGAGAATGTGGTGGCCGGGGCAGCAGTCGAACATTTTCTGTATCCAGAAAGGCCCCTACAGGACCTGCAACATGCGGTCGTGCATTATCCTGCTGAAATGTAGGGTTTCGCAGGGATCGAAAGAAGGATGGAGCCACGGGTCGTATCAAATCTGAAATGTAACGTCCACTGTTCAAAATGCCGTTAATGCGAACAAGAGGTGACCGAGACGTGTAACCAATGGCACCCAATACCATCACGCCGGGTCATACGCCAGTATGGCGATGACGAATACACGCTTCCAGTGTGAGTTCACCGCGATGTCGCCAGACACGGATGAGACCATCATGATGCTCTAAACAGAAGCTGGATTCATCCAAAAAAAATGACGTTTTGCCATTCGTGCTCCCAGGTTCGTCGTTGAGTACACCATCGCAGGCGCTCCTGTCTGTGATTCAGCGTCAAGGGTAACCGCAGCCATGGTCCCCGAGCTGATAGTCATGCTGCTCCAAACGTCGGCGAACTGTTCGTGCAGATGGTTGTTGTCTTGCAAACTTCCCCATCTGTTGACTCAGGGATCGAGACGTGGCTGGACGATCCGTTACAGCCATGCGAATGAGATGCCTGTCATCTCGACTGCTAGTGATACGAGGCCGTTGGGATCCAGCACGGCGTTCCGTATTACCCTCCTGAACCCACCGATTCCTTATTCTGGTAACAGTCATTGGATCAAGACCAACGCGAGCAGCAGTGTCGCGATACGGTAAACCGCAATCGTGATAGGCTACAATCCAACTTTTATCAAAGTCGGAAACGTGATGGTAACCCTTTCTCCTCCTCACACGACGCAGCACAACAACGTTTCACCAGGCAACGCCGGTCAACTGCTGTTTGTGTATGAGAAATCGGTTGGAAACTTTCCTCATGTCAGCACGTTGTAGGTGTCGCCACCGGCGCCAGCCTTGTGTGAATGCTCTGAAAAGCTAATCATTTGCATATCATAGCATCTTCTTCCTGTCGGTAAAATTTCGCGTCTGTAGCACGTCATCTTCGTGGTGTAGCAATTTTAATGGCCAGTAGTGTACATAACGACATAACGGAGGCAGCTACCTACTGAACATAAATACGGACTGAGACAGCGGCTGATTTTCAAGACTTATATTTAGTGAACTTATGTGGATAGGACGTCAGTTTTTAAATAACTTTCTGAAGACGGTGTGAAAAAGGACACTATTCGTCATGCAAGCCGAAATTTAGCAATTTATCCAGCTTACCGTGTCATACTTCCTGCACCAGTTGTTAGTTCGAAATCAATCGTAACAGGTGATTTCACGGTTATCCAGCGTCAAAATCGCATCTGTTAGTAACTAACGTTCACAGTCGTGTGGATGTTAGCATCTGTGTCTGCCAAGTGTGTAACTGCAAACCCTAAGCCGTCAGCGGGGCTGTCTTTTTCGCGAGCTAATGGACAAAATAAATAGCAACACCAAAAATTATTAATGTAGTGAAATGAAATTTCGGGAATTCATTTGTCAAGGTAACACATTTAAGTGGTTAGCATGGTAACATAACAAGTTAGGCGCGAGGTAAACCATCGCAATTGTGAAATGCTGGTATATTCATAACCGGTGTGTTCACCAGAGTGTTGAATGTAAGCACGCAAACGTACGTGCATCGTGTCGTACAGGTGCCGGATGTCAGTTTGTGGAACAAAGTTCCGTGAATGTTGCATTTGGTTAGTCAATACAAGGACGGTTATTGCTGGTTGCTGATAACGCTGGAGTTGTCATCCGATGACAGTATCTAAGAAGGAACATTTAGCTTCTCGTAGCCCTTACATAGCCACGTTCAAACCCAGTGAGGTGTTGATAATGATGTCTTTGTCGCCTTAAAGGCATTCTTCGGTAACATCAACTCACCACGTACTATCTCAAAGATAACTAATGTTCACTACCGTTACATGGTGTATTTATATCAAACCTGACTTGCATCCTTATAGTGGCGCTGCTACCGCCACTCTTATGTGGCTGGCGGGAAATTTGAATAGACATTATGTTTCAGATGTAGAAACACGCCTACCATCTTCAGTTTATCTATTTATGTCGCACAACTCGTTCTTGGTGTTTCGATTTCTTTTTACGTCGGTGTATTTCAGCAGGTGTATTTGCAAAATGTGTCTGCCTTAATTTATAGCCTCGCGAAGTTCACATGGTTCAATTGGCTCTGAGCACTATGGGACGTAACTTCTGAGGTCATCAGTCACCTAGAACTTAGAAATACTTAAACCTAACCAACCTAACGACATCACACACACCCATGCCCGAGGCAGGATTCGGACATCGCGAAGTAAAATAGCGACCCAACTGCTGACAGTAGTTAGCGATGTTTGAAAACAACAAACTGGTATTGCTCCATTACATGACTCGATGGTGTGGACATTATCACACTTAAGCACACGAGTGTAAACTGAATTACTCTGTTATTTTGAACCTCCTGCTCTGGAAGCTGTCGGACATCCCTTATACCATACCTACGAACTGCACGTAGATCAGGAGTGGTTTAGTGGTTAACACACTGTCCCGTAGTTGATTTCCTAATAATCCGTGGCAGAGACTTTCGGGGCTAGCGATGAACTTCGTCTCGACAGCTAAGTCAGTGCCTTTTTCTTATATATAAAGAAATATCGCTGGTCACTCTGGATAACACGGAACGTTAACAGGTGAGACGCGCGGTTTGACATCACTGCGGCTCACCTGGAGAGGCAAGGAGGGAACGGTGAGGGCATTTTAATGTTTACAGTTGAGTTTATGTCACACGCAACAGACACTTTTCCTCTCATATACATAGGCATATGAACAGCATCTAGTGCGATATGGGTGTAAGTTCCATTTCCGGTTTGACTTAATGTTAGGGGGTTATTCATCCGCATATGACCCGATTAACTAAACCTTAAATCTGTACCTTGCACAACCATCAATAGATTCTATAATTTCTATCGTCTTCTTTCTCCAGCTCCCTATTACCCCCCTTTTCTAGGATAGACAGTAACGGGGTTGATTTCCTGTTTTACCAATTCCTTGCTCAGCGGACGGTGGGAAGACATTTGCCTTTCTTTATGGTCTTGGACTATTCCATGGATTCGTACACCAAGCAAATGATGGTGAGGCGTTTCTCTTGTAACCCTTTAGATTGTCGTTTGACGCTCGGAGGGCAGGGAGTGGGGAGGGTTGCAGTTTCATTTTCTGTGCGGTTACCCGCACCCTGACGAGGCTTTTCCTGAAGTGAATCGGATGCAACTGCGCCTTGCCATCGGTTTTTTTTCTTTATTTAGCAATCTCTCATATTGTCTACCACCTTACGAACCATTCAGTTGTGAATAACTACGCTTTTGTTTTTGAGTACAGCCACTGCTTCCAACATTTGGTACATACACAGAAGGATCCATTGCAGACAGAGTGCTGAGAAAGTGTAGTGCTGGCGGCGGCAATTCTGACTCTGCTGTCTTCTATCCTACCACAAGCTCAGTTATCTTTTCTAGCAATTCTCCTAGGCCGGCTGAAGTGGCCGTGCGGTTAAAGGCGCTGCAGTCTGGAACCGCAAGACCGCTACGGTCGCAGGTTCGAATCCTGCCTCGGGCATGGCTGTTTGTGATGTTCTTAGGTTAGTTAGGTTTAACTAGTCCTAAGTTCTAGGGGACTAATGACCTCAGCAGTTGAGTCCCATAGTGCTCAGAGCCATTTGAACCATTTGAATTCTCCTAGACTGATGTCCATATCGGAAGTGTTAGTAATTTCCACTATGGAGTGGGTTTGTACTCCAGTATCTTCCCTTTCAGGTGCCGATAACTGCGACTGCAGTTGCTCAAATTTTTTTTGTATTTTCCTACTTATAATCTCAAATTCATCAAATGTTACATTTATTTCACTAATTTCAAGTTTTCTGTTTTCTTCCAACATTATTCTAACCATTTCTTTAGTCCTGTGGATCTTGGTTCTCAGTCTATCAACCTGTGACTGAAACAGTTCGGTTCTTCATTTACCCGAGGTCAATTCGTTACGATATTGTGGGCAAGTATAACGCTATGGAGAGGTCTGGGAAAGGTTCCGCTAACCCGGCGAGGAAACTTCATTCGAGGAACCGTTTGTCGCGAACTGCGACAGTCAACAAAGAGGCTCAGGCGCTGATTTCGGGGGTCCCGGGGCAATAGCTGCAGAAATGTCGCCAAGGGAACACTGCGTTGGATGGCATTTAGTGCAAAATTGCCTCTCGGATAACGCTGAGATGTTCTGGTCAAAGAAGTTCTCGCCGCTTCGACTACGATGTTTGGAGCGTAATCGAGAGTGTTACCAACAAGACGAGGCACACCAATCTCCCATCACCACGCACCGCCATCGAAGCAGCTTTCGCAAATATGGACGGCGCTGTTTTAGACAGTGCGTGCGATCTCTTCAGGACAATATTGCAGGCGGTCACTGCTGCTGAAGGGAGTTACATATAGTGTTGTAATAAATTTGCGTTTATAAAAAAAGTTGTCTTTTTTCGGATTTAAGCACCGCTCCCTGTGTTGAATACTCGTGAAGCGCGCTCATTCGTCCTTGTCCCAGTACACTAAAGGTGAATTATTTACAAAGGCAGAAAACATACGAAAATCTTAGTCTTTCCAGCGGTGGCTGGAGAGATGAGGCGGGGGCGGCGTTGGTGGGTCAGCAGCACGGCGCGTGGCTTCGCGACGACGGAGACGGCAGCATTGAGGTTTCGTCGTGGTGGAGGAGGCGGTGGTGGGGGGAGGGCTGGCGTGGGCGCTCGACGGCACGACGCAGGACCTGCTCCGCCGCGGCTGCAGTGCGGCGGAGACAGGCTCCGTATGTCAGACTGGAGCGCGCCTCACCCAGGAAGGAAGCTCAGCACGTGGCGAAGTAAAGAGCGAGCTTACGCAGCAAGTGCAAACAGCTGTGGCCTGGTTCAGTGGTGGCACGCTCCGCACGTATTTCCGCGTGGCCACACTGAACCCAATGGTGGTTTTAGTCCCGCTTCTGATACATCTACATCTACATCTACATGACTACTCTGCAATTCACATTTAAGTGCTTGGCAGAGGGTTCGTCGAACCACAATCATACTATCTCTCTACCATTCCACTCCCGAACAGCGCGCGGGAAAAACAAACACCTAAACCTTTCTCTTCGAGCTCTGATTTCTCTTATTTTATTTTTATGATCATTCCTACCTATGTAGGTTGGGCTCAACAAAATATTTTCGCATTCGGAAGAGAAAGTCGGTGACTGAAATTTCGTAAATACTGTAGATCTCGCCGCGACGAAAAACGTCTTTGCTGTAATGACTTGCATCCCAATTCGCGTATCATATCTGCCACACTCTCTCTCCTACTACGTGATAATACAGAACGAGCTGCCCTTTTTTGCACGCTTTCGATGTCCTTTTTATGTGGATGGTTTGGCTTTGAAAGAGTGGGACCGGGAAGTGGGCGATCGGGATTGTTGTCATGAATTTGTAAATATAAACGAAAGACTGCTTACAGTCACATCTGGAGTTTATTTATCCAGATTCCTATTCTTGAGGGATACAGTGGTAGGAATTACTGTTGGAGAAGCAGTCTGCTCCAACCAAACTGAGAGGCATCGCGCCTAGTAGCAGAGGAACTTTTGCACACACGTATTTGGTAGTAGATCTGGTAGGCAAGAAAGAGTGGCCAGCGTACCGGAGTTTCTCAGCTGACCCGCTGGGCAACCCCAACGCGACCGTTACTTGTTCTCTCGTTGATGGGTTGCATGTGTACTAAAGCACATCTTCATATCAGCAGTACTGACAATAGCATCTCTAGTGAGGGATACCGACATGAGAAGATGCTTGCGTGAACTATTCGATGTTACTAAATAAAATTATGCGTTGTTTCTGCTCAGCGCCAGCCGCTATTCCATAACAGGAAACGGTAACATATTTCATACGAGCAAATTGAAAACAGTTGGGGTAAAAAATTTGGTAAAAAAAAATTCTCTAGTCTCCAACTTTTAACTGCTGACCCCGCACAGCAGAAAGGAAGGAGGAAGCGGATACATAAGGAAGAAGAAGAGCTACTTCAGAATTAGAAGATAAGGTTATGCACGGTACCAGGGATGTATTACAGGATGAAGCTACAGGCAAGGTGCTATCAGACGAAGCGAAGGAGACTGCATCAGAAGCAAAACAAAAAGAGGCTCATGATGATAGAGAGATGGCAATCGTTGGCCAGAAGTACATACAGGTCACCAAAATGTATGCTAGGACATCCAAAGTGTGGTAATTGACAACAGTAGGACGAGGAGCGTCGAACGTAAACCAAACAAGAAAAGAGCAATACTGGCACTCGCTCTGATACTACTGAACATCGCTGAATCCCCACAGCAGAGATCTACTTAAGTTTGTCCACCATGAGTGTGCACACATCAAGCAGCAGGGCATGACACAGCAGTGGAAAAATCTCATAATTGCATACCGATTAGAAGATTCGACACACAAATGTATGACCGGGGCTGTGTGGAGCAGTACTATAATGATCGGTTGACGAAGTTCCATAGTTCCATAGGATGTCGAACACATAAGGGTCACAGGAATCAGTGAACATGCAGCTGTAGACTTTCGTTTCGACAGTGAACATTCCATTTCCTTGAAAATTTTTCGAAATTGTTAAATGGAGGAAACACGGTTTGTCCCAAGGCTCAGACAGCTAGATTTGACAAATCCTTGACTCCTACTTCATTACGTTATAAACTGGAGTTTACTTACACACACTGAGAGTTGTGTGGCAGTGAATATGAGAAATATTACGCTCACCTGTCGCTCACATGATGAATTCAGAGACACAATCATAGCAACAAACCGGTCAATAAAGATGCAGGATAGGATTGAAGAAGAGATAATGATGTTTGGGGCCCTCTAGAGTCATGGAAATTCCTAATTCCGGCGAAAAATTTTGAATCAAACGTTGAAAAGTGTTAGTCACTGGATTCACCATGGACCTCAAGTGACACGAAATTACCCACCCTTTACCAACAAGTTCCAAGCGTTGTATGTAACAGCGTCATTAAAGCATTTAAAAATATACTCTGAGAGCTGCAGAATACATACAACTCCTTTTATGTAAGTGAGTAAAGGTGCGTCATTGAAAGTAGTACCGGAGAGTCTTCAAGGAGGAACGATGACTGCCGAGACGTTTGAAATAGTCCATCTGGTCGACTAAGTCACTTTGGACCTGCACCAGAAAGACAGGAAAAATGCAACGATTTTAGTGGTGGACATAATAACAATAAAAAAAGCAATGTTAGAAACTGGCATGAGCAGAACAGGAGTAACTCTCCAGCAGTGGTTGACGAAACTAGACCTCCAAATCCATGGAACGAGGACCAAAGTGATAATACATGTGATGACTGCCTAAGTATTGGAGTGGGTAGGGCTAAAAAATTATATATGCAAAACATTGGCCTGAGCAAGGTTAACTTGCTTGGATATGACTTTATAGGAAGATTGTTGTTGTAGGAGAAAGAGGAGATAATAGAGAGAGATATACATCCATTAATTGGTTTTGCAAATGGAAAAAATCTGCTTAAGGGCATTTTTGACAGCAGAAGCCATATTAGCACATTATTGCAATCGACATTTGAAAGACGCTCATGCAATGAGCCCCTGTACACTTTCTGACCTGCACACAGATAACAGATACTTTTAAATATTAAGAGAATATTGGGAGATGGACTCATAGGGCCTGTAAGGTCAACATATAAGCCCTCTGCATGTTGTTCAAAAGAAGATTGGCTTCATTCAACCGGTACTGGACCCCCATGAAATCAATACAGTCATTCACCCAGAGACATATGGGCATGAGAAACTGTAGGAGTTATTGCAAATTTTCCATTGAGTGTCCGTTTTTTCATCAATAGACTTATGCTCCAGCTTCTGGCAGACCTAACCTCATCCTAGGAGCAGGCAGTACACCGCCTTTCTAGCACATGGATGTTGTTACCAGTTTCAGCCTTTCCCATTTCGGTTAAATGTATCTTCATCTCCAGTGATCCATGGCTTAGATGGTGTCTTCTAAGTGACGCACTTTATCGAAGAATCACTAGCTATGTGGCTGATGTATTAATAGCTGAAATATTTTGGGGAGGGGGGACACAACTGTGTCTTTCAGGATGTTTTGCAAACTATCCAAAATCATGGTGTGATGGCGAAAATAGAGAAGAGCTGTTTTGGAGCCAGTAAGTGCGGTTTTTCAGGAACAGCTTTTCCACAGAAGAAAATGTTCCAAATCTGGAAAAAATTGAGGACATTGCTCAATTTGCACCGATCTCCACCAAGAACCAGATCAGACGATTTCTAGGAACTATAAATTTGTATAAAAGTTCATCAAAATTTACACTCTAGCGCTTCACCCCCTGTATCAACCCATGGGGAAAAAAACCACTTCGATCCCAGATAATGATATGGAAGGAGAGTTTTGGTCACTGGAAGTAACACTAAGTAATGCACCAATTCTTGCTCACCCTGAACTTTCCAGTGAATTTAATATGGCCACAGGTAGCAGGTGCACCGTTATATAAGTAGCGATATTCGAAAAATATGCAGAATAGACTGTTTACAGAAAACGATTGCATTCGCTAGTAGAATTTTGACCAAAGCAGAACACAACTGCTCGGTTACTGAACTGAAAGTGCTAGCCATTGTATGGGGATTTCAGAAATTTAGATATCTTTCATTTGGCAGAAACATAATAATAAACACCAATAAAAACGAGGTGGAATTTATCCTCAATACAGAACTGACTCATGGAAAGTTCGCCAGATGGATATCCGTCCTCCAGGAATTCGATATCATGATTACACGTGTACCCAGCAATAGCAACTTAAGTTTTTACGTGCTATCTCTTTCACGTGTTATCCTTGTCGAAAATGTCAGTGTTGATGTTGAAGGAGACAAGTTTATTCTATACTATTCATGGAAAGGTGTATTTCAGAACCATGTATTCAATAGCGCGGAATCTATTGAGAAGGAGCAGGACAGAGACCCTGTGTTGCTCACAATGGATCGAAAGTATAAAGTAACTATCCAATAGCATTAACTGTTAAGGAAGGGAGTTTTGTTCCGGGGGAGATACGTTTGTGTTCTTTTTGGTATCGCTGTGTTTGACCATGACGCTGAGCTACTGCGCCTTTCATTTTCGAGGATATTCTGGATTGTGTCCACGCCCTGGATGCATGTACTATTTCCATTGAGCCTAAAGGGTTGTATCCACGCAAGGATAGCAGTCGAGCTGTACTTTTGCTGATGTGCAATAGATTTGCGGATGCCTTACACTTCAGTATGTGTACGAGCCGAAGGCTCCCTCTCTCTCTCCCTCTCGCTATAGATGACATTTATTGCACACTCAGTGTACAACGTGATGAGCTCTGATTTCGCCTAATGAACGAAGAAAGAAGAGAGAGAGAGAGGGAGAAAAATTCTGAGGATATGAAACAGGGATATCTTACGTTACTTATGGACATTTCTACGATGTAGCCACAAGACAGTCAAACCACAGGACTGATGATACTTCCACATTATTTGGTAACTGTATACTGCATCGTAAATCGTAAGGGTAGAATGTTGATTACACCTATTGAGACCTGTTATGGCACGAGAATTCGCATAATTCCGATCATCCAGTAGTTGTACTTGACTTCTTGATAAATGATTCTGCGGTTGTGTACTCTGTACTCTTTGCCTGTCGAGCAGATAAATCATACGAGAATATCCACTGTCAGAAACGATGAGTGTGTAAGAGAAACGTTCATAAGCAGGCTACCAACCTAAACTTGGTAATCTGCCTTAATAACGCTTACATTAGTTTCGTGTACAATAGGCTAAGCTGTTCTGTAATACTTAAAGGAAAAGATTAATTTTCTGTAGCTTATGGTGATGGTACTAATGCTTCAGTCTTGATTGGTATGCTAATGACATGTAAGGATGGAGTCATTTTGTCTCATATTGGACTATAAGATACAGTAGGACTAACCTGCTAACGAACTCTGACACCACACGCAATTACTTCCACGCTATGATGTGTGAAACATTTTTTATACCTGCTTAGTTCAGTAACATGTATTTATGAATATTAGAAAAGATCATAGGAGTACGAATTTCATTTCTCCCATCGGGGGACTATTCATTACAGTTCAGTGTGTAACGTTTACTGCTTTCGAGTATTACATATGACATTCATATGAACTGTACACAGCAGTTGCTTATGTGGCATGCGAAAGATTTGTTCAGACAGAGCCCTGGAGATTGGTGCCACGAGAACTCAACACCCATCCGTATTACTCGAGAGTGGAAAAGGTTGTGTATCTCAGCGACAGTGGGTCAGGTGCCACGCAGTTGCCAGCTGAGACAGGGTTGGTGATCAACAGTCGAGGTGAATGATGACAGCCTCCACAACAAGAGGCATCAGGGGACTGAGCACACACCTCTGTGCTTCCTGAATGGGCTTCCTGAGAGACACCACATGAACGTGTTATTAACCGGCTTTCTGGACTATATTTATTTGCGAGCTAGATGGTTGACTGCTAGGTTCACGTGCCATGCGCCACCCCTTTCTCCACAGAAACGAGCTGGAAGCAGCCGCAGGGCTTGGCGCTAATTAGGCTTGTAGTACCACTAAGGGGCCACTGCATGAAGAGCAGCTAGAATGAGGCAAAGAAACCCACAATAAAAACCCTACTGCGCTTCGAGTTTTTGCAGTTGATCGTTCAGCCAGTCTGTGCATGTTATGTTGATTTGTACTAAGGGACATAAGTCCCATTTAAAGCAATTTTTTGCTTCTTGGTTGAACCACGTATTGCTATCAGCCAAAATGCTGATTTTGATCAACATTATCTACTCATCCATCAAAATATATGAACAGCATCCTAACACCTTCTGGTCTATTCCATCCATCCGCTCCTTATTTGCTCATACAAGAGATATTTTTCTCTCTGTCATATGACAGCTGACAGAAACACTTGTTTCCTTGTCTTAATGAGCCCTTAGTCATATGATATGTAGTCAATGAACCCATAAACTGAGCCTTCCCTGTTACCATCCCAATTGTTGCCTCGCTTCTCAAAAAATGTTCAAATGTATGTGAAATCTAATGAGACTTAACTGCTAAGGTCATCAGTCCCTATGCTTACACACCACTTAACCTAAATTATCCTAAGGACAAAGACACACACCCATGCCTGAGGGAGGACTCGAACCTCCGCCGGGACCAGCCGCACAGTTCATGACTGCAGCGCCTGAGACCGCTCGGCTAATCCCACGCGGCCCTCGCTTCTCACTGACGTCATGTACTGCCACGTCGACGACGAGAACAAGTCGGTCCTGTCTAGCCACCTTCCACGTACCTCTTACGCGTGTATCATAGTCTGAGATATAACCGCTGATAATCTGTGCTTCTGTCATGAGACCCGAACTCTGTACGAGACACCGAACTCTGACAACTTCTCCAGAGAAATGAAAAGGATAAAAGTGCAGAAGTGACACGTGTCGTGTGAGTGAGTAATACAAACTTAGTTGAGGGTTACTTTGATTCTTGATACCTAGGGCCATGATATTTCTGCTGTTTATGCCACAATTGTCACTGGCTCGTTTACGTTCTAGGAAAGGGTGCGTTAATTATTATGCATTCATGTTGTTTTGTTTTGAAAATCTTGTTTATAATTTCATATCAGTTACATTATAATCTGTTGGTATGTTTCCTATGTTTTTTCTGCTTGTTGTTAATTATTGTTAATTGCTGTACATTATGATACCTCTGTCACTAATGTGACACACATATTTTACATGGCCACACTCGATCTTAAGGAATTTGTTTATTTACTGCTCTGTTGTATCCTTTGTGATACGTACATTTCGGCTACAATGGCGTTTTCTACCTGACTGCAAATAATACGTGAATTTGTGTGGACTGGTAATTTTGTTTTCTGTTATGTTGGATACTTGCAGTATTATTGATTTCTGGTGCCTTATTAGCAATTCCGCTTTATCAATTGCTATTGTTATTGTTGGTATGAGGCTTTTTATTGTTATGGTATGTGGTTTAGACTGTATATTATATTTTATGCCTGTCTAATAGTTTTCATTCGTTACCTGTGAATATAGCGTTCGTTAACTTCTTTGTTCTCATACAGAACTTAAATAGGGGAGTGTATTCTTCTACTGGTTTCATTGTGGAGTGTTATCTTATGATATCGGGTTTGGTAGTCTCATGTTAGTCCTGTGTTTTTCAGTAATGCATGTAATTTATCAGATGTATTTCCTACATGTGTTGAAGGCATGTATAAGATTTTGTTGAACTTGTGATTCTTTAAGTAGTTTTATGTCCTGCTGTATGTTACCGTGTGCTGATTTGGTATGTTTTTTATAGAGTTGAGTGATTATGTTTCGGTTCTGGCCATTTTTTGTACTGTTGATTGTACAATTCCTAGTTTCTTTTGTATTGTGTGTTCTTCTAGTAGATTCTCTGAATATTTCTAAGTTGCATGTGTTGTTAAGATTTTTCATTAATATGTCAGGGAAATTTATTGCTTTCTTAGTATTTATTTTTTCAGATGTAGTCTGATCAATGCTTTCTTTATTTGTTGAATTTCTGTGGTGATTGAGTCTGTTAAGAGCAAAGTAACCTGAACGTTTCTACAGTGGTATACAATTATTTTGTCTAACGGGCTGGTGGGTCTGAAAAACATTTCTTATAAGGCGTTTAAAATTATGTATGCTATAGTGCTCTGTAACCCATGGCCATCCCATTCTCCTCTGTATAGTTTTCATTACCGAAGATGAAATAACTTTGTGTTAATATTAATTTTAGCAAATCGAAGCGGTCGTATACACCGGTAATAGACCTTTTCTTGCATTGGGGTATGTTGTACTCTATAGTTCTTATGGCTTCCAGGACCGGTATATTTATGTAGAGGTTGGTGATGTCAAATTAAACAAATTTCACATTTTTGTATTTTTTATTTTGTTCTCCAGCTTTCGTGAACTTACGTTATGTATTTTTGATTATATCTGTAATACTTAGTATCCAAGTTGTTCAACTTATTACTAATGAGGTAGGTGGGACTGTCTAGTTTTGGACATACAGGAATATTTTATTGTTGGGTCTTGGGTTGGACATATACTTTCGATGTATTTGGCTTCTTAACTATATTTGTTCTTTTCCCATAAAATGTAAGTATTGTGTTGCAAGAATTTGTGACATTTATAGTCTGTGCTGAAAAATTTATTTTAGGTTGCCTATTGGTTTTTGTGATACTGTTAGCTGTAACGAAGTTGTTTACTTCGGTTATGTAATCATTCTCGTTTATTACAACCAAACTATTACTTTTATCTGCCTTTATGACTATAGCATTGTTGGTGATGAGTTCGTGGATTATGCGATTTAGTACAATGTTGCCTGTTTTCTCTTGTTTGACTTACATATAGATGTATTTTCCTGTCATGTTGGATGCTTGCACTGTTACTGAATTATGATGCCGTCTTGGCAATTCCGCTGTATCAACTGCTACTTATAATGTTGCTATGAGGTTTTTCTTGTTACAATGTGTGGTTCAAATGCCTCTAAGCACTATGGGACTTAACATCTGAAGTCATCAGTCCCCTAGACTTAGAACTACTTAAACCTAACTAACCTGAGGACATCACAAACATCCATGCCCAAGGCAGGATTCGAACCTGCGACGGTAGCAGTAGCGCGGTTCCGGACAGAAGCGCCTAGAACCGCTCAGCCACAGCGGCCGGCATAATGTGTGGTTCCGGTGTATATAATATTTTACGCCTTTGTCTAATAGTTTATGCTCGTGTTGCAAGCAGTTGCTGGGCGTTATAAACTACATATTGGTCTGTGAATCTAGCTAAGTAGCCCTACATTTACTGCTAAATTTTAACTGAACTACATACTTACTTCGCTTTAGCTGTTTATTGTGATAAGATTTGTCCTAGATTTCTTCCTGCATCCGTAATATTGGTTCAAAATTCTTAATTCTTGTCACAAGTATTGAGGCCACTTTGATTTTGATGTATACGTAGGTTCAAATGACTTTTTGATGCATAAATTATTTGCTGAATTGTACACTTCGTTAGTTTAGCCATTTTCACTTTCATGTGTGTGAAACACGGGATCGTCCCCTTGGTGTGGTCTGACGTGAACATCAATAATTAGTGTTCTTGAGGGCCCGGAGCACGGTATGTCTGTTACAGAGAAATTATAAGTAGAGAAACCCAAATCGCTGATATTTTAAAATATCTATATTTCCACTGTCTGGTTTGCGATAGGCCTATTTATGCTAAAGTGTCATTTTATTTCTGCTTGCAAATAGTACATGAATTCGTTAACGTTCGTTTCTATTCTTATGTATAACTGTTAACAATATTTGGTGAGTAGATAATAGTGCTTCCGTGTAGTAGCCTTTGACGTCCATAGAACTCTGCCGGTGCTGTCACCGTCTAACGATTTGGCTGTTATACTTTACAGGGGGCGTGATTATATGATTTTGGCAGCGATGCTGCGATACTGCCATATATCGAACAGCAATGTTGTTGTGGACGAGATTCTTTTTTTTTTTTAAACTGTGCCCGTTTTGTTCTGTTTACTGTGTTTTGTACTTTTCGTAGTTTTATATGACAGAACACCAGCGACGTTATATGACTACAATTTTGCTTTAATTTATTGATCTTTGAGTTGCTAGGTATTAGTGAGTAAACTTCTGTTGTTAATTTTGTCATTGCTCCTATAATGTTTTGGTTATGAATATTTACCCCTTATTTAAATTTATAATGTCAATAAAAGTTTAAGAATACGGTATGTTTTTGTTTATGATCAGTTTCTTCGTTTAATGTACTTTTTTGGTAGTTATGTGAATGCGTATAAATTTCTGTTGTCCAAGATATTCACGGTTAATGTCTTCGTAATTATGTATGATATTTGCATTGGTCATTCCGTCTGGTCTTTGTGGTTTTCTATTTTCATGTGTTTGAGGAATGTGGATGAATCTGTAATAGCGTTTCTGGTGTGTTTTCGGTATCTAATTCCGAAATTTCTTTCTGTTTATCCTGTATAAGGTTTATCGCAATCTCGATGCTTATTTTGCATATGCCTGAATTGTGTGGACTAGCAATTTTGTCTTCCGTGAGTGAACTTGTGTTATTATATTTTATTTTGTTTGGTAGGTTAATCTTACTCCTGTAGCTTTTGGTAACGCATTTAATTTGGGCTATAGTAATTTTCTGTGCTATATATTGCAGAACTGCTAGATCCTTTTGTGTTACGCATTCTTCTAGCGATAGGTTGGTCAGACTGTTGATCATTGTATGGAATTATTCGTGTTTATGTGCTTTGGGATGACGTGATTTTGTACGTATGATGTCTATCATTGTGTATGGTTGTAACAGCACTACTAAATGGACTGTGTCTGTCAGTACAGCCTAACGGTCTTGCATCCACACCGTGAATTTGTAGATTTAATGGTTGGCAAAGATTTCTCCCATTTTCCCCTGATTAGTCAGAACGATCAAGGATGATGATACGTCATTTATTTTTTTTCATGTCACACTGCTGTAACCTAAGTGTAAAAAAATGTCTGCCAGTTGGGGAGGGGGATGGAAGGTACTGAAACTTACCTAAGGCTTTGGGTTCGTTTCCTTTCATTTTTCTTATTTAAATAATGTGTATGGAAGTATTATCGCCTCAGTAATGTAGTGAACCATCAGTGCAATTAAATGAATGGGTGACATAGAATGACAGTGTTTGTTTGTGACTAGTTTTATAGTTGGGTGCAAATAATAATTTCAATGTAAATCTTTATTCATATAACCGAGTATGCGTGGGAGATGTTTACATTAGACTGCGCGAAAGGACGTACGTCCGAGATGAAAGCGGAGGGGCCCGTGACAGTATTTTCTCGGAGGGTACGTCCAGCTCGACCCGTGAGTCACAGAAGCACACGGCGGCGTCCGGCGCCTTTCATGTTTGACTGACTGAAATCTTGGGAGACCAGGTTAGCGGCCGGCTGGCCACAGGGTATCGTCTTGAGCCTTTCGTCAAACTGCGGGAAGTATTGCACGGCTCGGGCGGTGCCGGCCATTTACGAGTTCAAGATGTCGCGTTCGACTCTGTGGCGTCCACTTAATATATCGTGCTGGGGAGAAGAGCATTGTCTGTTTCGTGGAGAATTTTTTGCCAGACATGCTGGCGTCGGACTAGCGTGGAGAATAAAGCTTCCCAAAACATTTCTGACACGGGACGATCTCCTCGAGCACGACAAAATATTGCAGCACAACAGGTGGACCGCCATTGACACCAGAGCACGTTGTGTGGGTGTGCATAGTTTTTGGGGGCAAGCTTCCTTATTTGGAGATATCTGGTGTGGTGTTATAATTACGCCATTGACGTGATTTAGGCGCTTCACTTGACAACTGGAGACTATAATTTTTTTGCGACGCTCCTCGTGTAGCGATGGCCTTGAGAAGAGAAGCAGGAGAGGATATTTCTTGGCATTGGGGAATATCCGTGCGAGAGTACGGTCTTGCTTATCAGCGGACGCCAGCTGGGATTCTCACCTCAAGTGATTGGAAGAGTACACGGTAGCAGTTTTAACACTTACAAATGTACGAGCAGGCTTCTTATCACACATTCAACAATACATTGATAACTATATCTGCTGTAAACGCACATTAGGGGATGTTCCTTGAGAAGTTATGCTTCACTTAACCATGTACATCCGATCTGAAGTACTTATATTTCAGGCAGGATATGTCGTACCGAATTGTCATCTAGAGATTCACATTTACCGTCAGTTCAAGGTATTACCGTCAGGTAGCGTTTACGTTACGATTAATTTGTGGGAGGCGTCGTGTTAACTTGACCGGCCACTGCCAATAACTTTTCCAGCGGCCCGTTTCCATCCGCGACAGTCAATTTTGATTTGTTTTATATATCATTTTAACCAGTTTCAGTTCTGTGTTTTCATGTTTCATATCGTGATAAAGTAGGTCTGACGAGAGAAATTACTCATTTCAGTACCTAATTCTACCTGATCATTTATGAATTTATTAATTTTCTTGTGAGCTGAGGAGACTTTAAGAGAGCAGTTACACTGAAATTCCCAACTTAAGGCCACTCCTGGGTGCCATAGTTTGATCATTAGCGATGTGAAGTGTGTTAAGCGAATTTTATTAGTGATAAACCTTAAGGATTGTTCCCTCATGAGAAGGAGATTCTGAGAGAGGTATTCCAGTAATGTAAATTGAACTTTACCTTTCACTACTTTCAAACTACCATGGGGATTTTGTAGGGTACCTGTCACTTGCATTAGCTTTGATTCGTTGAGACAGGTAGCACTTACGGACTGCCTTCTCCAACTCTGCATGGGCCTCATTGGACACTGATTTAAATGTAAAACAGTAAATTTCTCAGGAACTGCAGCGGCCAGAAAGGATCTCTCAATCTCGCTGGGTGTACACAACAGTGTACCAGTCATAGCTTCGTAAAATCATAGGGAGAAGGAACCCACATACGGTATGTGGCCTTGCATCTGGCTGAAATGATCAGTTACGCCAAGATGAGCTTGTGAAATGTGTCAAATGAAGAGGAAATATGAAAATATGAAAAAAAGTGGCAGCACTTCTCTTCGACGCCAAATAGTGCATTATCAGTACTAAGTGACTTCCATTGTCAAATAATGATCGAAGAGCAGGTAACTTCGTTTGTCATAACGTGACATTTCACTTCGTACAGAGCATGTAGCTATGAAAGAAATGTGTATGTACGTGTGCGAGTGTGTTAAATCTGTGGGTAGAAGTCGGTCATATGCAGCCCAGAAGCTGTTACTGGGCATAACGAGGTAGTGTTGATTCGAAGCTGGAACACTGCAGTCGGTGTTGAACTGTCTTTGTAGAGCGTTCGATGATATCTTCTGTGGATTGCACTGATTGTACATATTTCATTGCATCGACTAAACACCAAAATCTGCAATCGATACGTTGAACGCTGTCATCAGCTTGCTGTGAAGAAAAGGTATGCTTTTCGGAGGAATCCTGCTTCAACGTGATGTGTAGTGATGCATGCAGACGAGTTAGACCCTATTCCTATGACCACTATCCGGCAGCCTGCAACATAGCGCGCAAACTCCAAAGTAATGGTTTGGAGTGACACTGGTCTCGTCATGAGATGTAAATTCATCTGAACATCAGTAGCTACATCAGATTGGTGTAGGAGATGGAGATACTGCCCCTCCTTCAAACAAACAGCAGCAAAAAACTTTTGACATAAAACAGAGTAGACTATATAAATGTCAGACGAATTTAATATTTAATATGTCTTTATACTTTAAGCTTGATTTCCTGTATCTTCCGTAATGAAGTGAGAGATGTACTTCTAAATCTCTTGGGTTCTCGCCTATTTTTTGGCGTACCTACAACTGGGATATCATTCTGGAAATCGAAAGTTATAATTTTACTACAGTGACATAGCGGACGAATGCTATAATTAACCCACTTTCTGAGATGTCATAAAAAACAACGAATGGCCAGTGGCACCTGCATTCCGCTGAACAATTTGTTTAAAGGTCACCTGTTATATACATTCCCATGTGGAACTTCGAACTTCGTACTTCCATCAAGTTTTTATCATTTTCGAACCAACAGTCCTCTAGAACGATATTAGAAAGATTTATGTGCAAATTTGTGTCTCAGTTTAAACGCACAGCTATCAGGTTCGAGACTAAAGTGTGACTCGTCAGAGAGCCAGTATAACTCCATTCAGTGTGATCACATTGACCTTACTCGGACGACGCAAAGTTAAGGGGATGCACAAAATGTGTTTAGGTAGAAGCTTAAAGATAGCCTCCACGAAACAATTTATGATTGTTCTGGTTGACATAAGTCGCCTTAGTACTGTATGCGATGCTCACTGTCGTGAAATTCCATTCTACCATCGACCCTAATTGATTGTACTTGTTTATAAGAATTCTCTCCTTATCTTCTTCGAATACTATCCATTGACTCAATACAATTGGCGTCACTCAGATTTAAGTTTTAGGACCATCCAACAGAAATTCATGGCCCATACTGCGAGTGAGGAGCTTCTACCTTACGAATGACCAGCCATATCACAGATATAGTGGATTGTATTGCTGAGCCATTGAACCAGCTCCACCTTTATGCTCCACTCCTATGGAATTATTCACTAGCACCAAAGAATCTGGGAACCCCAATAATTCATCATTTCACCCTATTCTTAGTCGTGTTTCAGGGAAATCAACTGCCTTTTTACTTCTCTTGTAGTAATATTGAATTATTTCTCTTTAACTAGTCCCAGTAAAAATATTTTCTTCTGCATGTATCAGGATGTGGTGACTGAGGTGATAATTAATTAAACAAAAATACGTAGTTAATACTCGGAATGTCTTCTGTCATACGTGATGAACACAAGAAAGAATACAGACACATAGAATATGTGATATTGTTTTCTTGTAGGAAATGGGTGTTGATTTAAAAATAGACATTTAAGCAGAAGTTACTGTTCAGGGTAAAACATACACCACTTACTAATCAATGACTGATTGCAGAGTGTAAAATTGTCACTTCGTAAAACTGATTTATTGCTACTGAAAAATACGCTTACAGCTTTTACAAAACTGATATAGAAACATTTTGTACTAATGTGTATGCCATATGTAATAAGTTTCAGTGTGTAATTCGACTCTTTTGTGAAGGAATAAACAGAATGTGCTACACAGGGAATCAAAGCACGTCTGTTGCTGATTGTAACTGCTGACATTTATTCTACACCTGCCATACTTATAAATTGAGTGGTATGATATGAATAAGCCGCTGTCAGAGCTACAGAGAGAATAAAGGAAATAAGTTGCTTTAAAATTGAAATGAAGCATAGAAATTTAAAGCTCTTTATTCAGATTTCACGACATACATACATACATATATTCTGCTGGCTAAAATACATTATACAACGTTTACATATACCCATTTAATTAAAAGGTAACATCTCTATGATTCTCAAATATTATATAAGTGTCACATATAATTCTTTCTTTTGAAGATAACATCTATATATTTTTGAAACAATGACATTCATAACATGCAAATATTACACATAGATAATAATTATTACATAGCGATGCCTTCAGAACACCTGAAATCATTACAATGGTGATTTTACTCACAAAAAACAAAGAAAATAATAATAAAGGATGAAATACCGGTAGGCCTCGTTTAAATTCTGTTTAGAACGTAGCGTTCGTTTACAGATAGGACATTTTAGTTAACTTTATAATATCCTTTTTAATATCCTGCAATAGGAGAGATGAGTGTTTTCATATAGAAAGCTGTAACAGAATAGATGAGTAGATATTATCTGCTTCGCCGACATGCTTCGTATTAATGCATTCAAATAATTCTAAAAATGTACAAATATATACCGATATTTATAACAGACAATAAAAATAAGACATTTATAATTAACGAAAAGTATTTATGCTTGCAAAACTACTCAATGTTCTTACTGAATTATTGTATCAAAAAAATGACATGAGTGAAGACGGTGTAAGTCAGTTCTTTTTTGTATATGACTTATAAATAATCTGTCATAGATTCGTTAATTACATAATACGGGATCAGATGTTTGTAATTAGGCTTCAGCAAAAATTAGCATCCAGAAATAAATATTTGCATGGCATTATCTGACGAAATACAGTAGTTTTTCTTAGTTCTCTTGAAACATTCCATCTGAATTATACATGTACAAAAATAAAAAGTGGATTAATACTGTATGCTCTTTCTCAATCCTACACTTCTTCTCGCTATTCAATTTGCGCTACATTTCTCATAGAATTCTTTCATTGTGCGTTAGGACAAGGTCATGGTCCTTCCTCTGAGGTAATAACTTCACAATCCTGGAGGAAACTGTACTCATATCCAAACATGGCATACAGATCGATCTTATTTCTACAAAGATATTGTCGTTTGCACCAAATATACGCCTACAGTATAATTACTGCAAAATTCCTCATGATAATATATATATACATATACATATGTTAGTTTTATGCACCATTGTTACAGGATTAAATGGCATCTTCGCACATTTATATTGCGAGTCACATCTACAGATATACATAAATAGAATATTTAATACTATTTTAAAAGCATTACAAAATATTTCAGAACCGCAAGCCAATAACTTAATTCAGTCATCTACGACATATACGAAATTTTTTTTCAATTCTAGTCTACGTCTAAATATCTTTATTACTATGAGACTATCATAATATATGTATTTTTCTTACACATAAAATCTATATGCATATGTAAACAGAATATTAAATCCTGTATGATATATATGTATATTTGGATAACAAACCATAAAATATTTCAAACATAATTTCCATTTATGGAATCCCATCAGTTAATAAATAGATTTATTCAGAGAACTTTTCTACTTCTACACATTCATTTTGTTTTTATTTATTTATTTGTTTCTGGGATTGTCCATAATAATATATAGATTAATATGCATGACACCTTAGCTATACATGGGTTCTGGGACATATAAATAGAACATTCAGCTATGTGATATACTTTTCTACTGTGTGGCTTTACCACATCATAAACATTTCCTAACTTTAACCACTTACAATAATAGATCAGTTAAACAGATATCTTTGTGTAATATTTTTGTTATGTACATATGTACGTTATGTAGCAGCTCTCTTAACGAATAAAAGAAACGTAACTTGCGTTACGATACAAATAGCTTCAGTGAGAATCAGGTTATCACTGAAGAACACAGAGAAAAAGAAAATTTCAAAAGTTCAGTATTTACTTTCAATGGGTGACACTAATGTTATCTGCGCATGACACTGGAAATGGGAAAAAAATGATGTGTTATGTGTCGACCACATATTAACTTGTAGAATACGTGGAAACAGCAAATGGAGGTGATGTCGATTGGCACTTAAGGATGATAGTGCCATCACATTCGGTTACTTTCTCTTGGTTTAAAGTTGTTCACTGTTATATTTACAGTACTTTGATGCAAACATTTACTTGAAAGGTCATGATTCTGAGAGGCGTACAAAAGGTGTAAGAGGCCGCCTTTTATTCTTGATAGGACAAATCTTAGTCGGTAGACGCCGCTGGCTACAGCCACCTTACGGATGAGAGGACAGCATGCCCACGTTCGAAGGTGACCGGTGGCATTCACTGAAACAGATAATGCCAGAGGTTAGGTTCGCAGTTATTCACAAAAATTCACTATAAAATTAGCCCAGAAAATATTCCGTGTCCTCAAAGACAGACAATTCAACTTACATCATTCAAAACTGCGACAGATGAAATTGTTGCTACTGTTAAGGTGCTTGAAATACTTTCCAGGCCAATTTTATTTTGTCCATTCTATATAAAGACTTACGAACGTAACATCAGACTTAATATAAAATATCGTACAATTCGTAATGCCTTTTACCGTGGGCTGGATCGTCTTGTAACCACTGAATAGGTAATGCTTCGAATGTACACACAAATTAACAAATAAACTGTGCAGGATGATTTCGTGATGATGGTACAAATTGTCATGGATGGTAGATTAGGGTAAATGTATCAATTTGGGGCAAGAGATCCTGGTCCGGAAATGACCGAGTCTGAAGTTGTAAGCGAAAATCGTTCTGTTGCCTCCGACAGTGGATCTCTTCTACTGCAAGCTTACTGCTTTCCATATTTTTGGAGAGGGCAGTACGGACTAGAACAATAAAACCTGTCTACAAAAACAGGCTATAAAACAGACATCTTAAGAGCCATGAGCACTTCTTTAGTAAAAGAGATGTGTTTCACAATAGCAAAGGTGAACGAGTGTTCATAGCTTTTCTGGTCATGTTTACTGGACTTTTTCGCTTGTTTTGATGCGTACCACCACCTCCAAAATATGTAAGCAAAGGGCTTCCAGCGGAGTATGTCCACACTCGGATGTAGCGGAACGATTTTCGCTTATAACGTTCGACTCGATCGTTTCCTGAGCAGGGTCCCAGACCTCAGATTGATACATTTACTCTACAAGTTTTTAACATCGTAACTGAATCCTTACGCAAAATTTGCAATCAAATAAGTCTAAAAATGCATAAATACGTATCGATATTTATAACAGGCAATAAAAATAAGTCATGTATAATTAATGAAAAGTATTTATGCCTGAAAAACTACTCAATGTTCGCTACTTTAAAGTTATAAAAGAACTGAGTGGGAGAGTACTTTGGTGACCAACAAAAGTGCTTCAGACATGGTGCTTGGCGTCTATATTTTTCGGGTGAAGATAAGCAGTCGGTGCCCACACAACTACCGAGATCTGAGCATTGAGCATCTTAAAAGACTATAAGATAGCTACTATGGACTCGCTGATAAAACAAAGTAAGCATCATACGTGATGGAGCTAATTCCGACTGATGTTATTCAACGTCGCAGATATGGTAAACATGAAACTTCAGATAAAATCAGGCGTCAGGGCAGTGGACACTATCGTTTGCCTGACGGAAAGGGTAAGCACTTAAAGGTATGTAGAGGAAATTTATACAATAGCTTTCCACATTTCTCACAAAGCGGTTAAAGTTCTCACTGAGTAAAGAAAATAGCAGACATGACCCATGTTGTAGCACGAGGAGGTAACAAACCTTTTAAACTGAGTGAAGAATTAAGGTTATCTAGTAAAGAGAACATCGAATTATTTCCATTGGTAGGAGTTCATCACAGCCGAAAAAGGTGCAGTAAGAAGTTTTTGAGCCCTAATTTGAGCATAAACAGAATGTTGATGGTTACAAGGAGAAAAACGTTGGTACTGGCATCACCTGCAGGGATTACTAGAGCATATTCACAAAAGAATATTCTCATCTACGCCTTGGGAGGCCAAGAACAAATATTTGTTCACGTTGTGAGCAGTTAAGCTCTCAGATGAAAACTACTTCAAATTCCGACAAAGGAATATTTAAAACACAACTGATACTTCATCATCGTCGAGAATAACAGGCACAAGAACACATGAGAAACGACATACTTGAATGTTAGATACCGTGAAATAACAAACTTGTTATTGCAGTGAACATACAGCAAATAATATTTCTACAACAATGACGCATTCACAGACGTTTTATTCTAGGCAGCTGTCCATCTATAACATTTGCCTCCATGAGTGTAGTACAGTCAATAGCTACATTTGTCTTTGGACTGAGACTACTGTTGGTAGAGAAGGAAATGAAATGGGTTCGGTATTGTTACCATTATTAAGCAACTACTTTGGAGAACAGACTCATTTGAAGCTTTGGCGCGACAACTGCGTCGGTCAAAATAAGAGTCTGACGACCCTAATGACAACTATATTTCTCGTAGCAACTCACAAAATTCAGACTCTTTAGTTCGTTTGGGTTTGCTGTTTTGGAGAAAATGAAGGCAGTCATGAAGACTTACGTACCAGAAGACGTCAAGAAGATGACAGAAATTTCAACGTCATAAACATATTGAGACTGCAACAATCGACAGGACTGATATCAAGGACATCCCTTCAGTGAGTCCACAGATGCTCAGTATCACTAAAATGAAGATCAGTGATATACCCCAGATCTATGTTGAGGATGGACTTCAAGAACGTAACTTGATAAAATTAAAGGAATCTCACAATCACCTCAGACCTTGGGAAGACGTTCGTGTTTTTGTAAAGGTGTTAAATGTACATATTACTGCAGCAATGGTATATCTGAAATTCAGAGAAGCAGGGAAAATAATCTTGAAAAACTGGAAAAACTTGAAAATATTGTATGCCCCCATACATTCCAGAAGAAGCATAAGGCTTTTCTCTGGACGTTATTAATAACGCAAGCTAATGCTAAAGACTATTGTTTAAGTAGAATATGATCAAAAGTATCCGGAGACCCCCAAAAACATACGTTTTTCATATTAGGTGCAATATGCTGCCTCCTGCTGCCAGGTACTCCATATCAGAGACCCCAGTAGTCATTAGACATCGTGAAAGAGCAGAATGGGGCGCTCCACAGAACTCACGGATTTCGAACTTGGTCAGGTGATTGGATGTCACTTGTGTCATATGTCTGCACGCGAGATTTTCACACTCCTAAACATCCCTAGGTTCCCTGTTTCCGATGTGGTAGTGAAGTGAAAACATGAAGGGACACGTACAGCACAGAAGCGTACATGCCGACCTCGTCTGTTGACTGACACAGACCGCCAACAGTTGACGAGGGTCGTAATGTGCAATAGGCAGACATGTACAAAGGATTTCCACACTGCATCAGGATCGACTGCAAGTATTATGACAGTTAGGTGGGAGATGAGAAAACTTGGATTTCATGGTCGAGCGTCTGCTCATAAGCCACACATCACGCCAGTAAATGCTAAACGACGTCTTGCTTGGTGTAAGGAGCGTAAACATTGGACGATTGAACAGTGTAAAAACCTTGTGTGGAGTGACGAAGTACAGTACACAATGTGGCGATCTGATGGCAGGGTGTGGGTATGGCGAATGCCAGGTGAACGTCATCTTCCAGCATATGTAGTGCCAACAGTAAAATTCGGAGGCGGTGGTGTTAGGTGTGGTCGTGTTTTTCATGGATGGGGCTTGCACACTTTGTTGTTTTGCGTGGTACAATCACTGCACAGGCTTACATTGATGTTTTAAGCATCTTCTTGCTTCTCCCTGTTGAAGAGCAATTCGGGGATGGTGATTGCATCTTTAAACACGATCGAGCACCTGTTCATAATGCACGGCCTGTGGTGGAGTGGTTATACGACAATAACATCCCTGTAATGGACTGACCTGTACAAAGTCCTGACCTGAATCCTATAGAACACCTTCGGGATGTTTAGGAACGCTGAATTTGTGCCAGGCCTCACCGACCGACATCGATACCTTTCCTCAGTGCAGCACTCCGTAAAGAATGGGCTGCCATTTCCCAAGAAACCTTCCAGCACCTGATTGAACATATGCCTACGAGATTGGAGGCTGTCATCAAGGTTAAGGGTGCGCCAAGACCATGTTGAATTCCAGCATTACTGAGCGAGGGCACCACAAACTTGTAAGTCGTTTTCAGCCAGGTGTCCGAATACTTTTGATCAGGCAGTGTACGTTGAAACACAGAATATGAGTGGAAGGGGGTACAGTACACGAAACTGAAGAGAAATTAAATAATACTGTCACAACTTCAGAACCTTATGCTCACCACACATATGATATACAAATCTGGCATATCCTGCTGGTGCGTGAATGGTGTTATCACTTCACAATCCGGTTGGAAAAACTTATCCACAAAATTCAACCGTATTTAGTCATTAGCATTAATAGTCAGTTCTGGATACACCACAAGTTTGGCAATATTGTGACTCTCATTCAACAAAACTTCCCAAACATCATATATGTGACAGTAAAAGAAAGAGTACTGCGGAGCTCTAATAGGAAAGAAATCCACAGACATCTCCAGAATCCCATAGTCACGAAGCACGTCACTGCTGGTTAGTATACATGTGAATAGTCATAAGACGCCTGAAGGGAACTAATCTTGGTAGCAGTTAACCAACTAAACGCGAGAATGATAAGAATTCACATACAATAAATCAAAATTTCCGGTGAAGCTACGTAATACACATACGAAGTCTCCGGATTTGGCTAAATGGTGTAGATTCCTGCAAGGGTAAGTACTCTAAAGGCTACAGATATCTTAAAAATTGAGTCTAGATGATCAGTTACAAACAAGCGTTACCCTATCAGTCAATTTTCAGGAAAGATTTTCTGATAACAAAACTGTCTCAGAAATTTCAGTGAGAACAATAGTGCTTTAGCAAACGTAATGGGATATTCACCAAAAATTTTCTCAATGAAACGGAGAATAAGTTTTAACCTCGAATAAGTTTGTGTTAATGAATATGCCTGTAATCAGCCTCATCTATTAGACGGAGCTCGTGCAAGACAACTTTACTTGGAAGTCGCTTGACCAGTGTCGGCGAATAAATACGGTATTCCAGTGCCTGTGTTGTTCCGAGTTACGATGCAGTGTTCCCTCGGACACGCATTATAAATAACACAGGCCCTGTAATACCGTATTTTTGGGATATAATGTTATATTGATGATCTTCAGACCCGTTTGTAACTTTCAGAAGTGGTATTTTAATAATATACCCTACATGAATGTCTCACATCTACTTTTCAGTACCTTTTTCTTATTTTCTACAAATCATGATTTGGGCACTTGGACCCGTATAAAACTAAAAGCATCATTTATTAAATGCCATAGACAGTTGAAAGAATTCAACACATAAATAAATACCGGAGGAGAGAGATCTTCAGACCCGTTTGTAACTTTCAGAAGTGGTATTTTAATAATATACCCTACATGAATGTCTCTCATCTACTTTTCAGTACCTTTTTCTTATTTTCTACAAATCATGATTTGGGCACTTGGACCCGTATAAAACTAAAAGCATCATTTATTAAATGCCATAGACAGTTGAAAGAATTCAACACATAAATAAATACCGGAGGAGAGAGAAATATGTCTACTTTTATTTGATGATACTTCAACTCTCTCTGAGCAAAAACCAGAAAATGTGCAATTATATAATCATACACGTTTCGTCTTTTTAGTAAAAATAGTCGCCGGTGCTGGTACTCTGTTTTCGATTTCAGGAAGTGTCGTCTGCTTGCACGTTGCTGAGGTATTCCTCCATTTTGCACTGACGTTTTCCGCCGAGTCTCATATTGGTTTAAGCCCTACACATTTCTTTATGTGAAACTGACGCAGCAGGGAACCACAACTATTTTTTGCGACCTCCGGACATCATCATAGTGATCCTGGTCAATCGTGTGACAAATTTAGTTAACTAAAAGTACACGACCTCAGAGTTTGCCAGTAACTACTGTTACTGCTGTAGTCAGTCACGCGTATTATCAAGAAATGTGTAACGCTGCAAAACAACGTGAGAGTAGGCAAGAAACGTCAGTGCCAAAATTGTGCAAATATGAAATACGACACAATACAGCACAAATGATGTTCGTTTGCATACTCCTGACTAAACGTGTCTCTGAACAACAGAATGGCTCTATATTTTGTCGTATTTCACGTCAAGAAATGTGTAGTGCTGCGAACAAACCTGAGCGTGGTCAAAACACATCAGTTCCAAACGAAGGAGTGCCCCAAAAATATGCAAACAAACAACATTTCCTGATGCAACTCAAAATCTGTTTTAAAATACCACCATTGGCCTTGTTTTACAAAGCGCACATTTTATTGTTGTTGCAAAGATGGAATTTAAATACCAGTAATAACCGTAAATGCAACTACGGAGGCTATTTACACTTTTCATTACAGAGACTTACACAAAGTGAAACAGAAATATGAAGATAATGTCAGGGGAATTGTGGATATCGATAAAAGAAAAAATTCTTAGTCAAACAGCCTATATATTCTGGAGCTACGAGCATGTGTGTCTTATGCATCATGTTAGATAAGCTACATTATGCTACAAATAAATACAGTTATTTATTTCAGTAAGCCAAACAAATAGACTGCTGCTAATTTGTACACCATGGGTCTCCAGATAAATTTTTGCTACATTCATAATGACGTCGATGATGACGAAACGCTAAATTCAAAAGTTACATCCTGCTCTTTAAAGGACAGCTTAGAAACTGTTCAAAGTGTCTACCTCGACTCTAATTACGTTCATTATATCATCACGTTTGTGACATCACATAGAGGTATGCATTTAATTTACTCTAAAGTAACGATTATTAGCATGACCTTTATCTCTGAGTAATGAACAGGGATGGAACGTATTGCTCGCTATACTCCTCATCGTGTGAACAAAATCAGGAATCACCGTAACAGATGCTTGCTCGAAACGGCCTCTGCAAGCTCAATGTACTACCGTTGTTTCTCGTTTATATGCACAGATAGGGCAGACGGAAAGGCATCGCCACTTTTCTCAGATACGTAAACAAAAAAAAGTCAGATTTAAGGTGTGTTATGAAAGTTACTGATGTACTGCCTGTCTACAATATCTTTACAGGCGACACACACTAGAACTAACTGCGTGTGATCTGAAGTGTCCGGTGTGGCCGAGCGGTTCTAGACGCTACAGTCTGGAATCGCGCGACCGCTACCGTCACAGGTTCGAATCCTGCTTCGGGCATGGATGTGTGTGATGTCCTTGGGTTAGTTAGGTTTTAGTAGTTCTTGTATCTCTTTGATATACATTGAAGCGCCAAAGAAACTGGTATAAGCATGCGTATTCAAATACAGAGATAAGTAAACAGGTAGAATACGGCGTTGCGGTCGGCAACCCCTGTATAACACAGCAAATGTCTGATGCAGTTGTTGGATCGGTTACTGCTGCTACAATGGCAGGTTATCAAGCTTTATGTGACTTTGAACGTGGTGTTATAGTCGGAACACTAGCGATAGGACACAGCATCTCCGAGGTAGCGATGAAGTGGCGATTTTCCCGTACGACCATTTGACGAGTGTACCGTGAATATCAGGAATCCGGTAAAACATCAGATCTCCTACATCGCTGCGGCAGGAAAAAGGTCCTGCAAGAACGGGACCAACGACGACCTAAGAGAATCGTTTAACGTGACAGAAGGGCAACCCTTCTGCACATTGCTCCAGATTTCAATAATGAGCCATCAGCAAGTGTCAGCATGCGAACCATTTATCGATATGAGTTTCGGAGCCGAAGGCCCACTCGTGTACCCTTCATGACTGCACGACACAAAGTTTTACACCCCGCCTAGGCCCGTCAACACTGACATTGGACTGTTGATGACTGGAAAAATGTGGCCTGGTCGGACGAGTTTTATTTCAAATTGTATCGAGCGGACGGACGTGTACGGGTATAGAGACAACCTCATGAATCCATCGATCCTGCTTGCAAGCAAGGGACTGTTCAAGCTGGTGGAGGCTCTGTGATGGTGTGGGTCGTGTGCAATTGGAGAGATATGGGACCCCTGATACGTCTAGATACGACTCTGACAGGTGGCACAGACGAAAGCAACCTGTCTGATCACCTGCATCCATTCATGTCCATTGTGTATTCCGACTGACTTGGGCAATTCCGGCAGGACAATGAGACACCGCACACGCCCAAAATCGCTACAGAGTGGCTCCAGTCACACTCTTCTGAGTTTAGACGCTTCCACTGGTCACCAGACTTCTCAGACGTGAACATTATTGAGCATATCTGGGATGCCTTACAACGTGCTGTTCAGAAGACATCTCTACCCCTTCGTAAACTTACGGATTTAAGGACAGCCGTGCAGGATTTTTGGTGTCAGATCCCTCCAGCGCTATTTCAGACATTAGTCGAGTGCATGCCACGCCGTGTTGCGACACTTCTGCGTGGTCGCGGGGGTCCTGCACGATATCAGGCAAGTGTACCAGCTTTTTGGCTCCTCAGTGTAACTTGGTAATCTAACGTGATACAGACCCAACACGCCTTATAGTTATATTAGTAGACTGTCAGTTTCGTGAATCCGAACTGAATTTATTCAAAGAACTGCATTACGGAAGCCCCCAAAGCAGTTGTCATTACAACAGCTCCTAGGTTTTCTGTAATATCGTTCTTCAGATAGATTGAAACTTGGCAGCACTGACTGCTGAAAATGAATTTATATCATTAGGATTTATTTTAGCCTCCAACATTTTTAAATGTTTCAAATGGCTCTGATCACTGTGAAACTTAACTTCTGAGGTCATAAGTCCCGTAGAACTTAGAACTACTTAAACCTAACTAACTTAAGGACATGACACACATCCATGCCCGAGACAGGTTTCGAACCTGCGACCGTAGTGGTAGCGCGGTTCCAGACTGTAGCGCCTATAACAGCTCGGCCACCCCAGCCGGCCAACATTTTTACTTCCATATGTTTGAGATAACGGACTCCACATATGATCATCAATACTACTGTCACAGCTAAGTCATTAGGCTATTGTTGTAAAATACACCTTTGAACCTCCTCATAAAGCGAGTTTCTTATCTTTAAAATTAATTGAAATGTTTGCGTTTTTGCCAAATATTTGCGTATTTTTCAACTACACCTTGTCAAAGGTAATAGCGTAGTCTTTGAACAGTTATAGGTTAGTGTTAATATAACCACCAAGCAATCAATATACCGAATAGCATGAGCAGTATTGGTAATATCACGCTTTCTTACATGGTAAATTGATGGTTCTGTGCCCTCTTCTTTCGTCGCACCCTTATTTGATAGCCAGGCGTTCTTTATTGGCTTGGAATTCTATGTCATTTCTGGCTGCCAGCATATCACGTGGAAGATCTCTTGATTGCTTCATTTATTACTTACAATGATGTATGGTGTTAGGGAATGCCTTCGTGTCGGGGAAGGTGGAGACTGCGTTGTGTGACAGTGCTGCGCCTAGCAGAAATGTTCGTCAAACTGTGATAGAGAAGAATCTACTAGCTTATTGGCTTCATCGAGGAATTCCGGAAGTTTCTCAGTGACTGTGATGGTTGAGAATGTGAGTATGTCTGCATGTGCCTTGAACGTATCAGTTCGTTGCACTTAAATTGAATTCATCGTGTTTTTACCACAGTCAGATCAATATAAATAAAGATTTTTTACGTTCGTTTCGTCAGTGATGCAGACCATAAAGTAGTTAATAAATTCCATTAATTTCTTCCGTGACTGTCGAAAGAAATAACTAGATTAGTAAACAAAATCTCAGAGGCATTGGCCCTAATATCAATAGCACATATAACTTACGATCTTCCCGGTGGTCACCGAATCGAAAGCCTGTCATAGATTTTAGTACTGAAATAGAAACTCGAACTGTGTAGCACAGAGTATTTCCATTTTGGTCTTTTAGTGCATCATCTTGCTTTAGCGATACAATTACAGACGCCCGTGTTCATATTAGTCATTTTTAACGATACTTTAAAATCCAAATTACTCGTACTTATGTTACCTTATTACATGAGTACAAAAGCTGGTATTTTGCTTGCATTTCGCAGGTAGATTCTTCAGTAATATGAGGTCAAACAAAACCTTGCGCCACCTTTCATACATGGTTATAAAAGACTTTTCCAGACTTCGGGGCGTATCACAATATTCAGCATGAAGCATCCAAGTTTGCTCCTTCTGATCTTCTGCCTACCTTATAATACACAGGACATTTCTTTCTTTAATGCGTCTGCCTCTCCTCCCCCCTATACCACCCTTGAAAACTTTAGTCAAATTCAGTAAGAGTGACTGTGACAGAATCTGTTCGTGTCTTCTCTTTTGGCCGCCTATTTGTCTTACTGTTTCTTTTCTTTACTCACAGCATGCTTCACTCTGTATCATGAAACTTTTAATTTATCGTGTATGAAACGTTAATTCTTTACTGCTGCACAATGCAATTAGCAGGGTATTCGTATTGCAGGCTTACTGTTGTATTCGTATCGCGAATTAATTTTTTAACGACATTAATTTTTGCAAAATAAATCAAACAATTCTTACTGTATTATTTTTGGCTTCCATGGTCGTCGTTTCCTGCCACATTTAATAGATTTACAAAAGGATTGTAAATTATTTTCTGTAAATTTTGTCACTTTTAAGTTACGTACTATTACTACACCTAATATCCGCCTCAAGAGCCAAGATCGCTAACGTATGCCTGTGCTCTGGCGCTCGACTCAGAAGTAAGCTGGTTCGAATACTGGAGTGCATGAAATTTTCTACGCCAGTATTTGGCCAGCAATGGGAGGAGAGGTGGTGGCATAAGATTCCCGACCACCAGTATTTGCACCATTGTCCTGGATTAAAGTCCTACCTCTCCGCAGTGCCTCATGAAGTGAGAGCATGTGACACAGTTGATGGTCTCTCGTGATTGGGATGGGGACTTTAAGCTCGGGGCCCCTTTGGTGCTATTCGAGAAAAGTAGGCAATGTGCTGGCATCGGGTTTCATCTTCTCAGTTCTCATATCATCATCATCGCGTGACACTACAGTACACACGCATCGATTGCATTCTTCTACACTCAATAAATACACATACAAAGTAATTCTCATATATTCAAGAGACCAATGTGCAAGGAGGAAGAATAGCATTTCAGACAGGCAGTTGAACCACGGCCTGGGATATCCTAGCCAGCAATGTCATGCAACATTTACACTTTTACTTCATCTAATGAAGTTTTATGTTCTTTGCTTGATTTCTTCTCCACTTGTAAAAAAAATAAATAAGAAGCCCTCATCAAAAGGAGCTTGGTTCAGATTACATCCTTTGATGCACATTCCTTGCAGGGCTACAGAAAATACAAATATGAAAACCCGACGTGCCAAGAAGAAATTATCCGAACGGAATGGAAATCGGTAGCTATAATGTACATATACAGACAAACAAATTATTACTATTTTACACAAAATGGTTAATTTATTCAAGACAAAGATCTTCACAAATTGAGCAAGTCAATAAGGCATTGGTCCACATCTGGCCCTTAGGTCTTGGCATTAAGTGACAGAGTTACTGGATAACCTCCTGAGGGATATCGTGGAAAGTTCTGTCCAATTGAAGCGTTATATCTTCAAAATCCCGAACTGGTTGAAGGGCCCTGCTATAACGCTGCAAACGTTCTCAATTAGAGAGCGACACGGGGAGAATGATCATCAAGGTAGGGATTGGCAAGCACGACGACAAGCGTCAGAAACTCTCGCTCTGTGCGGGTGAACATTATCACGCTGGCCAGGATGGCATGCCAAGAAGGAAAGCAAAACAGGGCGTAAAATATCGTCGAAGTACCGATGTGCCGTAAGAGTGCCGCGCATGACAGCCACCGGAGGCCTGCCATAAAAAGAAATAGCACCCTCTGCCAAGCACTTAAATGTGAATTGCAGAGTAATCATGTAGATGTAGATCATTCTTGGTTGTTAGGCCGTGTGGCGGATGACAGTCATCTGGTATCTCACCGCTGTTCGGGGCGTCTCCAGACACGTCTACGGTCTGGAATTCCATTGACTTCAGCGATGACTCTCATTTCAAACTGGGCCCCGGAGAACCAGCTAATGCGTTGTAAATTAGGAAAATGAAACTGGGTTTTGAAACCCGCATCTCCAGAATACATTCCCACAAGTAAACTAAACGCATGTATTAGCCTAACAGTAAGACCATTGTCCTCTTTGTAGTCAAAGGATTGCACTAAAGAAAAGAAGAATTGCCTTGGAAAATCAGAAATTGTATATAAATCTCGCTGTTGCCATTTGTTCTTATTACACAGCTGGGCAGTATTATAGCAGTTCCATGTACGAGTCACAATAGAACATGAAAACAGTGCCACTGATAGTGATATAAGAAAACTATAAAAGTTTCAGATCAGTACGATTAAATAACGTAGTTGTCATATTCTGCTCCAGCTGCAATACTATACTTTCAGCGACCAGTTTTGGCTGTCGACTAATCGATGATCACTTTGTATGAAAATCCTTTCCTCCATGAGGGATACAGTAATCACAATTTCTGTTAATATTTAACAAAAAGTTTAACAGAATGTATATGAAGAACACACTTTATACATAAGGTCTCCAAATAATGACTGGTTTGACGCTGTTGCGAAAACCATTACATGTTGCTGTGAATAGACAAAACTGTTCACAATAGGAGTGACGATTACTTACATTACTCCAAAACCACTGATGGTTCTGTGGAATAGAAGGGGTAGGAAGTGATGCCCATTCACTTGTCATAAAGTAAAAGTATTTTTCTTCATTTATGTGGCCATAGTGGCTTAGTTGCTTTATAATTCTTGAAGGTGTTTTTGGTTCTGTCGATGCAAAACCACTAATGATTTTGTGGAACAGAATGCGTAGCAGGTGTTGTCCATTCACTTGTCATAAAGTAAAGTATTTTTCTTCATTTGTGTGGCAATGGTGGCGTAGTTGCTTTATAATTCTTGAAGGTACTTTTGGTTCTGTCGATGCAACTACAAAAATGTGTGATTTTTTTCACCAGGTGAGTTTCGCGATTGTTGACGTAAAGCATCATCAATGGTGGTGATTTTCGGTTGTTTTCTGGCTTACATCTGGAAATTCCGTCTGCTAGCACATCGTTGTTTTTATGCGTTAGACACTCATAATTTTGATTTTTAGTTGTTCTGCAGCACTATGTATTTTTGTGTTTTTTCACAACATACTTTTATGCGGACCACTGTATTCTGTTTCTTTTTGTGCTTCTAAGAAGCTTGTGCTTAGAAACACAAAAACAAAGAGATGTGCTATCAGACGGCATTCCCGATGTAAGTGAGAAATCAACCGAAAATCACCACCACTGATGATGCTTTATCTCAATAAAGCGAAACGCGTCTGGTGAAAAAAAAATCACGCATTTTTGTAGTTTCAACGACAGAACAAAAATACCCTCAAGAAAAACATTTTTAGCTACAAATAATAAAGAAACAGATGTTACCTTAACTGAGTCATTGCAGAAACAGTAGTTCTTTTGAACAATTCTGTGTCGGCGTATGAGTACCTAAGAATGTACCAGTGGGTAACGTTGAATTTATAACAGATACTCCGAGTTATTGGATCATGGAAGAAATATTTATGTAAAACAAATCTCAATACGTGCCGGGTCATTCAGGAAGAGGTGAGAAGGTAACGAGACTGGCTGGTCCAAACAGGTTGTGGAAATGAATGAAAATGCAACTGCAGGAGGAGGGGGGAGGAGAAGATTAGTATTTAAACCTCCCGTCGACAACGAGGTCATTAGTGACGGAGCACAAGCTCGGATTGGGGAAGGATGGGGAGGTAAATCGGCCGTGCCCTTTCAAAGGAACCATCTCGCCATTGGCCTGAAGCGATTTAGGGGAATCGTGGAAAATCTAAGTCAGGTTGGTCGGATGTGGATTTGAAAATGTAATTGGAGTCGCTGTTTGATTATAATACACTTATGCAGTTCGCTACGGTCGCAGGTTCGAATACTGCCTCGGGCATGGATGTGTGTGATGTTCTTAGGTTAGTTATGTTTAAGTAGTTCTAAGTTCTAGGGGACTGATGACCAGAGATGTTAAGTCCCATAGTGCTCAGAGCCATTTTTTTTAACTTATGCAGTTGCTGCACACCGCTGAGTATTACAATAAACGTAGACGAAAGAAATTAGAGTATTTCATTAGTAGGATATCGAAGTAGACAGGTTTGTTAGATAATTTTGTATTACCTGCGAGACTACGTCTATCCAAGTAGATAGTTGTTTGGTGCGTAACACCGGACTCAAAACAAACTTCAAAGATGCTGACAGGATTATAAAACGTATTCACATAGCATGCAGTGTCATGCTAGGTGGCAGAAGCAAATAGATATTGTTAACTTCACGACTGGAGTGTTATCTTGTTGGATAGTAATATTAGGAATGAGCGGAACGTATGCTATGGTTTAGGTCTGTACGTCATCCTTGTGCTACTGAAAACCCCTGAACTTCGTAAAAGACTTGATCACCTGTCATCAGCCAAGGTGACCACATGAAATCACGAGCAAGAAAGTTGAAACAGTGGACACTGGAATTTTAAAAACGAGGGCAGGTTTCATGTTCCTGTTTAGGTTTCCGTGGTTTTCTTGTTTTAAATTCTTGCAACGAAGACACGGTCGGTTCTTTCCCATGTTTGTTTAATCCGAGCTTATGATTGATCTCCAGTGACCTAGACGATGACAATACGTTAGCTTCTAAATGCATATGTAAACCCAGATGCGTATTTCGTACAGAATTTTTTCGAAATTACTCAATTAGCTTGTTGTAACATAATAAAGGCACGCGCATTAGGTGTACACTATGCTCCAGCATACATTTGGGTTTGTAGTACCGGACACAACGCTCTGCCTAAGCAAAATAATAATTAAGTAAAAATTACTGAAATCCAGTAATAGCAACAATAACTGTAATTCTAAATATTGAAGTAATATGTGCCTGTGTTGGTAAAGATTAGCAGTGCACGTAACAGAAACTTTCGCATAGAAACAGATGAAACCTGAATGGATTTCCCCTAATAAATAGCACATGAAGCAAGAAACGAAGCTCGGAAACGGAAGGAAGACACGCTTAATAAATTATTCCGGAATTGTAGAAATTGTATACAATTGTAGAATTGTGGAAATTGTAGAAAACTTTTAGGAAAAACAGATACCATGCAACAGCCTTTTGCGCCACAGAAGATAAGAAGGAAAAGAGAATATAAGTAAAAACGCAACAAAGCGAAAGTCTTATAGGGTACAGATATCTCTATAAAGAATGTAGAGAATGTGTGAGTTCGAAATGTTACTGGAAGAAGCCAGTGTGAAGGGCAAAACAAAACCTATAGACTGACGCAAAACAAAAGATGTGGCACCTTAATATAACATGCAGTTATAATGCTTAGTACTGGGAGGGACGACACGGCCTTCTGGACTACAGTGAAAGTTCTATCTCTTGCAGGTAAAAGCATGGTTACTTTTGAGAGCTTATGGTGGCCAATGGTATAATCTTTCTTCAGTGGAAACGACAGCACCACATCACTTCTGCGTGGAAACAAACTGAAGTCTTCTTTCTAGCAAAGAGCTGGCCATCGAGCTGGCGTTGTACGTTTCAGATTAATAACTCGACACTGGAGTACCAAAATCGCTGAACATGAACAAATTATTTGCGGAAGGTGACATCTGAGAAACAAAGCGTTCCTATGACTACCCTGCTGCCTTCACGTTAAGAACTCTTTTTTCAGTTGAGGTGGCAATACTAAGTGCCATATTTTTGTGGTTACACGAGACTGAAACTTCAATCATTTGTGAGAAATAGTTGTGAAAACTTCAACATAAAAAGAATTGCTCGAATGAATCCGATAGCAGAGGATGCATAGAGAAATGATTAAGATGGTAAAGAAACGGAGTACCGATAAGACTAGCTGTAATCGTACTTGTGTGACACGAAAAGTCATCGTTTACCCAATCACAATCAATAAATATCCATTAAACAAAAAGAAGAACGAAATGATGTGCCACTGTGATTTGTCGACGTCGAATAAATGCGTTTGTCACCTTTCGGCTTTTACAGCGCATGCTGATAAGACAGCGAGCATGGTCAGAAACGAGAATTGTTTTTGGCTTATCTCAGTGTACTGTTATGAGGGCACTAATGTTTCCGATGTATCTAAATTATTTGTTGGATAACATTTATAGCTCTATGAAGCTGTTCGCGGACGACTTACTTTATTTGGTCTAAAGTGGACGAAAATTGGAGTACGAATTGAAGTTCAGGGAAAACAAATGAAAACTTCGAGGCTTGGCTGACAAGAGAAATTTGTTAACATCGAATATAGATTTTAGTGTTATTAAGTCTTTTCTGAAAGTATTTGCATGGAGTATAGCTATGCATGGAAGTGAAAAACGGACGATAAACAGTTTAGAGAAGAAGATAATAGAAGATTTTGAAATGTGGTGCTACAAGATAGTGCTAAAGATCTGATGGGTAGATCACGTAATGAATGAGGAGGTACCGAATAGAACTGGGGAGAAAAGAAGTTTGTGGCACAGCCTGACTAGAAGAAAGGATCGGTTGACAGGACACAATCTCAGACACCGGGGGAACACCAATTTAGAATAGGAGGGAAGTGCGGGGGGTAAAAATCGTAGAATGAGACCGAGAGATGAATGCAGTACACAAATTCAGAACGATGTAAGTTCGAGTTGTTATTCGGAGATGAAGAGGCTTGCGCAGGGTAGAGTAGCATGGAGAACTGCATCAGACTACTCTTCGGACTGAATACCACAACGACAGTGTAGTTGTGTTCGAACCTTCGTACGAAGTCCTGAGAGACTTGCAGACAATGATCACGTGGTGCAGCGATTGACAGCCGAATTTGCATGTAAATAAAAGCATTGTAATGTGTGTAAATAGATGAATAGATCCGTTTTCGTTGGATTACGCGATCCGTAATCAGTCAAAACCTTAAATTATCTAGGATTTCTTTCCTGATTAATTTAAATGAATTTATCTATGAGAAATTGAGATGCTAAGCTCAGATTTTTCGGAAGATTCCCGAGGACGTATAGTCCAAGTAAGAAAAGATCACCCACAAGACCCTAACACATTCAACTATTGAGTATTGATCGGCAGTCTAGGCACCTTACCAAGATTTGTTTTGTCAGCTAGCGACTGTCTAGGGAATGATCAATGCAGCCATCGCAGATTTTGCAAGAGAGAAGAGGCATCGCAGAGAGCTATATTCACAACATTGCAACAGGCCACGTTCCAAAATAAGTGGAGACACATATTGATTCCTACAACATACACTTTCGTAATAAACACGACCATCTAATAAAACAGCCTATACAGAGGGATATCCACAGTATTTCTCCCCGTTACCACTCTTGAATGAGACTGAGAAAGAGAAAACTTTTAGTAGTACTGGGTATAGTTTCCAGAGTGTACACTGGGTGGTGGCTTGGAGCGTACAGATGTAGATTTACACTGTAGGCCATCAGAACTGCAACACCATGAAGGTGGCATACAACAAAAGTTAAAGTGATGTAAAGTGTACCACATGTTTGGCTATGCATATGATCAACATTTCAGTGAAACCGTACTAACGCCATATACACTTCGTACGTAATGAAAGATTACGGGGGGGTTTCTCATTCAGAAATGGCATTTAAATGTTGTTAGTTTGTGAGAAAATGGTGTTATGCCTAGTACAACAAAGAAATCGTCGAACAGCAGGTGACTGAATTTTACAAAATCGTGGTCTGTCGAGAGTGCAGTTTATTGTTCGGAGGTTCGGTGTGATACGACCGTTATTTTCTATATACATAAATGATCTGGCTGACATGGTAAACAGCAGTCTGTGGCTGTTTGATCATGATGCTGGATCACAACGTTGCAAAGCGATATGAAATGGAAAGAACATGTGAGGACTGTGGTAAGAAAGGTCAATGGTCGACTTCGGTTTATTGAGACAATTTTGGAAAAATGTGGTTCACCTGTAAAGGAGACCGCATATAGGACGGTAGATCGAGTTATTCTTGAGTACTGCTCGAGTGTTTGGGATCCGTACCAGTTCAGGTTAAACGAAAACAGTGAAGCAATTCAGAGACGTACCGTCAGGTTTGTTACTGGTAGGTTCGAACAACACAGGAACGCTATTGAGAAAATTTAGGGAATCGGCTTTTGAAGCTGACTTCAAAGTGATCCTACTGCCGCCACCATACATTTCGTGTAAGGACCACGAATATAAGAGATAAGAAATAGGGCTGAAACGGAGGCATATAGACAGTCTTTCCCCTCACTCTGTTTGCGAATGATACTGGAGAGGAAATGACTAGTAACGGTAGAGAGCACCCTCCGCCACGCACTGTATGTTATCTTGCGGAGTACGCATGTAGATGTAGGCGTAGAGTAGGTCATTTGATGCAGTATGGAAGGGTGTGGTGTCAGCAAACCACTCTCCCGGTCGTTAACAGTTTGCGTGACATAGACTAGCTACTTCTCGGCCAAGTAGCTCGTCAGCTGGCATTGGGAGACTAAGTGTACCTCGTTCCTGTCCTCCTAGCAACGAAAAATCCCCAGCTATTCCGGGAACCGAACCCGGGTCCTCCGCATGGCAGTCAGCAGCGCTGACCACTTAGCCACGGAGGCGTTCTCATCCAGACCATCCTCGACTCCATGCCTCGACTACAGGCACTCACTACAGCACGTTGAGGCCTCAAGTGCATTCTCATACTAAACCTTGTTTTAACTATAGCGATGTACACAATCTGTGCTGCAATTTTTACTAACCTTTCTGCGCATTACCCAAATATTTCACGAACTTTGTACTTTTTGAGACTTATTTTGACTGTTGCAACTTCATCCGTGAAGGTTTCCTCAGGATTATCACATAACCTAGATAGTATGCCAGTTTTTTTCCTTATTTCAATTTTTGCATACGACAGCAAAAACTTTGGGAATTTTGACATGTATAACATATGCTCGACGAAAGAAATGTTTTCTGATTTTGACTTATGATAGCGAAAGTGCACTAACACCGCGAACTACAAACATTAAAATGAAAACAGAATAGTAGTGTTTAGTCTCAATGCGCCCCTCTCAAGCGAAATTCGCTCGGCGTCTGAGAATGACCACAATCTCCTAGTTAATACTCGTGAGCTGTTGCGCACGTCAGCGAAAGTGGTTGTTAGCTTGTTTTTATCGGCTATTAACGTCCCATCGACAGCGAGGTCGTTAGAGGGTCGAGTGCTGAATCAGATTTAACAAGGTCGCTGCGCCAGCCGCCTCGTAGAATCTACTGAGCCACGTCACTTCGATTACAGTCCACTACACGCTGTGACAGAATATCAAAATGTTATTGTATTTTTCTCATTATACTTGTCACACTGTAATTCGTACGCCAAAGTTTTCTCTATATACTTTACACGCGCTGCTCTCTTAGTCGGTAACTGCTACACTTCGCTACTTAGACAGTTTACAACAGTGCACAGCATGATTACTTTCATCAGAGCTACGTTTGTTCATTTGAAATGTGCAGAACTTGCTACATCAACGTAAAAGTGTACCATCCATGATAGGTTTTGGTTAATGGGGTCTTAGTCGTAAGTAGGTCCACGACACTGTTACTCTCAGTATCCGAACCACACAAATTCTAGTGAAAGACTTTTCTGAGGTGAGAGCAGGATGTTAAAACAGTTCACCATTAATTAAGTTGTGATAAGCGCTCTCAGTGTTTCATCATAATAGAGAAAACATTAGCCGCCATATACAAGAATATCTAAGTATGTTATTTTTCTTTGAAATCAAACACAGGGAGTAAATGGCGCTTAACTATTCCGTTAATGAAGGAAACAACGTCTCAAATATAATCGGAGAAAGTGTATGTAATCATACGGTTCAAAAATGGTTCAAATGCGTCTGAGCCCTATGGGACTTAACTGCTGAGGTCATCAGTCCCCTAGAACTTAGAACTACTTAAACATAACTAACCTAAGGACATCACACTCATCCATGCCCGAGGCAGGATTCGAACCTGCGACCGTAGCGGTCGCGCGGTTCCAGACTGTAGCGACTAGAACGGCATGGCCAACAAGGCCGGCGTAATCATACGGTCTTCATTGATATGCTTCGATGATTTTCCCATTGAACGTTGAAAATATAACACTCTGTTCAGTGGTTGTTAGGATAATATCGACATGTCTCAGGAACTACTGTCAGTAACATAAAAATGACTTATGTTATGACAGTTTGACAAAAAGGTGGAGGACTGTCTCGTGAGGAACTCATTTGGCCAGAAAAGTCTGATAATGGTCCAGAACTTGTATCAGATCGATTCAAAGCATGTTTGGAGAATACAAGAATTCGACACATAAAAATCTCGGCGTATTTTCCTCAAGAAAATATGAGCGACAGGATTATGCGTGAATCAGATGGATTATGTCAACCCTATTTTGCAAGAAAGCGTCCTACATCGGCCGATTATATCGAAAACTTTTAATATTTCATCAACAGCCTCAAGCATGGAGCAACAGAGTTAGCTCCTTGCAAACCGATGTTCAGTCAGGAACAACATAATTTTGTTTCAAGTGTGGTTGATTTTTCATTTCTGACTAAAATCTCCCTAGATTATAAAAAAAAAAAATACAGGACAGAAAAAGACGTCGTCATGGTGGTGGCAAGTTCCTATTGAACCAAACTGAAGAGGACTTCGGTCCCTAGGCTGACATACTACTCAATCTAACTTAACGCTAAGGGCAACACACACAACCATGCCCGAGGGAGGACTCGAACCTCCGACGGGGGGAGCCGCGCGAAAGGGGCAAGGCGCTACCCCGAGCCGCGACGCCGTCATGCAAATGCTGATGAGGACGTACAAATACATTCTGGAAAATAGACGCTAAGATACAGCCGATTGAACAAACTTCCTGTAAGCAAAAGGCAGAACCAAGAGCAGTGTTAACCAAACATTTCAGTATTCAAGAAAGGTAGTAGGAGTAATCCACTTAATTACAGGCCCATATCATTAACGTCGATATGCTTCAGGATTCTAGAACATATATTGTGTTCGAACATTATGAATTACCTCGAAGAAAACGCACTATTGAAACACAGTAAACATGGGTTTACAAAACATCGTTCTTGTGATACACAACTATCTCTTGATTCGCAAGAAGTGTTGAGTGCTACTGACAAGAGATTTCAGATCGATTCTGGATTTCCAGAAGCCTTTTGACACTGTACGGCACAAACGGCTTATAGTAACATTTCGTGCTTATGGAATATCATCTTTGTTATGTGACTGGATTTGTGACTTCCTGTCAGTGAGATCATAGTTCGTAGTAATGGACGAAAGGTCATTGAATAAAACAGAAGTGATTTCTGCCGTTCCCAAGGGTAGTGTTATAGGCACTTTGCTGTTCCTTATCTACATAAACGATTTGGGAGACAATCCGAGTAGCCGTCTTAGGTTGTTTGCAGATGACACAGTCGTTTATCGACTAATATAGTCATCAGAAGATCAAAACAAGTTGCAAAATGATTTAGAAAAGATATGTGAATGGTGTGAAAATTGGTAGTTGATCCTAAATAATGAAAAGTGTGAGGTCATCCACATGAGCGCTAAAAGGAATCCGTTAAACATGGGTTACACGATAAATCAGTCAAATATAAATGCCGTTAATTCAACTAAATATCTAGGAATTACAATTACGAACAACTTAAATTGGAAGGAACACATAGAAAATGTTGTGGGGAAGGCTAACCAAAGACTGCGTTTTATTGGCAGGACACTTAGAAAATGTAACAGACCTACTAAGGAGACTGCGTACACTACGCTTGTCCGTCCTCTTTTAGAATACTGCTGCGCGGTGTGGAATCCTTACCAGATAGGACTAACGGAGTACATCGAAAAAGTTCAAAAGTTCAGCACGTTTTGTATTATTGCAAAATATGGGAGAGAGTGTCACAGAAATGATACAGGATTTGGGCTGGACATCATAAAAAGAAAGGCGTTTTTCGTTGCGACGGAATCTTCTCACGAAATTCCAATCACCAACTAGTATCTCCTCCGAATGCGGAAATATTTTGTTGACTCCGACCTACATTGGGAGAAACGATCACCACGATAAAATAAGGGACATCGGAGATCGTAGGGAAAGATACAGGCGGTCGTTCTTTCCGCGCGCTATACGAGACTGGAGTAATAGATAATTGTGGAGGTAGTTAGATGAACCCTCTGTCAGTCACGCAAATGTGATTTGCAGAGTATCCATGTAGATAAAGAATGTATTTTACAGTAAGCCAGGTACCGTAAAAAGTTATGAGTGTCATTTAAGTGTAAGACTTGGGCAAGTCTTGTTCAAAATACCTTACCATGCACATGTTGCTAGGAAGGAAATAGTCAAGAAAGAAGTTCAACTTATGTTGCATTGGGAATTACTGAACAAGCATTTAGTGAATTTATTAATCCCTTTGTTCTGGTACGGAAGTGTCACATTAGTGATGGACGCCCACTGGTAAAATGAAACAGTAGTGCGAGAGAGTGACCGCCCCAAAATATGCCCGAGTTACTGAGAAAATTCCGAGGCAGCAACTATCCTCACCTGATATAACGTGTGGATACTGGAATTTGCCTCTGGCAAAATAATCTCGTAAATATACGGAATTTTTATACGTGGGGGTATTCTATCAATACACAGTAGACCCATTTGGATTAAATAATTCTATATGTGCTTTTGTAAGAGTAATGGCTCATTTATTGGGGAAAGAAATGTTAGAGCAGATGACAGTTTAGGTAGACGATACACTGTTGGCCAATCCCACATTAGAAGAAAAGGTTAGTCTATGAAAGAAAGTGTTGTAAGAAATAGAAAAATGACTCATGAAGTTTAAGTTAGAGCATACCGAATGCGTTAAAGGTAAATTAAATTTCTTGGGCCATGAAATTTGCAGAGAGGGAATTTTACTTGATCCTTCCAAAGACTGCAGATTGAAGTACCTAAGAAAAAAAAGAAACTCATATCTATCTTTGTATTATTCTGTTCTACCGACATTTTGAGGGTGGTCAATCATTTGACGCACTGTGCCTACGTCTATTACTGAAAAATGATACGTGTTGGGTTTAGACAAAAGAATGCCAGTCCGTCTCTGGAGAACTGAAAACAGGCCAATAGATCATCTTCCACAGATTGGGAAGCCCATTTCTGTGTTTGTTGCCCGTATATGGAAGTCATTCGTTGCAATGAGCAGGGCATAATTATAGTATCTTGAAATTAGGGATCTAGCTATCGTATTTATTGTATAGAAGTTTGATCATTACCTGTTAGGTCACTAGCTATAATATACAAGCTTGCAAATGAAGTGGTGCAAAACTCATCAGGTGGGCGCTATATTTTCAGCTGCACAACCTTGGAATTAAACATATACAAGATAAGAACAGTCTTTTAAGACATGGGTTATCCATAAGTGACGAATTGCGCAAAGACTCAAGAATTCCTTTAACAAAGAGGGATGAAATACGTAATACTGCAATGCATGTAGTCAAAGAGGAAAGCTCCTTGAAGGAAGTCTGTAAGAATTCAAGGAGATAATACAATGATAGTAGAAAGCCATTTAGAGAAACCCAGTTAATCTAAGGTAGCCAAGTACTGTACACAACGGAATTTCATTCTGAAGGCAAAAGTTGAATTCACAAGGATGGAAGCTATGCTTCTCATCTCAGCATGTGGACTTGCTGATAGATTATGTGCAATTACGATATAGTCAATACCGAGATAAAAAATGCATCGCCAAGTTAAGTCAAAAAGTTGTTTTCAGGAATATGCATCGTAGAATAGCAAAGAGGCTGATTTCCCGTGTTGTATATAAGAAGATACATGCAGTAAATATATTGCAGGGGAATATGCATATTGCAGAACGAAGTGAACCCTTAGAGTTCCTGATCCCTTTTCCCCTCTAGAAGAGGGTGACTCATATTTTTATGTTAGTTGGTGCTTTTAATAAACAGTTTCAATCAACATACAAAATTTTGCCCAATAGAAAGTTCAAATGCCAAAGATATGGCAGACAACTGAAAGCAGACTAAAATGAGATTTTCACTCTGCAGCGGAGTGTGCGCTGATATGAAACTTCCTGGCAGATTAAAACTGTGGCGTGGCTCTACAACGCGGTGCGAACACTCACCAGCGCCAGTCACCCGCCCTGCACCGCGCTTCTGCAGTAGGCGACACCCGTCACCATCGCAGCCGCTGTAGCTGCACTGCTGCCCGCATTACCATGCGACGCGTCGCAGTGTGATTCTTGTTACACCCGCTGGCAACACTCGTCGAGTTTAAGAGTACTTAAAATATTTGTTAACTGCTGCTAACCAATTGTCAAAGATGGAGCTTACTGGAAAGGGACGTGTAAAAAAGTGAAACAGAAGCACTGCCTGATGACAATGGGGCAGAAGCAGATATTAAATGTAAGTTAGAATCTATTTTGGGTGATGAGTTATCGGAAAAAGAGAGGCAAGTTACCGTAATGATCGAAACCACTTCTGATGACGATATACTTGAAGCTCAAGTTCAGAAATATGTAGCAGAGTAGATGAAAGTGTCAGACAGTGACACAGAGTTACAGCCAAGTCAGATAATGCGAGAGAGTCCTTAGAAACCAGTTGTAACGCAAAGTTGAAAGTTAGGAAAGCCAGACTGAATCCCTTCGCTGTTTGCTAAAATAGAGTCCCAACAAATTGCAAAGTACAATTGATTCCGGCACTGTTGGTTTGAAAAATAAAAAGGAATCTACTCATAACGCACTAAGTGATGAATTAAAAATTAAATTTAAACACGGATTCTAGGATTTGAAAATAAAAGTTAGGCAACAGGTAACAAAATTGCTTAATGTTTATAAAAACGATGTTGATGAAGTTCGCAGTGGATTCAGAAGAGAGAATAAACAGCTAGAAAACACTATTTTTATAGGCAAGAAATCAGAACTTTGCTCTAGTCATTTGAAGAAATAGATACTAAAGTAAGCATTTCTCAAACAGAGTTCAGGTAAGTAAAATCTGATTTTCTTAATATATGTGACTAAACTGTAGGAAAGGTTTCTAAAAAAAGTATAAACAATAGATCTTCAAGGAGAGGATTTAAAGTAGAATAATGTCTGTACAACATTTTGCTTCTGTTGACGCAGCTTTTATCGGACGCCGACAATTTCTACGTTTAGGTCCAAATAAGCAAATACACCCATCACAGCTCTAGAATTATTCTGAAGGTGTGTTGTGAAATGTGTGGTTCAAACAAGAGAAAATCTCTCGAGTTGGAAGTCATTTGTCTGGAAATGTTTTGCGTTGATCAGCTGATGTCAGGATAAGATGCAAAAAACTATCTGAATTCAGATATGCTTTCCTGAGTGGGTACTGGTCACACAATAAAAGAAACGATGTACTGAGGGAATTTTGGTGTGGTAAAAAGTACATTCCAAGTAATGAAACTATTAAAGAATTCTCTACAAATTTGGTTTCTCTTCTGTCACAACTGACAGAAAAGATGAAACCGGAAATGATAATTATGGAGTCAGCAGGTAAACTGCCTTGCTATTCGAAGAAAAGGGTCATTCTTGCATCTATGGACAGTGTAGATAGACCCACTGAATTCTAGGAACGAGTAAAGAGAATGACAGCTAATGAAGAACAGGTACACACTAATAAAAGAGTTGCTGACACCAGTGTAAAAACAGAAATGGTCACGGGGGAAACGTAAACATATGGACCATACATGTTCGAAATATGAACTCAGACCCAAATTATCATGTCCGAGACAGAGGAAGAGAAGGAAGACGGACTCCACATTTTCACAGTTTTGACGAAAACAGAGAGAAAATGTACTGTTGAGACAAAATGGAAAGCAAAGTGCTTTCCTATCTGAAAACGTAAGTAATGAGGAAACCTAATTCCCGTCTATGAGGAAACTGGCTTTCACCAGGTGGAGACACTAGCACAGCTAGTATTTGACGAACAGACCAAAGTAAATCTGTATACACAAACTGATGACAGGGATGATGATTTAGTAGCAAATAACAGTGATGATAATTTGTTCAAACGTACTGTTTATCTAATAGAAAGCGTTTTGGACACACTAGAAAAGTGGGATACGCTTGAAAAGTCAAACAGTACCAATGAGAAGGAGCAGCAAATTAATTCATTCGCAGGAGGAAGTAACGAGGATGAGGTTAGACTTTATTTTTATGACAATGGTGGAAATCGGCAGGCTAAAATTCCTCTGAAGGAAGTAGATTGGAGTAGTTATTAGATGAAGGGCGTAGCAATTATAATGAGGTCGAGGTACCTATGAGCCGTGATAACTTGCAAAAGAATTAGAAGCAGACGATGATATATAAAAAAAATATGTGCAGGAATGCATTTGCTCAAAACTTTTAACTGACGTGCAGCAAACGTAAGTAGAAGAGATCATCAAGTGGTTTGATTTGAAACTGGTGGTTAGGCTAGAATCAGCAGCTAAAAATGTGTTTTGTGATGAACCTGTTAATCTTAGGGTAAATGTAATTGCAATTGGAGGTTATTTTAGCTGGAGGCAAATTATAAGAGATTTGCTTGCAAATGTCATGAGACACCTGTCCAAAGGGAAATACGTCACCCTATTATAGAATTAAATATATGAGCAATAATAGTGTGCTGTCTACTGGACAGTGGTAGTGAATCTACTGCATTCGCGCAAGCTTTCTTTGATTCAGTTCCCAACAGGAATAAGTTAACAGTAATAAGAGTATCTGACTTAGTAATAGTGGATGCCAGTAGAAAAATATCAGGTTAGTGAAGCAAAAGGCACTGATATCAATCGGTATAAGAGAAGTTGTTATAGACCATAGCTGTTCTATTGTATTGGGTTTAAGTATGGTTATGTTGAATGGCACTGATTTCCTATTAAAGTTCCGGGGAAAGATTGAGTTTGATGAAAGCCAAGCAGGAATGACTTTGCCAAATTATGTTTTAATTACTGTGTCATTCCTTGGAAAGCACGATATCAATAATAATGAGATGTGGGCGCTGCGAATTAGAATAACGAAATATAAGAGGTACTTAGAAAAAGATACTGGACGCAGTGAAAATATGCAGAATGCTGTACAGGACCTAAAACTATGTCCTGGAAGAAACACAGGCTAAGATACAGTCGACTGAGCGAATTTCCTTTGAGCGAAGGGCAGCATTAAGAAATGTATTTTTCTATAAGCCAGGTGTTGCAACAGGTTATGGGTGTCATTTAAATGTAAAAAATAGGGAAGTCTAGTTCAAAAAGCCTTAACAGATACATGTTGCTAGGAAGGAAGCAGTCAAGAAGGAAATTCAGCGTGTATTTATTTGGTGTCCGCCAGCTTAGCTGGGTAGTAACGTGCTCGCCTCCCATGCAAGCGGGCCCGGGTTCGATTCCCGGCCGGGTTGGAAATTTTCTCAGCTCGGGGACTGGGTGTTGTGTTATCTTCATCATCATTTCATCCTTATCACCGGCGCGGAAGCCGCGAAATGTGATGTCGACTGAAATAAGACTTGCGCTTGACGGCCGAAATTCCCTGTATGGGGCCTACCGGCCAAAGATACCATACGCTCATTTCCATTTTTTTTCTTTGGTGGGGTTTTATTGTACAAGCAGTTAGTGAATTTAATTACCCCTTTGTTATGGTACTTAAAAATTATGGAAATATCTTATTGGTGCTGGACACTCATTGGTTAAATGAAATAGAAAAGATAGGGAGTTTTCGCCCCAAAATATGGTCGATTTACTACAAAAATTCCGAGGTGATAAATATTTTACTTTAATGGATATAATGTCTGGATACTGTACTTCGCCTCTGGCAAAATAATCTCGTAAATATACGACCTCCTTATAGTGGGAGTATGCTATCAATATACAGTATTGCGGTTTAGATTAAATATTTATCAGTGTGTTTTTGTAAGACTAACTGCTCATGTGCTGAGGAAAGAATTGTTAGCGCTGGTGACAGTTTATATAGACGATATACTCTTGGCCAGTCCCACATGGTAAGAGCACATTAGTCTATTAGACACGTTGTTTTAAGCAATAGGAAAAGGATGCATGAAGATAAAGTTAGGGAAGACCAGAAGTGTAAAAGGTAAATTAAATTCCCTGGTATATGAAATTAGCACAGAAGATGTTTGCCAGATGCTTCAAAACCTGCAGTCAGTGAGAAGGTTGAGGCACCTAAGACCAAAAAGCCACACTTATGAGTGGTCAGTCATGTAATACACCGTGCCTGCACCAATTGTTGTGAAAGATGCCACTTGGGTTTGGATAAACAATGCTAGATCGCTTTTGAAGAACTGAAAAACTACGGATTAAGAAGTCCAATATTCCATTATCAATATTCTGTAAAGTCGTATCGTATGTGAGTTGATCCAAGTGAGTACATAATAGCAGATGGATACAGGAGGTGTTGAAGTGTATAAAATTTTCGCACTGAAGGTGAAGCTTTGTTATCTGTTTCTCAGGCACATGGAGGCACCCTGTATTAGCAGCCTTGTATCTGCATGGAGAGAGTGGCGAAAAAGACGCCAACGAAAATCACTCCTCCCGTTTCTCTTGCATAGAAACGGAGCGGCGAGAATTCCCTCTTCTACTGAAAGTGTGTAGTAATTGGTTAATCTATAGTGCACCGACCATTGTGTCTACGATCTGTAAATTGATGAATGAATATCCATATTTCGTGTTTGTAGTGTTTACTGATTCTTTTCCTTCATGTGAATTAAACAACAGAGTAAAAAATTTTCAAATCTGATATCTTCTGAACGCAAAGAATTACTAAACAGTAAAAGTACCTACAATTTTCTCACAAGTGTCTGTACATGTACGTAATGATACGTTGTTTTGTGTCTTGATATGTACATGTAACTTCCTTTTGGTATGTATACTATCATATAAGAAAATTCCTGGTAAAAAGTTTCCATAGGGATACAAGGTCTTTAGTATGTTCTTGATTCCAATATTTGATTTTGTTCCAAAGACGTATTTTCACGAAATTACGTTCGGGATGATATGGGAAAGGAAGAAAACCACAGAGAGGACATGAAGACCTGATTTTTCCTCAACACTCGGCCAAGGTCGAGACATCATAGCCTAGCATAATGTTATGAGCCAATAACGAAGAAGTAACACCACAAACGTATACAAAATTAAATGTTTAAATATGGTTTCAATACTTGGACAGATTATGTAAGACTGTAGGAAGGTTAAATGTTTAGAATTCAATATGGCTAGTTAAATAGTTACTCCGAAAATTCACCTTTCGTAAAATTTTAGCAGGCACATAATCATAAAGCTATGAAGTTCCACTTTTGGAATTGGTATCAATTTGTGATTAGAAAAAAAAAAACTTGGCAAAAGTTTTCAGGAAGCTATCTCTTTCACTTTTTCAATCACTCTGCTTTTTTCGAAATTTTGGAAGCACATAAAATCAAAGTTAGAGAGTTCTATTGCAGGAATCTGGCTTACTTAATCATAAAAACGTATGTTAGAGGTTCCCATGAAGATATATTTTGAATTATTAAGAAAATTAATTGTTTTAGCTAAAAAGATGAGCTATCCTTTGTTATTAAGCTACAAAGCCAAAATGAGAGTGCTATATTTAGTATATGTAATATCAAGCTGTACCATGTGTCAAGTTAGTATAGTGACTTTACATAGGACAGAAATTACAACAGAGACAATTCAGAGGCCACAATCTAGCATCAATTCCGTTGGAAAAATTGCAGAGTTGAAAATGTAAGTCTCAAATGCGCATGCATCCACAGCTAACTTGAACTTGACTAGAGGAAGAAAGACCTCGCTGTGCACAGCCACAAGTGGCGCTGAGTACGGAGAGAGGTGTTGCATTATCGCGGGACAAGGCGCTGCGTGCACTCACCGGTGCCAGGCTCCCATAGCGCTGCTGCAGTAGGCCTCACACACCGCCATCACAATGCTGCTACGTGCGTTACATCGCTACGTGTCCCAACACGATGGCTAGTACACCGTGCTGGCGTCGCTCATTGAGTGCAAGCAGCTACCTTAAGTCAAGAGTACTTAAAATATTTATTAACTGCTGCTAACCAAAGATGGTGGCTACTGAATAGGGAGATGTAAACATTTAAACGGAACCACTTTCAGATGATGATGAGGTAGAAACAGATAGTAAATCAAAGATAGAACCTAATGTTGAGGGAAATCTTAAAGTAAAATTAGAACCGAATTCAGGTGATGAGTTATCGAAATAAGTTACAGTGAAGATACAACAGACATCAGATAATGATACAATAGGAGCTGAAGTCAAGAAAGAAGTAGAGTTTTTGGAAGTGTCAGACAGTGAGTCGGAGTTTAACATGTGTGAAATTCAGCCAAGTCAGATAATGCGAGTGACTCCTTTGAAACCTGCTGTATTGCAGGGTGGAAAGATGGGAATTCCAGAATGGATCCAGCTGCTGTTTGCTAAGAGTCTGGTAATAATGAATGAAACAGTAGCTTAAGGCAGTAACTGGAATCTAGTTAGAATAAACTGCAGATTAAAATTGTTTCTGGTACTGTCGACTTGAAAATCAAATGAAATCCATAACGTAATGATGGATGGATTAAAATCTAACACACAGAGATTAAATTTTAAAACTGACTCTAATCATAATGATGTGAAAATAAAAGTAAGGCAACAGGTAACAAAATTGTGTAATATTTTAAAACCGACGTCGGTGAAGTTTGCAGTGGTTTCAGAAGAGAGTAAAGGGCTAGAAAAGAGTTTAACAAAAAAAAAAAGGTAAGGAATCCGAACTTTGCTCTAGTCATTTGAAGAAATACATATCAAAGTAAGCAATTCACAAACAGAGTTCAGATAAGTAAAATGCGATTTTGATAATATATGTGATCAGACTCACAGACAGACATCTAAATACACAGAACAGTGTAACTCCAAGTAGAGAATTTAAGTTCTAGTGCTGTAACATAGAAAGTAGAGTAATCTCCGGTAGTTTGTGTAACACCACTGTACAAAATATTGCTTCTGTTGACTCAGCTTTCATCTGGTGCCGAAAGTTTCTGCATTTTGGTCCACATAAGCAAATAGACCCATTACAGTTCTGGAATAATTTTGATGATATGTTACGAAATGGGTTGTCTGAATGCGAGAAAATATCTCTTATTATCGTGGAGGGAGACCAAGATAAGATATGAGTACAGTGAGCCGATTCAGAAGGATGTAGGTTACAGTAGTTATTCAGTGATGAAGAAACCCAGCAATGGATAGAGTAGCATGGAGAGCTGCGTCAAACCAGTCTTCGGACTGAAGACCACAACAACAACAATATCGTACGCTTCGATCTATATTAATTTTCGCTGTTCATTATGGTAGTCCACTGATACTCAGTCAGAAGAAAATAACTTTCTTCTAGTAGTTTGCCGGAGCGTCTTTCTGAAGCAACAACCCTACGAGAAATTTAGTACAGGTTGTTTAGATATTTGTTGTGTACTGAGACAGCACACAAGAAAAGTTTGCGACAGTTGGTACCAGAAGTACAGTGGACGTCCGTTCGCAGCAGGAACGTCGCTGCGCTCAAACCGATCACATTGACCGCGAGAAAGACGCCTCCGAAGCGGAAGCGCCACCAGGAAGAGAGACGGACGCTCAAGAAACAGCGCACCAGCAGAAGATTTCAGTTGCGAGTTGTAAGTCAATCTGAATCTTGCTAGGAAGTTCCTGCAGAACGTTCGTCAAGTAATCAAGTCGTCGAGTGAGACGGAAACTGTGGCCGACAGACAGACCGTGGTTAGTCTTCAGTAGAAGCAGAACAGTGACTAGAATTTGCGCATATGGACCGCCTGCCAAGACGTCTAATTTAATGCTGTTAGTTTGAAACTGTTCTCCGAATAGTACATCAAGACAGAAGATTACCTTTCTTTCATAGAACATTATGTAGTTTGTGTTCATGGAACAGTAGTCAACGCAGGACAGATAGGCTAAACCTGCGTTCTACGACTGGTGTAACGAGCGTTACCGAAGTTGAATAACATATTTACTATTCCCTACTCTGCTTTACTTGTGTGTGTGCTGCCCTGGAACCGACGCATCCGTCCTCTCAGGACGCCTGTATTAATCTTTTTCAGCGGCAGCGAGATTTTCATCAAAGTGGACACCCCCAGTCCACAATAATATTTAGCATGATGCACGTTCACTCCTCAAATTAACAGAGAGAAGCTTCTAATCTCAGTCAACAACGTAGTGGTAGCAATCAGTTTTCGTTGTTAATTACATACCCTATAAATGTATCTTCTCGATCAGCTGAATTTCTGCTACTTTTTGCAGTAATCTCAGTGTATACCTGTCCTACAGCAAACGGTTTTGCAGCAATACTCTGCTTAGAGTAAACGGGTTAATTACCAGCAGAAAACTTGATCCTGTGGGTAAGTCAAATTTCCCGCTATGTTCTCATTTTCTGAGGTGCTTGTTTCACTCATTCGGTTTCGGCAGTCGTACCTGCGTGATAATGACTCCAAATGTTGGAACAGTACACCAGAATAGGTCCAACTAAAGTTTACTTAACGGTTATCTGCACAAGTGCGCTGGGCTTCAACAGATGTGTTCCACTCGCCTTCCTTACATATGGTTTTGCGTATTTCTTCTATTCCAAACCGGTTTCAGTATTTTCCCTAAGTATTTAACGCAGCGCTGTGCTCCAGAAAGTTGCCACTAATCTTGTAATGGGCGAGGTTCTTTCTCTCTATTATATCTATTTCCTTCCATTTATTTACACTTTCCGCAACAGAATTACAGACTCACTTTCTAGAAACGCCGTAATTGTCTGCCATTGCAAAGGCATGAGTTTGAAATTTCGCTCAAAGGCGCCTAAAACCCTCCTCTGTAATGGTGCAAAAGCGTGGCGCCCTGCGACGTCACCCCGAGGCTAGACGACGCTTGAAACAGCACGGTGTCGACACATAAGAAAAGAAAGGCCACAGCTCAGAAGGTCATGTGATGTGTGTTACGCCTGCCACAGACGGCCCCAGCTATGCAGACTACACTCAAGACACTCCTGTGTACCATATAACATACGCAAGCACTTGCAGGCGCAACCAAGATGAAAACTATTCTTCAAAACAGACAGAACTCGATAGAGACTAATGCGAACCTTTTTCTGCAGAGGTCACCTCACAGATACAGGGAATGTTGGAGTACTCCGCCGGCTTTATAAGGCCAGCGCAGCAGCAGTACAGCCAGTTCCTTGCCGAGCTAGGACCAGTTCCGACGGACGTCACCGACGCTCTTGATGAATGTGTAAGGCGAATGATGTGACATTGGCGCCAAATTTCATCACAATTTTGTCCAGTCCCACCGTTGACCTATCACACGATGGTACGCTCGTCACACCACCTCTTAGCCACATTTCACCCTCTTCGGTAGAGATCAAAACCGCGACGCCCAGCGTTGAAATCACGCTGTTTTCTTATGGTTGTCCTAGGAAACCACGTCAGAATAGGCACGAAAAGGCTTCAGGAGGTGGCATGAAGGGCGACAATGAAATTGTCCCTTTTCTTGAGGCATTAATTCCTACACTTCTCACGGTTCAAAACAACGATTCGCGTTGTGATGAACAGCAGAACGACTTTTTAGACAACCTCTGACACTGCTGATACCCTTGAACGTTACAGACGTTCTCTGAGAACATTGTGGGGCTGCATTCCCACTGAACGAGATCGCACGCATTAGGATTGCAACGCGACCCAATTTTTTCTCTGATGTACAGTATAGAACCATTAGGGGTCGGTGAGAACCAATTGACCAAACGCGATTCAAAGCAGCAAAAGGTGGTTATGCATTTTTAGTCGTCCTGCTTCGCGCCCTACAGTGTTGTGATCACGGATGTGTTGGATGTGGGTGCGACATTGATGCATGTCAATAAAAGTGCAAAGGGTCCCTCTAAGACCCCTCATTTCGTCAAAAGCCTCGCTGACATCCATCCACATATACTGATAAGAAAAGAACTCAACACGTCGCTATGAACGGAACTAAATCGACAGATGTGAGGGTAATATCCAGAGTACCACAGGGAAGTGTGACAGGATCGTTGTTGCTTACAATATATATAAATGATCTAGTAGAAAGCGCCGGATGCTCTTTAAGGCTATTCACAGATGATGCAGTTATCTATACCAAAGTAGCAACGCCAGAAGGTGGTAAGAATTTGCAGAACGAGCTGCAAAGAATCGGTGAATGGTGCAGGCTCTGGCAGTTTACCCTAAACGTAAATAAGTGTAACATATTTCGCATACATAGGAAAAGAAATCCACCACTGTACAGCTACACTATTGATGACAAACAGCTGGAGACAGTGTCTGCCGTAAAATATCTAGGCGTAACTATCCAGAGAGACCTTAAGTGGAATGACCACATAAAACAGATAGTGAGAAAAGCAGACACCATGCTCAGACTCGTCGGAAGAATCTTAAGGACATGTAACTCATCCACAAAAGAAGTGGCTTATAAGGCGCTTGTTCGCCCGATTCTTGAGTGTTGTTTATCTATCTGTGACCTCTATAAGGTAGGACTTATAGAAGAGATAGAGAAGATCCAACGAAGAGCGACGCGTTTCGTCACGGGATCGTTTAGCTAGCGAGAGAGCGTTACGAAGATGCTAAACAAACTCCACTGCCAGACATTACAAGAGAGGCGTTGTGCAGGAGAGATATACGATTGAAATTTCGGGACAGCACTTTTCAGGAAGAGTCGGATTACATATTACTTCCCCTACATACATCTCGCCTTTTGACCACGAGGAGAAATTTCGAGAAATTACAGCCAACACAGAGGCTTACCGACAATCATTCTTCCCACGCGCTATTCGCAAGTGGAACCGGGTTGAAGGGATCAGATAGTGGTACCGAAGTACCCTCCGCCACGTGAGATAATTTTAAAAATCTGCTTTTACAGAGAAAATTTGCGAAGTAACCCTACACGTCTGCAGGTACGCAACCACTTGACACCCATCCGATGGCTAGGACTACTTCGCAGATGTGCTCTATAAAGGCACATTTTAAAATTCCCTATGAATGTGGACGGGTGCCACCGAATTCCCTATGAATGTGGACGGGTGCCACCGAGGCTGTTATCGAAATGAGGGTCTTAGAGCACCTATCTGTGGTCACACCACAGGAGAGCATGAAACAGGAATGCTAAATACCCTAAGCACCTTTGCTGCTTCGGATCGTGTTCAGATTTCGTCGAATGGTTTTGAAAGGTCCTTAGTGGTCCCACATTGTACAACAGAGCAGAAGTTGCGGCCGCATTGAACTCCAAAGAGGTGCGATCACGTTCAGTGGGGCTGCAGGGCCACAAAGTCCTTAGCCACTGGTTGGCGTGTCAGTATGGAGTGATAAGTGTCAAAGATTGTCAAGAACGTCGTCCTGTTACGTACTGCCGTCTTCGACCGCGAAATGTGTCAGAATCGACGCCTCAAGGGAAAGTGTAGTTTCATTGACTCCCCTGAGGCCTTTTCGTATCGATACTGAGCGGTGGTGTATCTCAAATGTTTTCGTCGTCCACTAATAAAGAAATCGCACAATTTCAGCGCCGATAATCGAGTTTCTGGCCTCTATCGCAGAGGCGTCAAAATAAGGGGGTGACATGTGGATAAGATGGGGTGTGACCACCTTCCCATCGTGACATGCCCACGGCGGCCTTGGACAGAATTGTGTGTAATTTAGCGTCAATGTGACATCATTAACACACGGTAAACAGCACACGAACTTCTGACCTGTGGCCTTAATTTAGCATGTGTCGACACCTTGCTGTTTGCAGAGGCGTCGATCCCGGGGTTGACGTCGCTGGGCACCACGTTTGTACTCCATTACAAAAAAAAAATGGCTCTGAGCACTATGGGACTTAACTTTTGAGGTCATCAGTCCCATAGAACTTAGAACTACTTAAACCTAACTAACCTAAGGACATCACACACACCCATGCCCGAGGCAGGATTCGAACCTGCGACCGTAGCGGTTGCGCGGTTCCAGACTGTAGCGCCTAGCACCGCTCGGCCACTCCGGCCGGCGTATTCCATTACAGAAGAAGGTTTTAGGCACCTTTGAGCCATATTACAAAGTTATGCGTTGCAATGGGGCACAGTTACTGCGCTTCGAAAAACTGATCCTTTAACTGTACTGCGCAGAGTGTTTCTACAGCGCTGTCTTCATTACACCACTACAGATATTGCCTTTGTAACTTCTAGCCGATGTCAGATTTGATTGATTTACAGCTTCGCACCTACATGCTTATCCCAGTGCAAAGTTAGGTATTCACATTGTGTATTCAAGTTAATATTGTTGTGATATAGTAAAACCATTTCTAAGAGCAGTACCGAGAGATTTTTACCTCCCCTGCTGCTACTCGCTTCCTACATTCGGCCTACCCTTCAGTTTACAGGAGCAGAGCCACACGCCGCCTACCAGGCGGGATACAAAACTAGCATAGCATTAAATGTTTCCTTATATGAAATGTTTAAAAAACCCTCTTCGTTACGCCTGGATATACTGTACAATAAGTTGTAAATCTTGGGTTCACGCCAGTGTTTATTGTTTCACTGGAACGAAGATAATGTTGACATGTGACTCACTTCACTGCTTGTGTTAACATGTGACTAACTTCATTGCTCTACTAACATCAATCATGTAGCATCAACCATCTCATCTCAATGTTAATGTTCGTAGGCTTATAAATAACAGATTCTGTGTCGGATGGATAAGGAGAGGTGAACAACTTGCTTGGTCTTCACACTCTCCGGCCCTAAGCCCAAAAGACTTTTATTTCTGGACGCGTTTGAAAGCTGTTGTTTACGGAACCCCGGTACAAGACGTACGGAGTCTTCGTGAGCGTGTCGTGGAAGGCTGTGAAGCAAAACACAACTCTGCAGGTATATTTCAGTGCATCAGAGATTCAATGCGACGGCGGGTTCATGCATTTATCCTTGCTAAGGGAGGTTTTCGGAACATTTAATTTAGAAAAGTGTTTCATACCGTACTGATACGTTCTATTTCTATGTTTCTCATGGTTACTATGCTTATGAAGATAAGTAGAAAATGAGCTCTAACGATATTCGGACCCGTGTCCAAATAACATACAATGACAGAAAACAAAAACAAACACCAAGAAGGAGTTATGTTAGATAAACGAAATTTGGTAGGGTTGTTTCTACATCTGAAAAATGACGTCTATTCAGATTTCGCACTAGTCGCTTAAGAGTGGCGCTAGTAGCTCCTTTGTAAATATACAAATCGGGTTTGGCTTAAATACGCGCTGTAACAGTTGTGAGCGTTAGTTTCTTTGAGATTAGTCGTAGAAGATTGATGTTGGTCTGACATGCCTTTAAGACGACGAAGGTGCCATTACCAACAGCTCACTTAGTTTGAAAATGGTCGTGTAACAGGGCTACGAGATGCTGGACGTTCTTTCTACGATATTGTAGGAAGACTTCGCAGGAATGTAGCCAGCGTACATGACGGTTGGCAGCGGTGGTCACGGGAATGTACGGAAGCAGGAAGACGTGTGTGGCGTACGACTGTTGCAAGTCTACTGCGTCAGCAGCAGCAATTTGAACAACAGATGCACCACATCGACACAACGAACTGTTACCAATCGGATACTTCAAGGACAGCTCCGAGCCAGACGTCCCGTAGAATGCACTCAATTGACCTCAAACCACCGCAGTTTTGTATTTCATTTGTGTCAAGTGAGAGCTCACTGAAGATCTAAAAGGAGAAGATCTGTTGTGTTTCCAGATGAAACCCGGTTTTGCCTCGGTGGCAGTGATGGTGGTGTGTTGGTTCGGAAGAGGCCAGATGAGATCCTGGGACCATCCTGTCTGTGGTCTAGACACACTAGAGCTACACCGGGAGTTATGGTCTGGGGTGCGATTTCGTATGATAGCGTGAGTGCTGTCGTGGTTATCCCATGCACCCTGAATGCAAATTTGTACTTCAGTCTGGTGATTCAACCTGTTGTGCTGCCATTATGAATATTATTTGAGAGATGGGAGGGATTTCCAACAGGATAACGCTCGCCCACATACCGTTATTGTAGCGTAACGTGGTGTACAAAGGGTTGACGTGTTGCCTTAGCCTGCTCGATCACCAGATCTGTTTACAGTCTTGCACGTATGGGAAATAATCACTTCAACGTCATCCAAACCCAACATTTACCACCCCTGTAAAGACGAAACAAATGCCACAGGCATGGAGCTCCGTTCCACGAGCGAACATCGGGCACCTTTATGACACAATGCATGTACATTAGCATGCTTGCATTCCATATCCTGGCGGTTACACCGATTATTAATATACCATCATTTCACATTTGCAATCGATTTTCTCAGGCCTAAATTTAACGTGTGAACTTGCAATGTTAATCACTTAAATACGTTACCTAGAAAAATGTATTCCCCAAATTTCATTACTCTACGTTAATTATTTCTTGATGTTAAGATTTTTTTCCGTCATTGCATTTTCTTCCTCTACGTGTGAGGAATGTTTCATGGAAGTTTGGCCATACATTTTTGTCACACCCATTATACTGTGAATATTAGCTGTTGCTTTTATTGGGAAAATTATAAGACCAAATACTTGTGTATGGGACAATCTCTGTGTTACTTTTGTCTCTTTTGAACATTCGGTGTGCAGTATAGCGTACTGAGTGCTATGAATCAAAACTCAATTGTGCCAGCTACACACTGCGTGGCTCAGAGAAAAAGCGAAACATGAAGTTGACTTTGACAGCCCTGCAGTGGTAGCAGAAGTATGAAAATCGTTTGGAACTGTGTATCTGTAGCGGACATTTAGTTACCAAGGAGCAGTGGAGCGATTCACGACCGTCGGTTGTTGTAAGTGCGTTTTACCGACATGGTAACCGTTCGACGAGAGTTTCGGAGTGACTCTCAGACCTTCAGGGTCGACTTCCATCGCTACACGCTATAAACGTTGGTCTGGTATTGTGGAGAGACTGGCTAAGATTTGAAGCAAAATCCTAGTGAGCTGAATGGTCTGTACGTACCTCACATTGATGCCATGTGAGCTGCCATCGAAAGGAGTCCTCGTCGTCTGGTGGAGAAATGTGCCTCATCATTGGACCTCGGACTTCGAAGCATTCAATGAATGATCCACCAGCTTCAGTTTCATCCATAGAAACTACTGGTTGTGCAACAACTGAACCCTAAAGACTATCCTACGCCTGAAAATCTGTGAACTACAGCTGGTTAACGTCGGTGACGATACAAACTTAATTCAAAATCTTCGGATGTCCGATGAGGCCCATCTTCACTTAAATGGTTACACGAATAAGCAGAAATTCCGTACTATGCTCAACCTGCTCGACCTCACAAGCGTCGATTAAACAGTTCCAAAGTTACAGAGTGGTGTGAACTTTTCTGTAATGGAATGATAGAACCTTTTCTTTTAATTCCGAGTTTTGTATTACATATTTTGAGTTTCAAATAATTTTTTGTAACATTCATTCATTTCTTCCTAGTTATTTAAAATTTTCCGTTTCTCTGCGCCACTCCTTGTGGTATCACGTATCGATACCACCCCACAGATGTCCTAAACTTGGCAATGAAATAGCAAGTTTCTATTTCTTTTTTCCTTTTTTCAAGATGAACAAGGCGCTGCTGTCATGGTAACATCTGAACGTTTCTTCAATATGATAGAGACGTTTCTGACTCAAAGACTATATACATTTCCAAATACTGACGTACAACACACGTAATTTCAACATTGTGCAGTCACTTCGCACACGGCCAGATAGTCTAAGAATGCTTGCGTCACTTGACAGTCCCAGTCTCCAGACATTTCAGTCTGTGACTTCTATTCATGAGGATTTCTGAGGAGCGTCATGTACTGGACTATACCAAGAACTCTAGCTCAGCTATAGACGCCGATTGTGGAGGGAATCGTCAACATACCAGATGACAAGTTGCGCCATGCTATGCCAAACTCATAGCAATGACTTACTGAATGCGTGCATTTAAATGGGCCTAACGTAATTTTTTTAAAAACAGTTTGCATAATGCAATTTCGAGTTTTGTATAACATATTTTGATCTTCAAATGAGCTTTTGTAACGTTCTTCCATTTTTTCCTAATTATTCCAAATTTTCCAGTTTTTCTGCGCCACTCCTTGTTGTATCATGTATCGATAGTACCCCACAGACGTCATAAACTTGGCAATGGAACTGAAAGTTTCTATCAGATGACGTTAGCGGTCGTGCAGGATCCGACGGACCCAATGGTGTACGCGTGCTGAGCCACTTCTCCAGTGGCTGTGACCTATGAGCGCCCTTCGCCGCCGCAATAGAGGACGGCCTGCGGCAGCCACACAGCCCAGTTGTGCTCGGAGCCACCTCCCTAAGTGGCGCTATGCAGACGCTACCTAGTCACGGCTCTGACACCGTCGTTCATGCTTTAGTTCAGAGAGCCTCATCCTTGTTGCTATTGTATCAGTTGAACTCTATTTCTTGCTGCATTATTTGTAATGAGTCTTCGTATGCTTGGAGAAATGCAAGTCAATTAAAACTCCTGTTCACTAAGTTAACTTGTTCGCTAATCATTTCTGCTCCTGTCCACCTTTCCTATAACGACAGTTATCACACCACTCTGTAACCCAACTCCCGTTAACATTGTGTACGAAATCGTACACAATACTCCCTGCTTGCGAAAATACAGTACTTTGCTTGTGAGCCGAAAATGTGATACAATATACAATATCTTTATGATGCTTAGGAAGACGAATCTAGTTCTTAGCATGTTTCTTCCTTTTCCAACTTATCGTGTATCAATAAAGACAATTGTATTTCAAAAGACTGAATTTTCTCGGATCAATATTATTTCTTTGGGAGAAGCTTCTCTTCCTTCAAGAACATCATAACGCTCGAGGTAAGAATACACTTTAGGATACTGAAACAGACGTACGTATGCGATATTGCTGTGAAATTCTGTGCATCCGATCTTCTGTCATGTTGTGAACAGAAGAACACGCAAACTTTTCCAGTAATTCGTATTATTCGCTGTATGAGATGGTTTGAGCAAAGAAATGATTTAATTATACAGAACTTTCTTTCTAAAATATGACTAGTTTACCTTCAGGGCATGGTGTAAGACTCACACTGAATAGTCTTAATTGTTTCCAACTTCGAATTTCTTATTTCCGTAACTGTCACTTGTGAGTGTGTGTAACGCTCGAACTCAAATACCGTATTACGAACATAAGTGAATACATTTTTAGTTATGGAATACTGTATCTCCACTTTCTTTGGTCTGTCTTTCCGTTCATCTGATCAAAATGAGTTCTTATCTGATCGTTAACAGTATAAGGAATCAAATCTTCTTAGTGCTTTCTGATTGGTTTTCCACTCAAATCTGGCAGAAAACTGCTCTAGGCTTCACGTATTGGCCTTCTTAGAGATGCAAGAATTTCTATTAAGTTTTGTCTAAAATTACCATTCTTTTCTTACTTTGCTGCGATCTACGAGTCCTATAGAAAAATAAACACTCTCCTTATTTCTTAATGCATTTCGCGGTTTCGGGGAACATTATTCCTGTAATATTAAGATGATTTCCTTTTTCCTTGAAGGCAGTACAAAAAGAGTTTTTATAGCCACGAAGTATAAACTATTTCCTTAGAGTGAAGACTACTTGTTCGATGCAGTTATCTGATAATATGTTCGATATTACAGTACAAGATTGTTTTGTATTTACCACCGAACGTATGCGAAATTTTTGCAATCGATGCGCCGAAAATTACAGTTAGTCCATGCTACTACCATATGCTCGTGGTATTAATAGCTTATCGAATATATATTATATTCGAAAGACTCTGTCAACGATATCTGTGAATGTGGTAGCCGACAGAAACATCGAAGTCCAACGACACTGGACATTCTTTTTAGCCTGTTCCTATGAGCAATGGACAAGAATAAGTATTTCCATCGACTGTACTTCTCATGAACAACTTTGGCGGTATCTTGTAATACTTTCCGCTGATTGAAAGTGAGTTCTCAGTCGTGATGTATCAGTTATAGATCCCACAATAATATTTTCTGTATCAAGCTTTCATTGACCAGCGTCTGTCTACCAATGCATTGCCAAATTTCTTGGTAAAATTCATTCCTGGGACATCGAACGATCTTTACTCACATCGAAGTTAACACTATGGCCAAACCACGATGGCATTTGCAGCTTCTATAATTTATTAATACTCCCTTACCAGGACCGTGTATAGGTAAACGGGGTGAAACGTTTCTTCTTACTATAGCAGTTATGTTTCCTGTGTATTTGTTATCATAGCAATTACGTTTCCAGAGTAATCAAATAGTCATTTTGAACTCTATATTTAAGCCAAAAGAAAAATTTATCTGCCCCAGGGATTTGGAAAAGTTCATTCTTGAAAATTATCTGGAGAAGTCACCACATCCACTTCAGCTCTTTTACCGACACGGATTTTTATCCTGTTCAAATATCATTTTTAGCAGCCTAATCATTATTTAGAACGCAGTGGACAGGTACACCATTTCATTACTTCTACACAGAACATTTATCGAAGCCTCTGTTATCATCACAACAATTTCTTCTCAGTCGAGCATATCACTGCAACTACAGTAAAATGAAACAAGTAATTAGCGCTCGAAATTCATAACTTTGGCCTCCGCAATATTTAGGTTCCTAAAATTTCGTCTGCAATGCAGTGGACATCCTCAAAGTCAACCGGTGACCTCCGAAATAACCTCTTCGGATGCAAATAGGAAACTACGATCATTAGGCTTGATTACAGCGCATCTATCTAGTGGCTCACGTTGACTATTACCATCGAACTGCCATGCATCGGCTTTGATGTCCGTACTTTGTCTAGTGCTTCTCATTTTTCTTTCACGTCATAATTTCTGGAGATCAGAAATAAGATTTGTTTTACTCACGGTAACCAGATGGCTTCAGCTCTTACCCTGATATTTATCTTTACCTCTTGATTACCCTAGCTTAGATGGATACTTCTTGGCTTTAAGATAACTGTTAGAGCTCTCATTAAAATCTGTATGGAAGTATTCTAACCATTTAGCTCAATCGTAATACATCCAGTTTGCTGAAAGCACTCTTGAATAAGAGAGGAAGGGGCGGTGTGGAGATGTGTGTAGCTCTCCGTATACACCTGGTTTTCGTAAGCTAGATGTGAAACGTGGTTGAAACAAATAGAGAGCAAATCCGGCCACTTAGTCAACACTGTCTTCAAGAAGGCGTTTATAAGTCTGCAAATCCTGTCCTCTGCACAACAGGGTCTCTGAGTGTTTCAGTGAGCAACATCGGGCTATATTACTCTTACATTTAAGTGCAGTCGATGACAGAATTTGCGAGACCCCTCACCTTATCGTTATGCTGAAATGCACAGATTTACTGTCTGTTAAAACAGCGTAACATGCAACGATACGAAGTTCTATCACCGTATTAGCTATAGACTCGTAGTTGAAAAACCATCCGAACACTGTCAGACTCTTTCAGATAATGAGGGGGACTACACCGTTCACAATTTATTTATTTCATATGTTTATCTGTTGTGTTCAGTCTAGTAACGAAATAATGCTATTTAGTATGGGCTGCACTGATACAAATGAATTGTAACTAACAAAACAAGTCTTTTTTAATAAAAAAGTGTCCCAATTTGTCATGAATTAGGAGGATTATACGCACTTTCGGCTTCGAAACGGTCTGTCTCTAAGTTCTGTCCACAGTCATACTGATTGTCGATCTGCCTGATAGTGGCAGAAGAAGTAAAAATATTGTCTCTGTGGAGATTATAACCAAAAATTAACATACTATTGGGCTTGAAAGGCGAACACTTTACCGCTAAGATAGCATAGAACTGCGTCAGAGAGCACTGCCTTGTTGTCCCAAGGATGGCCACGACTGAGACTTCGCAATGTGAACGGCGAAGTAAGCTACAGGTTCTCTTGCAGCGAGATTCCTGGAAGCCAAACCATAAATTTACTACCTCTGTGTCATCTCTTAAGTGAGAATAGTTCAGAAAATATGATGTAAATGACAACAAAATATTGAGTGAATTTAACGGGATCTTTCTGAAGCGACACAGGATGTAAATCGATGGTCACAGATTTGCCAAACGTATCCTACAATGTTGGAAATTCTCCATTAGGTTAACGACAGGCAGGCTACGTTAGCTCGGGCAATGTGAATCTTAAGCTGGTGAAGCCCGCACTTCATAGACGCGATGTTGCTAGCTGCCACTGCATTGAGTGGGAGGAGAAGTACCCAGTATAGACCAATGAGTTTGAATCGCATTTCTGTAACCATGATTTGAGTGTAAAGCGTAGTTACGCAAAATATTCAGATGCACCTGATGTAACTCGAACATCGTAAATAAAGAGCAGGGAACACTATTTCTGCGGTTCTACTCTTCGATGGTGTCGTAGGTATATTTGTTTTTCAGCCTTAAGTGAATTGCAAACTAAAGATCTTATTCACTGGAAGCGATTAGCTTTTTAGCACCACCAGATGCTATTAACAATATCAGTAAGTAACATTCATGTTAATATTATATACTTCAAAACAGTTTTTCTTATGAATGCTAGCACTGGTTCCAATTCTAATAAATAATAACACAAATGAGAAGACAACATCACACTTTTTATGGATGTTCGCGTTTTGTAATCAAATTTCATATGCTGCGAAAAACATATACTCATAGTTACGAATCACAAAAGTAAATCACGCAAGCGAATTTTTCACAATGACCGACAAACGGGACCCAATAGCCCCGAAGATAATTCAACAAGAGAATCCTTCCTGTCCAAGTTCGACTCCAACTTCTGATAACATGAAAGGCGGAGCAGTAGTGATAATAGTGCGAGCGAAGGAACAAAAAATTCGAACAGTGAAGTGTCAAATACAGGATGGGTGTACTTATAGTTCCACTACTTCAGAGGTCAATGATCAATGGACAATGAAGCTTTGTGGAGATATTTGTAGGAACACGCGGAAGCGAAATAGCGAATGAACCAGTTTAAGAAACACATTTTAATTTCCACATGCGAGGGTAACATATGGTGATTTTATACCATGTTTGCGTTCCAGGTTACAAACGTTGCACAATCTGACAACCATCAGAACCCAGGACAGCCTGGAACTGCACTAGAGATTGCTTTACTGCTACTCGAAACATCTCAAGTGCGACTGTTCTCTACATCCCTCGCTATGCTCATCTTCACTTCCAACGTTTGTTACCATCCTGTTGATAAATACCGTCCTTCAGGCCACCCCACAGCCAAACATGAGTTCAAATCTGGTGATCTAGATGGCCCCGCTGTTTGGAACGATCGGCCAAATGATTCGGTTCTCTCCAAATGTGTTACGGAGAAACAGAATGGTCTCACGAGCAGTATGAGGGTGAGCTCCAACATGCATCAAAAGCACTTTTCTGCCATTCAGTAGGTAGCACATGTTCGCGAAGCACTCAGAGCGCATCTGAGTGACATTTGCTGCTCACACTGCACGTCCTTCGTCCTCGGGGATCAGAAATTTCTTCCCGGTACTGGCGTCTAACGGCAAGTCTTGATACTAACACTGCTAACAACGCGAATACTGCTGCACACAGTCCGCACTTCATACCTATAACAGTGGGCACCCCAATACAGCAAAAAATTTTCTGTTTACAAAGGCTCAAGTAGGGAAAGGGGAATTTTTACCACTCTGTACGCCATTCTTAAGCAAAACCATGGTTCATTCCATAAAAACCAGAGAGACATAAAATGTCGTCTAACAGTAATGATTACAATATAACAGCTGGTGATGCTTCGTGAATAACAGCGATAAGCCCCTAATGAAAGAGCTTTTCAGTTTTGAGACAGTTTAAGACAGAGAGCAGACAAAGTAAAAAGAAGAGGTTTCTCTAGGTAGGCGTGGGACGGAGTTACTGTGCAGTATCTCGCAGTTTGCTCGTAGTATATTTCTCCTTTGTTTCATATTGACAACACCTATAACCTGCCACAACGCTCATATGTTATTTATAGAGATGTAATTGTTAAAACGGAATGCTTTAAAATATTACAGCACTTATGGCCCGATCTGACTCAGTGGCTAACGTTAATTGTAATTTCATCTCAGATTACAGACTATTCAAAATGTTCAAATGTATGAGAAATCTTATGGGACTTATCTGCTAAGGTCATCAGTCCCTAAGCTTACACACTACTTAACCTAAATTATCCTAAGGACAAACACACACACACCCATGCCCGAAGGAGGACTCGAACCTCCGCCGGGACCAGCCGCACAGTCCATGACTGCAGCGCCTTAGACCGCTCGACTAATCCTGCGTGGCTGCAGACTATTGGAATGGCGTAATAATGCCTTCAATATACTCATTGTGCACAACAACCTGTCTCCTGAGACAGTTACACATCGACTCTTGTTTTATGAAAAAGTTGAGGGTTACATAAATACGGTAAAATCAGGAGGACAAATAGGCGTAGAGACTAGACACCCCACTCCTTTCATCACTGTGGAATAACTTTAAGAAGTTTAAGTAGTGATAAGGCAACGAATTTAGGAGAATGAAATAAATTAAACATTTCGAGATGATACCAAAATTATTTCTTCCGTAAGTATTTCCGTTTTGAAATCGTCCCTATACATCCAACGAACGCAAAATACGTGAAACTGAAGATCTCTTGGAGTCGTTTTAACACTTCGGTAATTTCAGGTCACAGCTCAGCAACGATGTAGTTTCAGGAAGAGAGTCTAAAGGACGGCCGGCCGTGGTGGCCGAGCGGTTCTAGGCGCTACGGTCTGGAACCGCGCAACCGCCACGGTCGCAGGTTCGAATCCTGCCTCGGGCATGGATGTGTGTGATGTCCTTAGGTTAGTTAGGTTTAAGTAGTTCTAAGTTATATGGGACTGATGACCTTAAAAGCTAAGTCCCATAGTGCTCAGAGCCACTTGGACCATTTTTTTCAAAAGGAGGGATTAAAACAACTCCATAAATTGCAGGAAATGAAACATTAGCTTGCACGGAATCATTACTGTTTGACCTGGTGATTAATTTCGATAGTGTCTTAGTTTCTCAAACACACATGGCCCAGCTATGTTTCCGGTACTGAAATGTTCTAAGAACTCAATGCTCCCAGCTTGGGCATGGAGTTACATAAGCAATTTTCCGAAACGGTGTTCTACAAGGATGAACAGCAACGGGTCTCTCTCTGATATAATCGCAACTTCGCTTGGTGGTGGAACGGCGTAGTTAAATGGACATTTATTTCGTTTTAGACAGACAGACGATGACACAACTGGAGGTGATGTTCATATGTGTCCGTTGATCCTCTACCTTGGTACCGGTGCCTCATCACAAATTTTTCCTTGGTGACTTGATACCACGCGGTGGTGGGCAGGAAGTGTTGGTGTACCATTTTCGACGCTTGTGTCCAACGGGTAGTTGGGTACTTGGTTTCTACCACTGGTACACGGAACAACCACCAGTGGGGTAGTGTAAAAATATTTTACCTTCAGTGGGCATGTTACGTGGAGGTAGGAAACACGTACCTGTATTCGAGAATTAATGTCGATATGTGTGGGAATTGTTTCGTGACTTGGGCCACCGACATTGGCGGGATGCGGGAGACCGGCATCAAAACCTCCAATAAACGACCTGTGACTGAGACATGTTGAATGGTCCATCGTTTCCACATACTGTCCATATAGAGGACAGCTATCCGCCCCTGAACGTTAACAAGTGTCAGCCCTCCATCATGTGGGGGGATGGAGAAAGTATTGTAACGTACTTTGAGTATGTGTCCTGTGGGCCAGTAATAACAGGAGGCTACTTGAAGTCTGAGACCTATCACCTCTGTTAAGAGGACGATCTGTGCCACGTGACTGAGTTTTGACGCCATTTGGACGTTCAGGTATACCACTGCATCGCTCGATCCAGTGTAGTACTCTGCGAACATCATCAGTGGCACGAACCAGTTGTAGGACGACATTGGCGTACACCCTATAGCGCAAGGTGATATCCCGCAGGGTGATGCCAGATAACCAGCGGTTGAGACCACCGAGGAGTGGCTCAAGTGCGACTGCATAAAGGTAAGTAGAAAAGGGGCAACCCTATCGTAGAGACCTCTTAATGAGTATTGGGCTTACTGTCCGTCCGTCGACACATGACTGCTGCCGAAAGGTGCCGCAGTGTGCCGATGAGGCTCGAGGAAATTCAAAATGGTCCATCACTTGAGGCCATTATGGTGCACGCTATTGAATGTTCGATCGAAATCGATGGAGACGATAGCCACTCTCAGATGTAACGCTCAGGTGATCGCTGTTATGCCATACAGTCGCCCGTGACCATTTGTATCTTGGAATCACCCCCCTACGACATATGTTCTGGGGCGAGAATCATCGGTAGTGTCGTCTTAATGCCCTAATGCGACATGCCAAAAGCCTGGCGAGTTTTTTACAGTCGGAATTCAACATCGAAGTGATCGATAGTCGTTGAACGCACTCCCACTGGGTTCTGTACTGGTGCAAGAAGTCCTTCGACAAATGCACGCATTACAGTGCAGTCTGGGGACATGGGTTCATGGAACACTGAACCCAGTATGGCATTATGAAATCATGGAAGTTCTGGTAAAAATCGATTGGTAACCCGTAGGGTCCTGGTGACTTATTCTATATCTGTATCTACATCCACATCCACATCTACATCTACATACATACTCCGAAAGCCAACATACGGTGTGTGGCGGGGGTATCCTGTACAACAATTAGTCGTTTCCTTTCCTGTTCAAACCACAGATAGAGCGAGGGAAAAAACAGTCTATATGCCTCCGTATGGGCGCTAATTTCGCTTATATCACCTTTGGGCTGCCTACACGAAATGTATGTTGGCGGCAGTGGGATCGTTCTGCAGTCAGCTTCAGATGCCGATTCTCTAAACTTTCTCAGTAGTCTTCCTCCAAATGAATGTTTTCTTCCCTCCAGAGACGCCCACTTGAGCTCCTGAAGTATATCCGTAACACTTGCAGGGTGATCGAACCTACCGGAAACATATCTAGTACCTCGCTTCTGGACTGTTTCGATGTCTTTTTTGCAATCCGATCTGGTGTGGATCCGAAACACTCTAACAGTATTCAAGAATATGTCGCACTACCGTCCTATATAGTATCTTCTTTACAGTTGAACTACACTTTCTTTAAATTCTCACAATAAACAGAAGTCGACCATTCGCCTTCCCTACTACAGTCCTCCACTCCCATGAACCATGGAGCTTGCCGTTGGTGGGGAGGCTTGCGTGCCTCAGCGATACAGATAGCCCTACCCTTCCCTATCACAGTCCTCCCCTCCCATGAACACATTGCCGTACCGTAGGTGCAGCCACAACGGAGGGGTATCTGTTGAGAGGCCAGACAAACGTGTGGTTCCTGAAGAGGGGCAGCAGCCTTTTCAGTAGTTGCAGGGGCAACAGTCTGGATAATTGACTAATCTGGCCTTGTAACACTAACCAAAACGGCCTTGCTGTGCTGGTACTGCGAAAGGCTGAAGGCAAGGGGAAACTACAGCAGTAATTTTTCCCGAGGGCATGCAGCTTTACTGTATGGTTAAATGATGATGGCGTCCTCGTGGGTAAAATAACGGAGGTAAAATAGTCCCCCATTAGGATCTCTGGGCGGGGACTACTCAGGAGGACGTTGTTACCAGGAGAAAGAAAACTGGTGTACTACGGATCGGAACGCGGAATGACAGATCCCTTAATCGGGCAGGTAAGTTCGACAATTTAAAAAGGGAAATTGATAGGTTAAAGTTAGATATAGTGGGAATTAGTGAAGTTCGGTGGCAGGAGAAACAAGACTTCTGGTCAGGTGAATACATGGTTATAAATACAATATCAAATAGGGGTAATGCAGGAGTATGTTTAATAATAAATAGGAAAATAGGAATGCGGGTAAGCTACTACAAGCATTATTTTGGCCAAGATAGACACGAAGCCCACGCCTACCACAGCAGTAGAACTTTGCATGCCAACTACCTACGCAGATGACGAAGAGTTTGATGATATGTATGATGGGATAAAAGAAAGTATTCAGATAGTGAAGGGAGACGAAAATTTAATAGTCCTGGGTGACTGGATTTCGGTAGCAGGAAAGGGAAGAGAAGGAAACGCAGTAGGTGAGTATGGAATGGGAGTAAGGAATGAAAGAGGAAGCAGCCTGGTAGAATTTTGCATAGAGCATATCTTAATCATGGCTAACACTTGGTTCAAGAATCATAAAAGAAGTTTTAATATAATCCATTATGGATTCGAGGTAGCAGTTGTCGTTATACTAGTTATCACTGTTAGCATTCAACCGCGATTTTTATACATATATTTTAACAACGCGTTTCAAGAGACAATGCTCTCATCATCAGGTTGTAAAGTCTATGTCATGAAATTAAACGGACTAAAAAGACAAAATACCATCAAAAATAGTTGGGAAGTCCTTAGAGTAAAACAGAATTAAAAGTATATTCGACTGTGGGTCCTCGTCTTACATTGAAGTTGTTGACACAAATCGATGGCCGTCCCATAGCTACCAAATATGGTGTCGCAGTGTGCCGGCTCGGGAGCTATTGTGGACTGACGTGCCTAGGTGTTGTGGCGTGGTTACAGCCGTGTGCTTGACGGTAACGCTATGCTATTGGGCTCCTTATTTCCTTATTGCATTGGTCTGCCATCGTTAGCCTCTCATAACTCCGTCAGTGACATGCTACAAGTTTAAAGTCGCATACCTACCCTAAAAATCAGCTGTTGCGAACCATACGTATGAAACAGGCCATCCCCTTAATAGCATAGAAGACAACGTAGAAATATTGCATGTAGAAAGGAAAGGGAGGAAACTTGATTTACTAGAGGAATTCGAGATAGGTATCCATGAAAAGAAACAAAGCAATATTCTAAATGCACAAGATAATTTTAAAGAAATGAGATTTTTTAGCGGGTTTTTAGAATTATTTTAGGGTAGGTATGCGACTTTAAACTTGTAGCATGTCACTGACGGAGTTGCGAGAGGCTAACGATGGCAGACCAATGCAATAAGGAAATAAGGAGCCCAATAGCATAGCGTTACCGTCAAGCACACGGCTGTAACCACGCCACAACACCTAGGCACGTCAGTCCACAACAGCCCCCGAGCCGGCACAGTGCGACTGCATATTTGGTAGCTATGGGACGGCCATCGACTTGTGTCAACAACTTCAATGTAAGACGAGGACCCACAGTCCAATATACTTTTAATTCTGTTTTACTCTATGGACTTCCCAACAATTTGTGATGGTATTTTGTCTTTTTAGTCCGTTTAATTTCATGACATAGACTTTACAACCTGATGATGAGAGCATTGTCTCTTGAAACGCGTTGTTAAAATATATGTATGAGAATCGCGGTTGAATGTTAACAGTGATAACTAAACTCATAAAAGAAGGTTGTATACATGGAAGAAGCCTGGAGATACTGGAGGGTCTCACACAGATTATATAATGGTAAGACAGAGATTCAGGAACCAGATTTTACATTGTAAGACATTTCCAAGGGCAGATGTGGACTCTGACCACAATCTACTGGTTATGAACTGTAGATTAAAACTGAAGAAACTGCAAAAAGGTGGGAATTTGAGGAGATGGGACCTGGATAAACTGAAAGAACCAGAGGTTGTAGAGAGCTTCAGGGAACGATTGACAAGAATGGGGGAAAGAAATACGATAGAAGAAGAATGGGTAGCTTTGAGAGATGAAATAGTGAAGGTAGCAGAGGATCCAGTATGTAAAAAGACGAGGGCTAACAGAAATCCTCGGGTAACAGAAGAGATATTGAATTTAAATGATGAAACGAGAAAATATAAAAATGCAGTAACTGAAGCAGGCAAAAAGGAATACAAACGTCTCAAAAATGAGATCGACAGGAAGTGAAAAATGGCTAAGGGGTGAGGGCCATAGAACAAATGTAAAGATGTAGAGTCGCATATCACTTGGGGTAAGATAGATATTTCCCAGAGGAAAATTAAAGAGACCTTTGAAGAAAAGAGAACCACTTGCATGAATATCAAGAAAAGAAGGGAAAGCAGAAAGGGGGAAGGAGTATATAGAAGGTCTATACAAGGTCGATGTTCTTGAGGTCAATATTATGGAAATGGAGAAGAATGTAGATGAAATAGGAAATATAATACTGCGTGAAGAGTTTCACAGAGCACTGAAAGACCTAAGTCGAAACAAGGCCCCGGGAGTAGGCAAGATTCCATTAGAACCACTGACAGCCTTGGGAGAGCCAGGCCTAACAAAACTCTACCATCTAGTGCGCAAGATATATGATACAGGCGAAATATCCTCAGACTTCAAGAAGAATATAATAATTCCAATCCCAAAGAAAGCAGGTGTTGACAGATGTGAAAATTACCGAACTATCAGTTTAATAAGCCCCGGCTGCAAAATACTAACACGAATTCTTTACAGACGAATGGAAAAATTGGTAGTAACCGACCTCGGGGAAGATCAGTTTGGATTCCGTAGAAATGTTGGAACACGTGGGGCAATACTGACCCTACGACTTAACTTAGATAATAGATTAAGGAAAGGCAAACCTACTTTTCTCGCATTTGTAGACTTAGAGAAAGCTTTTGACAATGTTGACTGGAATACTCTCTTTCAAATTCTGAAGGTGGCAGGTGTAAAATACAGGAAGCGAAAGGCTATTTACAGTTTGTACAGAAACCAGATGGGAGTTATAAGAGTCGAGGGGCGTGAAAGGGAAGCAGTGGTTGGGAAGGGAGTGAGACAGGGTTGTAGCCTATCCCTGATGTTATTCTATCTGTATATTGAGCAAGCAATAAAGGAAACAAAAGAAAAAATCGGAGTAGGAATTAAAATCCATGGAGAATAAATAAAAACTTTGAGGTTTTCCGATGACGTTGTAATTCTGTCAGGGACAGCAAAGGACTTGGAAGAGCAGCTGAACGGAATGGACAGTGTCTTGAAAGGAAGATATAAGATGAACATCAACAAAAGCAAAACGAGGATAATGGAATGTAGTCGAATTAAATCGGGTGATGCTGCAGGAACTAGATTAGGAAATGAGACGCTTAAAGTAGTAAATGAGTTTTGCTCTTTGGGGAGCAAACTAACTTATGATGGTCGAAGTAGAGAGGATATAAAATGTAGACGGGCAATGGCAAGGAAAGCGTTTCTGAAGAAGAGAAATTTGTCAACATCGAGTATAGCTGTAAGTGTCAGGAAGTCGTTTCTGAAAGTATTTGTATGCGGTGTAGCCATGTATGGAAGTGAAACGTGGACGATAAAGTTTAGACAAGAAGAGAACAGAAGCTTTCGAAATGTGGTGCTACAGAAGAATGCTGAAGATTAGATGGGTAGATCACATAACTAATGAGGAGGTATTGAATAGAACTGGATAGAAGAGAAAACTGTGGCACAACTTGATTAGAAGAAGGGATCGGTTGGTAGGGAATATTCTGAGGCATCAAGGGATCACCAATTTAGTATTGGAGGGCAGCGTGGAGGGTATAAATCGTAGAGGTAGACCAAGAGATGCATACACTAAACAGATTCAGAAGGATGTAGGTCGCAGTAGGTACTGGGAGATAAAGAAGCTTGTGCAGGATAGAGTAACATGGAGAGCTGCATCAAACCAATCTCTGTACTGATGACCACAACAACAACAACCACAGTCCTCACATTCTCATTCTGTTTAATATTTCTCGAAGGTACGCTACCATATTTAAACGATGTGACTGTGTCAAGCAGGACACTACTAATGCTGTACTCGAAAATTACGAGTTTGTTTTTCCTGTTCGTCCACATTAACTTAAATGTTTGCATATTAAGAGCCAGCTGCCATTCGTCACACCAACTAGAAATTTTGTCTAGGAGATCTTTTATCAATCTACAGTCACTTATCTTCGACACATTCCTGTGCACCACAACATCATCAGCGAACAACTGCAGTGTGCTGCACACCCTGTCTGCCAGATCATTTACGTAAATAGCAAATAGCAACGGCACTATCACATTCGTCGTCTCTTCGGTGAACACTCGCCGTCGAGGACAACATAATCGATTCTATTGCTTAAGAAATCTTCGAGTCACTCACATGTCTATGAACTTATTCCATATGCTCATACCTTCGTTAACACCCTGCAATGGGCAATGTGTAAAATGCTTTTTGAAAATCTATAAATATGGAACCTGCCTGTTGCCATTCATCCACAGTTCGCAGTATATCAAGTGAGAAAAGAGCAAGCTGGGTTTCGGAAGAGCGATGCTTTCTAAACCTGTGCTGATTAGCGGACATGAGTTTTCCATCTCTGTGAAATTTATTGTATTCGAACTCAGAATATGCTCTAGAATTCTACAGAAAACCGATGGTAAGGATGTTAGTCTGTACTTTTGCGGGTCCGTTCTTTTACGTTTCTTATACACGCTAGTACAAGAGTCACCTGAGCTTTCTTCCAGTCCCTTGGAACTTTGCGGTGGTCGAGAGGTTCGTGATAAATGTAAATAAATGTAAACTAAGTAAGGGGCCGACGACGTAGAGTACTCTTTGTAAAACCGAATTCGGATTCCATCCGGACCTGGTGACTTATTTGCTTCAACTCTTTCAGTTGTTTCTCTACGCCAGCAATGCTTATTACTATGTCATCCATACGTGACTCTGTGCGATGGTTAAAATACGTTACGTTTGTATGACTCTCCTGCGTGAAAGATTAATTTAAAACTTTGGACATTCTTTTGCTGTCTTCTACTTCCAAACCAGACTGGTCAAAGACTGACTGGATGGAAGCCTTAGACCCGCTCAGCGATTATAAAAAGGACCAGAATATTTTTGGCTTCTCCACCAGATCTTTAGCTAACGTATGACGGTGGTAGCTGTTGTATGCTTCAGCATGGATCTTTTCATCGACGCACAAATCCCTACTAATGTCTGCCTGCCGTCATTTGGGCTTCCTCTTTTGAACCGAGGGTGCAGCAGCCTTTGCTTCCTCAGCGTTTTCCGAATTTTGTTATTAAACCATGGTGGGTCTTTTCTGTCCTCAATCCCCTTACCAAGTACATAATTTTCCAGAGCACGATTTGCAGTCTCTTTCTGTGTCCATCATTCTGGAGCTAAATAATTGCAGATCATTGTCTAAGTGAGATGCTACCAACTGCTTATCTGCTCTTCCTCGCAGGAACACTCTCCTAGCCTTATGGACTGGCCACATCGTTATCCTAAGAGTGCCCCACATCTTCAGGCAAGACATCCTCCATTAATGTCATCAATGATGTCATGTCGATAGCGTGCATCATCTATTGTAATGCTTCCCCAGTGGCTTCGTGATATACGGTTCTGTTCTGGTACAGGTAACGAAAATGATCCTCCGTGGCTGTCAGTATGGTTGCTTGGGTTGAGTAGGCAGACTGTCTCTCATCATAAAGCCAGTGGTTTACCATCAGCGATATCGTCACATGCCCGTCACAACGTGGTGCATGGCGGGTACATCTGCTGCCGTTCGGTAATGTCGTGAGCGGACTATGGTACTTTCTAATCGGTGCTTCGTCAGTGATAGTGTATGAGCGTTGGTTTTGTGTTGTTCTCGTTATCTGTCTGGCGATGGGGGTTGAGAATCGAGGTCCCTGATTGCTGCGCAATAAAATTCCAGGGTCTGCCAGTGACACGCATCTGCGTCCCTGCGAAACTACTTAAGTGTGTTGTGGAGTGCCGGTTTAGCGTAGAACAGCCACCATGCTAAAGTGAGGGGTTACAGGAGTGATGTTGTGCTCAGCTGGTCCATTTTGGAGTGACTTGTTGAGGATGTTCCGAGCCCTGGGGGTGAGTTACGTTCGTATTCAAAAAGCAGTTACTGCACGAGACTTGTTCGGGTGGAGATCCATCATGCAAATGTAGACGGTATGATTGCAGAAGGCCAGAGGCCATCGTTTAGCGGCCACCACTTCCTGTGTAAGACCTTGTGACACACGCAAGCGATCCAGTCAGCTCGCCGACTGACTGGTAAGAAGCACGCGTCCAGATCTGTCGCCGTGTACATTTCTCCATGTGCCGCGCAAGTAAAGATCTTGAATCACCATACCCAGAGCTGGACAAGGCATGTATTGGGGGATTTGGCCCTTGGAATGAAGTATGCAACTAAAGTTGCTGACAAAAATGCTGCTTTATTACCGTCCTAAAAAAGAGAGGCATTGTCCCAAGAGTAGAACCTGGCCCAGTGATGTTTGGCAGTGCCCAATGGTGCATAAACATTAATGAATCTAATCCTTGATGAGAGTGTCACGAGCTTCAATAGCGTCACACACTAAAATAGCCACATGAGTGACTACAGGACCACAAGGCGTCACATGCGCTACGTAACCATAAAAGCCTGGGAGTACATTCGTTCACACTTCTTTCAGGAATGCAAATTCGACACCTGTGATTCCCATTGTTTCTCTCAGGAGTTCGATCTTGGTGAGGGAGTTAACCGTGTTGATATTAATCGTGGCCATGGTCAAGCATGGCTATGCAGTGGTTGGGCTGGCTTATCCATAGTGATGGTGGACCGAAGAAGACATGGCAAATGACGTCACACCTTGCCGACCGCGGCCCTCGAGGGCCGTTTGAAAAGTCTTTGCAAGGTCCGAGAGATGGCACCACCGGTGCGTATCAAGGTCATATTTAGTTAGCAGCATCTTTGGAAAGAATGCACACTAAGTTTCAGCCATATTGGTGTATTTATTTGTGTCTGGCATTCGTGTGAATGAAGGAAGTCGAGTGACTGCCAAGAAATGGACGAAAAAGAATATCGTGTGGTGATTAAACACTACTTTATGAAAGGCAAAACGCCTCAGGAGACTAAAGAGAAGCTTGATAAACATGCCGGTGACTCTGGACCTTCGATTAGAACAGTTTATTAGTGGTTTCAAAATTTTAGGAGTGGCCAGATGGGCACAATTGATGCTGAACGTTCTGGACGCCCTGTGGAGGTTACGACTCCAGAAATCATTGATAAAATCCATGATATGGTGATGGATGACAGAAGAGGTAAGGTGCGTGAGATTGCTAGTGCTGTGGGCATCTCGAATGAACGGGTACATAGTATTTTGCATACACAATTGGACATGAGAAAGCTATCCGCAAGATGGGTTCCGCGATTGCTCACGCTTGACCAAAAACGGAATCGTGTGAAGTGTTGCAAGGATGGTTTGCAGCTGCTCAGGAATAATCTGCAGGAATTTAAGTGTAGTTTTGTCACTGTGGATGAAATATAGATACATTACTATACTGCTGAGACCATAGAAAATATGAACAATGGGTTACCAAGGGAGAATCTTCACCAAAAAAGGCGAAGACCATTCCTTCGGCCGGAAAGGTTATGACGACTGTCTTTTGAGATTCGCAAGGGATAATCCTCATCGACTATCTGGAAAAGGGTAAAACTATTGCAGGTGCATATTATTCATCGTTATTGGACAGTTTGAAAACCGAGCTGCAAGAAAAACGCCGGCGATTGGACCGCAAAAAGCTCCTTTTCCATCACGACAGTGCTCCAGCACACACTTCAGCAGTTGTGATTGCAAAATTAATAGAAATAGGATTCCAACTCATTTCACATCCCCCCCAACCTCCAGACTTGGCTCCCTCGGACTGCTATTTGTTCCCAAATTTGAAGAAATGGCTGGTGGGACAAATATTTTATTCAAACGAGGAGGTGATTGCAGCAACTAATAGCTATTTTTCAGACTTGGACAATTCCTATTATTCGGGAGGGATCAACAAATTAGAAAAGAGTTGGACCAAGTGTATAAGTCTAAAAGGAGACTATGTCAAAAAATTGCACGGACTTATTAAACGCCGCTCGTACTAGACACCGTTCTCCACAAAGGTTCTACAGGTATGAAGTTGACGGCAATGGTGTCACCCTTATCCTTATGGAGGGTGGGGGGAGGGATCAGTTCTTCTTTCTCAAGCGAAAGGGGGAGCTGCTAGGTTCCAACACGATCGACGCTTTCGACGTTTTGGTGAACGCTGCTTCGTGCGTGGTCTTCCATGTCACATGGTGGTGCCTCTCTGTACATTACAGACTTGTTTGGTGTGAAAAGCTATACCTCCTCATGCGATGGTCTAGTTGTCAATGAACCCGGAATATAGACGCGATCATTAAAGCAAATTCTCCACAGTGTACGCCGTTCTGTCAAATTTACGACGTATACTCACAGGTAAAACTTAGATTCACCCGTTACAAAACCGTTCTATTCTCATGGCACAGCAAACAGAAATCACAACCAGAAAATTTGGTTTCCCGCGAATTTATCACCAAATCGCGAGGCATTTAGAACGATAATGAAGGTGTTTTTGCTAATGATATTCACATTAAAGAATGTGACTCCGGACATTGCTGGTGGTGCTTTGTACGCTTTTATGATATACACTCCTGGAAATGGAAAAAAGAACACATTGACACCGGTGTGTCAGACCCACCATACTTGCTCCGGACACTGCGAGAGGGCTGTACAAGCAATGATCACACGCACGGCACAGCGGACACACCAGGAACCGCGGTGTTGGCCGTCGAATAGCGCTAGCTGCGCAGCATTTGTGCACCGCCACCGTCAGTGTCAGCCAGTTTGCCGTGGCATACGGAGCTCCATCGCAGTCTTTAACACTGGTAGCATGCCGCGACAGCGTGGACGTGAACCGTATGTGCAGTTGACGGACTTTGAGCGAGGGCGTATAGTGTGCATGCGGGAGGCCGGGTGGACGTACCGCCGAATTGCTCAACACGTGGGGCGTGAGGTCTCCACAGTACATCGATGTTGTCGCCAGTGGTCGGCGGAAGGTGCACGTGCCCGTCGACCTGGGACCGGACCGCAGCGACGCACGGATGCACGCCAAGACCGTAGGATCCTACGCAGTGCCGTAGGGGGCCGCACCGCCACTTCCCAGCAAATTAGGGACACTGTTGCTCCTGGGGTATCGGCGAGGACCATTCGCAACCGTCTCCATGAAGCTGGGCTACGGTCCCGCACACCGTTAGGCCGTCTTCCGCTCACGCCCCAACATCGTGCAGCCCGCCTCCAGTGGTGTCGCGACAGGCGTGAATGGAGGGACGAATGGAGACGTGTCGTCTTCAGGGATGAGAGTCGCTTCTGTCTTGGTGCCAATGATGGTCGTATGCGTGTTTGGCGCCGTGCAGGTGAGCGCCACAATCAGGACTGCATACGACCGAGGCACACAGGGCCAACACCCGGCATCATGGTGTGGGGAGCGATCTCCTACACTGGCCGTACACCACTGGTGATCGTCGAGGGGACACTGAATAGTGCACGGTACATCCAAACCGTCATCGAACCCATCGTTCTACCATTCCTAGACCGGCAAGGGAACTTGCTGTTCCAACAGGACAATGCACGTCCGCATGTATCCCGTGCCACCCAACGTGCTCTAGAAGGTGTAAGTCAACTACCCTGGCCAGCAAGATCTCCGGATCTGTCCCCCATTGAGCATGTTTGGGACTGGATGAAGCGTCGTCTCACGCGGTCTGCACGTCCAGCACGAACGCTGGTCCAACTGAGGCGCCAGGTGGAAATGGCATGGCAAGCCGTTCCACAGGACTACATCCAGCATCTCTACGATCGTCTCCATGGGAGAATAGCAGCCTGCATTGCTGCGAAAGGTGGATATACACTGTACTAGTGCCAACATTGTGCATGCTCTGTTGCCTGTGTCTATGTGCCTGTGGTTCTGTCAGTGTGATCATGTGATGTATCTGACCCCAGGAATGTGTCAATAAAGTTTCCCCTTCCTGGGACAATGAATTCACGGTGTTCTTATTTCAATTTCCAGGAGTGTATATCAGCCTTCGAAATAAACTCGTTCTCTTGTTGTATAAAAGCAAACGTAAAAGCAAATATTGATATATCAGAATTGATATGTTTTCATTTTCGGTTACTGTTAGTAACGCAAGTATATAAAGATTTGTGATGGTAAACCTAATTTAAATAAGGTTTGAAATACTTATTTCGTAAGTAATTCCACTGTATTTATCGATATCATAAAAATACATATGTCACTGATCTCACATACTATGAGACAGCAGAATGAAAAAATAATATCATAAGGCTGAATTTGAACATGGAGCAAGAATTTTCGAAATTGTGCTTCTAGCCACTACGCTACCAATTCGCTTGGTATAACACCATGTGTGTGCAATAGCATCAAAACTTAGTCACTTTTTCCGAAACCATTGAGTATTGGCTCTCAACACAAAGTAAGTGTTCATTTATTTTCGACCTTCTTCCACAAAGCGAGGCTGCGACTGTGTCAGAGAGCTATCTATTGTAGCTCCACCTGGGAAGATATAGTTTCAGAAAACTGCAGAAGTAACTCCACGTCTGCGCTGGGAGCTTTGAATTCTTGGAGCATTTCAGCCCCATAAACATAGCTCGGCCGTGTCAGTTTGAGAAACTAATATATTATCGAAATTAATCACCAGGTTCTCCATCCCTCAGGAATACTACAGTCTTATTTGGCATCTTAAAGTAAGATTAAGCCATAATGATTCCGTGGAAGCTGTCGTATCATTTCCTCATTTCCTGCAAGTCGTTGAGTTTTTTTAATCTGTTTTTTTATTCTTTTCCTGAAACTATATCATTGTTGAGGTGTCCGATAAAACTGTCGGATGATAGTTGAGGTTGCATTGTCGCACTAGGACTAGCATGACGAAATTGTTGGGTGGCACATATGCCCTGCTCCGACCTCGGATTACCAAATTGTTTAAAACCACTCGAAGAGATCTTCAATTACACGTATCTGGCGTTCGTTACCAGTGTAGGGCGATTTCAAGACGGAAATTCTTACAGAAGAAATGATTTTGGTGTCATCTGAGCAAGTTTAATTAATTTCATTTCACCTACATCCGTTGTCTTATAGATGCTTAACATGTTAAACTTATTCCACATTGATGTAAAGGATGGGATGTCTAGTCTCCACGCATATTTGTCCTTTTCGTTTTACCGTATTTATGAGTCACCCAATTTTTTCGTAAAACAGGAGCCAATGAGCAATTGTCACAGGAGATAAGCTGTTGTGCCCAGTGAGTATCTTGATAGTATTATTACGCCATTCCAATAGTCATCAGGACCAGATGAAATTTCAGTTTCCGTTGCCGGCTGAGTCATACCCGCTTTAACAATTACACCTCACTAAATAATATATGAATGTTGTGATAACCTACAGGGGCCGTTAGTGTGAAAGAAAAGAGAAATAAACTTCCAGCAAACTGCGAGATACGACATAGAAATTATGTTCCACGTCTAACACTGCTTTTTACTTTATCAGTCCTCTGTCTTAAGCTGTCTGAAAATTAAAAAGTTCTTCCAATAGGCTCATTTCTCTGTTACTGACAAAGCATCACTAGCAGTTATATCGTAATCATTGCGGCTAGACGGCACTCTTTGGTTTTTGTGAAATGAACGAAAGCTTTGCTTGAGAATGACATATTTGACACATTACTGTCGGCACGGTTTGTTCCTTGTCTCATATTTTCATCCCAACTGCTCCTGTTTTCATGTTATGGAAATCTGGGTTCGAACTTTCCCTGCAGTTATTCACTTCTTTAATTGTCTTCGTAGCTCTTGAGTCCAGTTTTTCGTTCACTGCGAAAAATTCCCTTGCACAGTTGGTTTTTGTGATCTGAAAATATGAGCAAATGTTTCTCGCAGCATATGAAATTTGATTACAAAACGGGTACAACCACAAACAGTGCTTTTTTTTTTACTTGTGTTATTACGTATCAGAAGTGGTGCCAGTGCAAGTATTTATAAGAAAAACTCTTTTGAAGTATATAATATAAACATGAATTTAATTTACTGTTAATGTAGATAGCAAGTGGTGATGCCAAAACGCGAATCTCTCTCAGTGAATGAGATTTTTAGTTCACAGTTTGCTTAAAGTTGGAAAAAAGTATTTCCACGACACCCATCGAAGAGGAGAACCGCAGAAACAATTTTCTTTGCCCTTTATTTATGATGTTTGAATTACAGCACGTGCATCCGAATATTTTTCGTAACTGCGCTTTAGTCTCAAGTCATCAAATGCGAATGAAACTCATTGGCCTATACTGGGCATTTCTCCTCCCACTCAATGCAGTGGCACCAGCGACACTGTCTTCGAAGTGCGGGTTTCACCAGCTGAAGATTCACATCACCCGAACAAACTTAGTCTGCCTGTCGTTAATCTACCGGAGAATTTCCAACATTGTAGAATACTTTTGGCAAATCTGCGACCATCGATTTATATCCTGTGTCGCTTCAGAATGATCCCGTTAAATTCACTCAGTATGTTGTTGTCGTTTACATCATATTTTCTGAACTATTCTTACTTAAGGGATGACATAGAGGTAGCAAATTTATGGTTCGGCCTCCAGGAAGCTCGTTCCTAGAGAAACTGTAGCTGACTTCACCGTTTACGTTACGTCACGAATTCTCAGTCCTGGCTATGATTGGGACAACAAAGAAGCGCTGCTTGACGCAGTTCTATATTATTTTTGCGCCAAAGTGTTCGCCTTCCAACCCGAAGAGTGGGTTAATTTTTGGTCTCATCTCCGCGGAGACAATATTTTTACCTCTTCTGCGAAAGAGCCACTATCAGGCAGATCGACAATCAGTAAAGAAATCCTAAGACTTCTTCTCTCCCATAAGTTTTGTCGCTACATTGATTCTGTATCTTGTGGATCTAAAGGAGGAAATGTGCTTAACTCCACACTTGTCACTGCTTGTTTTTTCTGCCTCTGTCAGTTGAACTGTCACCACTGTCGCACTGAATAATTTGTTAACTGGATTCCATTATGTATCTTCCCCTACTGGTACGTTTGCATGCCTTCGTTGTAGTCGGGTAACTGAACTTGAGTACGAGTGTGGACCGAACGTAGAGACAGACCGTTTCGAAGCCGAAAGTACGTATAATCATGCTAATTCTTGACTGCTTGGGAGACTTTGTTTTATTAGAAAAGACTAGCTTCGTAGCGTTATCATTATAAGTAGCAGTCCATTTTTATTAGTACAGCGTTATTATCTTAGTTTATTAAGCACAGCAGATAAACATAAGAGATAAATGAATCGGGAACAGTAAAGTCTCCCAAATTATCGAAAACTCTGGCAGTGCTCGCATAGTTTTCCGACTTCACATCTATAGGCAGTATGTTGGTTGCCCTTCATCTCCTTGCATCTTAGGCTGTGTTAAAAGACAGTATAGCTGAGCAGTTGAGCATAATGATGAGACGAGGGGTCCCACACATTCTTTCACCGACTGTACGTATACTTTCTGTTCAATATACTACATGTGAAGAAACATCCCAGAATACAGAAAATATCATAAAGCCACAATTCAAAATACTTATTTTGAAAAAGCCTTATGTTAATATTGCTTCTACAGGCCCTAAATGAAATACTGGTCATAGATGTGAAAAAACGTAAAACATATGTTTATTTTGGCACGTTATGCGTTGCGGAGAGCGGTTGGCTTCTTTGCATGCACGTCAAGAGAAAATTTATAGCATGCGTAAGATAAAGACATTCACGTATCATGTATCGGAAGTGAAGTTCGAAGACAGTAATGACCACTCTGTATATGTCTTCAGAAGGCAATTTTTTACTTCTTATTAATTCCACAGAAACAATATTTAAGAAACGCATTTGTGTGTCTACAATGCATACATACCCCTCTTCGCCAATGTGCCAAATCTCAACACTTCGAGGTGTCACTGTTGGAGTTAAAACATTACTACCCACAAGTATGTGCTATGGGTATCTGCCACTGATTCCTTAGACAGTCAAGCTCTCTCCACAGTTGCCCAGCCATTCGATCTTTTACGTAAAATATTTGAATAGAAAACTATCTGATTTGATTAGGTACAGGGTATTTGCATTCCTACTGCAATATGGTCAATGGATTAACATTCTGAAAAATCTTTATCACTTCACTTCGTTGTTTAAGCGAAGAGTGCATTCCTTCTTTAGAATGGATCTCGTCATTAAATAATTTACTTATAACGTTGGTACTGTGTCTTTATTCTCAGCGAAGAGTATGGTGCACAAGTGAAATGTTATTCATAGCAGTTTTGAATGCAGCTGGAATACTCTCTGAGTAGTTTTTAACAACATTTAGTCTAGATTTGAACGGTATAGCCATATCAATATCCATTCTGACGTAGTATCCACCTAATATTTGCTACTTTAAAAATACTAATAGGATTGTATTGCACAGTACTGTTGAGTTTACATGCACTTCGAAGTGAATGTCGTTAGTTTAACAACTGAACGCAGCTGAACCGCAATTTCAGCACGAGTATGTAACTGATGCGCAGTATCCTATATGGCTACAGTAAAAATACTTTATAGAACCGAATCAATTTTCTACATTGATGATTTCCACTAGGCAAGACATTATGTTTAATGAAGGGACATTTACAGAGAAATCTCTTCCAGTCACTGCGTCTAGGCGATTCCAGACTGTCTGCGCATTCGAATAACTGTGTTTTACAGAAACGGAGCCAATAGTCTGAGAGTTTTCGTACATTAATGACATTCTGCCGAGCAGAATTAATCTACTCAGAGAGTGAGCTTCGTAGTTACAGATTAGTTACACCACTATCCTTGCCTGATCCGCCAACGTCATTCAAACATCTCTGCACAGTAAGGAATTTTTGAACAGTCGAGTTATATCACTCAGCCAGGTTGCATCATCGGTTCAAGCTAATACATTCATTGCAACTACTCTGTTCGAAGTTTAATGTTCTAATTTTTGTATGCGAAGAGTCAAACTTAGTACGTCCTCAGCGTCACATATACCAATAGCCTTTACAAAATATTCTGAACAGCTGTGCTCCAGTGACCGCTTGAGCTGCAACATACACCAGAGGAAATTCTATAAGATCTCGATGCACTTAGTTTTCCGTGGGTGTCTGCCAATAAATTCCAAGCAGTGTTAACGCAATATCTCAATGCGACGTACGTGGACAGACACTACAAATCCTTCCATTCAAATGCCTTTACACACTCGACCTTTTTCACATTGAAACGTATTGTCCAGCACTATTGCAGTGTTCATAAAATCTGCTGCGTTGTCTTGACACACACTTCCTGATCTCAGCAGTCGAATTTCTGGGTTATTACTTCCGATAATCTATGCTTGTAATGCTTCACATTAATATTACTTACATGTGGTATATTTTTTAAGAAAAAATTCACTAAATCTTGATTTACAAATTATATGCACAGTTTCCTGGACGAGATGTAAGTTGAATTGCAGTAATTACTATCGTTCAGGATCACATTGCTATCAGTATAAAGATCTGTTTTACTCACAGTTGTTCCCAGAATTTTTCTTGTCTATGATACGTTTCAGTTACTTTTGAAGACTCTAAGATGTTAAGTAATTAAGATACTCGACTGGAATTTGAGAGGAGAGCAGCTCAACGCTCCATCTAACCATCCAGATGAATGTTTCCTATGCCTTCCGTGAATCAGCTGAGGCCCGTACCAGGTTGGTTGCTTTGAACAGGCCACAGAGGAATTTATTCCCCGTCATTGTTTAACTCAGGAATTGTTATGTTTCTACTGGCCACACTACTAACTGACCGGTAAACGCTAAAACTGCTTGTTTTCTTTTTGCCATAAAACTCACTTTGGTCGTGGTATTTTGATGACTGAGTTTTGTCAAGTACTATGATGAGTCAGAAACAGTGTCTTGCATTTAGAAGATGCGACGTTCATGCCATAGGTTTTCTTTGTAAGATAAGAAAGTTCGCAGAACACGTCACCGAATTAAACAAAAATTGGTATTAACATGAGATAAATATTTTATGCTCTCATAAATTTCACACCTCATCCACAGTTAGAATGATGTACTCATTTTCTTGTTAACAGTTTTCGTCATCTGGGTATTGCTCATTGCATAAACGAAAAGAACTTTGGAAGGCACCGCAATTGTACAGTTGGTCGCACTCTCTTACTGTTGCACTTCGTTGGATATGGCGAGCTCTGTGAATTTATACATTTTGTTGTTTTGTAGTAGGTTCGTAATGAAACACCAAGACTTGTCACACGTGACAATTTTTTTCAGGAAATATTTTTCCGCGTTTTATAATTCAGTCAAGTCGCCTCAGACGTCCACGTGTCGTTGCTTTTGTTCTTGAGTCAAGATGTACGGTACAAACTTTGCACACTCTTCTTTCCTTCAAAACTTTCTGGAGAATGTCTTCAACATTTAAGTTAGAGATTTTGTTCCATTGCGATCTGTGGCACAACAACGTTGACACACTACGGTCTCACGTCCATTACTTGACACTGCCTGCTCACAACTGAGACGTGGAATGCACATCTGTAGTTTACAGTTTTTAGTTCAAGCTGCAATTGTAGTTACTGCGCCGACGTCGCTTATATGCCAGCAATAAAACACTCATAGAACACTTCGGACGGAGGTGTGTCAGCCTAGAAAGACGGTGTGAGAGGACAGAATGAAACAACATAAACGGAAATTCTGTCAGCTCGGCGTTATTTTAACTGTTTGGAACTGTTGTCCTTATAGATCAAAAAATCACTGTTAAGGCCACCGCTATTGTAAAGTTCACAAAATGTTTATTCTATGTCTTAATGTTCTGAGATTGAAACAAATAAAGAAATGCTAAATTTAATGTCCGATTGATCACATAATCATTAGAGATTGGCCAAAAGCTCGAGAGCATAAGAATGGTTGAGGGATTTCCCCACGTCGCCTGATTGAATTTCAGATACCAGGACGCCCTGTCATGGATTTAATCCAATTTCATTTTGAATGCATCATTCATCCTCGTTCAGTCTTGATGTACAACCCAGCAAAGGTGGCTAATGATTATTATGAATCTTCCGTGCAAATTCGATAGTCAGTTTGCTTCTGTGCTTCAGTGTCCATAAATTGACGGCAACACGTGGACCGTACTTTACTGCGCAAAGAAACGCTAGTTGGATTTTATATACTGTGTTCAATGATGCAGCTATGGTCGCAGAAATCTACGACAATCATTGACATTCCTTTCTCTTGAGCCACAAGATATTAACATTACTGAGCTTTCTCTTTTTGTGAATTCGTGCTTGACAGATGGAACGTAAGGGTGCAGATTGCATCTTAGACCACTTCCCTGCGATCCTCTATTATTTCATTTTATTTTTCTGTTATTTGTACATATAACATAGTAAAATATGACGGCATACTGCGTGGGAGTTAAATTAATAACAGATGTAATTTAATATTCATGTTCCGTTTACTTGATAAGCTTGATTTGGCCATGAAACATGGGAACTATAATCGTTCTTCATATTCGAAGATTAATTCACTGAAGTGGTGTAACAGATGTTATTTACAATACTTTGGATTTCATTGCTTCTTTTGGTTGAATTAGGTAAAATAATTTAGCCATACATTAATACATTCATTAAAAATGCTTCTCTTTCTCCATTTTAGAGACGAACGCTACATGCGAAATGATATCTTCTCAAGATATTGATCACAAATTCATTGGCACTTGTTGCTAGTAAAAAGATAGATGCTGAGTTCCACAATATTTACTCGTGGCCACGAGTGCTCCTTATGTATCCTGTCGCCATTGTCACTGTGGAGGTTAAATTCCCAGACGAGTATATCTTGCGAAACATGTCATCTAGAATATGTGCAGTGCTTAGTACTTGCCACATATAACAAGACGATAGTAGAACGCCTGTTGAAGAATATTTTTTGTCTACTTGTGCTTCTGCAGGTACGACCTCTCTGAATATTGGAGTTTTTCAGTCATTTCTGTTTCACTTAGGCTTTGATTCCGTGAATGTTTGATCTGGTAATTTGAAACTCTGAAAGTTAATTCTAAGATGAAGAGAGGAATTTGAGTTACTCATGATAATGTGCATCGAGGCGACTTTTAGTCACGAAAACCAGTCCTGGATTTTCGACTATAAGTCTCATGTGAATTCCTTTAAGATCGGTGTTTTCATTTTTCTTTTGGAAAGAAAGTTTTTTTAGTTCGTGGAATGAAAATTAACAAATCTCAGTTTCACCTGGGCTGATATTTTCTAGCAGTCAGTAAGAAGATCGTAAGCGATGGCGTTATTCATCCAACACTTGCGGCACTGAAATCCTCTCTTCATTTTTCAGATTATTCACAAACGTCTCTGTGGAAAGTAAGGATGGCTTGTTTTCTAATTGTTTCGAGTTTGACATCAGCTGGCAGCAAAATCATTTCAAACATGTTATCTCAACTTAAAGAACAGACGTTTCTGAGAGTTACCCTCTTTAAGCACTTAATAAATTACTGATTCTTCGTCATGGCACGTACTTTAGGGTTGCAGTAATTCTTGTCAACATCTTCTGACAATGATTATCACTCTGTAAGATTTCTTTTCGCGCTTAAATACACTACTGGAGAGCAGAACTCCGACACCAGGATCGACAGTCGTTAACGCAGTTTTCCTTTTTCTTATTCTTCTTAATACACTTTATAAGGTTGTTTATAAGTACCAGCGGGGTTTCAGAAGATATATGCGTGAAAACTGCAAGACATACAGCAAAATGACATTTAGCCTATAGGACTCAACTTTCGATTCGTTATACACGCCGTGACTAGGAAAAAGGCATTTCAGGGCGTGTATTATCCACACTGTATTGTCGCATCCGATTAGTTCGCGCCTGCAGACAGGCAACCCAGCGAACATATTTCCTAAGCGGGCTGCTGCTATTGCACCTTCCTGTGCAGCTGTGGCAGCGTGAATGGCAGGCACGGTTTTAATTTTGCTGCATCACGAGCGGTGCCCATATTGTCAACCTGTAATATGAGAACTGCTGTATCCACAGACATGTGTGTTTTCAGTACGCCTTGTAGTTTTCATGCAGTTATCTCCTGAAAACACGGAAGAAGCATGATATATACAGGCATATTATTCCATTCTGTTTCAACTCTATGCCAGTGTTAGTAGTAGTAGATTGCGATTGGTGTCTTCCCATGCTCTTGGCAACACGTGACCAGATGTTTTCAATGGGAGAAAGATCTGTAGAACTTGCTGACCAGAACACGATTTCAACTCCTACATCCGTGTGGTTCAGGACAGTACTGGCAACCTGCGGTCCTGCTTTATCTTGTTGAAAGATAACATGACAGTGACCTCGAAGATACGGAATCGTCACTGGACTTGACACGTCAGTAACGTATCGCCTCTTGCCCAAGTCATCGACTGTGCGAGATGTAGGTGATCGTTTTGTGTACCGTATGGCAACCCAAACCATCACACTTTGTGCTGGGTCCGCATGAGGATGACGCAGGCTATCTGGTAACGTCTGTCCTCCACTAACACTTCACATGTGAACACTTCCATCGTGATATTGTGTGCTGAACCTGGACTCGCAAGATAATGCGTCGTGGAGACCGTCCTGCGTTCAGTGTTGTCTATGGTCGCAACACTGTCATTGTGACTACCTGCTGCTACGTCAAAGGGTGCAGTAACAATAGCTGCTGTGCTGCCTGTTTGTGGTGTCTCAAGCGCTGTCGCATTGTCCATGCTTATACTTGTCTTGCTTCAAACTATTTCATTTTCTGACACATAGTTCTTAATGTGACTAAGTGTTCCTACGCGGCTGAGCGAACAATATATATGTCCTCTCGAGTGCTACTCCCGTGGGGCCATGGAGAACTTGCATGGCACCGAGCATGAATCCTCTGAAACTATCGATTCCATATTCGTATGACATTGCGTGATCCCGACGAATGCGTGCAGAAATACCGTGGAACGATAAATCACAGTCTTAATAAGCCACGGTCCTGCCACTGTCGAGCTCTGCCATGTGCTGGTAGACGTTTCTGCTACATACCAGGGACATAACATGATCTGTTCACAAACAACCAACATCCAAATGCGAGTTCTGAATGAGAAAACCGCAGCGTAATCTTTGCTGATATACGGAATGTGAATAGCGTTATTCCTACCAATATTTCTGTAGTTGCGCTGAAATGCTGATCATTTGAATACTCAAGCACTGAGTACACTTACTGCAAATTTACCACTTCATTCATACTGCCTTCGTGGTGTTACAATTTTATTCCTTACAGGCGATGGCTATCTGCGCCAAATTCTTTCATATGTGCCCAAGCGCTGCACTTGCCAACTTTGCGTTAGCTTCCAAAATATAGTAGTTCTGAAGACTGTACTGCTTGACTGTGTGTGCCATTTAATTCTGTGTAACCGCAAATAGGGTGTCTTTTGGCGCTCAGGGACTTTCGACTGCAGGAGCCAAACAAGTGCTTGCCTCGAAAGTTTCTGCTTTATACAATGTGGTCACAACAGGAAGCCACTCTGCGCTCGGCTTTTGAGTTATATGGATACTCTCATTCTAGTTTTTGGAGTGAAAACTTCAACTTCTACATGCTTTCTCATAAAATTGGGTGAGGTCGCGATATGCTCTTGACTTAATCTATGTATTCCACATATTTCTTTTTATTGTAAATTGTGTTGTTTTGCAGTCATGTTTGTAAATAATAAATGCTCATGTCAAATATTTGCACAAATTATAATGAAAATCAGCATTTCGCTATGATCAGCTCGCATCCATGTTCCCAAGTCGAAGGCAATACTTAGCTGTGAATAAATAACCGTGAATGCCATTCGAACTTTCTCTTCCCTTCAATCTCTCTCTCTCTCTCTCTCTCTCTCTCTCTCTCTCTCTCTCTCTCTCTCGCCCTCCCTTTCTCTCTCTTTCTCTACTAAATATTCGGAGAACAGCTATTTTTTATTTTTTAGTCTTGTTAAATAACTATAGTGATGATCATTATTTTGCAGTATTTGAGACGAATCGTAATCCTCTACATGGGGTTGTCTGCCGCCTAAATAGCGTATCGGAATATTACAATATCTTTCTACAATAATTTTGGTTGGGTTTTTTCGTTGCATCAGGATGTATGCTTTGATTGAACCTAAAAACACATGGCATTTTATCTGTGCAACGTCACTAAATTTCCTTATGCTACCTGGGCTTCTTTAACAGTTTTGTTTCAATAACAAAAGCACCTGTTTTATTTCACGGCACAGTTTCCGCTGTCCTTTATATTAGTTACAGTTATCAGGTGAGTCAACGTCTTGCTGTCTCCTGATGCAAGCAGCTCTGAGCAGCGACGTCTTAAGATCAGTCTTCTCAACATAAATTTCGTCATTATCGTTAGGACTGGAAAACTTCTTTGCTGGGTGCTTAGTTTCACATTCTAAAGATGGGAAGTAAGTTGTCTTGCACGAGTTCTGTCTAATAAATGAGGCTGGTTACACATATATTCATTTATTCGAGATTAAAACTTGTTACTCTGTTTGACTGAGAAAATTTTTAGTGAATTTCCCACTACGCTTGCTAAAGCACAACTGTTCACATTGAAATTTGTGACATAGTTTGTGTTATCACAAAATCTTACCTGAAAATTGACTGAAAGTCTGGGTAACACTTGTTTCGGAATTTTAACTGAGCATGTAGCATAAATTTTTAAGATATCTGTAGGCTTTAAATTACTTACCCTTCCAGGATTCTACACCATTTAGCCACATTCGGATACTTCATATGTATATTACGTATCTTCACGGGAAATTTTGATTTATTGTATGTGAAATCTTATCATTCTCGCTTTTAGTTGGTGAACAGCTGCCAAGGCTAGTTCCTTTCAGGCGTCTTCTGACTATTTACATGTATACTAACCATGAGAAATATGCTAGGTGACTATGGGGTTCTGGAGCTGTCTGTGGATTTCTTTTCTCTTAGTGTTCTGCAGTTCTCTTTCTTTTACTGTTATATACCGGATGGTCCATTGATCGTGACCGGGCCAAATATCTCACGAAATAAGCGTCAAACGAAAAAACAACAAAGAACGAAACTTGTCTAGCTTGAAGGGGGAAACCAGATGGCGCTGTCGTTGGCCCGCTAGATGGCGCTGCTATAGGTCAAACAGATATCAACTGCGTTTTTTTAAATAGGAACCCCCATTTTTTATTACATATTCGTGTATTACGTAAAGAAATATGAATGTTTTAGTTGGACCACTTTTTTCGCTTTGTGACAGATGGCGCTGTAATAGTCACAAACATATGGCTCACAATTTTAGACGAACAGATGGTTGCAGGTAGGTTTTTTAAATTAAAATACAGAACGTAGGTACGTCTGAACATTTTATTTTGGTTGTTCCAATGCGATACGTGTACCTTTATGAACTTATCATTTCTGAGAACGCATGCTGTTACAGCGTGATTACCTGTAAATACTACATTAATGCAATAAATGCTTAAAATGATGTCCGTCAACCTCAATGCATTTGGCATTCCTCTCAACAGCGAGTAGTTCGCCTTCCGTAATGTTCGCACATGCATTGACAATGCGCTGACGCATGTTGTCAGGCGTTGTCGGTGGATCACGATAGCAAATATCCTTCAACTTTCCCCACAGAAAGAAATCCGGGGACATCAGATCCGGTGAACGTGCGGGCCATGGTATGGTGCTTCGACGACCAATCTTCCTGTCATGAAATATGCTATTTCAGTACTACCAGTACTACTTAAACTGCACGCGAGCTATATGCCGGACATCCATCATGTTGGAAGTACATTGCCAGTCTGTCATGCAGTGAAACATCTTGTAGTAACATCGGTAGAACATTACGTAGGAAATCAGCATACATTGCACCATTTAGATTGCCATCGACAAAATGGGGGCCAATTATACTCCCTCCCATAATGCCGCACCATACATTAACCCGCCAAGGTCGCTGATGTTCCACTTGTCGCAGCCATCGTGATTTTCCGTTGCCCAGTAGTGCATATTAGGCTGGTTTAGGTTACTGCTGTTGGTGAATGACGCTTCGTTACTAAATAGAACAAGTGCAAAAAATCTGCCATCGTCCCGTAATTTCTCTTGTACCCAGTGTCAGAACTGAACACGACGTTCAAACTCGTCGCCATGCAATTACTGGTGCATATAAATATGGCACGGGTGCAATCGATGTTGATGTAGCATTCTCAACAGCGACGTTTTTGAGAGTCCCGATTTTCGCGCAATTTGTCTGCTACTGATGTGCGAATTAGCCCCGACAGCAGCTAAAACACCACCTGCTTGGGCATCATCATTTGTTGCAGGTCGTGGTCGACGTTTCACATGTGGCTGAACACTTTCCGTTTCCTTAAATAACGTAGCTATACGGCGAATGGTCCGGACACTTGGATGATGTCGTCCAGGATACCGAGCAGCATACATAGCACACGCCCGTTGGACATTTTGATCACAATAGCCATACATCAACACGATATCGACTTTTTCTGCAATTGGTAAACGGTCCATTTTAACACGGGTAATGTATCATGAAGCAAATACCGCCCGCACTGACGGAATGTTACGTGATACCACGTACTTATACGTTTGTGACTATTGCAGCGCCATCTATCACAAAGCGAAAATAGTGATCCAACTAAAACAATCATATTTCTTTACGTAATACACGAATATGTCATAAAAATGGGGGTTCCTGTTTAAAAAAACGCAGTTGGTGTCCGTTTGACCTATGGCAGCGCCATCTAGCGGGCCAACGATAGCGCCATCCGGTTTCCCCCTTCAAGCTAGACCAGTTTCGTTCTTTGTAGTTTTTTCGTTTGATGCTTATTTCGTGAGATATTTGGCCCGGTCACTATCAATGGACTACCCTGTGTATGATGTCTGGGAAGTTTTGTTGAAGGAGAGTCACAGTCTTGTCTAATTTGTTGTGAAACCAGTACTGGCTATTAATGCTAATGATTAAACGTGATTAAATTTTGTGGATGAATTTTTGCAACCGGATTCTGAGGTGATAATGCCATTTAAGCACCAGGAGGATTTACCGAATTTGTATATCACGTGTGTGGTGAGCTTAAGGTTCTCAAGTTGTGACTGTATTATTTCATTTTTCTTCAATTTTCTGTACTGTACCCCCTCTACACCTATTTTTAGTCTCAGCGTAGGTGTTTTACTGCCGTATCTTTTAACTGAAAAAATTGGAAATTTTAGGTCTTTTGGGAAAATTTGGTATGTCAAAGATAAGCTTAAAATGATGAAGAAAGTTGATTATGATTCACGTTGTTCAGCCTGTTTGATAAATATCAATATATCCTCTGATGCAGGTCTCCAGTGAAGTTTTTTGTGTGGTTCTTTTTGTGAGTAAATTTTCCAGCATGTGGTTCTATTGAGTAGCATTTACTTGTGAAATGGTCAGTGGTAAACTGTGTGGTTTGTTAGTTCCCTCTAGGTGGAGGCAGTGGCTCTGTTTTTGCTAGTTTATTGAGTAATATTTTGCTGTAGGTTGATAGCAAACGAGTCTGTGAAAAGAGTGGTTCTGTTTTTGTTACTGTGTTGAGTAATATTTTGCTGTACATTGATAAGAAACAAATTGCGTCTTATTGGTTCCCTCCAGGCGGAGGCTGCTGCAGGGTGAGTTTGCTTGTTATGGATGTTTCGGATAGAGTGGGGCACTAGTCAGAGATATTATGCAGTGCTTAAACTTATTCCAGAAGTTATTGTGGGTAAAGAGTAACGACCTTAGTGACACGGGGGACTGCTAAACTTTGTTAGAGGAATTTGGTACTTTTACAGCGACCTGAAAGAATGGATTTACACCAATTGTTGACATGTGTTTTGCTGATGTGATGAAGCTTGTATCCGATTAGTGGTAAAAGCGCGAAGTAAGGAAAACACTGTTAACCTAGTAAAGATAAAGCAATCCTTCTTTTCACGTTGCTCTTGACGAAACTTTTAACTCATGTGCCCTCTTGTAGATGGAAGGACATTCATCCAAGTTTTACAGGAACAATACAAGATACCTCGCCATGATTACGATTTTGTGATCTATTGGAATGGAAAGGCTGAGAAATTCAGCCAACCAGTTGCAAAACAAAGGTTCATTAGCCCTTGTCCAAGGTTTCGATATTTCTAAAAATATCTTCTGCAGAAGGAGTGGGCGTTGTTACATCACATGATGGTACATTAGATTAGCCGAAGCCAAGCGGCTCTTTTCATATATGAAATTGACAAAAAACAAGAATTATACTTTATTATTATGATTTAGATAGCAGCCATATTACTTTTAGCGTACTTCAGAATGAATGCCCACTGGTAAATGCTCACTAATAGGGGCTCTTGTCGACATAAACTTATAACAGGAGTCACAAGATAATATAATTTTATGTTGACAAGAGCCTCTACCAGGGGGCATTTACCAGTGGGCATTCATTCTGAAGTACGTCAAATGTGAATTGGCTGCTATCTAAGCCCGTGGCTTGGTATAATTTATGCTTTTGTCAATGTTATGTACGACGAGAGCCGCTCTGCTCCAGGTAATCTAATGTACCATCATGTTATGTACTAAGGCCCACTCCTTCTGAAGAAGATATTTTCAGAAATATCGAAAGCTAGGCCAGGGCTAATAAACCTTTGTTTTGCAACTGGTTGGCTGATATTTTCAATCTCTTCAGGTTTCAACAGTTGCTGATTTGCAGCCATGTTTAAGAGTTTGATATTGAAATGGATGTATTAGCGGTTGGTTCAAATGGCTCTGAGCATTATGGGACTTAACTTCTGAGGTCATCAGTCCCCCTAGAACTTAGAACTACTTAAACCTAACTAACCTAAGGACATCACACATACCCATGCCCGAGGCAGGATTCGAACCTGCGACCGTAGCGGTAGCGCGGTTCCAGACTGTAGTGCCCACAACCGCTCAAACACACCGGAAAGAAGCGGAAAAGAAGTGGTGACCGCTGAGTACATTATGATTAAAGTACAGTTTGCAGACAATAAAATAGATGAACCGAGAACGTGAATAAAAGGTATAGAGGTATTAAGATTCCCACTTCCCTGCGATTGATAAGTTATCAAATCAAAGCGAACAACCATTTTAAAGCAACAGGGTATGGAGAAACGAAAAGATGAACCTGGGTATACAGTTCTGTGATGAGCACTAGGATATATTAACCTGATGACAGGCTTCCTTCTATGTTTTTGATGAGTATTATATTCTGTTAAGTGATTCCATATTTTGTATGATTCTTAGTTTTTGGTGTTAGTCTCCTCCAATACACCAGTGGATTCATGGACCATCTAGTGGTACAACACGTCAGAATGGGTCTTTCTGTTTTTACACCCTTCCAGGAGTGGAAATGTGTTAAAATTTTGTTTAATTGGTTACCGTGATTCCCAAATCATGGAGACAACATGTGTGAAATAAGTTATGATTTGTACAAAATGTTGATTCTTTTTCTGTAAGAAGAGGTAGTGCTCTTACGTTGGATCTTAATGATGCTTATTTTCCGTGTGTGATATTTTAGTGTAAACTGCTTATTCCTGATGCTTATATGGTTCAAATGGCTCTGAACACTATGGGACTTAACATCTGAGGTCATCAGTCTCCGAGAACTTAGAACTACTTAAACCTAACTAACCTAAGGACATCACACACATCCATGCCCGAGGCAGGATTCGAACCTGCGACCGCAGCAGTCTCGCGGTTCCGGACTGAAGCGCCTAGAACCGCACGGCCACCGCGGCCGGCTATGCTTGTATGTTTATTCACTTTGTGTCTGATGTACTGTGAAGAGTTATTGATAGTGGTTATTTTTATAGGCTGGTATCTGGCTGGTGACCCCTGAAAGAGTGACGAGATTTTTTAGTATTTCCTACTTGTGCCAATTTCTCCTACGGACAGGTAGTGGAATGATTTTTTACTTCTGCTGCTTATGTAATGTTAGATACATATTTATATATAGGCCCTGATTATGACGATGACAAAGTTTTATAATGAGTAAGAAAAGTGCCAACATGACCACTGAAGTGTTTTTGTAAATATTCAAATCTTTAGACGGTACAGAATTAGAGTAATTGAAGAATCTTAGAGCACTTGAATTAAAACCCAGTGTGTGAACTGGATCCATTAATGTATATTTTCAAGTAATGAAACTCATGCATGTCTGTTGTAGATGAAAAATATTTTAAAGTCGATGTACTTATGGTTATAAAGTATTCTGTCACTGTCATTGCAAATGGGGCAATAAATTAAGTAAATAACGTGTGGAAAACAAAAGTTTTCTCCCAGGGTACGGGTGTGTGCGCCTAACTACCACACCATCTGTTGCCCTACTTTGGTTTGTACCTAAGAATATCTGATTTGCATTGTTACTTCAGATTCAGGTCTTAGTGTTAGGAATTTATTCTACGGCTACATTATGAACTGTTGTACAGTCCCTAAAACAATGGCATCTTATATCTCTGTATTAGTAGTATCTGCGCTATACCAAATTAAGCATTTTACTTATTTTATTTTGTCCTTTTACCTAGAGTACTTCTAGAAGAGGAGAAAGAATGGTAATCCCATATATTGTGGGAAGCACAGGTAACAAGACAATACGTTGACCCTAACAAGTTGGATGTAATAAATAGCTCAGACAGGCACTTCTTGGGAATACTTCTATACAAGAAAAAGACCGATATCAAACAGATAGGTTCCTAGAGAGATAACAAAAGAGTAGTGTACTCTCTCTTTGGTACCGACGTCATTCACTATTGCGGTGTGTCATAGGAAGGCGAGCTACTCCTGTTCATAGTGGGGATGACGCCATGTCTTGTCATACAAATCTTCCAAAGCCCGTCTTCTGTGTGTGTACCAGAGTCTGTGAAATATAAAAATGCTCTTCCTTGTTTCTCAATAAAAAAGTCTATTCTATTAGACTTCCATACGTCTACCTAACAGACACATGTCGTCTAATATTATAATGTCTTTCAGCAATCCATATTTTCTGAACTGTGCGGAATATGTTGTTCAATCTTGTCTGCTTAACAGACGCAAGTATTTAAAGGTTAATATTTATTTCAATTATTATTTAGCCGGAACTGGACGGAACACGTTATTCCATCTTGTTCACATAAAAGATACAAATTTTAATATTTGTATAATTACAGTTGTATCAATGAATAGCATATAGACAGAAGAAGTCTGTAGCTACATTTGTCTGCTGAACCGACACAAGTATTTTCAAGATACAATTTATTTTGTATCAATTAATATCTTTCTCAACTATACATACCATTTTATTCCATTGTGTTTGTATAACAAACAGGATTATTTTAACGTTGTGATCCTTTTTTGTTACTATCTTACAGTCACATTTACTTCTGCCTTACAGATGTTAAATTCCATTTCATGTTTTGTATATAAGATGATCACAACTGATTGTTTTTGTTGTTAGTCTATATACGAGGCATTGATGTAACTGCCTATGTACTTATTTTAACCAACAGTTTTGTAATGTAAGAAGAGGAGTTATTAATAAAAAAGTTGCTGAAATATCTCCTATCAAATATAAAATGGGAAATATTCTCCGCAATTATTTAAAACTAACTGCACAGACTTCTTACTTAAGTGCAAAAGCGTGATGCCTGCCAGTCGTCTGTTCCCTTCCAAAGTATACTTTTTCAGACAGGCTGCATTGCCTGGTCGTGTGTCAGAGGTTCATTACATATACTTTCATTAACACAGCCGTATTTGAGGTTGAATCTTATTACTGAAAAACTTTTTGACGAATTTCCCATTGTGCTAGCAAAAGCGCTACCATTCTCAATGAAATTTATGAGTCAGTTTTTGTACTGAAGCCAGTATACTTCTATACTATTTCTCAATGTAGGTCTTTTACTCCCATAACTTTTAAGTGAATAAATTTGGGAGATATAGGTCACCTGAGAAAGTTTAGTATGTCAATAATAAGCTTAAAATGATAAAGTACAATTATTATGATTCACTTTGTTTAATATGTTTGATAAATATTAAAGAACAAATAGCCTGTCAATAAGGTCTTGTGATGCAGGTTTCCAGTGAAGTTTATCATCTCCTTGTATCGTTACACGGGTTTCCAGCAGTTGTGTCAGCCCAGTCTGCACATGGAGCCAACAGCATATATTATTGTGATACTGTCATATAGCTTTCGTAACCCGTTACGTGACCCACAGGACATGTGCACGTTTAAAATGAAGGAAGACAGTTACAATTAAAGTAACATTCAAATATACCCCAGGCAAATTAGTAAAAAAAAAAAAAAAAAAAAAAAAAAAAAAAAAAAAAAAAAAAAAAAACGAAACAGCAAATATGGGACATAATCTATAAAGTTCTGAAACTTCGGGAAATTGCCCATATAAGTTATTGTAGTAAGAAACAGAAATTTCTTTTAGTCCCCTCCCCTCCCCACCACCTCCGCAAGGATGGTGCACCCGTCCATTTTTCCCCTGCTCATTTTCTTCATTTTTTTTTAAATTTTAGCACAAAATAGTTCATTTTTAGAAGAACTGTTATCAACAAAAGTATGAGTCTTGAAACTGTACGCAAGGAAGGTCAGACGAATAGTTTCACAGATATAAGGATTGGGAGGATATTCTGCAATGGCATAACTTTTGCAGAATTTGTTGCTTATCAGTTATATAAATGAAAAAGCAATTAAGTAGATGGACATATTTCGTTTCTTCACAACTTGGTGGAATTTCACCTGTGCTCAGTGCTGTTGATATAAGGATTTTGTGCCCACGAATGAAAACAGGAGGTTCTCCATCCCATTCACTCACCATTCCCCTACCATTGTCACTACCGGTTTTCCCTACACGTGACCAGTGTAGCTGAGTTTATGCCGTGAACGTATTAAAGGTGTGCGGGACAGTTTAGTTTGTTGTGTTATGTACTGTTTCTTCTTAATCGCTTTCCTTTTCTGTGGGATGAGAGAAGAATAACGGTGTACTTGTGATAAATCTGTTCAGGAAGTAGAGACGTCAGAAATGACGTCAACATTGGAAACTTTGATACGTGTCAGCATGAAACGGAAGGATGAGGCACATTCTCTTCTTTAAAACGTTTAAATGATTGAAGGGCATAAAGTATATCGACGAGACCACACTAAAGAACGTAACGTGAAGAAACTATTTAACTAGAAGGTTGCACAACTGGACAATAGATCATTAAATCGTCTTCGTCCTACCCATTCAACTAAAAGAAAAAGGGTTTTCTGATTTGTGCTGAAAAACGTGCCGTAAGGCTGAAAAAGAAAAAAACAATCCATAAACGGCATGCAATGTTGAAGTTCGTTCTTTAGCTCTGAAACACGCATTGCTTGAGAAAGCAGAGAAACGTGATCATCATTTCCGTAGAAAGGTAGCCAAATACATCAACAATGTTTCGTGTTTAGTAGACGCAAAAGCCCGTCATCGTCAAGACTGGTATGCCAAATTAGCGTCGAACCTCTCGCCTGTTCGAAAAAGAGGCAACCCTCTCTCGTCTGATCGAAAAAAGATGCAGCCCTCGTTAAAAAAGACTTTGATGCTGCTTCCCAAGAAGTATGCAATTTAGTGGATTCTTCAGAGGAATGTCTATTTTCAGTGCACAATTTATTGTAGATTCTCAATTAATATCTTCCAGAAGGTGATACAACGACCATTTAAACTCAAAAAAGCAGGCTGGCTGAATATTAGGATGATGGAGATCTGTTTGCCACAGAGCCAAAACCTCACCGTTGTTCATTTTCATGGCTGCAACCACAAACTGTTGAACCAGTGGTGGAATAAACGAGATGTCAATGAAAAAAAACTGAGCGAACAAGAGTCGTGGAGGCAGCTGCAGACGTATCCGTGAAGATGTTAGGATGACAATTTACGATATTGCTGAATGTCCAGGTATCAATCACTTCACTGAGAATGCTGAAATTATGGTTCCTGGACTGTAAAAAAAATTGTAATTGTGTGGTTGTGTCAAAGAAGGGAAGTCGAAAACAATTCCGTCGTCAATTACGAGGCCTCGTTCATTCCACCCCCCATTGCCTTTGGTCTTGCTGAAACTGTATCGAAAATTGTTTTCTGCAATTTCTACAAAACTACAGAACTGTGGCTTTATTCGAAGCCTCTACTGCAAATTATTATATATAACAACATATATGTTCGACAGTTATTCTGGTATTTTAGTTGTTTAGGTGTCGTACATGTGACGATTGTAAATGTATTATACAGACAGTAAGCGTTGTTAAATTCTACAGTAACTCTCAATCCTCATGAAAAATGATTCTGATGACAATATAAATATTGAGTTGCATAACAATGAGAAAAAAACTGTATAATAGAATTGTTCTACATCAATAAATGTCGGTTTTAGAAGGACTTTCTCTCTCTCTGTCTCTCTCTGACTCTTTCTCTCTGCCTTATTTTTTTTACCTTCAGATTTTAGTATTAACATTTATGCTCTACATACTTATTTCTTTATAAAAGGCAGTTAGGAGGACCTGCTAAAATGTAATGCTTCCGAATTTTGTTTTTGAAAAATCTTAAAGCTTTCTAAGTAGAACAAACTTCTTTGACATCCTCTGTCTTTATTCTTCATGTCTACATATTTGTTTCTGTATATAGTCACCATGAAGACGAATATGTATCGCCCAACGAGAGATCAGTTTGCATGTACCCTCACTGAAGAACGTTTGATTTTGTTTACGGAGTCACAACCTCACCTCTGCTTCCATCGCTTAATCATTATCAAATGAAATCCTCGAATGTGTTCTTTAAGGTTTGAAAAGAGATGAAAATCAGAGGGGGCAAAGTCTGTACCGTATGGAGGGTGTGTGCGTGTGGTCTGGCATGTCATTGTTGTTTGTTGTTGTTGTGGTCCTCATTCTAGAGACTGGTTTGATGCAGCTCTCCATTCTACCCTGTTCTGTGCACCCTTCTTCATCTCCAACTACCTACTGCAACTGAAAGCCTTCTGAGTCTGCTTAGTGTATTCATCTCTTAGTTTCCCTCTACGATTTTTATTCTCCACGCTGCCCTCAAGTACTAAATTGGTGATCCCTTGATGCCTCAGAAAATGTTCTACTAACCGATCCCTTCTTCTAGTCTAGTTCTGCCACAAATACATCTTCACCCCAATTCTATTCAGTACCTTCACATTAGTTACGTGATATATCCATCTAATCTTCAGCATTCTTCTATAGCGCCACATTTCGAAAGCCTCTATTCTCTTCTTGTCCAAATTATTTACCGTCCATGTTTCACTTCCAAACATGGCTACTTTCCATACAGATTCTTTCAGAAGAGAATTATCACACTTAAATCTATACTCGATGATAACAAATTTCTCTTCTTCAGGAACGCTTTCCTTTCCATTCCAAATCTACATTTTGCATCCTCTCTACTTCGACCATCATCAGTTATTTTGCTCCCCAAATAGCAAAACTGATCTACTAATTTAAATGTCTCATTTCCTAATATAATTCTCTCAGCATCACCTGATTTAATTAGACTACAATCCATTATCCTCGTTTTGCTTTTATTGATGTTCATCTTATATTTCCATTTCAAGAAGCTGTCTAATCCGTTCAGCTGCTGTTCCAGGTCCTCTGCTATCCCTGACAGAATTAAAATGTCGTCGGCAAGCCTCAACGTTTTTATTTCTCCTCCATCGGTTTTAATTCCTACTCCAAATTTTTCTTTTGTTTCCTTTATTGCTTGCTCAGATTTAATAGCATCGTGGATAGGCTACAACCTTCCCAACCACTGCTTCCCTTTCATGTCCCTCGACTCTTGTAACTGCCATCTCATTTCTGTACAAATTCTAAATAGCCTTTCGTTCCCTGTATTTGACCCCCAACACGTTCAGAATTTGAAAGAGTATTCCAGGCAACATTGTCAAAAGCTTTCTCTAAGTCTACAAATGCTAGAAGCGTAGGTTTGCCTTTCGTTAATCTATCTTCTAAGATAAGTCGTAGGGCAAAGAATTCGTGTTAGTATCTTGCAGGGTGATTTATTAAACTGATGGTTCGGTAATTTTCACTCCTGTCAACACCTGCTTTCTTTCGGATTGGACTAATTACATTCTTCTTTATGTCGCAGAGTATTTTGCTTGTCTCATACATCTTGCTCACCAGATGATAGAGTTTTGTCAGGGCTGGCTCCCCCAAGTAGTTCTAATGGAATTTTGTCCACTCCCGGGGCTTTCTTTCGACTCAGGTCTTTCAGCGTTCTGCCAAACTCTTCACGCAGTACTGTATCCCCCATTTCATATTCATCTACGTCCTCTTCCATTTCCACAATATTGCCCTCAAATACATCGCCCTTGTATAGACCCTCTATATACTCCTTCCACCTTTTCTGCTTTCCCTTCTTTGATTAGAACGGATTTTCCATCTGACTTCTTGATATTCATGCAAGTGCTTCTCCTTTCTCCGAAGGTCTCTTTAATTTTCCTGTAGGCAGTATCTATCTTACCCCTAGTGATATATGCATCTACATCCTTACGTTTGTCCTCTAGCCATCCCTGCTTAGCCATTTTGCATTTCCTATCGATCTCATTTTTGAGACAATTGTATTCCTTTTTGCTTGCTTCATTTACTGCTTTTTTTATATTTTCTCCTTTCATCAATGAAATTAAATTTCTCTTCTGTTACCCAAGGATTTTTATTAGCCCTCGTCTTTTTACCTATTTGATCCACAGCTGCCTTCACTATTTCATCTCTCAAAGCTACCCACTGTATTTCTTTCCCCTGCATTTGTCAGTCGTTCCCTAGTCCCCTCTCTCTGAAACTCTCTGCGACCTCTGGTTCTTTCAGTTTATCCAGTTTCCATCTCCTTAAATTCCTACCCTCTTGCAGTTTCTTCGGTTTTAGTCTACAGTTCATAACCAATAAATTGAGGTCAGAGTCCACATCTGCCCCTGGAGATGTCTTACAATTTAAAACTAGCTTTCTAAATCTCTGTCTTACCATTATATAATCAATCTGAAACCTTCCAATGTCTCCAGGCCTCTTCTACGTATACAACCTTCTATCATGATTCTTAAACCAAGTGTTAGCTGTGATTAAGTTATGCTCTGTACAAAATTCTACCACGCTGCTTCCTCTTTCATTTCTTACCCCATTCGATATTCACCCATTAATTCTTCTTCTCTTCCTTTTCCTACTATCGAATTACAGTCCTCCATGACTATTAAACTTTCGTCTCCCCTCACTATCTGAATGATTTCTTTTATCTCATCATAAATTTCTTCAATCTCTTCGTTATCTACGGAGCTAGTTGTCGTATAAACTTGTGCTACTGTGGTAGGCGTGGGCTTCGAGTCTATCATGGCTACAATAATGCGTTCACTCTGCTGTTCGTAGTAGCTTACCCTCACTCCTATTTTTTTTATTCACTATTAAACCTTCTCCCGCACTACCCCTATTTGATTTTGTATTTATAACCCTGTATTCAACTGACCAGAAGTTTTTTTCCTCCTGTCACCGAACTTCACTAATTCCCATTACATCTAACTTTAACCTATCCATCTCCCTTTTTAAATTTTCTAACCTAACTGCCCGATTAAGGGATCTGACAGTCCACGCTCCGATCCGTAGAACGTCAGTTTTGTTTCTCGTGATAACGACGTCCTCCTAGACAGTCCGTGCCCGGAGTTTGGAGTGGGGGACTATTTCACCTTCGGAATATTTTATCCAAGAAAACGCCATCATCATTTAACCATACAGTAAAGCTGCATGCTGTCGGGAAAAATTGCGGCTGTAGTTTCCGCTTGCTTTCAGCCGGTCGCAGTATCAGCACAGGAAGGCCGTTTTGGTTAATGTTGCAAGGTCACACCAGTCAATCATCCAGACTGTCACCCCTGCAACTACTGAAAAGACTGCTGTCTTCAGGAACCACACGTTCGTCTGGCCTCTCGACAGATACGCCCCCGTTTTGGTTGGACCTACAGTACGGCTATCTTATGTATCGCTGGGGCATGCAAGCGCCCCCTCCCTCCCCCCCCTCCCCCCCCCCCCCCCGCCCCACCAACGGCAAGGTTCATGGTTCATTGTTATCTGACGGTTTTCCCTGATGACTTCATCAGTCCGATTCCAATGATTCTCGTCAGTTGCCGTACACGGTCGTCCACTCGAGATCTGTCACACATGTTGAATTCAGCACCAACGTTTCCTTTGTTACGAGCAAGAACAGCCGAACGTTCAATATCACTGATGTCGATAGAATCATCACCGTACGCATCTTTCGTTCTTCTATGGAATTCAATTGGAGACGCGCTTTTCGCGATTAGAAATTCTATTACAGCGGGCTGTTTCAAATGCACCGACATAGTTACGATGCACACCTCATGTCAAACTCTACAATTCGGAGTCACCTAGCTGCAGAGGGTTGTAGCTTGCGTCAGCGAAGCGAAAAAGTCAACCGAGTAACATGCATGGCATGTAATAACTCAACCAGTATTGAGAACAGTATAAAAGATTCGAAGGTCTTACATTTCAGCACACTGTCGTAGTTGTGGCGAAACAGAAGAAAAATTAAACTGAATTAAAATCAAAGTTAAAATATGTCTCCAATTCATACGCTAAAGGGTATTTAATGTTCCAGATGAAATGCCTCGAAAACTGGTTATTTTGGCGAAAACATGCATATGACCTTCTTTACGTAGAATTTAAGTAGAAATATTTTTTTCGTAATAGATGTCTTCGAAAAACAAAACGTTCTTCGTAATAAGTGAAGAAAAGATAAAAAAAGTGAAAAGTATTCAAGTAAGGATTGGTGGAGTGGGATGGTCATCTACTATAGCAGGGAACTTCTCTGTTTCTTACTACTACATCCCCTATGGTTATTTTGGTGAAAACATGCATATGACCTCCTTTAAGTAGAATTACAGTAGAAATATGTTTTTCATAATAGATGTCTTCGAAAAATAAGAAGTTCTTCGTAATAATTGAAGAAAAGATAAAAAAGTATTGAAGCAAGGATTGGTGGAGGGGGATGGTCATCCACTATAGCAGGGAATTTCTCTATTTCTTACTGCTACATCCCCTATGGGCGTTCCCCTAAAGTTGCAAAACTTTAAACACACATCAAACAAAGTTCTGTATCACCTCAGTTCCAAGAGTTGCGGAACCTGTACAGAAAACTGGAATAGAGATCAACATAAACACCATTTCCGCCCTTTTTATTGCTCATGAAAACCACACATTGCATCTTGTTCCACCATACAGTGAGACCTTCAGGTGTGGTGGTCCAGATTGCTGTACACACCGGTACCTCTAATACCCAGTAGCACGTCCTCTTGCATGGATGCATGCCTGTCTTCGTCGTCGCATACTATCCACAAGTTCATCAAGGCACTGTTGGTCCAGATTGTCCCACTCCTCAACAGCGATTAGGTGCACATCCCTCAGAGTGGTTAGTGAGTCAACGTCGTCCATAAACAGGCCTTTTCAGTCTAGCCCAGGCATGTTCGATAAGGTTCGTGTCTGAAGAATATGCTGGCCACTCTAGTCGAGCGATGTCGTTATCCTGAAGGAAGCTATTTACAAGATGAGCACGGTGGGGGCGCGAATTGTCGTACATGAAGACGAATGCCTCGCCGACATGCTGCCGATAAGCTTGCACTACCGGTCGCGGGAAGCAGCGCGGTGTAGCCAGCCGGCCTTAGGCGCCATGACACGGTTCGCGCGGCTGCCCCCGTTAGAGGTTCGAGTCCTCCCTCCGGAATGGGTGCGTGTGTTGTCCTTAGCGTAAGTTAGTTTAAGTTAGATCAAGTGTCTGTCCTGTGGCTGCAAGAAAACCATTATTCAACACGGTGGCCTTGCTGTCAGGTTTCCTCCTAGCCATGTGTGACCGATGAGCTCAGCAGTTTGGTCCCATAGGAACTTGCCATAAATTTCCAAAAATTTCATTCGAAGAATGGCATTCACGTATCGCACAGCCGTTAGGTCGCCTTCCGTGACCTCCAGCGTCGTACGTTGGCCCCACATAATGCCACCCCAGAACACCAGGGAACCTCCATCTTGCTGCGCTCGCTGCACAGTGTGTCTAAGGCGATCAGCCTGACCGGGTTGCCTGCAAGCACGTTTCCGACGATTGTCTGGTTGGAGGCATATGCGACACTCATCGGTGAAGAGAACGTGATGCCAATCCTGAGTGGTCTATTCGGCATGTTGTTGGGCCCATCTGTAAAGCGCTGTGTGGTGTCGTGGTTGCAAAGATGGGCCTCGCCGTGGACGTCCGGAATGAAGTTGCACATCATGCAGCCTACTGCGCACAGTTTGAGTCGTAACACGACGTCCTATAGCTGCAAGAAAAGCATTATTCAACATGGTGGCGTTGCTGTCAGGTTTCTTCCAAGCCATAATCCGTAGGTAGCGGTCATCCACTGCAGTAGTAGCCCTTGGGCGGCGTGAGCGAGGCATGTCAGATACAGTTCCTGTCTCTCTGTATCTCCTCCATGTCCGAACAACATCTTTTTGGTTCACTCCGAGACAGCCTGGACACTTCCCTTGTTAAGAGCTCTTCCTGACGCAAAGTAACAAGGAGGACGCGGTCGAACCGCGGTATTGACCGTCTAGGCATGATTGAACTACAGACAAAACGAGCCATGTACCTCCTTCCTGGTGGAATGATTGGAAATGATCGGTTCCATCTAATAGGCGTTGTTCATTCATGGTTGTTTACATCTTTGGGCGGGTTTAGTGACGTCTCTAAGGAGTCAAAGGGACTGTGTCTGTGATACAATATCCACAGTCAACGTCTGTCTTCAGAACTTCTGAGAACTGGGGTGATGCAAAACTTTTTTTGATGTGTGAGGTACTAGTCGTGTTTTTCAACGCAAAACAAGCTTGTCTGGACGAGGACGAAGAATGAAGAGGTCGCTACCTAATCAAATAAATTTCCCAGCATTTGTTTACAGACTTTTAGGGAACTTAAAAGGAAATTAAATGTGAATGGCCACTCCGACCGATTTTGAATCCAATGCGTTACCCATTGTTATACATCTTGTACTTTTTTAATGCTTCTGATCACTGATATCTTCACCATGTATGAACTATGTATCCACGACCAGTATGGGTATTATGATCAAAATCGCATATTTATACAATTAAATCCAGTTTACAGATTGAAGGAGATACCTTGAGGTCACTAGATTCTGCTGACGGCCTCTGATTGACGAGAAGTGAGCGCGGAAGTGGTTATAAATTCGTTCAAGAAAGAATCCAGTTTTTACCTAAATGACTTATGGAGACCAGGTAAACATATCTGAACATCATTATTCTTTGCTTTTCGATGCTCTTTCAGCAGTCGTGTTTGCAGACTGAGTTATGGGAATTGGGTTCCTCCTTTTTATGCAACCCACAAAATCTTCTAATTCCCGAAATATGTTTCGGAACATTAGGACCATAATCGATAGGTCATATTTTACGAATACTTTCTTTGTGAAAAAGTTGACTTAAAAACATCTTCAGAAATTGGTGTTTTTATCTCAGTCCGTAGGGGATTACGTTTTGTAGGACGTACATTGGATGATCATGTAGCTTATCATCTGTATCAACACGATGCATCTGTGACGTTATTTGGCAAGTTAACAAAATCACCTCTTCCTTCACCGTGTCTAAAGAGATTAGATAAAAGTGTTTTTATACCTAAGGTTTCGATGAATAGTTACTCCGCAAAACATATATTATGAAATCTCCATAAATTATAACCCACTGATGATGGCAAAAATGTGATGAAATATGTTTGCACAATAACAAATCTTGTGGTTTGCATAAACAAGCGAAACACAATCGTCATAGTATCTTCAGACGGGTGATCGTGTGACTAAACCAAATCCTTCCGAGTTCATTTTATTAATCACTGCCACGATTCCGTCCTGCGATATTGTAATTCCGTGTGCCAACATAAATTACTGACTGAAAATACACTTCTCTGAATTTCCAACATGATTGAATGCCATACTTTTAGCCAGATATCGATCACTAATAATTGCCGCGTAACACAAAAAGACTCGACGACGTCCCCTCAACCATTCCAACTTTGTAGACTGATATTTCAAGTGATTTAGAATTCATTTGGTGTATATGACTGCCTATGTATTTTGTCGCAGTAATCTTTTAGTGGCACTAATCATTTAGTGCTCGACTTTTGCGTATATTCAATAAGAACGCACGTTTTTGTTGTGCCTTTGGGCGTTCTATGTGATCGGAAGATGAGAGTGAAAATTGGGCTGAGATACGTTGTTGGACTTTAAACTATGTTTCAGATTTCACAGAGATTCCTCTGACAGGTGCATATACTGAGACACGTAGAAACAATGGCCAAAAATTGAAGGTTGCTAGAAATTATCTGTAAGCACGGAATGCTTATTCTAATTTTGCTTTTGAATTAAAAAGTGAGAAAAAGAGGTACGAATCATTTACTCTAGTAATTTTTCTGTGATAATTTATAAATGTCGTCAACAGTAGACAGTAGAATAGTGCCTTCTTCTTCAGGTGATTTGATCACAAACAGCGATTACGTACGCAGAGAATATATGAATTTCCATTTGACGTTTATTCCAATAAGAAATGCAAATTTTATTTTTCGTCCCAACAGTAGTATGGGTTTGTATGGTTATCTTTTATTCTGTGAAGCTCTCCAGATGGAGAGACGGATAATCATTTGTGATATTTATTTACCAAAGATCAAAATCTCCAATGATCCTCCTCGGGACAGCGCTAGATGCTTCTGGACCAGAATGTCCCCTGTATCGCGCAATTTCTTCCGGGCGCCTGGCACGGTATCTATTGCTTCGGACCACTTGAGGTCTTGGAGTGCCATTCTGGGCCGTTCCTGATCCTACGGACTGCGTCTGCGGGTTCAGGCCTTGTATAATATACAGGAGTGGGTCTGGCTTTTCAGGCTCCACACATTCTTCTCCACCTGCGGTCTTCTTATCTGGTGTAAGAGCTTTTGTCTTATCCCCCTGTTTCGATAAGCGTCTGATATTTTTAGTCACAACCGATGATTCAGGCTGAATTTTCTGTTTTTGGTCACAAGTGATATTTCCAGCCTCTACTGCAGTTTCACGTGGCACGTGAATTTCTGAGGCGATATGCGTAATTTCGTCCAGTTGTGCTGCATCGAGTTGGGTCGTTTGTCTGCGGGCGTGTCTGTTGCTTTGGTTAGATTCCGAAGTATCGCGTCGTCTCTGCGTCGCTGGACCACTTCTGCTGGTACTAGGAACAGGTACAACCTCGGCCTGCACCTGGAAAGTAGTGCTGTTTGGTCCATTTTGTGGTGATTCTGGTGATTCAGGCCGCTTCGGTACTTTTATATCAACTGTAAGTTTTCGTGGCTCCACAGACGCTTTTTGTGGTGATTCTTGCGATTCAGGCCGCTTCTTTATTTTTGGATCAATTGTAAGTTTCCGTGGCTCCACAGAAGTTTTTTCTGGTGATTCTGGCGAATCAGGCCGCTTCTTATCTTTTGGATCATTTATAAGTTTTCGTAGCTCCACAGAAGTTTGGGGCTTCCCGCGACGGTTCTGACTGCCTCTACAGCATCGGGTCGCTTTTAGTACTCGCGACCCGGTCAGATGATCTGAACTCCTCTTGGCATTTCGCTTCGTAAGCGATGTTTCACATTGTGTTTGGTCCTGTGAGTCACATCTTGTGTTCTGGGCGCCACGAGTAGTAGATGGACTTGTGTATTCAGTATGGCCGCCCCTGATGTTTCGGTGTGCCCGTGAAGACTCAGGCGACGGCCACGAGCAACGTCGAGCTTCCGGGGAGTCCGGCGGTGACTCAGGAATTCGCTGGTGTCCACAGTTGGGTAGGAATCTGCTGCACCTGATATAGATGGCAAAGGAAAGCCGCATATTGGTATGACATAAACATACTGCTTTCGATTCACAACATTGTGAAAAATGTGACTTCATTTTGTCTGTAGAAGTGTGGAAGAAGCGCCATGAGGAGAAGTATCACAGCAAAAGAGAAGAAATTCTAGTAGACACGTGGAGAACACGTTTTTAGCAGTCGTGAGAAAGTCGACTGAAGAAATTGCGAACAAAGGTCAGGATTAACAAAACAAAGGAGGTCTCGAGTTCTCCATGTGTGAAAATGGGGTATTTATGAGATTGTTAGAGGCAGGAAAAGAAGAAGACAATAACGTTGTATTATGGGAAACACAGAGAAGGTCTATCTGAAGCAGAGTAAAACTGCTCCCGTGTATTTCGCTGTCCAGAAAATGTAGTTCAGTATACACTCTAAGACATAAAAAAGACGACGCACCACGAAGGAATAATCCGAATGCAGCGAATCGGTATATGTGACGTACATGTACATACAAATAAATTATTACAGTTTCAGAAAAATTGGATGATTTGTTCAAGAGAAAGAGCTTCACAGATTGAGCAAGTCAATAACGCGTTGGTCCACCTCTGGCCCTTATGCAAGCAGGTATTCGGCTTGGCACTTATTGTTAGAGTTGTTAGATGTCCTCCTGAGGGATATCATGCCAGATTCTGTCCAGTTGGCGCGTTAGATCGTCAACGTCTTGTGATGGTTGGACAGCCCCGCCTATTGTGCTCCAAACGTTCTCAATTGTGGAGTGATCCTGTGACCTTGCTGGCCAAGCACGAAGACGCGCGGTAGAAACTCTGGCCGTATGAGGACGGGCATTGTCTTACTGAAATGTAAGGCCAGGATGACTTGCCATGAAGGGCAGCAAAACCGGGCGTAGAACATCGTCGACGTATTGTTGTGCTGTAAATACACCACAGGTGACAACCAAAGGGGTCTATTATGAAAAGAAATGACATCCCAGACCGCCATTGCTGGTTGTCTTGCCGTATCGCGGGTGACAGTCAAGCTGGTATTCCATCTCTGTCCTGGGTGTCATCAGACACGTCTTTGTTGGTCATCGGAGCTTAGATCCAAGCGGGAATCATCACTGAAAACAATTCTACTCCATTCAGTGAGATTCTAGACCGAAGACTTGTAGCTGCGTCTTTTTTTTTGTCTTAGAGTGTACACTAACCATGAGTAGTGGCAAAATAGCAGACATATACATCGCTGATCAACGGCAGTAATAGTTTTCGTTTTGTCGTGTGTAGGGGAATAGTAATATAGTAATTATATTGCTAGAGATAACAATATTACTAGAACAAACACATGTTCTACACTAAGATAACCTAGAATCATTGTATTACATACAATTTAGAAGTGAAGAAGTAATTACTCAGAAACAGTTTGGGTTTACAGCGGAGAATGTTAACTTGCGTATTTGAAAATAGTCTTTGCTCCTATAGCACATGGGAACAATGACTTATGTCATACAAAAGTGGAATAAAAGGGGAGATATCAGTAGGCTAGGGGCGAAGCCTAAAAAATAAATGACTGCTGGTGGTTACTGAGATCCGCGTAACAAACAATACAACCAGTTTCCAGAAAACTTAAGCTTATAGAATTTACCTTGTCTGATGTGAGATGTCAACTACATACTAACATAAAATGGGTGACACAGACAAACAATAATTTTTTTTTACCTAGAGCTACGTTGACTGTTGGATCCTGATATATCTTCCTGGAGAGCCTTGACACAGAACATCAAGACGTGAAATTCTCTCCTTCTGTCATAAAGTCTTTGCATGTTTTCGAAGTGTATTCAGACACAAGACAAAAAAATTGAATATTGTTGTCCGAATACTAGGCTGTGGCCGGCCGCTGTGGCCGAGCGGCTTTAGGGGCTTCAGTCTGGAACCGCGCGACCGCTACGGTCGCAGGTTCGAATCCTGCCTCAGGCATGGATGTGTGTGATGTCCTTAGGTTAGTTAGATTTAAGTAGTTCTAAGTTCTAGGGGACTGATGACCACATATGTTAAGTCCCATAGTGTTCAGAGCCATTTGAACCATTTCAACAATGCTGTGTTTGTGATAGGATTAACTTTGCATTATATTTAGGGATAATGAAAGTATATTACAGTTAAAGCTGAAACAGGAATCGTGGCAGAAAATATGAAAAATTGAAATGAAGGTCATGAAGTGTAGCTCTTTGTATGCAACAGTAAGTTAATTATTATGCTACATAGTTGTCGTTTGTAGAGAAAGCATTAACGAAAAGTCAAATGAGATGTCAGCGTTAGTGACAGATGTACTGCAAATACAATGCGTAAATTAGTGTTTCCCTTTGTCTTTCGTTTGGAGAAAGCAAACTCTGTTCAGTAGCTCCTCTTTAGTTACGTGATGTACCCATTTAATCTTCAGCATTCTTCTGTCGCATCACATTTCAAAAGCTTCTATTCTATTTTCGTCTATACCGTTTATTGTTCATGTTTCACTTCCATACATGGCTAAACTCCATACACACACTTTCAGAAGAGACTCGACGTTAACGAACTTCACTTCTACAGAAACGCTTTTCTTGCCATTGCCAGTCATCTTTTTTTTTTTTTTTTTGTACATACTTCCGCGTGGTCAGCGCGTACACAACTTTCCCAGTAGAGCGCGCCCCGCTAAGCACAACAGCGCAGGAGCAGCGCTCGTCCGTCTCCGCACTACGAGATGGCCCTGTCTTACAGACGGACCAAATTCTTCTTCCACCGATCCGCGTATTAATATGTCGCGCAGCCAATGAGATTGCTGCTAACGTAGAATCTTTTCTCCTCGCGGATCACACTCGCGCCGTGATACCTGAACGCTCGAGGTATTATAACGAGTGTACAGACCTCCGATTAGTCAGTCTGCATTAGTCTGCCTCAGTCTGCATTAGTCTGTAGTCAAGTTTCAGTCTGCGCCTAATAAGATTATCATATTCCTGTACATAGCCATGAAGATAAATGTATAGACACTTTGTCAAGTATCAGAGATATGTGCGAATAAAATTAACGTACCAAGACCAAAGGAACTTCAGAGTGTCAATTTTAAATAGCATCCAGAATCAAGTTAAGTAAGGTTTATGATTTTTATTATTTTAATAAATGTGTGTGAAAATTAATCAAGTTCTGTTTAAAGCTGGTCACCATCAATCTGCTACTCTAAGCGTACAAGTGGCATTTCTATCGTCCAACCTAACGGCAGAACATAAACACGCCATGATAAGACCACGAGACATATTGCTGACACTCACCTACTTCGTTAGTGGGACAAGTCAAATAATCTGATGGTGTGTGTACCGAAGGTGTTACAGTACGCACACCACAAAGTATCAGAACTCATTTACTACTATAAGTGCCTCATTTCCTAATCTAAATCTCTCAGAAATAGATGATTTGATTCGGCTATATTCCATTATTCCCATTTTGATTTTGTTGATGTTCATCTTGTATGCTCCTTTCGAGACACTGTCTATTCCGTTCAACTGGGCTTCCAAGTCCTTTGCTCTCTCCGATAGAATAACAATATCAATAAATAACAATATTCGTGTAAGACATGTTGAAGTACCACAAAGTATTGGTTACTGTGAAAACATTACCACATCAGACTGTTCCCGATGTTAACCACCGTTCTGTTCTTGTGTACACATATTGGCAATGTACTGCGTTAGGCATTGGCATAATAAATCCTACACAGCAACTGAAACGGACACGTTCAACATTTCAATAAATAGAAACAACGCCAAATGAAACAGATAACAAAGTAGGACAGTGTTCTTTGTGATATCTCCGCTGGTGTACACTTTCGCCGACTTGCAGAGCCAACGGTCCAGCATTAGACGGAAGTCGGAGACACGCAGTGTGTGCGTAGCGGATGCCCTAGCCGCACTTAACCTTTGCAGTTCCAACGGGGGAGAATCTCCTCAGATACTTTACATTTTAAAATTTTGTAAAAAATATTTATTGGTTTTAACGAAGTCTTATATTTCGTTTAAGCTTAATCGGAAAATTTAAGTTTAAGGGAGGTGGTCATAAAGTCTTCCACCCCCCCCCCCCCTTTGTAGTAGATGCGACTTCCCACAATAGTTGTCTTACTCCACAAATAATAGCATTATGTGACCTTAGAACACATGGACATTACATTTCTTTGGCATGACAGCAAAAATGGTCTCAACAATAATTCATTTCCCTGTGGTTCTTTATTGTTTCCTGTTAAGTGGCACTTAGTTCAGTGTTAAATACAAATTTAGTTGAAAATGTATCGACAGTCAATTATTGCCAGAGACATAGAGATTTTGGAAGAATCTAAAGGTTTAATATTGAATTTGATGAAACTGACGATGTAGTGACTGAATCTGAAGAGGAATGTGTTGTGCGCGAGGATGTGGACAGTGATAGAGTGCCTAACGATTTTGATGATGAACTCAAGGTACCTGAAACTGATGAAGACGCAGCTTGCGAGATTAGTGACAAGTATATTACAGGCACTGGAAAAATTTATAGCTTCAAACCTCCTCACATTAGCAGACGAGTAGCACAAAACATAATGACAAAAAGAGAAGGCATAAGAGACGAAGGTAAAGCAGGACCAATAAGAGAAGCATCTGAAAAGTTTGTGTCTCCAGAAAGTGTCAACATGATAATAAAGCATACCAATGAAGAGGCATTGAGACAGAAAATACCCAAGACCGACTTGAATTCATGGCTTACATAGAGCTACGTATTATTATGGGGAAGAAAAGCGACAGTAAGTCATCTGTTACAGGTTTATTGTTCTAAAATTCAGGATAGTTTGTTTATATTGCTACCATGAGCCGAACCAGATTCCAGAGGCTTAATAAAATAGTAAAACTTGATGACAGAGAGCCGCGAAGCGATCGCAGGAAATGTGATAAGTCTGCTCCAATACGAGACGTTTTTGATAAAATTAATGAATAGCTGCCAAAAACTATTCTGTAGGAATGCACACTGTTATTGATGAAATGATGTCATCGATCCGTGGCAGGTACCCCTTCAAGCTCTTCAGGAAGGAAATAAGGTTAATAAGGTATATTTGTACACTACTGGCCATTAAAATTGCTACACCAAGAAGAAATGCAGATGATAAACGGGTATTCATTGGACAAATATATTATACTAGAACTGACATGTGATTACATTTTCACGCAATTTGGGTGCATAGATCCTGAGAAATCAGTACCCAGAACAACCACCTCTGGCCGCCATAACAGCCTTGATACGCCTGGCCATTGAGTCAAACACAGCTTGGATGGCGTGTACAGGTACAGCTGCCCATGCAGCTTCAACACGATACCACAGTTCATCAAGAGTAGTGACTGGCGTATTGTGACGAGCCAGTTGCTCGGCCACTATTGACCAGACGTTTTCAATTAGCGAGAGATCTGGAGAATGTGTTGGCCATGGCAGCAGTCGAACATTTCCTGTATCCAGAAAGGCCCGTACAGTACCTCCAAAATGCGGTCGTGCATTATCTTGCTGAAATGTAGGGTTTCGCAGAGATCGAATGAAGGGTAGAGCCACTGGTCGTAACAAATCTGAAATGTAACGTCCACTGTTCAAAGTGCCGTCAATGCGAACGAGAGGTGACCGAGACTTGTAACCAATGGCACCCGATACCATCACGCCGGGTGATACGCCAGTATGGCAATGACGAATACACGCTTCCAATGTGCGTTCACACGGATGTCGCCAAACACGGATGCGACCATCATGATGCTGTAAACAGAACCTGGATTCATCCGAAAAAATGACGTCTTGCCATTTTTGCACCCAGGTTCGTCGCTGAGTACACCATCCTATCTGTGATGCAGCGTCAAGCGTAACCGCAGCCATGGTCTCCGAGCTGATAGTCCATGCTGCTGAAAACGTCGTCGAACTGTTCGTGCAGATGGTTGTTGTCTTGCAAACGTCCTCATGTGTTGACTGAGGGATCGAGACGTGGCTGCACGATCCGTTACAGCCATGCGGATAAGATGCCTATCATCTTGACTGCTAGTGATACGAGGCCGTTGGGATCCAGCACGGCGTTCCGTATCACCCTCCTGAACCACCGATTCCATATTCTGCTAACAGTCATTGGATCTCGACCAACGTGAGCAGCAATGTTGCGATACGATAAACCGCAATCGCGATAGGCTACAATCCGACCTTTATCAAAGTCGGAAACGTGATGGTACGCACTTCTCCTCCTTACACGAGGCATCACAACAAAGTTTCACCAGGCAACGCCGGTCAACTGCTGTTTGTGTATGAGAAATCGGTTGGAAACTTTCCTCGAGTCAGCACGTTGTAGGTGTCGCCACCGGCGCCAAACTTGTGTGAATGCTCTGAAAAGCTAACCATTTGCATATCACAGCATCTACTTCCTGACGGTTAAATTTCGCGTGGTGTAGCAATTTTAATGGCCATACATATGCTCACAGATGCTAAAACCAGGTATGTTATCAACATGAAGCTTTATCCTGGGAAAATAAATGACGATACACAACGATCAAATTCCGCTGCAGCTGTGGTCAAACGCCTGGTGGTTCCTTTACATAATTCAGGGAAAAATGTCACCACACACAGATATTACACTTCAATTGATATGGCCGAAGATCTATGGAGGCATCAAAAGCTAACTCTCCTGAGAACATTAAAAGCTAATGGGAAACATATTCCTCAAGAACTGAAAGATATCTGAAGACGAGAATTATGTTCTGATAAATTGGTTTCAGTCATACTAGTAGTGGAAATACTCCAATCACAATTGTCTCTTATATCCCCCGTGAAGAACTCATAACAAATCAGCTATTTCTATCATCTCAACATTATGACGCTGCAATTGGTTCACCTACTGACACTAAGAAGAAAACAATTGTAAATTTATGTTATAACGAGAGTAAAGGTAGTGTTGACATGATAGATCAAATGGTGAGGAAATATTCAACCAAGAGGGCTACAAGAAGGCGGCTGCTGTCAGTTTTCTATACTCTTGTGGACATAGCAGCGGTAAATAGTTACACACTATTTTTGTTGAACTTCCTGGACTGGAATAAGAAAAAACCTAATAAGCGACGACTTTTTCTTGTATAACTGGGACTACAGCTCACGAAAACATACATTGAAGAAAGGGCTACAAATGCTAAGGACTGCCAAAGCCTGTAGTTTCAAGTATGGAAGGTATTCTTGGACGGAAAATCAAGTAGAACTTCGATGCAAAGAAAGCTCATGGAGGTAAAGGTAGGTGTCATTTGTGTGTTAGCGAAAGCCGTTCAAAAGTAAAAAAGTACAACGAAGTGAACAAAACAACAAAAATCTGTGGAAAGAGATACACCTGTTGCAAACATAGCAAAAAGTCTGTTATCTGTTATATGTTCCAAGTGTGACGTAGATTCCGAAGAAAGTTGTGAATAACTCTTCTCACAAAACTATGTTATGTACCTAAGCTATTTGTATATTGCCTCTAGTTTTTGTAATACTTTTTATTTATAGTAAAGTGCACTTCAGTAGTACTAGGACGACATTTACTACTAATTTTTCTCATGATAATTAGACTTAAAAAAATTAAATGACGAAGTAAGTGAAAGATATGAAATGCATTTTTGAAAACAGTTTCGAAAGAAGTATTCAGGTTCTGGATCATGATTAAGCATCAATAAATCTTTCAAAAGATTGTTATTAATGTAACTGAAGAACATTTAATGAATTTTATATGTTTTTTAAATTTTTTATAGATGGCACAAAGTACAACCCCCCCCCCCCCTTGGTGATACACGTTACTGAAAATGGCTTGGTTTTGCGAGGGTTAAGAAAGAACACCTTGCGAAGAGCCTGACGGACAATGAGGAGCATGCCCCTACTGCCACTGGGATGGAGCATAGACACAAAAGCGTTAAGAATGCATACGTGGGGGCTTCTGAACCTTTTGTCTCGCAACAACCATTTTTACCTGCTTTAGAAAGTATGAACGTATCGATAATTCCAGCACCCCACAGGCTCTGGGAAGGAGCGTAGACAAAGCGCTAAGTACTCGCACAAGTAGGCGTGTGAGACTAAAGAATTACGGAAGAAATTAGCCAGCTTAAAAGAAAAATAAAAAGTTTGCTGGACAGGAAGAGGGTTGCTTATAAATCGTCAACGCCGGCAGATTCTTCGATGAAGCGTGAACGTGAGACTGCCCAGGCCTCACGCAGGGATAGCCATTACAAAGAAGTGTTGTGTGGCCGCTTCCACAGCAACTTAGAAGTGTAGAAACACATCGAAACGATGTGCGTACAACGCTGGTAACATCCTTGACAATGAAAAATGAGAAAGTCGCTAGTTGACGGGTCACATACCAGGTAGAAAATTCCAGCCAGCGCTGGGAGGTGTGGTCACGAAATGTTGATCAGTCATTGGGTGGCATTGTAAATTTAGTCCACCAATGACAACGCCAAGCGGAGGAAAATTTCGAGGAGTCATTGAGCTTAGGTGATGAGAAGGGACTAAGTGAGGTGTGAGACAGTGCGGAAGTAAGAGGACATAGAGGCTCTTCCACCCATCGCCACCACCTGCCTCCCGACATCGCGAAACCGCTGCTTCGGCTGCGGCAGCACACGGCAACCTGACACCGCTCCGGGGTCTCTCTGGACAGCCAGGTGCAGCCAAGGAGAGCAGCCGACTCGACACAACTCCGAGACAACGCTCCGCCCCGACCCGGCGCCTGCCGCCGTCATGACCACAATATAAATGACTATGAAGAATGGTGAGATGATCCATGGCCTCTCAGTCCCCTTAATAACTGAATCGTGTCCATGCCCAGTTAAATCGCCCCTGAGATTTGTAGCTTTTGTGTGTGTGTGTGTGTGTGTGTGTGTGTGTGTGTGTGTGTGTGTGTGTGTGTGTGAGTGTGTAAAAGGTATTGAAATAAACGCAGTCACTTAATATTTCATTCATCTAAATCATCTGTTCGATTCGCTTGTCAATCCCTTAATTTCATAACCTTTTACCCTTATACTTCCTGATTTCACTTAATTATTGATGTCAATTTATGCAAGAGATCAAAGTATTTTCAGTTCACTGCATTTTGGGGCCCAGCATGGGACGATCTCATTATTCATCTACATGTCATTTAACGTCACAGAGGAGAATTTCTCTATTTACTACATCTTATAGTCAATAAGTAACTGTAAAACAGAAAATTCCGTTGATGTCAAGGAGCAGGTAGAGTGCTGGACAAATTATCTAGACACCTTGCTGGGCGTTCAGCTGCCCCTACCGATATTGTTTCATGAAATCCACCATGTTGTATCTGACCTTCAAAATCACGCACGAGATTTTCATGTTCTCTCGTTCGCTATCGCAAACTGTTATACCTACAGAAAAAATGAACAGGGCCTTTCTGTAGGAAATTTAATGTATTTCAATCTTGTAGTCGTAGATGCTTTTGCCGAAGGCTGTAGTTGTCTAATAATTCAAGAAAAACGTAGAAAAGTGACCTTCAGATGCACCTCCACTCCCTCACTCAGGTCCACTGATCAGGATTCCTCGTATGTTAAACTTCCTGGCAGATTAGAATGTGTGTCGGACCGAGACTCGAACACAGGACCTTTGCCTTCCGCCGGCAAATGCTCTACCAACTGAGCTACCCAAACACGACTCACGCTCCGTCCCCACAACTTTACTTCTGCCAGTACCTCGTCTCCTACTTTCCAAACCTTACAAAAGCTCTCCTGCGAACCAAGCAGAACTAGCACTCCTGAAAGAAAGGATATTGCGGAGATATGGCTTAGCCACAGCCTGGGGGGTGTTTCCAGAATGAGATTTTCACTCTGCAGTGGAGTGTGCGCTGATATGAAACTTCCTGGCAGATTAAAACTGTGTGCCTTTGCCTTGGTAGAGCATTTGCCCGCGAAAGGCAAAGGTCCCGAGTTCGAGTCTCGGTCCGGCACACAGTTTTAATCTGCCAGGAAGTTTCATATCAGCGCACACTCCCTTGCAGAGTGAAAATCTCAACCTCGTATGTTGTTCATAGCATTCCCTCCTACCACTGTACAAAATTTTGGGACTGCACGAATTATTTCCCACATTCGAACTCTTTTGGTCTTCATTTTCTGACCTTATTACGCCACCGCCTTAGTCAGCACTTTGAAATAGTAAAATTAACGTTTGTGTAAATTTTACTTAACAGTTCTGTGAATTTTGACAGCATAAAATAAACAATTACGTACTTGTAATCGTCAGGAATTCTGACTATGAAACTACTGTGCTTGTAAGGGTTAAGTTTGGATCGAATTGTCAACGTAATTAATTTTAGCGTAGCGTTTACAAAAGTCGTTTTTCTTTCATTAACTTCACAGGCTCGTCTAAATTAACAATGTTAACGAAATAGCCGACTATACCGGTGATGTAACAGCTCAATCAGTAGCGACCAAAAAAGATCCATTATCGGGAATAGTTTGCGAAGTCGGAAATTTTTGTACAGTGGTAGGAGGGAGTGCCACGAACAGGATACTATAAATCCTGACTAGTGGTAGGTGTGTGTAGGAGTGGAGGTGCGTTTGGTCAGTTTTGTAATTTTTCTTGAATGACTTGAAAACGTGGCTTCCATCTAAAACATATTCCAGTACAAAATTTAAATACACTGAATGTCCTATAAAAGGGCCCTGTTCGTTTTTTCCGAAGGACAGATAGTTAAATAGTTTTCGCGTAGCAAGCGAGAGAATATGAAACTCTCGCCCGTGGATTTTGGTGGGCAGATACATCATTGCGGACTGCATAAAACGACATCGGTATGGGCAGCTGAATCACCTACTGTAGTGAACTAACAGAACTAAGTCCCATTTTCAGTTTCCTAGTAGTTTCGCTTCGGAGAGAGTACTCAAAGGAGCCACGCAGCGTTAAAATTACCAAGGATCAGCGACGCTGGTAATAAAACGAAAAGTCAGGCTTCTTAAGAATATTTGGTTGAAATTTTGGGTTACAGTAAAAAGAAAGAAGGTGTACGTGGATGATTCAGAGTAGCTACGAAGTGTAGCACAGCTATTTTAGTCATATTCCCTGTCGTTTGCTGAGTCCTTAAACTTCGCCTGTCATTAATCAGCTTACCCTCGTGCAGATAATGCGCGTCTACAAGTAGAAATAATTATTGTATGATAGCATAGAGAAATTTCGGAGGTCTAGCACATACATGACGTTGATATAAGTGATTTCTCTGTTGCAGTTTTACACCTTTTGGACACAAGTCAGTTAAGTTTCATCTAATCTGCGGTGTCGTGGTTGTAACGTTTGCTAAAGTACATTTTTCAATATGAGTTTCGCTCAAATGGATTAAATGGGACACCGTCGCCAAAAATATGAACTGCTTTGAATGATTTATTGAAAGTTTAAACGCAAAGAAGTTTATATGAAAGCCACTCATTCATTTTCAACACTTACGAAATGGCGGTATTCAAACAAGAGAGTAATTGAAGATAGCCAACGGGTAGGACGTCCAACATGAGCAAACACATATAAAGAAGTCCTTTGGAGCGCATTGATCAGCCATTCAAGGTGCTTGGAATAACTGACGTCACTGGGGTCATACGAAAAAGTTCAGTATGTCTTACACAGCACCGTAACATATCGCTATAGGTGCCATAACAAATTGGCACAGCCCATTGATAAAGCAGAGTGTTGTGAATCACTTCATTTTCTGAAGGGGAGAAACGCTGCACCAGTCGATGCTCTTATAGATGGAAGTATGCAGTGACAATGCACGATCCTACAACACGATTGTTAGTTGGCACATACATTTCCAGCGGGGCTTCAGTCACAAAGAACGAAGTGGCTGACCATCTGTCTGCGAAGAAGAGGAGAGTGAAGGTCCTAGTGTTCGAAGACTGGACTATGACGAACGAGGCGATAGTGGAAAGAGTGGAAAACTGTCATGTGTCAGATTTCAAAATCTTGTACGATACTTTGAAAGAGACGAAGCTCTCCCCGCTGATTTCTGCGACTGCTCACACGCTTTCAAAATAGCTACCAAATCGAGAAAGCAGCGGAAACGTTGCATCTGTGTCACGTCAATTCAGATGACTTCTTTGACATCCTAATCGCCATGGAGGAGTGGTGGTTGTATCGCAATGACACCGAGGCAAGGGAGCAAAGCTAACAGCGAAAATTTTCGGATTCAACACCGCCGAAAACGGCGAAGAACCAGCCGTCATAAGGCAAGGCAATCTTGAGTATTGTTTGAGACTGTCCTGGCGTCCTGCTAGCAGATCATGCTCGAAAGAGTAAAATCGTGCGGGACCATATTACCGTACCTCCCGATGAGATTGCAAGAAATAAATTAGGCGAAGCGTCGAGGAAAGATGTCCAAGGGGATGGTTTCGCTCAGCGATAACACCCCGGTTGATTCTGCACAGTGCTGATATCCGATTTTCGTGGTAATAACTAAAACTTTGAAAATGACCCTCATAAATGAAAGATGACTGATAAAAAACATTTGTGTGAGATTCATGTGCCATTTGCTGAGCACTGGCCAGAAGCAAATATGAAAACCAATTCCTCAATGACGTTCGGTCTATTTCAAGGGACTTTCTGCCGCAACAAGAAAAAGGCACATTAATTTTTAAACTAGTATTTATGAACTTCCTGCACATAATGGCAACACCGTCGAATGTGTTAGGCTATTATCGATTTTGTGTGGGTCATTTCTTGTTGCCGATGAGACATGAGTGCCCAGCTTCAAATCAGAAACCAAACCATAATCAGAGCAGGGGTGAAAGCATTTCATTCGCCGGTAAAGTTGGGGCAGAATTGATCCGGCTGAAAAAAGATTCTTCTCACTGGTTACCTTGCAACGAATAGAACATTAACTGGCGAATACAACGCAAGACTATTAGACCAGTACGATGAGAAATAAACGGGTTGAGACGTAGGTTTCAACATATCAATTCATCTTTTGTAATAACAGTGCACCTCCTCCAGTAACTGCGTTAGAAGATGTCCATGTCACAAAATATGGAGAAAATCACATGTGGTATCCATAATAAAGGCACGTAAACCATCAACAGATGCTAAAATCTATATGCCAATGCAACCTTTGTGTCGTTTACTTAAGATTTTTGGAGGAATGTTGCTGAATCGCTTATAGAGAGTGATGAAGCAGGCATTAATTCATCAACAAGCAGGTTTCAGTACAAGAAGGAATCGCAGATCTCATATTCTTTATCTACCCAGTATATAGAGGAAGGAATGAAACACACTTGTTACAGGTGTATCTTCCATCTAAATGACATCTTTTAATGATACTGCAAATGATCGTATATTGATAAAAAGGAGCTATGAACATACCAAGCTCTACGGTTTTACTAAACGTATTGAATAGTTATTCCTAAAGAGAACGTTGTCTGTAGACTTTCTTGGAAAGATCAGGAGATAGAGAGATGCGAAAAACGGACTATCACAGGGAAGCTTATTGTTTTCTGCGCTGGCCGTGGTAGCCGACCGGTTCTAGGCGCTTCAGTCCGGAACCGCGTGACTGCTACGGTCGCTGGTTCGAATCCTGCCTCGGGCATGGATGTGTGTGTGATGTTCTTGGGCTGGTTGGGTTTAAGTAGTTCTAAGTTCTAGAGGACTGATGACCTCAGATGTTAAGTCCCATAGTGCTCCGAGCCATTTGAACCATTCGTTTTCTGCTGTTTTAAGCCATTAGAGTGATAACCAGTCACTTCCACAACACACCAGGACGTTTCTTTATGCAGGTTATACGACTTTGGCACTCATGCTTAGGACTTTGAAGAAGTGAAAGCTCACCTGACATTCTTCGAGGAAAATGAGTATTTATGACAATAACAATCCACTTCGATCAGGCCCAGTTAAAAAAGGCATATCGTAAACTCATATCTCGTGGCAAGGAATACAGTTAGATGCTACATCGTATTCAAAGTATTTAGGTGTCGCAGTTGATCGCAGCATGACCTACAACAGTTTTACACAATGCCTAGCTTAGTGCAGTGGATAGAGTTATGCATTAGAACAATCGTGTTCGCGAGTTCGATTCTGGGTCCAACTGAATTCTTTTTTTTTTTTTTTTTTTTTTCTTTTCAGTGCCTAATTTTTGACTGTGTAATACATCATCTTGCTTCTTAATCGTAATAAGTCAATTATAGCAGGTATTATACAAAACGCATATATTACTTACAAGGGAACATCCCCATCGCACCCCCCTCAGATTTAGTTGTAAGTTGCCACAGTGTATAGACCGTGAACACAGATGAATCGAGAAAACAGGAAGAAGTTGTATGGAACTATAAAAAAATTAGTAAAATATACAAACGGAGTAGTCCATGTGCAAGATAAGAAACATCAAGGGCAACCTGAGCTCAGGAGCGCCGTGGTCCCGTGGTTAGCGTGAGCAGCTGCGGAACGACATGTCTTTGGTTCAAGTCTTCCCTCGAGTGAACAGTTTAATTTTTATTTTAAGACAATTATTATCTGTCCGTCCGTCTGTCCGATGCGAGGTAACTGCGCCGTAGTATGGCTACGCTACACCTAAACAAGCATCGAAACACACGACGTCAGTCGAATACAGTACAAGTTAGGTGGGTCGACAACATATTCCTGTCATGTGACGCACAAGCTGTCACCAGTGTCGTATAGAATATATCAGACGTGTTTTCCTGTGGAGGAATCGGTTGACCTATGACCTTGCGATCAAATGTGTTTGGTTCGTCTACTAATCGCACGGTTTTGCGGTGCGGTCGCAAAACACAGACACTAAACTTATTACAGTGAACAGAGACGTCAATGAACGAACGGACAAATCATAACTTTACGACAATAAAGAAAGTAAACTTTTCACTCGAGGGAAGACTTGAGCCAAGGACCTCTCGGTCCACAGTTGCACACGCTAACCACGGGACCACGGCGCTCCTGAGTTCGCATCATCCTTTATGTTGCTTATCTAGCGCATGGGCTCAGTTTGTATATTTTGCTCATTTTTTCCATAGTTCCACACAACTTCTTCCTGTTTTCTCGATTGATCTGTGTTCAGTTTTTCAAAGCCTACCCACTGTGCCAACTTATAACTAAATCTGACGGGGTGCGATGGGGAGGTTCCCTTGTTAGTACCAGCACAGAAATGACAATGCTATCTTTTTAATTGGTTCAAATGGCTCTGAGCACTATGGGACTTAACTTCTAAAGTCATCAGTCCCGTAGAGCTTAGAACTACTTAAACCTAACTAACCTAAGGACATCACACACATCCATGCCCGAGGCAGGATTCGAACCTGCTACCGTAGCGGTCACGCGGTTCTAGACTGTAGCGCCTAAAACCGCTCGGCCACACCGGCCGGCTCTTTTTAATTACTCCATATTTAATGGCTTATTTTGGTTTTAAACGAATACCTTGTTCTATCCCATTTAACACAACGCTTCGACTGCTGTGAATGTCGGTACACTGTATCCGAATGATTGGTCTGTGTCTATTCACAATGCACCTCTCTGTATCCAGCAGAAAGTGGCGATGAATTAGGAAACGCTGTCGTTAACACATTGACCTCAATCCCCGTGCTTCTGACTGATCAAATCGGATGTCACCGGGGGACGCAGAAATTACGGTCTACCGGTGGGAAGTCTGCACTCTAGAGACTTGTCCGCTGAGGTAAACACAAAGATCCGGTGTTTGCTTTGGCCCGTGGGGCAGCGCGATGTAGCGCGGATGTGAGGCACTAGCAGAACCGTGAGGGGTGGGCTGTGTTGGCGGTGGTGGGGGAAGTGCAGGGGAGGGACGGGTGGCACAAGCACTTCATTAGCGGGCGGCGGAGAGCCACCCTCCCGCTGCTAATAAAAGACTGGCCTCAGCGCTAGCGTTATCCGCGATAGCCACCGCGGGTTACGTCTCGCTCGCCGGCTCTGTCCACACCTATTCGCACTTTACTGGTGGAATTCAATACGCTCCTACCTCTGAGGTATAACGCGACAACAAATAAGAGTAGCGCAGGAGATTTTGTAAATAAAATACAACGGAGATAAAAGAGACTTTGTGACTAACTGTAGGACTATAGCAATGTTTCGGAAATACATACGTAGGGAGCGTCGAGGTGTTACAGAGATCTACAATATAGACAAACCTACAGGGGTTGGACCAAAATATGGAAACACCGCGAGAAGTGGATGATTGAACGTAAACGCAGATGCTTGCCGAGGGTGCAGCTAGCACTGTTGTGTTTGACCACCAACGGCACCTCTTCAGTATCCACAATACGTTGCAAGTACCGGCAGTGATCGGAAGAGTGTTCTGTGTAGTAGTGAGTGCATTATACCGGAACTAAAGAACTGAAACGTGGGAACGTTTTTAGTGCTCGTATGGTGGGTGCTTCAGTAATAAAGGGAGACGTTTTGTTTGGTGTTTCAAGAGGCACTGAATTGAAGATTTATACAACATAGAGGGAAAAATGGAAAAACATCATCCGCTAAAATACAACGCGGGCGGAAGTGTGTGTTCAGTGACTGTGACAAACGGTCATCATAAAGCGGTTATTGCATCGATGAATTCAGCCGTAAATAGAAATATTTAAAAAGGTACGAAGATTTTTCTGTTTAGCAAAAGTGACAAAAAGCAGATTTCAGAGTACCTGACGGCTCAACACAAAAGTTTTGTGTCAAGTACAGATAGTGTTGAGGATCAGTGGACAGAGTTCAAAACCATCGTACAATATGCGTTAGATGAGTATGTGCCAAGCAAGATCGTAAGAGATGGAAAAGAACCACCGTGGTACAACAACCGAGTTAGAAAACTGCTGCTGAAGCAAAGGGAACTTCACAGCAAACATAAACATAGCCAAAGCCTTGCAGACAAACAAAAATTACGCGAAGCGAAATGTAGTGTGAGGAGGGCTATGCGAGAGGCGTTCAATGAATTCGAAAGTAAAGTTCTTGGCAGCAAATCCTAAGAAATTTTGGTCTTATGTCAAAGCGGTAGGTGGATCAAAACAAAATGTCCAGACACTCTGTGACCAAAACAGTACTGAAACAGAGGATGACAGACTAAAGGCCGAAATACTAAATGTCTTTTTCCAAAGCTGTTTCACAGAGGAAGACTGCACTGTAGTTCCTTCTCTAGATTGTCGCACAGACGAAAAAATGGTAGATATCAAAATAGACGACAGAGGGATAGAGAAACAATTAAAATCGCTCAAAAGAGGAAAGGCCGCTGGACCTGATGGGATACCAGTTCGATTTTACACAGAGTAAGCGAAGGAACTTGCCCCCCTTCTTGCAGCGGTGTACCGTAGGTCTCTAGAAGAGCGTAACGTTCCAAAAGATTGGAAAAGGGCAGTGTTCATCCCCGTTTTCAAGAAGGGACGTCGAACAGATGTGCAGAACTATAGACCTATATCTCTAACGTCGATCAGTTGTAGAATTTTGGAACACGTATTATGTTCGAGTAAGATGACTTTTCTGGAGACTAGAAATCTACTCTGTAGGAATCAGCATGGGTTTCAAAAAAGACGATCGTGTGAAACTCATCTCGCGCTATTCGTCCACGAGACTCAGAGGGCCATAGACACGGGTTCCCAGGTAGATGCCGTGTTTCTTGACTTCCGCAAGACGTTCGATACAGTTCCCCACAGTCGTTTAATGAACGAAGTAAGAGCATATGGACTATCAGACCAATTGTGTGATTGGATTGAAGAGTTCCTATATAACAGAACGCAGCATGTCATCCTCAAAGGAGAGAAGTCATCCGAAGTAAGAGTGATTTCAGGTGTGCCGCAGGGGAGTATCGCAGGACCGTTGCTATTCACAATATACATAAATGACCTTGTGGATGACATCGAAAGTTCACTGAGGCTTTTTGTGGATGATGCTTTGGTATATCGAGAGGTTGTAACAATGGAAAATTGTACTGAAATGTAGGGAGATCTGCAGCGAATTGACGCATGGTGCAGGGAATTGCAATTGAATCTCAATGTAGACAAGTGTAATGTGCTGCGAATACATAGAAAGAAAGAACCCTTATCATTTAGCTAAACTATAGCAGGTCAACAACTGGAAGCAGTTAATTCCATAAATTATCTGGGAGTACGCATTAGGAGTGATTTAAAATGGAATGACCATATAAAGTTGATGGTCGGTAAGGCAGATGCCAGACTGAGATTCATTGGAAGCATCCTAAGGAAATGCAATCCGATAACAAAGGAAGTAGGATACAGTACGCTTGTTCGCCCACTGCTTGAATACTGCTCAGCAGTGTGGGATCCGTACCAGATAGGGTTGATAGAAGAGATAGAGAAGCTCCAACGGACAGCAGCGCGCTTCTTTAGAGGATCATTTAGTAATCGCGGAAAGCGTTACGGAGATGATAGATAAACTCCAATGGAAGACTCTGCAGGAGAGACGCTCAGTAGCTCGGTACGGGCTCTTTTGAAGTTTCGAGAACATACCTTCACCGAGGAGTCAAGCAGCATATTGCTCCCTCCTACGTATATCTCGCGAAGGGATCACGAGGATAAAATCAGAGAGGTTAGAGCCCACACAGAGGCATACCGACAATCCTTCTTTCCACGAACAATGCAAGACTGGAATAGAAGGGAGAACCGATAGAGGTACTCAAAGTACCCTCCGCCACACACCGTCAGGTGGCTTGCGGAGTATGGATGTAGATGTAGATGTAGAAGAGAGTTGTGACGAAAGATAAGCAGACTACAGCTGTGAAAGTCACTGCAGAACTAAATGTCGCACTCGATAACCCAGTGAGCACAACATGGAAGGAGCTCCATAAGCTGGGAATAGCAGGGTGAGCTGGAATCCCAAAACCACTCATAGTGATGTAAATACCAGTAACAGGAAAACGTGATGCCGAAACCACAGAACCTGGAAAATGAGCAATGGAAGAATGTCATCTTGCGAGTCAGCCTTGTTTCATACTTTTTCGAACTTCTGGCCGAGTTTACAGTGAAATACGACGGGGCATCGGTAATGATTTGGACAGGTATATCCTTGTATTCCATGGGCCCCATGGTTACTTACTAAGTCGCATTACTGCCTAGTATTATGTGACCATTGTAGCTCATCAAATCCATCCCATGGCAGTGCCTTCCTTACGCAATGGAAATGCTGTGTTACAAGACGGCAGGGCCGCTACTCACACAGGTCGCATCGTCCAGGAGTAGTTTTGTGAGCCCGAGGATGAATTATCGCATCTCTCCTGGTCACCACAGTCACCAGGTTTTAATCCTATTAAGCTTGGTTGTAGCCTCTCCCCGATGTCATTCAATCTGTATATTGAGCAAGCAATAAAGGAAACAAAAGAAAAATCCGGAGTAGGTATTAAAATTCATGGAGAAGAAATAAAAACTTTAAGGTCCGCCGATGACATTGCAATTCTGTCAGAGACCGCAAAAGACTTGGAAGAGCAGTTGAACGGAATGGACAGTGTCTTGAAAGGAGGATATAAGATGAACATCAACAAAAGCAAAACGAGGATAATGGAATGTTGTCGAATTAAGTCGGGTGATGCTGAGGGAATTAGATCAGGAAATGAGACACTTAAGGTAGTAAAAGAGTTTTGCTATTTGGGGAGCAAAATAACTGATGATGGTGTAAGTAGAGAGGATATAAAATGAAGACTGACAATGGCAAGGAAAGCGTTTCTGAAGAAGAGAAATTTGTTAACATCGAGTATAGATCTAAGTGTCAGGGAGTCGTTTCTGAAAGTATTTGTATGCAGTGTAGCCATGTATGGAAGTGAAACATGGACGATAAATAGTTTGGACAAGAAGAGAATAGAGGCTTTCGAAATGTTGTGCTACAGAAGAATGCTGAAGATTAGATGGGTAGATCATATACGTAATGAGGAAGTGTTGAATAGAATTGGGGAGAAGAGGAGTTTGTGGCACAACTTGACTAGAAGAAGGGACCGGTTGGTAGGACATGTTCTGAGGCATCAAGGGATCACAAATTTAGCATTGGAGGGCAGAGTGGAGGGTAAAAATTGTAGAGGGAGACCAAGAGATGAATACACTAAGCAGATTCAGAATATTGTAGGTAGCAGTAAGTACTGAGAGATGAAGAAGCTTGCACAGGATAGAGTAGCATGGAGAGCTGCATCAAACCAGTCTCAGGACTGAAGACCACAACAACAACAACAAGCTTTTGTGGTACTTTTACAGAGATGAGTGCGTGACCGCTATTCACCTCCATCATCTTTGCTTAAATTTGCCACTATTTTGTATATGATGCCCTTGAAAACTATACGGAACCTCTATTTATCCAGTACGAGACGAGTGAAAAGATGTTTTGAATGTCAATGGATTTCCTACACCGTTCTAGGGATGCTAATGTGCTGTCTTTATTATGTTTACATATTTTTGTCCAACCCCTGTATATGAAAACTTCAAAGGTCGAAGACATATGTACTGAAATGATCTTTACACTTCATATTCGGTATACTGTAATACGCAAATTTTTATGATTACAGAACTGAACATTATCTTGGACCAAGAATATTTAATATGCTGAATGTCCATATGTGCAAGAATCAAAGCCTCTAAACTTCGTGACATGCAATCAAAGGTACAAGCGGATCTCCCTGCATTCAGTTTGGCAACAAATTCACAAAGCATTAACAGTGATGGCAAGAGAACTCTGATAGACAAGTTATCGATCAACCAGTTTCCAGACGTGTTTGACAGGTGACATGTGAGACCAGGGTAGCAGTAGTACTTGTAGTTCTTCAAAGAGGGCTTTTAAATTGCTGCCGGCCGGAGTGACCGAGCGGTTCTAGGCGCTACAGTCTGGAACCGCGCGACCGCTACGGCCGCAGATTCTATTCCTGCCTCGGGCATGGATGTGTGTGATGTTCTTAGGTTACTTAGGTTTAAGTAGTTCTAAGTTCTAGGGGACTGATGACCACGGCAGTTAAGTCCCATAGTGCTCAGAGTCATTTGAACCCTTTTTAAATTGCTCATCATGAAAGCCCAGGCTTTGTTCTTCTGGAATTCCGCATGCATAGTTGCCTCAAGATGGGGTACGCCTCGGTAGCTTCACGTTCAGTGCGGGACATTGCCAACCAAATGAGCCCGGTCGGAGATTTTCTCCGTTCGGAGACTGGGTGGGACTGGGTGTTGTGTTGTCCTAACGTTCGTATCGTCATGACTGACATTACGCTACTGAGATGGCTGTGTGTTTACGTTTCGAAAGCCAATAAATAAACAAAAAAGGCATTGTTCAAATTCGCTACAGTGAATCACATCTCTTCGACTGAAGAAGTATTCATAGCTCTTAAGGTATACAATGTAGATCCCATGTTTACTCGACCTTTTTGCTTCGAATGATCATTCCTGTCAAGATCCTGCATATTGACAACTCCTCCCGGGACACTGTGTACTATTATTATTATTATTATTATTATTATTATTATTACTTCCTAAAACTTAGAACATTGTACAAGCCCACCCAGCCAACATCACGTCGGTGACTTCCATGTTAGGTGCTTAAGTGTGACTGTATTAGTGTAAATAACCCAGACGCCTGTGCAGAGCGTAATATATCAAACACAATGACATAATGTCCTATCTGTATTAAACCGACAGCCCTCATGGCATGTTTTTCTAACAGTTATCGTATAGAACCAAAGTGGCATTCTTTACATTTGATTTTATAAAAGACATGTATCGCGGTAAATAGATTATTTTGCATTTCTAGACTTTAACAAAGAGGTGGAAAAATGGCTGCTAAAACAATACATATAAATTTAATCCCTAGCCACTTTCGCGACTACAACGAGAACGTCGTCATTGACAAAATGCTGCAAGTTTTCCTGACTGGAGAAAGATCTTCCTATGGTTTATCTTTCAGGTATATGAGCTAAGAGAGTAATTATAATGTTTTAATTATCGTCTCGTATAAATAATGCTACGTAACTAATTTTTTTCAGGTATATTTCTGGAGTCCTTATTCAGATGCAAATTCCTGCGCCACAACACGGTAGCACGCCGGGAGAGCTACCAAAGAAAACTGTACAACCCTTCCTCGAAGTGGAGCATCAGACTTTAATCTATGTTTTGCATTTGAAGGAGAACAGAGCTGCAATCGATGCTGAGTAGGTGGATGTGTACCATATAATTGAACCTCCATATGACACAGTGGTCAGATTGCGCAGACGCTTCCAAAAGGGTAAAAAAGTATGAATAATAAAGAATAAAGTGGCAGAACATGTCTGTGAAGCACCTTGAGATGGAAGAGAAGAGGAGACGCCAGAGTTCTAACACCGGCGTATCACAAGCGAGGCTATAATGAGAAAAGTGACATTCTATCAAGGATCAGTTTTCAATAATTTGCACGACGTTCTGAACATGACAGATTTCGCTGGCCACAGGGTTCCGCGGCTTATGATCTGCTCAAAAAGTCTGCCGCAGTGAGACAGCAGTGAAAGTGTTGTAGCTCTGTCAAGCCAATCCAGATGACCTTCTGAGCCGTCTAATTACAGTGGACAACTGACGGGTGGACGAAGGAACAAAGCAAGTAACGAAAACGTGTGGATCCACCCTTGCCCAAAAAGACGAAAATCCTGCCACCAGTGGTCAAATTGATGCTGATCGTCTTTTGGGATACACTGGTGTGGTGCTATCAGATTATACTCGGAAAAGGCAATCAATCAGAGGAGCACAATACTGAAATTTTCTGAAGAGATTATGAGAATCTGCCAAGGCGAAGCTGTCTGAGGGTGTGTTTTTGTTCTGTAACTTCTTCTCCACTTGCTGCTTCTTTGCTGCCCCTGTTTCTCCTGGACTGGCGCCCACTGACTTCTTCCTCTTTCCTCAGATGAAGAAATTTGCATGGCAGGTAATTCCAGACGAATGACTTCGCGATTACCGAGCTGTAACGTCTCCTGAAGAGCCCAAAAGGGGAAAATGTTTCGCACTCAAGTACAAATATGTCGAGAAGGATGACTACAATCACCAATTTCCGCGATCGCACCTTCATTTTTTCGAGGTGATCACTGAAACTCTCGATTACCTCTCGTAATGCTGAAACATGACTAACAAGGGTAACGTGCACAGGCAAAGGGTGATAACACGAATGGTCACAGGATTTCTTCTCTGGTGGAAGAGTGCAGCAGAAATACTGACAGAAGATGCCTGAGTAATCTACGAACTGTCTCAGCACCTCTTACGTAGCGCAAACGTGAAAACTCTGGGGGTAAGCTAACACTAGAAATAGCTCGGACAAAGGCTTATTAGCCATCACTCTTAACACGACGCGCCCGAAAGTGAAGCAAGAGCAAATATGAACGCATAGAACGATGAAATCTATTACCTTGCACTCACTATATGCTGATCTACAGATTATTAATGTAGGATGTAAATATAAAGAGTAGGAAGTGTTTCTTTGAATTTTCCTGCGTTGCAAGTAACGGTAAACAGCTGAAGTGTTGCTATCTCACATGAAAATTTCATTTCCTTCTCCTCTGGTGTTACGTATTCCTTCGGTGGTCATTCACCTTTTTAACCTGTCGCTTTTTTTCTAATTTTTATATTTAGTTTATAAGCTACTGACCTTTTTCTGTAACCTTGCTTAAGGTAGTACAGGATGTCCCAAACACTCAAGGACAACACTGTACAGACAGCAAAGGATCTATACCTGAGTGTATTGAGATAAGTGCCAAGTAGTCGGAAATGAATATTTTAGGCTGTACGGAGACTTAAGTGACAATATTTGACAGCCACGTGTTCGTAAAATTTATTTTTCTGCATGAGTGACGATGGCACTACCTTGAAAACAATACACAATCAGCTGAGTTGTTTCAACGGTAGGTTTGTTTCGCTATGAAGTTACATTTTGCTGTTGGTGTATGAAACCCAGCAGAATCCGGAAACAAAGAGGCCAGGTGACGCAGTCGTTAAGACACTCGACTTGGATTCCACAGAACGTCGATACAATTCCCATTCGTCCATTCGTATTTCCCTAAATCCTTTCAGGTTTATGTTGACAGTTCTCAGCGGATACGTACAACAAAAAGCTAGACAACGCTGGGCAAGTAGCTCTGCCATCCACGCCCAAAACGAGATTGGGGTTTCCAGAGTTACGTTACTCCTTTGCTTGGTTCACAACTGAAACTTTTCAATCATTTTGCGACCGAAGTGCTTTATTTAGAATAAGTAGTTCGGTAAAAAACATTATAATGATATGACTGTAGATATGAATCGGTTAGCATTGCATTGAGGTGACAAAAATCATGGGATAGCGATATGCACATACAGGACGCGTCATAATTAATGGCGTAAACGCATACAGTTGAAAGTACACGTTACTAGAATCAAAAAAGTCTCAGTAAACATAGGGTCGAAAATGCATACCTTAAGAGCTACAAGCAATTTTGCATCTTCGATTCTGTGAAGCAAATCTCTTCTACTGCAACCTCTTTGCTTTCCATATTTTGGGAAATGGTAATGTGGACCAAAACAAGAAAAAATGTCCAGTAAACATGTGCTCTAAAACGCACACCTGCTCATCTTCGCTTCTAGAAAACACAACTCTTCTAATGAACAATTGCTCATAACTTTTAAGCTATGCATTTTAGAGCAAATGTTTACTGGACATTCTTCTTGTTTTGGTCCATACTACTACTACTTCCCAAAATGTGGAAAGCAAAGAGCTTGCAGTAAAGAGATTTGCTTCACAGTATCGAAGATTAAAAATTGCTCGTAGCTCTTAAGGTATGCATTTTTGACCCTATGCTTACTGAGACTTTTTTTTTAACCCGCCAGGGTACCCGAGAGCGCTAATGTGCTGCTTCCTGGACTCGGGTAGGCGCGCCGGCCCCGGATTGAATCCGTCCGGCGGATTAACGAGGGCCGCTATGTCGGCCAGCCTGAATGTGGTTTTTAGGCGGTTTTCCACATCCCGCTAGGTGAATACTGGGCTGGTCCCCAAGTTACGCCTCAGTTACACGACTCACAGACATTTGAAAACGCTCGCACTATTTCATGACCTACACTAGACGCAGACAGTTGGGATACACTACTTCCGTCCTGGGGAGTTCGGGGTGGCGGCATGAAGGGCATCCGGCCACTCTCTGCACTTAACACTGCCAAATCCGTCATAACAAAGCCGACACCGCCTTGGACCGGAACAAAGGCCCGAGAAAGAAAGAAAGAAAGTTTACTGAGACTTTTTTGCTTCTAGTATCGTATACTTTCAGTTGTATGCGTTTACGGCATAAACTATGATACACCCTGTATACACATGGCGTTATAGTTGGAGTCACGAACGATGGCGGTCGAGTTCAGTGTTGTTCTGCGCACATACGTCATGCTTCCTCCGACAGCCAATGAGCGTTCGGTAGCACTCTGAGCGCTCTGCTGTTAATGCCGTAGCTAACGCGAGCATTAAACGTGGTCGTAGCGAGTTGTTTAGTGAATTTCTATTCTATTTGTTGTTAGTTGTCGTCGCTGATAGAGGTGGTAAGTGATAAATTCTGCAGAAGCAAGAGAGAGACGTAATTTGCAGAACGTACGCTTTCGTCAAGTGGAATGCAGGCGCATGCGCGTACCGCAACTGTCTTTTGAAATCATCAGTAGTGGAATCCTCGTCTGTGCCGCGATATGCGCGAACCGCCATCGTTCGTGGATCGGCCTGTAGTGTGGCATACACAAGGTATAAAAGGTCAGTGCAATGGCGGAGCAGTCATTTGTGCTCAGGTGAGTCATGTGAAAAGGCTTACGACATCACTATGACCGCACCACGCGAATTAACAGATTTTGAAGGCGGAATAGTAGCTGGAGCTAGACGCAGTGGACATTCCATTTTCGAATTCGTGATTAATTCAATGTTCCGAGAACCACAACGTCAAGAGGTATTACCTCTCACTACGGAGAACCCAGTGATCGACGGCCTTCACGCAACGACCGAGAGCAGCGCCGTTTTCATAGAGCTGTCAGTACTAAAGGACAAGCAACACTGCGGGAAATAACAGCAGAAATAAATGTGGCACATGCGACAATCGTATCCATTAGGACAGTGCGGTGAAATTTGACGTTAGTGGACTGTGGCAGCAGTCGACCGACGCGATTGCCTTTTCTAACAGCACGACATCGCCTGCAGCGCCTCTCCTGGGCTCGTGACCATATCGGTAGGACCCTAAACGAAAGGAAAACCGTGACCTGGTCTATAGGTAAGAGCTGATGGTACGGTTCGCTTGCGGTGCAGACGCCACGAAGGCATGGACCCAAATTGTGAACAAGGCCCTGCTGTGCAAGCTGGTAATGACTCCGTATTGGTGTGGAGGTTAATATCGAATGGACTGCGTCCTCTGGTCGAACTGAACCGATCGTTGACAGGAAACAGTTACGGGCGGCTACTTGTAGACCATATGAAGTCATTCATGGACTTCATGTTCCCAAACAATGATAGACTTTTTATGGACGACAATGCTCCTTGCCAGTGGGCCACAAGTGTTCGCGATCTGTTTGAAGAATATCCTGGACAATTTGACCGAAAGATTTGGCGACACTGATAGCCCTACGTACACTACTGGTTTTTAAATTGCTACCCCAAGAAGATCACGTGCTACAGACGCGAAATTTAGCCAACAGGAGAAGATGCTGTGATATGCAAATGATTAGCTATTCAGAGCATTCCCCCAAGGTTGGCGACACCAACAATGTGCTGACATGAGGAAAGTTTCCAACCGATTTCTCATACACAAACAGCAGTTGACTGGCGTTTCCTGGTGAAACGTTGTTGTGATGCCTCGTGTAGGGAGGAGAAATGGGTTTTGATAAAGGTCGGGTTGTAGCCTATCGCTGTTGCGAATTATCGTATCGCGACATTGCTGCTCGCGTTGGTCGAGATCCAATGGCTGTTAGCAGAATATGGAATCGGTGGGTCCAGGAGGCCGTGCTGGATCCCAACGGCCTCGTATCACTAGCAGTCGAGATGACAGGCATGTTATCCGCATGGCTGTAACGGATCGTGCAGCCACGTCTCGATCCCTCAGTCAACAGATGGGGACGTTTGCAAGACAACAACCATCTGCACGAACACGTTTTCAGCAGCGTGGACTGTCAGCTCGGAGACCATGGCTGCGGTTACCCTTGACGCTGCATCACAGACTGGAGCTCCTGCGATGGTGTACTCAACGACGAACCTGGGTGCACGAATGGCAAAACGTCATTTTTTCGGATGAATCCAGGTTCTGGACATCCTGGCGACATCCGGGTGAACGCACATTGGAAGCGTGTATTCGTCATCGCCATACTGGCTTATCACCCGGCGTGATGGTATCTGGTACCATTGGTTACACGTCTCGGTCACCTCTTGTTCACACTGACGGCACTTTGAACAGTGGACGTTACATTTCAGATGTGTTACGACCCGTGGCTCTAGCTTCATTCGATCCCTACGAAACCTTAGATTTCAGCAGGATAATGCACGACCGCATGTTGCAGGTCCTGTACGGGCCTTTCTGGATACAGAAAATGTTCCACTGCTGCCCTGGCCAGCACATTCTCCAGATATCTCACCAGCTGAAAATGACTGGTCAATGGTGGCCGAGCAACTGGCTCGTCACAATACGCCAGTCACTACTCATGATGAACTGTGGTATCGTGTTGAACCTGCATGGGCAGCTGTACCTATACACGCCATCCAATGACCAAGCGCATCAAGACCGTTATTACAGCCAGACGTGGTTGTTCTGGGTACTGATTTCTCAGGATTTATGCACCCAAATTGCGTGGAAATGTAACCACATGGCAGTTCTAGTATAATATATTTGTCCAACGAATACTCGTTTATCATCTGCATTTCTTCTTGGTGTAGCAGTTTTAATGGCCAGTAGTCTAAATCCCATCGAAAATTTATGGGACATTATCGAAAGGTCAGTTCGTGCACAAAATCCTGCGCCAGCAACGCTTTCGTAATTATGGATGGCAGTATGGCTCAATATTGCTGCAGGAGACTTCCCACGAGATGTAGAGTCCAAGTCACAGCGAGTTGCTGCGCTACGCCGTGCAAAAGGAGGTCCGACACGATGTTAGGAGGTATCCCAAGACTTTTGTCACTTCAGTGTGTGTGCATCCGACTTGTCGTTTGTGAGCTACAGAAGAATACCGATAGCTCTGTAAACGTTGTTTTGCTTTGAAAATGGGGCGTAACATCTCAGTTTCATTCAGTGCTAGCAGTGCGTCATTAATTTTCCGTACACAGCAAGAATTTATAGTGTATGAGTTAAACATTAAAAATTTAGGACAACCTGTACATTAAGTGCGTATTTTTATCGTCTGGGTGACTATAACGAGTGGTTCACCAGTGCAGTGTCGTGACTCTACTTTTCTGGATGATTATGGAAATGAAAGAAAGGGAGTGGGTGAAACATAGTAGGGTCAGATTTCGTTTTCATAGGAATGTAGCGAAGGTATCCACGAACTTAGATTGTGTCAACATGAGCAGTGTCTGAAGTTCTTACCCAGTGAAATGCCGTAGACAGGCTTAGAACTTAATTACGAATATCAACACCCGGATCAGGAGTCAGAGTCTGTAAGCCACCCTATCTCCTCAACTCACTGGCGAACTTCTTATAGTAAATATTTTCTCCATCATCAACGTTCAGACAGCCTTCCTCTACACTACAGAGCGCCAGAGCACTTGGTCGTTTAAGTAACTCGGCTACTGAGCTTCCATTGACGTGGAATGGTGCTCAAATCCCTTGCAGCCAAGCGTATTTATGTTTACCGGAATGGTTTTCTTGAAAGGGCACGACCGACTTATTACCAATCGCAGCCATGAAGTGAAAAATCTGGTGGAGCTGTGTTGGACCTTTTCAAGCATATCGTAACATCGACCTATTTCCTATGTGGAGGCCAATTTTATGAACAGACTGAAGGAGTGGCGATGGGTAGTCCCTTATCTCCGGTAGTGGCAAATCTGTTTATGGAGAGATTCGAGGATGAGGCACTTATGACCGCTGCCTACAAGCCGACCTGTTTCTTTAGGTGCGTTGATGACACGTTTGTCATCTGGCCACATGGTCGGGAAAAACTGCACGAGTTTCTTGACCATCTGAACTCGATACACCCCAGCATTAAGTTCACAACGGAACTAGAAAATAATGGTCAGCTTCCTTTTATGGATGTACTGGTGAAAAGAAAGACAGACGGCACATTAGGCCATAGTGTGTATAGAAAACCGACATACACCGACTTATACCTACAGGCTGACAGCTGCCACCATCCGGCACAGAAGAATGGGATGATGAGAACACTTGTTCACCGAGCCAAAACACTGTCCGACTGCTTGGCAGCAGAGTTAGGACCGCAGACAACGGATACTCAATACGGGACATCAGCAAGGCGCTACATCCCTCCAGACTACCTGATACTGAGCGAGAAGAACAAGAAGAAGAGACCAGGAGGTTAGCCTTTCTTCCGTATGCAGGACCTATATTTGATATGATCAGCAAAATACTGAAAAAGTACAATATCAAGAGTGTGTTCTGCCCACCAAACAAGGTCAGGGAGCTTCTTGGAACGGTTGAGGACGATCTGGGATTGAGAAAACCTGGCATCTACCATATTCCTTGCGAATGCGGTATGTCTAACATTGGCCACACAACCAGGACCGTTGAAGTTGTTGTTGTGGTCTTCAGTCCTGAGACTGGTTTGATGCAGCTCTCCATGCTACTCTATCCTGTGCTAGCTTCTTCATCTCCCAGTACCTACTGCAACCTACATCCTTCTGAATCTGCTTAGTGTATTCATCTCTTGGTCTCCCCCTACGATTTTTACCCTCCACGCTGCCCTCCAATACTAAATTGGTGATCCCTTGATGCCTCAGAACATGTCCTACCAACCGATCCCTTCTTCTGGTCAAGTTGTGCCACAAACTTCTCTTCTCCCCAATTCTATTCAATACTTCCTCATTAGTTATGTGATCTACCCATCTAATCTTCAGCATTCTTCTGTAGCATCACATTTCGATAGCTTCTATTCTTTTCATGTCCAAACTATTTATCGTCCATGTTTCACTTCCATACATGGCTACACCCCATACAAATACTTTCAGAAATGACTTCCTGACACTTAAATCTATACTCGATGTTAACAAATTTCTCTTCTTCAGAAACGCTTTCCTTGCCATTGCCAGTCTACATTTTATATCCTCTCTACTTCGACCATCAACAGTTATTTTGCTCCCCAAATAGCAAAACTCCTTTACTACTTTAAGTGTCTCATTTCCTAATCTAATACCCTCAACATCACCCAACTTAATTCGACTACATTCCATTATCCTCGTTTTGCTTTTGTTGATGTTCATCTTATATCCTCCCTTCAAGACACCATCCATTTCGTTCAACTGCTCTTCCAAGTCCTTTGCTGTCTCTGACAGAATTACAATGTCATCGGCGAACCTCAAAGTTTTTATTTCTTCTCCATGGATTTTAATACCTACTCCGAATTTTTCTTTTGTTTCCTTCACTGCTTGCTCAATATACAGATTGAATAACATCGGGGAGAGACTACAACCGTGTCTCACTCCCTTCCCAACCACTGCTTCCCTTTCATGTCCCTCGACTCTTATAACTGCCATCTGGTTTCTGTACAGATTGTAAATAGCCTTTCGCTCCCTGTATTTTACCCCTGCCACCTTTAGAATTTGAAAGAGAGTATGCCAGTCAACATTGTCAAAAGCTTTCTCTAAGTCTACAAAAGCTAGAAACATAGGTTTGCCTTTCCTTAATCTTTCTTCTAAGATAAGTCGTAAGGGCAGTATTGCCTCACGTGTGCCAGTATTTCTACGGAATCGAAACTGATCTTCCCCGCGGTCGGCTTCTACTAGTTTTTCCATTCGTCTGTAAAGAATTCGTGTTAGTATTTTGCAGCTGTGGCTTATTAAACTGATTTTTCGGTAATTTTCACATCTGTCAACACCTGCTTTCTTTGGGATTGGAATTATTATATTCTTCTTGAAGTCTGAGGGTATTTCGCCTGTTTCATACATCTTGCTCACCAGATGGTAGAGTTTTGTCAGGACTGGCTCTCCCAAGGCCGTCAGTAGTTCCAGTGGAATGTTGTCTACTCCGGGGGCCTTGTTTCGACTCAGGTCTTTCAGTGCTCTGTCAAACTCTTCACGCAGTATCGTATCTCCCATTTCATCTTCATCTACATCCTCTTCCATTTCCATAATATTGTCCTCAAGTACATCGCCCTTGTATAGACCCTCTGTATACTCCTTCTGCCTTTCTGCTTTCCCTTCTTTGCTTAGAACTGGGTTTCCATCTGAGCTCTTGATGTTCATACAAGCGGTTCTCTTATCTCCAAAGGTCTCTTTAATTTTCCTGTAGGCAGTATCTATCTTACCCCTAGTGAGATAAGCCTCTACATCCTTACATTTGTCCTCTAGCCCGCATCTCGTGGTCGTGCGGTAGCGTTCTCGCTTCCCACGCCCGGGTTCCCGGGTTCGATTCCCGGCGGGGTCAGGGATTTTCTCTGCCTCGTGATGGCTGGGTGTTGTGTGATGTCCTTAGGTTAGTTAGGTTTAAGTAGTTCTAAGTTCTAGGGGACTGATGACCATAGATGTTAAGTCCCATAGTGCTCAGAGCCATTTGAACCATTTTTGTCCTCTAGCCATCCCTGTTTAGCCATTTTGCACTTCCTGTCGATCTCATTTTTGAGACGTTTGTATTCCTTTTTGCCTGCTTCATTTACTGCATTTTTTATATTTTCTCCTTTCATCAATTAAATTCAATATTTCTTCTGTTACCCAAGGATTTCTACTAGCCCTCGTCTTTTTACCTACTTGATCCTCTGCTGCCTTCACTACTTCATCCCTCAAGGCTACCCATTCTTCTTCTACTGTATTTCTTTCCCCCATTCCTGTCAATTGTTCCCTTATGCTCTCTCTGAAACTCTGTACAACCTCTGGTTCTTTCAGTTTATCCAGGTCCCATCTCCTTAAATTCCCACCTTTTTGCAGTTTCTTCTGTTTTAATCTACAGGTCATAACCAATAGACTGTGGTCAGAGTCCACATCTGCCCCTGGAAATGTCTTACAATTTAAAACCTGGTTCCTAAATCTCTGTCTTACCATTATATAATCTATCTGATACCTTTTAGTATCTCCAGGGCTCTTCCATGTATACAACCTTCTATCATATAAAGATATAAGATGTAAAGAGCACCAAAGGCATACCAGGCTACGACAAGCCTCTAAATCGGCAATAGCAGAACATTGCTTGGAACTTGAGCACACCATGAATTATGATAAAACCGGGATCTTATTTCAGACCCCCAAATTTTGGGACAGCGTCGTCAATGATTAGATCGAAATCAAGATGACAGAGAACTTGATAAACCGGGAAGCAGGATACCAACTCAGTACGGCGTGGAACCCGGCTTTGGACCTATTACAAAAGCAACGGAAGAAAACACAAGACCAGGAGAATGGCGGAGGCGCTGGAGAAAGTCGGAACGGTCACCAACAGCAAACGCAGCCTGTCGACAGTGCTAGGAACGCGCCTGGCGGGCGCGGAACTAGTACGGTACGCTTTGAAACGGCCACCACCGGGGAAAACAGCGGAAGCGGGCGCGGATGGAAGATGGAACTTCTGGCGACCAACCGATACGGTCGCAGCGGGAGCGGACGGCATAGGGAACACCAGATACCGTCCAGACATAAATACGGGACACGGTCAGCCTGTCGTTCAGTCACAGGAAACACCTGATGAAGACGCCGAGGTACGACGTCGAAATATTGTGTTAGATAAACGCAGACCACCGGCAGTACACCCAGTTCAACGAGATGTCACAAAATCACCGGGAAAGTCTAAGAAATTAAATCGCAGCCTTATTCGAGCAATTGCTCCGTCCTTAATGACCCAGTCATCGAAAATGCGTTAATGCCCAATCATCCTTTCGCTGCAGCCGTGAAAACGAATCATGGGCAGTTTATACTCACTATCATATTCATTATAATTTCAAATCCTTGTGCTTTTTAACAACGAAAGGATATTTGGCGAATGGACTGTCCTGCTCTTTCCCCCCGTCCTAAATCCCATAACAACGTGTGGGATGCGCTAGGCAGACGTATTGCCGCACTGCCACATGCAGCAACGACCATACATCAATTGTCAACCGCGCCGGTGGAGAATGCAGTGCTGTACCACAAGAACTGCTGACCAACATTGTGGGCAGCATGGGAGCATGTTTCAGTCTATGACGTGCATTGGCGACCGTGGTGATCACTCACTCTTTTAAGAACTATGTCCATCTTTTTTCAATGTCCAGGACACCATAATAAATACCAGTGACTTCAGTGTAATTATTGGCTTTGAATAAATGTGTCATTTCCGATAGTTTCATTACGCATTGTTTTCAGTTCCATTTTGTAGTACATGGTAGCACTTATTTCAAAGTATGGTCCAAGTTTCAAGATACTACATCTACATCTACATACATACTCCGCAAGCCACCATACGGTGCGTGGCGAAGGGTACCTCGTACCACAACTAGCATCTTCTCTCCCTGTTCCACTCCCAAACAGGGGAGGGAAAAATGACTGCCTATAGGCCTCCGTAAGAGCCCCAATCTCTCTTATCTTATCTTTGTGGTCCTTCCCCGAAATATAAGTTGACGGCAGTAAAATTGTATTGCAGTCAGCCTCAAATACTGGTTCTCTAAATTTCCTCAGTAGCGATTCACGAAAAGAACGCCTTTCCTCCAGAGACTCCCACCCGAGTTCCTGAAGAATTTCCCTAGCACTCGCGTGATGATCAAACCTACCAGTAACAAATCTAGCAGCCCGCCTCTGAATTGCTTCTATGTCCTCCCTCCAACCGTCCTGATAGGGATCCCAAACGCTCGAGCAGTACTCAAGAATAGGTCGTATTAGTGATTTATAAGCGGTCTCCTTTACAGATGAACCACATCTTCACAAAATTCTACCAATGAACCAAAGACGACTATCCACCTTCCCCACAACTGCCATTACATGCTTGTCCCACTTCATATCGCTCTGCAGTGTTACGCCCAAATATTTAATCGACGTGACTGTGCCAAGCGCTACACTATAATGGAGTATTCAAACATTACGGGATTCGTTTTCCTATTCATCTGCATTAATTTACATTTATCTGTATTTAGAGTTAACTGCCATTCTTTACACCAATCACAAATCCTGTCCAAGTCATCTTGTATCCTCCTACAGTCCCTCAACGACGACACCTTCCCGTATACCACAGCATCATCAGCAAATAGCCACACATTGCTATTCACCCTATCCAAAAGCTCATTTATGTAGATAGAAAACAACAGCGGACCTACCACACTTCTCTGGGGCACTGTAGATGATACCCCCACCTCCGATGAACACTCACCATCGAGGACAACGTACTGGGTTCTATTACTTAAGATGTCTTCGAGCCACTCACATATTTGGGAAACACTCTCATATGCTCGTACCTTAGTTAGGAGTCTGCAGTGGGGCACCGAGTGTTACTCGGCAGTGACAAATGATGAGTAAGTTATTTTCGTCTCTAAATTTGCATATTCTTGTTATTATAAACTTCCCTGGATAGCAAAAGCACCGAAACTCCCTGGCAGATTAAAATTGTGTGCCGGGCAGGGAGTCGAAAAAGGAATCCCTGTCTTCCTCGGGCAAGTGCTCCACCGACTGAGCTACCAATGTACAACTCAAGGCTCGCCCCAACAGCCGTGCATCCCTCACGCACTCTCGGATGCTCCAAAAACTTGACAGAAGTTTTTCTCCTACCTTGCAGGTCAGGCACACAGTTTTAATCCACCACAAAGTCTTAAATCAGGGCACACTCCGTTTCAGACTGAAATTCATTCTCGACCTATAGTATCATTTACGTATAGCGCAAACTGCAACTAATATTGCCCGCTCAACTTCTCTGACACGCGCAACGAGCCGAGGGAACAGAGAAGCAGCACTAGAGAATCTGCGATTTCAGGACCGGTAGTGGTCCAATACAAGTTAGCAGCCACATCGTCTGTAACGCAGCCTCCAGCGACGTCCGACGGGACAGTGTAATCGATAGCGCGTGGTGCGGTCTGGCCGGCTGATTTCTCCTGGGGCGGCTGACACGTGCTCGCCTCGCCGTCTACTAACCCACTCCACACGTCGCCAGCAAAACAAAGTTAATTTAGCTTCAATGACACTAGTTGAGCTGAAAAGCGGTTCCACGAATTTCCCCTGCACGTGCCGAAAACCCGTCACCGAATCTAATAACGAGTAACTCAGTTTCCTGAGACCGTCTCCAATAACAGATGAATTCTACAACTCAGTAAAGTTTGTAATACGTGGTAGGGAACTAGTTTGGTAATATACATGGCGAGTCATCTAACAATGGCAAACTTTGTTTCAACTATAGAGACGATGTTTTCGTGAAACGTCAGAAGCCAAATGACCACGTAATTTTGTTGTACGGATAATACTCTTTAACTTTTGTACACAGTGAGACTGTGAAACAAGTATGGTTTTCTTTCTTTTTAATGATAACATATATTTTTAACGGCATTCAAAGTCTCTTGATAAGAGGTGTACAACAACATAAGCTCTTTAATACTGATATAGAAACGTTTCACAAAAGTATCCGAGAAATGCGCTAAAGTCGAGAGGCAGGTAGTTATATGCAGAAAGAAAACGTATTTCCTACTCTTAGAATATAGATATAAGGCCAGCTACTACTGCTGTGAACGGAGATATCTGCTAACTTCTAGTTTATCAGAAGGGGCATAGGAAAACTATTTGGGGTGTGTGCGAGTATATAGTCATGTTTAGGAAAAAACATCATCATTTCACGTTTCTGAACTAGTGCAATTTAAGTTTCTTATCTTGTTACTGAGACCTACCATATAAATATTCGAATGCTATAATCTTACATGTCACGTATAGCCGACCGTGGTGACCGAGCGGTTCTAGGCGCTTCAGTCTGGAACCGCGCGCCCGTACGTGACGCAGGTTCGAATCCTGCCTCGGGCATGGATGTGTGTGATGTCCCTAGGTTAGTTAGGTTTAAGTAGTTTTAAGTTCTAGGGGACTAATGACCTCAGATGTTAAGTGCTCAAAGCCATTTGAGCCATTTTTTGTCACGTATAAATACTGATAATTTTGAGTAAAAAATGTTACAGTTTGGTGGGAGTACCTTCCTTCTACGGTGTATCATTCAAAATTTAAATATGCAAAGAAGCTAACACAATTACATTAATATATCAGCGTGAATATTAATGTCAATAGGAACTTTGGTGTGGGAGTGAATTCCTCTCTCACTTTCATTGTAGGTGACCAGAAAATTTTCAGCAGATTGTTTCTCTAGTGGCATTTACTAATTTCTTCCACATTTGTATGCAGGAGGCTCTTCAGATAGAAAAGTAATCCCTCTCCACTAAAAGAGACACACACACACACACATCTATATATATATATATATATATATATATATATATATATATATATATATATACTACAGCAATACTTTCAAGAATGAAGAATACAGATAGGAATGTGAAATAAATTCCCCGTGAGATATAACATTAGTGCCAGTTTAGAAGACAAGAACGGATGAGAGAGTCGGCAGGCACTGATTATACCAGAGGTCGGTGATTTCTAGGACATAGCGGTATTCGTGGTCCATCGTCTAAAGTTATAATTGACAGCGATACATAAGTGAAGAAAAGCCGTGATGGTTTGGAAAGATAACTGCATTTATACTCCATTTCAGAAGATCGTATTGTGCTAAGGCGAGACTGATAGCACCGATATATGTGCAACGAATAGCAGGGATGAGAAGCAAGGGTATGACCGGAGATTTACAGCCGTAACTTATCCTGACCTTGGAACGGACGCGTTCTTTACAAGAAAAGCTGGTCAGAGAATGACGAATTATTCAGTGTTTTATAGAAAAGAGTGGGCTGCTGACCACTTCTGCAGTCAACACATTTGCCGAATCATTTCACTGGCTGAGTGACGCGGTGATGAGCCATAGACAACAACCCGCTCGCTGACCACAGCACCTTCTCATTGAACGTGAACGTCTTACGCTTTGGTTCAAATGGCTCTGAGCACTATGGGACTTAACATCTATGGTCATCAGTCCCCTAGTACTTAGAACTACTTAAACGTAACTAACCTAAGGACATCACACAACACCCAGTCATCACGAGGCAGAGAAATCTTACGCTTTGGGGTATTGGCTTGTCCGCGCATATTCGTGACTGTCGTAGTTTTTGAGCAATAAATGAATGTTTTTGTTTTGTTTTCGTGACCTCGGAGCACATCCAAGCATCCACTCTCTGCTGCACCGCTACCCTATACATCGTGGTGTACTGACGTCTTCACCTCTGACAACCTAGTACCACCACCCACCATAGAAGCTAGTCGCCGACGGCCTCTACAAGACTGCCGGGCTGAGTGACTGTGTCCTCATTGAAAACCACAAACTATTCACCATAGAACGAAAAAAAAAAATACAGAAGTTTTTCCATTTGTGCGTTGTGCCGTATACGGTTTAAAATGTTGAAGCGCCAAATGCATTTGGGTTATCAGCATAAAGGAAGTTAGCACCTTTCTGTCCACTCTGTATACAAAAGCGCCATCCATAAGAAAAGCCAAGTTTGTCGAAAGCAGAATATGGAGTGAAAGCCAATAACGAGAATAAGGAAGTCTAGGTAAAATGTAGAATCGAAATCCAATAAGCAGAATGGCATGACTGACAGCAGCTCATGCAATGGACTGTTCTAGAATGAATTATGGTTGTCTGCCAGGATGCCCCATTTCTGCGAGTGGCTCGGCCAAAGTGACTTGTCGCACGCGCTCCTCGTGGTAATCGTCCCCCGGACTCTATACAGTACCGCCTCTGAGCCTCGATCAGTACTGGCTGTTGATGGGGAAATTAAAAGTGCCATCATTCGATAAACCTGATGACGTATATTTTAACCTAGTACCATATTACATATACAAATGTCTCGGGTTCGATCGCTGCTCAGTCGTAGGGTTATCACCTGTCACTTATTACTTCTTTTACCTACGACACTGCTTCTTGAAGCGAAAAATGCCGAGTTGCACAGCTGTTCGGTGTCCATTTTAAGCCGTAGGTTCTAATGCAACTACCTCTGTAGGTCAGTTCAAAGGTCGGAGGAAGGCGTTGGCATACCCCCTCAAACAGGACCATGCCTTACAAAGCACTGTAGTGTTCAAACCAACCTTTGGGCTTATTACAGGTTTATCTTGTTTGGTGACATGGTCGCGTATTTAGCGAAGAGGAAATCATTTCACGTTGTTATGAAACAGCACTACATTTGATAGTAACTCTTAATTTTATTTCAGGCCGGCCGCGGTGGCCGAGCGGTTCTAGGCACTTCAGTCCGGAACCGCGCGACTGCTACGGTCGCAGGTTCGAATCCTGCCCCGGGCATGGATGTATGTGATGTCCTTAGGTTAGTTAGGTTTAAGTAGTTCTACGTTCTAGGGGACTGATGACCTCAGATGTTAAGTCGCATAGTGCTCAGAGCCAATAATTTTATTTAAGCCAGGATCGCCATTTTGAGGGCGACTGGTGGATAGGTACCAGATGTGGGAAGAAGAGTCGCCGATCTGCATCTCCATTCCAGGCCAGCCATATGAACTTATTTTCCCCGCCGTCATGATCTCCAAACTATTTACAGGCTACGAGAGGTTTTCTGACTACTGACATCGATTTCGGTATGGATTAGAAATGCACACTGGTATTTCGGACGAAGAAAACGTATGTAAGTCTTTATCGGTAGAAGGAAAAGGACAGAATCTGGAATTTTATTTCAACAGATCTTTGCTATTTGTTAATAAACATCTGACGAATGCTTTTTGTATATTATTACGACGGCTATTCGGAAAGTAAAGTCCAATCGGTCGTGAAATGGAGATCACCGAGAAAACCAAAAATGTTTCATTTGCAAAAGTTAGCTACATCTTCGAGCTACATAGTCGTCGCTCCGACAGAGGCATTTGTATTAGCATCGTACCAACGCTCCAATACCCTCGTCGTAGAAGGCAGACGCCTGTGCTTTCTACCAATTCTCTAGACCGATCTGCAGCTTACTGTCTGTGCCAAAGTGTAGTCTTCATAGCTAGCGGTTCATATGAGAAGAGATGAAAATCAGGAGGAGGCAAGACTGAGCTGTATGGTTGGTGACCAAACACTTCCATCGAAAATTCTGAAGATGCTGAAGAAGTATCCTCATTGCCCCTGCGGTATGCGGCCTATAATTGTCATGAAGAACGAAATGCTTTGCAGTTACGTTGTGTGTTGCATGAAATCAGGCGAAATCTCTCACACGCACTCATACTTGACGGAGACAATATTTTCTAGGCAACTGTACGTGCTCATTGTGCGCTCAGATTTGAAATCAGCGGCGTGACGCGATCGACGGGCATACTAGAGGCACTGTCCAACACGTCTATGGAAAGCTCCATCGGATTTTCAGAATGGTTTCCATTTCGTAACTGATCGGACCTTACTTTCCGAATAGCCGTCGTATAATTGGTATTCTATAAAACGTGACGAACGTGGAGAATTCTGTGCTGATATGGCGTCAAAGTAGTATATCCTAACACTTTATTTTTGAATTACCGTGTGGAAGCAATATTTTTACAGGCGTTGGACAAGGGAGTACGTGAGGTTCCCCCGTGTGGTTAATTTTCCACGGGTTACGCGAGTCCTCAGGGAGTACGTGAGACGATTACTCTATGTAAGTTCCTCCCACGAACGTTGCTTGGATTCTGCTGTTGAGCACATGTTATCTCGAGTCAGATGTGAAAACTGTGTATACCAACTTAATTGGAGAACTCTGGGCCTCAAGAATAAAGTCTGATTTTACCAGACTAGTTGGCTACTTATTACGCGGCCTAACAAACCTCTTCTTTGCGTAAACATTTGTGCCAGCATAAAGTGCACGGTGTCGAATGATCTCGTCCAGTAACAGGTGAGCTCGTCAAGTAACAGGCGATGTTACCTACGGATGCTTAACATACATTGATCATTCAGACTCGACAGTGGAGGAGATCTATTGAGAATAGGGTGCACACTGGCCATGACGCACCATTAAGACACGACATGAGCCCCGGATGTGTCACATATTTCGGGATGGGAGTTTTTTACCGATAGTACCAGCAATTTCTGTGGGTAGAAAAATTACAAGATGAAGGCAGGAAATGAAATGTGTCCACTGAATCATGGGAGGCGTGTAGTGACCCACCTACTTAAGATTGGAAGTAATGGTTCAGGATAGCAGAGGATGGAGAAGAAAACCAATCTTTGTGGCGATGATCGTAGACTGAGAAAGTTACTGAAACTGCGATTCTGAACAAACTACTTGTTTATATCACTGCTCATCAAAGTCTATTTTCTTATGTGAGGGTTCATACTGTTTAACAATTGCTTGATAGTAAACGTCGACTATCTGTAAAAGAGTATTTACGTTTCTCAACGCTCTCGGTCCCGTGGGTACTAGTGTTTTTTCTGGGGCGTTATCTGACATAGATATCGGATAGTGAAAAACAGTGTGTGAAATCGTTAAGTAGCAGGACGCATTTGGCAGATTTACGTCGCATTGTAATATCTCTAACAGCGGAGACTTCCATTTATCGGTGATTGGGGTTTATTTTAAGATAAGGGGCAGTGTGTATGCGGCAACATAGATAAGAAGTCGGGCGAGTAAAAGAGGGGGAGGACATATGACAGGTAAAAGAGAAATGCATGGTAACTTCAGGTAACAAAGAAAAATGTACATTACGTTTGTACGAGCGACTGACGAATGATTCACTACTGGTGAAGACAAGAGACAGTCAATAGGGTGTTCATAACGGAAGGTAAGGCGGAATTATATTTCGCAGACTACACCAGATACACTATGTGATCAAAAGCATCCGGAAACCCCCAAAAACATACGTTTTCCATATTAGGTGCATTGTGCTGTCACCTACTGCCAGCTACTCCATATAAGCGACCTCAGTATTCATTGCACATCGAGAGAGAACAGAATGGGGTGCTCCGAGGAACTCAAAATGGTTCAAATGGCTCTGAGCACTATGGGACTTAACATCTGTGGTCATCAGTCCCCTAGAACTTAGAACTACTTAAACCTAACTAACCTAAGGACATTACACACATACATGCCCAAGGCAGGATTCGAACCTGCGACCGTAGCAGTCGCGCGGTTCCGGACTGAGCGCCTAGAACCGCGAGACCACCGCGGCCGGCCCGAGGAACTCACGGACTTCGAACGTGATCAAGTGATTTGGCGTCACTTGAGTCATACGTCTGCAAGCGAGATTTCCACACTCCTAAACATCCCTAGGTCCACGATTTCTAATGTGATAGTGAAGTGGAAACATGAAGGGAGACGTACACCACAAAAGTGTGCAGGCCGACCTCGCTGACAGAAACCGCCGACAGTTGAAGAGGGTCGTAATGTGTAACAGGCAGACATCTATCCAAACCATCACATAAGAATTCCAAACTGCATCAGGATCCACTGCAAATACTATGACAGTTAGGTGGGAGGTGAAAAAACTTGGGTTTCATGGCCGAGCGGCTGTTCATAAGTCACACATCACAACGACGCCTCGCTTCGTGTAAGGAGCGTAAACATTCAACGATTGAACAGTGGAGAAACGTTGTGTGGAGTGAATCCGATGTCAGGGTGTGAGTATGGCGAATTTCCTGTGAACGTCATCTGCCAGTGTGTGTACTACCAACAGTAAAATTCGGAGGCGGTAGTGCTATGATGTGGTCGTGTTTTTTATGGTGCGGGCTTGCACCCCTTGTTGTTTTGCGTGGCACTATGACATCACCGGCCTACATTGATGTTTTAAGCCCTTCTTGCTTCTCACTGTTGAAGAGAAATTCGGGAATGGTGACTGCATCTTTCAGCACTATCGAGCAACTGTTCATAATGCACTGCATGTGGCGGAGTGGTTACACGACAATAACACCCCTGTAACGGACTGGCCTGTACAGAGTCCTGACCTGAATCATATAGATTACCTTTGGAATGTTTCGGAACACCGATTTCGTGTCAGCTGCTTCAGCCCGGAACCGCGCTGCTGCTACGGTCGCTGGTTCGAATCCTGCCTCGGGCATGGATGTGTGTGATGTCCTTAGATTTGTTAGGTTTAAGTAGTTCTAATTCTAGGGGACTGATGATCTCAGATGTTAAGTCCCATAGTGCTCAGAGCCATTTGAACCATTTGAACTTCGTGTCAGGCCTCACCGACCAACATCGATACCTCTCCTCAGTGCAGCACTCCGTGGAAAATCGGCTGCCATTCCCCAAGGAACCTTCCAGCACCTGACTGAACGTATACCTGTGAGAGTGGAAGCTGTCATCGAGGGTAAAGGTGGGCCAACACCATACTGCATTCCAACATTACAGATGGAGGGCACCACGAACTTCTAAGTCATTTTCAGTCAGGTGTTCGGATAGTTTTGATCACATATTGTATCAGGCTGAGAAAGTTGTACGCTAACAGAAAACGGAGTCTCAGAGGATACTACTGGTCTCGAAATAAATCTAAACCTATCTTTGTCGGGAAAACCTCATTACCGTCAAATTACACTAAAATTTATGAGAACTTTAGAACCCAGAGAGAATGGTTCTAATTAGCCCAATGCAGGAGGATATGTACAGTATTTCATTAGCACTAACTAAGCGAGACGTGTGAAAAACACATGCTCCCTGCCATATGAAAGTAATATAAACATTAATTGTCGTTTAAATTGAAGATGTCCTTATCCTGAACGTTGATTTGAACACCGTATCGCCTAGCAAGGCGTGGTCGTATCGGGGGTGCAGTGCGCTTGCTTTCTTGCGACCTCTGAATTGACTTTCTCAACCAGTTACGTAGTGATTTACGGTTGAACGTTGATTTCAACGCACGGCGCAACTTCGCATTTTTCACATACACATAACATTGCCAGAGCTGAAAGAAGTTGTAGGACAGACTACGTATTGAACTCCAACCTATCGATTTCTACGCTGAAACTTATTTGTTAAATCACTATGTATGTCACTTACAATTTACCTATAACAATTTACTATCTTTTTAACATTTATGTAGATCTGAATCGACTGTTATTCGTCAAAAATAGTACCCGCCCGTAAAGTGGTGCGTGTAAAAGAGGAGGTGCGTCGGCCCCGGATCGAATCAACTACCCAAGTCCCGCCTCAGTTACACCACTCGCAAAAATTTGGAAAACTTTCACTCACTTCCACATGAATAACAACTCTACAGGCAGACAATTGAGGTACATGCGTTCACTCAAGATGATGACAAGGAGGGCATCCAGGGACCCCTTCAGTTAACAATGCCACATTCCGTTAGTAACCATGCAGACTCTGCTCCGATGCGAGACGAAGGCACAAGAAAATGATGATGGTGTTTTTTATGAAGAATATTAATGTTTAAAATTTTATAATCAAGTGCAGTTGCATAGACAACATTTCCAATCATAAGATTTCGATAGCACACTCACGGCATTGCACATAGTAAAAAACAATTATCAGAAATTGATCTTCGTAGAAGCGACTAGCTAATTCCACATGCAGTAATTTATTTAGATGTGAAAGTACTCAGGTCAGTGACGAAACTAGATGTCGGCAATCAGAGAATAGCTACGAAAGACCTCCATTTTCATTGTACACATTTTATACGACAAAATTTTTCAGTGTTAACTAAAATATACTACTTTGATTACACACTGCTGCCATTGGTTCTCTTCTCACACCTAAAGGAGCAGTGTTGGATACACAGAAGGATATGAATCATACTCTTTAAGCTCTCCTATCGCAGTTGCCAAGAACAATGTCTGACAATGAAATATATAAAACTAAAGATGAGTGGCGGTAGTAGTGACTTGCAGTTCTTCCTTAAGAAATTAGAGATACTGACTAATGTGATGTATTTAGGGGTTGTTGACATTCAAGAATTAGGAAAATGTACGTTTTTTAAGTTGATGAAGATTTCTCTTTCTGCACCAAATCTACGCTGTTTGTGAGAGCGTTTTCAGTAAAATGTATTTAATAAAACACAGATACACATTATGCACCAGCAAGAATACTTGAAACTGTGGTGGCTTCAATTCGATCGTGATAGCTAAGAAACGTGACGAAAAGCACCTGGACAGCGCCGAAGGAAGAAAACGTCACTGCTTTTCACTAATAGTGAAGGCGAAACCATACGTTGGAATAATGAACTGAGGTATACGAAGAGAATATTCTACTGAAACGTAGTACATGAGTGATAGACATGAAATTTAACACTGACTGGGCATACGGTTCAAGCGGTACACTTAGAAGGAAAATTCTTTTATAGCATTTTTTCAGCCTCGGGCCTCAAAAATGGTATGATGGTTTTCTAAGGATTCAAAACCTGTTACGATACCTTGCAATAACAAAAACTGTGTTCAAATTAAGTTATGTTGTAGTTGCGTTAAGGACTAATCACATCGTGATCATTGGTGAACGAAAATAGCGTTTTGTCTTACTCGTTGCTACTAAGGTCATTTTATAATGACAATAGACTCTCTACTTAAAAATTAATTTCGGATTTACTACTGTTTTGTGTTTGGTGAAATAAGGTTGTTTTGTGTTATCGTGGAGTTTTGAAGATTCCACAAGGTGGCAACACTGCGCGCAGCGAACAGCGAGGATTCTGCCAGTTGCTCGTCTCTCCCCGGAACTTACTCTCTAGGATTTCAACAGTAAACCTCTCTGTGACGCAAAATGCCTCTCTTATAGCGTCTGCCACGGGAATTTATTGAGCACCTCCGATACGCTTTCGCGCCGACTAAATGGGCCCACGACGAAGCGCACCTCTCGTCATTGAATCTTCTGGGCCTCTTTCGTTAATCTAACCTGGTAGCAGTCCCATGCTGATGGGCAATACTGAAGAATTTTTTCGTGGATAAATTACTTTTCCTTAAGATTTTTTTCAATAAATTTCAGCCTGGCATATAGTTTTTCCACAATTTGTTTTTTGTGGTCATTCCACTTCAGGTCGCTTCGGTCTGTAACTCCTAGGCATTTTACGGTAGTTACCGGTTCCATCGACTTGTCACCAACAGTGTAATCGCATTGTAGTGGAGTTCAGCACGTATTTGTGTCTAATACGTTGCATTGATATACGTCCAGGCTCAAGTGCCAGTTCCTGAAACAATAATTAATCCTCATTAGGTCTTCCTCCGATCCGCTACCCTCTTCTAACGTTGCTATCTTTTCTCAAGCAACTTAATCCGCGAAGAGAGTTATGGAGCTTCCGACGTTATGTACCACATGATTTAAGTATATTGTTAACAGGAGCTGTCCCAACATAAATCCTTGAGGTACTCCTGAAATAACTGATGACGGCCGACGTGGAGAGGATATAAAAGCCGGCCGGTGTGGCCGTGCGGTTCTAGGCGCTTCAGTCTGGAACCGCGTGACCGCCACGGTCGCAGGTTCGAATCCTGCCTCGGGCATGGATGTGTGTGGTGTCTTTAGGTTAGTTAGGTTTAAGTAGTTCTAAGTTCTAGGGGACTGATGACCACAGATGTTAAGTCCCACAGTGCTCAGAGCCATTTGAACCATTTTTAAGGATATAAAATGTAGACTGGCAATGGCAAGAAATGCGTTTCTCCAGAAGAGACATTTGCTAAGATCGAATGTAGATCTAATTGTTAGGAAGTCTTTTCTGAAAGTATTTGTATGGAGTGTAGTCTTGTGTGGAAGTGAAACATGGACGATAAACAGTTTAGACAAGAAGAGAATACAAGCTTTTGAAATTTGGTGCTACAAAAGAATACTGATGATTGGATGGATAGATTACGTAACAAATGAGGTTTTGAATAGAAATGGAGACAAAAAGAAATTCGTGGTGCAACCTGTCGAGAAAAAGGGCTCGGTTGATAGGACACATTCTGATACATCAAACGATCACCAGTATACTAATGGAGGGAAGTGTCGGGGCTAAAAATCGTGGAGACTAAGGAACGAATACAATAAGCAGATTCAGAAGGATGTAGGCTGTAGTAGTTATTCGAAGAGGAAGAGGCTTGCACATGATAGAGTAGCACGGAGGGCTACATCAAACCAGTCTTCGGACTAAAGATCACAACAGCAACACACGAGCATAAATTAAAACACGGCCTCCAGAGCGCAGTATTAATAATATTGCGGTTTTCGATGCCTCCTGCCGAGTATTTTTTGTTTTTTTTTGTTTCTTTAGTTTCACTCGTTAATTTACTCCTAACAAATTCTAATGGCTAATGATAATATACCCAGTTAAAATCAGTGAATGATTTCCATTACGTAATTAGCCTTGGTCAACTTTGGCTGTTCAGCTTAAATAAATTACCTCCGACAATTTAACCAGTATCGGTGCTCTTTTGCCTGAAAATAATTCCAGATTGGCTGTAGATTTGTGGCTGTAGCTTCACGATAGATGCTTTCTATATTTTCACGTTTCATTTACGCTGTTAGTTATTTGTTTCTAGTTTCATCACGTTTGTTTTCAGTTTCCTGATTTGAAAACAAGCGTAATGTGAAATAATAATTCTGGAATAAATAAAACCTCAAGGAAAGTGCCTAAGAACAGGCACGACTCAAGCGGCATGAATCTTAAAGGCGTTGCTGAAGCGTGCAGCAACGTGGATCCGGGGTTAGGGCAGTAAGCTGGAGGCCTTTTGTGTGTTTCAATGCCTATGCTCCGGAGGTGAAACAATGCAGCCTGCAGCCGGGAGGGTGAGTTTTGTGACACTTCGGGACAAAGCGCGCAACAGACAACAGCCACCACAAAGCGCCGCTTAGTGGTTCCACCGGAGCAGCCAGCTGATCGCGTCATGCATCAAACAGTATCGCCACAGTCTACTGGCACACAGGGCGCGCTGTCGCGTCTGTCAGCTTCAGGGTTTCTGAACCATGTAGAAAGCGACTCTGATTGCGGTTTTAAGTTACAAGTCGTATAATCGAGAAGGGGTGCGTTAGATAGTCTCAAGTGAGCATGTGCATAGTACGAACTGCTACGATAAAGGAATATTTTACATCTACAGCTCTACTTCTCACCCCACCTTGCAGTGTATGGTGGAGGGTACTTCTCGTACGACAGTGATTTCCCCCTTTTTTGTTCCAGTATCGAATGACGCGGGGCAAGAGCGACTGTTGGTAACTCTCCATGCGAGCTCGAACCTATTTAATCTTGCCTTCGAGGCCTTTTCTCGAAATATGCAGAGGAAGGAGTGATACATTGGCTGACTCTTCTACGAACGTACTCCTTTCGAACTCTGACTGGAAACCACGTCGTGCTATGCAGCGACTCTCTTGTAGCGTCTGCGACTCTCTTGTAGCGTCGCACGGAAAGATTTATGCGTTCGTCTTTCCCACGTGCTATTCGAGAGTGGCACGGTAGAGAAATAGTCTCAAAGGGGTTCGATGAACCCTCTGCCAAAAGTTAAAGCTAGAATTTTAGAGTAGTCATGTAAACGTATATGTAGATTATTCACAACATTTCTACAATTAAAACTAAGGTAAAACCTTTCCTGCAAAAGGAATGACTGAGATCAAATATCTGTATCGACGGAAAACCATTGGAAGACGTGTCCAATTGGAACTACCTGGGCTGCTATATAACTTATGAAAAGACAAGATAAAAAAATAAAAATGCTATCATAAAATGTGCGAGCCACTTACAAGAACCCTCAAAGGAAAAGCAAGGAACGAGACGCAAATTAGGTTTCAAAGAGTAATGGTAGTCTCCAGAGCAGAATGTTGAGCTCTAAGAAAGAACAGTCTTAGGCAGTTGAAAACATCAGAAATGAAGTTTTTCAAATCCGTAGAAGATTCAAAAATGGAATATAAAATCAGGAGCGTCTACACAAAGACGAAACTGGGTGCAAAATCTATAAAAGAACTAGCACACAGACTCCAGTCCTTCCGAACGGACTATTAAGCGTGGAACAAATGTGTTTTGAATTCAAAGAAATAGTATGGTGGCAGTTGAGAGATGTATGCCACATAAGTTAATAAGAGGTCAGAACAACGAGAAAGCATGCAAAATTTAAAAGGACGAAAAACCCCCAAGACTGGTGAAGTCTTACAGAAGTTCGAAATTTACCCTGAAGTTCAATGCGAGGTGCTTTTAATAGCTTCCACAATGAAACTCTGTCTCGAAATCTGGTAGAAAAACCGAAGAAATTCTGTTAATGTGTAATGTACACCAGCGGCGGTACACAATCAGTACCTTCACTGTGCGATAACAATGGTGATGTCACCGATGACAGAGCCTGTAAAGCGGAGTTACTAAACGCAGTTTTCCGAAACTCTGCAACGAAAGGAAACGAAGCAAATATTCCAGAATTCGAACCTAGAGCTCCTGCCAACATGAGCAACTTAGAAGTAGATATCTTCGGTATAGGGAGTCAGCTTGAATTAATTCATAACGGCAAGGCCTTTGGTCCAGAGTCTATACCAGTCAGTTTTATTTCAGAGTATGCTGATAGAACAGATCCATACTTAGCAATAATATACAGCAGCTCGCTCGTCGAAATATCGATATCTATAGAGAGGAAAGTTGCACAAGTCACACCAATAACCAAGAAAGGAAATAGGAGTAATTCGCTGAATGACACACCCAAATCACTATCGTAGATTTGCAGGGGGATTTTGGAACATATATATTGTTCGTGCATTACGAATTACCTCGCAGAAAACGATTTATTGACAAATTGTCAACCTGTATTCAGGAAATATCGTTCTTGTGAAACACAGTTAGGCCCTTCTTCTCACGAAGTAGTGGATGCTATAGACAAGGGATGTCAAATTGATTCCATAATTTTAGATTTCCCGAAGACTTGTGACACTTTCCTCACAAGCGAATTCTAATTAAATTAAGTGCCTACGGAGTGTCGCCTCAGTTGTGCAACTGCATTCGTAGGTTCCCGTCAGAAAAGTCAGAGTTCGTAGTAACTGACGGAAAGTCATCGAATAAGACAAAAGTAATATCCGGCGTTCCCCAGTGCAGTGTTATAGGCCCTCTGCTATTCCTGATATAGATGAACGACGTAGGAGACAACCTCACCTGCCTTCTTAGATATTTGCAGATGATACTATCATTTACCGTAGTCATCAGTTGGTCAAAGCAAATTGCAAAATGATTTAGACAAGATATCTGTACGGTACGAAGAGTGGCAATTCACTCTGAATAATGAAAAGTGTTATGTCATCCCCATGAGAATTAAAAGAAATCTTCTCAATTTCGACTGCACGATAAATCACACAACTCTACAGGCTGTAAAGTCAACTAAATATTTAGGGATTACAATTTCGAATAACTTAAACTGGAAAGATCACACAGAAAATGTTGTGAAGGAAACAAACCAAATACTGATTTATCGGCAGAACACTTACAAAATGTAACCGGCCTGCTAAAGAGACTGCTTACACCACGCCTGTGCGCCCTCTTCTGGAGTATAGCTGTGCAGTCTGGGATTCACGTCAGAAGGGAGTGACGGAGGACATCATAAAAGTTCAAAGAAGGGCAGTTCGTTTTGTATTTTCACGAAGTAGAGGGGAAAGTTGTCACAGAGATGGTACTTAAATTCGGGTGGTAATCATTGAAACAAAGGCATATTTCTTGCGGCAGAATCTTCTCATGAAATTATCTCATGAAATTTCTATCAGCAACTTTGTTATACGATTGTGAAAATATTTTGTTGGCGCCCACCTACATAGGAAGAAACTATCATCAGAATAAAGTAAGAGAAATCATAGCCAGCATGGAAAGATTTAAGTGCTCGATCTACCCGCACATGTAAATATAGATGTATTTCTTCAATACCGTATTGTGCTGTACAATCTGTACACTATATAAAATTTAGAGAACTGACTGCAGAATATTCTACTGCTACCAACACACATTTCGCGTAAGGACCACGAAGATAAATCAGGGATCCCATGGAGGCATATAAACAGTCGTTTTTCTCTGATTCTGTTTGCGAGTGGAACAGGAAAAGAAATGACTAGTAGCAGTACAAAGTACCCTCCACCGAGCGCTGTACGATGGCTTGCAGAGTATGTAGATGTACATGTAGCTGCGGACAGTTTCATCGGCAGGAACTGCAAATATACCTCACTTGTGAGGCGTTGTAGATAGATGCCACTAGGGGGTCGCCAGTAATTCCCGACTACACAATGACGCTGTATCATGTCATCCGCATTTTCCGCAGCGCGGAGATGGGTGTTGCGAAGGTTGTAAATACGAATCCTCGTAGCCACATCTGTAAATAAGATGGCGGACAGAAAATCCAACACTTTAGTGACCTCTGCGACGAGCCATCGAAGAAACCGTCGTCTTGGACGGTAGTCTGTAGGTAGTAAGCTGTCACGCGTTGTAACTGATACGGATAGTGCCCGTTGTGAAGACTATTACACACGGTCGTTTGGCTGACTCTACGCTGGCGGGCCGCCTACCTGACGGTGAAAACGGGGTGGCTGTAAAGATCGTTTATCCCCACCTTCAAATGGGAAAACCTTCCTTGGAACGCATTTACAACCATACATCTAGATGACCTCATCCTCTTAGGGGTCGTTTCCTTCAGTTAGTCCCCATTTATCAACATCACCCGGTGTACCAAACGGAATATAAGACTAAACTGCTGTTGATTTATGGTTTTAACCTGCGTTATGTTCCTAATATTATATCAGTTTTATGACCGACATCAAATTTGTCCTAAAAAGTTACTAGTGAAAGCGGAATGATAACGGTATTAAAAAATTGTGACTTAGTTGTTGACTGCACCAATATTCTACCTCTATTTGCTACCAACATATGGATCGTTTTAGAATGGAAAACCTATATTCCACTGTGCCTAATGGTGAACTTCAGAGTTACTCTTAAATTGTCAAGTTATTCAGTATAATAAGCCAGAGTAATCGACATGTTATAGGACAGACATTCGACTTCCTTCGGGAGCGTGGGACAATCATCATTTTTGAAATAATATGTTTTACGCTCATATGCAAGATGTCTTATAATTAAAACCAAACATTTGATTTGTAATGATCTCAATGTATAATGTCTGTTTGAACGGCTGTAAAAAATAGCAGTACTCCACTGGAGTTACTTAACAATTATTTTTGACCAATAATGAAAAGTAATTTATACTTCAAGCTCAGTGTAATCAGTTATCCATCAAGAAAGTGGAAGAGACCTTGAAGGAATTATTCTAATCTACACTTACAGTAATTTTGGCAAACCCAGAATAATTAATCAGTACAACTGGAACCAGTTTAGAATAACTGTCAACTTTCATGTCATAAGGGTCCGAGTCTGTATGCCAGTCAGGAAAAATCAACGTGAACATTGAGGCAATCATGCCACCGACGTGCCAGTTCGACAATTCCCGTTTGGTAAAACACCCTGACCTGCTACGGGAAGAAGTCCGTAATACGAGTACCTACTGCACATCGTCGTCCGACAGGAATCATCGACCCTTCAAGGCTCGAGGGCTTCAAGAGGAGAGATCTACACTACAGGGTCTGTTCTTGAGTGTCTCCCACTTGAGTCGGCTTAACGTTCGCTTTACGACTGGTATGGGCTATGGTTTTGGTTCTGGGGCCGCATTGTGGAAACGGGGCCACACATTTAAATGATTGCATTCATTATTTAACGTTGCACTTCCGAAAACGTATAAATTTTACCATGAAAATTAATAAATATAAATTAAATAATGGCACTTTTAATCAATTTATTTATTGTGCTGATTTCATATCATCTATAGCTGCAAGCACATTTAATTTTAGAAGCAATAAAATGAGACTCATGTATCCTATTACCCATTTCTATAATTTTTTTGAAACCAATAGTGAGATTACTTGTTGAGATTCCCATCACAGCCTGCAATATATGTCTGTCAAAGAGCATCTAGGGATCTATATATTTTCTCTTTTTGTTCGTCAAGCAAGAGTAACTTCGTTCACAAATATAAGTACACCCAAAACATAGACGACATTTTCCCAGGAAATTTCTTCATACTCAGAAATTTTTCGGCAAACAGAGATTTGTAAGTCTACTAATGTCACTGCATTAAATATGTCGTTCACAGAGTGATCAGAATGCAAGCCAATAAGTAAATTGAAAATACTTTTATGGTCGCTCCCGTGAGCCACCGACGCCGAGTTTCAACGTCATTTGTGCGTTTAGTATCTACACAGCGCAGTGCGCATGCGCATTGACGCGGCCGTCCTAGTGGATATTCTGGGTCGCGCACGGGAAGGAAATTTCGGCTCAAGGCTGATTTTTCTGACTGTCTAGGCGGACTTCAGAAAAACCCTTAGCGGGCCGCATATGGCCGGATGGTCGCTATTTGCCCACCTCATCGTTACGACTTTTTCGATATGGGGACGTGCGTTATTACAAAGCAGGAGCACCCCTTAGTGCACCATTCCACAACGATGGTATTCGACAGACATGCTGCGCCATACACAGTCTTCGTTCCCCGATGGATGTCTACCGGTGTTTGTCTTTCGGTGGCCAAGGAAAGAACAATAGCACGTTGGTCCTGTTTAGACGGATTTGGTAACAACGTCGGAAAGACGCGAATACCACACTGATCCCTTGCCTACATCTTAGAGCTTATATATCCGCACCGGAGTTGCGCTACGTTGCATTTACGCTGCAGCAACGCCCTCAGACGGATACTTTTGGGTCTACTACCCTGACGCTTACACTCTCGACGCGTTGTACGTCACTTAGCAGCTACATTCGCTGTTCCGCAGTTCATGTTGTACACTTCTAGAGGATGTAGAGGGGACTTAGTAGATCAAGTTTTACATAGGACCCGCCGGCCCTGGTGGCCAAGCGGTTCTAGGCGCTCAGTCCGGAACCGCGCAACTGCTACGGTCGCAGGTTCGAATCCTGCCTCGGGCATGGATGTGTGTGATGTCCTTAGGTTAGTTAGGTTTAAGTAGTTCTAAGTTCTAGGGAACTCATCACTTCAGATGTTAAGTCCCTTAGTGCTCAGAGTCCATGTCCGGGAACGGTTCGCTTCCATGCTACAAGGAAAATAAAGAGCTACTCAGTTGCGCACTAGATGTTTCTGAAGCAGGTTGCTTCGAATGGTTCAAATGGCTCTGAGCACTATGCGACTTAACGTCTGAGGTCATCAGTCGCCTAGAATTTAGAACTAATTAAACCTAACTAACCTAAGGACATCACACACATCCATGCTCGAGGCAGGATTCGAACCTGCGACCGTAGCGGTCGCTCGGCTCCAGACTGTAGCGCCTAGAACCGCATGGCCACTGCGACCGGCTAAGCAGGTTGTCTGTTATGGTACGCTACCCACATTCATGAATAGTACCATGACGAGATGTCACATAACGTCCTCTGGTTCCATCAGCCTTCTTTTCACGCCTCCTGCTGATGATTCAGTTAACATTACGGTACTTCAGTGACCGGATGCCTGAGTGCATGTCCGCAGAGTACATCGATATGTTATTAATTTTCGATGAAGCTCGCCACAATGGAAGAGAAGCTCAACAACTGTACCACGAGTACTTCCCAAACCGTGTGATCCATCTCATGCCATATAGAACAGCGGCTGCAGGAAAGTGGGAAATTCACAAGCGATAGAGGAAACTGTAGCTCCAAGAAGTCGGCGCACTGCCTTACTAGAAGAGGAAGTGCTTCAGGAAGTTGAAGAGAACCCATCGACGAGTACTCGAGCCATTGCACATGACTAGCATATATCTCACTTGTCTGTCTGGCGTGTCCTGCATGAAAAGCAGCTCCACCCGTATCACCCTCAAAAGGTACGCACCATGTTCCAGGCGGATCTCGTGCTACGTAGCAATTGCTGTACTTGGTGTTCACAGCATTGTGTGGATTTTTCTCATATTCCAGGACAAACTATGTTCATCGAATAAGTGCGTTTCAACAGGGAAGGCGATCAGAGCGGTCAAAAACGCTGCATTTGGGATCAAGAAAACCCCAAAAGCACGTGTACACGAAGAATTCAGCACACCTTCGCCGTCAGTGTCTAGACAGGTATCTTCGATGGTCGTGTGATTGAGTCGTACATATTTCCTCCCCACCTAACGGGTGCCAGGTACTTGATATTCCTGCAGCAGGTGCTGGTGGAGTCTTTGGAAGATTGGACATTCCAACAAGATTGGACATTCCAACATGATGTTCCGGCAGTATACTTTGCAGTTCCCATCAGTCACCATCTGCACGTAGTATACAGCGACAGTTCGATCTTTTCCTTGTGGGGCCACCTGAAGAGTCTAGATTACGAGACCCTTGTCAGGTCGGAGGAAGATCATGGCCATGGCAGAAGTAATTAACCATAGACCACCCATGTTGGACAGAATTTATGCGAACGTACTGTACAGATAATCTGTGTGGTCCTCACATCGAACATGTGTTGTAATATCACAGTACATCTACATCTATTTCCACATTTATAATCCGCAAGCCACCCAACGGTATGTGGTGGAGGGCACTTCACGTGCCACTGTCATTACCTCCCTTTCCTGTTCCAGTCGCGTATGGTTCGCGGGAAGAACAACTGCCGGAAAGCCTCCGTGCGCGCTTGAAACTCTCTAATTTTACATTCGTGATCTCCTTGGGAGGTATAAGTAGGGGGAAGCAATATATTCGATACCTCATCCAGAAACGCACCCTCTCGAAAGCTGGACAGCAAGCTACACCGCGATGCAGAGCGCCTCTCTTGCAGAGTCTGCCACTTGAGTTTGCCAAACATCTCCGTAACGCTATCATGCTTACCAAATAACCCTGCGACGAAACGCGCCGCTCTTCTTTCTATCTTCTGTATCTCCTCTGTCAAGCCGACGGATCTCACACTGATGAGCAATACTCAAGTATAGGTCGAACGAGTGTTTTGTAAGCCACCTCCTATGTTGATGGACTACATTTTCTAAGGACTCTCCCAATGAATCTCAACCTGGCACCCGCCTTACCAACAATAAATTTTATATGATCATTCCACTTCAAATCGTTCCGTATGCATACTCCCAGATATTTTACAGAAGTAACTGCTACCAGTGTTTGTTCCGCTGTCATGTAATCATACAATAAAGGATCCTACTTTCTAGCTATTCGCAACACATTACATCTGCCTATGTTAAGGGTCAGTTGCCACTCCCTGCACCAAGTGCCTATGCGCTGCAGATCTTCCTGCATTTCGTTGAAATTTTCTAACGCTGCAACTTCTCTGTATACTACAGCATCACCCGCGAAAAGCCGAATGGAACTTCCGAAATCTGTACATTTTCTTTTCCTTGTAGCATAAAAACAAACCAAAGTATCCACGGGTGTACTGCCGGTCTACAGTGTCCAACGGGCACAATATTTCGGCGATCATACATGTCGCCATCATCAGGTGAACTGACGGACTGAGCTCCTGTGAACGTGCCGGCACGGAGATCCGTACACTATGGCTGCTCAGAGGGAACTGGGTTCGGTCGCGGCGGCGGCCGATTTAAATACCCTCCGCCCGCGGCGCGATCCCTCCGCTGTCCGCGCCCCACGCCACGGTCGCGCGGTGGAACAGATTGCGACGGCGTCTGAGATGACGTCGGTGTGATGGCTCTGTCCGCCGTGGTCGTCACAACTATACGTTTGTTCGATTTACTCTTGATTAACCCAATCGCTGGTTCCCAAGCCTTGCTAAGATTATAGCCACAGTCACGGTTTATGAAGTCGTCATTGGTGCGAATTTCGATGGCCTCTCTAACAACGCTGTCCCAGTATCTCGACGTCTGTACTAGAATCCTCGTGCGTTCATACTCCATAGCGTGATTTTCCGACAAACAATGTTCAGCGACCGCCGACTTGCTCGGATACATCAGTCGAGTGTGCCTCTGGTGTTCACAGCATCGATCCTCGACAGTACGCATCATCTGACCAATATACGACTTGCCACGCTGACACGGAATCTGGTACACGCCGGTCTTCCTCAAACCGAGGTCATCTTTGGCGCTCCCCACCAGTGCACGAGTTTTATTCGGAGGACAAAACACAGTTCCTACCCGGTGTTTCTTCAAAATGCGGGCGATTTTCCCCGAGAGTGCGCCTGTATATGGAATAAACGCAGTGCCTACCTCCTCCCTCGTGATTTCATCCATCTCCACAGGTTGTGCTGTAGTGGTTGGGCGGAGAGCACGTTGAATCTGCCACTCTGAGTACCCATTTTTTCGAAATACAATTCTCAGATGTTCCAATTCCTGGGGTAGACTCTCTGCGACAGAGATAGTGCGCGCCCTATGTACTAGAGTTTTAAGTACTCCATTCCTCTGTGAAGGGTGGTGGCAGCTGTCTGAGTGCAAATACAGATCAGTGTGCGTTGTCTTCCGATACACCCCATGACCTAGGGTGCCGTCAGCCCTTCTCTTGACCAAGACGTCAAGGAAAGGTAATTTACCCTCCGTTTCAGTCTCCATAGTGAATTTGATATCGGGGTGTATGGAGTTTAGATGTGTAAGGAAGTCAAGGAGTTTATCCATACCATGTGGCCAGATGACGAACATGTCGTCCACGTAACGGAAAAAGCAAGTAGGTTTCCATTCGGATGACGACAGGGCTTCCTCCTCGATATTTTGATTATCAAATACGCCGGGAGAAACTCAAGAAGCACATAAAAACAAACCGTTTCCGGACATGGATTCCTATGTAAAACTTAATCTACTAAGTTCCCTCTGTAAGCTCTAGAGGTGTGTAACATGAAATGTAAAATACCCTGTACATCAATTTGCTGTAATAAGTATCTAGGTACTGCACATTGTATCACGCTCTTTCACCAACGAATCGCACTAAAGGGGAATTAAACGATAGTGTGTCTACACACTGTTTCCCCGGTGGTTCTGTCACCGGCGGAATGCGGACGCAGGCGCAGGACGTCATGAGGAAGGCGAGGCATTACGGGTAATGAGGCAAAGTAGGGTGGGCCGCCGTCTGAGGGAGCGGTGAGGAACCGCAGTAGGCGTAACGAGGCGAAGCCGAGGGAGCGGGGAGCGGCCAGCGGCGTCCGGCAGCGGCTGACGGCGGCCGCCCGCCCGGGATAGAATCGATACTCGCCAGCGGCAGCGGCAGCGGCCTTCCTCGCAGCTGTATGCACTGCTGGTGGCCCATGTCAGCGCTTCGCGCCACCTCGGGCTGCCCCGACAGCTGACTGTCAGGCGCGCACGCGACGCCCCGGAAGCACGGGAACTCAGCAACGCCCTACCTAATTCTATAAGCGGTCCACTCCCGAAGGCCCGAAACCACAGTTGTCGGCGCAGAATTACAGAAGTCAGCATTCGTTGAGCTAATCACTCATTGTAGTATCAACTAGAGAAGTTACCTCTTCTGAATGTCACTGTTGCCCCTCGTACCGTGGCTTATGCCCAAGTAAGATGTTACCTATAGTAAAGAAGGATCCAGATAGCATCTGGTTGCAAGACTAGTAGTGGAAATCTTGAGCACACTACGCTATATAAGTATTTGGGGGTAATACCAAGAGGTGATATGAAATGGGACGCTCGCATACAATATTAGGGAAAGGGAATGGAAGACTTCGATTTGTTGGAAATGTTCTCCAAAAATTGGGGCGTCTGTAGAGTAAATCACATATAAGATGTTAGTGCAAACAATTATAGAGTATCGTTCCAGTGTTTTGGAATCCTTTCCAGGTAGGCATAACAAAAGGCATCGAACAAATTCCGAGATTGCTGCTAGGATTTTAAGGACGTCGGTACACTTTAGACTTTAAGTTCGGCTAACTTAAATGAAAATCCTTGGAAAGACGACGCAGTTCTCGCAAAACGATGTTGGGTGAATTTCGAGTAAGTGTACTACTGGCCATTAACATTGCTACACCACGAAGATGACGTGCCACGGACGCGAAATTTAACCGACAGGAAGAAGATGCTGTGATATGCAAAGGATTAGCTTTTCAGAGCACTCACACAAGGTTGGCGCCGGTGGCGACACCAACAACGTGCTGACATGAGGAAAGTTTCCAACCGATTTCTCATACACAAACAGCAGTTGACCGGCGTTGCCTGGTGAAACGTTGTTGTAATGCCTCGTGTGAGGACGGGAAATGCGTACCTTCACGTTTCCGACTTTGATAAAGGTCGGATTGTAGCCTATCGCGATTCCGGTTTACCCAGCGCGACATTGCTTCTCGCGTTGGTCGAGATCCAATGACTGTTAGCAGAATATGGAATCGGTGGGTTCAGGAGGTTAATACCAAACGCCGTGCAGGATCCCAACGGCCTCGTATCACTAGCAGTCGAGATGACAGGCATCTTATCCTCATGGATGTAACGGATCGTGCAGCCACGTCTCGATCCCTGAGTCAACAGATGGGGACGTTTGCAAGACAACAACCATCTGTACGAACAGTTCGATGACGTTTGCAGCAGCATGGACTATCAGCTCGGAGACCATGGCTGCGGCTACCCTTGACGCTGCATCACAGACAGAAGCCCCTGCGATGGTGTACTCGACGACGAACCTGGGTGCACGAATGGCAAAGCATCATTTTTTCGGATGAATATAGGTTCTGCTTACAGCATCATGATGGTCGCATCCGCGTTTGGCGACATCGCGGTGAACGCACATTGGAAGCGTGTATTCGTCATCACCATACTGGCGTATCACCGGGCGTGGTGGTATGGGGAGCCATTGGTTACACGTCACGGTCACCTCTTGTTCGCATTGACGGCACTTTGAACAGTGAACGTTACATTTCAGATAAGTTACGACCCGTGGCTCTACCCTTCATTCGATCCCTGCGAAACCCTACATTTCAGCAGGATAATGTACGACCGCATGTTGCAACTCCCGTACGGACCTTTCTGGATACAGAAAATGTTCGACTGCTGCCCTGGCCAGTACATTCTCCAGATCTCTCACCAATTGAAAACGTCTGGTCAATGGTGGCCGAGCAACTGACTCGTCACTACTCATGATGAATTGTGGTATCGTGTTGAAGCTGCTTGGGCAGCTGTACCTGTACACGCCATCCAAGCTGTGTTTGACTCAATGGCCAGGCGTATCAAGGCTGTTACGGCGGCCAGAGGTGGTTGTTTTGGCTACTGATTTCTCAGGATCTATGCACCCAAACTGCGTGAAAATGCAATCACATGTCAGGTCTAGTATAACATATTTGTCCAATGAATACCCGTTTATCATCTGCATTTCTTTTTGGTGTAGCAATTTTAATGGCGTGTAGTGTATATTCGCAGAAAGCTAATGGCCTTGCCTCGTGAGTACACCGGTTCTCGTTAGATCACCGAAGTTAAGCAACTTCTGGCGTGGCCAGTACAGTAATGGGCCACAGACTGGATGCACCACACCCTATTGGCAGGTTGGTGGCGTAAAGGTCCTGATCACCAGACTTTCCACCAGTCCTAGCTTCAATTCGAAACCTCTCCGCAGACTCTCACGGAGTGAGGGCATGTGACCCTGTTCACGGTGATCCGCGTGACGGATAGAGTCCTTAAGCTCGGCGGTCCCACTGGTTCCGGCACCGTGTTTCACACCCTCCCTTCTCTCATAATGATACATCATGCACACGTATGTTGTCAGGCGCATTTTCTCTGGTGTTTCGGCAGATATTTCCCATTTCGTGTTCGAAACGTGTACCTAGAGTCATCCGAAGCAAATACAGTTCATCACGTCTTTCATGCGACACCCAGTGTCTACAGAAAGCGTCAGTTTGTTTCCCGTCACAAATAAAATGATGGTTTAAGCATAATTTCCCGTACCCATTAGATAATGATCAGGTCCCATACTTCGAGGAGCGTAGGAGACGATGCGGGAGACCCGCACCGCCGACTAGGCAAGGTCCTAGCGGAGGCGGTTTGCCATTGCCTTCCTCCGACCGTAATGAGGATGATTGATGATGCTGATGAAGACGACATAACAACACCCAGTCACTTCGAGGCAGGGAAAATCCCTGATCCCGCAGGGAATCGAGCCCACGACCCCGTGCGCGGGAAGCGAGAACGCTACCGCAAGACCACGAGCTGCGGACCCATTAGATAAAGTGGTCCAAAATTAGTCTGTTCTGGTAGTCGTTCTGTCATTACATATTATCAGGAACAGTAAAACTCGAAGAATAACCGGTACTCCAGCAGAGACAGAACTGACCTGGTCCCACTCTGACTACTACTAATATGTAGCATATGGACTATCAGACCAATTGTGTAATTGGATTAAAGAGTTCCCAGATAACAGAATGCAGCATGTCATTCTCAATGGAGAGAAGTCTTCCGAAGTAAGAGTGATTTCAGGTCTGCCGCAGGGAAGTGTCGTACGACTGTTGCTATGCACAATATACATAAATGACCTTGTGGATAACATCGGAAGTTCACTGAGGCTTTTTACGGATGATGCTGTGGTACATCGAGAGATTGTAACAATGGAAAATTGTACTGAAATTCAGGAGAATCTGCAACAAATTGACGCATGGTGCAGGGAATGGCAATTGAAACTCAATGTAGACAAGTGTAATGTGCTGCGAATACATAGAAAGAAAGATCCTTTATCATGTAGCTACAATATAGCAGGTCAGCAACTGGAAGCAGTTAATTCCATTAATTATCTGGGAGTACGCATTAGGAGTGGTTTAAAATGGAATGATCATGTAAAGTTGATCGTCGGTAAAGCAGATGCCAGACTGAGATTCATTGGAAGAATCCTAAGGAAATGCAATCCGAAAACAAAGGAAGTAGGTTACAGTACACTTGTCCGCCCACTGCTTGAATATTGCTCACCAGTGTGGGATCCGTACCAGATAGGGTTGATTGAAGAGATAGAGAAGCTCCAACGGAGAGCAGCGCGCTTCGTTACAGGATCATTTAGTAAACACGAAAGCGTTACGGAGATGATAGATAAAGACTCTGCAGGAGAGACGCTCAGTAGCTCGGTACGGGCTTTTTTGAAGTTTCGAGAACATACCTTCACCGAGGAGTGAAGCAGTATATTGCTCCCTCCTACGTATATCTCGCGAAGAGATCATGAGGATAACATCAGAGAGATTAGAGCCCATACAGAGGCATACCGAGAATCTTTCTTTCCACGAACAATACGAGACTGGAATAGAAGGGAGAACCGATAGAGGTACTCAAAGTACCCTCCGCCACACACCGTGAGGTGGCTTCCGGAGTATGGATGTAGATGTAGCAAAGCTGCTAGGTCTCTGCTGGCATATTGGCTATTCTTCCTGTTTCGCTGTCCCCCTGAGCACATATCGATAAAACGAATATCGGACTAGAATAATCTGGGATCGCTCTGTCAACTGGGCACGTAAAATTCGGCATTAATCCTTGAACACTACAGGGGATAAAATTTTACATTTTTACTAAATAATCGTAAATCTTACTACTCCATATTTTGTTCAAAGAAAGCCATTATTTATATGTTATGCATTACTTAATTAACATAATTAGAGCTACAAGTGAATGTTACATACGAAATTAAGTACAAAATATTCTGTTTTATACTGTATTGCAATCGAAAAATTTACGAGTGTTTAGTAAACTAGTGTTAAAATCATTTTCTTCGTAACTAGAAAAAAACCAACGAGTTACGTTGACACTGAGCGTCACACAAAAGGCGTGATGAGTATTATTTGCGACAACGAAATTTCACATATCTGCTGGAACACCAGACAAAATGTACCCGACGACTCTTAGCAGGAACACCGTGTATATAGGAAAAAGGAAACCCAACGATCAGGTCCTGAAGACCACCCGATAGTCGATGGATTGCCACGTTTTTCTCAGTCACTTACAATCGGAGTCTGCCCCTTAGCTGAGCGATCAGCGCGTCTGACTGCCATGCAGCAGGCCCGGGTTCATTTCTCATCCAGGTTGGCGATTTTCTCTGCTCGGGAAGTGGATTTTGTATAGCCCTCATCATCATTTCGTCATCATCAACACGCAAGGCGCCCAATCTCGTGTCCACTGAAAAGACTTGCAACTAGGTGACCGAACATCCTGAGGTGGGGACTCCTGGCCATCAATGCCATACGATCGTTTTCATTCATAATCAGACGCGGTGTGTAGGGGCATGGGGTCAGCTCACCGTACTCCCGATCGTTGTCGACGTTTCGACCTTAGAGGTGCTACGTCTCAATCAGATAGCTCCTCAATTGACATCACGAGACTGCCAATTCGGAAATCACATAAATATGTTATGGTTCAAATGGCTCTGAGCACTATGGGACTTAACTTCTGAGGTCATCAGTCCCCTAGAACTTAGAACTACTTAAACTCAAGTAACCTAAGGACATCACACACATCCATGTCCGAGGAAATACGTTATGAATAACGTGACAACCATGTATCACGGTAACGACAAGTGGATGAGGCTGAGACAGACCTTAACACGGGAAGTAAAAAGTCGCCAATGGCTTGAGCAGAGCGTTTATTTCGTTGCGGACACAGTTTCTTTAACTCCACCTACTCGAACATCAGTTAATACAATCATGTGATAACCAGTCCTGTCTGCAAAGTCTACGACTTGCAATTAGAATTCCATTACTTGATTTTTCCCTTTCTTAGTTCTTGTGATATAGATGGCCAACAACATTTTAACAACGTTGAAGTCTCTGCGTTGGTTATGTGGCTGCGATTAGTTCTTTCTGGATTCACTTTCAGTTTAGGTTTCCCAAACCCCTCTTAAAACATTTTCTCTCTGTTTTATCTGACAATGGTTTTTTAAACGTCATCTACTACCCAACCATTCGTTTACAATAATCGTAAGTTGCAGGAATGTAGTGAGCTGCACTTGTATGAATATGTAGTTCCTACGATAAAACATGAAGGGCAACACTTTGTTCGCCTGTATATTAAATACGCTTTACCATCGCATAGCAAATAACACGTTTCCAGAACGTATCGTTATATTATTAGTGGACGGTTCTGTGGTGTCACCGCCAGACACCACACTTGCTAGGTGGTAGCCTTTAAATCGGCCGCGGTCCGTTAGTATACGTCGGACCCGCGTGTCGCCACTATCAGTGATTGCAGACCGAGCGCCGCCACACGGCAGGTCTAGTCTAGAGAGACTTCCTAGCACTCGCCCCAGTTGTACAGCCGACTTTGGTAGCAATGGTTCATTGTCTGCATACGCTCTCATTTGCAGAGACGACAGTTTAGCATAGCCTTCAGCTACGTCATTTGCTACGACCTAGCAAGGCGCCACATTCAGTAATTAGAATGAATTCTGAACAGATAATATTGTGAATCATGTACCGTCAAGAGCGACGTTCATCATTAATGGATTAAAGTTAAGTATCAAACTAATTACGTCCGCCGTCTGCATTCTAATTCCTTGTCATGTTCCAGACCTCACGTCAGTATAGTTTTTCCCTCCTCAAGCCAGCCTGCGTGAGCTAAAACGCGTGCATTTCGGCCTCCACTAGTAACACGGTGTTGGGTCTTCAGCCAACACAACAGGTTCACCGTTATGAGACTGCATACCGGATTAAAACTGTGTACTGGCAAGGATTCGGAACTGGATGCTTGTGTCTCGCCGGTGATTCTCTTAGGTACTACACGCCGAATATGGGCGTTCTGTTGAAGCATAGGTTTTTATAGTGTCACTAAACCTTGGTTTGCAAATTCTAAGTTTAGATCTGATAATGGTAGTAGACGAAACGTAACAGTAATTAAAGAAATATAGCGGGTGGTTGCAATTAAAGTGTACCTACACACGGAGATCCAGTGTGGGCTATAGTTATTGTATGGCATCGGAACTTCGTAGATAAGCCAATGCGTTAATGCGGAATAACTCTACGATGGGGGGAAAAACTTCCGAATTTTGGCTGCTAGGTGCAAATCTGGCGCTGTACAGCATATCATCGACGTCTCCGGTGCTCATATTGAACAACTTGCGTAAGCGGTGGTTAGTAATAAAATTATGACTTCCTCACTAGTTTGACAATTTCTACCCACGACCCGTTCCTAATCCATTATACACGGAAACATTTCTATACGTCTTCCTTGCATTCAGTGCGCCAGCCGGCTACGGTAGCCGAGCGGCTCTAGACGCCTCAGTTCGGAACCGTGCTGCTGCTACGGTCGCAAGTTCGTATCCTGCCTCGGGCATGGATGTGTATGATATCCTTAGCTTAGTAGGTTTAAGTAGTTCTAAGTTTAGGGGACTGATGACCGCAGCTGTTAAGTCCCATAGTGCTTAGAGCCAATCAGCGCGCCAGATTTGCACGTGGTGGCCAAAATTGGAACTAATCTTATTTCAGCCTAAACCTGTTCCGCAATATAGCATTACAATATCAACTAAGCTTCCCTGCCACACGAAAATTGTAGTCCACTCTTGACCTCTGTGAGTAGCTGCATTTTATGCATAACCATCCGGTATTAAGCGATCTAGACGGTTTTACTCACAAAATATTCACAAAGAGCGCGGACTCATATAGGAAATTTATTTGCTTTACCACTTAGTATGAGCGCAACCTGCGGAATGCAAGGAATCGGCTTCTACTGACGCTTCGACATACCGTTGCAATCGGTCAGAAAGTTTCATTGGACGTTGCTTGTTTTGGCATGTAACAACGCTGCAGCCGACAAGTCGTCGTCTGACCCAACTATTGTACAGATTTCCTGTACGATGTGCTGGTTGGTGAAAAATTCAAAACAAAATTTTGAGCAGTTAATGCGAATATAGCCGCGCGGGGTAGCCGCGAGGACTTATGCATCTTGTCACGGTCCACGCGGCTCCCTCCCGTCGGAGGTTCGAGTCCTCCCTCGGGCATGGGTGTGTGTGTTGTCCTTAGCATAAGTCAGTTTAAGTTAGATTAAGTAGTGTGTAATCTTAGCACCGATGACCTCAGCAGTTTGGTCCCGTAGGATATTACCACAAATTTCCAAATTTAATACGAATGTAAGTGAACCTATAGTAACTATAGAACAATACATAAGAAAGTAATATCAGAAAGTGCAAGCGAACAATGAAAGAGAAAGGAGAAATCTAGTGGCAGCGGTAGGTGTGAAAGAACTCAAGAGGACGCTTTGTATTCAGAGTGCAGCAACAGGCTTGCTTGCGTGACAGTCCCCCCGTGCGTTGTTCTTTAGCTGCCACCGGAGCGACGGTATCAGTGAGACGGCGAAGGCGTGCTGAGCATTCCTCAGACCCTCTACTCTCCCGACCTCATTTTCTATTCCTGTTCATGTTTCCCATGTGGACTACCTCCATGACGTGTACAACATATGATAAATCGCATACCTTGAAATTTAAGCACCACGGTCTTTAACGAGAGTCAGTGAGTTTCTTTATTCGTAGCACGATTTGTATCTCAGTTTCCTGAAGTAAGTCAACAACCTTTTAACTCGTCAAATTGTTTGCATTCCATTTATGTTACAAACATTTGTGAGCTAGTTACGCTATCAAACCTACTGTATCTAGATGAGCTTGTGTGGGACGAACCATCATTAATAGTAAAATATCTCCCTCTTCGGCAGATGTAATCTTTTCCGTGTCGGAAAGGAGTAAATATTGTTCACAGTCAGGTCTTATTAAGAGCTTTCTAATAGCCGTGCGCTAGTATTTTTCGTTCTACTGTCACCTCTATTATCAAAGACCAAGATTTCGAGCAGTTTAAACAATTACGGGAGAAGTAATCAGCCGTCACCATGCTGCAGGAACGGTTCCCCTGCACAAGAGTGGTACTGCCAGAAATGTTCCATATACGAGAATTGTTAGTGTTATTGGTACTTCACAATTTATGATTAACAGCTTTAAATTTCCAAGTATGTCCTAGCTGTTTCCCCATCTCACCTGGCTATCACTCATTAGGCTGTTGTCTAGATCATTTATTTATCCTAAAGCTAGAGAATAGTTTTCCTTGCCTCATTTTCCGTCACTTGTTCTTTCTGCTTGACACGCCCGTATCCATTTCAGTCTCATAATAGTCGCTGTAGCATCCGAGCACCTCCTGTCCCTTCTCGTTATTACCAACATATTTCATTCCTTTTCATGCTAGGTAAATCTTAGAGTGATGATACCTGCTTTGAAGTACAATATCGCACGATGTTCATAGAAATTTCGTTTCAAGCACATTGGCAACAGATTTTTGAATTGTGTTAATTACTGTCAATTACCAGCAACTTATGCCTATAGTCCCGTTGATATATTTCAGTCGCCCTAAGTGCTCCTATACGCTAAGCGATGATTATCGTGATTGTTAATCTTCACTGTATTTCTCCCAGCATTCTGGTTATAAGGCTAAATCTTTTGGACGGGGTACACGATAAAATTTCAGTTTTAAGAGTTTAACTGTAATATAAATGCGACTTGTATGCTATTACTCTCACTATTACTATTACTATTGTTATTATTATTATTATTATTATTATTATTATTATCATTTGGGTTTCCTTTATAAGAGAACTCAGGAGACAAAATTCAGGTTGAAAATTTTCTAATCCCCGGTACACTTTCTTCGGTGCTTCACTCACTTATGTCGTCTTCCTTTGGCGCTACTGTTATTAACTGAAACACATTTGGCAACAAGTACAGAAATGCAGGAAACACTGACGAAATTCTGTTGCTAGCTCTCATCCAAAACCGTAAGAAATTTTGTCGTGTACTACGGATGCTAGTGGCATAAAGGCTATTATGAAGATACAGTTTGATAATTTTGCGGGATGAAATCGACAACTGATATGTCGCTGCTCACAGATATCGAACGACCAGTTCGGGCACAGCTTCGAGGGTAGCGCAGTGTTGTTCTTTCCCGGAAGGCGACACCTGGAAATAGGCGTCACACGTGAGCGGCTACGCCTCCTGGGGCCCCAGATAAATAGCACTGTCCTGCCAGAGACCGGAATTTCATCTCGGTTCACAGATACTACCACGGCTACGTGCGTATCTTTTACGCGTTAAGGACCAATAATCCCGCACTAATCGCGTATACTCCAATGCCTCTGAAATGCAACCTGCTTCAGGCAGTGGGTATTCTCAGCGGCCCAATAATGCATATTTCTTACTTTCGGCTTCCCGTGATTTGTGAAGATAGTTTCGTCGGTAAAGAGAATTCTTTGGCTGAAGGATCTATTATCCCGATGTCGCATCAGAACTGTGTGACAGGCTTCCGTACGTCTTACGTAATGTACCCAGTTAATCTAATGGTGGCCGGCCGTGTGGCCGTGCGGTTCTAGGCGCTTCAATCTGGAGCCGCGTGACCGCCACGGTCGCAGGTTCGAATCCTGCCTCGGGCATGGTTGTGTGTGATGTCTTTAGGTTAGTTAGGTTTAAGTAGTTCTAAGTTCTAGGGGACTGATGACCACAGATGTTAAGTCCCATAGTGCTCAGAGCCATTTGACCCAATTTAATCTAATGGGGAAGTGACACACGATACGGTCGGAAGCAGTTAGCGCGTAAACAGCTAATAACGCGCCTTTTTGACTCCGGAGGCAATCGCATTTTCTACATCTACGTCTGCGTATATATTTCGTAAGCCACCGTATGGTTTGTGGCGTAGGGTACCTTTTACCACCACTACTAGTTTATTTTACTGTTCCATTAGCAAATATAGCGAGGCAAAAACTACTGTCTATATGTTTCCGTACGTTCTATAATTTCTCTTATCTTATCCTCGTGGTCCTTAGGCGAAATATGTGTTGGTGGCAGTAGAATATTCTGCAGTCAGCTTCAGATGTCAGTTCTCTAAACTTTCGCTATAATGTTCCGCGATGAGAACGTTGTGTTCCCACCAGAGATTCACATTTGGGTTCACAAAGTATCTCTGTAATACTAGTGTGTTCATCGACACTACCAGTAATAAATCTGACAGGACGCCTCTGAATGGTTTCGACCTTTTCCTTTAATCCGATCCAGTGCGGATCCCAAACATCCGAGCACTACTCAAGAATGGGTCGCACTAGTGTTCTATACGCGGTCTCCTTTACAGATAAGCTAAAACTTCCTAAAATTCTCCCAACAAATCAAAGCAGACCATTCGCCTTCCCTACTACCATTGCCTTTTCCATTTCATATCGCTTTGCAGCGCTACTCCTAGATATATCATCGACGTGACCATGTCAAGGAGTAAAATATCTTCCATGCCATTAGGCTGTCTGGTACCGCAACTTCATGGAGAATACTTGAATTAAGGAACAGACTTTATTCTTTTATTAAGGAAATTAAAAGGATAAATAGCAATCAAGACTCTTTTGAAATCAGTTATATGTCAAGGAGGACGTTAATTTTTCTGTATTCGAACATCACGGGACTTATTTTTCCTATTCATCTGAATTAACTTATTCTTATCTCTGGAGGTAACATGTGGAATACAAGCAACGTCTATATCTTTCACTACTCTCGTGCCACGGTTTTTCCTTACTTTCTGCCTGTCCATTAACAATTTTGAACACTCGTTGAATCTTTAGTCTTAACGTTGATTGCAGGTATAACATGAATGAGTACATTACTTAGTTTGGTTTATATAGATAAACGTTGTAATTTGCGAGGACTGGAACTTAAATAGTGGCAACTATTTATTCACAACCGATAGAAAAGAGTTACGTGTTTGCACCTGTTACTGTCCTTCAAAGTAGTCACCAGAGTTGTGGAGAACCCGTTGCCAGCGATGTGGAAGGCGTAGTATACAGTTAGCAGAGCCTGTTCTGTTGATGGTTCGAATGGAGCGGTCTAAAGTTACGGTGATTCTCGTGTGCTACTGTGGTGGTGTTATCCTAATGCATTACGTTCCTCCACGGCAGACCGTCAATGCTCAGTATTATTCCAGAATGAGATTTTCACTCTGCAGCGGAGTGTGCGCTGTATGAAACTTCCTGGCAAATTAAAACTGTGTGCCGGACCGAGACTCGAACTCGGGACCTTTCCCTTTCGCGGGCAAGTGCTCTACCAACTGAGCTACCCAAGCACGACTCATGCCCCGTCCCCACAGCTTTACTTCTGCCAGTACAGCGTCTCCTACCTTCCAAACATTACAGAAGCTCTCCTGTGAACCTTGCAGAACTAGCACTCCTGAAAGAAAGGATATTGCGGCGACATGGCTTAGCCACAGCCTGGGGGATGTTTCCAGAATGAGATTTTCACTCTACAGCGGAGTGTGCGCTGATATGAAACTTCCTGGCAGATTAAAACTGTGTGCCGGACCGAAACTCGAACTCGGGACCTATTTGGAACATCACTTGCGAGCAGCTTTGCGAAACAAGCGGATACACGTTCTGCACAACCCACCCATCATTTTGCACGACAATGCGCGGGCGCATATAGCGCAAGCTGTGGCTGCTCTGTTCGGTCGATGGGACTGGGAAGTACTGTACCATCCACCATACTCCCCGGACTTAAGTCCTTGTGAGTTTGATTTGATTCCGAAGATGAAGGAACCACTTCGTGGCATTTGCTTCAGAGCTATCTCAGAGATTCGACAGGCAGTAGACCGCTCCATTCACACCATCAACAGAACAGGCTCTGCTGACGGTATACTACGCCTTCCACATCGCTGGCAACAGGTTCTATACAACGCTGGTGACTACTCTGAAGGACAGTAACAGGTGCAAACACGTAACTTTTTTGTATCGGTTGTGAATAAATAGCCGACACGTATATTGCGATATAATAACAGTGTCTAACTCATGGTTTTATCATTTAAGGAAAACGATTTTCTATTTCGCCTACCATGAAGCTGTGAATACTTTTATGAATGTGATATGGTCAGTCGACCGAAACTGCCTATGTAAGTAAATAATTTTACTAAGAGAGTAAAGCGGCATTACGTCATTTTTAAACAAAAGATTATTGCTGCGCCTTTATTATAATTCTCTATATTTTCCATGAACAAAAAAGAGTACCTTGCGTCTGCGTTTTAATAGAGCAAGTGCTCATTTGTCATCTGGATGCACGTAGTGGAGACCGCATCATCACAGGCCCGACTAGGACCTCAGCGAACTTCCTCACGCCGTTTTAGAGGATGCGCTGCGAAGTTTGAACTTGGTCGTAGCTGCCAAAAGTTTGAAGCCGTCTGCAGCCCTGGGGCTGTCGTAAGCTTTCGTGACGCCGCTGAACTCAACCATCCCAAGGATCAATACGTTCTGTGATCGCTTCACAACTGACAGGCATTGTATGATCACATTGTTGTTTTCCTGTCAAAAACTCGTTGATATTTATCCTTTTACAGCAATTTTGAAACTACCTCACGTAGCCGCGATAATAAGAAAACATATTCTGCAAGACCGAGTATTTAATAACAGTGACTGAAGCCTTAAAGACAGAGGTACCGTATTAAGGACTGTTCCTATGTAAGTATGAAGCAAACAAAATTAAAACTGCTTACAGTCGACTCGTATATAATAATCTCGTCGCTAACAGAACGTTAGAACCTAGTCTTCCTTTCTTCCCATATAAAGTCGAAGATACGAGAGCAAGGAGTTTCATCTTAACCACTTGACGAAAGATCTGTTCCTAATGACTGGAAAGTAGCACAGGTCACACAAATTTTCAAGAAAGGAGATAGGAGTAACCCACTGAATTACAGACCCATGTCACTGACCTCAATTTGCAGTAGGATTTTGGAGCATATACTGTACTCGAACATTATGAATCACCTTGAAGAAAATGACTTATTGATACATAACCAACGCGGATTCAGAAAATATCCTTCCTGTGCAACGCAGCTACCTCTTTATTCCCATGAAGTAATGAGTGCTGTCGGCAAGGGATCTCAGATCTATTCCATATTCCTAGATTTCCAGAAGGCTTTTGATACCTGTTCCTCACCAGCGACTATTAATCAAATTGCGTGCATATGGAGTATCGACTCAATTGTGAAACTGGATTCGTGATTTCCTCTCAGAGAGGTCACAGTTCGTAGTGATAGATGGTAAATCATCGAGTAGAACAGAAGTGATATCTGGCGTTCCGCAAGGTAGTGTCATAGGACCTCTGCTGTTCCTGATTTACGTAAATGATCTAGGTGATAATCTGAGCAGCCTCCTTAGATTGTTTGCAGATGACGCTGTAATTTACCGTCTAGTAAAATTATCAGACGATCACTTCCAATTTCAAAATGATCTAGAGATAATTTCTGTATGGTTAGAAAAGTGGCAATTGGCACTAAACAAGCAAATTACGCGGTCAGGGGTACTAAAAGACATACAATAAATTTTGCGTATACGATAAATCGCACAAATATAAGGGCTGTCAATTCGACTAAGTACCTAGGAATTACAATTACGAGCAACTTAAAATGAAAAGATCACATAGATAATATTGCGAAGAAAGCGAAAAAAAGACCGCGCTTTGTTGGCAGAACACTTAGAGGATACGACAAACCCACTAAAAAGAGACAGCCTACATTACATTTGTCCGTCCTCTGCTGGAATATTGCTGCGCGGTATAGGATCCTTACCAGGTAGGATTGACGGAGGAAATCGAAAAAGTGCAAAGAAGGGCAGCTCGTTTCGTGTTATCGCATAATAGGGGTGAGAGTGTCACTGATATGATACACAAGTTGGGGTGGCAGTCAGTGAAACAAAGGCGGTTTTCTTTGCGGCGAGATCTATTTACGAAATTTCAATTATCAACTTTCTCTTCCGAATGAGAAAATATTTTTTTAACACCCATTTACGTAGGGGACCATCCGACCGCCGTGTCGTCCTCAGCTGAGGATGCGGATAGGAGGGGCGTGTGGTCAGCACACCACTCTTCCAGTCGTTATGGTGGTTTTCTTTGACCGGAGCCGCTAATAATCGGTCGAGTAGCTCCTCAGTTGGCATCACGAGGCTGAGTGCACCACGAAAAATGGCAACAGCACATGGCGGCCCGGATGGTCACCCATCCAAGTAAAGACTACGCCCAAGAGCGCTTAACGTCGGTGATCGGACGGGAACCGGTGTGTCCACTGCGCAAGGCCGTTGCCATCAGCATATTAAAATAAGAGAAATCAGAGCTCAAACGGAAAGATTTAGGTGTTCTTTTTTCCCACGCGCCATTCGAGAGTGGAATGGTAGAGAAGTAGTATGAAAATAGTTCGATGAACCCTCTGCCAGGCATTTAAGTGTGAACTGCACAGTAACCATGTAGATGTAGATGTAGATGAAGATGTAGATGTAGAACCAGACACTGAGATTGTGGTGATATTAGTGAAATATTCTTTTAGTCGTGTTGGTAAATCCTACAAACTAACATAACTACCATCTTGATCTGATGAATAGTTTCATGTAAATGACGTTTTAAATTAGTCGTGTCATCCTTGTTCTTCTAAATCGATTAACTGTAATATTGTTCATAATAAATTTGATTGTGTTGGACAGTTTTAAACAAAGATTTATGAAGATTGTTCCCTTCCACTAAATAAAAAAAATCAGAAATTGCACAGCTGAATTCAGACTCTGAAGGTGTTAACTAGAAGATCCACGCGAAACACATTCCAAAACTGCAGACGCAAGATAACACGCATAATATATCATTGCACGATCCCCGATGAAAGTCATCAAGCGTATGACGCCATTGGCATATCAGAAAGAAGAATATTCATTATCAAGTGGTTTTGAGAGAGTTTTGTGGCCAAAGATATGTGCGTCGAGAAATATTGAAGAAAGCTAGAATGATCTCCATGTCCAAATTCCGCAACTTATCCGCCGTAAATGCCGACGGCTCTCACGTTGTGATTTGATGGATAATAACTGTTGGTGAGGACTAGAAATGATCTAACATAAATTGCAATGCCAAATTTTTTACAATCGAAAGTTGTAATTTATCGTCCCTCTCTTTCGCGGGGTTCATAATCTTATGTATTTCAAAGCGAGCGTCATCCGGAGCTCCGCACTGATGATCGTTTGAGTTAAATACCTTATAATATTTAGTCTTAAGCCCTCGTCTGCAATAAGCCGATTTCTGTTTTGAACATCTCCAAATCACAGTCCGTTTGCCACGGTTCCCTTTATGATACACGGGTAACCTCTATAATGGCCACGTGACTTACCATGATTGGGCATTGCCATTTCCATATCAAGTCTATAAACAGACAAGCACACAAGGGGTACGAACAGAACACTATGGAAGTTGGAGTTGTAATGCGGGTCATTGTATAAGCGGTCATCCACCGGGATGGACGAGGACTTTGGGAGTGCAGCTAGACCAAGGCTATTAGGGAGTGTTTCTTGGACACTCTCAGGTTCTAGGTAGACCGTGACTTGCTGAGCAGGTAGTTTCCAGGATGGCTGGACGCAAATTTCACACAATTTTGTTTGGGTGCAAATTACGCTGGCCGCAATTTTCATACATTACCTGAACTCAGTAGATAAGGATTATTTCAAGTAGAATCGAAGTGTTTTTGTGTATTTCTTTGTTACTCTGATATGAGACGTTGTTCTGCCACTTCACATCAGAAATAAAACAGCATCTAGAGCAGCTGTTGGAAGTCGGTGGTCTTGAATCAGAAAAATTTGAACTCGATTTCATCTTCTGGACCGCTTATTGCCAGTGCTTATTAGAACGCAAGAAGAATACATCTTACTGAATCCCTAGAAAAAGGAGACCCACAAATAGGTCAAAATTGCAAAAGTTTTCTAGGCCACCCAGATTAAACCTTCCGTGAGAAGATATTTGCATTTCCAACTGAAAACAAGATCTACAGAAACGTCTTTGCCAATGGTAAGACTGAGGTATATAAACCACTAATTGTTGAAGTACTCATTTCGCCTGACAAGCAATCATTTCGACATCTAAAGAAACTTTGTTCCTTAGCCGAAAACGTGGTGATGCCACCCATGACTGATTCTGTATAGACTTTCTAAATAGTAGTTTCCGAATGAAATATACAGAATGCATAATAAAATACGCTGGACAAATGATATTGACCTAAAGTGGGACTATTTCTAAAAGTAAGCCCATTTTAGGTGAAAGGAAGACTATTTCATTGCCATACCAAGATACGCCTCCCAGCTCTCATAGCAATTAATAGCGTAGGACAGTCTAAGCATATGGAGGGAAGAAAGTAACAACATCAATTGAAACTGTGTTAACGAGCACCTAATTATTACGGAATGCACACGGGTTCAGTGACATGAATGACATTTTTATCAGCATATGTAAACAAAACATTGTTCTGAAAAGTTTCAACCACAAATACACAACAAAAAGTGTTTTCTTTTATTTAGGTCTCAAGGAGATAACAAAACGAAACACATCCTTTCTATGTGACTGAAGACAAGACACCAGCTCTTGGCCCTGGCTCACCAGACCGGAGAGAGAACACCTAAAAACGTTTCTATCGGAAGGGAACTGCAGGGAGAACATCTGGAACCGCAGCGGACCGAAAACATAACGCTAGCCCACAGACAAAAACTCAACACAAGCACACACACACGTTGACATCAGGTCTCTGGATCTTGTTTTGCGTAGTTTGAGCATACTTGATGTCTAGCCTACATATATATTATGGACTGAAGAGGTAAAGCTAAAGGCGCTGCTAGCGGGAAAGGACCGCAGACGAAACGCCTGGAAGTGACGATTTTTTTTTTTTTTGGGGGGGGGGGGGTGAGGAAGAGCATAGGTACAAATACTCGACACGTTTCACTTGGCTAGCAGTCTCAGGTAGCACTTGATGAATATAACGAGTCACAGTGTCGAAATATCACGCAAGAACGCCGCTGATATATGGCAGAATACCCGACGCCTTAAGATGTCAACATAATACTGAGGAAGTCTGAAGAACTACATCAAGAGACTGTGCGGTGAGAAATGTACCGCAAAACCTGGACAAGTTCGACAGAGGAAAGGGAAGGAGTTAAGTTATCTCAATTTCGTGTTGAGATGTCGAGATGGAGACTTTTACGGGTTTTCGCGAAGATTGAGCATCACATCAACTCCAGAGCAGCGATCAAGATAAAACGTCGGTCGACTATGGCACTTGTGAAAGAGATATGCGTCACAGGCTAGACGCGGTATTCAGAGAGTCTTTACACCTTCACCTGTACATTGCAGCCTCCTTAGCAGCTGAAGATTGTGACAGGGTAGACAGTGTCTCTTAGTCTCTAGCAGAGTGCACTAAGAACAATGCCCCAGCATGCCAGTCTGCGAAAATCGCCTTCATGAGTAAGAAAACACAGCAGATGGAGAACACCCGTACGGTTTTAAGCAGTTTGATGACTCAACGTTCAAGGTACTTTGTAGGAATCTCAATTGTGCAACGTCTACTAAGAACGTGCCCCTTCCAGAGTTCATCAATGCAGTGGAACAAGTAGCCAACACATTTCCACCAAGTGTGGCAGAAGTTCGCCAAAGCCTCCAAAATCGAGCATCTCAAGTGATGACAGGTTTGCACTCAAGGAGCTCTGGGATGACAACAGCATCATGGTGTTTCCAGCAGGCAGGGGAAACTCTACAGTTGTTTTGCAGCTTTATGATTATGATAATAAAGTGCATCAACATCTGGAGGACACTGCATATAAACTTTTTAAATATGACCCTATGGACACAGTGGACAAGACGGCCAGGGTCTCCTGAAGGAAATCGATATGACTAACAAGGTCATTAAACAATTACAAATGACTGTGCCAGTTCCACCTAGACCACATGGACTCCAAAAAGCACAGAAACGGGGTATAACACTGCTCCCAGTTATAGGCACCTTTGGCACATCAATGTATTCAACAACTTAGTACCTGAAGCTGCTGTTCCCAAATGTGAGGAAGTATATTCACCACATCCACGACTCAGAGAACTACTTACAATATCTCACGCAACTACGTACCACAGATTTGATGTAATGGTCAGTTTTTAAATGATATCTCTGTTCACTAGATTGCCACTGAATGACTCGTTAGAAATGACTGCCGAGAAATTTGACGATGTTTTTCTGGAATTGTTTAGACATATACTGACCTCAACTTATTTTCTGTATGTGGTACAATATTACGAGCAGCAAGAAGGTGTATCCATGGGCGTCCTTCTGTCTCCAATGGTTGCCCATATGTTCGTAGAGATACTTGAAGAGGAGGCGCCAGAGACAGCTAGATGGAAACCCACACACTTCTTCAGGTGTGTGAATTACACCTTTGTGATCCGGCTTTACGGTAAGGATAGGCTCAATGAGTCTCTAGAACACTTGAACTCAAATCAGCCAGATATAAAGTTCACCAAGAAACTGGAAAAGGATGGCCTGTTGCCGTTTCTGGAAATACTTATCAAGAGTAGAGCACACGGCTCGCTTAGCCACAGAATGTATTGCAAACCTAAACACTGATTTATACCTGCAAGCCATCAGCTGTCACCACTCAGTGCAGAAGAACTGAGTTCTGAAGACGTTGGCCCAGAGATGACATTTCGTCGGACCTACATAGCTTCACTGTAGAAATGGAACACCTGCTATCATTGTTATGCAAGATTGCATAGAAGACCAAACAGACTAAAGAGGTCCTTCAACCAGCCACTCCTTCACACGATGTACGATAAGTGCATGATGAGGCAAAGATTGTGGCATACTTGCCCTGTGCAGCAACTATTTCTATCAAATTCAGCAGGATTCTCTGGAAGCAGAACGTCAAGCGTGTGTTCCATGTGCCTACCAAAATGAGAGAGGTACTGGAAAATCTGGAAGATGACCTGGCACCAGGAAAATAATGAATTTGGGATATGCCTATCCCGAGCGACATGCCGTACATTGGTCTAACAACTAGGACAGTGGACGTCAGAGGGAAAGAACATCAGACGCATATTCGACTATGACAGGCAACTGAATCAGCCATTGAAGACTATGTCTGGGCCGTGGGGGATTAGCCGAGCGGTCTAAGGCGCTGCAGTCATAGACTGTGCGGCTGGTCCCGGCGGAGGTTCGAGTCCTCCCTCGGGCATGGGTGTGTGTGTTTGTCCTTAGGATAATTTAGGTTAAGTAGTGTGTAAGCTTTGGGACTAATGACTGTAGCAGTTAAGCCCCATAAGATTTCACACACATTTGACCAACTACTTCTGGAACTCAATAATTTCATGAAATTTGATGAAACGAAGGTCCTGGCACAGATCCTCTGATATGGAGATAATGTTTAATGGCGTGTATAGAGACGAAGATGACGAATTACTTGCTGAATTGTGACGCTGGGTACCAACTCAGTAACAACGTCAGTTGCTTCCGTCGCCGCGGTTAGTTTACTTCTGGGCCATCTGAACTTGTCATTTCCTTGCCGTGCTGTCCAGATTGACAGTATCGCTGCTGGTCCTATTCACCCATGCGTTTGTTTGATGTGCGTTTGATACCCCATGACTGAATAGCCTGACAACCACACATTCATACGAGGGCTATCCACAAAGTACATTACGTTTTGGAATTAAAAATAAATAAAGTATTGGAAAATTTTTGTACTATATACAGATCAAAGCCACACTTAAATACTACTTTTCTACATAGTTGCCATATAAATTAAGGCACTTATCGTAGCGATGGACGAGCTTGGAAATTCGTTCGTCGTAAAATTCGGCCGCCTGCGCCTCCAACCACGTGGTTAACTCTTCTTGAAGCTGTGCGTCGTCATCAAAACGCTGCATAGCCAACCACTTCTTCATTGCTGGGAATAAGTGGAAGTCGTTCAGTGCCAGGTCGGGACTGTACTCCCACTTACAAGATTCGAGAACTTATCGAGTGGCATTTGCTGTGTGGGCCCGGGCGTTGTCGTGAATCAGCAAGATCTTTGAGCCCAACTTTCCCCTGTGCTTGTTTTGTATTGCTCTTCTGAGGTTGTGCAGAGTTTGGCAATACCTTTGAGAGTTTATTGTACTGCCTCTTTCCAGGAAATCCACAAAAATCACACCTTTTCTGTCCCAAAAGACAGTCGCCATCACCTTCCTTGCCGACATTGTCTGCATGCATTTCTTGGGTTTTTGGGGGGAATTTGTGTACCCCCACTGCGTTGACTGCAATTTTGTCTCGTAGTTCACATGCTTAACCCATGTTTCGTCACCAGTAACGATGCGATCGAGTAATGAGTCGCCATCTTTCTCGTAAGCGCCCAAAAACGTTAACGCTGCAGCCATTCGATGATTTTTGTGAATCTCTGTCAAGATTTTTGGTATCCATCTTGCACAAAACTTGTGGTAACCAAGCTTTTCGGTAATGACTTCGTGCAACAAACTTCGTGAAATTTGTGGAAAACTCATAGAGAGTTCCGTTATTGTGAAATTACGGTTTTCACGGACCGCGGCATCGACGTTTTCGACAAGTTCAGCAGTCACTATGCTGGGTCATCCACTTCGCTCTTCTTCGTGAACGTTAGTACGGCCATTTTAAAATTTTATGACCCATTGACGCACTCCACCTTCAGTGATTATGTTGTCCCCATACACTTCACAAAGCTGCCGATAGATTTCTATCGATGTACAGTTTTTTGCAGTCAGAAACCTTATTACAGCACGCACTTCACACTTCGCAGCATTTTCAATTAACGCTGACATTTCAAACTGTCACAGTAACTCAACGGAGTACAGCACGAACCTCTCACTAGCACGGCAGAATGCCGACTGAGCGGCGGAATGCCATGACACCAAGATGGCCGCGCTAGCCCCGCCCCTAACGGACACAAACGAAAACGTAATGTACTTTGTGGACAGCCCTCGTATTATCATAATTATTTGGAGGCACCTGAAGATGAATCTTTAAGCTTCGAAACCAGGCGTGGAATAAATTTAAAAAATTACTGGCATCTGAAGTAGATTTTTATTCTATAAACAACGAAATAGAGCCTGGAATCATGCACTGGAGTTGGTTAAAACGTAGAAGAACGGGCAGCAGCAAAAATCCACTGAAAGAACTGAGTCTGTGATCATCGGGATAGGACCCCAGATACAGTACCAGGTTCGCTTCTAGTGGACATCGATCGCAAAGGGAACACTTGGAACTGAATCGGACCGATAACGGAACGCTAGCCCACACACAGGCGCTCCGGCCCGAAGAACAGCTTCTAAGGACGCTGCTAGTGAGAACGGACCCCAGACGCAACGCCTGGAACTGACGATGTAGGGGGAACAGCCCAGGTATCAACACTGGACATATTCCACTCGACGAGCAGTTTCACGTCGTCGAAATATCGAGCGAGAATGAGGCTGACAGCCGGCACAATACTTGACACATAAGATGTCAACAGATCGCCAGGAAAGTCTGCGGAATTACACCAAGAGACTCTATGGAGAGGGGACGTACCAAATGTCAAGAAGCTAGACAGGCTTAGGCAGAGGAAAGGGAGGATTATGAGTTATCTCAGTTTCTTGTTGAGATGTCGAGATGGAGATGTAGTACTAGTATTCGCTAGTGTGAATCATCACATCAGCTACAGAACGGCGATCAAGATAAATCATCAGGTGCGCATGGCACCTGTGGGAGAGAGCAACTGTAAAACGCACTTTAAATTTACTCAACAGCGCTTCAGAAGAACTATGACATTTTTGTCCAAGGTTTTCCATTTAAGTTCTCCAAGCAGCTCTGTTAAACTTTCACAATGACTTTACCGCCCTGTTTAGAAGTCATCAGTACGTTTCTGATTTCGATCAATGTCTATTGTCATATCTACTTCATAAGGACTCCAAACACTGGAACAATACTCTCTAACTGGTTGCACTAACGTGTTGTACGCGATTTCGTTTATAGGTGCATCGCTCTTCTGCAGAACCCGTCCAAAAGTTTTAAATTCACCGTTGACTTTCCCCAGTACTGAGTTAACGTGATTCCATTGCAGACCGCTCCTTACTACACTCCTGGAAATGGAAAAAAGAACACATTGACACCGGTGTGTCAGACCCACCATACTTGCTCCGGACACTGCGAGAGGGCTGTACAAGCAATGATCACACGCACGGCACAGCGGACACACCAGGAACCGCGGTGTTGGCCGTCGAATGGCGCTAGCTGCGCAGCATTTGTGCACCGCCGCCGTCAGTGTCAGCCAGTTTGCCGTGGCATACGGAGCTCCATCGCAGTCTTTAACACTGGTAGCATGCCGCGACAGCGTGGACGTGAACCGTATGTGCAGTTGACGGACTTTGAGCGAGGGCGTATAGTGGGCATGCGGGAGGCCGGGTGGACGTACCGCCGAATTGCTCAACACGTGGGGCGTGAGGTCTCCACAGTACATCGATGTTGTCGCCAGTGGTCGGCGGAAGGTGCACGTGCCCGTCGACCTGGGACCGGACCGCAGCGACGCACGGATGCACGCCAAGACCGTAGGATCCTACGCAGTGCCGTAGGGGACCGCACCGCCACTTCCCAGCAAATTAGGGACACTGTTGCTCCTGGGGTATCGGCGAGGACCATTCGCAACCGTCTCCATGAAGCTGGGCTACGATCCCGCACACCGTTAGGCCGTCTTCCGCTCACGCCCCAACATCGTGCAGCCCGCCTCCAGTGGTGTCACGACAGGCGTGAATGGAGGGACGAATGGAGACGTGTCGTCTTCAGCGATGAGAGTCGCTTCTGCCTTGGTGCCAATGATGGTCGTATGCGTGTTTGGCGCCGTGCAGGTGAGCGCCAAAAATCAGGACTGCATACGACCGAGGCACACAGGGCCAACACCCGGCATCGTGGTGTGGGTAGCGATCTCCTACACTGGCCGTACACCACTGGTGATCGTCGAGGGGACACTGAATAGTGCACGGTACATCCAAACCGTCATCGAACCCATCGTTCTACCATTCCTAGACCGGCAAGGGAACTTGCTGTTCCAACAGGACAATGCACGTCCGCATGTATCCCGTGCCACCCAACGTGCTCTAGAAGGTGTAAGTCAACTACCCTGGCCAGCAAGATCTCCGGATCTGTCCCCCATTGAGCATGTTTGGGACTGGATGAAGCGTCGTCTCACGCGGTCTGCACGTCCAGCACGAACGCTGGTCCAACTGAGGCGCCAGGTGGAAATGGCATGGCAAGCCGTTCCACAGGACTACATGCAGCATCTCTACGATCGTCTCCAAGGGAGAATAGCAGCCTGCATTGCTGCGAAAGGTGGATATGCACTGTACTAGTGCCGACATTGTGCATGCTCTGTTGCCTGTGTCTATGTGCCTGTGGTTCTGTCAGTGTGATCATGTGATGTATCTGACCCCAGGAATGTGTCAATAAAGTTTCCCCTTCCTGGGACAATGAATTCACGGTGTTCTTATTTCAATTTCCAGGAGTGTATTACTGCCTCTAAATATTTATAGGATATGACCTGCTCAAGATGTTCACCAATAATATTCTAAAGGATGCTATCGGATTCTCTCTCTTTGTTTGAAGAGAAAGAGAAAAGAACTGTGAGATATAATTACGATGATTATGTATATCAGCAGCAGTAGAGATAGAGAAGCGAAGTACATCAGTAAAAGCACTATGACAACATGGAGAATTCAAGAATATTTGGAAAAGAAAACAAGGTTCTTCTACGTCATGAGGCGGTTACGAGAAGTCGTTCTAACAAACTAGATGAACAGTTCCGACGACCACATGGAGTGATTACAGTAGACCTGCCCAATGAGGCAACTAAAGCACCCAGAAATAAGCACATGGGAGTACGTGCAAATCGGTTGAAGCCTTATTATTAGCGGCAAGAAAAGTCGGGAGGAAAGAGTAGCATGAGGAAAAGTTATACAGCAGCCATGGTCCAAGTGAAACTAATCTCATGGGGACTGTTTCTGCTAAGTGGATGGCTGCGCACAAAATCATGTGGAGAAGCAGTGGAGATTCAAAATACAGAAGACGCATCTGAGATTTAATGCCACTTTAAGGCAAGGTAGGTTCAAATTGTTCAAATGGCTCTGAGCACTATGGGACAACTGCTGAGGTCATCAGTCCCCTAGAACTTAGAACTACTTAAACCTAACTAACCTAAGGACATCACACACATCCATGCCCGAGGCAGGATTCGAACCTGCGACCGTAGCGGTCACGCGGCTCCAGACTGAGCGCCTAGAACCGCTCGGCCAGTCCGGCCGGCGGCAAGGTAGGGACTACAAATACAGCATGCAGAGTTGTGACGTATGTGTACCTAAGAAAGTTTGACGAGAAATTCTATATAATGGCGAGTCATAAACAAGACCATCCAATAGTGCAGAGGAAGATTAATGAAATTAAATATTAGTAGAGCACCATGTAACCTTCCAAACAATTAGGCTGGTAGTAATATAGCCTCATTGTGACAAACTAACGGCTTAGTTCAGCAATTAACCAAACATAGTTCCAGACCCAAGAGGGAAGTTTTTAGTTTCGTAGCCTTATAGGTAACATACTATTCCAAACGAAAATCACATCGACGAAACGGAAGCAAGATCGGAGAGTTTGCTGAGACTGTCAAAGGAACAAGTTGCCATAGTCCGAGCACGAGTGTCTGTGCTGATTCCAGTGGTAGATTATAATGGACTTTGATAACTTCGTGACGGGTAACGTATTGGAACGTGTCATTAGCATTTGATTAGTAGAAAGTAAAGAGTTCAATTTATAGAGAATGCTACCACTCCCAAATGAAACAGGGAGATTTATTTACACACACCTAAGATAAGAGTGTTCATTATTAGACAATTGTAGTAAGTTGCATGTTCAACTATCAGTAGATCAATTAGAATGCAAAGAAACTGTTAAGGGAGCAAAGATATGTAAATAAACTTTTATACTGTTATACATGTCTGAACAGCAAGAGTGTGAAGTCCAGTTGCTGGGAAGCAGGTTTTTTCCAAAGAATTGCGGGTGGGAGATAATTAACTTAGAGAAAAGTCTGTGGACACATCTTAGTGATAATGAATGGCTATACATAAGCTTTGAACGAAGAAAGGAACAAGTCCGCAGGCATATTCATCTACAAGAAGTAGAATCGTTAACGTTCAATGCAAACTGCAGATGTTATAGCTCGCAGGTGTACTTCCAGTTCAATAGAATAATACAGACCAATATCACTGGAAGGGATATCTTCCCAACTATTACAATGAAAATTAGAGAAAAAGCTGAACATATCGGAAATACTATAAGAATTACAACTAAACTCGTAGTGATTAGACTGGACAACCTATGGGAACTTGGAAGAAAAGAAACTGGAGGATGTTGAGCAGCTAATTGATAAGCAGCAAAGTGAGGTTAAGAAGGACAGATGATGTGGTAATCATCCTGAAAAGAAATAATAGAAGGTAGAAAATGAATATGAACAAAGTGGAACTAGTTTAAAAGAAGAAATATGTAGAAACAAATGTATCATATACGTCCTGACAGCACCACACATGCCACACCTTCATCGAAATTAGGTGGCAGGACCAGTGCCAGGACGATCACATTCTGCAGCATTTCTCTCTATGTATGGTCCATGTTCCTTCAAGATATGTTACTTGCAAGCGACACATCATGCGAAAATTGTTTTCGTCGTTAAGTTTAGCACATCAGTGTATCTTCAGTTTTCGTAGACATGTAAATATTAACAGTTGGGTAAATGGGTAAATAACAGCATCTAAACAAGCTGTTAAAATAAAACTGACATTAATTTAACATCTAGGCACTGATTCTAAAATAAATTCTGGAGATGGCACAGGGAACGACATAAGAAGACCTAATGGAACGAAGAAAGACGCACATGTTAAACTTTTGCCGTTGAGCTAGCCGAAGATAACTGAGGGGTAGTAGTCAATTAAAAATGCAGTAGCTATGGAAGTGTGCCTGAAGGGATAACGGAAGTGGAAAGATGAACTGTTGACACGTAATCAAGATGGGTAAACTTTGTTGGGGTGCATATTAACACACGCCCGGGTTCCCGGGTTCGATTCCCGGCGGGGTCAGGGATTTTCTCTGCCTCGTGATGACTGGGTGTTGTGTGATGTCCTTAGGTTAGTTAGGTTTAAGTAGTTCTAAGTTCTAGGGGACTGATTACCATAGCTGTTATGTCCCATAGTGCTCAGAGCCATTTGAACCATTTTGCAAATTAACAGAAGCAGTTTCCTAATGCCTTACAGGGTTGTGACAGAAGTAATGTATGTTGCAATCACGACGGAAAGCGAGTTACAATGACAAAGAAACAGATGAACTCATGGAGGAACACACAGACGAAAACCCGTCATGTACGAAAATATTTATTAAAATCGATCACATATCAAATATGGACTGTGATGTATAAAAGTACTAGTTGTTAAGGGCCGAAACACTTGCAGTAAAGTCACTGAAAGTTCTCTGTGTGAGATCAGTTCCCTTCAAATAAAACATAGAGCTAATAACTTTGTTGAAACTACTTAGACTATGAAGAAAACTCCAACAGATGAAACATATATTGGAAAGACAGAACATAGTCCTAAGGATATGAAGTATTTATAACACGTATATATTCTGACACGTCAGCCATAGAGTCATTTAATGATACTTTAATTCTACTACACAGTCCGCAGCTCGTGTTCCAGTACACAGCATCACTGCCTTTAGATCGCGCGGTCGCGGGTTCGATTTCCGGCCGGGTTGAAGATTTTTCTTTTTCTCAGCGACTAGCTGTTTTTGTTGTCCTAATTATTTCCTCTCGTCTTCATCTCAAAAACGCCTAAACGCTGAAGTGACGTAAAACAGAAATATTTTTACTAGGCAGCAGAATGACTCTCGACGGGATCTCCAGCCAGTGACGCCATGTGATCATTTCACTTTTGCAACACAGTAATAGACCAAGCACTGGGTATTGGTGATGCTAGTAGTAGTCTACATCTACATCTACATGGTTACTCTGCAATTCAGACTTAAGTGCCTGGCAGAGGGTCCGCCGAACCATTTTCATGCTACTTCTCTCCCATACCACTCTCGAATGGCGCGTAGGAAAAAGGAACACCTAAATCTTTCCGTTCGAGCTCTGATTTCTGACATTTTATTATGATGATCATTTCCCCCTACGGTGGAGGGTGTCAACGAAATATTTTCGCATTCGGAAGACAAAATTGGTGATTGAAATTTCGTAAATATATCTCGCTGCGAAGAAAACCTCCTTTGTTTCAGTGATTCCCACCCCAACTCGAGTATCATATCAGTGACACTCTCACCCCTATTGCGCGATAACACGACACGAGCTGCCCTTCTTTGCACTTTTTCGATGTCCTCCGTCAATCCTACCAGGTAAGGATCCCATACCGCGCAGCAATATTCCAGCACAGGACTGACAAGTGTAATGTAGGCTGTCTCTTTAGTGGGTTTGTCGCATCTTCTAATTGTTCTGCCAACAAAACGCAGTCTTTGTTTCGTTTTCCCCACAATACTATCTATGTGGTCTTTCCAATTGAAGTTGCGCGTAATTGTAATTCCTAGGTATGTAGTCGAATTGACAGCCCTTAGATTTGTGCGATTTATCGTATACCCAAAATTTATTGGATTTCTTTTAGTACCCATGTGGATGACCTCGTAATTTGCTTGTTTAGTGCCAATTGCCACTTTTCGAACCATACAGAAATTGTCTCTAGATCATGTCGTAATTGGAATTGATCGTCTGATAATTTTACTAGACGGTAAATTACAGCGTCATCTGCAAACAATCTAAGGGGGCTGTTCAGATTATCACCTAGATCATTTATGTAAATCAGAAACAGCAGAGGGCCTATGACACTACCTTGCGGAACGCCAGATATCACTTTTGTTCTACTCGATGATTTACCGTCTATCACTACGAACTGCGACCTCTCTGAGAGGAAATCACGAATCCAGTCACACAACTGAGACGATAATCCATATGCACGCAATTTGATTAATAGTCGCTGGTGAGGAACGGTATCAAAAGCCTTCTGGACGTCTAGGAATATGGAATGGATCTGAGATCCCTTGTCGACAGCACTCATTACATCATGGGAATAAAGAGCTAGCTGCGTTGTAACTTTAACTGGACTGATGTCTCCTGGAAAATCTACGTAGTGAGGAAATGCGTCTTGCCGAATGCATTACTAAACAACTGATTCCGACAAAAAATGTGACAGTACACACACGGCAGTTATATTTTAGACGTTGTGGTTCAAACAGATTCGAAATTTATGAAGGTGTTATCAAAGAGACGGGTATAAGCTGCGAAGCTGCTATTACAGCGATGGTGGTTATGAAGGTAAGAGTTCATCAAGAGAACTAGGACCGTTGTGCATTTTGTAGAATTTAGAAGTGAGAGAAGTGTTATGATAGGTTTCAAGATTTGTTACACCTCAATGGGCATCACCGCAGTCACTCACACCCGCTTCGCAGATATTTATTTGTAACTGCAACAGACTCTGTCTAAGCAGTTAGATGGTTTAGCAGTAAAGTCAACCCGTAATCTAGTTCTGGCATAGATTTCCGTTACCATTTTGAATTTTTTTCCTAAACATATGACTTATTGAGTATTGTGATTAGTTCAATTAAAGACACGAAACATATAGCGAGAACTATGAAAACACTATAAACTTCCTAAACCATGTGGTTCATAATTTCTAGTCCGTTCAAACGTCTAAAGACAATTTTCAAACCGAGATGGTCCACGTGAAACTTATTGCCTTCATCCATGCCTTATACTGTGACAAAGAAACAAAAACTGAAGTTTAAACCTATGTAGAGCGTGTACAGTTTCTTTTATTGGCAGTAAAAAGAGATGTTCCTGCCATACATAGGATTAGAGTCCCAGAATTGTGTCAAAATACCGAAAACACTTAACCAAAGACTGTAACTGTGTGTAAGACATAGTGCATCCTATGAGGTTTTCAACAGCCGAGGTAAGACAAGATTCTTGTATAACAGGAAACTACAGGAAATTATTTGTATATACAACGAAAAGCTTTAAAATGGTCATCAGGAGGAATTATAGCAGTCCGGCGTATTGAGCAACAGTGTAGTTAGACATTGCTGATACAAGAATCTGTATTTGATAAGTGTGTTCATTACGGCAGTGTTATCTCCTGTGAGTTTATGAGACGTAAACCAATTGACAGGAAAAGTAAATACAGTCCGCTACTAAGAGTTTGTGTTTATTGTTCATTTAGAATATTTTCGTGTTGTCTGCTTGTCTTGTGGTGCAGCTTATGTTGAATAAAAATACAACGGTTGATGAAATTAATTTAAGAAAGAAGGTAACTTCCTAATCGTTGTATTCTGCAGCTACAGGGACTGAGAATACTTGCTTAAAACTGTTTTCTTCTTACGTTATTCGCAAGGGGACTGCATATCGATGTCTTACGCAACAGGCGTTTCTGCACTTGTTACGTAACAACTGCTGGTGAAGTCTATAACGCGAACCGGGAGTAGTGGAGGATAGGTAACTTAGAGTTCTTAAATTTGTCTGAAAAATTGATTCCTATCAGAAGAAACTCTATAACAGTTTCCTGTCACATAATACATTCTACCAGACGGAACTATTATACCGCCGACATCCTAAAAGTACACTCGAAGTAAAAAAAGGCGTTGCGCCACTTACCATTTATCCGAATGGGACGAATATTTGTAGATGTCGCGTACAGGTATAGACAAACAAATAATTCAAATTTCAGAAAAAATGGATGATTTACTCAAGAGAAAGAGTTTCACAAACTATGCAAGTCAGTAAGACGTTGATCCACCTCTGGTCCTAAGCAAGCAGTTATTCGTCTTGGCACTGATTGATATAATCGTTGGATGTCTTCCTGAGGTATATCGTGCCAAATTCTGTCCAACTGGCTCGTTAGATCGTCAAAATCCAGAGCCGGTTGGAGGGCCCTTCCCATAATTCTTCAAACGTTCTCGATTAGGAAGAGATCCGATGACCTCGCTGGTCAAAGTAGAGTTTGACAAGCACGGAGAGAAGTAGTACAAACACTCGCAGTATGCGGCTGAGCATTGTTTTGATGGAATGTAAGCCCGGGATCGCTTGCCATAAAGAGCAACAAAATGGGGAGTAGAATATCGTCAAAGTACTGCTGTGCTCTAAGGCTGCCACGGATGGTAACCAAGGGGTTCTGCTTTGAAAGAAATGTCAATCCGTACTATGACTCATTGTTGTCGGTCTGTATGACGGGAGACAGTCAGGTTGGTATCATACCGCTGTCTGGGGCGTCTCCAGACACTTCTTCGGCCAGGAATTTCATTGACTGAAATAGAATTGTCGAAACGACTTACGGGTGAACTGCCGGATGTCAGTGTCCAACGGGCACAATATATCGCCAAACGACCACATTACCATCATCAGGTGCGATGATAAACTGACTGATGGATGACCGGCGCTGCGATAGTTATCTCCTCCCCTCCATCTCTGATGGGCTGCTCCATCGGCCATCCGTGCCCATCATCCCTAACCCAACTCCTTACACCGACACAGTGTTCCATCCTAGGTTCGCGGCTAGGTGGACGTGCTGACGCACCTCTGCTGTTCCTCCACCCGAAGTCATTCATTGTCTGGCACCTATTTTCTCTTCCTGGCCATTCTAATACTGGGATCCCATGCTTTACTAAGGCAGTACAGGGTTCTTTGAAGACACCGTCCCAGATGCTGGACGTCTGTACAAGAACCTTGGTGTGGTCATAATCAGTTCCATGCAATCCCGTCAGGGAATGTTTTGTGACTGCTAACTTGTTAGGCTGCTGCAATTTGGTGTGACATTCGTGTCCTCGGCAGTGATCTTCGACAGGACTCACCGTCTGACTTACGCGTGTCATACCACAATGACACGGTATCTGATAGACCCCGGATTTCCGAGGTCGTCTTTCACGGAACCAAGCAGCGCCCGTTTTTTGGATGGTGGGCAGAAGACCGTCTTCACTTAGTGTTCCGGAGAATTTGTCCTATCTTCTAGGATAAGGCGCCACAGAAAGGAATAAATGCAATGGCTGTGTCCTCCTGAGAACCCTCTTCTGGTTCAGCCGGATGTACAGAAGGTATAAGACTTAGAGCCCGCCGAATTTGCCAATTCTTGCAGCCATTCTTCCGGAAAACCGCTCTAAGATGTTCAAGTTCTTCGTTGATACTCTTGTCGTCAGAGAGGGTGCCAGCCCTACATAACTTCCATGGTAACACTGACGTTCTGCTGCATGGATCAGAGGTGTATATGAAAATCATTCGGCTTGTCTATTTCTTGTAGACATATGCCAAATGCGTCACCTACATAAAGGAAGAAACAGGTAGGTTTTCATTGGGCTGATTCCAGGATTTGTTGCTGGAAATATTCCATATACATATTGGGGGCAACTGGTGAAAGTAAGCTCCCCACGGCTAATCCGTCTGTCTGCTCGTAGTAGCCACCGTCGAAACGAAAATACGTCGCGTCAAGACGTGCCTAAAATGGTTGGTCACCTCAACATCAAATTTCTGGCCAAAAAGTTCTATGGACACTTGTAAAGGCACTCTGGTAAAAAGAGAGACAACGTCGAAACTTACAAGGATGTTTGTCTCTTTAAGCTTAAAGTTGTGAAGGCGTCCCACAAAATCCATAGAGTTGCGAATGAGACGTGAGTGCTTCCTGACATAAGGGCTAAGAAAATCCTTCAGGTACTTAGCGAGTGACTATGTTGTAGCATCAATTTTTGCTGATGGTGGGGCGTAAACGAACCTTGGGGGCGTAAAGGATCCCCATCCTTGTGAACCTTCGGCAGTCGATAAAGACTTGGTGGAAATGGTGCTCTTTATCTTAGCTTCTTAACAACATCGTGTGGAAAGCCGGATTCCTCAAGAAATGCCATGGCTTTCTTCACCACCCTCTTCGATGGCTCAGTGTCCGGAATGCATTGTCTTGTAACAGGTCCCGTATTTTCTCAATGTAATCCTGGTGACATAGGTTCACAACTGCGTTGCCCTTGTCGGTTGATGAAACCACAATATCACGATTTTTTCTTTTTCCCTTAAGGCTGTCCTCTCCCTGCTGTTCGGTTTCATAAGTTTTGTTTGCATGAGAGCGCTAGAGGTTTCACGATGTACTTCTTCAGCTGCTTCAAGGGGAAGTCATGCAGCTACCTGTTCCACTGAGCTAGTAATGTCCACGACAGGTGCGGATTTAGGAGTCCTATCTTAAAAACTGACACCGCCTCCTAGCCAGTTGCCTGGCCGTGAGACTGATAATAGTCTTGCAGGGAGAATCATAAGGTTTCTTCTCTGATATACGCTCGAATTTCGTTGTTTGATATCCGGTGGTCTCCTTTTGGTGGAGTCAGTTGTGGCCCATGTGACACTATGAAACCAGTCCTACGTCCAGAAAATGAACTGGTTAGCCAGCTGTAGATGTAATCTGAAAAGTTCTTTGTTACTCGAGTCCAGCCACCATCGAGTAAAGCTGACTCTCTCCCGTACCAGGGCTAGACTAGCACGTATCTTGATTCTTCTGACTGCCGCTGGGTCGATGTGATACGTTACTTTGCCGAAGTTCGGTACTACACGTTCTTCAGGGCATCTCACAAGTAATGCAAATGTACCCAGCAAACGACTTCTCCGGTGCGCAGCTTGACAAGTCTTTTCATGCTGTGATACATCTCCTCCCTGTTGTGGCATGTGATGTTATTTTTCAGCTTCTCCCCACGTACTTCACGTCGAAATAGTTCACGGGTGAACTGACGATGTCATTGGCCAACGGGAACAATATTTCTGCAAACGACCACGTCGCCAAAGTCAGGTGCGCTGATGAACTGACAGATGTCGGTAAAACTGTCTGGGTTTCTACCAATTTGTCTTAGGAGAATCAGCGCTCTGTGGCGCTCTGTCTTCTGCTTATTTTTGGTATTGTCTGGGTGAGCTTTTCATTCCATGATGTTTGATGGTGGTGGTGGTGGTGGTTGTGATTTATGTGACGGTAATGAAATGTGTAAGCCTTAGCTTACGCTGTTTAAGGTCTGAACTGACGACGGATGGTGGTGACGGGGCTTGGTGATGGGATGTTCCTCTCCACCAAGTGAGTTGATGAAGTGAGATGAGGGTTTGTGTCATGATTCGTATAGTGCAGTGGACTTCTGCTTATTAAATGAGATGATAGATGGTTGTGTGAACTAGCATGACTTTAATTTCCTCATTGCTGCAGAACTTTCGTGCATCAGTTATCATGGGAAGTTCTTTATTTTGCACCCTTTCTATTCTGGTTAAATTCATGTTTGCCGCCATGCTCCATATTTCTGAACCACAGAGTATGGCTAGCAGTAAGACGGCTTTCCAGGTTCTAATCTTAGCTGCTGTTGAGAGCCCCCTGCCTTTCAGTAGTGGGTACATCTGAAAAATTCTTGCACAGCATTTGTTACAAGCTTCCCTTACATTCTGGGTGAATATTAGCCGTTTACCGACCTTTATGACGAGGTGGGTAATCGAGCCTCTCCAGGGAATACCTTGGTTGTTAACTTGAATATTTAGCAATAGGACTTAGCTTTGGTAGTAAATATGGTGGCTTGATACTTTTCTGCGTTGATTTTTGTTTTCCGTAACTTGTGCCATTCTGTGACGTGATTCATGTGGGTTGAGATTTCTACCCCTGTGGTACAGCGCAGAGTCGTCTGCGTAAAGGACTATTTGTTCCCCCGCTCTCCTGACTCATCATTTGTATCTAATTGGTATAGGAGATGATCTGGCACAGATCCTTGGGGCACGACTGTTTCTATATTCCTGATGTGACTGTCCGCTCTGTCTCAAGACGAGTAGGAATTTCTGCTTGTCAGGATAGAGTTGACAATTTTTAGTATCTGAAGTGGACAGTTTACTAGGGACATCTTGTACAATAGGCCGCCACGCCAGACATGGTCGAACTCTTTCTTTTTATCTAGGAAGAAGGCTCCGGTACTGTTTCACTACTGTTTCTCCGAGCATATGTGATCTACCTGGCGAATTGCTCGCTGTATTGCGCTGTGTCCAGCATGAAAATAGTATTGTTCAGGAGTAAGCACATTGTTGGTGATAAGGAACTGTTTCAGTGGGATTAGTATTAGAGCCTCTAGGAATTTGGAAAAGTGGTTAAGAAGGGAGACGGGTCTGTTGCTTTGTGAAAACAGGTATTTTTATTTGGTTTGGGGATCGAAATGACTTCTTCAACATTCCAGGCTGTAGGAGAATAGTTTAGTTTTCGGCAGTTGTTAAGGATGGTGGTGAGGTGAGAGATGGAGGTTTGGGGATGGTTCTTTAGGTAAGACGATTTGATACGGTCGGGATCTGGGACTTTAGTATTGCCGAATCGCCTCGAAAGAGCACCTAGATTTCGCTCGCCGACTTCTGCGAACTAGGTGTCCGGTCATTGCTGCACTTTCGTGCTAGATGTCGCTTCACTTTGCATTCATTCCCCTCGATTTCTTTCTCGCTTCATCGGTGAAGTTTCCTTGGAATTGACGTTCGACCGTGAGTGATATGGCGTCTGCCTTTTCTTGCGGTGGATAAACTATTCCGTTTTCGCCCCGCAGGTGCGCGTCCTGGTGCACAACTGCTACTCTTCCACCTGCCGCCGGAGTCAGTTCTACGTCTGGAATCTCTTTTCTCTTCATGACCATTCTAATAGCAGGGTCCCATACCTTATTAAGGATGTACCCGCTATCACGGTTTATCATAAGTTCCCTTACTTGATCTCAATACGAGACTCCTTAATGACATACTGCCAGAAGTTGGGGCAACCGCGCGCGGTAGTCGCACCGTCTAGGGCACCTTGCCACGGTTCGCGCGGCTCCCCCCATGGGAGGTTCGAGTCCTCCCTCGGGCATGGGTGTCTGTGTTGTCCGTAGCGTAAGTTTAAGTTAGATTAAGTAGTGTGTAAGGCTACGGACCGCTGAACGCAGCAGTTTGGTCTCATAGGAACTTACCACCACCACCAGAAGTTGGACGTCAGTGTTGATTCCTCCAGGCAATATTCGGTGACTGCCGACTTCTTAGACTGCTACAATCTGTTGTGCCGTTCGTATTCTAGGCAAAGAGCGTCGACAGTACCCACCGTCTGACCTATGTATGTCTTACTACATTGGCAGGGTACCTGATAGACCGCGGATTTCTGCAGTACAAGGTCCTCTTTCACACTACCAGAGGTGGAACAATGATCGGCGGACTTACTCGATCTGTGACACTCTTTCTCTTGAATAGATAATTCAATTTTTCTGAAATTATATTCGTTTGTTTTTCTGTACATGTACATCACGCATACTGATTCCGTCCCATTTAGATAATTCCTTTGTGGTGCACCTTTTTTTTCCCCTTAGAGTGTATTCTACAAATTGCTTTCTGATTCTTCTGGTTTTCAGGGGAATGTCTCACGGAAATTCACAACGAATGATTACAGTGAGTCCTGCACGTCATTGGTGGTTACTTTACCTGTCAAGACGAGAGAGAAATCGGTGATTTCTGTCAGATCCAGTTGGAATACATTACCTGTCCTTGTTCATGATGCCATCTCTGATGTACCACTGACTGTCGTATTTCTCTAATAAGTTATGCTAAAAACAAATATTACAGACATGCTGGATTCGTAAGGGAAAAAAAGTGGTTTTTCATGCCACTACACAACCCAATGAAGACGACGTCTCCTCAGAGGACGTGGGTAAAAATAATCACTTACCTTAATCTAACTTATGGAGTTGTACTTCTTACCAATGGCTGCTGACTTTGTTGATCAGCTAAGTATTTAATTGGACTGTGCAAACTGTCTTATTGTCAAATTATCTTAAGCTACGCTAGAACTTACAAACTAAAATTATATATCTATACAAACACATGTCAGTCAGACTGTATCACACCAGTAGCGTACTGGTATTTGCAGCCAATAAAAGGCAAAGCGTAGGGTGCATGGAGGCAGTGCAGCGTGAAGGTTCGGCATCGTGGCACAAAACACAGGAGCACTGCAACGGCCAACCCCTTCGTGGTGGTTTTCTCGGACTGAGTTGTGTACACTAAATCCTTTAGAACCATCCCTTGCAAAGTACTGGGCGCCACATCGTGAATGATGGTAAATACAATTTTGGACCTGCACAGACTTCATATACAGGGTGAGGAACATAAAACATGCCTGGAAAATACACTGCGAAAAAAAATTAAACGATCATTTTTCGAAACTCCATAATTGCCTTCCATCGCAACGCAAAACTTTGAAACTTGGTTCAAAGATGCCTACAACCTTCCTCTGTGAACGTACAAAAGCGTGGCTCCCTGCGACATCACCCTTGGGCACGAAGACGCTTCTAACAGCAGGGCGTCGACACATGCGAAAGAAACGTCAAATTTCAGAAGTCCATGTGCTGTATGAGGTGAGCTGATGATGTCACAGTGGCACAAATTTCACGGCAGTTCTGGCCAACATCACGGTGGACGTGTTACACAACGGAGAGGTCGCCATAACCCCTCTTACCCAAATTTCACCCGTTCTTCTGACGCTTCTTCTATGAAGGTCAGAACTGCGACGCGCAGCGTTCAAATCACGCTGTTTTCTTATGTGTGGTCGAACAAAATATTTCATTCACACTGCCAATCAGAACAGCCAAGAGACGGCCTGAAGGGGTGGCCTAAGGGGCGTCAATCAAACCACCCCATTCCTCGGGGCGTTCATTCCCCCACATTTCGCGGTTGAAAACGACAGTTCCTAGTGCGATGAGCAAAAGGACGATGTTCTTGACAACCTTTGACGGTGCTGACTCCCCTGAGGCATTAAATCATTTCTAAGGACATTGTGAGAGTGAATCCAACTGAACATGATTCCACCCCTTTCGAGTGCAGCTCAGCCACAAGTTTTCTTCTCGTGCACAGATTGGAAGCGCTAAGGATCGCCGAAAACAGTTCGACGAAATGTGAATGTGATCGGAAGCTGCGAAGGATGTTTATGCTTTCTCAGCCCCCAGTTTCATGGCTTCCTGTGGCGTGATCACCGAGGGCTGCGACACTGACACATGGATCAATACAATGACAAAAAGACCCTATGTGGCACCCCTTTTCGACGATACCCTCTATGGCACCCGTCCACAATTATTGAGAATTTAAAAATGTGCCTTTACTGAGAAAACAGGGGAAATAGCCTTATGTGCCTACAGGCAGGTGTAATTGGACACCCTCCTCTAACATTATCTTTTTTTATTTACAGAAGTAGTCGACAACAGGATTAATCCCGGATCTGGTATAGGTGAACATTCTCGGCTGCTTTACTAAAAGAATTTCATTTTGTGGTGTCACCGCCAGACACCACACTTGCTAGGTGGTAGCTTTAAACCGGCCGCGGTCCATTAGTACATGTCGGACCCGCGTGTCGCCACTGTCAGTGATCGCAGACCGAGCGCCACCACATGGCAGGTCTCGAGAGACTTACTAGCACTCGCCCCAGTTGCACGGACGACTTAGCTAGCGATGCAACACTGACGAAGCCTCGTTTATTTGCAGAGAAGATGGTTAGAATAGCCTTCAGCTAAGTCAATGGCTACGACCTAGCAAGGCGCCATAGCAATTGATAGTTATCGTATGAAGCATGTCTCATCAAGAACGATGTATACAAATGATGGATTAAAGTTAAGTATTCCAGCAGCTACGTACTTTTCTTTATAGCATTCATTACGTATCCTGTTTCAGACCTCACGCCATCCTGCGTGAGCTTATAGCGTGCATTTCGGCTTCCTCTCATTGTGTCTAGGCTGTCTTGTCTAGACACAACACATTTGATTTTGTATGCAATGTATTATGTTTCAGACTAGAATTTACTTATAAAAACAGGCTAAGTTGTTGCAGTCGATATAGCTAAAATTATTTTTCTTTCAGAAATATCTGGAATGCTTAAAATTCATATTATTGATTGCACAATCTAGCGCTGAATATTAAATTTATTTCTGGATTCATTTATAAAATAATGTTATATCTTGGTGATGATTCTTCTTTTGTCAAGAAAGTTTGTAAACTCTTTTGCTTTGTAGACTCTTTGGAGTATTGTGAGTACCGCAGAATGTAGTAGTGGTGGGCATTCCTCTGATGAAGATGGGCGTATTTATATGATCGACACTAACAATGTAATTTTGAATATTAAGTGGAAATTGTAAAAACGGCGTGATATTTAATAATGTGACAAAGAATGAAATTCAAGAAATATAAGGCAAATCTTCATCAGTTATTTAGTCATCAGGAACCCACAACGTTAAACAAAAATTTCAGTCGCAGGAATGTACCACTAAACGTAAGACTTGGTGTCAATAACAACAAGAGATAATGAAGACAAGTAAAAAGTTTTTCTTTTGTACATCTTACTAGTCTCGAAGCCTGTGAAACTAATGAAGACACTAAGAAAAATTTAATAGTGATGTGCGGGAGTGTAAGATTACACTGGCAACTACTTTACAGCCCTCCGAGGGCAGTTGCTTGCATCCAGGTGTCCAGGGATACTTCTCAGGTTTTCTCTGCCAAGTCACATTTTTATAAATGTGGCAGGGTGCCACCGAGGATAGTTCCAAACTTGTGATCATGTCACTGGAGGGCGTAAAACAGTAGGAATGCAAGAGCATAAGCACCCTCTGCTACACACAGTCATCTTCAAATTTTGTCAAATAATTTTCAACGGTCGCTTGTGGTTCCAACTATTACATGAGAGAAAAAATTTCGGTCTCGCTGCCCTCCAAAAGGGTGCGATCACGTTTAATGGGGATGCAGCCCCACAACGTCCTTAGAGAAGAGTTGAATCGTCCGGGGTAGTCAGCAGTATCAACGGATGTCAAGAACGTCGTCTTGTTGCTCATCGCACTGACAACTGTCGTTTTCAACCGCGAAATGTGGGGGAATCAAGGCCCCAAGGAAAGAAATGGTTTCGTCGACGCGGCTTATGCGACACCCAGGGACCGTTTCGCGTCGATTTTGAGCGGCAGACTGTCTGGAATACTTTCCTCGGCCAATCATGGGAAAATTGCGTGATTTCCATGCTGGGTGTCGCCGTTCTCACATCCATCGCAGGGGCGTCAGAAGAAGGGTTGAAATGTGTGTAAGACGACGACCTTTTCATCGTGTTACACGTCCAAGGTGGCGTTGGGCAGAACTGAACTTAAATTACTTTTAAGTTGGCATCATTGAGACACCTTACACGTCAAATGGGTTTCTAAGCTCTGGCCTTGTATTCGCATACGTCGACACCTTGGTGTTTGTAACGTCGCCGAGTCCGATGGTGAAGTTGCAGTGCGACATGCTTTTACACCGTTACAGAGAAAGGTGCTAATCACCTTTGTAGCAGACTTCAAACTTGGGCCTCACAATGGGAGGCAATTACGAAGTTTCGAAAAAGTGATACTTTAATTCTGTTTTGCATTGTATTCGACGTACCGTAAGATAGGCATCCAAACTCACATCATCCACAGCCAGGGCAGGCGACATATTTTCCAGGTCAGTTTTAGTTTCCTCACCGGATATATAAATATTAAATTTGTCCAGGTATGTTTTTTAATAACGGTAGGAGCGTGTTCATAAATGTTTAAAATTTTGTGTGATGTAAAGCAACATAGGGGCTATGTACTTAATGGATACGTGCTGCAAATTGAAATTCTGTGCCAGACCGGGACTCAGTTCTCGATTTCCCATTTATAGTGATGGTTGCTTCAACCATTATGCTTTCAGAACACACTTGCAGGCCCGTCTTAAGCTTTTATACCGCCACTGAAGTTTCGTCCTGTGATTCTCAAATATTAATAACAGAGACTGTGTTACGAGGTTCAAATGGTTCAAATGGCTCTGAGCACTGTGGGACTTAACTTCTGAGATCATCAGTCCCCTAGAACTTAGAACTACTTAAACCTAACCAACCTAAGGACATCGTACACATCCACGCGCGAGGCAGGATTCGAACATGCGACCGTAGCGGTCTCGCTGCTCCAGACTGTAGCGCCTAGAACTGCACGGCCACTCCGGCCGGCTGTCGGAACGTATCTTCCTACAATTTTTCATGCAGACTCTGGACGTAGGCAAAAGTAGATCATAAAATATTCTATGTTATTTCATCCATGTTGGATCTTGCGAACTTCCTGGCCGTTAATAATATAAGGTGAATGAAGATATCAGCCAAGAATAATTATCAACTTGTGACTCTTCAGTTTCTCCTGGCGTATTTGTTGATCAAACAGTCCAAGGGTGTACTGCCGGTCCATAATGTCCTATGGGCACAATATTTCGGCTATCAGACATGTCACTATTGTCAGGTGCACTACCGTGCTGAGGCCTGAGGCACGCAGTCGACTTACATCGCTCCCACCGTAAGTCGTTCCCTCCGCTGTCGACAGTCGAGAGTGCGCGTCAGCAGTCGCAGCGACGCTTGCGTCGGCGTCTGTAGTAGCGTCGACACAGGTGCTCTATTCGTCCTGGACGCCAGATCGTTGTGTCTGCTGAGCGTCTTCTTAATTAGAATATCGTGTAATATCAGAGATTTGACGATTTTATTACGTTTTAGCACCCAGTGTGAGGCTTCGACTTGGTTTATTTCTCAAGTTATTGCCAGTGTGAAGACTTTTAAAGTTTCAGATACGACTCAGGAAGGATTATTAATTTCCCATAACTGTATGGAATATGTTAAAATCTTTGTGAGTGATGTGAGGCGCACGGAAGATGTATTTTTGTGTAACGAGTGTGTTGCAAATGAGCAGTATGAGGCAGACATAGCAGTAGCTGGTGTACTGTGTACTTTGATTTGGTTTACAGAGCATCCTCCGTAACTTGTAAAGTAGTTGTAGATTGTGTAGTTCGTTTCTGTGAACATTGTTTCGTGTTTCCATTGTGCTTTTTCTGCTACTATTGTTGATGTTAACGTTTATCTTTTATGTCAATTCGTTCTGAGCAGTACTTTTGGTTTGCGGTCACATTTTTCATGTGAGTTATGCCTGGGAGATTGATAAATATGGAAACCTACAGTTCGGTTGAGGAACGTTCGGGGTGAGTGAGGAAACATAAATCACATCTTTGAGGGGTGCACCAAATCAGAGAACTCTGTAAACCGACAGACGAACTTCGGACAGTTTGGAGGTGAGTGACGAAATAAAAGGCACGTCTGTGGAGTGCCTGCAAAGTAGGACTCCATATGATCGTATTTCGTTATATTGGAAAGAAATATATCTCAGTTAAACACCACTATGGAGCAACTAGCTCGGATGAAGGAGGAGAATCAAGAATGGACGTCGAACTAAAACTTTGCAGTCAAAAGATTGATGGCAAGGCTGCAGACGTTAAGCGAGAATTGGGAACTGATTCTGCAAACATACGAACCGAGGTCGCCAGCATTCTGGGCAAAGTGAGAAAAGCGTGTGAAGCGAAGCCTGGCAACCTAGAATCGCGGGAAAACACGAAGATGGCAGATGTCGCCGCCCGCGAGGATGTTAAAAATCAATCGTCCATGCAGACACGAGCGAGAGTGTTAGTTCTCGTGTCAGAGATGCCTGCAATACGACAAGGAAATGTTCTCGCAACGCAGGTCACGCCAAAGAATTTGCAGGCTGTATTCTACAGTAGACGCACGGTGTGAGCTTAGCACCGCTTAAGTTCGGTCGAACGTGCAGTATTCACCCGAAGGCATACCTAAAGAATTTCGACGTGTATCTGCGTACGAAAGGAGAAGGATATGAGATACTTCATTTGTTTCACGGCAGACGCTCGACCTGGAGGAAGCTGCTGGTTTGGCGTAACAGTGTGTGAGAACAGTAGTTATAAGGATTTCTGCACCAAACTTCCGGTGAATTACTGGAACCTGGACGAAGATGGAGAAAATGGGAACAGTGAGCGCCACAGTCTCGGCATTCCATAGCAACTTACACGACTCACATTGTTGTCCTGGCAGGATTCTTGGATGACAAAATGGCGGATGTGGAACGATGCAGCCGGATGAGCTCACAGTTTCCTGTTCATGTACAAGGTGTACTCATCGGGACACTGTCATGCTAACAGTTCCACGATATTTCAAGATCTTTGGATGGCACTGACCAGCAGAAGAAACAGAGGACGGCACACGCTAGCAAAATGAGGATGGAAAATAGGGCTCCATAAATGGTTTGGCTGCGTATTGACAGGCTGAACTGGCACAATAACGGGCGAAGGAGAAAAGAAAGAAGTGGGCAAGAGTGTGGCAAAGCAGGATCGAGGTGCCGGACTACGAACGCCGCTTCAGTTGTGTGCAAGCGTCACGTAATGAGAGAGGGCGAGAGAGTAATGGAGATACACCACCACTGGCCCCACCTGTGAGGTCGTACAACTGAATGAGCAACGACTATGAAGAATCGCAGAGGACCCATCAATAGAGAATGGACACCACGTACACAGTGTGCGGTACTGACAACCACAAGAGCAAAACGACATCAGTGACCAATACTGTGATGGCTCAGAGTTGCCTGGAAAGGCAGACAATCGGTGTACCCTCACTGAAATAAATGTGGAAGGAATTCAGATTGTAGCATGTCTGGATTCTGTATCGGAAGTGACAGCACTTTCAGCATCTTTTTACGGTAAAATGGTGAAGAGTGATAGTAATTAGCTGATATACCCATAGAAAGAATCACACTGGTTCCCGAGTTTGAGAAGAAAAGGCAGATGGTAGAAAAGTATGTTTTGGTGTCACCAAGCGACGGAAGATGTGGTGTCCAGGTGAATGCAACAGTTATCGGTGGGTTGTAGCTAGATTTTATAATCAGTAATAACTTACTCTCGAACAGAGTTGCTAAAATGCGCTGCCCCTTAAACTTTAGTTAATTTTTTAAAGATCCTGTAGCATAGGGTGCAGAGTGCTCTAATGGCACAATTAATTTATTAAAATGTAAGGAGGACAAGGAAATTTTCATAGATGATCACAGGAGCTGAAATATGATTTCTTAAACTGAACAAGGGTTGCAGATGAAGTCAGTTTGCTCTCCTGTGATTATAATTCCACGAACCTAGCCAACAAAGCAGAAACTGATAGGCATTATACGTGGGCCAGAGTCTCTCACGACAACCTACGTCGTCCATACGAGTACGGAAGACACGTTTCAAAAGGAACATAATAGTACGCAGTGAGATACCACACTCAAAGTCAAGACGACAAGCACCCTTGGACAATGACAAAGACTGAAGAGGAAGCTCCCACAGGCACAGGGAAGCTCATGTGGAGCGGAGAATGTGAAAGAGCTTGCGTAGTGGCTGAAAACTACTGTGAGGCATGCCACTCGCCACTGATAGTAGACAATGTTGTTAACTCCACAGCAGAAAAATGTGCAAAACCTGGACAGTTTCTGGAGGACAACAGTTAGTTTCATCCGTCGATGTGGCGAGAAAAATTGGTTACGCCTTACTCAGAAGCAAGGAACACGGCAGATGGCGCCCAGTGCACAAACGATCAGCCAGAAGCAGATGTGGAGAACACAGAGGCAGGATAATTTGGAAGAGCATCCAAGATAACTCATTGTTCAGCGGGGAGCAGAGATAGGAGTTGGTGGAAACGATCATGGAATTTAGGGACACATTCTCGTTCCTACCGGGAAGAATTCGGGTAGCGGTTCACAAGTTTAGAGTAATATGTAATCAGCCGCAAACAATGAGAGCGCACTCAGTCGCCTGGAAGCACCGAAAAGCTACCAGGGATGTGATACAGGCGAAGAAGGCAGACGGAATCAGATCGCGGGCCGCGTCAGAATATGTGAATCCACTCACAGCTGTGTCTAGAAAAGACGGATCGGTCTCTTGTTGCCTCGACGCAAGGGTTTTAAACGAGAGCATTGAGACAGACAGAGCAAGGCCGGAACGGATCCAAGACGTACTGTGCCAGTTGTCAGGAAAAATTTTGCTTCCAACGCTTGATATTATAGCCAGCTTCAATCACATTGCGCTACACGCATCCTGCCGAATGTACAAGCCATTCTATTCGTGGGAGAATAGTACAGGTACGACAGAGTACAATTCAGGCGTAAGGACTCGACTTCAGTAATTGCGAGAGCCATGAATATCATAATCACAGCAGAGATGGTGTAGTTTAGTATTATCTACACCGGTGACATAATTGTCGCATCTGCAGTATTTCAGGTACAGATGTGGCACGTAAATCAGCTGCTGGCATCACTCAGGAGATCCGGGATGACGTTCGGGCCTGACAAAGACAACCTGAGCGCAAATAAGCTGACGTATCTCGGGTTCGGTGTGTCGACAGAAGATAACAGAGTAAATTGCAGAGGTAATGTAATTGAAAAGGTCAGCGTACAAGAATTAAGAGAGTTCTTGGGCGTGGCTTCAATATACAGAGAGGACACTTCTCGCAGGTCTTGAGTCCTTCATATGTGCTACTGAAGAAGGACAAGAAGTGAAGCTGAGAAGGTAAGGAGGAATATGCTTTCGAGAAGGTACAGACTGGATTCTATGGCAGTATTTGTATAGCGCACCATGACTTCATGGCACCTTTCCAGCTGTTCACAGATGGAAGTGTGGAAGGTATTGGGGGATGTTCACAACAGGAAAGCAAAGATGGGAACATGCACATTGTAGCTATGTATAGTTGGAAACTACTAGATACAGAGGAACGGTATGTCACTACCGAACTAGAAATGCTGGCCACTGTCAGTGCAACAAAACGGTTTAAGGGTTACATGCTCAGCTGGAAAACTTGTTTGTGTGCAGATCACCATGCTCTAAAGTTCCTAAGAATTGTTAGGCACACGATTAACAGTTTGATGTGGTGGGCCCTGGCGATTCAAGAAAATGATCTTGAGATCGCTTATATTATCGGAATAAGCATAACAAATTTCTTGACTCGTTAAGCCAAAATCCTTAGCGGGGGCAGTGAGAAAATAATGAAGTAATAATGGCGGTGTTACAACACTGAGACATGGCGTGCATTCGACAGCATAGATGGAAGTTAGCCGCAACAGGAGACCAAAAGCCACTTTCTGCAGTATGACATTGGTTGAGAGGATGCACATACGAGAAATACTGGTTTATTGTGCATGTTCGAAGGGGGGGGGGGTATATTTCCACTGGCGTATGAAAGAGTGATGATAGAAAATTTGGCTCCCTGGCGCACTTTTGGAGAATTTAATTCAGTACAATGATTAGATTCTTGGTCATTGCAGAGCGACGAAGTTGTGTGCGACAATCGCCAAGCAGTGACAACATACTGTACTCAGATGGAAGGTTTGAGAGACGTTTAGGAAGTGTGATATGTGCCAGTATGTGAAACACCTGTACACGATGTAAGAGGTGAAATGCATGCCATCACATCGGAAGTGTCAAGCGACCACATGTGTGTGGATTATTACAGACCGTTCCCCAAGGGGTAGTTTGGGGTGGCAGTTCATTCTTATTGTCATGGACACATTTACGAAGCACGTCAGGTTTTATGCCACAAACAGCACCACAATGAGAGGCCGAGTAAAAGTTGTGATGGAAGATTATGGCTGCACATGTGTGAGTGTGGTCTCAGACCATATGAAGAACTTCATGACCCAAACGTTGAAGGCGGGATAAGAAAGGAAAGGGATTATGGTGACCTTTCAATTAGAAACCCTAAGGCTAATCCTACGACCTGATGTATGTGCGAACTGGGGGTGTTCTTTAGGATATTGGTTTCTAACAGACACAATGCCTTGGTCCGTACCTACGAGAAATAGGTATTTCAATGAAGCTCTGTATTGCAGTACAGTATACCGAACAATAAACCTAAAGTTGCAGAAACCCGAGAAGTCTGTGGCTGATAGGACTGTCAGACCTCTGATGAGAGGAGAAGCAGATACACACCAGTAACATGCGAATGAGGCCTGGGAGTTCATGATGGAAAAGGGAAAAATAATAGAAAAGTGGGAGGGAAAAAGGATAAAGACTAACGAAGTCGAGGATCAAGTCCTTGTAAGAATTCATAGATCGTTGGATAGTTATTTTGTGTGTGCGTGTAGTGTGGGACTCATGGCGTGAACGTGGAGAGGTAACATGATGGTCACATATGTATAAGCATGGGTTCAATGTAGCGTGAGGCAGCGAGGAGCAACCTACATTTAATAGCATGACACTTCTCATTGTGCCAGTTTAGAACAGAGCTCATGCTAGTGCATTACTATCTCAAAATTTGTTATTTTTGTTGTAAATACTTAATTTTAATTTGATGCGAACTTGTGTTATTGTACTGGCATACGATGTGTCGAGTTGAAGACAGTAGTATGTAAGCAACACTTATCCACGAAAATTTGATGAGGTTTCTGTTGCATTTTACAGAGATGCAGCAGAAGTACCATGCTGTTAGCCGAGAAGACATTTCGGTTTCTGCAAAGCAACGCATGGAAAGTAGTTTTAGGCATGGTAGGATTATTTTACTTGTTGGAAGTTAAGGGTAGGTTAAGATCGCTTAAGTATACATAGCTTTGTGCATTCATGATTTTTTTATTGGTGACATTCCTGTAACTGAAGTTACGGGGATTTATCATATTTTATACAGCGCCGTGATTACTAGAGGCGTCTACCCGACACAGTAGTGGATAGTCGCGCCTGCCGCTCCATATCAGCACGTAGCAGCGGTCAGTGGCTGTTACATCTCTGGTATTATCGTCTGTTTCCCTCAGCCAATTAGTATCAAAACTCTGCACATCGTTTCCTTGGCAACCAACTGTGTCTCTCTAGATTATCTTTTCTGTGGATATACTGGATATACCGACACAATTTCAAAATGGTTCAAATGGCTCTGAGCACTATGGGACTCAACTGCTGTGGTCATAAGTCCCCTAGAACTTAGAACTACTTAAACCTAACTAACCTAAGGACAGCACACAACACCCAGCCATCACGAGGCAGAGAAAATCCCTGACCCCGCCGGGAATCGAACCCGAGAACACAATTTCACGAACTGTCTATAGAGGGCAGTCTTCTTTCTCAGAACCGACTGATATTGGTCCGTTACCACATAGTGTTTCCTGATAAACTGTTTGCTCTAGCAGTTAACTTTAGTTGTCATTTACCTTAAAATTCAATGTTTGTACTTTATTTTATGATAACACTTTGTCTGTACTTTACTTTTCTAACGTCTCACTGGCTGCTAATGACCTCATGTGGGGCCACACTATCGGGCAGTTGACGTTCGTCTTTCAACATATGGTACCTGTTCCGTTCACCACCTCCACCTGCCACCACTGGGTATATTCCTTTTAATCATTTCTTACGTTTATTTGTTTTAACTTGTCATTAGATGTCTCTCTAAGTCCGTAAATGCACTTATATTTTAGAGAATGATCTGGAGATAGTCTGCAAATAGACTTAAGGGGATACGGAATCGGATTTTGGGTTAAAAAATCGAATTTTTTTTTATTGGCGTATTATATTCTGCCATGTTTCCTCTTTAAAATGACGTATCATACATAGCTCTACTACAATTATAACTATTTTATTTTTATATATTTGTGAGATCGGGTATTGCGCTTTAGTTATACACGTCTCTCGTGGCTGACCATGAACTTTTTGGCAGTACCTTTAAAGTGACATGAATTCAAATATCCCGGTTTCCAGCGACTATTTATACACTAGTTGCCCGAAAATGTTTCTCTCTGGTTTCCTCAAGTTACTCTTTGACTTTGTGGCGGGACTGTTTTGTAAACAGTGTGATATAAGAAAGTAGTTGTTGTTGAGTTATTTCGTATTTAGTGCTTCATTTTTCGCAGTGAAAATGCCTAGAGCTAAAGCAAAAGTATTTAAAAAGCGTGTGAACTGGCAAAAGAAAAGAAATAATGATTCATTAGCAAAGCAAAGCAGTTCATCATCATCACTGTTGGAAAATGTGAATCCACTTATTACTGATTTGCCGAACGAACTTACACCAAATGAAAACAGTGCTTCTCATAAAAAAACTAAGAGATTTGGAAGAGAAATATAATTTACTTGATAGAGGGAATGAAGTTTTTGAACTCATTGATACGAATATATTGTGTGAAGCTCTTGAAAACAGTTTGTGCTGCAAAAAATGTCATGGAAACGTTTCTCTGAAAGTAGAATCCCATGTTGGCCTGGCTGCCCAGTTTAATTTAATATGCAGTGTTTGTAAATACAGCTGTAAGTTTCCAAGTTCGGTTTCAGTAACTGTAAATAATGGATACAAGAAAACTGAACTTTATAGTGTAAATATTAGGTTAGTTTATGGATTGCGAGCAATTGGTAAGGGCAAAGCAGCTGGTGATATGCTATGTGGTGTTCTAAATCTTCCAAGTGCACCTTCAAAGTTTGAAGCTTACAATTATGTACTAGGATCTGCAGTTGAAGATGTAGCACAGAAGTCAATGCAGGTTGCTGTGGAAGAAGCAGTGGAAGAAAATGACGGCAGTCGTGACCTCACAGTGGCGTTTGATGGCACGTGGCAGAAAAGGGGCCACACCTCCAACAATGGTGTTGTAACAGCAACTAGTGTTGATACTGGCAAGGTTATTGATGTTGCAATAATGTCTAAATACTGTAGGTGCACAGGCAGGCTGAAAAATGAACACAGTGATGACTGTATTGCTAATTATTATGGTAGTAGTGGTGGCATGGAGGTTGCTGGGGTGAAGAAAATTTTTCATCGCTCTTCACAGTGGTATAATGTTCGCTATGTCAAATATCTGGGAGATGGTGACTCTAAAGCATTCAAAGAAGTTTTGGAAAGCAAACCATATGGGAACAGTGTAAATATAAGCAAACTTGAATGTATAGGACATGTGCAGAAGAGAATGGGTGCCAGGCTGAGAAGGTTAAAATCAGTTATGAAAGGGAAAAAACTAGATGATGGGAAAACCTTGGATGGCAGAGGAAGATTGACTGATTCCATAATAGACCACATTCAGAACTGCTATGGCCTTGCAATCAGGCAAAATACAGGCAATCTTGAAGAAATGAGGAGAGCTGTATGGGCTTTATATTTCCACACCGCATCCACGGATGAGCATCCACAACATGGTTTGTGCCCCAAAGGTGAAAACAGCTGGTGTAAATACAATAGGGGACTAACAACAGGAGAGAAATACATTCACCACCACAGTCTACCATCAGCCATCATGGCAGAAATAAAGCCCATTTTCAGAGATCTGGCTGACAGAAGTCTTCTGATGAAATGTCTTCACGGAAAAACGCAGAACCCCAACGAGTGCTTGAATAGTGTGATATGGCATCGTCTCCCAAAAACAGTGTTTGTCGGAATTAATACACTACATTTTGGTGTGTATGATGCTGTGGCAACCTTCAATCTTGGAAATATAACTAAATGCCAGGTCCTTCAAAAGTTGGGTATGTGTGTTGGTTCCCGTACGGTACGTGCTATGTTCTTTTTAGATCAGCACAGACTAAGGCATGCTGATAATATAATCAAGACATTAGTGAAAAAAGCAAGACAGGTGCAGAGGGGTGCCAAAAGAAGACTTGAAGATGATTATGAAGACTGTGAAGGGGGTATTAGCTACGGATCAGGAATGTTTTAATCTTCTTTCTCCGTTTCCCGTAAGTTTACTTTTTACTTCATCTAGGAACATTATCTCAGGTACTGGTCAACCTAGAAGTCTGAAATTTTTATGACGTAGTGACATAGGTCCCTATTACATACTGAAACAACGATTTTTTAATTACTTGATTTACAAAAGACTTAGGGGTGATAGTCTAGTAAAAAGCGATGGAAAAAATTTACTTAAAAATAAATGTACAGTATCTCTGTAAGAAAATACTTTGACAATAAACTGTTGTTTCAGTATTGTTGTAACATATGAATGCACATTCAGTAAAATTTTTACCTCTCTGTCTCCAGTAGTTTGTGAGAAAATGTTCCCTATAGTAGGCATATATTAACATTGCGGGGATAGGTGATTCCGTATCCCCTTAAACCGATCACCGCTGAAACAAATATTTTTATGCGACCAAGCCTGCTGTAATTTTTAAATTTAAAATGTATCTGTTGACTATATTGTCCAAAAAATGTATTTTAGGTGCACGTATTTCACTGCCAGAGTTACCCAACATCACTATGGTTTGTAGCTTTCGACTCTGTAGCTTCTACAGCGGGGTAATTGTCTCGTACAGATACAGTTGCCCTTTCCCAGCATCCGTGAGACTTTGTGTAACTATCACAAAACGCCATATATACGTAACAAAGACCTGTAATTCCTTTATCAGAGTTTGCTAATTTAGTGTGGTCTACTATGTTACACTAATCAGCTGTTTGTATGTTGAATTCGATTTACTTTTTACAAGTAATTACATACTAAGATGGCAATTTTGGTTTAATGTGTGCACAAAATAGAGAATTAGAAATTACTTACGCCCAAATTAAACATTTTAATTAATGCACCAGCTACAAATACCTCTGTTAACAACATTTAAATCTTCCTGCACCCCATTCCAGCATGTTTCACTCAGCCGACCCTAACTACCAAAACAAATCGACCCGAGATAGCTATTTTCTTCCCATTCCTTCAGGCATAAGAAATGGCAGAAATACTTAAAAGATTATTTGTTTTCGGACAAGGTTTACACAAAAAATGATGCAGGAAGACAGTTAATTCTTTTCTCGATTCAGAGACAGCAGCATCTCGCTGAATGCCTGAGGAACCAGTCTCGCTGCAACATCTGGCGGGAAGCTTTAATACTTCCCGTCTTCAGAACTGTGACAACCGGTTCATTATTTCCACCGCAATAAAGCGGAACTAAACGACTTGGAAGAATGCCAGAGCAGTTTTCAAGCGTGACTACGGCGCAGCGACAGTAATTTCTGATAGACGCTCTCACCATCGGAACCGAAATTATTATTACGTCGCAGATCTCGAGGAACAGCTCACAAGCGTGTACACCCTGTTTGCAAAATTTATACAATACATTGTCAAATCTGATTACATAGTTCCCTAAATAATCTTTCTTCATTATCATAAATACTCTTGGTTTCGGCTTCTTTAAATATAGGCCTGTGAAATTTACAGTTTACGTACTACAGATTGCAACAAACACTATTGTACTGTGTATATAATAGTTGGTGAAATCGCTGCTCCACATTATAGGTATCTTTTGGCTTGGTGCGATACACTAACTCATCTGCCGAACCGCAGAAGATGAAGATTGGGGGTGAGGTTTCTATCTTTGCTATTCAAGATGAGATCGACCTTACAACCGGCATTCTGGAAAATGTGCGTCGAATGACTCGCAGGTAGGGAGTGAGGAAACAGACTGGGCCCTACCTTGCGTAAAGAACACATCGCATGGATTGTCCCACTGGTTATCAATTATAGATATGTCATTCAGAGTTTTTGGCGACTAGAGTACAGTAAGATTACGAAAAATGAATCGAACGTCATGTAGGTCATATTTCCGCTGCCATCTGGATAAATATGTGTAATACACTGGAAGGTCGGGTACTATTGGACACGCAAGCTTTCCTGAAATTACAATATTTTCTACAGGCTGTATTGGAATGTTTTTCACACTAAACAATACAATGGTACTTTATTTACCAGATTTAAAGATCTCGCCGTCATACGAAAATATGTTACGTAGTTTTCCATCTTTTGCTTTTTCATCGCTTGTATTTTTGGAGGGCTGCATCGAACTTGAATTTGTAATTTGCGAAAAAGTTATTTTTGTTGCAAAAAGGTTTGAATTTGATTTTAAATGGTTATAAACTGGAACTTGTCCTTCAGTTTATCTAGTCTGTGAAAGAAGCTGTCAGCTTGTTCCTTGCTTAAACCTTCTGCCCGCTGCAAGCTGTTGCATTAAGCTGATCCCAGACGGAACTCTTCATGTTTTTCATAAAATCGTAGTAAAAATTTCTACTTGCTTTCATTTTTGTCTTACTGATCTTATCATTCATTTTTACTTGCTCTGCGTAATTGTGCACTAGGCTGTAGAATCCATCTTTACTTAAAAGCATAAGTAGGCTATCTAAATTGTTAATATGATCATACAATACTGTTCACTGTTCATCACTGAATGTTATCGAAAAACTTAGTATTTCCTAAGACAGATTTCATGGCTACCTCTTTCTTTTCCCGTAAAACTTTAAGTCTATCACTCAACGAGCTGAAAATTTCTCACTCGCTTCCATTACTGTAATTTCAAGAACTGTAACTTTTTCTGTGGCTTCCCCGATGTTATTTTCATACAATTTATGTCTTACTTCCTCATAATTGTCTGTTAAAAAATTCGAAACTGCTTTGATCGACACAACCCGAATCTATCGCTGTGGCAGTTGAACATTCCTATTGTTATTACTTGGGACACTGCAGCTTCGTGACAGGCACTATCACTAGCGCTACAGTTTAGAAAAGTATTACCCGATACAAGCCGCTGTCCGATACTACCCGACCTTCTTCTAATACATTCTTGTTGGACCGAAAATTGAAAATTGAATCGTTGGTACGTATTTAGGGTAGCGCTCGTACTGTCTTGATCCCGTTTCTAAAGGCACAGGGACACATGCACGTTTCTTTAAAGCAACGCTGGAGACAAAGAATCGTCACCTCAACTCAGCGTGAGGAGTAACTAGTCTGCCTGCACATCATATACAACACTTGTAGCATCTTTCTGTTATTTATTGGTGTGTGTGTGTGTGTGTGTGTGTGTGTGTGTGTGTGACTGTGACTGTGTTTATTTATCCCTTCACGACGGTAACCACGTATACATACGCCAAACTGTAACTATGGAAAGAACACAAGGATCCTGCTAGAAATAAATACATTAATTTTTATACGTCTTCCGTTGGAATACATCAGGATAGTGAGAATTTCAGAATCCAAGGAAGAGTGATAAGACATTTGGTACCACCTATGTTATTCACTGAAGCCAGTGTTTTCAGACCCTCGGACAGGCAAAAAGTAAATAGAATACGTTTTACTAATACATCAGAATCATTATGCCAATGACGAAACTCTGACTAGCTCTAGAACAGATGAATACCAACGAAGAATAGAACAAATGAACAGAGCTAGTTTGAAAGTAAGCTTGTATATTTTTTGAGTGCTTGGGATCCATACACGAAATGAACTTTACCCCACTTAACGATCAGGAGAAATGCTTACAGGAGACGCAGAAAAAAATTTTAGTTTCAACGATTTATAATAAGGTCTTTGTTGATTGGATTACGTTGTAATGAGAAGTTGAAAACTTGTTTCGGTCCAGTTTTAATTTGGCCAATCTGTATTGGCCTAGGGTACAGTTAGAAGTACCCTCTTCCACATATTTCGTGGAGTATAGATGTAGATGTAGGCGTAGACAGAAGGCCATAATTCATGGATGTCAAGTGGCCGATGAGCGTGACGGTATTCATCACTAGAAGGTTGTTTGACATCCAGGGAAGTCATGCTACCAATTTTCCACTACTTGCACATCATATGCTGGTGGTAAATTTTCTTCCCATCACTAACATTCGAGTGAACTAGGTCCTCTCTGGCAGACAGCGCACATTCGTGTGTTAGTGGCCTCAGATATGGATATGGGAACACAGCGGTTTTGATCCTCGTTAATGAGAAAAGCGGGAAGGAAGAGTGTAAAACGATGTGTCTTCGGTTTGTTCATCACGCAGTATTTATTCTGTGTTTATCTGAAGTTTAAATATTTGTGTAGCAAGCGATTCCTAAAAATTCAATGCCCAATGAGCTGTACTAAAACACCTTTCGTTACTGAGATCATCAGATCCAGCGCACTCACACTTTCTTAGATAAATTACGCATTTCATGAAATCTCTGTGTCTAGGTTCCGTATCTTCTGTTGGAATATCTAAAGCTTCTCAAAACAAGGTCTCTTTCAACTGCAGTTTAATGACTATCAGTTTCACAGTAATAATTACAAGTTGCGTGAAGGTCAAATACCCCGTCTCTAACAGAAGCTCTGAAGACTTCAGTAATGAAGTAAAAATTTACAGTAGGTGTCATGGTTGACCGTGAAACAGCAGTAAAGCGAATTTCACTACAAGACTATTAAAATGAAGAACATGAAAATCCCGAGATATATTGTACAGCGTGAATATGCACTTGGCTTTAAAAGGCGAGACAACTAACTCGTCAGTATCTCGCCGCTTTCAGTTATCTTGAAATTCACTACAGCTGGGTTCAGAACTGTCAGATGCACATTATCCAGGATGCAGACGTTTCATATCCATTGACAAGCCATGCCAATAATATAATCTGTCTGCGATGACGGATACGCGTTGGTAAAAGCTCCACGTGAAATAAATTCCGTTATCGTCAGGAATGCAGTGTGGAGGGCCAGTGAACATAAACTGGGTCCGCCAGGTCGGAAAAGGAATTTACAGCTTAGCTCGGCGCCCCATCGACCGGTAAGAATAGAAGATTAATTTCCCCCCTTTTTTTTCAACACTGCTGGAATCTGAGCCCCGCTATCTAGATGAAAGGAAGGCTTTTTTATTGACTGAACGCCACAGCAGTTATTTTACGCGGGTCGTAAACCGAACTAAAAAGTAGGTCATACTTTGCATTCGGTAGCCTCCCGTTGCGAATTAGGACGCAGGTATAAGCATCGAGAAGCTGTGGAGCAAAATGCACATTAATTTTAGCGTTGTTAAACTGCATAGCGTACTTACGCATCTGATCAGTTACAGACTAATTGCATTTCGACTCATTTCTTATCCTCATTTATCTTTTGCCCGTTTTGCACTAAAAATAACTGCTCAACTGAGCAGATTTCGACGGTATGCGCTGTGTATCTTGTTTGGAAACAAACTTGTTACACTATATGATCAAAAGTATCCGGACATCCAGAAGAACATACGTTATTCATAATAGGTGCATTGTGCTGCCACTTACTGCCATGTACTCCATATTAGCAACCTCAGTAGTCATTACACATCGTGAGGGAGCAGAATGTGGAGCTCCGCGGAACTCACGGACTTTGAACGCGGTGAGGTGATTGGGTGTTACTTGCATCATAGGTCTGTACGCGAGATTTTCACATTCCTAAACATTCCTAGGTCCACTGTTTCCGATGTGATAGTGAAGTAGAAACGTGAGGGACACGTACAGCACAGAAGCGCACAGGTCGACCTCGTCTGTTGACTGACAGAGAACGCCGACCGTTGAAGAGGGTTGTAATGTTTAATCTATCCAGACCATCATACAGGAATACCAGATTGCATCAGGATCCACTGCAAGTACTATGACAGTTAGGCGGGAAGTAAGAAAACTTGGATTTCATGATCGAGCGGCTGCTCATAAGCCACACATCACGCCGGTAAATGCAGACGACGCCTCGCTTGGTGTAAGGAGCGTAAACATTGGACAATTGAACAGTGGAAAAATGTTGTGTGGGGTGACGAATCACGGTACACAATGTGGCGATCTGATGGCAGGATGTGGGTAAGGCGAATGACCGGTGAACGTCATCTGCCAGAGTGTGTAGTGCCAACAGTAAAATTCGGAAGCGGTGGTTTTATGGTGTGGTCGTGTTTTTCATGGAGAGGGCTAACACCCCTTGTCGTTTTGCGTGGCACTAGTAAAGTTCAGGCCTAAATTCATGTTTTATGCACTTCTTGCTTCCCACTGCTGAAGAACAATTTGGGGATGGCGATTGGATCTTTCAACACGATCGAGCACCTGTTCATAATGCACGGCCTGTGACGGTGTGGTTACACGACAACAACATTCCTGTAATGGACTGGCCTGCACAGAGTCCTGAGTTGAATTCTATAGAACTCCTCTGGAATGTTTTGCAACGCCGACTTGGTGCCAGGCCTCACCGACCGACATCGATACCTCTTCTCAGTGAAGCACTCGGTGAGGAATGGGCTGCCATTCCCCAAGAAACCTTCCAGCACCTGACTTAACGTATGGCTGCGAGAGTGGAAGCTGTCATCAAGCCAAAGGATGAGTCAACACCATATTGAATTCCAGAATTACCTATTGAAGGCGCCACGAATTTGTGAGTAATTTTCAGCTGGGTGTCCGGATACTTTTGATCATATAGTGTATGTTCAGACTCGGTGCTTGCTGTTGACAACACTAAAGCCCAGGTTATACTTCGGCTTCAAGCCTGCGCTCGGTTCTGCTCAGTTCTGTCTCAGGTTCGGTCTTCCAGCAGTTTTAGCTGTACTGGTATGTTAACAGTGTTACATATCAGTATGGATAGTTTAATTAATGGAGATTTGGTACCTTTGCACCTCATGTAAGGGTTGTTTGAATGTTATGGAAGAGTGCCACAACGAAACTATGCCGAACTGTTTTTGCAACGACGGCAACGACAACATAGTACGTCTGCAACTGTCTAAGGCTTATTGCATTTATCTGCGTTTCATGTCGTACGATTTGGTGATTTCGTATTAAAGGCTTTTTCGCCGGCCGCGGTGGTCTAGCAGTTCTGGCTCTGCAGTCCGGAACCGCGGGACTGCTACGGTCGCAGGTTCGAATCCTGCCTCGGGCATGGGTGTGTGTGATGTCTTTAGGTTAGTTAGGTTTAAGTAGTTCTAAGTTCTAGGGGACTTATGACCTAAGATGTTGAGTCCCATAGTGCTCAGAGCCATTTGAACCATTAAAGGCTTTTTCACTGTAAAAGATTACAGCTGCAATTCTCTGTGAAACACAGAGCAGCCAGAAGGCGTTAGTGCTGTTCGTGGTTAGCGTTGTTACAAGGACTAGTATGGAATATAAGGGGCATAAACAGCATCAGATTTTGAGTGATCACTGCGAAAGATACAGTGACGCGTGAGAGAGCGTTATCAGCACCTGATAAAGCTTGTATAGGGCCTCATTCTGGGTCTCCATTTGATCGCCGGGTCGAATCGTTCAGTATACAGATTTGTAGGATATTCGGATGCGACAGTGGTCCGATGTTGGACTGAACAGAAACGTGAAGGCCACATACGGTGTGGTCTTCAAGATTTTGCGAATAACTGGGGCAAAGGAATGGTAAGGAAACGGGACGCGATAGAGATGGGAAAGAAATATGACTTCCAGCCGCACAGGATATTGCGGCAACGAAAACTGAGAGTGTTGACAACTTGTGCCGGGCCAGCACTCGAAACCGGATACTTCGCTTCTCTAAAACGGTTGTCTTAACGACCCAATCTAAAGAAAGCAATGATCTGCATCACTCTCCAAGCAACACATGCTGATGCATCATAAATCTTGTTTCCAGGTGGATAAACAAGCAGTCCCGTAATTCGAGTAGTATCCCTATTTTCGGTGCCGACTATTTACAGGAACATTACGTGAGTCGTTGTAGCCGTCTCCCATCGTTAGCAGGATTCAAATCACTTCATGTGCCAACAGGAAGCGGCCAGTTGTCTTCTCAATGTGCAATATGTCCGCATGCATAAGCCGAGTACATTATCGCCTTTACACGTTCGGTCACACGAATCGTCTCATTCTTGAGAAACCCCAGTTGTCGGGCGGATTGTGAAATAGACTTCCTAAATAGTTGACAAAGTAGGTTCTGTATTTAGTATGACAACGTATGAGTTCATGTTGTTCCTGTAGGTATATCCAATATACAGTCACAGAAAATGCACCACGCGTAAACATGTACTGCGTCGCACGTCCAGCTATTCAATCGACCACATAGGTTCCATGTTTGGGAAAGAACGTCGTGTACGTGCATCCGATGTGATCTCTGCATCGGTGGTGCGTCGAAGGAAGGCCAATATTTGACGCTTCATCATCCAGACATCCCTCGCCAGGCCGCACACTAAACCATGTCTTCCGTGTCCTACAGTCCACAGGTTATGTAAAGGGGAGAATCAACCATATCAACGAAGACGTACAACCGGTCCGTGCGAGAGTTTTATCGTTGACGACGATATTCCGCGTCGATTGTGCAGCTATTGACAGTAGTGGAATATGCACTCCACCACAGTTATGATGCCAACCTCTCGTTGGATGTTTGAATTCCATCACGTTGCGGTCGTGCTGTCGTACTGACTCATCAAGCAGCGACAGATCTTTTGATTCGTGGGTGTTCTCATGGAAGATACTTCCGGACGAACATAAACTAAAGATGAGGCTACATTTGCAAGAGAATCTAAGATGTTGTCCTCCGTTATCGGTCGTTCGATCTACGTCGGAAGAAGTTCTTCTGTCAGAGATAATGGTTTCGCTGTTGCCAATTCCGAACCGCCGTTCGCAGATAAAGTGCCAAAGCTTTAATGCGCACGTTGTTAGAGTTCAGGCCGCCGTTCCGGAACGGTAGGGTTAACGCCTCATTCGTAATCTTAAATAACATCACAGTACTAACGACATACCCAAAGGTAACCATAAGGATATACGTGCTATCATTTGGTACCGGTAGGATCTGCGCTAAATCTGAGAGTCGTGACGCAAGTAGAACTTTGTTGTACGCTACATGTTATACTATGTCGAGGGCTCTCTGCGACTTAATGCGTATGGAAAATCAAGCATTCTGAAGCAGAAGCCGGTAACTCGCTGCTACTGACCACCGCAAAGAACGAGTAAATCTGATCCCTAAACGGTCATGCCACGTCTTCTAGACCTTCTCCAGTGTGTAGTATACTAGAATTCGTCATGTTGACGACACTATCTGCCACCATTCCGTAAGTGTTGAGATGTTGGACAGCCTGAGAAACGTCATTTTTTCAGGGACTCAGAAGTATCTGGTTGTCCGCATGGCCATGACAGATTCTAGAGAGAGAGAGAGTGTCACACAACATGCATCAGCGGCTCGAGTGCTGTCGCAAAAAGCACCACTGAAAGCGGGCACCCTTTCGGATCGAGCTGTTAATGTGAAATGTGTCCGCTCCTGACTATTTACCATCACCTTTGATGTAGCCTCACTGATCAGTCCGTAACTATGGAGATAAAGACCGATGGAACCGCCATTTGGCTCACAGCTGACGATAAAGAATCATGGTTTACTCTGTCGATGGCACGATCCAAGTCTACCAACATTAGAGCTGCTCGCATTCCACTTGTTTCCCCAAGGACCCAACGTCACGGTATTCACTTATAACCGAGTGGATGTTGCTTCTGACCCTAGGAAAGCCTAATCAGGGTTGATAGTCACCGAGATCGCCAATTTAAGACGTTAGCAGTCGTGGAAAGATTTTGTAGTCGTTGTTTAGCATAGTAAGCGGCCGATATTGATTTACACTGCGACTCTCCTCCGACTTTCAAATGCGAGGATTAAAATCCATCACGAAATCCGGCAGCACGCGCTTTGCAGCACGCATCAGCTCATTGTTGCATCAGCATCCATTGTGGCATCATCGTTTCGGTGCATTCCCGATAAAATTCAAACATTATCCCATTTGGTCCCGGGGATTCACGTGCTCATCATTTCTGCAGTTCACCTTCTATGAGTGGCTCCATTAGTGCAGCCTTATCCATCTGTGTCAGTCTCGTGGGCAACTGTTGCAATATGTCCTCCCCCACTCGGTGGTCTGTCGGTGTACTGGAAAAGAGGTGGCAGAAGTGCTCCAAAACTCCAGCCTCAATGTCCTTTTGTGTCATCAGCTGACGACCCTCTGAGCTTTGGAAGGCTGTGACCACTGATAGGCGGTAACATTTGTGTTCTTCTGACACATGATGTATCGAGGTGCGTCCACCAGCGATGTTGTCTAGATATCTTGCCCGGGTCGGGATGCCTCACAGTAGACGTCGCGTGATCGATAGAATGTGTGTCTTGACGCGATGACTTCTGCGTGATGCTCTGGAGACGGATCCCGGAAGGACAACTCACGAAACATCGTCTAATGACAGTGAAAATGTTCCGTTATCCATCTCTTCTTATCCTGACAGAATTGTACAGGAGTTCTCCGTGTTATTGGTTCAGCACATGTACTAATCACCAGTGAAGCACCAAGGCGTAAGCTGGAATCCAGGGTTGACACGTCGTCCAAACCTCCTCGACTCGCTGCTCGCTGACGACATTCGGAGTCTTCCAACAGCGATGAATTGAGCTTTCATGTGCCTCGGCTTCTCCACACATTTTTTGAAGGACGGATGTGGTACACAGATAAGCTACATGGTCAGTAAAGGCAGTGGGCTATCGTTCAGCATTGACCATCTTATCCTGTAGGCCAACAGAAACATATAGCCGACAGAGTCGGATCGCCGAGTGACTTGTCAAAAATGTATATCGCTCTCCATGTGTTACATAATTCCATTTCCCGACATATCGCTTCCAGTTCACGACAGGTATTGTAATGTGGAGTTTGATCCTTTAGGGCTAATACACCGTTGAAGTTTCCAGCCATCAGCATATGATCGAATTCTTCGGTAAACAAAGGCCCACTCTCACAGGCGACCTAACAGTATTAACTTTAACTGTCCCTATTTTGTATGCCTGGGTCAGAGTATGCGCCATCCTCGTACGATGGTGAACTGGCGGAAATCTACGAAGTCGGAGGTCCCATTACACGTCCTCAGAACGTTGTCCTTCCGATGTCTCCCGCGGCATTAGTTGTCCTGAGTTGTGGAAGAGGGACGCGAGTCTCCATCAAGTGGAAAAGTCACATCAGTGATATCTTCGCCCTGCTGAGATTAGTCGGTGTCAACGAGGGTCTCTTCTACACTTGGAGATGAACTAGTATGTAGTGTTCGTGAACTATCTGCAGTATCACTCTCTCCTGCTGAAGGGTCGATGGACGACATAGGGGGTGGATTATCGGAGCGACACGACTTCCTTTCACTCCAGTGGCTGTTAATCCATGTCAGATAGGTACTTATTGCTAAAGTCATCAGGCGTCTTAGGATGATGTGGGAGCGATTGTCCATAGTCGAGGCGGCGCTTCTAGCCACTCTTCAGGGAGCGTTGTTCACGCACGCTGATGTCGACGTCTGGTACTGTCGTATCCTGTAGTTCCTGTTGGACCACCGTTGCCACAGCAATCGTTGACCCCTCCACTTCAATTTCCATGCCTTAAATTGTGTGGTCGTCCTCGTGATCCATCACCTGCAACATCTGAGGCTGGAGTGGAGTAGGAGCCATCTCATCGTCCCTATGACCTTCTGGCCACTCCGTCACTTGCGGTGTTGTTTCGAGTATACGCTCCAACCATGGCATCACCTCCCGGCGAAGGGCGCCACGTATGTCAGCGGTAGTGAGGTGGGGTGGCATGAGTCGGTATGTTCAAATGGCTCTGAGCACTATGGGACTTAACATCTATGGTCATCAGTCCCCTAGAACTTAGAACTACTTAAACCTAACTAACCTAAGGACAGCACACAACACCCAGTCATCACGAGGCAGAGAAAATCCCTGACCCCGCTGGGAATCGAACCCGGGAACCCGAGCGTGGGAAGCGCGAACGCTACCGCACGACCACGAGCTGCGGACTGAGTCGGTAAGTCTCCGTTAGGTAGTTGCACGAGTCTCCTCTTCATACACTCAGATCGAAGATGTCGCTCCTTATATGAAGATGTAAGTGACGTAACGACAATGCAGGCGGGAAGACAGTGTCAGAGAACCAGTGTAAAGATGACTTTTTATACCAAGCTAGGACAGTTGTAAAAAACATTTTCCTTGAAAGATATAAAATGAAGCAGGGGCTTCACCACGGACAAGTATTTGCCAGAGCAGGAAGTGTTGGGATGGAGAAGGCAGTTCATGAATCGTTTGACCTCAGTAACACAATTCGTCGTTCACATTAGGGAATTAGAAGTATGAGTCCACAATGCATAGCAGATGTAGAAACTGCGTTGATGGATGATTGTCGAATGGTACGATACTAAACTGTAGTAATTCTTTATTCATTACACCATATACATCATGATCTGCTGTACTGCTATAACGTGCCCGTAACGCCAACAGACTTTTAATCTCGCAGACTCACGTATATTACTAGGAACCAGAACGTGGTGGTTTCCTTGAAATGTCCATTGCTGGGGACGGAATCTCAGTCCTTTAATAACAAAAAGAAACAATGAGAGCGGTTACGGAGCTGTGGCTATGATTCAAATCAGAACCATTAGAAGGGAAATATGTTAGCTTTTTGACAAAATAGTAGTATTTTTGCAGCATTAGACTCCTAGAAGGAAATACAATATTCCGATCTGAAATTTATGTGTGGTAAGCAATGAAATCAAAGTGAATCGGATTTTCCCTCTGAGGATGTCATTTCAGTGCATGGTAATGCCGCCGCCATGCATTATCCTCGATGAAGGGGTTTCCAGGTTGATTGGTATTCGATTTATTCAGCAGAACATGTCTTAATACCTTTCATTTGTTTCATCTGTTTGTAATAGTGATTGCAAGAAAGTTGATTGTTATGATGAAGATTTAAGCTAGGTGGTGCATGGCAGTTGAACAGAAAATCAAAGCCGGCCGCGGCGGCCGAGCGGTTGTAGGCGTTTCAGTCCGGAAGCGCGCCACTGCTACGGTCGCAGGTTCGAATCCTGCCTCGGGCATGGATGCGTGATGTCCTTAGGTTAGTTAGGTTTAAGTAGTTTTAAGTTCTAGGGGACTGATGACCTCAGATGTTAAGTCCCATAGTGCTCAGAACCATTTTTTTGAGAAAATCAAAGCATTTTTCTTTTCCGTCCTTGAGCAGTTTTATTGGAATAGGACATGTAGTATGCGTGGGAGGAACAAAAATGATAAAGCTTTGTCTCGCTTTCGGTCGATGCAAGTAATTTAAGTTTCTATTTGTGTCAAACTCCGAAGTATTAATCTAAAAGTTCTTTAGTTAGGGTCTCTGGAAAAAGCAATCGTCAAGATTATGTTCTGCGACATGTGTCAAAGTCAGCTGTTTTTTCCAGAACACAGCTCGCGTACCATTAATTACATATTGAGCCCTGCTATTAGACGAAACTCAGTGGCATGAAATACGGCAAACATTCGTTTGCTGTGCACGTCGAGCTGAAATGCAAATAATTGTACTGCAGTACGGTTAGAATTTTTGTTGCTCCGTGGTTGCTGTGGCTTGCAGATTCTGCGAACACGCGAGGCGCTCTCCCAACACAGAACAGAGAGCTCTGTGCTGTGTACGGCTTCAGAGCTACCTCACATTTAATCGCGTGGACTACGAACCCTCAACGTATGCTCCAGTACGTATTCCTAACCAGTAACGAATGAAACGAAAGGGAATGCAGCAAATGAAAAGGACTGAATGCCGGCATAGCTCATGAAATTACACACCTCTTCCTGCACCGACGGAAATGGATTAGCTGCAGATACGTAAGCATTACAGTGTCAGTAGTTCCCTGCAAGACTCTGCATTACAGAGGATACAAGAAATAAAAGAAGTATGAGAGCTCAGTATCCATTGGGATGCGACTGATAGTAGTTTTCACTGATACAGATGGAATAATGTAACGTACACATTCAGACGGAAATGCGATCTATTGTTTCTGTATTAGTCGTTTTCTTTAATCAGAATACTGGTCTAATGCAGATTTTTACGTTCGTCTATCCAGTGCGACTTTTCATATCTACATTACCACTGCCGGCCGAAGTGGCCGAGCGGTTAAAGGCGCTACAGTCTGGAAACGCACGACCGCGACGGTCGCAGGTTAGAATCCTGCCTTAGGCATGGATGTGTGTGATGTCCTTAGGTTAGTTCGGTTTAAGTAGTTCTAAGTTCTAGGGGACTTATGACCACAGCAGTTGAGTCCCATAGTGCTCAGAGCCATTTGAACCATTTTTTTGCATTACCACTACTGCAGCTCACATATACGTATTCAAACTTGCTCGCTGCATACACACACACACACACACACACACACACACACACACACACACACACACACACACACACACTTACCTCCCTATTCCTTGATGTCACGCATTTTGTCCTACTAATACGTCCTGTTCTGTTTGCATCGTAAACCTGATTTCTCCCCGATTCCATTCAATACATCTTCGTTGTACATTCGATTTACCCAACAAATTTTCAGCATTCTGCTGCAACGCATTCAGTTCTTCTATTCTGTTTTTGTCTGAACTGTTTATAGTCCACATTTCACTTTTCTATAAAGCTACACTCCAGATAAATAGTTTCAAAAAGGACATGGAAACGCTAAGATTCATTACTCGTCGACAATAAAAGCGGCAGTCGAATGGAACTAGACAGATGGAAAAAAGTAAGTCAGTAAACTGTTTATTATTTGAAAAGATATCGCTGTAACTGATGAAAGATTTATCCCAATGTAAGACAAGACTGTCAGTACCTTCATGGAACCCTGATCGAACCCAGGCGTGCTCCCATTCGTCTAGAGCAAATCGATTGCCACGAGTCTTTCTTCACGGCTCCAATAGTATGGAAATCGCATGGGGAGAGATCGGGACTGTATCGACGATATTTAAATGCTTCCCAGCGACGGTGCAGTCGAAAAAATTTCGGGTCCAGGTTTTGGCAGGGTTGTTTCGAGTGCGCTGCAGAAGTTTCCCTGAGAAGCCCTGACACAACTTCCATACAGAAAAGAAGGGAGAAGACAGTGTTACAGAAAGTGCAAATATCGTAAGTTATTGAAGCGTAAACTTCCCTTGAGAAGTACTTCCTGTTATCAAGATTTCCTAGATGAGTCAAAATACCTTATGGTTAGTAATAAGGTGGTTAACAGAGAGACTGGTGTTCCTACGTCAAACGTTGGCCATGTCCTGCTTTTCTTGAAAGCAATTACATGTCTCTTCCGTTCGTCGTCTGTCTGTTCCTCGCATCTAAGCGCGCCGAGTGAAGTAATCGGTTCAAATCTATCCAGTTCGCGCAGATGGTCGCCTAGCAAGCCTAAATTACTGTTAAATGCAATTACGTGACGGAACTAGAAGAGTAGAACAAGACCTCCACTCGGAGAATTCTAGGAGTAGTAGAAGGAAAGACACGTTTCTTCCAAGCCGTCGTCTCTTCATTTAACGGTAGAGAGATTACATGATTTTATTACGATGTTATTAAACCCCAGTTGAATTACTGTGATGACGGGCTGCCTCATTACCAGCTTTTTAAACGTACTGTCAACATCTTGAAAATTTTTCACAGTGCTGAGTTACTGAAACGGTTCTGTGTTTTCCATGTATTTTTCAGCGATATGGTTCGTGCGCTTCATGAGAGGATGCAGCTTTGTAAAATTGAGTTGGTTTCCTAATATTCGGCTGAAATCGCGGAAAGCGGCAAAAATCAGTTGGAACTGTACAGAAACTGTAGATGACACTATAGATCCGTGTGATATGAAAGATTACCTTGCAGTGTTGTCGTAGGTGTACTACTACAATTTTGTATGCACTGTACTGTGGCCAAGGGCAGAGGTCGGATAATTGTCTGGTGAGATTATTGAAAAGTCAGACGTCACCTGATTATGATTTTACATTCCTCATTCTGTGAACCGAGCAATAATCAGTACTCGTTGTCCAGAAAACTGAATTAAAGTAAGGTTTGTGAAAATTTCTGCACCATGTGACTGAAATTTTTATATCGCTGATTAGGATGGTTGCTTTGCTCCATTCAGGTTTTTTTCAAAATATGATGTGCCTGTTTAACACAATAGAGAAAGGAGCCTTCGTCCACAGGAGACACGCCACAGGTTACCCGAAGGTAGTAACACAACTCATATGTGTTCTATTATTCCACATAAAACCACCTGATGATGGAGATTTAAACATTCGAAATCCGTTGTGAAAGTAAATAAGTTATGCCTTGTAACAACGAACTTTTGCTTCATTCGATATTTATAAGTCATGTGAAAGCCTAACAAAAAATGTTCGGATTGTTGCTGTACATTGTGTTAATACAGAACTTGAACTGAAGATTGTTGACTTTATGACTGGTCCGCATTTTCCTTGAGTTTCCATTTCATTACTGTCAGTTCCAGTGGAGGAGTTACGTTACTCAACGGACCTGCACTGTCTGCTATTACAGGAGGGTCAATGTCAAATTTATGTCACTCTTTTAGTAACGTCATTTTTACGTCATTTATAAACTGTGAAACGACTATGAACAGATTTTGAGAAGATAAAGCGGGATACAGAATGAAAAATGTAGGGTAATATATAAAATAAGAAATCAAAAATGGCTCAAATGGCTCTGAGCACTATGGGACTCAACATCTTAGGTCATAAGTCCCCTAGAACTTAGAACTACTTAAACCTAACCAACCTAAGGACATCACACACACCCATGCCCGAGGCAGGATTCGAACCTGCGACCGTAGCAGTCCCGCGGTTCCGGACTGCAGCGCCAGAACCGCACGGCCACCGCGGCCGGCAAAATAAGAACTACTGCTGCTCATATATTCGTAGCGAAAAAGTTACCAGAAAGGCGATTAAGCTGGTTAATGTCCCTCTGGTAACCAGACAACAATTTTCTTGATTTATTTGTTATTTTGCTTCTGAACAAAAAGTTATTTCAGCTGTTCCAGATACACAGGAAACCTTATATGTATCATAAACAGAAACAGTCCACGCATCCAAAACACAGCTGAACTGCAGAGCCGAGTACTAATAGTTACTACGAGGTGACGCATGGTTAGCTGAAGCTCCTGTTAGTGATATACATTATTTGTGGTGCATACCTCTTGACACAATCGGATTTGGGATTATGCTGCCCAGTGCAAATGGTTGTTTATCGACGTAAATCGGACGAAGCTGTCTGGGAGTTATAACAGGGACGAGCTCCTAGTTAGACACTGCATTTTCATCCGCGGTACACGTGCAGCTTTAGAAAAATCGCCAGCGCCAAGGGGATTACCACTCCCCACTCCCATCCCAGCATTTCCATTCCCGCTATCTTTCTTCCATTCTCCCACTAAAGATCAAAAAAGTGTTTCATAACATTAATATAAACTGCAGTACCTCATGTTTCCGAATAAGCAGAAGTCAAATTCTGATTATCTGTGACATAATAGAGCAACGTAATCGATTACGCTCATTCTGAGGTTGTATAACAAAGAAATAAAAATCTCCCGTGTCATTTTTCTTTATTATGATACTCACATTTCTGTAGGTAAAAGTAGTCCTATTTTGAATTTTTTTTTCTGTAAGCTGTTTTGAAGCTTCTAAAAGTTGTTTGTAAAGCATTTTTAGATATGTATTCCGTCAGGGGTACATTTTTTTCCTTTTTTATATTTTTTTCCTCTACCAGTTTCGAGCATGGGGCACGCTCAACCGGTGCCTGTATAAACTCAAGTGGTCAAGTGTGCGACAACATCTGTGACATAGAAGACCATCGCTCCACTGAAGAACTTAGCACTGGACAGGAACAACATTATCTCGGGACACCAGTGACACCACTACTACATGGCCTCCCGAAAATCGAATAGCAGAAATGATGACGTTCTTGATGCATTATCAACGTCGTAGCAAGGTGCTCATCGACCACATTGTTACAAAGAACAAAATTTGTGTTTCGTGCAGTATACCGTACAGAAAAGTATAAAAAATATTCAAGTATATCACGCAGCTAGACGTCGTCATCTGATGAAGTCGAAGCACAACGGAAAGGAAGCTACTAATATAAGTTTTAAGGTTTCGTCGGCAACGACGGCATGCTGAACTAGTTCGGAGTAGACAAGGATGGGACAAGATGCGAGTCAACCAATTTTTACAAGAATGATCCAAGAATTCTCTTTAAGGGGAAGCATAGCCGGACAAAGAGCTCGTAAGGTTTGGTTCATGACAGACGTGAGAGCCTGGAGATGCAGAATTAAGTGACTTGTGGTCGTAATTTGTTAAAGGGGAGAAGAGAATCACTTATGGAACAGCTACAATAAAAAACAGCAACTTCTGACTCTTCAGAGCCCACTGTTAAATTCAAAGCACAAACAAATTCTGTGCTCAGAACACCTTTTCATTTTATTTTTAAATAATATATGGCAAGGTCGAACAGGTGGAACTTGTATGCAGCTTAATTTTTATAACATTTTTCTTTACACTCTACAGGTGAATATTCGAAGGAGACGCAAAGATAATGTTGGTTTCTCAAATGATCGAATCGATGAAGTCTAAAATTTAGTCATCATCGTGCTGTGAATATCCCAATATATTATCTTTACTGGGGTTTCTCAGAGAATTTCATGATAAATACCCTTCACGTTATGGATCAATCCATAAATGTGTTACTTAGAAAGAGTTGACATGACGCTCTAGCAACGAAGTTGCCAAATATTCGAGACTAAATTACTTTCACGCCACAAATTTATGCCATTGAGGTGATTAGGACCGAAGCAAGAACTCAACTTGCATTGGATGCAGGAGAAATTCGGCCATTGCACAATTGAAACAGTGACGCCAATAATCAGTTGAGAGAAACCACGAGTAACTGGCATCAGAATTCTCATGAATAAGAAATCAGTGTCGCAATACCTATGCAAACTTAAACAATCTTCCCGCTATCTTGTTCTCCTAACTAATTTGCCCCTAAGTACGATTCTATTATTACGGCAGATGTCAAGGGCTTTCATTCACAGTTTTCAACGCTGATATTCAGAGTACAGCTTCCTCAGAGGAATTTGCTTCGTAGTACTTGATATTTGAAATCCACGTGATATACTATTTTGCCTGAAAGTAAGTTAATTTGTGCTTGCTATTACTGATACCAGTTTGTTACGCCGTGTTCGATCCTATCTCATCTCCATTAGAGGCTGTGTTGCGTTAAAGCACTAATTCTCGTTGCCAGCTCATTTAAACATTTTCAATGTTATCGGATTTACTGACTAATAATCTGTGTAAATGTATTAATTACTCATTTAGACGGTTTTTACTCTTTAGAGAACTTCACATGTCATTAGTTCCCTGTTTTAGAGCCGCCGGGTGCAGATTTAGCAGGTATTTAGCATTCACATTTTTTTGATAGCTGTGCAGCATCTGATGTTGCAGATCGCTGTTGATCTCTTTACATTTATACATGCAAATTTATACCTGTTATTATTTGTATGCAATTTGTATGCAATATTTGCATACTGTTTTAATAAGTAAACAGTGCACTGTCTGTATATGTTGCCATTACAAATTCTTCTGCAGCCTCTCTTGTGGTTTTTCCTGTTTATTCATTTCTACATTGCTGCGTCGGTGAGTAAAGCACGCACACAAACACACACACACACACACACACACACACACACACATACACACACTGCAGTGAATAATACGATGATGATGCGAAGTGGTAACATGAATATATGAGTTTGGTAGAATGCTGGTGATGACGGGAAGGGATATTTCCAATCGTAAAAAAATGTACTATCTTGCGTGAAGAATGCACTACTCGTATACATCTTGAAATGTATATTTGAAAATTATTCCGTGTGATCAGAGGACATAGTCGTTGCCTGTATACCGTATTCAGCTAGGTTTCTAAAAGTACAAAATGTTGTTATGGTCTTCAACCGAGAGACTGGTTTGATGCAGCTCTCCATGCTACTCTATCCTGTGCAAGCTTCTGCATCTTCGAGTAACTACAGCAACCTACGTCCCTCTGCATCTGCTTACTGTATTCATCTCTTGGTCTCCCTCCACGATTTTTATCCCACCCACTTACCTCTAGTATTAAACTGGTGACCCCTTGATGACTCAAAATGTGTCCTACTAAATGATCCCTTCTTTTAGTCCGGTTGTGCCGCAAATTTCTCTTCTCCCAAATGCTATTAGTTCAAATGGCTCTGCGCGCTATGGGACTTAACATCTGAGGTCATCAGTCCCCTAGAAATTAGAACTACTTAAACCTAACTAACCTAAGGACATCACACACATCCATGCCCGAGGCAGGATTCGAACATGCGACCGTAGCGGTCGCGGGGTTCCGGACTGAAGCGCCTAGAACCTTTCGGTCACCGCAGCCGGCTCCCAATGCTATCCAGTACCTCCTCATTAGTTATCTTATCTACCCATCTAATCTTCAACATTCTTCTGTAGCACCACATTTCAAAATCTTCTATTCTCTTCTTGTCTAATCTGTTTATCGTTCATGTTTCTCTTCCATACACGGCTAACTCCATACAAATACTTTCAGTTATTTCTATGTGTGGTACAAGTTTCATCGAGTTGTAGTACTTGGCAGTGACATATCATGTGGAAATTTCTTTTATTCTTAAGTTTTACACACCAGGGCAGTAGTTTGAGTTACATTAATATATGGAAAAAAGTGAGGAAAAAACTAATAAAAGTATACGTGCACTGTCATGAAGATATCAACTGGTGAGTGCACCTGTCTTATTTTCTCAGCTTTATGATGAGTGATATAATGAAAATTTCATCATTTTCACTTTTTATAACATGCATGCGCCTTTCACAGTAATGACGTGTACGGCCAGACATCTTTGTCCTCTAGATCTACTACTATTAATTTTCAAAGACAGTGCGTCCTCCTTCTTTATGTAATATTTTATTCCAATTTGTTCCCCTGTCTTTATAAACGGAGCATAAGCTGGGATCGCTCAAATGTAATGAAGGAAGCTAGCAGTCTCCATTTCACGGGAATCGTCACAGCGTTCGACTTAATCGTCTTAACAATGTAAAATCTAAATATAGATGACAGGGCGGGAATTTGAAACCTGGTTCTCTCGAATGCTAGTGTCTTAAGCACTGTTACACCCTCTGCGTAAAATTATTTCAGACGCAGGGAATCTGAATCTCGTAAATATGTAAGCGTGGAATCATAACGAGTGTTATGAGGGAGCTAGGCAGAGAAACGTATACACGTAAGCAGAAGACACAAGATTTTTGAAATTTTTTGACGGATTTTATTAATACAGAGTCATTTAGTGTGTCTCTCATGACGTTTTAAGAATTGCACAGTGTATGAAACTTTGTGTCTGTGTGAATCTACATTTGACAGCAACGGTGACAGCAATAACATTAGAGGATTTATACCAGTATAAACTCTGTAGAACAATACGATACTGCAGTGCCTTTATTTTTAGAAGTACGATGCGAGTTTCCTTCGTACAAGAATGCATGTCCGAACTAACTTTGCATCGTACTTCTGAACAACACAAGCACTACAGTATCGTATTTATCGTCTAAAGCAGGCAAGTTACTATGAATTGAAATGTTTCCCCTGCACAAGAATATACGCAATGGATGTACGAGGGCGGTTTATAGACACATGGTTGCCGACATATGGAAGTTTGGGTCTGGCCGCGAGTTGTACTCAGATAACCTAATGCTGAGGCGATCGCTCGCGATAAGCGGGAAATAGGATTCAGGTTCCGGTCCGGCACAAATTTTCATTTTAGTCATTCCGTTATACAGTTGATGGTTGTGAATATTCGCAAGTGCGAATACACTTCATATATCCGTAAAACAATGTGATTACAAACTCATCGTAGGGCCGTGAAAGTGTTTTCCTCTACTGATGCAAAATATGTTAAAGGCCGTCATAATGCAGAGAGGCGGCAATGTGTGGCAAGGAGAAAACGGTGGTCTTGATTTATGATTTAACAGTGTAGATACTGTCCACCTGCTTAGCTGAGTGGTAACGTGTTTGCTTACTGTGCCGCGGGCCCGGGTTCGGTTTCTGACCAGGTTGGAGATTTTGTCCGCTCGTGGATGTTGTGTTGTCCTCATCATCACAACATCATCACCGCCTGCAAGTCGCCCAATGCAGCGTCACCTGAAATAACACTTGCGACCCGGCGCCCGAATTTTCCCGCTTGGTAGCTCCCAACTATCAATATCATAAGATCATTTCATTTCAGTGTAGGTACAGGGACGAGGCAAAATATTGCGACCATCTGATTAATAGCGTGTTGTAACGCAATACAGCAGCCACTCTGCGTGGAATGGATTTAGTTAGTCTATGGTAGGCTTCTGGAGCTATGTGGTATCAGATGCCTACGCACTGGTCACGTAATTCCCGTCAGTTGCGGGCCAGTGGTTTGTGGTTTGATACCATCCAAGATGTGGTTCAGGTCAAGGATATATGGTGACCCACACATCAACATGAGTTCACTATCGTGCTTCTCAAGCCACTGTAGCACGAGTTTGGTCTCCTGACACGGCCACTTATCCAACTGGAAGATGGCAACGTCGTCGGGGAAGGCACAAAGGATTAAGGGATGCAATTGTCTCGTAGTTATGTTAACGTATTCCACAGGTATCGTGGTACATTCGATTGCTACCGGAAAGCCAGATGAATGTCCCTCAAAGCATAATGCTGCCACTTCGGCCAGCGTCTGTGGCGCGGAGCATGTTTCGAGCAGTCAGTCGCATGTATGAAATAGTATCCGGACACTACGTTAGACTTGGTGTAAGAATATACGTGATTCATCAGCCTGAAAGAAACATTTCTATTGATCATCGGTGCCACCTCGATGAGACCGAGCCCACAGAAACTGTAACTCACTATGTCGTGTCAGCACGGGAACCGGTTAATATTTCTGACGGCATTGATAACCTCGCAGTTCAGCACCCATAACACACATACGCACACATCCACACACCCACCCTCCCACCCACCTACCCCCCCCCCCCCCCCCCTCCCCACACACACACTAACATTTCTGAGCACACTCGAGTTTAGTCGTAGTCTTTATCAGTCATCAGGGCTTGGCGCATTAATGCATAGAAATATTGCAGAAAATGCAAATTATGATACTATCAACGAGTATCAATCATTTGAGTGATACTGCTCACTGGTAAATTGATTTAACGGCCCATCGACAACTTGGTATTTAGCGATGGAGCACGAATTCAGTTTGGAGAAGGATGAGAAAGACAGTCGGCTGTGCCCTTTCTATGGAACCAACCCGAAATTCGTCCTATTGAATGTATTGAAATCACGGAAGTTTTAAATATGGATTCCTGGAGTGCAATTTGAGCCGTCGACTTCCCGAATATGAGGCCAGTGTCTTACCAGTGCTTCACCTTGCTCGGTTGCTCACGGATTTACTGCTTTCCTGCTGTTTATAGGATATCCCAGAATTCAGGGGCGAAATTATGCAGATAAAAATTATACAGGTGGTAGAGGACCATAAACTAGTTACCTACTTTGAGGTAAGGAACCAATAGTCAGAATGAATATTTGACGTGGTACGACATCTTGAGTAAGTTTTTCACGTGCAGCACTTTTTTGAAAAAAACGTTTAGAATATCTAAGAAGCGAAGTATGGGATGAAGGAAGACTGCTCTGGTAAACCAGCGTTTTCCTAAATGCGGAATGAGGAAGCTGGTGTTCCGTTTCTGTCCTCTTTCCGAAGAAGCTGAGAACGTATTTTGATATGTCTATACGATTTGCAATATTTCTTTCACACAGCGTTCAATCAGAGCACTCTTCGAGTTGTATCGATAGGATACCTCAAGTCAAATTGCAGAAATAAAACCACTACAACAAAAGTAACTAACACAAGTCATACTCATGTATAAAGGGTGTCCCCAAAAATATCGACAAACTTTATCGCAGGTTCCTTAAACCAAAACAAGAAAAAATTATCCAAAACATAATGGTTCTAGAGTGCAAACCTTAAGAAATATGACCACTTGTTTACCTTCGATACTATGAAACACATCTCTTCTACTGCAAGCTCTTTGCTTTTCACATTTTGGGAAGAGATACTATGTACCAAAACAAAAAAAGCCTCGTAAACATAGGCTCTAAAATGCAGACATTCCTGCAAGCTCTTTGCTTTTCACATTTTGGGAGGAGATACTATGTACCAAAACAAAAAAAGCCTCGTAAACATAGGCTCTAAAATGCAGACATTCAGAGCTATCAGGTCGTGTTCAGTAGAAGAGATGTGTTTCACACTAGTAAACGTGAACAAGTGCTCATAGCTCTTAGAGCATGCATTTTAAACCCATGTTTACCAGTCACTTTTTTCTTTGTTTGGTCAATACTTCCTCCTTCCAAAATATGGAATCCAAAGACTTTGCAGTAGAACAGATCTGTTCCATGGTATGGAAGATGAACAAATGCTCATACCTGTAAAAGTATGCATTTTGGAGCCTATGTATACTAGACGTTTTTTACTTATCTCTGTATATGATACTTGTCCTTAAAGTTTGTCGGTGTTCTTTAGGACATCTGGTATAAAAGAAAGTACTGCTTGAAGGAGTCCACTTACGAATTAAATGTGATTCTTTTACACTCCAGACTATAATCAGAAAGACTGGTATACCAGTAAACGATGTAATCCGCATTGTTTATCAAAAAAAAGTTACACCAGAAACTAATGTTTGGTGCTACTAATATGGCGGACGCAGGTTCTAAGTTTGTGACGTCATGAGGACGCCCGGCGAGGCCCACGAGAAAGACAAGCCGTGGCGCGGACGTCACAGCACGTAATACTACAGGTCTTTCGAGCGCCAGCAGCCGTCTCCGGCGGAGAGCGACTAACTACTTCAAACGAGTTTAATAATTCTTGACTGCGTATTTAAATGCACCCAAGTTCTCGATAGCTCACGACAAAATTAAAACCTTTAGAGGGTACATTTCCAATTAAATATTGATTTCTCGTGGGCCCTGTAGGCAGCCGAGCGTTCGCGAAGTGTGGCGGACAAGCCGACTAGCGTAGCGTCACAAGTTCGTTGCAGCGCCCGTATAACTCGCTGGCCACGAATGCCTAGTAGTATACCTCCATGTACGCTATCGATAGCCGGCCGCGGTGGTCTCGCGGTTCTAGGCGCGCAGTCCGGAACCGTGCAACTGCTACGGTCACAGGTTCGAATCCTGCCTCGGGCATGGATGTGTGTGATGTCCTTAGGTTAGTTAGGTTTAAGTAGTTCTAAGTTCTAGGGGACTAATGTTCTCAGCAGTTGAGTCCCATAGTGCTCAGAGCCATTTTTTGAACCATTTTTGAACGCTATAGATAAGCATGGTACAGCTGTATGGCGTTGGTTCACACACACATGGCTCTGAGCACTATGGGACTTAACTTCTGAGGTCATCAGTCCCCTAGAACTTAAAACTACTTAAACCTAACCAACCTAAGGACATCACACACATCCACGCCCGAGGCAGGATTAGAACCTGCGACCGTAGCGGTCTCGCGGCTCCTGACTGTAGCACCTAGAACCGCTCGGCCACTCCAGCCGGCGAATGGCGATGGAACCTGAACAAAGCAGCACCACTAGCGGACAGTCAACAAACTTCAGACAGCTGCTCATTTAAGTGCGGCCGCGTCTAACACCAAATCAGCTGTCGGGAACATGTCTCGTAGTGAGTCACTGCACGGTACACATGTAACACTGACTTACGCCTGCCTATAATCTTGGATACGGAAGGGATTATTCTGCCAGATGACGCCTCATTCCTTCCTGGTATTTTTCGTATGCACTCTGACAGTGAATTGCCTCATTCTCCACTATTGACGGCCTGGTTAGCTTACGTCTTATGCTTGTATTCCGTTCTGTGAAGATTTCTTCCAAAACGTACTTGTATGTGTGCATGTCAGTTATACACGATCCAATCACATTCATCTGACCACCGCCTATGTTCCACGTCAACGTACAATAATCACTCACGGACGGCAGATGCCAGGTGTAGAAAACAACTCTGGAGGGTGTGTGTGTGTGTGTGTGGGGGGGGGGGGGGGGGGGGAGGAGGAGGGGGGAACAGTGCTGTCCTTGAAACTTCCTGGCAGATTAAAACTGTGTGCCCGACCGAGACTCGATCTCGGGACCTTTGCCTTTCGCGGGCAAGTGCTCTACCATCTGAGCTACCCAAGAACGACTCACGACCTGTCCTCACAGCTTCGATTGTCCAAGTACCTCATCTCCTACTTTCCAAACGTCACAGAAGCTCTTCTGCGAACCTTGCAGAACTAGCACTCCCTTAAGAAAGGTTACAGCACAGAATCGTGGATATTGTATTTGACAAATTTACGTTTCCTCCAGTCTGCATGTGTGAACATCATGCAGTGGTCCTAGCCAATATAGTAGAATTTGGATTATTTGTGTGGCCACATAAGACTGGCAACCTACGAAGGTCGAAGCCCTGGGTAGAACGAAACGAGAAGTACCTTTGAAGCCCACTGTATCCTCCATAGCACCATCTGTAGAAGATGAACTAGCGGCCATCCGTGTTTTTATCATCACATTTACAAATAATAAGGCGTGGTGGTATATGCAGGTTCCGTGATATAATAGATAAAATAAAAGAGATAATAGGAAATAAGAACAAGCTAAATAACTAGGTGGACAACGAAGAGCATCGAGTGTGGGATACGGCAAATCTAGGAGCATAGTTAATCACTTCTTTCCATACAACGAAGAACGGAGGATAATGAAGCAACCTTGATCATTTTCTTGATGACGAGCACGGACCACGTGCTAAATGCCTACACAGATTTGCCCGTGAGAGGTGGCTCAATTATTAAAACACTAGCCTTCTGGAGAAGAGGGATTCACATTCACTTACGACCACTCAGTTTCAGATTTACATCTATTTTCCTAAATCATTTGAGGTTAATAACCCCTGAAAACGGAAACAACCAATCACATTGCTCTGTACTGGTCCAGTTGGAGCTCTTCCTCCTTCTGTTAAGTCTTCGACGTCAAGGGGACCTTAAAACCTGCTCTTGCTTCTTTTCTACACAATTTAAACTGAAAGGAGATAACAAGTCTTACTGTGGTAATGCAGTTGGTCTTGAGCATGTAATTTGAGAGTGCTGTGAACAACACATTAACGACGAAGTGTGAGACAATTTCTAAGAGTAAACGTGTGTAATGTATCTAAATAACAAGAGCTCTAGAAATTTTACAGGAAAAAACATAGGTATTCATTGACTGAATTGTAAAAAAATTCATGAGTGAGCAGAAGATGGGAAATGTAAAGTGTAAATGAATATCAGTCGGTAAAATTTATGTAAATGTAGTTGTAAATTACTCATTAGGACTAAATGTGAAAACCCTAATTTATTCTTTCTTCTCTCTGTGTCTCTCCCCTTGCTCCCTGTCTCTCTACACAAGTATTAACTTAAGTTCCAGCAAGAAAGAAGTAGACAAACGGATTCTGCAGCGAGATGTGTGGAAGAAGAGAGTCATTGAGGATCTGGAAGGTACCGGGAGCAATGTGGAACCATGCTGACAACAGAGCAGTGGTTCCTCGGTTGAAGATCCAAGGCGCGTACAGTCCAATCGCTGTGGTCCCACAGTTTCTTGGCTGCGCTTAAACACTGGGAGTTTAGTGGCCAGGAGCGTACAGTAAAATCACCCTGGTGCTCTTCGAACCATCCACGTACACTACGAGCAGTGTGACACGTTGAGTTGTCCTGCTTTTACAGAGCATCGAGCTGAGGAAATCTAATGGCATGTAGGGGTGTACATGGTCCCCAAAGATAGATGCATACTTGTGTTGTTCCTGTGTGCCTTCCAGAACGACGAGATTACCCAGGGAATGGCAAGAGCCGGCCGGGATGGCCGAGCAGTTCTATGCGCTACAGTCTGGAACCGCGTACCGCTACGGTCGCAGGTTCGAATCCCGCTTCGGGCATGGATGTGTGTGATGTCCTTAGGTTAGTTAGGTTTAAGAAATTCTAAGTTCTAGGGGACTGATGACCTCAGATATTAAGTCCCATAGTGCTCAGAGCCATTTGAATCATTTTGAATGCCAAGAAAATATTCCTCATATCAAAACGCTTCCTCCTGGATCCAGGGTGTCTGCCTTTAGATATGTCGTGCCGTACGCGCCATTTGACATCTCTCCGATGGAGCATGAAACGTGATCTGAAAACGCCACCTGTCGCCACTTATCGGACGTCCAGTTGCGCCACTGACGTGCAGATGTCAACCTTCGTCGCCGATGAGCAGCACTCAGCGTCGATGCATGAACCAGGCACCCGCTGAGGAGGACCATACGCAGCAACGTTCGCTGAACGATCCTTGGGGAGACACTATTGGTAGCACCTTGGTTCATCTGGGTGGTCAGTTGCTCAACAATTGCACGGCCATTCGCCCGTAAACATTGCCGCAGCCGTCGTTCACCGATTTAATCTATGGCTCTCGGCGCACCGCAGTTGCCACGGCGCCACTATTGTGTAACGCCATTTTGCCATGTGCAGTATACTTTAACCACGATGGTACACGAGCAGTTTACAAACTTATCCGTTTGGGAAATGCTTCCTACCGGCCGGAGTGGCCGTGCGGTTCTAGGCGCTGCAGTGTGTGATGTCCTTAGGTTAGTTAGGTTTAATTAGTTCTAAGTTCTAGGCGACTGATGACCTCAGACGTTAAGTCACATAGTGCTCAGAGCCATTTTTGAAATGCTTCCACATTTAGTCCTAAAACCATCAATGTTCATGCCCTTTTTACGTTAAATAAATCACTTCATTTCTGCAGTAAGTCAATGAACGCACTGCTTTCAGCGTCCCTGCAACACGTTTTATCTACCCTGCACTGCTAGTGTTACAACCTTCCGTCAGTGAGTGGTTATTTCACATCGACGTGGAATGTAAGCAGAGGTCATATTAATTTGACTGTACCGATTATAATTACATTTTCCATTTTGCTGTCTATCTTTGTATTTCTCCCTCAAACTGTTGAAATCAGTGGCTAGCGTAGGTATCGCAAAATAATTTAACTGTAATAAAAACAATAGTTACACTACTGGCCATTAATATTGCTACACCAAAAAGAAATGCAAATGATAAACGGGTATTCATTGGACAAATATGTTATACTAGACCAGACATGTGATTACATTTTCACGCAGTTTGGGTGCATAGATCCTGAGAAATCAGTACCCAGAAGAACCACCTCTGGCCGTAATAACGGCCTTGATACGCCTGGGCATTGAGTCAAACAGAGCTTGGATGGGGTATACAGGTACAGCTACCCATGCAACTTCAACACGATACCACAGTTCATCAAGAGTGGTGACTGGCGTATTGTGACGAGCCAGTTGCTCGGCCACCATTGAGCAGACGTTTTCAATTGGTGAGAGATCTGGAGAATGTGCTGGGCAGGGCAGCAGTCGAACATTTTCTGTATCCAGAAAGGCCCGTACACGACCTGCAACATACGGTCGTACATTATCCTGCTGAAATGTAGGGTTTCGCAGGGATCGAATGAAGGGTAGAGCCACGGGTCGTAACACATCTGAAATGTAGCGTCCACTGTTCAAAGTGCCGTCAATGCGAACAAGAGGTGACCGAGACGTGCAACCAATGGCACCCCATACCATCACGCCGGGTGATACGCCAGTATGGCGATGACGAATACACGCTTCCAAGGTACGTTCACCGCGATGTCGCCAAACACAGACGCTACCATCTTGATGCCATAAACATACCCTCGATTCATCCGAAAAAATGATGTTTTCTCATTCGTGCACCCAGGTTCGTCGTTGAGTACACCATCGCAGGCGCTCCTGTCTGTGATGCAGCGTAAAGGGTAGCCGCAGTCACGGTCTCCGAGCTGATAGTCCATGCTGCTGCAAACGTCGTCGAACTGTTCGTGCAGATGGTTGTTGTCTTGCAAACGTCCCCATCTGTTGACTCAGGGATCGAGACGTGGCTTCACGATCCGTTGCAGCCATGCGGATAAGATGCCTGTTATCTCGACTGCTAGTGATACGACTCCGTTGGGATCCAGCACGGCGTTCCGTATTACCCTCCTGAACGCACCGATTCCATATTCTGCCAACAGTCGTTGGATCTCGACCAACGCGAGCAGCAATGTCGCTACACGATAAACCGCAATCGTGATAGGCTACAATCCGGCCTTTATCAAAGTCGGAAACGTGATGGTACGCATTTGTCCTCCTTATACGAGGCATCACAACAACGTTTCACCAGGCAACGCCGGTCAACTGCTGTTTGTGTATGAGAAATCGGTTCGAAACTTTCCTCATGTCAGCACGTTCTAGGTGTCGCCACCGGCGCCAACCTTGTGTGAATGCTCTGAAAAGCTATTCATTTGCGTATCAGAGCATCTTCTTCCTGTCGGTTAAATTTCGCGTCTGTAGCACGTCATCTCCGTGGTGTATCAATTTTAATGGCCAGTAGTGTACACGTATTTTAAGTGTGGAACGTTATAAGGTGAATTATTATTGACAACATTTATTGTAAAACCGGATATTTACTTGCCTCCAGGCTGCAAGATACAAAATGAAAGAAAGAATCAACAAAAATTATTGTAAGACATGCATGGCTGCTATTGTTAATGGTGTGGTAAACTACTGGAATAACCCACGTACACTCTCTTACTCCAACTGCTGCGATCAGCAGAGTACAGATTCAGATGTCGATCTGTATGTTCAACTGAGTACTTCAAACAAATTACACAAAAGCTTATGGTTTGAAACCTATCACTCTCCTTCACGTTCTTGATTGACAAGTGATGATGTAAATAATTATCAGCTCTTCTCTACGTAACGCTGCTTCCTTGGTGTGAATGCGCGTGATAGCAGAGGGAGAAGAACAGCAAGTGGAATTAACCGTTAATTTGAAGGTTATAAGAGCAGCGTTTGAGATATAAGGGCACTGGGACGGAGGGCGTCGGTAATTGCGAAGGCACAACGCAGCTGCATTCAGCGGCTGTGAATTAGTGCGCTTTGCCTTTCGGCTGCTCGCTTTGACACCGGTGCACCACCTGCGGCTCTTATATTTCTTTTCCCGCCCGAGCCTCACTGGAAATTCGAGGCGACAGCTCTTCATAGGGAAAAAAGGCCTCATTGTCCCGCCCGCTCGCCAAGTGTTTGACGTTCAGAGGCGCGTCATTGCCTCTGTGGAAGCAAATGTGCAATCCTTCCGACGCTCTAACACCGCCAGGAGACACTACCATTCATAAACACTTGACGCACCGCGAAGGAGAGGCGGCACGCTACTGCTTCACAGAGAATATCCAAGGCGTTTCAACAAAACGTTTAACACGTTTAACCATACATAATTCTTTTCAAGTAGCTTAGAGAGTTGGCTGAGACCTTACTTCCTACACTAAGCTCCAAAGACATGAATAGATTACCCTTTCAAGTCTAACGAGACGTATTTAGGCAAGCTGGTGAATGACAGACAGAACGCAACCTGTTAGCACGAATAGTCATATACCATAATCTACAATTGTCTGTTATCGCAGTAGATAAAAATGGTTTCCGTTACTGATCATACGGCAACATATTCGCTCTCTGCAATCTATAAATGGCCTAAACTCTCCTTTGCATACCTTGAAACGATTGTGAAACGCCGCGCGGGATTAGCCGAGCGGTCTTAGGCGTTACAGTCATGGACTGTGCGGCTGGTCCCGGCGGAGGTTCGAGTCCTCCCTCGGGTATGGGTGCGTGTATTTGTCCTTAGGATAATTTAGGTTAAGTAGTGTGTAAGCTTAGGGACTGATGACCTTAGCAGTTAAGTCCCATAAGATTTGACACACTTTTTTTTTTTTTTTTTTGTGAAACATTTCAGGCATTAAGGCTTAGATAATTCACACTGTATTCAGTGTGTCCCAAGAGGAATTGTCAGTATTCAGGGATATGACAGCAATGGTCATTCGAAGCAAATGAGTCTAGTAAACATGGACTGTAAAATGTAAATCTTAATAGCTGTCAACCTTTCTCCATCTTGTATACTGTGAGACAAATCTCTTGCGCTAAAAGCTCCTTGATTTCCATATTTTGGTGGAAGGAAGTATGGACCGAAAGTAGAAATCGTTGTCTATTAAATATCGACTCTAAAATGCATACGTTAAGAGCTATGAACACTCATTTAGTAAAAGAGATGTATTTCACACTAGCGAAGCACACATAGTTTCTTAATGTATGCATTTTAGAGCTCATGTTTACTATACGTTTTTGCTTCCATCCATCGTTCCTGTAATATCCGTGAATACTGGATATTCCTCCTGGCACACTTGTATTAATAACTAAGTATTCGTTGCTATTTCCGATCTTTAAGCAGCTGATATTGTTTCCTACGAGTAAGTGTCAAAAAAAAAAAATGGCTCTGAGCACTGTGGGACTTAACTGCTGTGGTCATCAGTTCCCTAGAACTTAGAACTACTTAAACATAACTAACCTAAGGACATCACACATATCCTTTCCCGAGGCAGGATTCGAATCTGCGACCGTAGCGCTCACGCGGTTCCAGACTGTAGTGCCTAGAACCGCACGGTCACTCCGGCCAGCAGTAAGTGTCACCTTTACACACAATTGTAGTAATATCTATGAAGATTTGAACAAACTATCAATATAGTTCAAAGCTGGCAACTAGCTTTTAAACAATAGAAGTAATTACTTGTGCGCCTCTCGAAACATAAAAACTTAGCGCTCTGTATGGAGTCATACATGTAATCAATAAGGACATGTAAATATCTGTGAGTAACAATGCCGGGGTATAGTACACCTCGTCTTCGAAGTACACTGGTTAAAAATAGCATCCTATACGGCTCATCGTGGAATACTGATCTAATGTGTGTAAGTACATCAGTTCTAAGTAAACCGGAACATTAGGAGTGTGCAAACAAGGGGAACACATGTAACAACAAATTCACTTACTTCGAGTAAGTGTTTAACGGAAATTTTAAGAAATATCCACTAGTCATCGACTGAGCATAGACGACTAACGTCTTGTTAGAAACCTGTTTACAGAATTTAAGATCAGGTTTTCAGAGCAGAATCCAGCATATTGCTACATTCTGTCGCGGATTGTTCACAATCGAGATGTTAAAAACGAGTGCGCATTTCTCTGTTTCCCCGTCTGTACAGACTCTACAGAAAACTTCAAGATAAAAGTTATAACTGCTAGTACAGATGCATATAAGCTTTCATTATCCGCACGCTTCATCTGCGTGTGGAACGGAAAGAATCGTGATTGCATTTTACGATTCACATATTGTATATATGAACTGTATTTTTTGCCCGTAGTAATAACTCACCCCTTATACTTCTGCCCTCAATATGTTTTTCGAGTATCCATTAACAACCGAGTATGTTTTTCATCTTCGCGTTTTGCTGTAGCAAACCTTGGGAGTTTCAACAACCTACAGCTTCGGAACTGTCTTGCATTGCGTTAAGTCTGACAATAAACTATTCAAATATTTGATGAAGTGGTAACTCCAGTTATTTCTGCATAAAATTAAATTTCACATACCACACGTCAATAGGAAGCGTGCTGGACAAAACAACGATATTAAAGTCCTACTGATGTAACACAAGAAATACACTGAAGCGCCAAGGAAAGTGGTTTAGGCACGTGTATTCAAATGCAGAGATATGTAAACAGGCAGGATATGGCGCTGCAGCTTCTGCTACTGTGGCAGGTTATCAAGATTTAAGCGAGTTTGAACATGATGTTATAGTCGGCGCACGATCGATGCGACGCAGCATCTCCGAGGTAGCGATGAAGTGGGGATTTTCCGGTACCACAATTTAACAAGTGCACGGGGAATCAGGAATCCGGTGAAACATAAAATCTCCAACATCGTCGAGGCCGGAAAAGAATCCTGCAAGAACGAGACCAAAGACGACTGAAGAGAATTCTTCAACGTGACAAAAGAGCAACAATTCCGCAGATTGCTGCAGATTTCAATGCTGGGCTATCAATAAGTGTCAGCGTGTGAACCATTCAACGAAACACCATCGACATGGGATTCCGGAGCCGAAGGCTCACTCATGTACCCTTGATGACTGCAGGACACAAAGCTTTACGCCCACCTGGGCCCGTCAACATCGATATTGGACTGTTGATGACTGGAGACATGTTGCCTAGTCTGACAAGTTCAAATGGTTCAAATGGCTCTGAGCACTATGGGACTCAACATCTTAGGTCATAAGTCCCCTAGAACTTAGAATTACTTAAACCTAACTAACCTAAGGACATCACACACACCCATGCCAGAGGCAAGATTCGAACCTGCGACCGCAGCAGCCTCGCGGCTCCGGACTGCAGCGCCAGAACCGCACGGCCGCCGCGGCCGGCAGTCTGACGAGTCTCGTTTGAAAATTGTATCGAGCATATGGGCGTGTATGAAGACAACCTCATGAATACATGGAGCTTGCATGTCAGCAGGGGACTGTTCAAGCTGGTGGAGGCTCTGTAATGGTGTGGGTCGTGTGCAGTTGAAGTGATATGGGACCCCTGATACGTCCAGATACGACTCTAACAGGTGACACGTACGTAAGCAAACTGTCTTGGTTCAATTGGCTCTGAGCACTATGCGACTTAACTTCTAAGGTCATCAGTCGCCTAGAACTTAGAACTAATTAAACCTAACTAACCTAAGGACATCACACACATCCATGCCCGAGGCAGGATTCGAACCTGCGTCCCGTACGGGCGCGCGTTTCCAGACTGAAGCGCCTAGAACCGAACGGCCACTCAGGCCGGCAGCAAACTGTCAGATCACCTGCATCCATTCATGTTCATTGCGCATTCCGACGGACTTGGGATATTCCACCACGACAATGTGACACCCCATACGTCCAGAATTGTTACAGAGTGGCTCTAGGAACACTCTTCTGAGTTTAAACACTTCCGCTGGTCACCAAACTCCCCAGACATGAACACTGTTGAGCATATCTGGGATGATTTGCAACGTGCTCTTCAGAAGAGATCTCGACCCCCCCCCCCCCCCCCCCCCATACTCTTACGGATTTATGGACAGCCCTGCAGGATTCATGGCGTCAGTTCCCTCCAGCACTACTTCAGACATAAGTCGAATCCATGACACGTCGTGCTGCGGCACTTCTGCTTGCTCGCGGGGGCCCCACACGATATTAGGCAGGTGTACCAGTTTCTTTGGTGTTTCGGTGTAGGTGTGTCATCAAGGGTGTTTCAGGACTGAAGAGGAAAGAAAAAACAAAGTATAGTTTCAAATAACACTAGACAGCTGTTGAAGAAGAGAAAAGAATTAATAGTAAATAACAGAAACTTGATAGAATTAACTGAACTAAACAAAAAATTTCTGATACGTACAAGAGAAGATATCAAAAATTGTAATGATACGATTACAAGGGAGACAATGTAGAAAAGCTAAACAATAAAGAAAACGAAACTGATACTTCTGCTGGGTAGAGACCATATCATGCTAGTCAGAATCTCATATTGCACTGTTAAGGCCATCTGGAAGACCACTGGAGGTGTTTGAACATTTCTTGTAAAATATATGTACTGCATTTAAGGAAACCAGTACCCGGGTAATAAACTGCAAGAGCGAGTACACTCCGTTAGCACGTTCAGAATAAGTAGAGAAAACCACTGTAATAACAACAGAAATGATAAAAGTAGGGGGAGAGACGATTAAAGAAAAGTTTACTCACCTACTCTCGCAATGTTTTTGTAGGAGGACGACACCGAATAGTTGTAACAATGCTGTCGTTGTTGTACTTCACAGGGAGCAGCAAGAAAGACGTGAAAAGCTATAGGCTCATTAGTCCCTTGTCTTGATATACAAGATTTTTACTAAAATATTTACTAATCACCTTGAAAAATCTTTAGACTATAAGCAGGGCAAAGAGCAGGCTGGCTTTACAAGTGAATGCATAACAGTTAACCATCTACAGGTTGTCAACATATTTAGAGAAAGTAGCAACGAATATCAACTATCGCTTGTGTGGGGTTTATAGACTACGAGAAAGCGTTTAATTCTGTCACAGTATGAGATGCGCTGTCAGCACTTACAATCAGGGAATAAAACCTACCAACAGGAATTTGTTGGAGAGTATATACAAAAGGCTTCAGCTTCTATTCGATTACATCAACAGAGCGAAAAGTTTAGAATTGACATAACGCTTAGCCAAGGGGACACCATTTCCACAAATTATGTTTAGCCTTGGAAGAGGTCTCCAAATAATTAAACTGCTATTGAAACGAAATACTCGTAAGCGGACCTTGTTTGAACCAGCTTCACTTTACAGACGAGAGCGGTTTGTTTGTTTCGAATCCAGAAAGAATTAAGCAAAGGATGGTGGAAAATCTGAATGACGAAGTTATGCGAACAGTTGATGAGTGTGAATACATAGGCCGACTGAAAGCAATAAAAGGATTTGCAATTGAAGAAATAGACAGGATGGTAAAACATGGCCTAGCTTTTATCTGGGAAACTGAATGCTATACTTAGAAGGAAAGTGTCCTTGTGCCATAAAAGTGAAACAACCATGCATGAGCAGCAGACGGAGGGGTCTGACAGCCGATCAGTTCCAGTCATTTCTTCAGGAAGGAGGTACACGGCTCGTTTTGTGTGTAGTTCAACCATGCGTAGACGGTCAATACCGCAGTTCGATCGCGTCCACAGTGTTCCTTTGCACCAGGAAGGCCTTTCAAAATGGGAAGTGTCCAGGCGTCTCGGAGTGAAGCAAAGCGATGTTGTTCGGACATGGAGAAGATACAGGGAGACAGGAACTGTTGATCAAACGCCTCGCTCAGGCCGCCCAAGGGCTACTACTGCAGTTGATGACCGCTACCTACGGATTATGTCTCGGAGGAACCCTGACAGCAACGCCACCATGTTGAATTTGCTTAACGTGCAGCCACAGGACGTCGTGTTACGACTCAGACTGTATGCAGTAGGCTGCATGATGGGCAACTTCACTTCCGACGCCCATGGCGAGGTACATCTTTGCAACCACGACACCATGCAGCGCGGTACAGATGGGCCCAACAACATGCCGAATGGACCGCTCAGGACTGACATCACGTTCTCTTCACCGATGAGTGTCGCATATGCCTTCAACCAGACAATCGTCGGAGGCGTGTTTGAAGGCAACCCAGTCAGGCTGAACGTCTTAGACACACTCTACAGCGAGTGCAGCAAGGTGGAGGTTCCCTGCTATTTTGGGGTGGCTTTATGTGGGTACGATGTACGCCGGGGGGTGGTCATGGAAGGTGCAGTAACGGCTGCACGATACGTGAATGCCATCCTCCGACCGATAGTGCAACCTGATCGGGAGCATGTCGGCGAGGCATTCGTCTTCATGTACGACAATTCGCGCCCCCACCGTGCACATCTTGTGAATGGCTTCCTTCAGGATAACGACATCACTCGACTAGAGTGGCCAGCATGTTCTCCAGAAATTAACCTTATCGAACATACCTGGGATAGATTGAAACGGGCTGTTTAAGGACGACGTGACCTACCAATCACTCTAAGGGATCTACCCCGAATCGCTGTTGAGGAGTGGAACAATCTGGTCCAACAGTGACTTGATGAACTTTTGGATAGTATGCCACGACGAATACAGGCATACAGCAATGCAATAGAACGTGCAACTGGGTATTAGAGGTACCGGTGTGTACAGCAATCTGGACCACCACCTCTGAACATCGCGCTGTATAGTGGTACAACATGCAATGTGTGGTTTTCATGAGCAGTAAAAAGTGCAGAAATGATTTTTATGTTGATCTCTATTCCAATTTTCTGTACAGGTTCCGGAACTCTCGAAACCGAGGTAATGCAAAACTTTTTTTGAAGTGTGTAGATGTTAAATACTCAGAGGGTTCAAAACTAGACAGTTACCCACTTAGTAATGGAAAGATGCATTTTGGACAGAAAAACAAACAAATTAATAAAAGAAGGGACAGGAGTCGATAACATGATAGTGACTGTTACGAAACTGAAGTGGAGACTGGCTGGTCAGACAGTGCAAAGAAATTAAGGAAGATGAAGTAAGGAGATTTTGTGGTGGCTCTGAGCACTATCGGACTTAACATCTGAGGTCATCAGTCCCCGCGGTCGCGCGGTTCCAGACTGTAGCAACTAGAACTACTCGGCCACTCCAGCCGGCCTGTTGGATTCCTAAAAACGACCAAGAGGACGACCTATCGAAAACTGATTGATGGAGTGGCTGAGGATTGAAGTCGCATGAAGACATTTGTTATATCAAGTGGTGAATGATAAATGGGAACTAGAAACATTTAAAACCCCTTGAGTACGCGGAATGAAATCTCCACATTTTCCTCTATAGCTCGGCGAAAACGCCCCAACATATATTTACATGTTCTGAATGCGTTTAAGGTGGCCTGCCTTAGCTGAATCTGACGATCCTTCATCAGAATGTTCCATGCCATCACCTCTAAACGAATGTCTCTCTTCCCCAGAAACACACTGTACGCTACCAACCCTGCTGTACTCTTGAAGTACAGAAGTATCGTAATTCATCATATCCCACTTCCTTTAGGCAACGCTGAATAGTCAGTAACGTATACTGTGGATGGAGCGAAGAAAATAAATGTTTAATGTCCAGGTAGATCACAAGCTGGCTTAGGACAGGGATGAAGAAAATAACTGATCGTGTCCTTTCCAAGGAAGTCATCATGGCAATTGGGCTTAATCGGTTTACGGAAACCACACAGAAATAATCTGCTTGACCTTCGAACCTCGCTCTTCCGGAATACATGTGCAGTACCTTAACCGCTGCGCCACCTTCCTTGGTGCAGATATAAAGAGGCGCGGTTAAAACTTAATTAACAGTGAAATGTGTTACCCACTTGTGTGGTTACCTTTCGCTTCACGAATTAGGACTGCGCACAAATAAGTCCTTTGGATGCTAGGCGAGACGAAACTGCAGGTAAGTTCTGATTAGCGAAGACGATTGTTTCGGCGACTATCCGTCACAGCAGACGGTGCTCGAGTTACGTAATCTGCCACGTGTTCCGCACTACACTGAAGGCACGTACTTATGTTCAAAAGCCGCTTACGATAGGACGTCCACTCGCAACAATAACACCCCCCACTGTGGGCTAAATTAATCCCATACTTGCTGTGAGCGACAGCCTCTGACAGGAAAGCGGCTTACAGAACTCTGACGCCCAGAGAGCACTGCTTTTATCGTTTACATGCGGTTTCAGCAGGTTATTCTCAAACGCGCGGCAAACGGTATTCAGAAGTAGTATTTGCATTAGGTATTTTACCAATGAACGCGAGTAGGAGGATGTATACAGCAGTATTTATGCTTTCCAGATTTTCCGTTGCGCTCTTCTTTGAAAAAATTTCAGTTGACTGTGGCGTAAGTACTAAGGTAGTACCTAGAGGCAATGCTGATGGTCTGTACATCACATTGCGCTACGGTTCCTGAACTCCTTGCCTCTTTTGGCCCTTAGCAATCGGTGCAATGTGTGCAACATGAGTATGAACAGGTATTGAAGTGCTTCTGAATTCTAATCCACCGACCATCAATTTACGAACAGAACATGGACTGCAGTGCTTTCATCATTTATTTGGCTCTTCAATTGTACAGAAGATTACCGAAGAGAACATGCAATGGAGTAATTTCGTGATTTATTTTGCTCTTCAGATAGGTGGAATATTATCTTTTTGCCAGCATATTTAGAGCCCTCATTGGAGGCCGAAGTATTTTCAGCCAGACACGTAACGTCGTTAACGATTTCTGTTGCAAAAAGGGTAATTACCTATCTTAAACAACCAAGAAACAATGCTAAAATGAATGAGCCATAACTCAAATCAAAACTGATACCGTGTAAAGTGCATACCCACATACAGAAAATATTTCGAAAGAGTAAAATTGTAGCTCACAGAGAAGGAGAACCACACTAAAACGAACTGAAACCGCGCCTAAAAATAAGTAATTCCATAGTTTTTTAAGAACAAAATTACTCCCACCAAGTTCCACTAAGCAAACCCACTAAAACATAAATTACGCTGTAGCATAGTCAGGTAACTAAAAATGTCACGTAAAAGAACTTAAAGAATAATTTAGATTATCCGCCTGCGAGGCACAACAGTGCAAGTTCAGGAACATCGGTTTGTGAGGCGGCTGAATATTTGCTCAACCTGGAACATCCGCCTGGGAGACGGTGTGGGTCTGGAATGGAAGCAAGTTTTGTTGGGTAAATCGGCACAAGGTGCTACGTGACGCTCACTGCGTTACGACTAAAAACCAAACGGGACCCTCGTAGCTGGCTAGAACCTTAGGGTGATTTTCAGCACCTCTAGTAACACAAACATAAATCATATATGGCTGTCAGATATATATTTCATTCTAAGTGTTAACCGATTAGTTGGTATCAGCGGGTAGTCGTCTTCGGTTCATTAGAAGAATTTTGCTAAGATGTGGTTCATCTGTAAAGGAGACCGCTTATAAAACACTAATACGAGCTATTCTTGAGTACTGCTCGAGCGTTTGGGGTCCCTATGAGGTCGGATTGAGGGATGACATAGAAGCAATTCAGAGGCGGACTGCTAGATTTGTTACTGGTAGGTTTGATCATCACGCGAGTGTTATGGAAATTCTTCAGGAACTCGGGTGGGAGTCTCATGAGGAAAGGAGACGTTCTTTTCGTGAGTCGCTACTGAGGAAGTTTAGAGAACCAGCATCTGAGGCTGATTGCAGTACAATTTTGCTGCCGCCAACTTACATTTGGCGGAAAGACCACAAAGATAAGATAGGAGAGATTAGGGCTCGTACAGAGGCACATAGGCAGTCATTTTTCCCTCGTTCTGTTTGGGAGTGGAACAGGTAGAGAAGATGCTAGTTGTGGTACGAGGTACCCTCCGCCACGCACTGTATGGTGGATTGCAGAGTATGTATGTAGATGTAGATGTGTATGTAGATCATCATTCGTGAAGGTGGCTAGACTGGATTGTGTAAAAATTGGAGCTTTTTACGGGTGCTGATGACCGCGCAGTTGAGCGCCGCACAAACCAAACATCAACATCACAATCCGGCAGCCTTCAAAATATTCATTGAGTAGTTCCAAACCAATAACAGTACCTTGCTCGAAACAGTTACGGTAGACAGAAAGTTGGAGAGAAGAGTAATTCAAACTCCAGACTCTAATTTCAAGAAACATAAAAGAGAAAAGGAGGACAATGAAATCGCGCCAATCTCTGTGTCACATGCCAAGGCATTCCATGAGCTGCAAGAGAAGACTGGCGACATAATATTTTATCCAGGGCAGACGAACTACCCGACCCACCGGATGAAGCCTAACTTGGACAGTGCAATAGAGAATAATGATACTATGACGCCGAATCATATGTGTAATATCGGGATGACTTGTTTTGTAAACCGAGAGACATTGAACTTTACTGAATGTGCGAAATACGGGCACACTTTTCTATTTAATGTGACTACTTCAATGATGAATGTAAGTGCGGATGGTGAACTGTTCATTTTCATTCTAAAAGGAAACGTCCTCTGGTCCATATTTTCTTTAGTAACAGTGTATAACTAATGATACCCCAATTTGAAACTGCACTTACGGACAATGGAACGAACATTTAAAGAATAAAAAGCACTCCGTCATCAGACCACAAGTGGCCCATCGGGACCATCCGACCGCCGTGTCATCCTCAGTTGAGGATGTGGATAGGAGGGGCATGTGGTTAACACACCGCTCTCCCGGTCGTTATGATGGTTTTCTTTGACTGGAGCCGCTACTATTCGGTCGAGTAGCTCCTCAATTGGCATCACGAGGCTGAGTGCACCCCGAAAATGGCAACAGCGCATGGTGGCTGGATGGTCAAGTGCCGGCCACGCCCGACAGTACTTAACTTCGATGATCTCACGGGAACCGTTGTATCCACTGCGGCAAGGCCGTTGCCGTTTAAAGAATAATATATGCTATTAATAACTTTGCTTAAAATATTTATTTTCATTGTGGCCAAACAGAAATTTTGCTTGATGCTAAAATGTTTGATCATAACTTTGGTACATTTTAGTGGTTCTGATTCCATAAGAGGCCTAAATGTAAGCACATTACCTATGGCTGCATGTTTTTCTTACGTATGTAAACGTTGTATGAAATAATAGCTGCATGTCTATCTTAAAGTGTAAATGTTTTTAATATCTTAAAAAACAGAAGACGAATGAAATGGATTAAGTACCAATGAAAAAGTATCTCACGGACAAAGCGCCTGGTCGTAATTTATTGAACCAGAGTTCACTTCCGCCATCTAGTCAATATTCTTTTTTTATATTCACGTCTTGGTAGATGCCAGTGGCCGTTCTGTGGTAGGTTCCCTTGTCTTGATGAGTACTACACTGTGCCTATTATTTGTAGTCTTTATAAGAACCGTTGTAGTGCGAGCTCAAAAATCTATATCAAAAAACTCAAAATTTTAGACAAAATTCATCCAAGTTATTTTAAGGGCAGTCGTTTTATAGAAGTGAGAGAATATTATTATGTTGATGAATAACTGATTTTTAGATCTGCCAAACTTCTAACAAAATTTTAATCTTTGATTCCATTCCATAACGTTTAGCCGCTCTGATTGCTGAACACGAGGGCTTCATGCCACAGCGAATTTTCACAGACGAAATGAGGTACGTAACTGCCATATTAATTAATTGTGCGTTATTATTTACCTAACCACTGGTATGTAGTTCATTTCATAATATTAGCTAATTATTAAGCCATAAAACACTGAGAAACTAAATTTCAAAATGGTGCAAATGGCTCTGAGCACTATGGGACTTAACAGCTGTGGTCATCAGTCCCCTAGAACTTAGAACTACTTAAACCTAACTAACCTAAGGACATCACACACATCCATGCCCGAGGCAGGATTCGAACCTGCGACCGTAGCAGTCGCACGGTTCCGGACTGCGCGCCTAGAACCGCGAGACCACCGCGGCCGGCAGCTAAATTTCAAAGAATAAATGTGAGGAGCCGGTTTTCAAACGCTGATAGTTGACCTTTTCGCTCGCAACGCACGTGGTAATACAGTCATGTCAGTCCAGCGCTTCCACAGCTCTTTTTCCTCAATAACCTGACTCCACATTTTTGTTTAGACAATCGGTGACAGAAGAGCGTAGAGAATTTTTGACCTTCAATTACTGATTATGCCAAGGAGCCTAGCTATAGTGACTTCCCAGTATATTAGAGACCTACACAATGTTCACCAATCATGTTTTACATTTGACATAGTTTCTCCTACGTAATACATCAGACAGAGTTGCTCCACAAACATGAAAGTTATATTCTGTTTTCATAAGATGTGTGGTGTGAGGTGAATAAGCACGTTAATAGCGAAAGAAGAATCTTGTAATTGCGTTTTTAAAGCGATAATCTCGGCATTACCTGTAACTACTTTTTAAAGAAAAACAGAAAACAAAACGACCTGAATGGATAAGAATTGTAAAGAATAGTTTCCCCATTCATGGTTTCACTGTCAATGGACAACCACAGTGTCAAAGTAAACACGGATGTACTATTAGTTCATATACAAGCAAATTTGGTCTTAGTTTCTCGTTACATTTTTCCACTTCCGCTCAGGTGATTCGCTCTACAAGCGAAACAGGGAAACTACATAGTTACTCTCTGCTTTCGCCCGAATTTATTACTTTCTCTACACTTTTTTTTCGTCATTAGAATAGTCCTTGTTTCCTCAAAACCCCTTCCAAAATAAAATGGACAGGCACACTTTTTGTGTTCAGCTAAATTTAAAACATGCAGGTATTAATTTCTGACGAACGAATAAGAAAGTTTCAATTCTAGATGAGGTTGCTGCAAATGGAAACTACAGTTACCGTACTCTAAAGCAGAGAGGCAGCTCACACGAAGCCACTAGTGCTGGCAGACAGTACTGCAGAGCTTAGAGTCTCAGCGACAATGAGATAATTAGAGACATATTAGCCTACTCCGGGTCGCACCTACGCTCTACAGTGCTAAGCTGTAGCGTTATGTTACGGTGGGAGCGTGTACAGACTCTAGCACATTTATGGAGTGCCAGAGATTCTCCACTACGATCCTGCTGAATCATTAATGCGGGGTCGCCATTCTATGGCCATCAGAGTAATGACTTCAAATCTACTGCGGTCACCGAGACATAGTATATTGATAGTATAAGTTTTGAAACATGTATCATTAGTTACTGTAACTACGAGCAACCAGAGACAAAGGCTATAAATTAGGTAAAGAGGCACTTTTTTTATCTAAATGTAGATCATTCTAACAGGAATCGCCTATATATCAACTATATACTATGTTTAAATTAAATTTTTGTATCTTCGTTAATTTAAATAAACGTTAACGGAGGCAAACTTCCCTTCTTCAATAAATGCCTTTAGCGTTGTCGGAAATACAAAAAAAGAGCATCTTTTATTGGATTACCCTGAAGAGATCTAGATCCTTTTGCTACGTAAAATAGTCTCGATGAACGTTTAGCATGTAACTGACATAAAAATCCTTATCTATCTACAATATAATCTTTGCTATTTTCATCCGTCCAACATCGAAAGATACGTGTGTCCGACGCAATGTATGTCCTCGGAATGCCCCACGTACATCTTCATCTTGATGAAGTGCGTTGAAGGCTACATAGAGCACTATCATTATCTCATCGCCATCTTTTCCCATTCGTGAATGATCAGTAGTGTCGATACACCCCGCCAGATGGAAGAGGCTTAAAATTAACGTCAAATAAATTGTGACTTACATGACCACATGCAGTAAGTTTCTGTGGCGTCTACGGATTTCTTGTAACGCCTCTTAAACCGTTCAATAGGCTAATCATGCAGATCGTGTCTGAACACTCTCTAACAATACGTGGTTACAATCTCAGACTAACACAAAAGAGTTAATTGGATGAGACCTTCCTTCTTATCGCTCCAATAAACCTCACACTGGCATTTTTCCCCACAACTAATTTTATGTGGCCTTTCCACCTTTAACCGCTTCTAACTGATGCCTTTTCATATTTTACGATTGAGAGGTAACTGATTGCCAATGGTATAGCTGTACCGTATCACTTTTTCTTCTCCTTAATAGCATTACTGTACATCTGTATTCATCGACAAACAACTGATCTGTCACTCCAATAAGCGTCAATTACCTAAAGGACTTTCTCCATTTACAAACAAAATTTTAGTGATTCGAGATCCCTATATACAACTAGGTCGTCCCCGGAGGGACCCATTCCATGGTACACTTTATTTTTACAGTTTCTTCCCAATCCCAATAACGTCGTAATTTCTCCTTCCCTTTGATAAGAATTTTCAAGTTAATCTTTTATCTGTTCATAAATATTGTAGTAGCCCGCCATGTTAGCCGAGCGTTGTAACACATAGCTTTCCGGAGCGGGAAGGAGCGCCTGGTTCAAAATGGTTCAAATGGCTGTGAGCACTATGGGACTTAACTTGTGAGGTCACCAGTCCCTAGAACTTAGACCTACTTAAACCTAACTAACCTAAGGACATCACACACATCCATGCCCGAGGCAAGATTCGAACCTGCGACCGTAGCGGTCGCGCGGTTCCAGACTGTAGCGCCTAGAACCGCTTGGCCACCCTGGGCGGCGGAATGCCTGGTCTCCGGCACGACTTGTGTCGATGTCCGGTGAGCCGGCCAGTCTGTGGATGGTTTTTAGGCGGTTTTCGAACTGCCTCTGCAAATGCTGGCTGGTTCCCCTTATTCCTCTTCAGCTACACTATGTCGAAGGTTGGTGCGCAAACAATTCCTCCACGTACACGTACACCACCATTACTCTACCACGCAGACATAGGGGTTACATTTGTCTGGTGTGAGACGTTCCCTGGGGGGATCCACCGGGGGCCGAACCGCACAATAACCCTAGGTTCGGTGTGGAGCGGCGGAGCCGTGAAGTGGACTGCGGTAGTCGTCGTGGGGTTGTGGACCACTGCTGCTGCGGCTGCGGCGGAGACGGAGCCTCTCCGTCGTTTCTAGGTCCCCGATTAACATTCATACATACAACATACAAATATTGTAGTCACTTCTTCTGTCTATTAGGCGGCGGGTGATCAAGTTTACTAAAGGCCTCCCGAAAGTCAAGAAACACAACACCACTCTCTCTCTCTACGGCTTGTGTCAGTGCTTGAGCAATCCGCTGAATACTTACAGAAAAGTTGTTCTGGTAGCAAATATTTATTCCCTTGTAGGACTCGCTCATAATCAGCATATTTAAGACATTTTGTAGCATAAATCAGCCGATTATTTGTAGTCACTCGTTTGAGGATTCCTTTGTAGAATAATGTACAGTATAATCAGAATAATCTTTAAATTGCCTGAGTAGAGTATTGTGGGCAGAACAACGTTACCTACCACAAGACGATAATAACTGGTTGCTTTGTGGCGTTGAAAACCTTCTACATTGGCCACAACAATAAGATAAGACCCGTGAAACAATTCTTAACATCACATCTTCGACTTACGTAATGGAATCGGTAAGCGATGCAAAGTCTACCAACGAAAAAATCATTCTCATCAACAAGAAACATTTCAATTCCAATTTTACTCAGAAACACAGCAGATAATCTCCTTATTTGCTGGTTCTAGTAAGATTTTTCTTCATGTGTAATGGGTCATTATGTGACCAATGTGTTCACTTCAGTGTGTCTTATTACACTCAATTCAAAGAACTTACGCTATTTAGACAGCTTAACAAAACATCGAGCTATATTTACTCGCATTAAGTGAGATAACTCAATATTTACATTCAACTAATAAGGAAAGAACAGTAACTATAACTCTAATATTCCAACATAACCTGTTAAGCTATGAATGCGTAAACCCGTTGTTACCCTTAGTATGAAGAGAATACATTGTTACAATTCTATTTTTGAAGCCGTGAGCTAATTTTAGGACTGGTTTTACAAACGAAGCTGTGGAACACTAGGAATTGAGTTGGTAACTGTTGGGAATACAACGAACCGATAGTGCTATACGTAGTAGACTCGGAGGGTACATCTATCTCGGCCACCTTCCGAGCTTCTGCGTTTCCTCGCAGAACGGAACTATTGGAAACCAATACCGGAAGCTCCTCCGGGCGTCCGCACTCAGTGCCTCTCTCTGGAGGAGAGAAACGTTGTGCTGCTCCACTACCTTATTGCTACAGTCGGTAAATAAGAGTTATCATCATTCATCATTACCAGTTTATTATTCTGTTGTAAAATGTCGTCTCATTACATTTAATCATAGTGGTTTATGCAAGGAGGGATGTCTCGTTGTGTTAAAATATGGTAAGATGCTCAAGGACTTCGAAAAGTAAGTTACACATGTCGTCCCATGCTAAAGCCATTGCACAACAGGAGCAGTGCATTCTCAGAGGAGATTACATATTCCGGGTTCCCTGCAGGCAAAGTTCTGCTGCGATACAGATAACCTGTGCCTCACCAGCGTGCGAGTGAAATGGCATGGAAACTGGAGACGCGCTCCAAAGCTGAGGTACGCGGGGAAGTACGGTTATTTCGGACAAAACGTCTAATAACACACAGATTCACCTTAAAATTCTGATGGAATATGGACCGAATGAAATGTCGCGTCCAGCTTTAGAGAACTGGTGTCGAAAATTTGACCAGCGCCGCACGGAGGTGGGTGGTGCTGATCGAGAAGTATGTCCATCGACTTCGACCAAAGACGACAATGACCAGGCTATCGAGGAACTCATTCGCAGAAACAGCAGAGTGACCATCGCGGACATTGATTGCTCAGCAGATGCGTATCCAATAAGTAGTCCTTATTCCGTCAGCCGAGATCGTATGCGGTATCGGAAACTGCGCACACGTTGCTTTCTGCGATCACTGTCACCTCCACGCGAAGACGCAACATCTACCGCATTTCTCAACCTCCTTGAGCCTTACTCAGTGGATGGCAATGATTTCCTAAGCCGCATCATTACGGTCGATGTGACAGAGGTCAATAATTTCACTCCTGCAACAAAGAGTGCGTGTATGTAATGGAGACACACCAACTCGCCTCCATGGAAGTAATACAAAATTGCGCCGTCGACAGGGAAGGTCGTTTTCTTTGACAGCAAGGGAGTTGTTTGCACATAGTTTATGGCAAAGGGAAAATAATTAGCGCCGATTCGCGCTAAGCAACACTGTCATCATTGCGCAACGCCATAAAGAGGAAAAGGAGTAAAATATTAAGCAAAGGCATTATTTTGTTGCATGACAATGCAACACCTCCTTGGAGGTTAGCTTCTTCGTCTTCAATGGGAGGTTTGTAACCATTCGCTATACTGTTCAGACCTTGCGCCATGCGATTTCCATCTTTTTTCGCAAGCTGATAGAGCGTAAACAGATTTTCCAAAGATGAGGAAGTTCACACAACGCTTCCCGAATGGCTCCTTGACCGAGGAGCGGATTTCTATCTTCGAGGAACTGAACGACTAGTAGAAAGTTCCGACGGTTGTTTACAGAGAACTGGTGACTACGTTGAAAAATAGTGTCTCGCATCTGCGTCACTTTGGGATGTAGTGCAACATTCAGTATAATAATAACGTGTAGTTTACTTTTTTAAGTCTCCTCGTACTTTCGTCGCGTAGAAAATACTGCACAGAGAAATTCATTGTAGCTCGTCAGGCAGATTCCGATTATTTTTCGGTATCGGATTTCTCATATTTACTGATATATAAATCAAATGGTTCAAATGGATCTGAGCACTATGGGACTTAACTTCTGAGGTCATTAGTCCTCTAGAACTCAGAACTACTCAATACTTACTAAGCTAAGGACATCACACACATCCATGCCCGAGGCAGGATTTGAACCTGCAACCGTAGCGGTCCCGCGGTTCCAGATTGTAGCGCCTAGAACCGCTCACCGATATATAAATCACTATATATACTTTTCGGAAACTTTGAACGTTACTAGGGTCGAAACCACCATGGACACGTCACGGAGAATCGGTGCTCCTGCTTGTCACATAAAGAATGTTTCTTTTTATCTCCTATAAATATTCTAAAATTCACGCCAGCGCCGATGGCACCTCCTACTGCAACGGCAGCATACGAATGACACGACAACCTCCATCAAGTGTTAGGAGAGGCCATGGCACCGTGTGCAATCACTGACGAGTCTAACGCTCTGCCTTTCCTTCATATACAATAGAGTATTTCGATTCGTAAAGGACTAACAGGGTGACCAGACAAAAACATCAGGCTTTACGGATCAGTTGATACCGACCTGCACCATTTAACGCTCCACAACTGTATGTAAATATGGGACGCGTTAATACATTCTGAGTGCGATGTTTAATATAGTTTTATTTTGCATAGTATACGTGGGCTATGTTTTGGCCCTGAACGTAGACATACATGATGGTCTACGTACATGAAACGCGCTCCGTAGCCGCAGATCAAAATGGAGCTACGACCGGCTGATAACCTGCTAATGAGCGACACAATGGCACTCGTCGTCCCGCGCAACACGCAAATTATCAGTCGCGCCGGAACAGACCATTGACAGTCAAAATAGCGCTGACGACCGCACTCTCTTCACTATGGTTACAACGCAGGTACGCTAATGACCTTACCCATGTGGCTCCATTTACCGACTGTGTCAATTGTGTTTCATTTCATATGAAATGGTTAGTCAGAATTTAACCTGCAGGTCACATTTATATTTACAATAGGGAGTAAAGCACAGTCGGTTGCCAGAAAGCTAGTCTTCCCAACGGAACGAAGGTCAGCATTAGCAGTTTGTGAATGTTGTAGCAGAGTATCAGTTAATAACAGTACATTCTTCAGTCCTGAAGTATTATCATGTCTCATCGTTTCAATTAATACGGAAATAGTAGCTCTACCTACTATAATTTCAGTCATCGGGATTTCTTTTTAGAGTGTTTTGAAACAACTAAAGTCGTTTAAGCGTTTAATCATTCCAGTAGAAGGCTAATCTACCTGTAACTTTGAAATTCGCCAAATCCTTGCATTTTTCCTTCTATCAGGAGGTCTGGTGACGATGGGGAGAAAAAAGGAAATCGTAGTAGAAAATGTACAAACTTTATCTAACTGAAAGTGATAACGTCAGTTATTAGTGAAGTTTTCGGTTTTATGCATTCGTACATGTTCCATAGTAACGTAAATCATACGTAAAGGAACCGCACTGTTTGTGATTCATTAAAACGTAAAAAGTCAAATACCACGCTATCATAATGTTCTTTGATTTGGAGTGTTTATCGCTAACCAGAATTCATAAATTTTTCGTAAACGTTTATAAGGGGGGTGCTCTATTTTATTCGGGTGGTAAGTAATGAGGAATTTTATTATCCTAATCTCTTAATACGTAACTTAGCTTAGAACTTCTAGGACCTGTAGAAGGGACTGAGCAGACAATATTTCGAATTGGAAACCATTTCCGGAAACGTATTGTTTCCGTGCTACAACCGTTTGAAAACGTCTTTGGTAGGGTAATCATGGCCGCGCGGGATTAGCCGAGCGGTCTAGGGCGGAGGGAGGAGTCCTCCCTCGGGCATGGGTGTGTGTGTTGGTCTTTAGGATAATTTATGTTAAGTAAAGTGTAAGCTTAGGGACTGATGACCTTAGCAGTTAAGTCCCATAAGATTTCACACACATTTGAACATTTGGTAATCATGGTGAGGGGGGGGGGGTGCTTACGTCTGATTGGCTGATGTCATGTGACGCCTATCGTACTTCTCTGATCTGGTTAGAGTTACGTGCCTGTGTGTGTTAGAGCAACATAGTTCAGTACGCTATTGCAGAATATACCGAAATGATCTTTGTGTATGCCCAAGCTCACTGTAATGAAACACCTGCTCGTCGCCTTCATCAAAATCTTTATCCACAACGTTCGTCTCCGTCGTACGCCCTTTTCGCCAAAAGTACGCAACGGTATGGTTTATGAGACTCCCGTAGAGACAAGAAGGCGTTGTAGCACGAGTTATGGTCTCTGCAGGACAGACTGCAGAGACACCAGGTGTGACAGAGCGTGTGTGCCACATCATTCTTAGGTGCAATGGTTGCACCGAACTTGGTGGTTGCCACATCGAAAATTACTTGTAGTGGATCAGAACGCTAACACTCCTTTGAAAAGGACAGAAACGGTTTAAGTTTAATTGTAAATAGCACTGTTTGTGAAAACTCATTAAGTTTCCTTTTAGTTTGTTTTTTATTGTGTGGAAGTTTGTAAGGGGGAATTCTGTATATATTCTGCTAGAAGGGGACCTGTAGTCTCAGCACGTAAATATATTTGTATTTATGAATAACGCACTTGCCTAATAATAGGTGACGACGATTAGGTTATGTCCATAGCATTCTGGAAATTTCTTAGCAGTGCACTTGGATCCTCATTGTACTGCACTTCCGCCAGAAAAGAAGCGAATTACATCTGCACTTTCCTGGCTGACGTCAATTATTTTAAACTGTTCTGATATTTTTCTTAGTAGATTCTTAATTCCAGATCAGACTAGCATCCAAGGAGACTAGGAAACGCTGCTGGCATTGGAATTATTTCTTCATACGCATGCATTATAAGGTTGGCTCTGAGCACTATGGGACTTAACATCTGACGTCATCAGTACCTTAGAACTTAGAACTACTTAAAGCTAACTAACCTAAGGACATCACACACATCCATGCCCTAGGCAGGATTTGAACCCGCGACCGTAGCAGTCGCGCGCATAATAAGGTCTATTATACAAATAAAGCGTCAGGAAACAGAAATCAGATGGCAACCTTCGTAAGGAACGGAAAAAATACTCTTCAGTTTAAAGCACACCGTCTCTTACTTCAAGCAAGTCAGATTACACGAAAAGAGTTATTAATCAGAAGCTGTTTCATAATAGATGCATGCATTCGACTAGTCACTCCGAAGGTGCTCAGTTAATTTTATGAGCCTCGCTCCCATCATTCTTTTTAGCTATAAAAATTCAGCTGAACTACTCATCAGTGACAGCATTCAGCTCATATATATCTACATCTACATCCACATTTACACTCGCGAGCCTTCTTAAGGACTGCTGCGAATAGTACTTTATGTAACACTGTCATGTCACTCCCTTTCTTGTTCCAGAGGTGGGAACACATGATGCACCTATGAACATTGTCCAAAATGATCGTTTTGGTCATTCAGGTGTTGTGGTGTGGGAGGCATAATGTTGCATGGGCGTAATGATCTCGAAATCTTTGAACCCGCTGCACTCACCAGTCAATGTTCAAAAAATGGTTCAAATGGCTCTGAGCACTATGGGACTTAACATCTGAGGTCATCAGTCCCCTAAAACGTAGAACTACTTAAACCTAACTAACCTAAGGACAGCCCGCCCGGTTAGACATGCGGTCTAACGTACGGCTTTCCGGGTGGGAAGGAGCGCCTGGTCCCCGCCACGAATCCGCCCAGCGGCTTTGTATCGAGGCCCGGTGAACCGACCAGTCTGTGGATGGTTTTTAGGCGGTTTTCCATCTGCCTCGGCGAATGTGGGCTGGTTCCCCTTATTCCACCTCAGTTACACTATGCCGCCGATTGGTGCACAAACAAGTTCTCCACGTACGCGTACACCAACATTACTCTACCACGCAAACATAGGGGTTACACTCGTCTGGTGTGAGACGTTCGGGGTCCACCGGGGGCGAACCGCACAATAACCCTGGGTTTGGTGTGGGGCGACGGAGGCGTGAAGTGGACTGCGGTAGTAGTCGTGGGGTTGTGGACCACTGCGGCTGCGGCGTGGACGGACCCTCTCCGTCGTTTCTAGGTCCCCGGTTAACATACAAGACAATACAATACAACTAAAGGACATCACACACATCAATGCCCGAGGCAGGATTCGAACCGGCGACCGTAGCGGTCACGCGGTTCCAGACTGAAGGGCCTAGAACCGCTTGGCCACAACGGTCAATGTTACTGCGACATTCTGCTCCTACCTCATTTTCGTTTTTTCCGGGTTCGGCCCTGACTTCATTTTGATGGGTGACAATCGAACTGTGCAGGTGGAAAACTCTTGAAATGATAAGATATTCGGCGATTAGACTGGCCTGCCCTCTGCCCCGTCTTAAATCACATTGAGCACGTGTGAGATCGTTAGGCAGACGTATTGCAGAACGTTCACATGCACCAACGACAGCAGTTGTCAACCGCGCCTGGGGAGGAATGGAAAGTCCTACCGCAATAACTCCTAAGGAAACCTGTGGCCAGCATGGGAGCACGTCGCATTTACTGTGGTCCGTGGTCATCACACATCCCATTTAACACAATGTCCTGCCTTTTATGGCTCTGAGCACTATGCGACTTAACTTCCAAGGTCATCAGTTGCCTAGAACTTAGAACTAATTAAACCTAACTAACCTAAGGACATCACACACATCCATGCCCGAGGCAGGATTCGAACCTGCGACCGTAGCGGCCACTCGGCTCCAGACTGTAGCACCTAGAACCGCACGGCCACTTCGGCCGGCCTGCCTTTTATAATGTCCAGGGTACCTTCATAGATCGCTGTGGCTTCAGTACAGTTATTGTCTTTGAATAAAAGCGTTATCTCGGTTTGTTTCATTAAGTATTTCTTTTAGCTACCTTCTGTACTATACTATAATCTACTATACTATATCACACTACACTGCAGCAGTTCTTTCTATGTATTGTCCACATTTCATCGAGCTATGTTGCTTGTCAGTGACACATTGTGAGAAAGTTAATTTAGTCCTTAAGTTTTCCACACCAGTGTATTTGCTACGTAATGGTCAAGGATCCCAAAGGTTTCAAGGTAAATACCGCCCTTTACACAACACTGCCGCCACCGATTTATCAACGACGCGCCCTGTACGAAGGCCACAATCTTAGTCTGTGAGACTACATAACACGAAAAAATAATGAGTCTATGTGAATCATCTTTCCACTCACTTCAATCATGTAAGTCTGCAAATGCTCAGTCATTTGGGATTTTTATTTTCAACACGGTGCAATTGACGGTATCAGGCCAAGCACTCTACCTTCGCCGGATTTTGCTGTCGTAACTTTTGTGTAACAGATTGCGTCATAATCTGCTTTATAGAAAAGCCATGCCTAAATCACGCATGGAAGTGTATCAGCAGTTTCATAATGATTCGCTCCTTTCAGGCAGTTACTACTAACGTCAGAATGTGAGCAACCAACTAACTTTGTATGTCCTTTGATACTCGGTCCCGTCTGATGGACTGTCACACTCTATAAGTTTTGGAGGCAAAGGTCCAGAGTTCGAGTCTCGGTCCGGCACACAGTTTTAATCTGCCAGGAAGTTTCATTTCAGCGCACACTCCGTTACAGAATGAAAATCTCATTCTGGAAACATCCCCCAGGCTGTGGCTAAGCCATGTCTCCGCAATATCCTTTCCTCCAGGAGTGCTAGTTCTGCAACGTTCGCAGGAGAGCTTCTGTGAAGTTTGGAAAGGAGGAGACGAGGTACTTGCGGAAGTAAAGCTGTGAGGACGGAGCGTGAGTCGTGCTTGGGTAGCTTAGTTTATAGCACTTGCCCGCGAGGCTAAGGTCCCGAGCTCGAGTCTCGGCCCGGCAGACAATTTTAATCTGCCAGGAAGTTTCATTCATCGCCATTATTTGGCATCGAAGGTAAGGAGTGTGGTGAATTTATGCTACTATCTCCAGACTCTGCACCACTGCCCTCGGTTAAATATTAGACGTCACTTCCGCATTTTACATAGTAAATCTCACAGAGCGAGGTCACGTGCCACTGTTGATAGCGATCTGTCTGCCGGAGACGGACGTACGCTCAGTTCCTCAATTACAAGCCGGCCGGGTGGCCGTGCGGTTCTAGGCGCTTCAGTCTGGAACCGCGTGACCGCTACGGTTGGAGGTTCGAATCCTGCCTCGGGCATTGATGTGTGTGATGTCCTTCGGTTAGTTAGGTTTAAGTAGTTCTAAGTTCTATGGGATTGATGACCACAGATGTTAAGTCCCATAGTGCTCAGAGCCATTTTTTTTTCAATTACAAAATGGTTAAATGGCTCTGTGCACTATGGGAATTAACTTCTGAGGTCATCAGTCCCCTAGAACGTAGAACTACTTAAACCTAACTAACCTAAGAACATCACACACATTCATGCCCAAGGCAGGATTCGAACCTGCGACCGTAGCGGTCGCGCGGTTCCAGACTGAAGCGCCTAGAACCGCACGGCCACACCGGCCGGCTCCTCAATTACAGTTTTCAAGAATGGTCTGTGTGTTCGCACCGGCTCGCACCCTTCCCCTCCTTGATCCCGTAATACTTAACAACACCACACTCTTCATCATGCAACATTATTACTTATACGATCAAACTGCATTTAAAACGTAACAAAGAAAAGTGTACAACTGGAGTGAATGTCAGCTGATCTCCTCTGATGTTTTCAGCACTACTACACGTTTTTATAACAGGGGATGCCCAGCACATGATCCACTAATGGTGTAATAAAAATATTCGGTTAGATAACTGTCTGTCTCCAGATGTAGCCCTAATGATATACTATTAACAGAATTGCAATTCTCTTCATTTTTTCGGCAACTTTCGTTTATATTTAAGATAGTAAGTTGAATTATCTGTGGTCATTGTCAGGCTTTTGTTTCATATTTTCCTCACATTTCTTACAATGTTAATTTTTGCAACTGGCAATTTAGCTTTGAGAAATATAAGTTGTACTTTCTTCGACGCCGTTGTAAGTATAACGCATGACATATGGTGAAATCATGGTAGTGTTGCATTCGTGTAGCAAGAATGATGATGAGGTACGTTGCGGCCTTAAGCCATGCGCCGGCACGCTAGTCGGGAACGAGAGAACAGAGGGGGCTGTGAATAACACGTCAGCCAATTGCACACTGAGCGACCCCTCTCCAGGACGACAACGCGACAGAAATGCGAAGATAACATAAGCGCCGCTCCCGGCTGGCCGCGACCCAGTCGAAGAGAAGCCTCAAGACAAGCGACCTGAATAGAAGGTCAGCTGTGTTATTTCCCATGTATTGGAATTGTTATACTGAAGAAGCTTGATTATTTCGGATGTCACCCTTTGCTTGCGACACATCTATGTAATTCTCAAAGTTAAATATTGTCATTTACTTTCCGTAATAAATCTCATTAATACGATTTGTTTGAATTGTTTGTCTAGTGATCCGAGAAAGCAGGTTTCCTAGACACCCCACATTTGACGACTAGGCAGCATTCAACAAGGTACGCAGTAGTGACACAGTTCTCGTTTCACATTGATTCCGTTACAAGCATTCCTGGATCACAAAACGTAATCCATCTCTCTGAATTGAGATTTAGCGATACTGCTTTAACTTGGTTTACTGCACTGAATACCACAAGTATAATAGCTAGCCTTCCTATCACTGGAACAGTCTACATGTCGCTAACTGTTGGGGACTTTCTCCACTCCTTCCTCTAAATCGTTTATATAAATTATAGTAATTTTATAATTATATTCATTAGAAATACTGGATTGATTCTCTTACAGATGATTCTTGCAAATCGTATTCATTTCTATTTCCTGCATTATGGTATTACCTAAGTCCTGTATAGAGAAAGTGACATCTTGTCCATCGAAGAACAATTACGAAAAAACCTTCATACTTAGAAACTTAATCAAATCAGAATTTTGGTAACACGTATTGGATTGCTTACTAGATAAATTGTTGTGGCAGTGTCTTTACAAGCACCACTGCACAATGGTTTCCCACTCCCGCGAACATTTATACATCTCACTTTCACCAAAGTTACAATACAATATTTTTAAACAAAGAATGCATGAAATATAATTGAGTTGATTTGTGGAAATTGCATTTTCGTGTACAGACATCACTGCACATGCGTTTTCGATTACGTGGAAAGGCCTGTGTAGCCTATGTGTAGCTAATTGGATAAAGTTGAACCAATACGTTTCTCTGAAGGTGGTTTTGATGTCATGGTTGACGAATGGAACTGGCTTTCGCAGGTATGTTATGCAACTTGTCATGCAGTTACGTCGTGCGTATATTACAATTACGCAGACAGTATCTGCATTTACTTTAGCGACGGGAGTTCTTCGAACTCCTGAAAATGAGTCACCTTCCAGTCTGAACAGCTTTTTAAGGGTGCTGCAGCTTAAGTTGTGCGGAGATATAGCTGCCAAGAAAAAAATTGATACTTTGCGCTGTTTCCGAGTTAATTAGCGTTGAAGCTAGCCAATCATGCCGTTGCCCGCGAAAAGTCAAGCGACTCACCAGATAATATTTGTGTCAATTGTTCTCATAGCGTAGATGATAGCGCACGAGACTGCTCAGCCTTTGGCTGAGGTTTGATGCCTCCCACGTCGAATTTTTGTATCGCTTTCTTGTTCGGTTTTACGAAACTAAACGAAGAACATCTTTGGCCACATCCTCTCCGGCGGGTCGCTTGAATTTGCACGCATAGCGGCCTGATATGCTAACTTCAATGCTTGTTAACTCACAAACGTCTCCGGCCAGAACTACACCCTTCACACACTACGAATTAAACGTCTCATTGTTTGTCACTGCACGCGCTGACTTGCATTATTTCAAAAGAGGCAGAACCACGATTGGTCGGACCACACTACAAGTTCAAATGTTCAAATGTGTGTGAAATCTGATGGGACTTAACTGCTAAGGTCATCAGTCCCTAAGCTTTGTACTACTTAACCTAGGACAAACACACACACCCATGCCCGAGAGAGGACTCGAACCTCCGCCGGGACCAGCCGCACAGTCCATGACTGTAGCGCCTTAGACCGCACGGCTAATCCCGCGCGGCCACTACAAGTCTCTGGTCAGCTATTGTAAGGTTTATGTGTTGTGTGGACCATTAAAGACAGATAGCTCTAGGTGCTGCTATAATTAATATTCTTTTGCGAGGTATCGGACTCAAGTGTCCGTAGCATGCAGTTCCCTATTCAATTTTCTCTTTGAAACTGGTTGAGATGGATCTGTATTCATTAACAGTAGCAGTTATTGTCCGTTTTGTAACAGATTGGCTCTGACATGGCATGACACTCGTCTCCGTATCTTGTTGGTTACTATCTTTCTACGTCCACTGTTTTCATTCCGTCTTACACGGCTGCATGTCGTACACCATTCCCCGTACACAGATTGGACATTCCACTTTGATACACCTGAGAATTGGGAAACTTTCTTCACTTTGTGGTAATGGCCACTATAGCTGCTTTCTGTCATGTCAGCGCTGATTCCAAGTAACTGACTGACACGTACGCCTAACTTCATTGCCATGACTTACGTCAGGATTTTAGGGTCTGACGTCTGCCTTGTACCAGTTCTGTAGCGCTCCAAAGCGACTAATGTCATCTATTAAGTGGGTGGCTCACTGTTTATCCCGTGAGCTTATATAGTACAAAGGGCTGAACGACCATGCTGGAAATAGTGCGTTTTTCTGTGGCCCAGATATGCTACCATACGTCTTCCTGCTAGAGTGCGCCACCAAGTGCTGCCTCGAAATCCCCGTGTCAGTGACTCTTAATGTAACTAACGTCGACAGCTTTGTTAAACTAGCCCAATTAATCTGTTATGTTTTGCTTCCTTGAAAGTTATAAGCACTACAAGGGTATTCCTCTCTTCTGTTACCGAAATGTGTACTCTTTTCTTTTCTTTTGTAATCTTAGCTTCTGACAAGAAGAAAAAAAATGTCATTTCGGTAAATGCGGACAAACAGTAGCTGAGAAGATAAGGAGCAAAACTGATCATGTGCACACATACCGGGAAACGTTCCAGGGGATATACACTCAGCTGAAGGTGGAGATAAAACAACTTTGATACTACCCTGATATCAGCACCAAGCAGGTGGCCCGCTAGCGTATGGTATGCCATGCGACTACGTAGAACACTCCCCACGAAAACTGTCATTATCCAGATCACTTACAACGCATACAAGCCTTATTACGAAGAGTGCTAAAAAGTAGCGTCTTCGAATTTTTTACGTGAAAACTTTAATGTTTCGCATTTTTATGGATCGCTTTGCTAAATCACACAATTAAAATTCATTTGCATAATGTCGTTTTCCTAAAGTAACAAGTTTATATTTTTTTATTCAAATAACAAGTATTAACTTTAACTGACTTTTGTAAAGCATAAAAAACTAACTTCAGTAGCTGTTTCAAGTTGATGTCCAGATTTAACTTTAAAAAACAGAAGCGTCAAATTTCAGAATCTACTAAACGGTTCGGAAGAAGTTTGACAATTACATTAAATGTCAGTTAGGTACACACGTGGTCAAGATCAATTAAAGAGTGCATTGTACTTAATTTCAGTGTTTAGCTAACATGGCTGTTGTTTGGATTCTTGATTATGCTTTTAGACGCTACGTCAGTCAGACAAAGTCGTATCAAGGTCGCACTGCTTCACAGTCCCGAAAAACAAACTCAGAGAGAACACTTTATTTTAGTATAGGAAAGAAAAGTATAGAGTCGTTATAACTGGACTCACATTCTGGAGGTTGCCGGTTCAGATACCCGTCCGGCCATCGGTATTTAGCATTTCCGTGATTTCCCTAAATCTCTCCAGGCAAATGCCAGTATGTTTCCTTTGAAAAGGGCAAGGCCTATTTCCTTCCTTACTTTTTCGCACTCCGACCTTGAGCTCCGACTCTAAGAGCTCACTGTAAGCAGGACGTCTTTCTTCTTTTCCTTCTGTTTTCTAGTGGCAGACGCTACTAGAGAGGCGTTCTGCATTACGGTGTGGTTTTCTGTATAAATTCCGAGAGCGTATGTTCCTAAAAGAGGAAACCAATATATTGCCTCCTTCAACATATATCTCGCGAAAAGACCACGAGCATAAAATTAGAAAGATTCAGGTTCATACGTAGGAGTACTAACAATCGTTCTTGTCCCGGACCATTCGCGATTGGAACAGGAAAGCGGGGAAATTACAGTGGTTAATAAAGTACCCTCCGCCAAGCACCCGAAGTGGGTTACGGAGTACAGATTTAGGTGTAGATGCACTGAATAGTTTACAGAACGTGCCATTTTGTATGCCAACACCTTTTGTAGTGTATGAAGTAACAATGGCTACTGCAATACATCCATCTCAGAAAAGCAATTAGGTTTTAGTGATGCAGCGTGACCTACATGGGATGGGCGCGGAAGGAAACGTGGCGAGGCGTCGGCTGACATTCTCGGCCGGGCTGGGGAACTTCCTCTCCTCTGCTCTCCACCCCTCGCCGGAAAGGTCGATAAAAGAACGCCTCATAACTGCCTCGACACCTAATATCGGAATCCGAGGACCACAGCTGTTTCTCCAGCACCTATTAACGCGGCGTCACGCGCTTCTCATTGTAGCAACTTTATGCACTCAATTTTGTGAAGTGTCAGCCTTCAGATAAACCGAGTTGCCCACACCCATCGTACGCGTCCTTTTTCTCCTAAAGGGCGTGTCCCAGTAGTTCCAGGTCAAATGCGTCCGTGACAAACATTTAAGGACGGGTCCGTCGGCGAACATAGCATTGCCTGACTCTCTTGGAAACAGGAGAAAGGGACGCTAACTTCAGAGTTTCATACGAAAAGATGTCACAAAATTAGCAACTCTGACGAATGACGTTTTGAAACCTTTACAGTAGCTTTGGTAGTTTTAAATGTCATGCTTCAATTTCATTAATGCTGTCGAGCACAGCATATAGATATAATTACCAATTTTAGTATAATAGACTTCAGTCCACAAAACTGTCTATTTTCTTGTATAAAGATTTTATAAACTGTTGGGCCAGTTCGCCGGCCGCGGTGGTCTCGCGGTTCTAGGCCCGCAGTCCGGAGCCGTGCGACTGCTACGGTCGCAGGTTCGAATCCTGCCTCGGGCATGGATGTGTGTGATGTCCTTAGGTTAGTTAGATTTAAGTAGTTCTAAGTTCTAGGGGACTGATAACCACAGCAGTTGAGTCCCATAGTGCTCAGAGCCATTTGAACCATTTTGTTGGGCCAGTTCGATAAAGTCATCAAAAACTTTTCTTATTGCTGACGAGTTGAACTTAGCTTAAAGGAAGAAAACGAAACTTGTAGCGTTATGGTACACTTTTCACGTTCCAATCTGGAAATACCTTTCAACTACAGGCACATTTTGCCGCTTTAATATAGGAGCTATTTATTTCTATATAGTTACCGAAGTAAACATTTAATTCTTTGAAACTTCCTAGCAGATTAAAACTGTGTGCCCGACCGAGACTCGAACTCGGGACCTTTGCCTTTCGCGGGCAAGTGCTCTACCAACTGAGCTACCGAAGCACGACTCACGCCCGGTACTCACAGCTTTACTTCTGCCAGTACCTCGTCTCCTACCTTCCAAACTTTACAGAAGCTCTCCTGCCTCGGGCATGGATGTGTGTGATGTCCTTAGGTTAGTTAGGTTTCAGTAGTTTTAAGTTCTAGGGGACTGATGACCTCAGACGTTAAGTCCCGTAGTGCTCAGAACCATTTTTGAGAACGCGGAATTGAATTTTGCTTGAAAAGTTTTCACAATTGTTTAAAAAGGTAGCGACTGGAACAGTTTTTTTTTTTTTTTTTTTTTTTTTTTTTTTTTTTTTTGTCAGCCCTCTATTTAATCTGACTTCAAATCATAGTATGTACTGTCTATTGGATGGTAAAATAAATTTTGTGTATAGGTTTAGGGAATTAGCTTTATAATCATAAGTATTTTTTAAATATATCTTCAGATTTTGCACGTGTCGTCCGTTTAATTCCTTACATTCGCGAAGGATATGTCAGCCATTTTCGTTTGTCAGCAGAATACGTGCATTTATCACCATATAGCGGTACGGTGCGGCTAAGATGCTTCACATTATATCAATGAAGCGTCCGTGATTTCGCAGTCAGTTACATATTTTCCTACGAGGAAGTCATTAGAAAGGAAAATTTATACTATTTTTCACTGAAATGTGACGAAAGTATGCGAAACAACTGTTTGCTGTCTGAGCGATCTAGTATCAGACCAAACACAGCAGCTAATTTTTTTCTTTACTCGTTTAATTAACCTCTTTTAGTTGTAAATACCACATCTTAATGTTATTGAAGGGTTGATACTAAAAAGACATCCATTTTTTCATCAAGCCTATTCGATTTCAATAGGATCATGCTATAGAAACGTTGTCCAACGTATTCAGTTACAGTGTCATTGACATGAAGCATGTAACAGGAACTTGGACTGCAGGAAATTTGTAGGGGGGTTTTCACCCCGGAAGGATTGTCAACAGTGAACAAAGAGCACTGTATCACGTCTGTGGGAGGAGGGAGCTTCTGGAGAAAGATCCAACAAAAGATGAAACTGATACTCCCTTCACACCAGTCACCTGAATGCAGCTATTTCTATCTAACAATTACGGACCGTCGCATCGAGGCATCGTCCGCTCTTTGTTGCGATTTTATGGTCAGGAGAGAAATTCATTAATCTGTATTAACCGATATCTGAAATGCAATCGTCGAAAGCCCATAAATCTCGAGATATGTACTAGTGTGTTTCTTGCTGTTCACATGTTAATATCTTCCTTCAGTGGCGGTACGCCGGAAATAAATTTTATCCATAATGTACAAATTACATGAAGAAATTTCACAAACCGAAGACTAACGTTAGTTTCACGTGTTTTACCTAGCTTACAGGGAGTTGAACGAATAGTTTATTAAGTGGTTCATACCAAATGGTCGATTTTGAAATTTCGTTGTTAAAATCCAAACACGATTTTCAAATCCCTATGGTAAGGAATACTTGTTAATGGTAATATGTACTAGTGGATTCTAAGTGTTTCTTCGATCTATATACTACTACATTAAGATCTGCATAGGGAGTGAACGAAACAATTCGAACAGTATGATACAAGTCTCATTCCTCGAGTTTTTGACTCATTGGCATCGCACTACCATTGTACTGCAAAAGCTCTGGAAACGTTCTGAGTCATTACTATGTTTGTTATCATTGTTATATTGAGATCTGCTGCCGTGTCGGACATTACAGACATTCACAGTAAGAAATCATCGATTCCTGATAATTTTGTCCGTAACTACAGTCGCTATGCCATGAGAGCGTCTAGAAAGAGTATTAAAGCGATATTGTACCCTTACTAAGTAGACCACTGCAGAAAAATGACTGCTGGGCTGATGTTAAGTCCAGAGAACCCTATATCATCGGAAACAACTGCACGGGGACTGCATAAAAAATTCTTGTAAAGCATGTGTATCTACAAGGAAGATGCATTAGTGGCGTAGGAGAAACAAACCTTTCACTGCCTGACAATAGACACATATACTGCCATCCGACGACTACACATCTGTAATAATAGAATTACAGGAGAAATCTATAAGCCTGAATACTTAGAAATGGGGACTCACAGTGGAAGCTATACAATTGGTTGGCCAGTTATATCGAAGCTTCCGACTGTTTTGTGTTTATATAGAAATTAATCATAACTGGTAAAGTCCATGAAACCATTTTAGATGACCATCCTTGTGGTATCACTTATCGATACCACACCCCAGGCGTTGTAACGTTCGTAAAACAATTGCAAGTTTCCATTCGACGCCGTTAGTAATAGCATGGTATCTGGGGGATCCAGTGGTGCATGTCCCCTGAGCCACTGCTCCAGTAGCTCCGTACCACGAGCGCCATTTGCCACTGCAGTATAGGACGGCTGGTGGCAACGACTCAGCCCACTTGTGCTTGGAGTGACTACACTTCACCTTCGTCCATGCTTCATTCCTGTTGACATCAAAAGCTGGACTCTGTTCCTTGTTGCATCATATGTAATGACTCTTCGTACATTTGCAGAGACAAAAGTTGAATAAATATTCTCTTTGTTGTATAAACTCGTTCACTAATCAGTTCTGCTCTTGTCCAACTTTCCTACGACGACAGCTGACGCACAGGTGACTCAATCTTTGAACAGAATAGTGGCCATACTCACAGTGCAGGAAATGACTATGATCAATTTAAAGTGCATGAAGTTGAAATAACACGTCTTCCCTACTGGCCATATTCTTCCAATTTAAATAGCATGAAGGCATTATATTTGTATCCCCCAGAGAAATTAATGGTATGTCACGCTCTTTGACTAACTCTCGAAGAATTATAATAGTAATGTTGTAAAATCTCGTCGACCAACATTCAGTATCATGTGCACCGACTCTCAGGCAACCTTGAATGTACGAGAATATGCCCCCACAATCCCTCCCTCATGCCATCACCTAAAATCCATGTCAGTAGGCTGTCTTCCTCTCTATCCGTTGTTAAGGATTTTCGACACAAATCACAGAGCGTGATGTCCAGTTGCGACATCTCTGGGCCTTATATGGTTGCTAACGTTTTCCGAAATGAATCTTCTTTTGTCTGTGTAAGAATGTTAGCATGATGATACATGTTCATGGGTTATTATTGCAACATCGCGACGTCGAGCACTGTGTGCATGAGTTTATGGTACCTCTTCTGTGCTTTCGGACATCAAATTGGGTATTAATTCTCAACTCACACGGTTAAGTTCGTGGAATTATCAACAATTTTTCTTGACGGTTCTTGGGATTGAGCCCTCCTTCTAGCCATAAAGACTTGAAGAACTGAAAGTTAGTTTCCATCGACTCACTCACGCCACTTAACGTACTGTAGAGCACCATAAACTTCAGCGGTTATGTTATCCCGAGATAAGGTAAGATTCTTCCTGAGTACTGTCGTCATCTTCCTCTAGTTAACCGTGTCTCTCGTTTATCATCAATATCCCGTCATTCAACAAGTTAGAGTGAATGCCATAGTCTACAGATGGTGGATGTATTATTCGCCTTGAACAGTACAACTACCGTATCCAACAACAGTGGCACAGGTGTATATATTTTTATTTTTGAGAATTGTAACATGGTCCAAGTGTTGTGTTTTATAAATATTTATAGTTAATTCTTGTACACGTGACAAGACAGTCGTCGTGACGTATAGAGTCGTAACTAGATTCAATTTTAATGTCAGAATCCATCGGTAACGAGAACAGGGACACGACGTATCGCATCCATAGCCGATCGTGACTTCCATTTATCACATCAGTAAGCTGGGTACTTTAACCGATTCTTGAAATATTTCTTGAAATTATTGTAGTTCATGTTGCCGTCAGTTGTTCCGAATACCTGCAGTATTTGCCAGCATTACTGTCATTTAATGATAACGCAATATTATTACACGATTCTGTAACTCCTTTTCTTATGAAATGCACTGGTCTTCCAAAATTATATATTCATCTTACAAACGACCGAATGTTTCGTGCATTGACCTCCAGCGTCAATGTCGGATGTGTAGTGTCTTCCTAACATTCCTGTACTAACATTGCACATGATACAAAGTTTCTAATATAGCGTTTGCCATCAACAGTAATTGCAGTATAAATTGAAATGTAATGCCAAGACATGAGCTGCTCTAATGTTACTGTTTCGCAATGAAACATTTGTGGGCTTATACGTTAAAGGAATACATACAGAAAGTACTGACGATTTTAATTAGGAGAATGAAGACGGTAGTGCAGGTACACTGAGTTAAGACGAAATTTTTTTTTCCACAGGAAGTGCAGAGCCACCTGTCGCTTTAATTATGAATTACGAAATTTTGTTTCCCCGGGAAGTGCAGAGCCTGCGGTAGCTTTCATTACGAACTACGCAGCTAACCCTACACTGTGCTCTTCCCACCTATAACTTCACAGAAAGGCAACCCGCCACAAGCCTTTGTTTCGCAGTTTTCCGAGTCAGCCAGGCGTTCAAATCACTTCCCACGAAACTGTTGCATTCGTCATCTCATTTGCGTCTTCAACCGAGAGCATCTCTATACACGCAACTTCCAAAATAAAAATAATGTCTACTGGTACCTTGTCACTTCTTTACTTTCAGCAGAAAAAAACTTTCTAATTTATTGAACTGATTCAGTTCGTATTGCCACGAACATTTTTTCATTCTGCTCTGTTATTAAAGATGGAATCAAATGTTGTGCTGGTAGCACCATGCACGAAGTCATGTCTACGAAAGATAATCACGTGGACGACTTCCGTCACTCAGAACTGAGCCTAAAGATGAGGCCATCTGGGTGGCCCAGTCACTTAATAAGCTTCGTAGGCTGGTTGCCTTCAGAGTGCTCCGGGAATGGTCTCTAAAACTGACTTCGCATGTCTGAACCTGATGTCGACACATTAGATATCTGCATATAATATTCTCGGAGTTCTTGCCTCGACAATTTTGGGCAAAACCTCGAACTTCCGGCGGTTACCACAAATCATCTTTGTCGTGAATATCTGGCTGATTTGGCTGCTGCTGTGATAGTCTCATATAGATCATGGACGCCCCCTAATGGTCGTACATTACTCATGCTGCCACAGATGGTGTCAACATCTGCGCTTGTTGTGCCACTGCCCCCGTAGGTGTGTAAACAATGGTGTGAAATTCTCTGCTTCTTCTCAGCGTCAAGAGCTCGCTTCCACGCACAACTAAAATTATTTAGGAGACAATCTGAGCAGCCCTCTTAAAGATGATACTTTCATTTGCCTTATAATAAAGTCATAAGAAGGTCAAACTAATTGCAAGATGTGTTAAACACAATATATGTATGGTGCAAAATGTGGCAGTTGTCGCTGAATAATAAAAAGTATAGGGTCACGCACATAACTACGAAAATAAATCCGTTAAATTTCAGGTAGACGAAAAATAAGACAAATTCAAAGCCTCTCAATTAAACTAAATAGCTAACAATTACAATTACGAAGAATTTAAACTGGAACGATCACATAGATGATGTTGTTAGGAAGGCACACCAAAGACTCCATTTTATTGGCAGAACACTAAAAAGATGCAACAGGTCTGTTAAAGAGACTGCGTAGACTTGGCTTGCCTGATCCCTGCCAGAGTATTGCTACGCGGTATGGAATTCTTACTGTATGGGATTGACGAAGGAGATTGAAAAAATCCAAAGAAGCGTAGGTCATTTAGTATTACCGCGATATAGGGGACAGAGTGCGACGGATAGATAAGCGAGTTGGAGGTGTCAGTCATTAAAACGAAAGCGTTTTTCGTTGCAGCAAGAATTTTTCACGTAATTTCAATCATCAACTTTCTCCTTTGAGTGTGAAAGTATTTTATTATTGCTAACATACATAAATACAAATGATCGTCGTAATAAAATAAGAGAAGTCAGAGCTCTTAGCGGAAGATTTATGTTAAAATGATTCAAATGGCTCTGAGCGCTATGGGACTTAACATCTGAGGTCATCAGTCCCCTGCTTAAACATAACCAACCTAAGGACATCACACACATTCATGCCCGAGGCGGGATTCGAACCTGTGACCGTAGCAGTCACGCGGTTGCAGAATGAAGCGCCTAGAACCGCTTGGCCACCGCGGCCGGCTGAAGATTTAAGTGTTCGTTTCCACCATTTGCAGTAAGAGATGGGAATGGTAGAGAAATAGTCTGATGATCGTTCGAAGAACCTCTGACAGCACTTAAGTGTGAATTGCATAGTAGTCATGTAGATGTGTATCCCGGAGCTGGCGTGCTTGTTATTTGGACAACGCTGCAGAAGTTTCACTGAGAAGCCCTTACGCATATTCCATAAAATACCAGTTTCTCCACTCACGTATTCATTGTTTTTGGAGCCCTGAAAAAAGGAATTCGTAGCCGTCGATTTGCTTCGTACGAAGAGGTACACGCTTGGATACAATACCGGTTCCGCAGGCAACCACAAACATTTTTCCACGGAGGCACTGACCGTCTTGCCTCACACTGGGATAAATGTATTGCCAGTTATGGCTTTTACGAGGTGCATTCAAGTTCTAAGGCCTCCGATTTTTTTTTCTCCAGACTGGAAAGAGATAGAAACATGCGCATTGTTTTAAAATGAGGCCGCGTTCATTGTCAATACGTCCCAGAGATGGCAGCACCGTACAGCAGATGGAATTCTACCGCCAGCGGCGAGAATGAGAACTGTTTTAAATACTTAAAATTGCGACGTTTTCCTTACTTGAACAGCGTGCAATCATTCGTTTTCTGAATTTGCGTGGTGTGAAACCAATTGAAATTCATCGACAGTTGAAGGAGACATGTGGTGATGGAGTTATGGATGTGTCGAAAGTGCGTTCGTGGGTGCGACAGTTTAATGAAGGCAGCACATCGTGTGACAACAAACCGAAACAACTTCGGGCTCGCACAAGCCAGTCTGATGACATGATCGAGAAAGTGGAGAGAATTGTTTTGGGGGATCGCTGAATGACTGTTGAACAGATCGCCTCCAGAGTTGGCATTTCTGTGGGTTCTGTGCGCACAATCCTGCATGACGACTTGAAAATGCGAAAAGTGCCATCCAGGTGGGTGCCACGAATGCTGACGGACGACCACATGGCTGCCCGTGTGGCATGTTGCCAAGCAATGTTGACGCTCAACGACAGCATGAATGGGACTTTCTTTTCGTCGTTTGTGACAATGGATGAGACGTGGATGCCATTTTTCAATCCAAAAACAAAGCGCCAGTCAGCTCAATGGAAGCACACAGATTCACCGCCACCAAAAAAATTTCGGGTAACCGCCAGTGCTGAAAAAATGATGGTGTCCATGTTCTGGGACTGCGAGGGCGTAATCCTTACCCATTGCGTTCCAAAGGGCACTACGGTAACAGGTGCACCCTACGAAAATGTTTTGAAGAACTAATTCCTCCCTGCACTGCAACAAAAACGTCCGGGAAGGGCTGCGCGTGTGCTGTTTCACCAAGACAACGCACCCGCACATCGAGCTCGCGTTACGCAACAGTTTCTTCGTGATAACAACTTTGAAGTGATTCCTCATGCTCCCTACTCACCTGACCTGGCTCCTAGTGAGTTTTGGCTTTTTCCAACAATGAAAGACACTCTCCGTGGCCGCACATTCACCAGCCGTGCTGCTATTGCCTCAGCGATTTTCCACTGGTCAAAACAGACTCCTAAAGAAGCCTTCGCCGCTGCCATGAAATCATGACGTCAGCGTTGTGAAAAATGTGTACGTCTGCAGGGCGATTACGTCGAGAAGTAACGCCAGTTTCATCGATTTCAGGTGAGTAGTTAATTAGAAAAAAATCGGAGGCCTTAGAAGTTGAATGCACCTCGTAGTTTTGAAATAATAAACAGATTACTTACTTTTTTCCCATCTGCCTCGTTTTCATTTGATTACCCCGTATATATGAGGGGAACAGCGACGAATAGCGAACCATTATAGTCAGGATACGGGGCGCAAATGGAGAAATTCACTGACATCAGTGGCTTTCACAAGGGCAGTTTGTTATGACCCCGCACGTGAATATGAGCATCTCGGAAACGGTGATGCTGATCAGCTACTTGCGCGTCTCTGTCGTGAACATCTATAGGAACTGGTTGAAGGACGGTGAAAGACTAGGTAACAATTCGTTAGACGTTGACATCTCATCACAGAACGTGGAAGTCGGAGGCTTTCTCGCTGTATAAAGCAAGGCAAGTGGCGGTCTGCGCGAATCTGACGACAAAGTACAAGGTTGGTGGAATCACAGGAGTTTAGGAGCACACCATTCAGCGCACGTTGTTGGAAATGGGTCTCGGCAGTAGACACACACTACGTGTTCTTATGTTGGCCCAAAGGCAGCGACAATTACGATTGTAGTGGACATGGGACCACCGAAACCATCAGTAGTGTAACCGTCCGTGTCACAAGATCAGAATCGTGCTATAGTGGTTTGAGAACCATGATGGTGAACTCATGTTATTGTGTTGGCCACCAAATCCGCTTTATTTGAACCGAATTGGGACCCACTTAGGACTCCATAGGGCGCCAGCTTGCCGACTGCAAACCAGCTGCCGATAATTTACGGGAACTGAGTGACCTGTGGGCAGACATTTGGAGCTACATACCTTCGGAATTCTATCAAGGACTCTTTGAATCCATGCCAAGCAGAATAACTTCTATATTGCGTTCCAAAGGTGGGCTAACACAATATTAAGCAAATGGTCATGTATCGAATAATGAACGATCCAGATCCTGATCTAGGCTTCAGATGGCGGAGACTGTGGAATGAGAGAAGCTTCAAGTCTCATTTATCTAGTTCCAGTAAGTGGTAAGTCTAGGATTATGGATGCATTGGAGTGACAATCCTACTAACGACAGGTGACAACAAAGAACGAGGGATGGCAACAAATACAGACCACTGGTGGATATTCGAGCAAGCAGGGTACCAGAATAAGTTTTTAATGAACTTAAATTCCCTTCCTGCTAAGACGAGGTGAGCCCTGAAATTCTTTAACGAATTAGTCATTTCGAGATTGTTATCGTATTTAAACCAAAAGAAGAAAGATGTTTCCCTTTGAGTTCCATCTATGCAGTACATATGCTCCAAATAATCGCCAGCGCTTGCTCGTTTCAGCAAAGAGAGGCATAGCGCTTCATAGTCACTCAAGTCCTGGAATTATTGATAAGAACGCTGTAAATCATACAGCACACAATGAGGAATGCAGTTTACATCTCACATTTGTAATAATTAAGTTGTATCACGAAAGTCCACTTGTATCAAAGGTGGAGTATAGTTCCACAGTGTGGGTTCACAGGCTGAGTCTTGTAAAAGATTCTACGGCAGTGAAAAGACTTCAAAGAAACATAACACTACGCAGCTGTTATGGTTTTGGTGAGTGTCCCACAGATGCCTTGCTGTTGAAATTAGGACTAACCCTTTGGAGAATACAATTAGACAGTGAGCTGCTATCTCCTGCCTAAGAAACAGGAACACTCAGAATATCAGACCAACTACCATTCGAAAAATTGAAAATGAGGAATATAATCTTTAATAAGTGGCAGGCACAACGAAAAATCTCTGAAACAACTTTGACAATGATTGTAGTATTTCCAAATGTGTGAGACAGATTAAAATTAAGACACTTTGAACCAACTGAAGAAATTATACATTGTTCAGTTACTTATGCTCCCTAAAATTAAGACACTTTGAACCAACTGAAGAAATTATACATTGTTCAGTTACTTATGCTCCCTATTAGATATGTTTGACTCGAATGGGAAGAAGACCCACATGGGGTTGTGAATGTGGCCTGCCTGAGCCAACGCCAGATCATATAATAATCGAATATTGGAAGTGCACACAAGTAGCCTCTGATCGGCAGCAGGTATTATAACTTCTTGTTTTAGCACAAGACATGAAACGAAATGTTCGTGAGGCATAGTTGGCCGGCAACCTGGTGCCAGTCTTTTATTTGACGCCACTTTGACTACTTGATCGTCAATGATGATGAAATAAGGAGGACAACATACACACACAGACACACCAGGTCCTGAGCGCAAAATATCCCCGACCAGGCCGGGACTCGAATCCAGGGCCTTGTGATTTACAGTAAACAACGCCGACCAAAAGACCGAGATCTACTGACAGTACAACACGTCGGTAGCTCGAAGACTTTAAACAGCTTAGCAGGAACAAATTTCAAAAATAGCTTATGAATATTTCATTTGAGAGGTAGATGACTTACAAATATGTGGTCAGAATGAAACAGCCATGGTGGTCGTCTTGTACGATAGTTAGAAACCGGTAGCAATGGACTGGACCCGGCTAAAAGGATGGATAGCTGCCTGCAGTGGTCAGTTATTACCAGACGATATCAAGTAGGTTGAGGGTGAGATGAACTTGATGTAAAAGAGGGGCGCTGTGTGTCTGGATAGACAGAATATGCGTTGTCTATGAATGGGCAAAATTATGGTTACAACCTCACCACTCCCACCACAAATCGTAACGTTTTATATAACACTTTATGGAAGTCTTGTGCACTCACAAAGATTGCAGAGTGTTAATCGCTTGATAGTGAGGTCATGCATACTTTGGAAATTGGTTTTTTTATGATTTCGGTTTTAATGATTAGAAAATGGTGGCGGGAAGTTTTGGGGGTATAGTAGTAGACTGAATAGAACTCGGTGGTGTTACCAGCAGAGGATACTGTGGTGGCAGACATGCAAACCCTGCTTCTAAAAGGCCATGTGTCCAGAAGAAAGTTGTACGTATAAATTAGTTAATGAAGCAACAACGACAGAACTAATATTCAGTATTGTGTATAAGTATACCACCAGCGCAACCCGTTTTCTGCAATTAGATAACGGACTGTATTGTAATACTAAAAGAATAAATGAAGTAGACAATGGACGGCAACAAGTGTTGCCTCGGCAGCATTCCAAGTACTGCTATCTCTGCTTCCCATCTTTTTTCTTCCGCCCACAAATCCTCGACAATTCCAGAGAAAGCTGCGTTGAAAAAGCAAATCTACAAAGAAGGAGATACTTAAATCATGGCTAGAATATGATACCCTCCTCAAGAAGTTTGTCTTCGTTTGAGCAGGCTGGAATTTCTTACACGTCCGAACCCGAGGGTTGAGGGCGTCTGGCAGTGCCCCAGGAAGTTTACAATACATCAGACAGCTACAGCAGTGGGCCTACGGTCGTACATGTTGATAGTAAGAAACAGCTGTGTCAACCAATAACAGCATTCCGACACGGGAACACGAGAAAGCCAGAAAGAATCAAATACAAATCACAAGAAGTGGCAGAAAAAAATTGTGTTGAATATTATTTGAATAGATAAATTATAAGGCCCAATGTATGTCCTATGCACAGTATGAAAACGCAATTTCATATGATGAATTTATGATTTGCGGCTACTTTGCAGTACGGCACTTCACAGCAGCATTTCTGTCTAATTCCAATTCGCGTACTGAGTGAGATAAAATGAGTCTAAACACTGTTATACGCTACTTAATCGGTCTTGTCTTGTTCTCAAGATCCCTGAATCAAATATATGATGGTGGCAACAGGAGTGTCACATAATCGTCTTTTAAAGTCGGTTTTCTGAATCGAACCAACGAGGTTTCGCGAGAACAACGTCACCTTAAGCCAGAGTTTACCAATTCACGTCCCCGAGAATCTCTATACCTTCGTACTCTTTATAGCATCCTGCTACAATACTAGTAGCGCATCTCTCACATCGTTATATGGTGTTGTTGTACATGCTTTGATAAGGACTCTAACTGCTGGAATTGGTCGCAGAGGCATTGTGAATGTTCTGTCCCTTCCAGATCGACTATACGTTCCCGCAACCCTTCTGACATAAATAAGCCTTCCATTAGCCTTCCCTACTACTGGTTTTACGTAATCGTCATATTTCATATTGCTTCTTAGTATTACTTCTCAGTATTTATGTGATGTGACACTGTCCAGAAGTTCACTACTAATCTTGTAATCGATACTATTCTACTTTTCATGGCCATTATCTTACGTTTAACCTAATTTAAAGAGCGCTACCATTCATTACTTTAAGTGCAAATCTTGTCCAGGTCTTTCGGTATTCCCTACCTGTCATCCATCCGTGACATTTTTCCTGTAGGCAGGAGCATCTGCAGCGAAGAGTCTCATGTGTGTTGGAACTTCGAATTTATTTAAAAAGTAAGTAACGGATCATTCAGCAGCTTTAGTACAGAGTATGATTACCTCTACCAGCACTATCTTTCACTACTTCTTCCTTGCATTTTCCCGTTGCTCTGCTCCATCGTCATTGTTGTTATATGGGCTATGGCGATGTTAGTGATAGTAGGTGCAAGATAACCTTCCTGACGCATCCCGCCCCCCCCCCCCTCTCCCCCAACCACCCTTCCAGTAATGCTTTGTTCACCAAGATTCGAAAACAAATGTTTTTGTCCTATCACATACAGTTTTTTTATACTTTTACTATTTGCTATTAAAATGCAACAAGCACAATGCAACAGAAGTACAAATGCTTATTCAAAGGTAAACGACCAATTCGCAGTAATTAATTTTATATGACTTTGTCTTTGCTGGTGAAAGTATATGTAGGACATAGCAACAGACGGCAGCATTTACTGTTGGTATAATGGTGGGAATGAGACACAAGTTACTCAGCTAGTGCTGAGCAAGACTATCTAGAAGAGTGTTTCAGTGGTCTGTTATGTTTTGGTTTATATTTGGAGCTGTAACCGTGAACATAAGAGAGTGTTTGAAGAGAACAAATATACTTTATTATTTTTGTGGGCATTTTATTATCACCACACAGAGACAGAACATAGCCTCATTTGATAGAAGTTTTTATTTTACTTATTGTGGAGTGAAACTGGGGAATCGGGATAAATCATGGGCCTCCTCACAGAAGGTATAGCGTTTGTGCTGCAGGGTGAACGAAAACGTCCATGGAAAAATTAACGTCCCTTAGTTTTTGAGTTCAAATGATGTGGCGCTCAACAAAGAAACACCTAGATGACAGTTTCCTCTGCATTTGCAAAGTGAAAAGGTTAAATAAGAGAAACAAAAAAGGAGTGATTAATCGTGATTTGGAGAGTTATAGAAGACCTGGACCATAGGGTCCAGGTGTCACTGTACCTGTTCCTCCTAAGTAGCTTCAGATACTAAATTTTGGATCAAGCTGTACAACAGATGTGCTTGCGAAAGATTTTGATTGGGCAGGTGTAAAAGACATGCCCCAATCCTTCACCCAAATAGAGCTAAACGATTTGTTCAGAGATTTAAATTTCCAAAAAGATACTTCAGAGCTCCTCGCCTCAAGACTGTAAGAAAACAAGTTATTTGCTCCAGGAAAAAGTGTAACATTTTAGCGACACAGAGAGAGAAATACTTGGTACAATAATTTACGTAGGAAGACTCTTAATATACTGTATTGACATTCCAAGCCTCATTATCAGATCAGGAGCAGAGAACGAGACAGATGATTCAAGGCTCTTCGTTAACTCAAGTAAGAGAATTATAAAGGTGGTGTTATTACATAGTGACTATATTCTAGCATCGGTCCTAGTCGATCATTCTGTTTACGTCAAGGAGACATATGAGAACCTCGAGCTCCTACTCGAGAAAGTAAATTACAATGAACATCAGTTGACGGTCTGCACTGATTGAACATTTTGTGTAAGTTGTTAAGACAACAACAGGGTTATAACAAGTGCTCATGCAACATTCGTGAATGAGAAGTCGAGATGGAAAGAATCATTGGTAAACACGATAATAGCGTCGAACAAATACACTGATTCAAGGATCGATGAACGTCGTCAGGAAAAGCTGAGTAGATACACAGAAATTTCTGCTACCGTCCTTGCATATTAAATTTGGACTGATAAAGCGACTTTTAAAGGCATTAAGAAAAATGGCAGTTGTTATAAATATCAAACCAATAAGTTTCCTCCACCGTCAGAGGCAAAAGTCAAAGGGGGTATGGTTTTAAAGAGGTGATTCAGAAGTTCTTGGGAAATAATAAAGATTTCAACTATGTGAAACAGATGAACAACATGCAGCCAAAATCTAAAGCTTCAGAATCCAATATGAGCCTGAGCAAAAACTGAAAAACAAGGCGAGTGGTATCACCAAGATATTAAGGAAATGGAAACGAGGTTTCAGTGGCAATGGAGTACATGTATGATGGCCGACTATTGTTGCTTGCTGCAATCGGATGATCTTGCACACCACAAGAGAGCACGTGGAACAAGCGGGTTTTCATCTAAATGAGAGCGGCATTCTTGACTTGCTTATGTAAGTGCACAAAATTACTGAATCTGGTCTTTTTCTTTGAATTTTGTGTGTTAATTGCGTTCTACGGGATTTTATCGAGATATAGGACAAGGGAAGATATCAGAGTCATGAGAAAATTCAGAAATCATTTTTCTCTTCAGTAAAGGTGACAACATGATACTCGAGAATTACAGACCAATTTGGCTTCTATTTATTTCCTACAAGCTCTGTCAAAGATCCATACAGGAAATAATGCTTGCAGTGAATCTGAGAGATAGGCACACGAACGAGGAGATAAGGAGCAGAACGGGTATATATGACGTCGTCGAGAGGTTAGCGAGGCTGAAGAGGCGGTGGACTAGAACCACTTCAAATGGACCAAAAACTGATGCAATGGCGTTCGAGAGAATCGAAGGGAAGTGTCGGGCGTGCTCTGACGAGATGGAGAGAGGGCATCCAACGAAATGTGGGAGAAAATTGCTTCCACATGGCACAGCAAAGATCGCCATAGAAATCTTTCAACGATGCCTACGCCCAGCACCGGATATCTATAGTTGAGCATTAACAGGATTCGTTCCTTCACGAAACGAATTTTTTGTTGTTTGTTGTCCAAGAAATTCATCTTATATCGCTGTACGAGTTCGCTGGCTACCCTACTACTGGTCATGGTAATCACATTCCATACCGGCGTTATATCTGCTGTGCCGGATCGGCACATTCATGCATTCGTCAACTTCAAAATGGTCATGAATCCATAAAGGGGGTACTTTTTGGTAACAAATACTTTTGAGTTTGTAGGTATCGTTTCTGTGAAAAGCAATTGTGTGTAAAATTTGTCGATTTATACTACTTTCCCACTTATGATAAGGTCAACTCCAAAATATCTGCTTCTAAAGCGAGAAATCCTTTCCACACATTTCATAAATATCCTTATATTAAAAATAAAGCGTCTGCGTATAGTTTATGTTCATCACCTATCTGAGCTACTACGTCCTGTGTGATGTGCCATGGCTAAAAGTCATCTCATTCACCAAACACTTTCCTAACTTATTGTTAATCTTGTAATTTTTACCTGAATTACAAAACTCAGTAGAGTTTAAGATGTGCTCTAGATTGAAAGCTGCTGGTAGTTTGAGCGTAATGAGTTTATGCGCTCTAGATTGAAAGCTGCTGGTAGTTTGAGCGTAATGAGTCTACTTTCCTAATTTATTGTTAATCTTGTAATTTTTACCTTAATTATAAAACTCAGTAGAGTTTAAGATGTTCTCTAGATTGAAAGCTGCTGGTAGTTTGAGCGTAATGAGTCTAGGACTTCACGCTAGCTTCGCTTCAGTGCCGCAGCGGGGCGTGGGCGGTGTGCGACCGCAAGCCTATCTGTGAGTAATCAATGTGGTTGTAGCGCGTGTGTTACGCCCACGCAAGTGATTGCTCGGCGGAAGCAGGTACAGAATTGCTTGTTGGGGATCTAGAGACTCCCTGAGTACAGGCTGAACCGCGTATCCGCGGCTTCAGAGGGTTGAAATATCTACTGGGAGCCCGTTCGCCGTTACTGCCTCGTGCGCTGTAAGTACTTCCACATCCACATTATTTGTGGCGCTGTTAGCTTCTGTTACCTATTCTTCGTTTCTGTAGAAAAACAGGAGGGGAGTGATAGAGGTTAACGTCTCGCCCACACATGGTATACTGCCATACTGGAGCAATTGGTGTCAGGATATCGTGAGTTCGTTTTGATAAATATTTGATAAATATCTGAAAAAAAAATATTTGATAAATATTTGACCAACCGCTGTCACGGGTCCACAATGAAGCAACGGAGATTGAATCATTGTCGAGGCGTGGCTGCTTTCGTTCTTCCAGTAACGTATGACGTAGTGACTATACTAACAGAGACGTCAGACTTCCATCGTTTTCAACAGGCATAGAAGGCTACCCTCTTTTGAGAGAGTTTAGTTGCTTCTCAGTTCTGCGCTCACTTTCTTATACATCTGTGCTGAACGTAGGAAATTCGTTGTGGCTTTCCTCAGTAAAACAATTTCGAAAGTGAGAAACTAGTATTTCAGCTTTCTTCTGATCATCATCTGTTTAGGGGCCATCGTGATCTGCACAGATTAATTTGAGGTTTTTACGTAGATCTAAAACGTCTGAAAAACGAATTCATTAAATTATTCTCGCATTGATTTGAATTTATTCAACTAACAAAGCACGCAAAATAATTGAAAGCTCTCAAACTGCCGTATGTTACCTGAGAATCAGAAGAATTGGTAGACATTCTGGTACTGTCTACGGATAGTCACAAAAAAGGGCTAATTATAAAGATATGAAGGCGCTGTCTATCTGGTTGTGAAAACGTGAAGCGTAAAACCTTAGCTGTAGAAGACAAACAACCATCTAACTTACTTTAATTTCTCGCTACATCTGCTCTACAAAACAAGCGTACCTAAACTGCGTGCAGAGAATATATACAGATATCAATAATAAATTACAGATTAACAATGAACATATTCAAAAGCCAGCAGCAGTTAATTATCATACGTTAGCAAGTAGTAAAATAACTACACTAAATGCTCTACGCAGATGAAATTCTAGGGCTGCTATAGACTGCATTCGACTAAAAATGATCAAAAACAACAAAAAAAGATAGAATAGAAAAAAGACTAAACAATATCAGTTTTTCGCATTAGTGAAGCAGCCTATAAGTGGCATGAAATGGAACGAACACATGAAATTTCTAGACAGGAAAATGAAATGTCTTCCTTTCCCTAAGGTCTATTCCGTATATTATGGGGGTATAATTTTTGAAGATTTGGCGCAGTTTACTTTATTATTTAACTTTGTAGGCAGATGACATTTCTGACGCCCAAGTCATCAAAGTAACAATGAAGTCCCGTGCGCCGTGTCTCTGTGAAACGTGGGAACTTTGACCTGCGTGTGAAGTTACCAGAACCATTAGTACATCGTGTTCTCTGAGGTGAAAACTGGAGACCAGCCCAACATTTTCCTGAACGAGCGTGGGAAAACGCCCAAATATCGTATTCCGGCTGGTCGAAGTACCAGGTCAAGGTCGTTAATGGGCCCCGAAAATTTGATGTAGGCTTAGCCCACATCCCTGTCTCGCAAGCTAGCGCGCTGTGTGTTAATGCTATACGAGCAGGTCAATAGGCAAAATGAGTGGAATAACAAAATATCTTGGCATCATCCGGGAAATTTCAGTGCTCTTGTTACAAGAGAAAATGAAAAGACTATAATTATTCTAGACTATTAGTCGAATTTTTCAGACTGAATGACTGGTGTGCGTTTTTCTTGTGTTTCCATTTCTTTATTGTCAACTCCTGCAATGGACGAGTGGTAGTGTAGGAGAGTCATAGACAATTCTGTGTTTCGTTTGTAAGAGCGTCATGTTTATTACGCGAATGGTGCACTGTCATACGTTTCTAAACTGTTTTAAGTGGAAGAAGTGGATTACAGTATAAAAAATATGGGGCAGAATATGAAAAAGCGTACTGCTTTTCATATCGACGTAACGAACAAAGTTACAAGAAAGACAATGATGCCAGTTAATGTCTCGCTGGTAGCTAAACAAAATTTGCTTGATAGCTCTTCTATTTTGCCTCCGAAAATTAAGTACATTAGGGTGGTCAAGATAAATCTGATACGCCGTATAAGTAACAGTAGACGTAGACCTCTGACTCTCTACTGAAGAATTTGGTAAATGCATTAGGAATTTCATTTTGTACAGTTGCCGAAATTTTGTTCCGTTATAATACACTGCTCGACAGAAAAATTCATCAGCACAAAGAGGTCATGATACCGATTTCACTTCATAATACTTTGTGATTGAGATTGTATGAACACCCAGCTAAACTGAAATATTTTTGCTATCAAAAATGGCTAACAGTAACATGTGGATCAAAGTATGAGGTTTATAAATTGTAGCCAATTGCTTTTGTACGATTTCTCGTCAGGCAATTCAATTTTTGTGAGAGACAGAGCAGGAGAGAAACGAATTCTTCACTTTTTTTCTAATACTGACTGCATTTGCTCGCTAACACTAGAATCGACGATCATGGAGGCCAGGAAAGACGCGCTATTGTATCCTCATGTTGCTCATGTTCATAAAAGGAACCCATTTTTGTGTCGGACAGGAAGAAGCTGTGGGGAGAGGGGGCATTACCGTATTAGGAATTGTAGTAGTTTGCTGGGAACACTTCATGCTCCCCCAAATGCAATTTGTCACCAAAAATGATTTCATAGACATTAAAAGCTGCTTGTTTTACAGCATGGCCATAGAATATATTTAAAAGCGTGGTATGATCACGCAAAGCACTTGCGAGTGAGGCAACTCAGTCGTTAGCATACTGGACTCACTTCGGGAGGACCTCCATTCAAATTCCCACCCCGATTCAGATTTAGATACTTCGTCGTTACCCTAAATCGTTCCGGGTGAATTCCGAGACGGTTCCGTTGTAAAGGATATAGCCTATTTCCTTCCCCATCCCTCCACACCGCCGTCCGGTGTGTCCGAGCGGTTCTAGGCGCTTTAGTCTGGAACCGCGCGACCGCTACGGTCGCAGGTTCGAATCCTGCCTCGGCCGTGGATGTGTGTGATGTCCTTAGGTTAGTTAGGTTTAAGTAGTTCTAAGTTCTAGGGGACTGATGACCTCACATGTTAAGTCCCATAGTGCTCAGAGCCATTTGTTAAGTCCCATAGTGCTCAGAGCCATTTGAATCATTTTGAACCCTCCACACCATGATCTTCGTGATCCTTCTGTAAATAATCCAGTAGGTAGTGGAACATTAGACTTAGAATCTTCCCAAATCATTACACAATCGCCCCCATATTTTACAGATGGTACTCGCTGGGAAGTCCTTACACAACCTGCACGCTTCGAAACGCTCATGGATCGGTAGGCAACTGCAAAAGTTTTCCATGAAGGCATTGACCGTCTTTTCTCGTAGTGGGATAAATGTATTAACAATTATGGTGATTACATTAGAAATAATAAGTAATTTACTTACTACTTTTGCCGCTCTGAGAGGACGCGCGGTTTGAGGCTCCATGTCACGGATTGCGCGGCCCCTCCCGCCGGAGGTTCGAGTCCTCCCTCGGGCATGGGTGTGTGTGTTGTTCTTAGCATCAGTTAGGGTAAGTGAGTTTAAGTAGTGTGAAGTCTAGGGACCGATGACCTCTGCTATTTGGTCCCTTACGAATTCACACACATTTGAACATTTACTATTTTTTCTTCTGTCTCGTTTACATTTGTCTCCTCCTTATAAGTTGTTATTTTACATCGAATCAGACCCTCAACGAACTGATACCGAATTCTAGCATACCGTTCTGTGTGATCGCTAGACATATCCTAACTCACAGTAAGGATGAAAAAAGAACGGCTGAAGGAAAATCGGTTTCAAGTTGTCTTGTGAACAAGATGAGCAAATTCTAGCATCATATACTTCGAGGAACTCTTGCTGATTTACAACAAGTGGTCAGAAGATAGAACGTTATGTCGCTTTTGAAACTTCACTGTCTCGGAGTTATACTCATGAATAGTCCACGTGTCAGGCTAAAGTACTCGCAATAATATAAGAAATTTTGTGCGAATTGATGAAAGATCACGTAGTCGTACAAGTTTTAACCAGTTTAAATGAAAGTGATACCCACAAGTAGGATAGCAAGGTTCCTACAGGCCCACCTTGAGCCTGAATATCAGGTTACACTGATAAGGACATCAGGTTACCAACTTGGGGTCCTTTGTACCTAGCAATCCCATTCCCCCCACCCCCCTCCAGGGAACCACCAGGAAATGATCAAGTTCACCTAGGGGTATTACCAGCCAGCTCCTCCCTCCCTTCTCCTCTCCTACAGCACTCCCCTCCACACTAGACTAATGAGTACCAAGCACCTGCTACAAGGCCATTTTTGTAACTGAGGCATTTGAGTGGGAAGCTGGACATCTTTGCAAAAGGTCGTAGGCTGTGTGTATCTATTCATAAAAAATTATGTTACGTTACATCACATGAGTTCATTTGTTAATAACAATTTAATACTACATCATACGAGGCAACAGGGAAGGCCACATCCAGACAGATATGGAAGTACTCTCATCATTTGTACATAATATTCGATAATTCTTCATATTCTCCACAATTTTACGTATGTTTCACCCATTTTAGCGTATTTCCTTAAGGTGCAAAAATCTACGTTTTTTCCGATATTTTTAATATTCACGACTACTTTATACGTATTTTTACAAAATTTTACGTATTTTATACAATCACGCGACTTCGATAAACTACTCCGCACGTTGCATCGACGTCATGATGCTCTCAGTCAATCACAATGTACTACGCACCCGAATCAATTATCAGTGATATCGAAGCACTCCTCCCCAACTCCATCTTTTATACCTAGGACACTCTGGAGCTGGGCATCATATGGAGAGGTTATAGGCTGTCTCTATTTATTAATAACAAAATACGTTACGTCTCATAAACCAAGGTACGTTTCTACTAACAATTTGGTATTGCGATATGTAGGTACTAAAAGGGGTTCCCTACACTTTCAGCTACCCAGTTTAAACTACTTTTCGAAGTCATACAACAATGCACATCCGCTACACATAGATCATCGTAAGTAGTAGATTTTACAGGATTTTCGGCAGAACAGTGAATAAGAAAGCGTAATATATTCTCGTATACAAAATTTGTTAATTTTTAAAAATAGATGTGCACACAGATTCTCACTCTTTCTTAATTTTTAATGGTGTAGTTTAAGCAATATGTAAGCCTTGTCGTACATTTTCAATAGCTACCTCTTTTTCTAATTGCAGTTCATATTCATCCTTCTTTTGGCGGCTGTGTTCGGCATATACTTCAGTTTTAGTTTCTTGGCTTCGATCTCTTCCATTTCCAGTTTTCTTTTTCGTACACGCAACACATTAACTGCACGTCAAGGTGTAATTTCTTTTACGGGGATTGGCTGAAGTCTATGCTATACATTTACTTTTTTTCTTAGGTCTTGTAGGATAACATTGTTTGTGGGTACCAGTCCTAATACGGCGATGTCCTTAGCTGACGGTATGTGGAGAACAGAGTCCTGTATTAGGAGAAATATGTTTCACATGCTTTAATACAGCACTTCCGTGTGACCTCCACGTAAAACGGCCTATTCCTACGGTTTTATCGTTTTCCACAATCGCATTGCTGTTTCCCTGGTGGCTTCCTTCCATGAAGAAGTTTTGGTTTGATATTAGCTAGACGCACACCTCGATTTTATTACAAGTCGAAGCGAAACATTGTGTTATGTCCAAATCCAAATGATAATAGTCATCTACACGTAACTTGCTATATTTCAGGCATCTCTTCCAGTAGAACATTCATTTTAACGTCAGCTAATTCCACTTTATATGATATAGTCACAGGGCTTTTATATTTCTCCGAAACGGTTTCCAGTGCTTCCTTGCCAATTTTATCCAATATTCCTCTTTCTGTCACGCTGTTGCTCCCGTGTAGGAGAAATGGTAGCTTTTCCTTGACACTATGTCTCGCAGTGACGAAACTGGAGAATTTACTACGTAGGTTTTAAACGATCCATAGATCCATAGATTTTATAAAGAGTCCCGACATGCGACTGCGGGGAATTTCTCCGTCTTTCTTGGCTAAAGAATATGGTATTACCTGGTTTGAGACTACAATATACAACTACAGAATGGATCGTGGGTTTGACCCTGTGCAAGACAGCTTAAGTGTTTAAAACTCTAACAAACAGCATTTACAATGTGTTCCAATGTACCCTGTGCCAATCACAGCCATGTGCTGTCAGATAACGATTAACTTACAGAACAGCTGCTGTGTGGAATTTAACAATATTCTGCAGTTTGTCTAATGGGCTAGCAAGAATACTCGAAAACTGACTGCTGTACGCATAATTCCTCCTGAAACTCACGACCGTGAAAAGCTTATAAATTATGTTCTGTCTGCATGCAGTTTTAATTATCTACCTGAAAACTACATTGAAGATCTTAACACTGACCCCAACAACGACGACGTAAGTATATCACAGAAGTGCTGTATTAAAGCAGGAGAAACATTTCTTCCTAATACAGGACTATGTTCTCCAAATACCGTCAGGTAAGGGCTAAGAGAAAAAGGACTAAGAAGAAAAGTAAATGTATCGCATAGACTTCAGCCACTCCCGTTTAAAGAAATGGCACCTTTAAGTGCAGTTAATGTGTTGTGTGGATGAAAAAGATAACCGGAAATGGAAGAGATCGAAGCCAAGAAAGGGAAACTGCAGCATACGGCGAAGATAGTTGCCAAAAAGCACAAATATAAACTGCACTTGGAGAAAGAGATAGCTATTGTAAATGTGCGACAAGGTTTACATATTACTTTTAAAACAGTGTGTAGCGAAATCTGGCTACTACTGGGGACTATAAAATACCTACATTACAGTAAACATCAACGGAAATTGGTCACATGTTGAAGTAGTGGCCAAATTCATTGGAAAGGAGAATGTTTACAACATTAAAGTATAGATGAAAAAACTTTTTATAACCCTTTATTAACTTTTTGATCTGCTTAAAAACAATGCTTCTAATCTATCCAACTGCTATGTCCTGGATGTTGCGCACCTAGCAACAGACCAGCCATTTGAGGAATTTAAACAGAAGAGAAACAACATTTAATGGATACTCATTTGAAAGACTTGTAAACTTTAAAATCCGTACAGAAATTTCGAAAGAATATGGAGGAGGAGATTTGCAACGTACATCCAGGAACATGTGAAGGGTTTTAACAATAATTTTATTCAAGAGATAAAAGGCAAAATTAAAATGCGTAAATGATCGGGCCTAAAGAACAGCGCGAAGGACAGAGCTAAATGTTAAAACCATGAAACGGACATTTTACAGAAAACAAAATATGTACACCAAGTGAAGAATATGATACTTTGCATTTTTAAAATTAGTGTCTGGAGAAGGAAATGGCTCAAACATCTGTATATATAAATTGTAAGTTGGATGTTATTAAAACCACACCAAATTAAAACTAAGAAAGAGTTGTTTTCTGCGGGTAAATGTAATGCAAGAATTATCAAATTTGATGTACGAGAATATATTATACTTGCTTATTCCGTGCCCTGACAAAAATCCTAAAAAGTCTTCTATTTGAGATGATCTCAATGTGTCGGACGTCCGTAGTTGTATGACCTTGAAAAGCAGTTGAAACTAAGTAGCTGAAATCGTAGTGACTCTATTTCGTACCTATATGACGTAATATTATTATTATAAATAGACCCTGGGAGACGTGACTTCACGTATTTTGTTATTAAAAAATTGAGACAGCCTACAACCACTCCCTATACTGCCAAATTCCAGAATGTCTCAGTTATAAAAGATGAAAATGGGGAGAGTGTGCTTCAATAGCAACGACAACTTTTCGGCTTCATATTGCAATGTGGTGGGCTGACAACATCATGACGTAGCCACGAAAAGATGCGACCTGCAACATGACGCTAAGGGCAGTGGATCAGTGTCCGTATAATCGGGTAAAATGCGTAAAAATTCGCAAAACGGGTGAAAATACGTAACATTTGGGAAGACCGAGAGTATTTACATATTTGTGTGGATGGAGCCTGTGATGGTGCCTCGAACGATGTAATAGTAAAATGTTGTTAACAATTATACATCGACTGAAGTGACTTACCGTAATTTTTTATTCACAAATAGACACAGCCTCCAACCTCTCCCTGTGCTCCTCAACTGCAGAGTGAATTCCTCCCACTGAAGAAAACGTGACAAGCGTTTCCTGAGGTCGACTGTGGAGCGGGTTGAGCCCTTGATGCGCTATTCCTGCGGTACTCCTTGTTCATTGTTATTTTGTGCTTCTCTTTAAGGATTTTCCTATGGTGTATCTGGGGTCTATGTCATCCTCAGTCTGCTGCATGGTGTGCTTATTCCCGCAACAGGTCAGGCCAACGCACGTTCGACCTGTAGTGTACTGGGTGGCCCAAGACTTTGATGAGCCTGTTGCTGGAATGTTCCGCCTTCTCGTAGAACTGATGCGCCGTCTGCTTGAATCTCTCCCACATCAGAGGGATGACGGTGTCCTGGCAGAGCAATTTAGTACTGTAGCATCTTGGTAGGTGCAGGGCGAGCTTCAGCGCTCCGTTCTGCACCCTCTGTGCCGTTCCGAGATGAGTGTGGATCGCATTGCTCCACGTCACCGCTGCCTGTTCTACCACTGGTCTAGTCATTGTTAAGTACAGTGTGATGCCGTGGCGAGAAGGCAAAGAGGACAGGGTACAAGGTGCGGAGTCGACCTGCTGCTTTGCTCTTGACATCTTTGATGTGTGGCAGCCATGTCAGCCGTTGGTCCAGGTTAGCCCCGAGGTAGAGGCCGGCCTTGATATATGGGATGGGGCCTCCCGTTATAGTGATTCTTTGTGAATACTATCACCTGGCTCTTGGCGGAGTTGTACTTCAGCAGCCGTTTGGTTGACCACGCGACAAGAGATTCGTAGACAAGTTGAAGGAGTCTCCTTATTTCTGCAGCGTTCATGTTGCGCGCAAGCAGTAGTCATCGGTATAGAGTGCCAACCTCAAGCGCCCCACTAGCGGAGCATCAGAAGTGTAGAGGGAGTATAGCAAGGCACTGGACACTGACCCCTGCGGCATTCTCCCCCGTGCACAAAGAGTTTGTACACGAGGTCGTCATGCCACACTGAGTCAAAACCCCTGAAGATATCGAGCAACACTTCTCCAACAAACTATCGCATCTCCAAGGAGCACATGGCTTCATTTACCAGTTTTAGAAACTGTTGGGTAGTAGAATCTCCCCTCCTGAGCCGAACTGCTCGTCAGGGTTGATGGGACTTCTTCCACGTGACGCAGCAGCCTCTTGATGTACAGCTCGAACACCTTCGAGATGGGCAGAAACAGGATGATTGGTCTGTAGCTGGTTGGTTTTCGGTACAGCCACCACTTCCGTGTGTTTTCATATGGAAGGGTAGATTGCTGATCATAGGTCTCCGTTGAATATGATCGCCAGAGGCCGGTGGACTTCTTCCGTCAGGTTGCGGAGTAGGAGGTTGTCGACGCCAACCCTCTCAGCGGCCCGCATCTCGTGGTCGTGCGGTAGCGTTCTCGCTTCCCACGCCCGGGTTCCCGGGTTCGATTCCCGGCGGGGTCAGGGATTTTCTCTGCCTCGTGATGGCTGGGTGTTGTCTGCTGTCCTTAGGTTAGTTAGGTTTAATTAGTTCTAAGTTCTAGGCGACTGATGACCTCAGCAGTTGAGTCGCATAGTGCTCAGAGCCATTTGAACCATTTTGAACCCTCTCAGCGACAGCAGCTGTTTCGCCACGTCTTCTTCAGCGATGGGAATGATTACATTATCTTCTTCTCTTGCTGCCAGGCACGTGGGCCGGTCCTCTTCCACTTGTCCGGATGGGCTCCAGGTTGACGACGTTATCTACAGCTCCGAATTTTTCCACGAAGATGTCTACAAGTAGACTGGCCTTCTCATCTGGGTTGCAGACGACGTTCTGGCTGACCTGAAGTGACGGGATGCACTGCCAATGGTGAAGAAGACTCTTCACGACTCGCCAGGCCCTGCCATTTTGGGGGCTGAACGTGGCCACAGGCCAGCCCAATCACGATTTCTATAGGCCACGACCTCCATCTTGATGACTCGCCTCATACGGTTTAGACGGTGTGTGGTGCCTGGTTAGCATGTGATCTGCCACTCTGGTAAATTCCTATTCTTCTCTCTGATGCCGATGTGGACGTACTGGGAAGGCTGCTTCAGCAGCTGGTAGTAGTTGGCGATTCAGGAATTCCAGTGTAGCGTCAGCCCCCACTGCGTCAGCGAGTCTTCCAGCAGGTCGAGAACTTCGGTTTGGAAGCGCTCTCTGTTCATTTTCCTGTAGCTACGGTGGCCTACAGTATTCATCTCATATATCACGGAAGGACAAAGAGTTTTGTGGCGGACGTGTGTTGCTCGACGCCTTTGAGGATGGTGATGTCAAGCACGTCCGGCTATCCTCGGGAAGGGTAGATCATCGGATGGTACGGCCCCAATATGTGGAGCCATTTTGCTGGGTGGGGCGCGGGAGGTGACGGCCGCTGATATTTGTGAGGCGGGAGTTTCGCTGCTTGTGTTTTACATTGAAATCACCCGCAATGGAAGGCTGTCCCCTCGTTGCCAGCAGTGCGTCGATGTCGGCTGCTTCCAGGTTCTCTCTGTGCGGCCGGTAGGCTGCGACGAATGTGATCTGCCAAACAGTAGTGCTGACAGCCACTCCTGTGCCTTTCATAATAGCTAACGCGGGCAGGTATACCACGTGGCACCGCAGCTATTTCTTATTGTAAATGGTGGAGCCGCCTCCAGCTGTCAGCTTGTCGTTGCTGTAACAGGAATAGTTTGCAGCCCGAAAGTTGAGCCCCCTCGTCCTGAGGGAATTAACAAAACTCGCCCTTCTGAGGGCATAGACTGTTTGCGTTAGAACTGTGATTCCATGAGTGTAGTGATTCCCCATGATGATTCTTTGTGGTAACCGTGCTGACCTGAGGGTAGCCTGACTGCTGCCTTCAGGACAGGTAGCTGCTGCAGGAGGTCGTCCAGCAATCACATCGGAGCTCTGCAGCTTCATCTCTCGGCGTAGGAGCACCATTTGGGCGGCTTCCGCAGTTGGGGAAGCATGCTGCAACTGGGCAACGACTGTTCGCTGTATGCTGCACGTTCAGTGCGCGGTATAGTGGGGAATGAAGACGCTCTGTACGTCCCCTTCGCCCTCGAGGTACTGCTTGTGGAGTGGCTGGTACTCCATCTTAGTCAGCTGACTCATTCTTGTCCGCTGTCTTCTTTTGCTGATATCGTCCTGTTGTTTTCCTGTTGCCGTCGGGGGCAGGGGGAGGGTGAATGCTTCCTCCATGACAGCTTCAACGAAACTGGTGCCTATTGCACCTTCCTTGACGATGCTGCTCTTCGTCTCTGGTTGTTGTTGCGCTTCTTGAACACCTTGCAGCCTCTGTAGCTCACCAAGTGTGCTTCGCTACAGTTGCAGACTGTGGTGTGTCTTTTCAGGGTACATTCCTTAGTTTGATGCGAGGCCGCGCAATTTACGCAGCGGGGCGGCACTATTAACACTGAGCCCGACTCCACTTTTCTCGGAGTGGCTCAACAGTCGCGCGTACCTGGTTGACATGCTGCAACTGACAGGTCTTTCGGTTTTCGATGTTATCGACCAGAACAACGCGGAATAGGGGCATGTTCCTGGGCGTTCTGGGTGACGTCATCAAACTTGTGGATCGGACGCCGTAGCCTAGAGCCTCCACTTCTTCTTTAAGGTGGCTGGGTTCTATCGTCATTGGAAGGCTGTGAATCACTGCCTTGAGGAATTTGAGGAGATCCGCATTGCCGTTGTATCAATGAAGACTCTCTTTCCTTATCAGTTCCATCAGTTTCCGGTGGTCGTCGATATTGCTGAGTTTCACCTTGAGAAGGTCGTTTCCGGCAGTGGCAAATGTTGCCGACTCGATCAGCAATCGGCATTCCATCGAATCCGTTTGACGCGTGCAGCGGTTACACCGGTTCGAGCACTTTGGCCCTATCAGTGTGTCTCTTGTTGGGGACGGCGAAGTCCTGTTGGTCCTTGTCCAGGTTTGGATCGGGTGCACCGGCCGGTGTGGCCGAGCGGTTCTAGGCGCTACAGTCTGGAGCCGTGCGACCGCTACGGTCGCAGGTTCGAGTCCTGCCTCGGGCATGGATGTGTGTGATGTCCTTAGGTTAGTTAGGTTTAAGTAGTTCTAAGTTCTAAGGGACTGATGACCCCAGCAGTTAAGTCCCATAGTGCTCCGAACCATTTAAAGCTTTTTTTTTTTTTTTAATCGGGCGCAGCGGTTTACTTCTACACCTTTTTCTTTGGTCGTAACCTGGTAGAGGCGGCCTGAGGTGTGGGGTCATCCTCATCACGAACAGCTCGGGATTTCCTTGATGACTTCAAGGTCTCCATTCGTTCTTCTTATGTGGCGCTCATAGGGAGAATTCCCTTTAAGTACGCCAGTGCGGCTGTAGCTTCCTGGGTCGCTATGTCTGGCTCTGCGGCAACCCGCGAGGCAGGCGTGTTCTGTGCGGCTGCGAGCAACACAGGCGTTTCTATCTGCGCGGCGGCGGCTTGCTCCGTCTTCCAAGCGGTTACGATGATCTTTGCGTTTGCCTGTTGGCGGTAGAGGTGGCTGCCCGTGCCCATGCGATGCATGGCACTATTTTCACTTCAAGTAAGTGTTACGATTTTGCGATTCAAGTGCGTTCACAGGTGAGTCTGTGTCCGCTTTTCGTGCCCGCGATCTTTCTGCAACATAGTGTGAGTGCCAGTAAATTGTAGGTCGCAGGCAGGATGGGGCCACCGGCAGAGCACACTCTGTCGGACGACGATCCGCCGAACCACTCCCTTCTATAGCTGAGGCTGTGTCCGCATAACGACTATTACGTCGTCTGGTAGCATTGTACTATTCGTCCACAGGTGACGGTGATGGGTAGGATGAGGCCGGTGGCAGAGCAAGCTGTGTCGAGTGGTGATCCGCCACATCACTCGCTCCCACATCTGCATAACACCATCTCAACCTTCTTTCAGTGACCGTCTCGGTGTCCGGGTACATGTGCTGATCCGTTGTACGTGGATGGGGCCGCCAACAGAGCAGGCTCTGCAGGGGGACGATCCGCCACTCTCTTCGGTCCATCACAGCGTACCTCTCTGCTTGCCATCGCGGTAATGACTGAGACGCGATTGAATCCCGCCCACTTACGTTTCCCAGTTATAAATATTAAGGTGTGGAGGGGGTTCTTGATCCTCATTGATCCTGTGGGGTGGGTAGCAACTGTTGAGGGGGGAGAAGGGGATTCGCTGGTTTTTCCCTTGGGTGGCCTCCATCATTTTTCGGTGTTAACTAGGGGAGAGGAAGTGAGGGCAGCAAGGACCATGACACCAGATCTGATAACATCGTTATCTGTTCCTGAATGCCTACCACTATCGTACTTTCGCATACGCAACAACATCGACTATATTGCTGCGTAATTTCTGGCCTATTGTATTACAGAATGGCACGTGTGGTGTCACTTTTTGCCTTAGGCATTACAGCTCCACTAGATACATGGTAGTTGAGCATTTTCCGGTCGCAGTGGCCGAGTGGTTCTAGGCGCTTCAGTCTGGAACCGCATGACCGCTACGGTCGCAGGTTTGTATCCTGCCTCGGGCATGGCTGTGAGTGGTGTCCTTAGGTTAGTTAGGTTTAAGTAGTTCTAAGTTCTAGGCGACTGATGACCTCAGATGTTACGTCCCATAGTGCTCAGAGTCATTTGAACCATTTTTTTAGTTAAGCATTTACCAATAGCAATACGTGCATCTGAGCGAAGAAAAAAATGCATTTGCACCTTTCTTTGACATCGAGCGAGATTGTACGAGGCTTAAGACACTTTTCTGTTGTATTTTACGGATACTGTCTATGTCTACTCGCAGAGCACGTTTCCCGTGAATCAGGGTCTGGTGGTCTTCGGGCGCTAAGCTGGGGCCCAACAGCCTGATACATAGGCATCAGATCAGGTGACTTTGGTGACCAAGATATCATCATAAGTCAGCAATATGCGGCTCAATCCACTTTAGCACGATTTTGGTCTGGTGATATGAACATCGCTGCTGTACTGCATTCCAGATGCGGATTCACACACTATTAAGCAGATGGTCGTATTGCGAGGGGTCGCAAGTTTATATTAGGCTGTAGAGTTTGTAGCATAGACTGAAGGCCTGGCAGATACGTCCACCAAAACTCTCCTCAGGCAGTTCCGTGAGATATTCCTATGATTGCTGTAACTGTAGTAGCGTATGCGGTAGTTTATGGATGAGCCCATCAATGTACAATGATAATTAAGTTTTTACAATCCTGGTAACAGCCTCAAAACAAAAATTTAAAATATGCGATGTACACTTCATTAGTAGGTTTAACAGGTTTTGCGTTTCGAACCTCAGCTCATCGTCGGGTGACAATTTACAACTTATTCGTATACTACTTCGTCTTAATCTTTGTATTGGTCCTGGAATAACTGTTTATGTAGAAGACACAGCTCAAGGCAAAACCTTTGAGGAAGTGTAATTGGAGTCGTCAGCAGCTTCTCGGCAAGTATTTTGTTGATGACCATATAAGTCAATAGCCCGGAAAGGTGCAGGTGTGTGCCTTTCATCTGAGGAACAGGAAAGTAAGAAGGAGGAAGTATTATCTGGAGAGAGCAACAGTTATGCCTATACCATACTCCAAAATACCTGTAAATGAAGTTTGATCGTAGTCTCACATTCATAGCTCATTGCCAAGAGACACAGAAAAAAGTATCTCCCCTTAACAACATCATCCGCAAACTTATTAGCACCACCTGGGGTTCACAGCCGAATATCCTCCGCACATCTGCCTTGGCAATATGGACCTCTGCAGTGGGATGCGCAGCAGCAGCTTAGCGAAATTCCACACATGCGTAACAAGTGGATACGGCGTTAAATGAGACAGAACTCATTGTGACTTGCTGACTACGACTAATCAATTTCTCTCAAGAAAATTTATCAAATTGTGGGTATAGAGCCACCTGATATCGACAGAAGAACTATTGCAGAAAAGGAGAAACAGAAGTAGATAATCGATGCCAGACATCTCCCGTTTGGATATTAACCACAATATCCTATGTTGAGGTTAAGGAAGAGCTTTATACGCACGACTTCAGCAACCGCATTAACACTTGGAACCCGCCGAGGGGAGCTATGGCGAAATTCAGTAACCGAAGCGTTGGGGAAAGCATGAAAGAGGAACCTGCTGCGGGGTTTCATCTCCCGTATGTGACATGGAAGGCACTAAACTGACTTATCAAAAGAGTGTCACGATTCAAGGCGAATCTCAGGAAGCTTGACTTCATGACTGAAGATGATTTCTGTAATTATGGTAATTTGTAGGACCCACAAGATCGCCTTATCTGCAGAAACCCGCCCGATCCTTGTACCACAGAGGATCTATATGGCGCAAATCTTAAATCCAACAAGACGACGGAATTCTGGAGCTTGCGGTCCATCTAACAGAAAGTCAGCAGTGCCTGGCAGATCTTTGTTATTATTTTTATTATTGTGTATTATCTAAATCCTAGACACACATTTCTACTCTAAAAGTAATAAAGCAATGAGGCATAAGATTTAAGATTTAGTCGGTAACTAGGTCATCAGAGACGGAACACATGCTGTATTGGGAGAAGAATAGCGAATAAAATCGGCCATGCCCTATTGAAAGGAATCAGCCTGTTGCTTACGTTAATAGATTGAGGGAGACCATATGAAGCTTAAACTGGACTGTGGAACGGTGATTTAAGCCGTCGTCCTCTAAGAGTATTTTAACTTGAGTAGCGTCTCTGGTCTGACAGTTTCATTTGCCTAATTAATTCCACCTCTGCCTACAGATCCTAACGTCGCGTCTTCATCCTCTGCCACTGCCCTCATTTGATGTAGTAAGGAAGGGAGATCGGGTAAGTGGAAAGGATACCTTGAAGGCCTCCACGAAGAGGAGGAACTGTCTGATGGCGTGATGGAAGAAGAAATGGAAGTCGATATGTAAGACGTAAGTGATCCAGTACTAGAGTTATAGTTTAATAGGGCTTTGGGAGACTTGCGCTTAAGTAAGGTGGAAAACATAGATAACATTCCATTGGAATAATTAAAATTGTTGGGGGAAGTTAAGAAAAGCCTGTGCAGATTGGTTTATAGAGCGTATATATCTGGAGATATAAAAGCAGACCTTCTGCAAAATTTCAGGTACACAATGCCGAAGACAGTAAGGGCAGGTAAGTGCGAGATTCCACAAGCAGCTTTACAGCACGGGCAACAGTAATACACAGCATAACTGAAAATAATTGAAGATCTGATAGTCGACTATCAGTTCGACTTTAGGAACTCCAAAGGCATCAGAGACGCAATTCAGATGTTGCACTTGTTAATGGAAGCAAAACTTAAAAACAATCAAGAAATTTCATTAGATTTTTCGACCTAGAAAAATTGTTTGACAATGTAAAATGGTGCAACAAGCTCGAAACTCTGGACAAGTGATGTAAGTTACAGGGAGTAAGACTTAATGTATCACATGTAGAAGAACCAAAAGGGGACCAATAACAATTGATTACTAAAAACGAATTGCTCAGGTTAGAAAGGGTACAAGACAGGGATGTAGGATTATGCACCTACTATTCAGTCTCAATTATGCAAATAAAAGAGAGATCCAGCAGTGCGAATTAAATTCATGATGAAAAGATATTAACTGCAAAACTGGCTGATGGCATTGTGTTGTCGCACCACTGCTTCGCTAGAGTGATTTACTGTTCCTGCGCTAATCATCGAAAAGACGTCGTAAAGAGCGAAACGGTCTTCAGCCTGAAGTCCTGATGCCACTGAGCAAAAAGGAGCAGTGAGAGATCAAGAGTACCCATTCAGGACGCCGACAAAGCGGAAGACGCAAGACAGTGCCACTGAGACCCAACGCTGCGAATTCTTATGGGCTCGGCAGGGCTTCTGAAAGAGATGACTGAGCACGAAAATGGAGCAAATGCAGTCATCATTGCCCAATGGCCACTCAAACTTGCTATATGTTCTGAGGCGGAAGTGCTGCTATTTGGAGAAATAGTAAGTAGCCAGTTCACATATAACACCACCCCCCACCCCTAAATCACATCCCCATTTTCAGATGTTTCTTACACCCAGAAGTATCCAGGTTCATAATGTATGCCATGTGATCCAGTCTGTGCCTTCTGATCATTATGAGAAGGAATCCATTTGCAGGACAACATAACACAGCCATCCACTATCCAGTGCTTTTGCCGCCAATAGTTTCAGGCTCCAGGCTGATCTGATGTATGCATGCGGCGAATTTGCTCTTTGTTCTGCTGGGTCACCTACTAGGTGAGTACCTATTGTTATCGGCAATCTCCTTGGTGTGCCATGAGTTCGAGCCTGGGACGGTTTGTTGCTCAGCTACACTGTCGATAATAGCTGGCATTTGTGGGCGTACACTGCTGTGACCATTTCCCAGGGTAGTGTACATCTTCATCTTTGGTCAGGCTGGACAACACAGTTTAAACGCTAACTATCCCCCGGTGTGTTGTTGTTGTGGCCGTGGAGCAGTCGAGGCATGATGAGATGCGATGGTCGTCCATCACCAACAGTGCGGTGCTTCTCTGACCATGCAGACGTCACCAGCTGCGGCTTTCCACATGCATCGCCTCCGCGGACACCTACGTCACTGAGGCCAATCACTTTTTCTCTGATTAAGTTCCGTCCTTGCAATTGACATAAATAAAGAACCATCATAACTTGAGCTAGTTTACTGACGGTTCGCCATGTGATTCCAGTCACCACCACACCTGCTGCCTACTTTCGGTGGGGATTCAATGCTCCATCCTTATTTGCCACCATAGGAGTCACGTCTCGATCTCTACATTTTGGCATCAGAAGTGGAGGCTGCAACATCGACAGCTGCCATCTGTGGAGGAAGTATTGTGTCCTGACACTTATACAATTTTGTGTTGGAAATTTTTCATCATCATCAGTTGTCATTCGTCGAGAGGATGTTGTGTCTCCGACATCATTGCCAGCTCCGCTATGTAGCTTTTACGGCACAAGCGTGGTGAGTGAACTTCCTACTTTGCTAAGCTCCTGTGTTCCTATACATGCACATGGTAGGTAGGGAGAACTGACTGCCCTAGAAATCTGCACGTGTGGGTTGTGAAAGGAAAAGCCAACGCATTTTGTCTCAATTCAAAGGTAACTATAGAGAATACTATTTTACGGCCAGTGAGATTCAAGCAGTGTACTGTGTCCTGCTACGAGTTACCCTGTACTCAGTCAGTATCTGTGACATGTAGTATTTGGATATGAGGGGCGCCAATGTACAGAGTCGAGAGGGCTGAGGGTTCGTCAGAAAAACTGAGAGCATGTTGTGTTGTGACGTAAGAGTGCCTTTAGTGGTTATTCGTTTTCTCTTGTGTGTTCCATGTTGTACCATATATTTTGGTGCGAGGTCTTTTATTGTGTTTGTATGTTCAGTGCGAGGAAAGCGAATTCAGACGTTGTTCCAACAATGTTTAACGTGTGTGTTAGCTTATGCCATTTGGAATGGGCAGTCTCTCTTGTTGTGGGTAAGGAGTATGGCTGACTGTTGTGAAACATGTAAAATAGCAGACACGATCAGCATTCAGGCAAAAGGTTTATATTCTAATACGAATTATTATATTAATGGTATATTTAAGGGTTCTCCTCTTCGTTCTCTTTTTTCTCTTCTTGTTTGTTATTTTTTGTATAATTCATAGAGGGTCAACAATGTCTTTTGCGGTACCACAGGGGACTATCCTGGAGGAAATGTTGCAGATTTTAGCATTCCAAGGATCCCAGCTGCCAGAAGACAATACAAACACTTCTAAGAAAGTAGAGGCTGTGTGAGTAGACCATGCAGATATGGCAGAGAAAATAGAGGCTGATGAAGACAAGCAGAGAAGAGGCAACAAGAATTTGACAATTGGTGGGTTAAAAACATTCATCTCTTTGGTCATCTGACGGTAAGTTTGACTACTTTTGTGCGAAGTAGGTTAAAAGAGAGTAGTGTCTGCAAGGCAGTAGAAAATACCGAGACAGAAAATGATCGTGAAAGTTTAGTTGGTATGCAAAATACACTCCTGGAAATGGAAAAAAGAACACATTGACACCGGTGTGTCAGACCCACCATACTTGCTCCTGACACTGCGAGAGGGCTGTACAAGCAATGATCACACGCACGGCACAGCGGACACACCAGGAACCGCGGTGTTGGCCGTCGAATGGCGCTAGCTGCGCAGCATTTGTGCACCGCCACCGTCAGTGTCAGCCAGTTTGCCGTGGCATACGGAGCTCCATCGCAGTCTTTAACACTGGTAGCATGCCGCGACAGCGTGGACGTGAACCGTATGTGCAGTTGACGGACTTTGAGCGAGGGCATATAGTGGGCATGCGGGAGGCCGGGTGGACGTACCGCCGAATTGCTCAACACTTGGGGCGTGAGGTCTCCACAGTACATCGATGTTGTCGCCAGTGGTCGGCGGAAGGTGCACGTGCCGGTCGACCTGGGACCGGACCGCAGCGACGCACGGATGCACGCCAAGACCGTAGGATCCTACGCAGTGCCGTAGGGGACCGCACTGCCACTTCCCAGCAAATTAGGGACACTGTTGCTCCTGGGGTATCGGCGAGGACCATTCGCAACCGTCTCCATGAAGCTGGGCTACGGTCCCGCACACCGTTAGGCCGTCTTCCGCTCACGCCCCAACATCGTGCAGCCCGCCTCCAGTGGTGTCGCGACAGGCGTGAATGGAGGGACGAATGGAGACGTGTCGTCTTCAGCGATGAGAGTCGCTTCTGCCTTGGTGCCAATGATGGTCGTATGCGTGTTTGGCGCCGTGCACGTGAGCGCCACAATCAGGACTGCATACGACCGAGGCACACAGGGCCAACACCCGGCATCATGGTGTGGGGAGCAATCTCCTACACTGGCCGTACACCACTGGTGATCGTCGAGGGGACACTGAATAGTGCACGGTACATCCAAACCGTCATCGAACCCATCGTTCTACCATTCCTAGACCGGCAAGGGAACTTGCTGTTCCAACAGGACAATGCACGTCCGCATGTATCCCGTGCCACCCAACGTGCTCTAGAAGGTGTAAGTCAACTACCCTGGCCAGCAAGATCTCCGGATCTGTCCCCCATTGAGCATGTTTGGGACTGGACAAAGCGTCGTCTCACGCGGTCTGCACGTCCAGCACGAACGCTGGTCCAACTGAGGCGCCAGGTGGAAATGGCATGGCAAGCCGTTCCACAGGACTACATCCAGCATCTCTACGATCGTCTCCATGGGAGAATAGCAGCCTGCATTGCTGCGAAAGGTGGATATACACTGTACTAGTGCCGACATTGTGCATGCTCTGTTGCCTGTGTCCATGTGCCTGTGGTTCTGTCAGTGTGATCATGTGATGTATCTGACCCCAGGAATGTGTCAATAAAGTTTCCCCTTCCTGGGACAATGAATTCACGGTGTTCTTATTTCAATTTCCAGGAGTGTATTAAGGTTGTGTAAGTTAAGGGAGTGATCTTGAATAATCATCTCCAATATTTCGTGAAAACGTGGAGTCTGAATGATTTCTACTGCCAGATAAGGTAAATGAGGACTGCACTGAAAAAGACGAGATGCGAATAGCACCTTGGTTGATACTGACTTAGCTGCAGTAATATCTAACCTATTGCGTGACAATGGGTGTTATACAGGGTGTTTCAAAAATGACCGGTATATTTGAAACGGCAATAAAAACTAAACGAGCAGCGATAGAAATACACCGTTTGTTGCAATATGCTTGGGACAACGGTACATTTTCAGGCGGACAAACTTTCGAAATTACAGTAGTTACAATTTTCAACAACAGATGGCGCTGCATGTGACGTGAAAGATATAGAAGACAACGCAGTCTGTGGGTGCGCCATTCTGTACGTCGTCTTTCTGCTGTAAGCGTGTGCTGTTCACAACGTGCAAGTGTGCTGTAGACAACATGGTTTATTCCTTAGAACAGAGGATTTTTCTGGTGTTGGAATTCCACCGCCTACAACACAGTGTTGTCGCAACAAGACGAAGTTTTGAACGGAGGTTTAATGTAACCAAAGGACCGAAAAGCGATACAATAAAGGATCTGTTTGAAAAATTTCAACGGACTGGGAACGTGACGGATGAACGTGCTGGAAAGGTAGGGCGACCGCGTACGGCAACCACAGAGGGCAACGCGCAGCTAGTGCAGCAGGTGATCCAACAGCGGCCTCGGCTTTCCGTTCGCCGTGTTGCAGCTGCGGTGCAAATGACGCCAGCGTCCACGTATCGTCTCATGCGCCAGAGTTTACACCTCTATCCATACAAAATTCAAACGCGGCAACCCCTCAGCGCCGCTACCATTGCTGCACGAGAGACATTCGCTAACAATATAGTGCACAGGATTGATGACGGCGATATGCATGTGGGCAGCATTTGGTTTACTGACGAAGCTTATTTTTACCTGGACGGCTTCGTCAATAAACAGAACTGGCGCATTTGGGGAACCGAAAAGCCCCATGTTGCAGTCCCATCGTCCCTGCATCCTCAAAAAGTACTGGTCTGGGCCGCCATTTCTTCCAAAGAAACCATTGGCCCATTTTTCAGATCCGAAACGATTACTGCATCACGCTATCTGGACATTCTTCGTGAATTTGTGGCGGTACAAACTGCCTTAGACGACACTGCGAACACTTCGTGGTTTATGCAAGATGGTGCCCGGCCACATCGCACGGCCGACGTCTTTAATTTCCTGAATGAATATTTCGATGATCGTGTGATTGCTTTGGGCTATCCGAAACATACAGGAGGCGGCGTGGATTGGCCTCCCTATTCGCCAGACATGAACCCCTGTGACTTCTTTCTGTGGGGACACTTGAAAGACCAGGTGTACCGCCAGAATCCAGAAACAATTGAACAGCTGAAGCAGTACATCTCATCTGCATGTGAAGCCATTCCGCCAGACACGCTGTCAAAGGTTTCGGGTAATTTCATTCAGAGACTACGCCATATTATTGCTACGCATGGTGGATATGTGGAAAATATCGTACTATAGAGTTTCCCAGACCGCAGCGCCATCTGTTGTTGAAAATTGTAACAACTGTAATTTCGAAAGTTTGTCCGCCTGAAAATGTACTGTTGTCCCAAGCATACTGCAACAAACGGTGTATTTCTATCGCTGCTCGTTTAGATTTTATTGCCGTTTCAAATATACCGGTCATTTTTGAAACACCCTGTATTAATGCTGTGGAGCGTAAACCAGATGTTCAAGGAAGAATATGTGCCACTGACTTTTGCGTCGTGCAAGAGTGCAAGAGCGTTCATCCGTCCGGGTAACCACGCGATTTAGCATGACTGCTTCCATTACGGAGAAGTATACTGGCCTGAATCGAATCTTGTCTTCGAAAGAGACCGTAAGATGAATCACAGCTAAAGGAAAACATTGGTGTCTTAATGCAGTCGAATCATATCAGGGGATGCTGAGGGAATTAGGTTATGAAATAGGCATTAAAAGTAGATGAGTTTTGCTATTTGGGCAGCAAAACAACTAACGATGTCTAAAGTGTTGAGGATATACCATACGGACTGGGAGAAGGAAGAGAAGTTTATCTGAAAAAGAGAAATTTGTTAGCACTGAATATAAACTTTAAGTATTTCAAGCGTTTTCTGAAAATATTCTTTTGGAGCGTAGACTTCTATGGAAGTGAAACGTGAACAGCAGAAAGTTCAGACAATGAAGAGAATAGAAACATTCGGAATGTTGTGATACAGAAGAATGCTGAAAATTACATTGGTAGGTTGGATAACTACTGAGAATATACGGAATCGAATTGAGGAGAAAAAGAGTATGGCACAACTTGACTAAAATAAGGGGCTCTTTGACAGAACACATTCTGAGGTATGGAGGAATGATAAGTTTGGCAATGGAGGGACATGCTTGGTTGTGTGGTGTGTGTGTGTGTGTTTGTGTGTGCGTGTGTGAGTGTCTGCCTGTGTGTCTCTGTGTGGGTTCGCGGGGATGGGGAGGCTAGTAACCTTTCTGCATGTCCATAGCTCCTCTCAAGCAGTCTAGAATTTCATCGATGTTCTGTAATGGGTATACATCTTCTTTCGTGATTTAGTTCAGTCGTTGGTAGCTGACGTACAACCTTCACCTTCATCAAGACCTCAGGAGAGGATCAAGGACTCTCTGAATGTTCAACGATGTCACCTTGCAGCATCTTCTCCGCTTCATCCCGTATTTCCTGTCGTTCAGCCGGCGACACGTTGAACAAGTGCTGACTAATTGGAGAGTGATGGAATTTTGATACAGCGTTTTAGCACGAGCCGCTTGGTCTGTCTTTCTTCCATTCTGGATTTGAAAGCATTGTAAAATTGGTATGGAATGGCTACCACTCGTCGACGAGTGGACTACCAGATCCTGTTGGCAGTTCGATTGCAGGTTTCTCACCTGCGTTGGCAGTTATGGTAGCAGCGCATGTTACTTTGCTGCCACTGATAGTTACTCTTGCACTGCATGTTCCTGTCGGTGGGACACCTCATTTTCGACTTTCGGCATAACCTTTTTTGTATCAACAACATAGTCGACGATGAATATCCGACGTTAAAGAAGTAAGCTCCTGAGTTGACTCGTGGCCCTACAGGTTGTCCGTCGATGATGACATCAGTGAGATTCCCTGGCGTCTTTGTGACTTTCTTTCGTGGGGGGTTTCCATCTGCAAAAGCCTCACCTATTTAGATGTTCGCCTAACTTAGTTTTTCTGAATTCGTTGGGTAAAAGAGTGGGCAGGTAGGCAGCGACATGTAGGGGAGTGACCTCGTCCAGGGTACGGTGACGGGCTGCGTCCCAAAGGTCCACTGTATCGTCTGCTGTTGTCTGGAATGAGTAGGACTCTTGTGACGGTTGACGTTTGGCGTTGTAGAAGTCGGCAAAAACTCGTCTTCTTTCTCTGCAATAGCGTACATCGTCCTTTGTCTTCCAAACATCTGTTCTGTGGGGCGTTATGCTTGACGGGGGAGTTGGTTTTACCTTCGTTGGCCGGGTACTGGGTTGTAGTTTGATGGTTGCGGCATAGGTCCAAGTTGGCGGAGTCCATTCTTCCTGGCGCATTTGGATGCTGGTGGAGATTGGTACCAAAGATAGACACTGCTCTTCTTCATCATTATCTATTGCCACCTGACGTATCTGCTGTCTGTTGCTTACTCTGTCCGAGAGTTCTGTCTGCAATAAAATACTGTATCTCTTCTCTCACTGCCTGGGCGTATGATACACGCAAGGTCGATGCTCTGGCAACACTTCAAGAATACCTCTGTTGTGACATACATTCCCACAGCAGCTTGATACATGTGTTCTGCAACTCCAGCATCAAGTGTGGGATTTTCTCAGACTCTATCATATTTGGATTTACAACACGGCATAGGGCCACAAAATGTAGGACTGTGCCATTTCCCTAGGAGTTTGGGCTGTGATCTTCGACTGTTCTTCCACTCTGTAGACTTGTCAATGATTGTTGCCAAACGTTTCCTTCAGATCGGTCTAAAATTTATCCCATTTACTGATCTCCTGTCTGTTGTTCTCGATCCACGCCTCAGCTATGCTGTCCAAGTAAAAGTACACATTTGCCACACACGTTATATCATTCTACCCGTTGTATCTGGCGACTCGGTCGAAATAGTCAGCCATTTCGTCGGGTCCTGGTCAGAGTCTCGGGAAAACACTGATGGATGGGAGACGTGCAGCTGACTTGCTGCTGTTTTGGGATCCATTGCTCTCCTGATTAAACGGAACGTGAGAACGATGAAAGATCATATTTCAGTTCCCGTCCGTGCAAGCGACAGCTCTTACGTTGTCTAATTCGAGGCACGGTGATGTAGCTGTTCTGAAGTACCCGTGTGTCCACCAATTAATCAGTGTCACGTCGTAGCCAGACTAAAGTCCAAATCCGGAAAAAGGTTCGTCAGTAAAGTAGGTTTACTACGAACACCAATGTATAGACAGAACTTAACTGTCCTCTTGGATAGAGAGTGCTGCTGTTTATACAAATATCCAATGATCCATAATATACGAACATTATAAACACAAAAAATTACGATAACTTTCCAGAAATAATAAATATTTAGTAAAAAATAATTTGTGGTGGTCGGGTTTGAACTGAAGACAGGCAACACGGCAGCCTGCAAAGCTAACATCTGTGACACAGTGGATGTAGCACATCTCGCGGAAATATAAACCACGAGATAAGGAAAAGGTGATGAAATCTGAGTTTGGATCACAGATCTGTGTGGGTGAAAATGGAGACAACAGACATGAAAGTCCCTGAAATGTGGTATTACAGGATTCTGTGCAGTATGAAGTGGATCGATCAAGTAAGTAATGAAGACGTACTGCAGTGAATCATCGAGAAAAAATTTATGTGGAAGAAAATAATTGCAAGAAGAAATAGAAACGTTGGGCTCATATTAGGAGACGAGTCGCTGCCAAAAGCAGGAGCTGATGGGGTTGTAGAGGGAAAGAATAGCAGGAGTAGATGTGCAGGAGACAGATTATCGATGAGAAGTCAAAGCAGCTTCACTTCCCTTTCCTTTACCTGAAGAAGGCTTTTGATCGAGTATCATGTGATACCATACGGACTGCCCTCCAACAGCATGAATTACCTGAGGAACTAACTGAAGGAGTCCGGCTGCTCTATCACAACCGTAAAAGTGGAGTTCATTCTGTTATTATAGTATAAGGTAACTTTTCCGTAGCTATGGGTGTCCACCAGTGATCTGCTCTTTCTCCCCTCTTCTTTAACTATAATAATGAACACGATCACCAGAGATCTTCAGAAATTAGCACTTTGGACAATACTGTATGGTGATGACGATCTACTGGTTGCTGAAGATTGTACTGACCTTCGAAGACAACTTCAAGCATGGAAGAACCGCCTTCAACGTACCACACTACTCCTAAGTACAAAGAAGGCTGAATACCTGTCAGCAGATGCAAATGATATTGGTACTATAAAGACCGACGCTATATATAAGCGAATGACTAAAATCTTCAAGTAGCTTTGCTCAAAAGTAACTGATGACTGCAAATCCATTCCCTAAATCACAAATTATGTTATCACTGGATAGCCTGAATGGTGGCCAATAACTGGTGGGCTTTGTGATAAAAGAAATTCTGGACCAACACACATCGAAAATATACCACTCTTGAATTCGGCTAGTTACTTGTACTATGCAGAATGTTGACTCGCAACAAAATAACAGAGCAACGACTAGCTGTAATGGAAACTTAAATGTTTTGGTGAACCTATGGCCTGTCGCTTTATGGCCATGGGACCAATGACGGCCGATGTGTCACCTATCGTTGAGATGACGAGTGAAAGCCGTCCTCGGTGGCATGTGTGGTAATGTCAACAATCGACACTCGCAGCAAGAGGTGTGTGCCTCGGGAGCTATTAGTAAGTTACCGTCGTTCAGTGAGTTCAGAGTACTGTTGTCATAATGGCGGGTCGAATAGTTTTTGTTGTGCACCAGGCCTACAGCTCATGACAGTGTTCGCTGTACTTACTTAAGGTATAGTACTGTCTTCGAAATTTAATGATTGTAAACATTGCAGTTATTCATACACTTCTGTGGGGTGGACTTGTCAGACCACTGTTACCTCGCAGCACAGTTGTTATTTGTGTGATATGTACTTGAAACAAATTTTCCACCACGTATGAAACAACCACACACAATTGTAAACTACCACAGAAGGGGCGATCCATGAAAGTTAAGCTGTTCTTTTAATTAATAAAATGTTCGTGCTTCAATTGTGTACGCTATTGCGTGAGAGAGGCGAAATAGCTTCAGATTTCAAGAAGAATGAAGTAATTCCAACGCCATAGAAAGAAGTTGCTGACAGGTCTGAAAATTAACGCACTATCAGTTAAATAAGTCATGGATGCAAAATACCAGCAAGAATTCTTTAAAAAGAAAGGCAAAATTGGTAGAAGCTAACCGCGGGGAACATCAGTGTGCATTCCCGAGAAATGCAGGAACACGTGACGCAATAATGATCCTATCACTTCTCTTAGAAGATAGGTTAAGGAAAGACAAACCTATGTTTATAACATTCGTAGCCTCAGAGAAAGCTCCTGACTATGTTGACTGGAATACTGTCTTTGAAATTTTTAAGGTAGCAGGGTGAAACACAAGGGGCGAAAACCTATTTACAACTTGTGCAGAAATCACACTGCACTTATGAGAAGCGCCACACGGCAGTTGTGAGAATCGAGGAATATGAAAAGGAAGCAGTGGTTGAGAAGTGGGTGAGATAGGATTGTAGCTATCCCCGCTGTTACTCAATCTGTACATTGAACAAGCAGTAAAGGAAACCAAAAAAAAACTTGGAGTATTAATTAAAGTTCCATGAGAAGAAATAAAGACGTTGAGATTTGCCGATGACATTGTATTTGTGTGAGAAACAGCAAACGAGCAGTTGAAGGGAGCGCATAGTGTCTTGAAAGGAAGATGCTAAAGGAATTAGATTAGGAAACGAGACACTTAAAGTAGTAGCTGAGTTTTGCTATTTGGGCAGCAAAATAACTGATGATGAACGAAGCAGAGAAGATATAAATGTAGTTTGGCATCGGGAAGATAAGCATTTCTGAATAAGAGAAACTTGTAAACATTGAATAAATAAATTTAAGTGTTAGGAAGTAATTTTTAAGGTATTTATATGGAGTGGAAATATGTATGTAAGTGAAACGTGGACGATAAGCAGTTTAGACAAATAGAGAATAGAAGATTTAGAAATTTGGTGCTACAGAAGAATGTTGAAGATTAGATGAGTTGAGCATTTAACTAATGATGAGGTATTGAATAAAACGATGAGACAAGAAATTTGTGGCACAACTAGACCAAAAGAAGTGATCGGTTGATAAGACACATTCTGAGACATTAAGGGGTCTCTAGTTTAGTAATGGAGGGAAGTATTGGCTGTAAAAAATTGTAGAGGGAGACCAGGAGATGAATACATTAAGCAGATTCAGAAGTATGTATTTTGGAATAGACATTCAGAGATGAAGAGGTACACACAGGATAGATGGCATGGAGAGCTACATGAAACTAGTCTTCCGAGTGAAGGCCACAACAACAACGCATTTTTCGATCCATAGCTGGTACAAAACTGTATGGACACGTACTCCGAGCAGATCAAGACACGATAGAAAACTGGGAGGTGGTAAAAGAACGAGGCAATGTTGGCTGGATACCCTCCATGTAGACATCAAGACAGTGGGTCTTCGCCTTGACCAAGCACAAAACCTCCACAAGTGGAGACAGATAGCCAAAAGCAGCGAACTCCGATACATCGCAGAATAAGTGCCGAGGAAGAGGATGAGGAAGGAGACGAGGAAGAAGAAGAAGGCTAGTTTACAAGCAACAGAAATGAGATGCTGCTTATAATCAACAGTAGCTGCTCTTCCTTCACCGCTTAGGCTACAAATATTCTAGGAATACCGGGAATTATAAGTCGTCTATAGCCCGATATACTTACTATCACTGAAGATTATAAATTTTGAATACTCGTAATAGAGAAATGTGTTAATAAATCCATATTGTCAAACTATGGTGGGCTGAGGTTGAAAATGCGTTGAAGCATGCTAAACCTACTGATGAAATGCTCATTGCATACATTAATCTACCAGTGATGTGAAACTTGCTTTTTATACTAGTCTCGGTTTTGTGCCAGAGACCGTGCGCATATTCTGCAGCTGCACATGTGTGGGTGTTTGCGTGAACGCTCTTCGGATGATACATGCTGACTGACACGGTGTTTGATTCTAGTACTAAGCTTAGGCTAGCTATGAGTACTTCTAATTCTAACTATTGTAGCCGCTACTAGATCAGGCAAGATCCAGGCGGATGGCACAGATAGTTACCTGAAGTCACGCATTGTGGCCCGAGACTTGAAGCGACGCAAGCGCTCAGTGGCGGAGCAGTCGCAGTGCATGGCGCACAGAACCAGCGACGACGCAATCGTGATGATCAGTGGTATGGCCAGGTAGTTGATAATGATGGACACATGGTGCTCGCGCTCGTACAGCGGGATGACCTGTGACTTGTTGACCCTGGAGAAGTAGCAGGGGTAGGTGGCGCCCTCGGTGCCGTAGCTTGCGGTGAAGTTGTCACACACCACCTCCGGCGGATAGCCGCAGCCCTTGATGTTGACGAGCAGCACAGCCTCCCGCTCGCACACGACGGGCCCGGCCGCAAGCACGGCGGCAGCCTCGCTCTCATTCTCTCCCTTGTACTCGTACAGGGGTCGCTTGTAGTTCACATACAGGTGAGTGCAGGAGTACACATCGCTGGTGCACCCCTCGCGGCATGAGCTCCAAGTGCAGTTGTACAGCCCAGTCAGGTCCTCCCGCCTGCAGACAAACAATACACCCCGTCTTCAGTACAAACAGTAGTTTTTAATTTTATTTATACACATTGGCAAAGAAATCCACTACTGTGAAAGTACACTATTGATGGCAAATTGCTGTAAACAGTATCGCAGAATTTTGTACATGGCTGCACGTTCAGAGACCGTGAATAGTTATAATTGAATAAAACAGCCCTCGGTCACTATTTTTGACAAATTAACCGGGTTTCGACACTGCTAGGAGTGTCTTCCTCAGAATGGAAATCAATGAATGGTCTACAGGGTGGTACAAAAAGGTACGGCCAAACTTTCAGGAAACATTCCTCACACACAAAGAAAGAAACGATGTTATGTGGACATGTGTCCGGAAACGCGTAATTTCCATGTTATAGCTCATTTTAGTTTCGTCAGTATCTACTGTACTTCCTCGATTCACCGCCAGTTGGCCCAATTGAAGGAAGGTAATGTTGACTTCGGTGCTTGTGTTGACATGCGACTCATTGCTCTACAGTACTAGCATCAAGGACATCAGTACGTAGCATCAACAGGTTAGTGTTCATCACGAACGTGGTTTGCAGTCAGTGCAATATTTACAAATGCGGGGTTGGCAGATGCCCATTTGATGTATGGATTAGCACGGGGCAATAGCCGTGGCGCTGTACATTTGTATCGAGACAGATTTCCAGATCGAAGGTGTCCCGACAGGAAGACGTTCGAAGCAATTGATCGGCGTCTTAGGGAGCACGCAACATTCCAGCCTATGACTCGCGACTGGGGAAGACCTATAACGACGAGGACACCTCCAATGGACGAGGCAATTCTTCGTGCAGTTGACGATAACCCTAATGTCAGCGTCAGAGAAGTTGCTGCTGTACAAGGTAACGTTGACCACGTCATTGTATGGAGAGTGCTACGGGAGAACCAGTTGTTTCCGTACCATGTACAGCGTGTGCAGGCGCTATCAGCAGCTGATTGGCCTCCACGGGTACACTTCTGCGAATGGTTCATCCAACAATGTGTCAATCCTCATTTCAGTGCAAATGTTCTCTTTACGGATGAGGCTTCATTCCAACGTGATCAAATTGTAAATTTTCAGAATCAACATGTGTGGGCTGACGAGAATCCGCATGCAATTTTGCAATCACGTCATCAACACAGATTTTCTGTGAACGTTTGGGCAGGCATTGTTGGTGATGTCTTGATTGGGCCCCATGTTCTTCCACCTACGCTCAATGGAGCACGTTATCATGATTTCATATGGAATACCCTACCTGCGCTGCTAGAACCTGTGCCTTTACAAGTACGACACAACATGTGGTTCACGCACGATGGAGCTCCTGCACATTTCAGTCGAAGTGTTCGTACGCTTCTCAACAACAGATTCGGTGACCGATGGATTGGTAGAGGCGGACCAATTCCATGGCCTCCACGCTCTCCTGACCTCAACCCTCTTGACTTTCATTTATGGGGGCATTTGAAAGCTCTTGTCTTCGCAACCCCGGTACCAAATGTAGAGACTCATCGTGCTCGTATTGTGGACGGCTGTGATACAATACGCCATTCTCCAGGGCTGCATCAGCGCATCAGGGATTCCGTGCGACGGAGGGTGGATGCATGTATCCTCGCTAACGGAGGACATTTTGAACATTTCCTGTAAAAAAGTGTTTGAAGTCACGCTGGTACGTTCTGATGCTGTGTGTTTCCATTCCATGATTAATGTGATTTGCAGAGAAGTAATAAAATGAGCTCTAACATGGAAAGTAAGCGTTTCCGGACACATGTCCGCATAACATATTTTCTTTCTTTGTGTGTGAGGAATGTGTCCTGAAAGTTTGGCCGTACCGTTTGTAACACAGAATTATGACTAAAAATTTATGGTACAGAGTATAAGTACAGAATCGTAGTGGAAGATTGGCAGTACTTATATGTCATTTATAAAATGCCCTTCGGGAATATTTATTATTTTACAAATGACATATAAGTACTGCCAATCTTTCACGATGATTCTGTACTTATACTCTGTATCACACGTATTTAATCATAATTCTGTGACCATGTTATAGACCATTCTTTGATTTAAATTCTGAGGAAGACACTGCTAGCAGTGTCGAAAACCGGTTAATTCGTTAAAAATAGTGACCGAGGGCTGTTTTCTTTCAATTATAAACAGTATCTACCATAAAATATGCAGAGAGACCTGAAGTGGAATGACTGCATGAAACTGATAGCAAGAAAACCAGATGCCAGACAGATTCATACTAAGAATCCTAAGGGAATGTAATCCATCCACGAAAGAAATGGATTACAAGGTACTTGTTATACCGATTCTTGAGTATTGTTAATTAATGTGGGACCGTTATCAGACATTACTAATAAGAGGTAGAGAAGATCCGTGAAGGGCACTGCATTTCATCGCGGGAGTGTTTGCTCGGCACGACAGCGTTACTGACAAGCTCAACAAACTCCAGTGGCAGACGATCAAGAGAGGCGTTATGCATCACGGAGAGGTTTTCTATTGAAATTTCGGGAGAATACTTTCCGGAAGAGCCGGACAGCACATTACTCCCTCCTACATATATCTCGCGAAATGAACACGACGAGAAAATTAGAAAAATTAAAGTTAATACGTAAGTTTACCGACTATCACTCTTCTCACGCGCCATTCGCGAGTGGAACAGGGAATGGAGAATCAGTTAGTCGTACCAGAGGTACCCTCCACCGCCCCACACACTGTCAGGTAACTTGCGGAGTACAGATATTGATGTGCATGTACGTGTGGACTACTCGTGGTGTGGGTGCACGTCATCGTACCTGCGTGTAAAAAGGAAATGTGCATTTGGCAGTATTGGCCAAGAGACTGCATCTGGGCCGCGTGAGATTGGCCGAGCGGTCTACGGCGCTGCAGTCATGGACTGTGCGGCTGGTCCCGGCGGAGGTTCGAGTCCTCCCTCGAGCATTGGTGTGTGTGTTTGCCCTTAGGATAATTTAGGTTAAATAGTGTGTAAGCTTAGCGACTGATGATATTAGCAGTTAAGCCCCATAAGATTTCACACACATTTGAACAACTTTTAGACTGCATCTGGGATGTTCGACCACCTAGCGCGTGCATTTTTATTTGACGGCACTTCGGCGACTTACGCGTCGATGATGATGAAATGATAATGACAACACACACACTGAGTCCAGAGCGGAGAAAGTGCCCAACGCGGCCAGGAAACGAACCCATGGCGCTATGATCGAGAGCCAGCAACGTGAACTACAAGACCTCGAACTGCTGATGTGCCTGAGTCTAAATAAGCCGCCAACTGTCACAAGTGGGCCAGTTGACTACGTCAAATGTACAGCTCTAAAATCCTACAAGGCATGGATGCGTAGAGACAAGTGAATGAAGCGTCGTCTGCCAACATCGGAATTTACGTGGGGACTTCGGAAAGTAACACATTGCTATGATTAGTCAAGCAACTTCTATTGGATGCTGCACAACTTCTCAAAGTGACACAGATACATGACACCATATATCAGTTTGGTCACCAAGTGTCCGTGAACAACCGTAATAATGGATTATTTATGACGAATTTCGTTAGAGAACATACACTCCTGGAAATGGAAAAAAGAACACATTGACACCGGTGTGTCAGACCCACCATACTTGCTCCGGACACTGCGAGAGGGCTGTACAAGCAATGATCACACGCACGGCACAGCGGACACACCAGGAACCGCGGTGTTGGCCGTCGAATGGCGCTAGCTGCGCAGCATTTGTGCACCGCCGCCGTCAGTGTCAGCCAGTTTGCCGTGGCATACGGAGCTCTATCGCAGTCTTTAACACTGGTAGCATGCCGCGACAGCGTGGACGTGAACCGTATGTGCAGTTGACGGACTTTGAGCGAGGGCGTATAGTGGGCATGCGGGAGGCCGGGTGGACGTACCGCCGAATTGCTCAACACGTGGGGCGTGAGGTCTCCACAGTACATCGATGTTGTCGCCAGTGGTCGGCGGAAGGTGCACGTGCCCGTCGACCTGGGACCGGACCGCAGCGACGCACGGATGCACGCCAAAACCGTAGGATCCTACGCAGTGCCGTAGGGGACCGCACCGTCACTTCCCAGCAAATTAGGGACACTGTTGCTCCTGGGGTATCTGCGAGGACCATTCGCAACCGTCTCCATGAAGCTGGGCTACGGTCCCGCACACCGTTAGGCCGTCTTCCGCTCACGCCCCAACATCGTGCAGCCCGCCTCCAGTGGTGTCGCGACAGGCGTGAATGGAGGGACGAATGGAGACGTATCGTCTTCAGCGATGAGAGTCGCTTCTGCCTTGGTGCCAATGATGGTCGTATGCGTGTTTGGCGCCGTGCAGGTGAGCGCCACAATCAGGACTGCATACGACCGAGGCACACAGGGCCAACACCCGGCATCATGGTGTGGGGAACGATCTCCTACACTGGCCGTACACCACTGGTGATCGTCGAGGGGACACTGAATAGTGCACGGTACATCCAAACCGTCATCGAACCCATCGTTCTACCATTCCTAGACCGGCAAGGGAACTTGCTGTTCCAACAGGACAATGCGCGTCCGCATGTATCCCGTGCCACCCAACGTGCTCTAGAAGGTGTAAGTCAACTACCCTGGCCAGCAAGATCTCCGGATCTGTCCCCCATTGAGCATGTTTGGGACTGGATGAAGCGTGGTCTCACGCGGTCTGCACGTCCAGCATGAACGTTGGTCCAACTGAGGCGCCAGGTGGAAATGGCATGGCAAGCCGTTCCACAGGACTGCATCCAGCATCTCTACGATCGTCTCCATGGGAGAATAGCAGCCTGCATTGATGCGAAAGGTGGATATACACTGTACTAGTGCCGACATTGTGCATGCTCTGTTGCCTGTGTCTATGTGCCTGTGGTTCTGTCAGCGTGATCATGTGATGTATCTGACCCCAGGAATGTGGCAATAAAGTTTCCCCTTCCTGGGACAATGAATTCACGATGTTCTTATTTCAATTTCCAGGAGTGTATGTATTTTGATGGTTCAGTTAAAATTCCTAAGTCCTTGAAGAGGAACATGACAGCCGAGGGTGATCACCACATATTATTCTTACTGCTCGCTTTTGAGCAATCAATACTTCCTGTTCAAATGATGAGGAGATTCAGAAAATTATTCTTAATAAAGTGCTACTGAGCGTAAATGTGCAAGATAAGCCAGAAGGTAGATAAATCTTTCCAGTACTAGCAATTATACGAAGAGCAAAATTAGCTGAACTTATTTGTTTGAAAAGCTTAGTAATACGTTTCTTCCACTTCAAGTTCTCATCAACACATATATTCAAACTTTTGGATATTCTGCCCTATTTTCTGTCTCCTGTTCATGTGCTTCATTAATTTTTGGTATTACTATTTATAGAACAGAATTTGGCCTAATGTATTTTCTGAAAATTTAGAAGTACGTCTGCAGGAAACCCGAAACATTCCCTCGCTTCTTTCAATGCGCCACTCTTTTTGCGCAGTGATCTTAGTGTGGGACGACATGTGTAACTTACTTTTTGAAGTCAGTACATGATTTACTCTCGCAACGCTCACTCATGTTAGGGTAATGGCTTTTGTTGGTTTTGAGCTGATGCTGACATTATGTAGCGATTATGTTTCACTTAGGATGTAATGAACCTTTTTTAAAAAATTTGTTTTCATGGCAAATAATTGTGGCACATAGACCACTCTTTGTTATAATGTCAGTGGGATGCCCAAATGGGGGAATGTTTCGGGAGCCCGCTTGCAGTGGGGGCAGTGAGTAAGACAATTTGAAATCTGGAAGTAAACGTGTAAAGAGATTATAAAAACTGCTTAGAAGAATCGAAGTAAGAAGCAAATTAAAAAGAGACTTAAAGTATGCGTATTATATGTATTTAAAGAGGATTACAATAATATTGAAAAATGCCTGTTGAAAGTCAAAGTGTAGAAGCAATCCAGGGTCGGTGGAAGGAACAGTCATCAGCCGAAGGGCCTTATTGCACAATATACGGAAGCGTGAGCAGGGTGTCTCGAGAGAAGGGGCTGGACCGTGGTGACTGTGAGACGTGTCACCTCGTCTGAGGGTGATATAGCGTCGTGGCATAAACTTTAGTAGTTGTATAGACAATTGATGTGTAATTCACGAAAGTGCGAGTAAAAAAAAAAGGTTTATAAAACTGGTGGGAATTGGTAAACGATGGAGAAAGATCAACAAGTTGGGTATGTATGCTCTGACGTGGTGTGGCAAACGACAGAACAGAGACATATTACGTAGCATCTAAAACCGATATTCTAAAACTGAAGTGTTACGCTTTTACGAGTACAGGAGAATAATGCTGAATTCGTGCATCGACGGAAATATCCTATCGAGGACAGGGCTTATGTCTTTATTACTGTAACCATGTACCTGAACGCAGCCGTGTTACTTCGCAAAAAATTACACCAAGGCATTTGATGGAAACAAGCCACTTCGTTTGTCACATCGATCGACAGATGTTGTTTCCGTATTGGTGGTGAACTGTACAAGAGAAGCAATGTACACTGCCGTGAAAAACATTAGTACAACTTCTTAGAGCTTTCCATTTCACTCAAAATCTATCGTTGCAACAGTGCATATGAAGTATATGAAATAGTTACATTCACAGATCAATAGCACAAGCGATTCTGTGGTACCAGGTATCGACCCATGATGATACACCCATATCAGTATGTAGAGAAGACTCCACAGGCGGCAATGCAGGTGCTGTCTCATCCAATCGATCGTACAGATATCGAATACTGTCCTGGGATCGTGCTGGCCAGGGAAGTTGCTGCACGTCTTGAAGAGCACTTTGTGTTTCACGGGCAACGTGTAGGTGAGCGTTATACTACACTACTTGCCATTAAAATTGCTACACCACGAAGATGACGTGCTACAGACTGGAAGAAGATGCTGTGATATGCAAATGATTAGCTTTTCAGAGCATTCACATAAGGTTGGAGCCGGTGGTGACATCTACAACGTGCTGACATGAGGAAAGTTTCCAACCGATTTCTCATACACAAACAGCAGTTGACCGGGGTTGCCTGGTAGAATGTTGTTGTGATGCCTCGTGTAAGGACGAGATGTGCGCTACCATCACGTTTCCCGCTTTGATAAAGGTCGGATTGTAGCCTATCGCGATTGCGGTTTATCGTATCGAGACATTGCTGCTCGCGTTGGTCGAGATCCAATGACTGTTAGCAGAATATGGAATCGGTGGGTTCAGGAGGGTAATATGGAACGCCGCACTGGATCCCAACGGCCTCGTATCAATAGCAGTCGACATTACAGGCATCTTATCCGCGTGGCTGTAACGGATCGCGCAGCCACGTCTCGATCCCTGATTAAGCAGATGGGGACGTTTGCAAGACAAAAACCATCTGCACGAACAGTTCGACGACGTTTGCAGCACCATGGGCTATCAGCTCAGAGACCACGGCTGCGGTTACCCTTGACGCTGCATCACAAACAGGAGCGCCTGCGATGGTGTACTCAGCGACGAACCTGGGTGCACGAATCGCAAAACGTCATTTATTCGGATGAATCCAGGTTCAGTTTACAGCATCATGATGGTAGCATCCGTGTTTGGCGACATCGCGGTGAACGCGCATTAGAAGCGTGTATTCGTCATCGCCATACTGGCGTATCACCCGGCGTGATGGTATGGGGTGCCATCTGGTTACACGTCTCGGTCACCTCTTGTTCGCACTGGCAGCACTTTGAACACTGGACGTTACATTTCGGATGTGTTACGACCCGTGGCTCTACCCTTCATTCGATACCTGCGAAACCCTACATTTCAGCAGGATAATGCACGACCTCATTTGCAGGTCCTGTACGGGCCTTTCTGGATACAGAAAATGTTCGACTGCTGGCCTGGCCAGCACATTCCCCAGATCTCTCACCAATGGAAAACGTCTGGTCAATGGTGGCCGAGCAACTGGCTCGTCACAATATGCCAGTCACTACTCTTGATGAACTGTGGTAACGTGTTGAAGCTGCATGGGCAGCTGTACCTGTACACGCCATCCAAGCTCTGTTTGACTCAATGCCCAGGCGTATCAAGGCCGTTATTACGGCCAGAGGTGGTTGTTCTGGGTAATGATTTCGCAGGATCTATGCACCCAAATCGCGTGAAAATGTAATCACATGTCAGTTCTAGTATAATATATTTGTCCAATGAATACCCGTGGACGAATGCACTCTACAATACAGCAAGCACAAGTAACCACCATTTGCCTCCAGGCAGGATCTGCTTTCATCGCTGAAGACTACGGCGCGCCATTCCATATTCCAAGTGATCCGCTGACAACACCAGTCGGGTCGTACACGTCGATATTGTGGCATGAGTAGAAGACGGGCTGGAAGTGTGCGTGCCTGTAGTCTCATTGCTAACAATCGGTTCATAATTCCTCCTGTTGACACGTCTGCGATGACAAGCCCTTTTATCTAAGGTGTAGTAGCTGTAGGATCCGCCACTGCTGCCATTACAATACGACGATCCTGGCGAGCGTCTGCGCTGCATGGACGTCCAGAACATCGTCTACAGGTGTGAGAAGGTTCACGTGACTACTGATACCAGCATCGTTACACAACTGACGCAACACGTCCAACTCGTGCGGCAGTTCTCCAAAAGAATTATCCTGCCACTCGTAAGTCCACAATTCGATCCCTTTCAAACTTGTTCAGTTGGCTGTAGGACGCACGAGTGCCTCTCCGTGGCATGGTTGCCTGCATGCTTCACATATCTGCACCACACTAATCCTTCTAGCTGTGAGCATTACCTAGTAAAGGTCAGACGCAGTGGCACTCTGCCAGCTATGCCACTATGCCATCTGTTGGCGGACGACGTTGAAACCGCCGTCGTCGAATCAAAATCGACGTCCTCTTTCCAGGTGTACTATATTCTTCCGGCAGTGTACTAAAGTTAAGACGCTCAATCCATTCTTTACTTGCCACAAACTTTGCTCCCGCGTCACTGAGAATAGCCAGCTGTTGAAGTCAGATTCTGATTTATGCCACCATGCGCAACTATCGATACCGACAAGACGTCATCTACGAGACCATGTAGAAGTGAGTAGCATCCAAATGACGGTCCAGCGCCTAGTGAAATGGCTCAAATGGCTCTCAGCACTCTGCGACTTAACTTCTGCGGTCATCAGTCGCCTAGAACTTAGAACTAATTAAACCTAACTAACCCTAAGGACATCACAAACATCCATGGCCGAAACAGGATTCGAACCTGCGACCGTAGCGGTCAGGCGGTTCCAGACTGAAGCGCCTAGAACCGCAAGACCAAACCGGCCGGTGCGCCTAGTGAGCTCATACCTAATATATCGGTTCCTTACCAATGAAACATGTATTTTAATAGACTGGAATAACAACAAATTCCATTCCAAAACATTAAATATAATAGACCGTAATTTGAAAACAGTAATTCAGGTTTCATTCTAAAAGATAACAATCGCTTTGAAATTTTTTTTGGAACCTTCTGAACAGTGGAGCACTTTGTACTTTACTGTGGCACAGCAGTCGCAGTATAAATGCACGTATATGGGCTCGAAGTACCAGAGGTTAGAGTCAATCTTTCAGCGGTGTTACTCCTCTGGTTAACGCACACAATTGACAGAGTGTTGTGATAATACTATTCCATCCAGGTACGAGGGATTATTAACTTTTGATAGTCAAACGCTTAGCGATTAAGGAGTGACCGGAAACTGTGAAGAAGTCCCGAGCCTCGGAAGAAAAATACGACGTAGGCCAGCGGCGCGTGTGGGGAGGCAGTGAAGTGAAAGTAAGAGCTCGCTATAAAACTAAACCGAGCGACACATCTGCAATGGAACAGCCAGGCAGTCGGTCGGAAGCAAAAGCGCTGACGCCTAACACTGCGTCGTATAATCCTGCAAAATAAAATTAGCTTACGAACACAAATCGAACACTCAATCAATACCGTTCGTATTATAACATACGCCAGTTAGTTAGCAACACGGTCCAAGCTGATTACACGCTAATGTTAAGTGTGCCGCCCTCTCAAGCTAATAATTATTTGTAAAAAATAAAGTCCGATTAGCTAAAATAAAAAGCATAAGCTGAGAGCGCCACCGCAATCAGTTTCAAATGGAATGAATGCTTAATCTTTTAATACCGGTTATGTGACGGACATCGTCACAGAGTTGATAAATACCGAAATTGTGCTTTATGATGTAACACTTCACATTTCCACGAGTGGCTGGTCGTAGCTATGTGTATTCATATTTGATTTTATATTCTATCACACAACAAATTAATGAGGACTTTCAGCTGGAAAAAAATTTATGCTTTCGCAGTACCGGAGGAACTATCGCAACAGTGTCTGTCAGCGGATATAATACAGTATCTTTTGATGTAAAAGAAGTGCTACTGCTTGACTTCGTTCATAGGTGAATAACAGTATGCCTTATATTTGTAGATGTTTCACGCTCAACTGCTTGCAGATTTAGTAGAATTCATTTACTTCTGTTTTATGGATTTCACGAGCAGATACGACTTTACGTACATCCGCAGCTGCATACACACATTGCAGGCCACCGTGTGGCTCCTATCAATACTATCCCTTTACTCTCCCGTTCCCCTCCCAGATGGAGCGAGGGAAAAACAGCCATAATTTCTCTTAACTTGTTTCCGCACTTCCTACGCGAATATTACGTTGGTGGCAGTAGAACTGTTCTGCAGTCAGCTTCAAATTCCGGTTTTCTAAATTTTCTCAATAGTGTCTAACGAAATTAACGTCGTCTTCTCTCCAGGGATTCCCACTTCGGTTCATGAAGCATCTATGACATACATGCATCCTGATCAAATCTATCGGTAACAAATCTAACACGACTCCTTTGAATTGCCTTGATGCCCTTTAATCCAATCTGATGTACTCGACAATGGGTCGCACTAGTGAACTATTCCTTGACTCCTTTGTAGATGAGTTACACTTTTCTAAAATTCTCGCTATCAACCGAAGTTGACCATTCGCTTTCCCTACTAGCGTCTTTACATGCTCGTTCCATTTCATATCGCTCCCTTAACGTTACCTCTAGGTATTAAACAGATACGACTGTGTCAAGCAGCAAACTACTAACGCTGTATTCGGATATTACAGGATTGCTTCCCCTATTCGTCTTCATTAGCGTATGTTTCTCCACATTTAGAGTACGCTTTCCGTGCACTACAGCATCTTCAGAAACAGCCGCAGATTGCTGTTCACCCTGTCCGTCATATTATTTATGTATATAGGGAATAAGAGCAGTCCTACCACACTTCGCTTGGGAACTCCTCACGATACCATTGTCTCTGATGAGCACTCACCGTCGAGAACAACTTACTTGGTTCTATAACGTAAGAAGTCTTTGAGCCACTCTTATATCTGGAAACCTATTCCACATGCTTGTACCTACGTTAATACTCTGCAGTATGGTACCGTGTCAAACGCTTTCCGGAATCCTAGGAAAATGGGATCTTCATGTTGCTTTCATCCATGGTTCGTAGGATTTCATACGAGAAAAGGGCAAACTGAGTTGGATAAGCAGCTGCAGCAGCAAGTCGTATACTCCTAGCTCACTCATTTGTTACATAGTTTAATTCTTAATTTCTTTGCGTGTTTTTGGTACTTGCATTGTTTAATTCATAAATTTCGGGCGTATTATAGTATTTGAGAGTTGTAGCATCGCGTTTTAGTACCTGAATAGTGTAAATTCGCGTAGTCGTTTGTCTTCTGTTTTTGTTTTGAACGGCCAGTGTCGGTTGGTCACAGTCAGTGTGCTCCCTGCCGCCGTTGGATAAGCAGCTGCAGCAGCAAGTCGTATACTCCTAGCTCACTCATTTGTTACATAGTTTAATTCTTAATTTCTTTGCGTGTTTTTGGTACTTGCATTGTTTAATTCATAAATTTCGGGCGTATTATAGTATTTGAGAGTTGTAGCATCGCGTTTTAGTACCTGAATAGTGTAAATTCGCGTAGTCGTTTGTCTTCTGTTTTTGTTTTGAACGGCCAGTGTCGGTTGGTCACAGTCAGTGTGCTCCCTGCCGCCGTTGGATAAGCAGCTGCAGCAGCAAGTCGTATACTCCTAGCTCACTCATTTGTTACATAGTTTAATTCTTAATTTCTTTGCGTGTTTTTGGTACTTGCATTGTTTAATTCATAAATTTCGGGCGTATTATAGTATTTGAGAGTTGTAGCATCGCGTTTTAGTACCTGAATAGTGTAAATTCGCGTAGTCGTTTGTCTTCTGTTTTTGTTTTGAACGGCCAGTGTCGGTTGGTCACAGTCAGTGTGCTCCCTGCCGCCGTTGGATAAGCAGCTGCAGCAGCAAGTCGTATACTCCTAGCTCACTCATTTGTTACATAGTTTAATTCTTAATTTCTTTGCGTGTTTTTGGTACTTGCATTGTTTAATTCATAAATTTCGGGCGTATTATAGTATTTGAGAGTTGTAGCATCGCGTTTTAGTACCTGAATAGTGTAAATTCGCGTAGTCGTTTGTCTTCTGTTTTTGTTTTGAACGGCCAGTGTCGGTTGGTCACAGTCAGTGTGCTCCCTGCCGCCGTTGGATAAGCAGCTGCAGCAGCAAGTCGTATACTCCTAGCTCACTCATTTGTTACATAGTTTAATTCTTAATTTCTTTGCGTGTTTTTGGTACTTGCATTGTTTAATTCATAAATTTCGGGCGTATTATAGTATTTGAGAGTTGTAGCATCGCGTTTTAGTACCTGAATAGTGTAAATTCGCGTAGTCGTTTGTCTTCTGTTTTTGTTTTGAACGGCCAGTGTCGGTTGGTCACAGTCAGTGTGCTCCCTGCCGCCGTTGGATAAGCAGCTGCAGCAGCAAGTCGTATACTCCTAGCTCACTCATTTGTTACATAGTTTAATTCTTAATTTCTTTGCGTGTTTTTGGTACTTGCATTGTTTAATTCATAAATTTCGGGCGTATTATAGTATTTGAGAGTTGTAGCATCGCGTTTTAGTACCTGAATAGTGTAAATTCGCGTAGTCGTTTGTCTTCTGTTTTTGTTTTGAACGGCCAGTGTCGGTTGGTCAGTCAGTGTGCTCCCTGCCGCCGTTGGATAAGCAGCTGCAGCAGCAAGTCGTATACTCCTAGCTCACTCATTTGTTACATAGTTTAATTCTTAATTTCTTTGCGTGTTTTTGGTACTTGCATTGTTTAATTCATAAATTTCGGGCGTATTATAGTATTTGAGAGTTGTAGCATCGCGTTTTAGTACCTGAATAGTGTAAATTCGCGTAGTCGTTTGTCTTCTGTTTTTGTTTTGAACGGCCAGTGTCGGTTGGTCACAGTCAGTGTGCTCCCTGCCGCCGTTGGATAAGCAGCTGCAGCAGCAAGTCGTATACTCCTAGCTCACTCATTTGTTACATAGTTTAATTCTTAATTTCTTTGCGTGTTTTTGGTACTTGCATTGTTTAATTCATAAATTTCGGGCGTATTATAGTATTTGAGAGTTGTAGCATCGCGTTTTAGTACCTGATTAGTGTAAATTCGCGTAGTCTCCTTCCGCCGCCGAGCAGTGTCAGCAGTGCGCAAGTAGTAGCATTACTGCACTTACTAGGCAATCTTGTATTTTAATAACCGTTTAAATTTTGTTGATTTGTTTGCGCTCTCTGTAGATTAGTTCAGACGTCCTTTGCAAAACAGTTTTTAGCATGGATAGGGACTGCAACTGCTGTTTTCGGATGCAGGCTGAGTTGGCATCCCTTCGCTCCCAGCTTCAGGCAGTGTTGGCTTCGGTCACACAGCTTGAGGCTGTTGCCAATGGGCATCACTGTGGGGGTCCGGATGGGGGTTTGTCGGGGACGGCCAGCTCGTCCCACGCATCCCCTGATCGGACTACGACTGTGGTTGCCCGGGATACTGCCCACATTGAGGGTGATCCCTCACCTGTGGTAGAGTGGGAGGTCGTCTCAAGGTGTGGCAGGGGGCGAAAGACATTCCGGAGGGCTGAACGGAAAGCCTCTCCAGTTTGTCTGACGAACCGGTTTCAGGCTCTGTCTCAGGCTGATACTGATCTTCGGCCTGACATGGCTGCTTGTCCTGTTCCAGAGGTTGCCCCTCAGTCTGCAAGATCCGGGCAGTCGCAGAGGGTGGGCTTACTGGTAGTTGGGACCTCCAACGTCAGGCGCGTAATGGGGCCCCTTAGGGAAATGGCAGCAAGAGAGGGGAAGAAAACCAATGTGCACTCCGTGTGCATACCGGGGGGAGTCATTCCAGATGTGGAAAGGGTCCTTCCGGATGCCATGAAGGGTACAGGGTGCACCCATCTGCAGGTGGTCGCTCATGTCGGAACCAATGATGTGTGTCGCTATGGAACGGAGGAAATCCTCTCTGGCTTCCGGCGGCTATCTGATCTGGTGAAGACTGCCAGTCTCGCTAGCGGGATGAAAGCAGAGCTCACCATCTGCAGCATCGTCGACAGGACTGACTGCGGACCTTTGGTACAGAGCCGAGTGGAGGGTCTGAATCAGAGGCTGAGACGGTTCTGCGACCGTGTGGGCTGCAGATTCCTCGACTTGCGCCATAGGGTGGTGGGGTTTCGGGTTCCGCTGGATAGGTCAGGAGTCCACTACACGCAACAAGCGGCTACACGGGTAGCAGGGGTTGTGTGGCGTGGGCTGGGCGGTTTTTTAGGTTAGATGGCCTTGGGCAAGTACAGAAAGGGCAACAGCCTCATCGGGTGCGGGGCAAAGTCAGGACATGCGGGGAACAAGCAGCAATCGGTATTGTAATTGTCAACTGTCGAAGCTGCGTTGGTAAAGTACCAGAACTTCAAGCGCTGATAGAAAGCACCGAAGCTGAAATCGTTATAGGTACAGAAAGCTGGCTTAAGCCAGAGATAAATTCTGCCGAAATTTTTACAAAGGTACAGACGGTGTTTAGAAAGGATAGATTGCATGCAACCGGTGGTGGAGTGTTCGTCGCTGTTAGTAGTAGTTTATCCTGTAGTGAAGTAGAAGTGGATAGTTCCTGTGAATTATTATGGGTGGAGGTTACACTCAACAACCGAACTAGGTTAATAATTGACTCCTTTTACCGACCTCCCGACTCAGCAGAATTAGTGGCAGAACAACTGAGAGAAAATTTGGAATACATTTCACATAAATTTTCTCAGCATGTTATAGTCTTAGGTGGAGATTTCAATTTACCAGATATAGACTGGGACACTCAGATGGTTAGGACGGGTGGTAGGGACAGAGCATCGAGTGACATTATACTGAGTGCACTATCCGAAAATTACCTCGAGCAATTAAATAGAGAACCGACTCGTGGAGATAACATCTTGGACCTACTGATAACAAACAGACCCGAACTTTTCGACTCTGTATGTACAGAACAGGGAATCAGTGATCATGAGGCCGCTGCAGCATCCCTGAATATGGAAGTTAATAGGAATATAAAAAAAGGGAGGAAGGTTTATCTGTTTAGCAAGAGTAATAGAAGGAAGATTTCAGACTACCTAACAGATCAAAACGAAAATTTCTGTTCCGACACTGACAATGTTGAGTGTTTATGGAAAAAGTTTAAGGCAATCGTAAAATGCGTTTTAGACAGGTACGTGCCGAGTAAAACTGTGAGGGACGGGAAAAACCCACCGTGGTACAACAACAAAGTTAGGAAACTACTGCGAAAGCAAAGAGAGCTCCACTCCAAGTTTAAACGCAGCCAAAACCTCTGACAAACAGAAGCTAAACGATGTCAAAGTTAGCGTAAGGAGGGCTATGCGTGAAGCATTCAGTGAATTCGAAAGTAAAATTCTATGTACCGACTTGACAGAAAATCCTAGGAAGTTCTGGTCTTACGTTAAATCAGTAAGTGGCTCGAAACAGCATATCCAGACACTCCGGGATGATGATGGCATTGAAACAGAGGATGACACGCGTAAAGCTGAAATACTAAACACCTTTTTCCAAAGCTGTTTCACAGAGGAAGACAGCACTGCAGTTCCTTCTCTAAATCCTCGCACAAACGAAAAAATGGCTGACATCGGAATAAGTGTCCAAGGAATAGAAAACAACTGGAATCACTCAATAGAGGAAAGTCCACTGGACCTGACGGGATACCAATTCGATTCTACACAGAGTACGCGAAAGAACTTGCCCCCCTTCTAACAGCCGTGTACCGCAAGTCTCTAGAGGAACGGAGGGTTCCAAATGATTGGAAAAGAGCACAGATAGCCCCAGTCTTCAAGAAGGGTCGTCGAGCAGATGCGCAAAACTATAGACCTAAATCTCTGACGTCGATCTGTTGTAGAATTTTAGAACATGTTTTTTGCTCGAGTATCATGTCGTTTTTGGAAACCCAGAATCTACTATGTAGGAATCAACATGGATTCCGGAAACAGCGATCGAGTGAGACCCAACTCGCTTTATTTGTTCATGAGACCCAGAAAATATTAGATACAGGCTCCCAGGTAGATGCTATATTTCTTGACTTCCGGAAGGCGTTCGATACAGTTCCGCACTGTCGCCTGATAAACAAAGTAAGAGCCTACGGAATATCAGACCAGCTGTGTGGCTGGGTTGAAGAGTTTTTAGCAAACAGAACACAGCATGTTGTTATCAATGGAGAGACGTCTACAGACGTTAAAGTAACCTCTGGCGTGCCACAGGGGAGTGTTATGGGACCATTGCTTTTCACAATATATATAAATGACCTAGTAGATAGTGTCGGAAGTTCCATGCGGCTTTTCGCGGATGATGCTGTAGTATACAGAGAAGTTGCAGCATTAGAAAATTGTAGCGAAATGCAGGAAGATCTGCAGCGGATAGGCACTTGTTGCAGGGAGTGGCAACTGACCCTTAACATAGACAAATGTAATGTATTGCGAATACATAGAAAGAAGGATCCTTTATTGTATGATTATATGATAGCGGAACAAACACTGGTAGCAGTTACTTCTGTAAGATATCTGGGAGTATGCGTGCGGAACGATTTGAAGTGGAATGATCATATAAAATTTATAGTTGGTAAGGCGGGTACCAGGTTGAGATTCATTGGGAGAGTGCTTAGAAAATGTAGTCCATCAACAAAGGAGGTGGCTTACAAAACACTCGTTCGACCTATACTTGAGTATTGCTCATCAGTGTGGGATCCGTACCAGATCGGTCTGACGGAGGAGATAGAGAAGATCCAAAGAAGAGCGGCGCGTTTCGTCACAGGGTTATTTGGTAACCGTGATAGCGTTACGGAGATGTTTAATAAACTCAAGTGGCAGACTCTGCAAGAGAGGCGCTCTGCATCGCGGTGTAGCTTGCTGTCCAGGTTTCGAGAGGGTGCGTTTCTGGATGAGGTATCGAATATATTGCTTCCCCCTACTTATACCTCCCGAGGAGATCACGAATGTAAAATTAGAGAGATTCGAGCGCGCACGGAGGCTTTCAGACAGTTGTTCTTCCCCCGAACCATACGCTACTGGAACAGGAAAGGGAGGTAATGACAGTGGCACGTAAAGTGCCCTCCGCCACACACCGTTGGGTGGCTTGCGGAGTATAAATGTAGATGTAGATGCTTTCTAAATCCGCGCTGATTTGTGGACAGAAGCTTTTCCATCTCAAGATTATTTATTATACTCTGACTCATAATATTTTCAGGAATCCTGCAGCAAACCGATGTTAAGGATATGGGTCTGTAATTATTCGGATCCGTTCTTTTACCGTTTTTATATAAGGGAGTCATCTGTACTTTTTTCCAGTCGCTTGGGACTTTTCACTGGAGGAGAGATTCGCGATAAATGAAAACTACGTAAGTGGCGAATGCTGCTGCGTATTCTCTGCAAAACCGAGCTGGTCATCCATCCACATATGGCGACTTACTTGTTTTCAGCTCTTTCAGGGAGCCTATCACTATCTCCTCCGTATGGGAGTCCATGCGACCGTCAAACGAAGGTTTGCTTGTAAAATATTCCTGCTTAAATATTTATTAAACATAAAATTTAACTATTCACCTTTCCACAGGCCACAGGTAAGCGTTTCATCTCCAGTGTTATACAGTAAGAAGCACTAACTTATGTGGTGTACTATATATTTCTTGAAAATAGCACATTTCCGATTCCCTGCTTCATTGTAATTAACTGAATCATTGTACGATCAAAGAAAGCTGAAACCAGCAAATAAAATTAAAAATGTATCATTAAGTGTTTCTTTTGTTAAAAAAATGCAAACAATCGCTTAATTTTCGCATCTGTTTAATTACGGATTAGTTCAGCGTTTATCGTCAAAACTGTACATGGATTTTATGGTTTGTTTTATATGAGTAAGCCAGAATCTCTTTTGTCAAAGTTCTATTACTCATTCGAAAATAGTGAAGGAAGGAAGGAATTTAGTGTTTAACATACATCAAAGTCGTGGTAATTAAAGATGGAGCGGAAGCATGGGTTTGAGAATGGAGAAGGAAATAAGTCATCTTATTTTCGAAGGCACCGTCCCGACATTCACCACTGTAGATTTAGGGAAATACTGGACAATGTAGGTGATAGGACGAGGATTTTAGCCCCTATCCTCCTCAGCTCGTATCCAATGCTTCCTGTTGCAGTACTCTTGTACTCCGCAAGAAACCGTACAGTGTCTGAGAGAAGGTACTGATTGTGCTATTGTACGCCTCTGAATTTATCAAATTTTACTGCGGCTCTCAAATTTTTGTGAATAAGATTCTCTGCGCTCAACTACATATTTCTTATAATGTCTCCCTCTGCACTTTGTTAAGCACTTTTGTGACACTTCTATGTTGACGAAACAAACCCATGACGAATTGTGTAGCTCTTTATGCAATCTATCTTCCGTTAATCAAATTGAGTAATGAGGCCAGACTAATGAAACAGTACTAAAGAATTGGTTAGACGAGCATTTTCTAAGTGGTCTCCGTCGTTCCCGAATTGAATTTTCTTATGACTGTTCCATTAAAACTGAGTTTGTCATATGCCTTCCCCACTGCTAGATTTATGTCGTTGGTCAACTGCAGGATGTGCAAAATAAAAGTGGCCCTTACAATATTTCATGCAACTCAGGACAGGAAACCTGTCTAACACCATCTGCCCCAGCTGCGGATAATATATAATAAGTTGAGATGTACGGTGAATTTTAACGTCCAGTTTATTGTGTCCACACAGTATAATTCTTTCAAAATACTTGAATGTTGAGTCTGGTTCCAGTGATCCTCGAGATGTGACAGCAAACGGCAATTCCTGATGCAGGCGAAACAGCAAACAGATATTACCGTCAGTAAAAACCAACAAATTGTTAACGAATTGTTTTTCTATTTTAAAAATAAATCAGATTGTGAATATCTTTAATTAGAGACCACAGCTGACGCTTTACTCCGATAAAGCGAAACTCGTCTGGCTAGGAAAACACGTATTTTGCCCGAAAATAACCTCAGAAAACGTTTCCTCGTTGTCCAAACTCGCAAAATGATTAAAGAAAATGTTTATCGCTTACTATATTTTCGCTGCGAATGGAGTAAACTGCCGCATCAGGCATGACGTTATAATTTACTACTTCTTTACTGCTAACATTAACCGTAACACATTTTGCGGACAGTATCCAAATACACAATTGTACCGGGTGAGAATTACTGAACTATATAAAAAATAAACGTAAATTAGTTACAAACTGCGGTGTGCACACACTTCATTCAAAATGTAAGCGTCACTACAGATATTTGGATTTAGGTTATGACATGTTCGATATGCCTGCCATCCTTGGCGATGATGTGGGGAAGACAAATAGCGAAATTCTGCATGACACACTGAAGTGTCGGAGCATCGATGCTGTCGATAAGCCCCTGAATGGCTCTTTTCAGCTCAGCAACGGTTTTGGGATTACTGCTGTACACCTTGTCTTTAATATAGCCCCACAAAAATAGGAGTCGCATGTGTTCAGATCTGGAGAATATGGCAGCCAATCTAGGCTCATACCAGTGGCCTCTGGGTACCCCAGAGCCAGAATGCGAACCCCACAGTGCTCATCCAGCACATCAAACATTCTCAGTTCAAACGTTATGACGATTTTATTTCATATAGTTCAATAACTGTCACCCTGTAGCTGAAAAATTGTATAAATTTACGACGCAATGTACAGAAGAGATGACATTATGATGATTGAACTGTGTGATAACAAATGTGCAAGGTGGAATTAGCTTCAGATACAGGTGAAATATGCGTACAAATATGTGTGAAATACGTTAAATGTATGTGAAATATATGTGACATGTGCGTACTCTGGCAATGCTATGTGTAAAAAGTTCCTCCTAAACCCCTGGACTGATTCCAACCAAGCTTGGTACACACATTACTTACTATCTGGAAAGAAATACTGTGAGGGTGAGAACCATCAGCCTCCTATTTAGGGTGGGGATGACAACTTAGTAATGGTAAGAGAAACTGGGGAGGAGGGAAGCTAGAGGTGGACGTAGAGAGGGGGAGGAGGAAATGGACTGAGAGGGGGAAAGGGGAGATGGTCAGCGAGAGGGAAGTGAGGATTTTGTATTAGAAGGCATGAGGAGATGAACGTAGTGGAGAGAAGAGGGAGGAGATGGATTTAGAGGGGGAAGAGGAGATGGACTTAAAGGGTGGAAGGAAGTGATGTACAGGGATATGGGGAGGAGCAGATGGACAGAGAGAGGGGGAGATGGGAGATGGACAGACAGGGGGAGGGTGAGATAGACAGAGGGGGATGGAGTAACAGAAGATAGGAATAAATATATACGCGGTAAATGCTGGATACTCTAACTAGTGACATAAAATTTAATTATGTTTCGAGTCAACTGGCAATCTTTGCACCAGACAAAGCCGTTTTGCAACTTTTTTTGCGTTTACTAACAAATTTCTTACAGTGCACCTCCCTGTGCACCACTGTGTCATCAGCGAAGAGCCTCATTTGGCTACATACGTTATTCTCCAGGCAAACAGATCTTATGCTCAGCTCGTTCTGTTCAGCCATTATATCCAGGCGCCACAGACTTCGGCGACCAGGTCGGTGCCGTGTTTCTTGACTGCGACTGGATTCAGGATTTCCTTGCAGATAGAACAGAATAGTTCACTTTTAAGAGAAAGAAATGAGTAGATGTTATGGTAATTTCACGGAGGTGTGACTGGACCGTTAGTGTTTACAATTTACAGGCCGAACCAAAATTTGCGCACACAGATGTCACAGCATGATCTCTTGCATGTTATTAGCAAAAAATGTCTCTTAAAAACCTTCTTCTCCGTGCATATTTTACCATAATGATCTTCCAGTGGTATCGATTTATTTCTGAAAAAATGCTACATTGTTTGTCTAGTTGTTTGTTGTTAATTAAGTTTTGGGTGTTGGTCATATATAATCTTTGTGGGCCTAACAGATAACGATGTCTTTCTACAAGACCAAAACTACGCTCGGCCACACGAGGCCAGATATCTTCACCAAATATATTTCAGCACACTGAGTGGCTATCTGGGTCTTACGACCTGAATCTCAAGGAGAATGTTTGAGATATTCTAAGAAAGCGTGCTGCTGTTCGTTGTCCTGCTTCCCACACTCTTGGGAATAAGAATGGCATTCACTTAATAGACATAATTAACTCTATTATGCAATGCAGTAAGGGCTTCAGTCCTATTGTAGTATCGTAACCTAGAATTAGATTACTCATTCTAACTGATGCTTCCATTTTATAGATTTCAAACACGTTAACCTCTGAACTACTAGTTCTTCTTCTGTAACTATGTTTCTATATTTTTGGGCTGCTTCATATGTTATACATTTTGCATGTATTTCGTCTAATAGATCTCTAATTCTTCTGAACTAACGTTAGTCAGTGCTTTTCTTGGTTTGTGGCAACTACTGCGTATGACTCGGTGTATATGGACATTCCGATGCTGATACTGATGCCATTGTCTACAATGATTACAGCGACGAAGAAAATACAGGGTCATCCTGAAAGATTTCAACCGATTTCAAAGGTTGACACTTGTGACCAAATGTAGAGGAAAATGACCGTTTACATTTCAGTAAAAGTGGAAATGTAATAGGGATTGGGGACGAGACGGGCGACGCCCGACAAAAGTCAGTGATGAGGAACCTGAGAATAATAATAATAAATAATTAGTTATAATAATAATGCCGGAGAACTGTGATTCTCGAACAAGTGCTACACAAATGATGAACGAAACTACTGTGATAATTACATGAACCATTTTTCTGTGATGCAGGTAGGAATATCCTCTATTTCCTGGTTTACTATTCACAAATTGTTAGTGAAGGTATAATTAAAGTAATTACACCTTGCATGGCTGCGTATAATTAGCCTTTCTTCATATGCTGCAGCTCAGAGTATACAGGAAATAAACTGTAATATAGATGGTATAATAAGAAACTTCATTCTTTTAGTTTAGTGTGACTTCAGTGTACAAGGCATTATTCAATATCCATTGGTGTCTCAGACATGTTACCTTTTGCACGATACCATTATTTCGAGCGTATCTCGCAGTAAACTATACACAATGTTTTTCCGAACAGAAGGTCCAATCACTGGGGGCTATTTCGACTGTAAGACGTATAAAGTGTTTGTTGCACAATGCTTAGAACTATACCTAACATAAAAACAGAGAACAATGATTTTCATGAATCGTCAAATGTTCATGCACTATGAAACCCGCGGTATTTAGTTTATCTTGAGCTAAAGTGACAGAGTGGAATTAAAAGCGAATGCGTCTGTCTAAGAATAATAGAAATGGCTTCAGAAAGCATTAAAGTCTTGCGATACCTCCATTAGTCGATGACCTGAAGCCCTTTGGATCCCGCTTTTACGAGATCAAAGTGGCGTCGAAGGCTGGAAAGCTTAACACTCCAGAAGTTGCAGGCAACTAGACATGGGCTTTCATCTCACAACGGCTACAAGGTCGTCGATTTTTTTTTTATCAGCATCACGTTACGTTCATATTTAAGATAGTAAATAGCTTTTTCGAGCTCTTTGAAGTTTGAAGCATAAGGCATCCACAAAACTTAATATCTCGGCGAAGAGGAAAAAAAAATAGTTTGCGAATATTGTCCAAGGTACAATAAATATGATAATCATTCTTTTGGCGATTAGAGCTAAACAATTTGTGCGTAGTAACATTACTGCTGGCCACCGTATGAATTATTATCGAAAGAGTGTGGCTTCAGATACAAGTACGAAGTGTACAAAATAGCCACCCGCAGTGGTCGAGCGATTCTAGGTGCATCAGTCTGGAACCGCGCGACCGCTACGGTCGCAGGTTCGAATCCTGCCTCGGGCATGGATGTGTGTGATGTCCTTAGGTTAGTTAGTTTTAAGTAGTTCCAAGTTCTAGGGGACTGATGACCTCAGATGTTAAAGTCCCATAGTGCTCAGAGTTATTTGTACAAAGCAAGGTGTACAAAATAACTAATATTCTTCAAACTCAAATTTTTCTTCAGAAGTTAAGAGGAATTTGAGCTGTGATTTTCGTTCATCCAATTTTCTGAAAGAAATCAATCTGGCTTTTTTAAGGCCCAGTTTCCATGGTATTCTGTCTGGGACACAGAAAAACATAGAAAAACCTACTGCCTTTAAAATGTTGCTTATCCTGTTTTTAACATCACCTGTAAAAGGTAAACTACACCTGTTACTTTTCAGTCTGTCTTCGTTGTTCGCTGGGTTCAGCATGGATCGCGCATGGAACAGGAGAGGGCTGGAATGTTAGTGGTATTCGAAACACCGTCCTCCACATTTGATAGTGTGGCTTCCCTAGCGTAAAATGAAGATGTTTTACGCAACACTGAATGTGCGATCTGCGGTGTGGATGCATGTTGCGGCCTCGCATTTAGCATACGTCCCACCCATTTTGTGAAAGTTTTAACAGAACAAATTGACCTCCGGTATACTGTTGCACTTCTCTTTTCCAGAGCTAGCGGATGCTCGTAATGATGTATATAGGTCATAAAACAAGCGTAAGCTGCATCCATTTCTCGTTACATAATGATATTACCGCCATTGGCTACAAAAAATGTAGCCGCGCGCGATTAGCCGAGCGGTCTAGGGCGCTGCAGTCATAGACTGTGCGGCTGGTCCCGGCGGAGGTTCGAGTCCTCCCTCGGGCATGGGTGTGTGTGTTATCCTTAGGATAATTTAGGTTAAGTAGTGTGTAAGCTTAGGGACTGATGACCTTAGCAGTTAAGTCCCATAAGATTTCACACACATTTGAACATTTTTTTTACAAGAAATGTACTAGTCTCTTCACGCATTATCACTGGTCATAAATGTGGTACGATATACTGAATGGATTATGAAACAGTTTGTCCCTCTATTCTATCATGGACACCCTGTAAATGGTACCCTTGCGAGTCATATAGATCTTTTCTAGCCATAAACGAGACATTTATATAAGTATCAAAATTTTCTTCGAAGGGCTACGTTTCTGTGTGAGGAATGTATTTTTCATCCACAGCCTAATAACTGATGCATTGCATTTACATTACAGTACGAAAATGGTTCAAATGGCTCTGAGCACTATGGGACTTAACTGCTGAGGTCATCAGTCCCCTAGAACTTAGAACTACTTAAACCTAACTAACGTAAGGACATCACACACATCCATGCCCGTGGTAGGATTCGAACCTGCGACCGTAGCAGTCGCTCAGTTCCAGACTGTAGCGCCTAGAACCGCATTACAGTACGGCTCAAGAACAAGACTCCAGAGAATAATATCCAGAAATATATGCGTCAGTATACCAGCAAACAAGATATCCAGGTACGACGTAGAAAAATAATCAAACAAACAGTACACAGTATGCTACATTTGCCTGACAGTGGGGTATCAAATAAGCAGCGTGTACGCAGCTAATGTGAATGACGTAAACGGCTACAAATAGTTGGGAAGAAGAGGGGTGGACGGTGTTTCAGAAGACGTGGCGTTAATATTGCAATCGGACGGGCTGCATCGATCTGTTTTGCCTGCAACGTGACACCGCACAGGCCGAAGTCTCGCCGGGTAGTCTAGGTCAGGGTTCTCCGAGCGCACGGCAGCTGGCCAGGAAGCTCGAGGCGCATGCGCGTGTTCTGATCCAATGACCGACTCGCGGCCGTGGGGATAGGGCGCCCGTGGCGGCATGCCAGCCAGTCTACAGGCGGAACGCACCGCAGCGAAAGAGGAAGTAGCAGTGGCTTGTAGTGCCTGCTATGGTTATGTCTGTGCGCTAACCATTACAGAACGGCGTCTATTAACAAAAGACATAAGACCATGCTACACTATTTGCTCCTCAGAAGCATCAGTTCATATCTAAAAAGCAGAGAGTGCGCAGATTGGCCATTGTTAACCAAATCGAGTTTGAGATGTTATCTAATTTAGTCTGTTGAAGTTCCATACTTTCCTTTCGTTTTTGTTAACATATGTTTTTTGTTCTACCGTGCCCACCAGAAACATGCACATCCCCATTTTTAATTATTTCTACTTTTACTTTATCTATTGAAAGAACACCCACTTCCTCATCTGAACTGCTGACAAAAGATGATAATTGTAGAGACAGGTGATTTTCGGGTATATCTCGAGAAAGTGATCCTGTTGGTGAAACACGTTTGTTATTACACACAGTTGATTATTCACTAACACTGTTCACACAGCCTTCAGATTCTGTAAATCATGATACATCTGCCAACTCTCCTACGGGGAATATTGATTCTTTCTCGTTTTCTGCGATCTTTTAGATTTGCCCTCTTAATGGCATGTTTATTCCTCTATGCTATAGATAAACTGCGAATTTCTTCGTTGCTGTGCACTGAACTATGACTTGGGTTAGAATTCATATGGATCCATCGGGAGTCATGTTTTTGTATCCAGTGAGAAGCAAGTGCACCATATGTCTTGCAAAATGGTTCAAATGGCTCTGAGCACTATGGGACTTAACTTCTGAGGTCATCAGTCCCCTAGAACGTAGAACTACTTAAACCTAACTAACCTAAGGACATCACACACATCCATGCCCGAGGCAGGATTCGAACCTGCGACTGTAGCGGTCACGCAGTTCCAAACTGAAGCGCTTAGAACCGCACGGCCACGCTGGCCGGCATATGTCTTGCAAGTATGACGGCATTCGGGACACATTCATTTTGAAGCACCATGTTCTTCATAAATGTGTTCCCTTAGTACAGTCTTAAGTGTGAATGACTTATGAAAAATGCTGCATATATATGGCTTGGCACCATGCTGAGTAAGATGCCATTTATCTCTGCAGGCCGGCTATAGCAGCCGAGCGGTTCTAGGCGCTTCAGTCTGGAACCGTGCGATCGCTTCGGCCGCAGGCTCGAATCCTGCCTCGGGCATGGATGTGTGTCATGTCCCTAGGTTAGTTAGGTTTAAGTAGTTCTAAGTTCTAGGGGACTGATGACCTCAGATGTTAAGTCCCATAGTGCTCAGAGCCATTTATCTCTGCAGGCTGCAACACAATGTCCACACCTGAATGGACGTGCTTTAATGTGTACTTTCTGGTGACTCAGCAAAGATGATTTCTGTGCAAAGGCCTGCTTACACGTGATACAAATATGTGGAAATTTTTGTGAGTAGTAGCAAGATGTCGACTGAGGCCTGCTGCTAATATACAACTTTATCACAGTCAAGGCATTTCAAAAGCACCTGATTAGAAGCAGAACTTCACTTAGGCGATTTAGATCTGACATGAATTTCTCTTTGAATTTGGGTTCCGTCATTATGTATTCTATGCCAATGCAATGCAACGTTCTTTTCCTATAGAATATTCTACCACATTCATAAGCTGGTGGTAGATGAGTTTTCATGTGATGATACAGTCCTCCAACTACTCCACTACTGCTGCAGTTTTTGCCAGATTCCTCAAAAACAAGGCTACGAATTGGACGGTGTACTTTTCTAATGTGTCGAGTAAGAAGGCGTGTTTGTGAAATTATTTTGGCACAGTCTCCACAAACCAAAGTGCGACACTTAGTTTCTTCTGGCACATTTGATCTAGAGGAATTATCTTCACCAGAGAGCTTACTTTCACAATACTGCGGGACGTACATCTGTTCTCTTTCAATTTGTGCAGGCTTCCTATCACAATGCTCATTGACGTGAGGTTCAGGTTCACACACAGCCTTTGCCGTATCCTGGTTTATCCTGTGTGACCTCCCGGATCTTTGCATAACTCTCGATGGAATCTCGGGAGGCGTTTAATTATCCAATTAAGACATTACAATACTTCAGACGAAGACAATTCGGCTGTCCGAGCATGCTTTCCGTGCGACCCAAATTCTCAACATATCGCACAGTAAGAAGTAACGTCTCTGTCCATTCACCTCATTTGCTTACAGCGTTTCCTGTATTCCCGCAAGAGGTTCGCACCGTATTGAGTATCCGACTGAAGATATAACAGTCAAGCTTATACATATATAGTAAGTCAGTCGCTGAGTTCAACAGCGAACGCGAGGATTAGAGTCCGTATGCAGCACGTCTGTGCCATCATCGCAACGGCGGCGAACATAACTGACACCGCCTGACACTAGCACTTCGTCAAATGGCGCGGACCGGAAGTGCTTGAAATGAAACACAAGAGTGTCCCCTAGCAGGAGCCCTCTGCCTTTAACCTGCATGAGCTCATGGATAAACTAGCCCAGTACTATCATCGCATGGGGCATGTGGTATCAGAATGATTGCGTTTCTTCCAGTGTGCTAAACAACCAGGACAGAAGTACAGTATCTGACCAAAAGTATCTGTAAATCGCTATGTAATGCGAAATTGGTCACTAGATGTCACGAGAGATGGACCCGCCAGTATAAAATAAATTGGGGAGCGTTGTATTGTCAGTACAAAAGAAGTACAATAGAATGAGTATGTTGGAAGAGCACATTGGATGTAACCTGAATAACAGAGCAAACAGGGACATTTCAAATCTTCTAAAGTTGCAAAAATCAACTGTTGGTGACGTGCCTGTGAAGTGGAACCTCGAAGGAATAACCACAGCTAAACCAAGGCCAGGAAGATTTCATCGTCGAGCAATGCGGAGGGTGGTTGCAAAACATTCCATGAAATCAGCGGAAGTGATCGTCTGTAAGTTCCAAAGTGCTACCAACAGTCCAGCTACGACAATGACTGTGTACAGGGAGTTAAAAAGAATTGGGTACAGTGTTCGAGTAGCTCCTCATAAGTCACATATTTCTGTCGTCTACACTAAGCGATGCATGATGTTGTGTAAAGACCGACGGCACTGGACAGTGGATGACTGGAAACGAGTGATTCGTACTGTTGAATCACGCTATAACTCGTGGCAATTCGATGGAAGGGTTTCGGTTTGGCTAATGCCCGGAGAACGTACTGTTGAATCACGCTATAACTCGTGGCAATCCGATGGAAGGGTTTGGGTTTGGCTAATGCCTGGAGAACGTTACCCGTCATCGTGTGTAGCACCGTCCGCCGCTAGTAACTCGATGGTCAGCGTGACGGGTTGTCAATCCTCGGGGCCCGGGTTCGATTCTCGGCTGCGTCGGGGATTTTTCTCCTCCCAGGGACTGGGTGTTGTACTGTCCTCAACCTCATCCCATCATCCTCAGCGACCGCAGGTCGCCGAAGTGGCGTCAAATTGAAAGACCAGCACCCTGCGAACGGCCTGCCCGACGGGGGGCCCCAGCCATACGATTAAATAAATAAATGTGTAGCACCAACTGTGAAGTTCGGATGAGGTGGTGTTTTTCGGTGGCTAGGTTGTGGCACCCTTACTGTGCTTAAGAAAACTCAAACAGCGGAAAGATATGAACACATTTTGTAGCACTGAACACTGGGTACAGTAGATGAACAGTTCAGAGACAATAATCGTTACGAAATCGCTTCGCAAGTTGCGACTATACATTGACATCACCTGTCTACGACAAACGAAAAGCCGGCCGGTGTGACCGAGCGGTCCTAGGCGCTTCAGTCTGGAACCGCCTGACCGCTACGGTTGCCGGTTCGAATCCTGCCTCGGTCATGGATGTGTGTGATGTCCTTAGGTTGGTTAGGTTTAAGTAGTTCTAAGTTCTAGGGGACTGATGACCTCAGATGTTAAGTCCCATAGTGCTCAGATCCATTTGAACCGTTTTCAACAAACGAAAATTTGTGCCAGACTGGGACTCGAACCCAGATTTCTTGCTTATTGCAAGCGGTCGCCTTAACCACTTTGTCTACCCGAGAACGCTTGCAGGACCGCTCCTCACTTCCATATATCCCTTATTCTCGCATAGGGAGACAGATATTATATCGTTGTATTAGCCTATCGAGGCATAGATACATCGTTGATGGATACAATGTCTGTGTTAATAATGTATCTGTACCTTTTCAATACAGTGTTTTAGTCATGCATTTTGTTTCGCGTCCCGTTCCGACATAAACTATCGTGTGCAGCTGAGAGCTGACGTCAGTGTATAGTCGTAACATGAGATTCTACCACATCTGTAATCACCAGTGACAGTCTACGTTCCTTCAGATATGCATGCATGTCTGAAGGATATTATACTGTGGAAGATACTGACAATATATAAATTCTTCATTTGTGTGGCCATAGTGTCCGTAGTTGCGTTATAATTCACTCACGAAAGGACAATGTATAAAGACGGACATTGTAACTATCAAATATAATTGTATGTATCTGTATGACAACGCATTCTGTGATAAAGCAGAATCTGTAAGACAATGATTTCTGGAGTTTGTCCGCATGCAAGGACAATGCATAAAGACGGACATTGTAACCGTGAACTATAATTGTTTGTAACAGTATGACAACGCATTCTGTGAGAAAGCAGAACCTGTGAGGCAATGATTTGTGGACAACGGCGTGCCTGTAACGAAATGGCCTGCCCAGAGTCTCGTCTGAAGCCAATTGGGTACCTTTGGGGTGAGGTACAACGTCAACTTCGTTTAAGGCTCCAACATCATTACCTTCCATGGTTTTGGCTCTTGAGGAATAATGGGCTGCCGTTCCTGCACAGACTTTCAGATAAATGGTTCAAATGGTTCTCAGCACTATGCGACTCAACTTCTGAGGTCATCAGTCGCCTAGAACTTAGAACTAATTAAACCTAACTAACCTACGGACATCACACACATACATGCCCGAGGCAGGATTCGAACCTGCGACCGTAGCGGTCATGCAGTTCCAAACTGAAGCGCCTAGACTTTCAGACACCTCACTAAATGTGTCCCTAGCAGAGATTAAGCCGTCCTAATGCCGAAGGGTGGACACACACCACTTTAATGTCGACTAATATGTGTCCCGATACTTTTGGTCCGATAGTGCATTTGCAATATACCAGTTAACTCCAACGCATTAGTCGACGCTGTAAATTCGCTTTTATAGCAGATGTTTCGTCTAACTCTCATGCTAACAGCCTAATACGACACAGAATGGTTCAAGACGCACCAGACCATCTAGCCCGGAATGACACCCTCAGGTTACCAAATTCTAGCCTGGAAAAAGTTCTAGTCATGGGACCATCATTTGAAATAATAGATAGCCTTGTATCGAACGTCTCATCTGAGAAATGACGCCTTCACAGTGCCAACCTGTGGCCTACTTCGCTAGCGTGAAGGCATCTTCCATACTACATCCAGAACTTCCACCACCACAGTCGCGAAGCCTGCCCCCGCCACACTTGTGTTTGTAGAGCTTGCGGTCGGATAAGCCACATCACCGCGTCCTGTCACAGCAGCAGAGGACGGACTGCAAAAGCCTCTGCCTACAGCCGCCCGAGCCGTCCACCAAGGGCCAGCTCCATTCGCTTGCGTCGAAGGCAGCTTCCCTCCTTCCCCTAGAGCTTCCGTCGCCACACCCGCGAAGCCTACCCCCGCCGCACTGCTGTTTGTAGAGCTTGCGGTCGGACGGGCTACATCGCCGCCGCCAGTCACACCACCAGAGGAAGGGCAGCATAGCCCTCGCCACTAACGGAGATCGACATTGTCCATACGATGCGGAGTCTTAACACCTACGGATACACGTTTACAGTGCCAGTCACTGGGAGCATTTCAATTGTCTATTGGTCTACAGCATATGTTGTTGTCCATAGGGACGTATAGACAACTACCATATGTCCATTTTCTGTCATATACCACACCTCTGCTTCCGTATGGCCAAGCACCCATTCCTTTTATAATAGGACTGAGCACTTTCACAGCGTTTAACCGCCGTCTTCAGTTAGTAATAGTCATTCATAAGAATGTCTCTAACACATTTCACTTACCGTCTTTTAATGGCTTTAGTTTCATAATTGGATACTTAACTGTAGAAAGGTGCAAAGTGACAAATTTATGAACAGAAGTTATTACAAACAACTTGTCTGTAGTGCAGTGTTTTAATTATTTATTCCTCAAACGTTTCCATGTTACAAATGAGAGTATCTTATCATATATAGTGGTGGTTTTATGACACAGTTGGAGTTCTTTGGTGCTGAAGGCAATTCAGACAGAAACATTTATGACATGTGCTAAATCCCATCAAATTATTGTACGTGGTATGTTCTTAGTCACTCTCCACAGATCTGCATATAATATCCATTATGTTCATTCTTTTCCAGCCAAGGTATCATAGCCTTTAAATCTTTCTTCTTTTTATCTGTAACTGAATGTATTGCGGAAATAGATTCAAAGGTAGCAGATTGAATGTTTACTGCTTTTTTTTCCTTTTTTAGCGCATTCACCTTGCGGATCCTTCCCATGTCGGTGTAACATACTTTTATTGCTACATGTGCTACATCCTTTGAATCACGTATGATACTCATAGCATTTGGAATGTTCAGATTTTTTGTAGAGAATATCTCGTCTGCTACAGCTGTAATATTAAAAAAAAAATTGGAAGCATTCATAGACATTACTCTGCAAGGTCTAACAACCTTTGCTTCATCAACCATTTTGCGTAGGTCGCTGAGTACTAATGCCTTCGTCACTGACTTCCTTCTCTCTGTCAAGGCAAAGGGGAGGAAGCTGTGCCCACTAACAAGAAACCGTTGTTCTATTCGCGCGAACAACCCGCTTGCCACCAGAAAAAGTAAAAGAAATACCATCATTCCATTCTTTTTTTGTGAAGCACAGTTGTGACTCCAAACAATGTTTCCCTTCGTTGTTATGCTGTTTTTCAACACCTTCAGAATGCATGATGCAATTTCATTTCCGTCCCTACAGAGATATTCTCATCCCACATGCTCATGTATGGCTGAAGGGTGTCACGTACAGATACCGCCAAGTTGTAACAAGATAACTGGCGGCGATAAAACATCTCCGAGTGCGTTAGTGTTGGCACAAACATAACCTGCTGCACATCAATCGATATGCAGCGAATGTCACTATCAGGGAATTGAGAAGAACTGATGTCGCTCTTCAGAAGGCTCTGTGCCATCTCGGTCTTCCTACGGTGAATCTCTAAACGCACCTGTGACTTTGGTGAACCAGCTTTTGCTTCAATGTTCAGTAGGTCACATGTTTTCCAGGCATCTTTCCTAGGTCTGTGGAAGGAAAGATTGGGAAATTCCTTCAGAAAGACTCTGCGATAAAAACTGGAACTTATGGTCAATGCCAGTCCAGGCTTAAGGCCTTCATGGTAAGCAATCCGGGCTTACATTCAGCAAGATAATGGCCACCCGCTCAGGGCGAGACTTTTAACTGCTTATCTTCGTGCCTGAAAAACCGCAACTTGGCCAGAAAGGTGGCCGGATGTCTCCCCAATAGAGAACGTTTGGAACATTATGGCCAGGGCCCTCAACGAGCTCGGGATTTTGACGATATAACAGAATTTGCCACGATAACCCTTCAAAGGACATTTTTAATATGAGTCAACATTTTGGGGAACTATCTCAGATTGTGTAAAAGTAGGTCGCTATGTAAACCATCTGTCATCAAGCAGTATAAAATAGAAAATGGACGCAACAGTATACGCAGTCCAGTTACTGTTCCGTCCATTTTCTACTTTATACGGATTTATGACGGATGGGTTGCATTTCGAGCTACTTTTACACAATCTGATGATATCCCAAAAGAGCGAAACGCGCCTTTGATATTAAATAATTTCCCAACAAGACTGCTTTTATTCTTGAACAATTCGAAGCTGCTTGCTGTAGCACATTGGCAAAATGAAATGCAATATTTTTTGTTACCATTTTGCTAATTAGGAGTTCTACTCTCAATCAATGCCAAGCCGAAGAACTGCTTGCATAAGAGCCAGAGGTAGACCAACGCTTTATTGACTTGCTCAATTCGTGAAGGGCTTTCTCTTGAATAAATCATCCAATTTTTATGAACCTGAAGCAAATTGTTTGGCTGTACATGTAGATCACATCTACGTATTTTCATCCCATTCGGATAATTCCTTACCAATGCATCTTCCTATTCTTTTTTCATAGGGTACAATTCTGAATTTCGCGTGGAATGAATCAAACAGCTCCTTGCCCTAAAGGGTAATCTAAGCTTTCAGTATCTGCCACCCGGAAGCGCTAAGCTCTACGACCTGCTGACCATAGGTCAGCCGAAAGCAACCGATCGGCTCACCCGATTGGCACCAAGATTAGCTATCCATAGACACAAGTGTCGCGCACAGCTGTACCAGAAGAGGACGCTTGAGCTCGGCCAAGCCCGAGTGTCAACAGGGCTCGGTACAACAGGGAAACAGACAGCGCTGAGGACGGCGGAACGCAGCCCTATCAAAGACACAGAAGTAATTAGCTGCTGTTTTTGTTTTCTTCATAGTGTTTTTGGTGTGTCATAAATTATTACATCTGAAATAGGTGACAGTTATTGAACTATATGAAATAAAATAGTCATAACTTCTGAACGGTCTACGTTAGGACGTTCAAACTGCACGGTTGGCTGCGGGGCATGATGGGAATTAGAATGCGCTGTATATTTTATTTTAGCGACGAGGACCACTTTCATTTGGATGGGTTCGTCTAATTGGCGAGTTTGGGGAACTCAGAACCCGCATATCACGATGGAGAAGTCTCTTCACCCTCAACGGATGACTGTGTGGTGTGCAGTGCCCAGTCACGGAATATTTGGTGCGATAGTCCTTGATGCCACGGTGACTAACGAACGGTACGTGAATGTTTTGGATGATGATTTAATCCCCATTGTCCAAAGTGACCCTATTTCGACAAGTTGTGGTTAATGCAAGACGGAGCTTGACCCCAACGAAGCAGGAGGGTATTTGATATTCAAGAGGAGCACTTTTGGGGACCGCATTCTGTTTCTGGGCTACCCAGAAGCCTATGGCGTGGGCTTCGATTGGCCGCCATATTCTCCGGATCTGAACACATGCGACTCCTTCTTGTAGGGCTATATTAAAGAGAAGGTTTACAGCAATAACCCCAAAACTATTGCTGAGCTGAAATCAGCTAATCAGGAGGTCATGGACAGCATCGATATTCCGACACTTCAGCGGGTCATGCAGAATTTCGCTATTCGTCTCCCCCACAACATCGCCAATGACGACAGGCATATCTAACATGTCATACCCTACATCCGAATATCTGTAGTGAGGTTTACATGTTGAATAAAGTGTGTGCATGCCGTAGTTTGTAACTAATTTACGTTTTTTCTTATAGTTCAGTAATTTTCACCCTGTAGATATCGAACTTCAAACGCCCTCTCCACGTTCAGAGATTATAAACTGTGATGGGGAGAAAATAGTTTACCTGAAACTGGAGGAGGGTACCTACTCTCGTCTGAAGATATCAGGAGACATGGCAAAATTTTACACAGGTTGTAGATAATGAAGAGAAGCCTTTTGTAGAGTGTAGCGACTGTCGAAGTTATCAGCTTTCCTCCATGGCAGCAGCAGCAGTACCATGCTGTAACGCTTGAATATCTGCAAAGCTTTTATTAACAGTCATATCAATAGTATTAGCAACCTTCCGGTGTCATAAAAATCCATTGTCCTAGAGAAGTATGTAAGAACGTGTGCAGAAGATCTGCGTTTATTCAGCGCAGTTCCAGAGGAAGGCTTTCAGGATGTTGTATAGACACTGCTAGCAATCGGAGCATAGTAGCCCACTGCAAGTGCAAGAGATGTGCTTCTTCGGCCTTCAATAATATCTAAAAATGCTATAAAACTAAATAAATAAATAAATAAAACTGAAGATGAATACCGCGTCGCTATGGTCACCCAAGTATGGCAAGGTTATGGAGGATGGTGTGTGCGCAAGTACAACTGACACCTGAACGGAAGTACACGCTACAATTCATTATTTCACTCTTACTACGCACTGATTCTCGTAAGAGCTGCATTAGAAAATTCGAGTCCTGTTTCCTGCAAAGTTCCCGTCTAATATAGAAAAGTGCTACAAATATACGCGAGAAAATTGAAACTAACATGAGCAAGTTGAGGCTATTTAAAAGCAAACTGTCGAGGGTTACGTTAGTTATTAATCGGGAGGTACATGTGAAAATGCAGTTGAAAATTGTCACCGTCCATACAACATCCACTCTGTTAGCACTTTTCCACGCCACTGGTTTGAGAGTAAACCGTTGAAGGAATATTGTCCTAACGTTTGCACATTCTGAAGCAACGAAAAATATGGAAACTTATTTCGAAAGGAGTAGCCACAAGAAAGACTTGCGGTTGCGTTTTGCTCTAAAACAGTACGTTGATGAACGATGGAATACTTTGTGTATCATACTAAAATCCGTGTTTACGTAGCACGAACAAATTGTTGAAATATTACATGGTTTAGAGAAAATACACGTGTCTGAAAGCTGACAGTACCAGGTCGTTGACATAATTAATCTAGTTTTACGAACTATTTCAAAAGACTACCAAGCCTATGGAAGCTGACATTTGTCCGACGTCGCAATTGCTCGCGCAATGGGTGTACCAGTTACAGGAACACTGTGCCAAATGCAGCTACGGGTCATAACATATTTATCCTTCCTGTGGGCATGTATTATTTGCAGAATATCATTCAGAGGACGACACTCAACAACAACGTCTTCAACACGCACAAAGACTGTCTTTGCATCGTGGGCAGGGGATGCGGAAACTGTCGATGACACTTCCATGTACATGGCGATAGTAGAACTAGATGAGGGACAGTGTCTTCTGGAGTGGTGAAAATCAAGGGTAACTAATTATCGAGACGGTCGCAAGTGGAACGGCAAGTTTCACGCGCACCTTCCTCTACTGCCTCTACAGAGACGGTAATTAGTAGAGCTGGGTTTGTAATTACCGATAGTTGTAATGGAATATCTACGGAAAACGTGAATGACCAGCTTATGACGCCCTGCACTGCCACTCTACGTTTCAGATTCGTTTCCTTAACATCCTAATTTAGCTATCATAAATCTCTTAATAAGCGTCTTAATTGCGAGAAGAACAATATTTCTTTATTAACTTGAAGCAAGATATATTTCAATAAACTTCATATGCCTTTCTTCTCTGCAGTATATGTTCCTTCATTAATTTAGCTTTTAATGTTAACAAATATATTTGCAAGCAACAGATAATTTAGTAGCCTTATCGTACAACTATGATGTCATGTAGACATCTTTGCAGATACCTAAGAGCAGTGGTTTATAAACTTTTTCGAACTATTATCCCTCTTTCACAAAATTCTGATAGGTGTGAACCCCCACATTACAAAAAGAGTACTTACTGTAACATTCAAGTAGCTGAATTCCATCGAATGGCACAATAAGCGCACTGTTACCAGTCATTATTCATTTATATCCACAACGGGTCCAAATGTTTAAACCTCCATCATCAAGTGGATTTATACGTGATAATACGACATAGTGTGTTGTGTTACGACTTTGGGGTAGCCTATGGCACTGTCTAGTGGAAAAAATAGCTCTTCTTCAGAAAATGGCTCTGTAGAGATCTCTGACTAAAACCCAAATGTGATGTATATGTGAAAATAAAACTAAAATAGAATACCTCCAGTGGTCACAGGCTCTTCCTCTGTTCTAATACGTCGCATACAGTCACACATTGTAAACAAAGATGGTGCCTAGAAACTAGCTGGAAAAGAACATATAGCAAAAACAGGAACAATATTTCAAACTACAAAGAATATGTAGCAAAACAAAACCGTGATTTCAAAGTAAATTCTACCATCGTGGAGGTTGAAAACGTTAAGTGCAATAAATATGTAGCAATTAGTGGCGAAATTATACGTAAATGAGAATTTAGTCTGGGATTAAGAGATAGAGGATGAAAAGAGTGAAAGAACGAGAACAAAGTTTAATTTATGCAAGAAGTATGAGTTTGTTAAACTTGCATCTGTTACGCGTTATAGCTAAGTAAATGTTGAATGAAAATACTGATACGGAACTAAATATATACAGATCGAGAAAAATTGAACAGTATAAACAAATGTATGTAATATCAGGCTGACATGGGTTGCTTTGTTGCACTCGTGACTAAGACTACACCATTGTTAATTTGGGAAATACCATGGTAAAATAAGTAATTATTGATGATAGATGTGAAGGGGAAGCTACAGGCTGTGTATATTCCAAATTTAATGTTCAGTTGGAGTGTTCCCAGGATGTCTACTTTCTTGCCTTTAGGTTGTACATGTAGGATGCTGATACTGGTAGTGTTAACATGATGTTTTGTTTCATGCAGGTGAGTGGCTATTGCTGATGTGTGGTCTTTTTTTTTCTTTAGTGCTGCCATCTGTTCTTTGAATCGAATCTCAAACAATCAAATGAGCTACCTGTCTGTCCTATGTAGAAATATTCACAGTGGCAACACTCAGTTTCTACACACCCACATGCTGCGTGGATTTCTTGTGATGCTGCTATAACTTCTGCCCAGTCTTGTTGTCGGTGGTGAAAATCATGTATATACCTTTTCGTTTGAAGACATTGGCAATGTGATACTACCCAGAAATGGGGTTTCATGGCAGATCTTATACTCTGTTTATTTTTTGTGCTGTGATTATTTTGCCATTATTAAGTGTTTTAGGGTGTCTGCTTTGGAACAGTTATAGCCCTTTGCAATGACTGTTCGTTTTATTGGTTCAACGTTCTGTTTACATCCATCTTCACTGAGTGCTAGTTGGATTACTATATTTACTAAATGCCGGAATACTGCCATTTTGTGGGCTTGGGTCGACAAGAGTAGCTGTGGATGGTAGTGTGTGTTGCAGTAATTTTACGATAAATTTCGAATCGGTTTCCGTTATTCATAATTCTGATGATCTGGTCTAGAAAGTTTATGCTGTCATCTATTTGATGCTCAACTGTGAAATTCATATTTTTCATGGGAGCTTTTGAATAATTGGTTTAACTCATTGATATCATTTACATATCTGTAGTCGTAGATGATGTTTCGAGGACAGTGCCACACGTTAGCTCAACACACACGTCATATTGACACTTATAAATCCACCTGACGATGAAGGCTTAAAATTTTGAAACTCGTTGTGGATATACGTAAGCAGTGACTGTTTACCGTGAACTTGTTATTTCATCCGATATCTCGTTAAAGCCTGACCTAAAATCTTCGCATTTACAGCCCTAATGTTTCTATATAACTACATTTCAAATGTATCACATCAAAAGCGCTGAGGAAGATTTTAGCACAATGGGTAGGTCTTATGTGTAATATTAAAGTATTTTACACTTTTCTGTTAACCTCCAAGATTTCGTTGTGGAAATATTGGTCTAAGCTACTCCTGGGAATTCAGTGGAAAGGATCCGCCTGATTTTCATGGCACATAAGTCTGAAGTCTGGGACCACAGATGTTAAATACAGTCTCCAGTTACTTTCGGCCAGATGTTTGTTTGTGTATTTATGAGTGTAAGAAGGAAAAGCCTTTTCGCAGAAATATATGGACCGGGCGATAATGAAACTGTTGCCACTTTATCTGATATCATTGGAAATTCCGCCTTTAAGGTTAAACAGAAACTTATCCGTGACTATGAATTTGTAATGTTGTTGTATCTTCCAGTCACTGGAAATTTTCAGAAATTGCTCGTTTTAATTTGCAACTCACGTGGATTCCAAAATTAATGTATGTTATAAGAGATTGCGAATCCAGTTGTTATTACTACACATAGCAGGGAAATACTCTGAAAGTTTTCACAAGTCTCTTCAAATTTTCTATAATTATGTTCTTCACATTTTCGTCCGAAGAATGATGTAGTTCTACAAAGAAATTATGAAGGGTATCGAAACATTCAATCTGATTGGAACTGAAACAGATTTCCCAAACTGTAAGCTTTTTGTGAACGGTTCGTATGGTCTTACACAATACAAAAGTTTATCTTTGGCCAGTGAAGTAATATATTTGGACTGCTGATTTTCAAGAAAACGTGTGCCACATAAGCCACGGTCTGAAGCCAGCCTTTGCTTTGGGTAAGATGCAGCTGATGTGAGAAAGACAAACTTCATACAACACGAGAACAGTTCTACTACGCGATAACCACCTAATTTTCAGGTGTGCCAATAAAAAAGTTTTTTAAGTACACGTGTTTTCCATTTCCTCGTACAGTATTGCAAAAATACCATAATTAGTAAGGTATGGAGATTTTTCACATGCACGTAACAGTACATTGATTTCACAATTACAAGCAGCGGAGATTTGAGAAATCATCTTGTTTCTGTTGTTGCAGCCATCAGTAAATTTAAAATAGTACCGGAAGTGAAATACTGTATCGGTAAATAATATGCGAAGTAAGAAACTGATTTCAGTACCACTGAGATTTCGTTTCGCGTCTGTAACAGTGTGGTACCTGGAGGACGCGGCACCGCACGAGTCGAGGCTCGCCCAGCAGTAATGGTTACGGTCCCGCCTCTGAATACGACAGTGAGTTTATACAAGGAAACACTTTGCTGCATGCGCAGACTTTCTAGTACAAAGTTCTTTCTCGTCTTCCTGAAAAGTTGTGTCTCACCGCCAAAAAGCTATAACTTGATAAACAAGTTGAGTTGATAGACTACATTCCCAGGAAGAATGTTGATGAGGGCTATCCCAGTTCCTGGTGGTGACCTCGATAAGAGTGTTAGTGAGCACGTCTGTTGTACGGGCTAAAACTATGGGTCGAAACCCGTACAAATCCCGAGAGAAAATACACGAAAATACGGCTACACGGTATTCTGAAGCAACAGCTAAGAAATATATTCATTTGTCTTCGTCGTCTTGCATAATTTATTGCCAAATTGCAGTACTGGTTATTATCTTAGTCTGTTAGCATGACAATAAAATTAGCTTCCTGTGTAAGAAAGTAACTGATTTGTGATATGTTTTCTTCTTCTTCATTTTCACTTCATGTATTAGGCAAACTACCTGTTACGATACCTATCTCTTGTATGGTCCTCCTACGTTTCCTCTTCCAGTGCAAATATATTTTGAAGCCCTTACCAGGGATCTTTCTTCACCCATACAGTCTACATGGTCCTTCCATTCTCTCCTATTTAACTTATTTTTTTCGTTTTAGTTACATATTCCTAAATCTTTCCTTACATCTTCCTCACTTCATGAGACACAGTGAAGAAGTCTGAAATTTGATTCAGGACACTAGCGCATGGAGTGGTTATTAGGAAATTTACATCACCCCTCTCCTCCACTTTCCGACTACTGACAGCGAAAATTTCATCCACCACCAGGATTCGAACCAGTTTACCTACGCGTCGAGGGCCACCGCACCGGCGCGCGTCACCAACGTTTGCTATTGAGCAGTATAATAGGCACTTTATTTCGTAATTTTGTAAGTAGCCAGTTTCTTCCCCGTGGGCATTTCAGCTGTGAAGTCCTCGTGAAAAACAGAAAAAACTCAACCTTTGTGCGAATTTAGTCATTTTTGCTCTTAAGTTCGGTGACATGTATTCAATCTGAATTTGAGGCGCTGACTGTATCGAGAAAGGGGGTGAAATTAGCTAATTGCTAATTTATGAAAAAAATTGTTTATTTCAAAACAAAACAACAGCTCACATGGGAACATGACTTATCTCGAGAAATTCACATTCGCTGTGGACCCATACACAGGATCTTTGCCTTCTTAACAATTTCCTTATATTCTGTCCTTTAGTCTTCTTTCCTTCTACCTCCTCTGATTCCTAGGACTATGATGTTCCGTCTCACGTCATCTAATCATCGCTTACGTGTTCTCCCTTGTAATCTTATTCCTGTTTGTTTCCACTGAAAGGCCTGCCTTGCAGTTCTTGTGTCCCTCGACATTAGCACAGCCTATTCTTTTACTTTTAATTAGTCTTACGATATCAGCTCGTTGTATGAGATAATCTGTACTGTCTGCCACCGGGTTCCCCCAAATGTCAGGCAGCACCGCATAACAGTCACGCTATGAGGGAAACAAACCAACAGCCAAACAGGCGAAGACATCAGGTAAACACGCCGAAGATTCCAGTCGATTAATAGGAACCTTTCCTTGCAGAGGTCGCCGCGACATATCCGGCCACAGATTCCTACGCCGCGTTTCTATTGGCTCCAGCTCGCTATATACGTCCGGCCGATCGAAGGCAGGCCAGTCTTCGTCCACTGCTAATGGCAACCTCTATAGCAGAGTCTCCTGGAAGATATCACCAAAGCCCCTGTACTGCACCGCCGATTGAAGTACCAGCCGACCGAGAGGAAGCATATCTCCGGCTAGATCGACGGACGTCCACATCTATTGTACAAAATGGCTCTGAGCACTATGGGACTTAATATCTTAGGTCATCAGTCCCCTAGAACTTAGAACTACTTAAACCTAACTAACCTAAGGACAGCACACAACACCCAGTCATCACGAGGCAGAGAAAATCCCTGACCCCGCCGGGAATCGAACCATATATTGTACAGCCAGCCATTGTATTGTAGAAGAAGTTACGTTCAATAAACAGTTGGAGAATACAACATAATCCAACTCATAATTTCAAATACTACTGACACAATAGTTTTATAATTAATGTAAAGGATGAATAGAGGCAAGAGAGGGAAAGGAATACGTAGACTGAAATTCGCCAGTCAGGTTGGATATGATCTAAAAGCACGCTCAAATAAGGAAATGAAGAGACTGACAGGAAACAGAAAAAAGTGCAGGGCAGTCCCAACAGGGTACTTTTAAGTGGGGCTTTCCCCAAGGGTCGGTGCTGGGGCCACTGCTGTTGCTTATTTATATAAATGATATGCCTTCTAGTATTACAAGTGATTTAAAAATATTTTTGTTTGCTGATGACACCAGCTTGGTAGTGAAGGATCTTGTGTGTATTATTGAAACAGTATCAAATAATGCAGTTCATGAAATAAGTTCGTGGCTTGTGGAAAATAATTTGATGCTAAATCACAATAAGACTCAGTTTTTACAGTTTCTAACTCACAATTCAACAAGAACCGATATTTTGATAAGACAGAATGGGCTATTATAAGCGAGACGGAACAGTTCAAGTTCCTAGGCGTTCGGATAGATAGTAAGCTGTTGTGGAAAGCCCACGTCCAGGATCTTGTCCAGAAACTAAATGCTGCTTTATTTACCATTAGAAGAGTATCTGAAATAAGTGACAGTTCAACAGGAAAAATAGTCTACTTTGCATATTTTCATACGCTTATGTCGCATGGTATTATTTTTTGTGGTAATTCTTCTGAATCAAAAAAGGGTATTATTGGCTCAAAAACGGGCTGTTCGAGCTATATGTGGTGTAAGTTAGAGAACCTCTTGTCGATCCCTATTCAATAGTCTGGGAATTCTGACATTGCCCTCACAGTATGTATTTTCTTTAATGTCGTTTGTTGTTAGCAATATTAGCCTATTCCCAAGAGTTAGCAGCTTTCACTCAGTTAATACTAGGCAGAAATCAAATCTGCATGTGGAATGCACGTCCTTGACTCTTGTGCAGAAAGGAGTGCAATATTCTGCTGCATCCATTTTCAATAAGTTACCACAAGAACTCAAAAATCTTAGCAGTAGCCCAGACTCTTTTAAGTCTAAGCTGAAGAGTTTCCTCATGGCTCTCTCCTTCTATTCTGTCGAGGATCTCCTGGAAGAACTAAAAAATTAAGCAAATTACAGTGTTACATTGTTGATTTTCTTTATTTAAACTTAAGACTTATCGCCCGAATATGTTTTTTATATTTCATTTTATCTGTTTCTACTATCGTGTTATAATTCCATGTATTGACTCGTTCCATGACCATGGAGACTTGTCCTTAATTTGGTCCCACGGAACAATAAATAAATAAATAAAATAAAAAAGAATTACAGGCGACCAATCTTCAGATTGAGAATTAGAAAGTTGTGCAGGTCACGATCACAGAACTAGATGTCGTATGACTTATGTGCCCGACGGTTACCTGGTCGGAACGCGTACATCTGAGTCTCTGATAGGTTTGTCTGCACGGAGTTCTCGATGTAATAACTCGACAGCTGTCGTCAACTCGTGTCTATATGAAAATGAGCAGCACCGTGGCGCGTCTACCTGACGAGGTACACGCGCTCGCTGGGGAACGTGTTTGCCTTATAAATAAAAATGAAGGGAAGCGGGAGAGAAATGTGCGTAGGATGTAGGTCGGCCGGAGCGGAGTGTGTTGTCAGTCCGGAGGGAGGCTGCGACCTGGTCACACACGTGCGGCCCGAGCGGGTCGGGTGAACGCCTCGGGAGCGGGCCAAGGCCCACAGAGGCCGCGCTGCCGGCTGGCTGTCGGCTCCTCCGCCCTTATTGACAGCCGCCGGCGAGGCCCAGGGGGCTCCTCTCCCGCTCCTATCTCCGCACCCAACACACAACCGACTGACGGATTTCAGATTCGCTATCTGACTTACTGCAGAGAGGCTTCGGAAAGATTCGTCGCAGCTGACAGTACATCTTCTACATCAACGGCAATAGCAACACGGGATGAATTTTAACGCACGTGTCGAATGAATACTGTTTTGTATATGTAGGTCAACACCGCTTGTAAAATTCGTGAGGAAGTCATTTTCCAGCGTAGGCTATTTTATTTTGGATTAACCACTACATTTCATGATTTAGAAGTTAGCCGATTTAGTCCACTTGGAAACTATCAAGCTACATCTGTTACTTGCGTGAGAGACTCTTTTACTGTGATTCGAGTAACAGAAATCGTTTGTTAAAGGGGGTAGGACGTCAAACGGGCCGACTTGGAGCAGGAGAGGCATCACAGGACATTTTAATTTCCACTATCTATACTTTTACAAATAAATTCATAAAACTTTGTCAGAATGACCAGGAAGGATTCAGAATTTACACTCACAGCAGTGGAAGTTCCAAAACATAACAAAATAATTTTTTTTTTTTACATATGAAATTTCATCATTTTTTTCACTTACTAATGGCTGCATTTGTTGCTATAGGTACACTTTTCTTCATAAGTAAGAGAGATTCTTCGATGAATTTTGCACAGCATACAAACCATACTCAAAGGTGTATGAAACTCTAGAATTTTACAAATCTATTAAAAACTGTGGTAAAAATTGAGGTAATTAACCAGAAAATTTGTGTTTTTTCTAAACATGAAGTTTAAAATATAACAGCCCATTCGTTTTTTCATAAATTAAATAAATTCTAGAGTTTCATACACCTGTAAGTATGGTTTGTATGCTGTGCAAAATTCATCGACGAATCTCTCTAACGTATGAAGAAAAGTGTACCTATAGCAACAAATGCAGCCATTACTAAGTGAAAAAATGATGAAATTTCGCACGTAAAAAAAATTATTTTGTTGTGTTTTCGAACTTCCACTGCAATGGGAGTGAATCCTGAATCCTTCCTGGTGATACTGACAAAGTGTTATGAATTTACACTCCTGGAAATTGAAATAAGAACACCGTGAATTCATTGTCCCAGGAAGGGGAAACTTTATTGACACATTCCTGGGGTCAGATACATCACATCATCACACTGACAGAACCACAGGCACATAGACACAGGCAACAGAGCATGCACAATGTCGGCACTAGTACAGTGTATATCCACCTTTCGCAGCAATGCAGGCTGCTATTCTCCCATGGAGACGATCGTAGAGATGCTGGATGTAGTCCTGTGGAACGGCTTGCCATGCCATTTCCACCTGGCGCCTCAGTTGGACCAGCGTTCGTGCTGGACGTGCAGACCGCGTGAGACGACGCTTCATCCAGTCCCAAACATGCTCAATGGGGGACAGATCCGGAGATCTTGCTGGCCAGGGTAGTTGACTTACACCTTCTAGAGCACGTTGGGTGGCACGGGATACATGCGGACGTGCATTGTCCTGTTGGAACAGCAAGTTCCCTTGCCGGTCTAGGAATGGTAGAACGATGGGTTCGATGACGGTTTGGATGTACCGTGCACTATTCAGTGTCCCCTCGACGATCACCAGTGGTGTACGGCCAGTGTAGGAGATCGCTCCCCACACCATGACGCCGGGTGTTGGCCCTGTGTGCCTCGGTCGTATGCAGTCCTGATTGTGTCGCTCACCTGCACGGCGCCAAACACAAATACGACCATCATTGGCACCAAGGCAGAAGCGACTCTCATTGCTGAAGACGACACTTCTCCATTCGTCCCTCCATTCACGCCTGTCGCGACACCACTGGAGGCGGGCTGCACGATGTTGGGGCGTGAGCGAAAGACGGCCTAACGGTGTGCGGGACCGTAGCCCAGCTTCATGGAGACGGTTGCGAATGGTCCTCGCAGATACCCCAGGAGCAACAGTGTCCCTGATTTGCTGGGAAGTGGCGGTACGGTCCCCTACGGCACTGCGTAGGATCCTAGGGTCTTGGCGTGCATCCGTGCGTCGCTGCGGTCCGGTCCCAGGTCGACGGGCACGTGCACCTTCCGCCGACCACTGGCGACAACATCGATGTACTGTGGAGACCTCACGCCCCACGTGTTGAGCAATTCGGCGGTACGTCCACCCAGCCTCCCGCATGCCCAATATACGCCCTCGCTCAAAGTCCGTCAACTGCACATACGGTTCACGTCCACGCTGTCGCGGCATGCTACCAGTGTTAAAGACTGCGATGGAGCTCCGTATGCCACGGCAAACTGGCTGACACTGACGGTGGCGGTGCACAAATGCTGCGCAGCTAGCGCCATTCGACGGCCAACACCGCGGTTCCTGGTGTGTCCGCTGTGCCGTGCGTGTGATCATTGCTTGTACAGCCCTCTCCCAGTGTCCGGAGCAAGTATGGTGGGTCTGACACACCGGTGTCAATGTGTTCTTTTTTCCATTTCCAGGAGTGTATTTGTAAAAGTGTACACACTGGAAATTAAAATGTCCTGAGATGCCTCTCCTGCTCCAAGTCAGCCCATTTGACGTCCTACCCCCCTTAATACCCAAGTGGGTGAAATTAGCTAACCGCTAAAGCAAGAGATAAAGTGGTTATTTCAAACCAAAACAGCACAATGTAGGATAAAAACTTCCCTGAAGATACGCATCAAAACTAAATCTTTACGAGAAGCATTTTTCATTCGCGTATTCCTTGAAGCTGCAATTTATTGTTTATAATTTGTTTTACCTCTACTACTTTCGAGTATGGGTCAGTTTCAAGCTGAACGTTTTTGGGGTCTTTAACATTATTTGTGAATTATGAACTTGTTTTACTTAGTTACATTTATGATGTAACTGCCTAATCATCATATTATCGATCAACTTCGACGTAACAGTAGAGTGATAACGTCATAAATGCGTGTTTACTTTATAAATGTACTCGTAACAAAGTAAAATAATGTAATATTTCACAAATAACGTTCAATACCCCATAAATGAATGCTTGAAAATGAGCCACGCTTGAAAGTAGTAGCGGACAAGTTATACAAAAAGAATAAATAGCATGGCGGCCGGTGTGGCCGAGCGGTTCTAGGCGCTTCAGTCTGGTACCGCGCGACCGCTACGGTCGCAGGTTCGAATCCTGCCTCGGGCATGGGTGTGTGTGATGTCCTTAGGTTAGTTAGGTTTAGGTAGTTCTAAGTTCTAGGGGACTGATGACCTCAGATGTTAAGTCCCATAGTACTCAGTGCCATTTGAACCATTTTTAAATAGCATGTCTGGTTGATTACGCCTGCAGATATAGTAATATAATTCAAAAATTTTTACGGAAGAACAGCATACACAGAAGTTTTACCTTAGTGCCTATTATAAGTCACCAGTTTGTACGGATGCCAACGGCCTAGCAACAGTGGTAGCACCGGTTCGCGTGTGATGACCGAAGTTTCGCGTTGCCAGGCATGCCTAACATTCGGATGGGTAACCGTCTGGGTGTGCCGAGCACTATTGGAAAGCGGGGTGTACTCAGCTCTTCTGAGGCAAACTGAGGAAGGAGCTGCTTGAACAGTAGCGGCTCAGGTCACCAAAAAGGGACAACGGCCAGAGCGGTGTGCTGATTACCTCCCTCCAAATGCGCATGCAGTGACGCCTATCGGCGAAGGGTGACATTGCCGTCGTCGGTACCGTTGACCATCCGAAGCCTGTTCGGACGGAGTTTTGGAAATTTTTAGCTCATACGTATGCCGGCAGCTAGCCTGCTCGCTCGTTCACTAACCGATGTGCATCAGGTCGAGACGGCGGAAAAAGAAATTTCATTTCATTTTTTTTTTGTTTATGTTGCGTTGTTAAATATGTTGCATTAAAGTTAGTCTGTTGTCTGTTTGAAATCCGGAATTATATTGTTTATTCAGATGTTGTGATGTGTAAATTTCTGTCAAATTCATAAACTGAAGCATTCTTTATTTTAGATCGGGTGTGTCAAACCTGCGGTCAGAAGCAAGTATCAGTGACGCCAAAAAAGTGAGCATCTTTCACAGGGTCGGTAAAAAACATTGCGTATACTGTTATTGTGTACTATATTATGTACAGCCCAAAAATACTCGTCTTCTTGCAACGTGAACCAGGTAAGCTAAAAGGTCTGACACCACAGTTTTAGGTGTTACATCATCATTGGCAATTAAACTGAAAGTTGAACAAAAGGAAATGAAAGTGAAAATTTCCCAGAGGTTTTCACAAAGCCTTTAAAAATGCAAGGAACTTTGTGTGTTCACTTGTTACTGTATGTGAGATGTTGGCATATGCGCACACGCCAAATACGAAATAGCGAAGCAGTCTGGGGATGCCGGTGGCCAAAATATGCTAAGTCGATTTCTTCTGTTAGAATGTTATGAGCACTGTTTCCTGGGATGTGAAAGTAATTCAGTAACTTGCCAACATAAAGAAGTCATTTTTCACCAGGACAGTGCATATGCTCACAATGTCCCTGGCACTGGAATAACAGAGGGATTCGATATACGATTTGTGATGACACCTCATTCCTCGGCTTTGGAGATTTGGTGCCACTGTACACGTATTCAAACATTTGATGGAAGACTTATTAAGTCTAGCAAGGGGGTTATAATAGCTAGAAATCAGTACTTTTCAAAACTCCAGGAATCGAATTTCATTAGTGGAGACAGAGGATTTTTTATAACTGCGATGTACACATGTCAATGGTATCCATTGTAAAGTTAAAACGACAGCGTTCCTGAATGGACATTAAATTAAATCGTATGCTTCTACCAGCTCTTAATAGAATATTACCTGCGAGCTGTGATGGTCACAATTTGTGTGTTAAAGCAAATGAATAAAAGTGAACGCTGCTAATTGGTTACGCTTCCTGCCTGAAGCATCCGGTTTTGATTACTCATCAGACCGCCATCTACTCTATAAAGTGTCTTTCACTCTTCGGCTTCGGGATGTCTGAATTTGGCAGAATTACTCAGATGTTTTAACATTACTTCTGTGTTAACTTTCTCTGCTCATGACTGGGTGGAGGGTGGGAGTGTCTGTAGGTCAGGGACGCGGAAAAACTTGACCCAGATACAGCCGACAGAAGCGGGCCCGAAGGCGGGACGAAATGCGGGCACGTGCCGCGAAGAGCTGTGGCCTGCCCCTGTCCGAGGCAGCGATAAGATTCCCGCGGGAGCCGCCTCTGGGAGTGCGATTGGAGGGACGCACCATTTGCGCGGAAGCGTGTGGCCGCGATGTCAGCGACAGGCGACGCCTGCGAGCGGCAGCGCGTGGGCCGAATCGATGCTCTTGTTGCCGCCGAAAGGCTGCACGACCCGAGCACCCTTCCCCTCCTTTCCACACATAATGTAATCAAGTGGCGACTCTTCCACTCTGATTCGGCAAGTGGTCGTCGCTTTATCGTACTGATGCAGATCGCTACCGTTTCTGGCTGAACAAGGTGGCGCACTGGTTATCACACTGACGCATATTCGTAAGGAGTGGTATTCGAAACAGAATAGCGCCATCCAAGTATAAGTATTCAGTGGTTTCGATAAATCGTTTCGGTCAAATGACGAAACGGTTCATTCGAAAAGGACACTAATAATTGTATCTCCAGTATTGTCAAATACGAATTTTTCTCCCGTTTTCATGACCTCGTTAACGGAAACTTAAATTATAACATTGTCGTCAAAGAAACAATGTCGGTCAGGCGGCATACCTGACCTATTGAAACTGCTGTTACGGCAGAAAAGATGAATTTTCAAATTTTTTTTTTTCATTTGAAACGATATTACACCTTTGCGACATATGATCGGTAGTAGATGACGATACAGTTGTGTTAAATGGACCTATCGATATTATTCTTTTTCTGGCGTGGTGTCTTTGAAATTTGCATACCTTATGCTCTAAAAGGAAGTTTCCTGGACCATAATCATATTTCGCGACTATTAATCATAATTTCATTAATCAAATTTTATGTTTTCCATTATATTTGAAAATCCGTTTCTTTACATGTTCACTTTATCTCAGATAAGTTAGTTACCCTTTGAAATCAGACTTCTTAATTCTACCCTATTTTATGTAATACAAAAATTATTAAAAATCCATTGCAGAAATCATACTTATTATTTCGAAATCATTTATTCTTTACGAAAAATGTTTGTATTTCGAGTAATATTTCTCACATGAAAGTTACCAAGGTCTGACTGCATTGACATCCACGAAACTCTTTCTGTGTACTATGGAAATATTTTCTTCTTTTTGAAGGAGTTGGAGTGAGGGAGCCTGTAAGAAGGTGGAGAGTTAAGTGAGGGACTTGGTTCCGACGCAGCTATGCTCAAATGGTTCAAATGGCTCTGAACACTATGGCACTTATCTTCTGAGGTCATCAGTCCCCTAGAACTTAGAACTACTTAAACCTAACTAACCTAAGGACATCACACACATCCATTCCCTAGGCAGGATTCGAACCTGCGACCGTAGCGGTCGCGCGGTTCCAAACTGTAGCGCCTGGAACCGCTCGACAACTCCGGCCGGCGCAGCTGTGTTATCTACACTTGTAAAGTTTCGACTATAAATGTAAAAGGTTTATATTCAAGAGTGATTTGATTTTGATTATGGTAAAACTTGATTATGGTGAGACACAGAAAAGTGGTTCTAAGAAGGAGTGTTTAATTTAAAAATTTATCCAGTTGCATTTTTACGAAAGTTAACTCAACCTAATTAGTACCATGAGTGTTGCATGAATGCATTACGACGAATAATGGCGATCAGGGAAGACATTTTGTTCTTAAAGGGATCAAGACCTCGGCCTCCGCAGAGAACACACACTGTTTTCTTTTACAGGACCACGATCTGACCCATTACCTATGACATGAAGAATTCAAGATGAGTATAATTTTCTACCAACTCTCTACTGCTACAGTCAACGTAGGCGGTGCTCATCTATAATCACTGTTCCCATCGTTAATTGCACACGTTAATAAGTCTGTTGCCTCTGACAGAAACGACATAAAAACTTTAATTTCTACTCTTCTAATTATTACCGTGATTATTAATCTGTGGAGACGGGGTTGTTAGATAATCAGAATTATGTTGAAAAAATACCGCGTAAGTCGATCGAGATAAAATAATGTATAAATACAACTGAATTTCATAAGAATGAAATACGAGTAGCTGCAGGTTGGCATCTCAGTGAGGCTGTTCACGGACGATGCTGCAACACGAGGTGGCAACACCAAATACTCATGCGAAATGCAGAGGGTAGAAGGTTGGCGCCCGTGGCTTGAAGCTGGTAACCACACTGAGACTCAAATTTCCACTTTTACGCCATTATTTCAAGTGGGAAACTATTTCTTCATGATGAATTTTCAGTCTTCAGCCGAGTGTGCGCTGATTTGAAACCTCCTGGAAAACTGAAACTAAGTGCCGGACTGGGACTCGAATCCAGGACCTTTACCTTTCTCGGGCAAGTTCACTGCTGACTAAGCAATCCGATCACGACTCACGACGCACCCTCACAGCTTTACTTTGGCCAATATAGCATCTCCTACATCCCAAATTTCACAGAAGTTCTCCTGCATACTTTGCTGGAACAAAGGCAAAAGATAATTCTTTCTTGGTAAAAACATTGTCTTCTAAAACGCTATCCATTTCTATTAACTGAAGCTGTGTAACTACTTAACGACACGGAGATATACATAACAAGTGTTCAAATGGTTCGAATGGCTCTGAGCACTATGCGACTTAACTTCTGAGGTCATCAGTCGCCTAGAACTTAGAACTAATTAAACCTAACTAACCTAAGGACATCACACACATCCATGCCCGAGGCAGGATTCGAACCTGCGACCGTAGCTGTCGCCCGGCTCCAGACTGCAGCGCCTAGTACCGCATGGCCACTCCGGCCGGCAGAACAAGTGTTTAAAAATGTAGTGTCACTGCACATACTTCCGCATTTACGAGGCAAATCGAAACATTTACACGGTATTGTTTCTTCAATGATGATATTCATTCTTTCTGGGAGTAGAAGTAGCAGAAGACAGTAGTGCGTTAATCTGCACGGAAATAAAAATGAGACCTATCGTAGACATTACTTACTTGGGACTGACTGGGTAATTTCACAGCACTTTACTGAGTTCGCAGTAGATGTGGTTTACAACTCAATTTCTCCAGGTGAGGATATGTGTTGCAATGGTAAAAACATTGGATTCACTTGGAGAAGAAGCGGCGTTAGTAATTTTGTCCGTACATCCACATGTGGGTTTACCAATGATTCCTCAAATTAGGCAACCAGACAACATCTGGAATAGTTTATTCTAAAAGGCTCTTGTCAGTTTTTTATCGTACTAATCTCAATGGTCTAGTCATATGCGAGACACTAACCTCCACTCTTCCTTCCACTACCCTTGCCTCTCTTCTACCTGTCAATGATATATACGTGTAAATGTATCAAATGAGTGAGAGTACTCAGTGCTTATTAAAAGTTTCATTGCTTTTCTGTTAATAAGAACATACGTGGAATAAAGGAAAGGTCATTAAAATCTGCCTCTAACACATAGGCTATGCAGCTCTAAAAGCTTGAAGGTGGCTGTCGTGCTTAACGTCCCCATCCATCATACCGATCACTATCGGCAATGTCATATACCCTCACTCCACGAGACACTGAGGAGATATCGGAAATTCCTAATACAGGGATGGCGTACGCTTTTTAATCTTGTACTGAATGTCATTCAGACCACTGTCAGCGCCGATGTAGCCGCCGATTTCTAAAACATCATAATAATTTGAATTCCCGCCCGGGAATCGATAACGCGACCCCGTGATCCAGAGACAGCAACGCTATCCATTAGACCACGAACTGCGGACGCAAAATGACTTAGAAAAGATACATGTATGGAGCGAAAATTGGCAATTGACCCTGAATAACGAAAAGTATGAGGTCATCCAGATGAGTGCTAAAAGAAATCCGTTAAACTTCGGTAACACTGTAAATCAGTCAAATCTAAAGGCCGTAAATTCAAATAAATACTTAGGAATTACAATTACGAACAACTTAAATTGGAAGGAACACACAGAAAATGTTGTGGGGATGGCTAACCAAACACTGTGTTTTATTGAGAGGACACATAGGAAATGTAACAGAGCTACTAAGGAGAACGTCTACACTACGCATGTCCGTCCTCTTTTAGAATACTGCTGCTGGGTGTAGGATCCTTATCTGTTAGGATTGACGGAGTACATCGAAAAAGTTCAAAGTAGGGCAGCAGGTTTTGTATTAGCGCGAAATAAGGGAAAGAGTGTCAGTGAAATGATACAGGATTTGGGATGGACATCATCAAAACAGAGGCATTTTTCGCTGCGGAGGAATCTTCTCACGAAATTAAAATCACCAACTTTCTCCCCAGAATGCGAAAATATTTTGTTGACGCCGACCTACATAGGGAGACACGATCACCATGATAAAATAAGGGAAATCAGAGCTCGTACGGAAAGATATATGTGTTCGTTCTTTCCGCGCTCTATACGGGATTGGAAAAATAGAGAATTGTGAAGGTGGTTGCCAGGCACTTAGATGTGATTCGCAAAGTATCCATACAGATGTAGAGGCACATTGACAGTCGTTATCCCTCATTCTCTATGCGTGTGGAACATTATGGGGTGGGGGGGGGGGGGAGGGGGGAATGATAGTGGTATAGGGTACTCTCTGACACGCACAGTATGGTAGCTTGTGGAGTATCTGTGTAGATGTAGGTGTACAATCTAGTCCATAGACTAGCTGATAGTGCCAATGTTAGGGCACATAAGAGACGAGGGTGCTCTGAATAGTTCACGGCCTCATAGTGAAAACGCCAATTTATGCTTTCAAAGAAGTTTTATTTTTCAAAATAATCTCCTCTGATATCAGTTTATTTTATACAGCGGTGTACCAGTGCCATTATCTCCTCCCTGTAGTGTTCCTCTTGAAATGCTGTAAAATACTCATGTATCGCCACAATAGCTTCTTGCTTGAACGAAAAGTGCTGACCTGGTAGGAATCGCTTTAGTTTAGAGAACAGACGGAATCCTGAGGTAGCCAAATCTGGGGAATAAGGTGGCTGATCCAGCACTTCATAGAGCAAATCCCTCAATTTTCCCGTTGCCAACAAACTTTTGTGTGTAGGTGCATTGTCGTAATAGAAGATGATTCAAAATGGTTCAAATGGCTCTGAGAACTAGGGGACTTAACATCTGAGGTCATCAGTCGCCTAGAACTTAGAACTACTTAAACCTAACTAACCTAAGGACATTACACACATCCATGTCCGAGGCAGGATTCGAACCTGCGACCATAGCAGTTGCGCGGTTCCGGACTGAAGCGCCTAGAGCCGCTCGGCCACAACGTCCGGCAATAGAAGATGACTTTTCTGCTTTAAGCAGGGTCTGTTTTCCGGAACGTTCAAATGTTCAAATGTGTGTGAAATCTTATGGGACTTAACTAAAAAATGGTTCAAATGGCTCTGAGCACTATGGGACTTAACTTCAGAGGTCATCAGTCGCCTAGAACTTAGAACTACTTAAACCTAACTAACCTAAGGACATCACACACATCCATGCCCGAGGCAGGATTCGAACCTGCGACCGTAGCAGTCGCGCGGTCCCAGACTGAGCGCCTAGAGCCGCGAGACCACCGCGGACGGCTGGGACTTAACTGCTAAGGTCATCAGTCCCTAAGCTTACACACTACTTAACCTAAATTGTCTTAAGGACTAACACACACACCCATGCCCGAGGGAGGACTCGAACCTCCGCTGGGACCAGCCGCACAGTCCATGACTGCAGCGCCTGAGACCGCTCGGCTAATCCCGCACGGCTTTCCGGAACGTTTACGTGCAGTTTCTGTAGAAGTTAGGAGTAGTATTCTCCAGTAATGGTTTTATCTTCGAAACATAGTTGATCAGCAAAATGCTTTTCCCATTCCAACACACTCACCCCATGACCTTTGCCGCCGACGCCACTGTCCTTGCCTTCTTAGGAGTTAAAGAACCAACTCTGTCAGTTGCATAGACTGCTGTTTGAATTCGGGTATATAGGGATGAATCCATGTTCCATCCTCTGTCACGTATTGATGCAAAAAATCACCTTTGTTTTTCTTAAAATGCACCAAGCCATTTTGCGAAAAACCTTTCCATGTTCAATTCCTGGGGCAAGATATGACCAACACGTTCCTTTGGTATCCCAAGAGCATTAGCAAATTCAGGCGTCTTTATTGGCCGATATTCCAAAATCATATCACGCGCTTTGTCGATGATTTCCGGTGCGCTTGGACTCTTGGGAAATCCTTCGCGTAGATCATCCTGAAAGTTTTCAAGATCACGTTTAATCTCGGCCGCCCATTTCTTCACGGGGGAAATTGAAGGTGAAGAGCAGCCGTACACATTTAAAAGTTAAATCGAATTATTTAGATCGCTGTTAAATCTTCGATTACTAAAAATTTAATCACTGCACGATACTCGATTTTTTTCCATTGTCACCACCAAGCGCATCACAACTGCTTCATACCACTTCCTGCAGTCAACTGCTACCTAGAATGACTTCCAGTTTTACATGGCGTCTTCTGGCACGTGTACTAACATGAAGGGGGAAAATGACGCGGGCAGTGCTGCGATCTCTGGACTAGGCCTAGGTCTTTTCAATCACCCCTCCTAAGTTCTAATCTGAATTACACTAGAAGTAACTAATGTTGTGCTATGCAACAAAGCATACTTCGTTACCTTTCTGCTGTCTAGTGGTGAAATATGGGCACAATGCCATTACTATTATAATTATATGGAAGGCGGTACAGTGTAGAAATAGCCTGTAAGTGCTTTGGCATCACTAATGTGAGTACAAAGGCTGAGATGTGGAAATCCTTCTACGATTAAGCACATTTCAATGGTTCAAATGGCTCTGAGCACTATGGGACTCAACTGCTGAGGTCATTAGTCCCCTAGAACTTAGAACTAGTTAAACCTAACTAACCTAAGGACATCACAAACATCCATGCCCGAGGCAGGATTCGAACCTGCGACCGTAGCGGTCTTGCGGTTCCAGACTGCAGCGCCTTTAACCGCACGGCCACTTCGGCCGGCTGCACATTTCAATGTATCATTAACGTTGACTGAGTAGAAAATTCTAATTTTGAAAGCAACTGCATTCTTTTCCTGGAGGATGTTTTGAATACAGTCTAATATATCAAAATGATGAGGTGTTTCACCAGTCTAACTCGTAGCGAAAATAAATTTATTGTGGAAATGTAGTACTTGAGTAAGGCTCTCTACTAATTACATACTTATTACCGACATCATTACGTACATATCGAGATATATGAAAGAGCTTCCTTTTCGTATATTAATGCTAAGCTATTGTACTACACTGTGAAAAGGTTTCACAGTAATATCCCGGTTGATCCTCCAACTACCGAGTGAGATGGGACAGTTGTTAGCAAACTGCTCTCGTATTTGGAAGGACGGCCATTCAGATCTCTGTTATGCCACTTAGATTTATATTTTGTGTAATTTCCCTCAGTCATTTAAGGTAAATGTCGGGATGGTTCCTTCGAAACGAACACGGCTGAGTTAACTATATCAATAATAATTCGGGCACATTCAATTATTAACCCATATCATCGAATTCCACCGATCAGAAGATAATCGGATCCACGTGACTTCAGATAACGAAAATCATATAAAACATAGATATCATAATTAATGAACGATCCACATAAAAAGGCATACTTAAAAATGTAAAGAAGATATAAGCATGAAATTACTAACTCATGGTTATTAATTTAAATGAGAGATCAAAGCGGCAAGAAAAGCTAAGATTCTTAAAGTTAAGTTTGATCTGTCAGATACTGACTAAGAAATGGGCTCTGAACTGTTAGACATTTTAAATTCATTTCATGTTTTCAGGTCCACTAGCGGTGGTTAAGAGAACGTTTGTCTATGTCAGCCTTCAGATATGCAACTGTTTGCGATACCAGCGTTTATGGGAAGCTTTTGTTTCCTCTGCCCCATTTATCCGTTCTGTTTGTAATGAGACCGGTCAGTTTCGCGTTCCCAAAGCCGAATTGTGCACGTAATACACCCGTAGGTATGAGTCAACCCAGAGAATGGTTCTATTGTTTCTTTGTTTTCACGATAATTGCTTTTCGTAATGACAAGAGTGATGGTTTAACTCACACGGGATTTGTAAAGCACATACATACCCCATTTATATTCTAAGAAGTGAGACATATACAGTACGTTAATATAGTAAAAGCGTATTAAGTTCAATCGATATATTTGTTATACTGTCAAGATGTTTCTCTGTAAGTGAAAGCGTATGTGACTAGTATTTCTGATGCTGTAAAATTTTAAAATATTTTACCGTTGTCATATTTTAGTCTTTCTAACGCTGTTCCGAAAACATGCATTTCTGTATTACAGACTGAATCTTTTGTAGGTTGGTGTATTCGGTTAAGAACTTCGTGACATCTAAATTGGTGAGTTTTGTTTTCATTTGGTTTGATTCGACGATACGGTCAATGACATCTAAGTATACGAGATATAATAAACTCCCTAAACGCTTAGTATGTTGTGCACAGTGGTAAACTCGTAATTTTCCAAGAGGGAACTCCTCATGGAATGGACGTTATTTAGACGGTAGTCTCGTGCATTCGACATGGACACATTCGATCGACAGCTATCACGAATATGGCGAGATCTCAGCAATGACGTATTTACAGGTTGTATTTACGTTGTTGACATTTACGTGTATTTTAAGGCTATGCATAATTGTGTTTCTTTTCGTATTGTATTTTGCATAAGAACTAGCTGTTCTCTTTTTTTAACTCATCAGAACATGTGACCATCAGCACAAGTTTCTACTTTAACCGTCTGCGAATTTAAGTGACGTACAAACAATTTCTTTCACTCATAACATCTTGTTCCAGAAGCCTGTAATATTCTTTTGAAGATTCTTTGTGCTATGATATCTGGGAGGTGGGGGGTGGGGGGAGGGGGGATGTTGAACGGTTTAAACTGTTACTTTTTTCTTCACTCACGACACGTACGTTTATGTATGTTGTCTGTTTTAAAAATTTTTCGTACGTTTGGCCTTCGCGAATTTACTATCTTGAAACTCGATAGGTGTTTCTGTTTAGCTTCAACTGTACGCAACGGAAACACCGTCACAGGAAGATCAGCTTCCGTATACAACAGGTTATATTTGTTATTTGTGAGTCGCCTTGTAATTGAAAAAACTGTAGGACAGTTACAGGACCTTGAAATCTAAGACAAATAAGAGTATAATATATATTTGTTTGCTATTTATGAAGGTCAGATTCACAAAAAATTTGACAGAAAAGTTCTCAATATAAATTACGCAAAATAATTCTTAGACTGTGGGTGGTTGCGAAATAATATGGAAAACTGTGTGGAAAAAACGAAGAAAGATTTCCTTATCGCCGGCCGTTGACGCCGAGCGGTTCTAGGCGCTTCAGTCTGGAACTGCGCGACCGCTACGGTCGCAGGCTCGAATCCTGCCTCGGGCACGGATGTGTGTGATGCCCTTAGGTTAATTAGGTTTAAGTAGTTATGAGTTCTAGGGGACTGATGACCTCAGATGTTAAGTCCCATAGTGTTCAGAGCCACTTGGGTCATTTCCTTACCTACGCAGCTTACGAATTCGAAGTTAACGAGACAAAAAGTCTCGAAAAATTAGAATCAAATAGGCAATACAAGTTGCATGGAAGCACAAGTAAGTTGCGAGCTGCTCAGAATATGGATTGCATTACCACAATTGCGACGCATATATTTCCAAAAAGTCAGCTGATGGCGGCCGAAGAGGAATAGCCCAGAAACCTCCTTCTCCACCCTCAACTCCCAACTAATGTGAAGATCCAAAAATCGCTTACTTCACAAAAAACAGAGGAACGTACAAGAAACTCCCCACACGTGGCGTAAAATACGCTCGTTAACAAACAAGACGTTGGTACTGGAGATTGGGCACATCAAAAATATGGAGTGAAAGCAACCGGCTTCCCCATGTTGTTTACGTGGCACCATGGCGTTCTTTCCTTTGATGTCTGTGCAGATAAGGCGAAAATAACATGCTCATTTGCCTCTTGGGACGGTGAGGATAGGCACCGGCTCTGGCCAAAAAAAGCACAAAGCAGACCGCGGCACCACTTACGTGAAACTGCTCACGTAAATCCTCAGGGATGCTGATCCCTCCTAATGAGGTTCACTGACTGCCTTCTGCCGACATATATGAACAAGAGACTACATTGGGAGCGCATCCTCCCAGAAGGAAAAATGCAAATGTTTCCTTCCAAGGAAACATGCCCAGTACTCTCAATAAAATAATGACTAAATAGTGGCAGAAAAATGAAACAGTATTGCACAGCGACATGTGACAATCACGTCACACTCTTGCTACCTTCCTTTGATCATGAGTTCAAGTATGTGTCCCAAATCTGTGAATGTGTATGCTTGAGATAAGCTTCATACACTTTTTTGATATAGTGTAGTTCAGGGGCAATGAAGCATAAATACACAAACTTACAACTATCGTACGAAAGAATTTTATAGCACCACAGGCAAGTCTGAGTAATGCAGTGCTTTCAGCGCTTTGAGACACGTAGTGGCAAAGATGGTGTCATTCAAACCTATTTCTTCCTCCACATCGGCTCATAGATGTACAAGTTTTTAAACAACATAGGTCACAACCGGCGAACATATACACATATAATATTGTGAGACCGAAGACACTGCTGTGTTATTTTATATTATTTATTACAATAGGTTCATTTAGGAGTGATTGTCATCTTGAGGTTATCTGTGAAAAGTACATAGTTTGATACAATATATCAAAATTTTAAGTATATAGTTTAACCTATTATAGAAGTATGGTTTGCTACATACGTCAGTTGGTCTTGATATCTATATAACGTTGATGTTTCAGTTGCTGTCACACTATTTCCAAGTGTGCTCCTTCGATGCTATTGAAGCAACAGTAGAGGTTAAATTTTTGTTGGTATAGTTACTTATATAGTGCTCGGATTATGAATGTTTTATTTCATAATGATGGTTTGTGACAGCTACATCGACAGTCAGCAATGTTACATCTTTACAGGCAGTTTGCGTCTTTGGTATTCTCCAGGTCATATCTTTTTTCTTAGTAGCTATATTATATTGCCTATATGATTTGAATTTGTGTAGTTCTATAACCATATGTCATTTAATCCTAGTGTTTTTCATGGAATCTTCTGTGCGACGTGTGAGGTCTGCAACCATTTTCTGATGATGCTTACGTACATGTGTGTTTTACAGTGGTTACTTTTACTTTCATTGTAACATGCTTTCCGATATTTTTGTAGAACAGAGAATACCAAGGAAGTAAACCGCCTGTAAAAATGTAACATCGCTGACTCAACTGTCTGTCACGGAACATCATTAGGAAATCAACTTTCATAATCCGGCAATTATCCAGCTGAATTTGTTTGTCGAAATATTACTCGAGGTGAGCTAGTGCCTAAATCCCACTCAATGAACGCTTTAACGTCATAGCAGATAGTCTAATCTGGTGTACCTGCACAAGAAACGGCAAATTTGATTGCATCTTACGTAAAATTTATGTACAGTGTGCTCTATGATGTTAATTGCAATAGAGAAACCAATAACTGACGTATATAAAGTATATATTCTGAGCCAAATATACGGACGAATATGTGATCATCTTTCACGATGATAATGAAACTCCTGAAAACAAGATTCTACGGCAATGGGATGACTGAGGGTATCGAAACAGATATTATGTTCTAACATCAGTCCTACTCACCACGTTTCTCTGCTTCTGACTTACCGCACATTAAAAGAAATTTTGAAAACTGAAATAGTTTAAGTTGAATGAAGAGGTTATAGAAACGGTAGTTTGGTATTTAGCAGACATACTAGGGTCGCAGTTCACTTATGGAATGTACTCGGTGGAATAACGTTGAAGAAAGTACATTGACGTAAAAGAAGTTTACGTCGAAATATCAATTGATTTTTTATGTAAAAGTTTTCTGTTCTAATCTCGTAAAGTTTTTATCCTTTCCCTCTAGGTTCTAAAGTTATTTGAAGTTAACAGCTCAGGTAAATGGAAATGAGCGTTTGGCGTCATTGGCCGGGAGGCCCCTTGCGGGGCAGGTCTGGCCGCCTTGGTGCAGGTCTTATTACATTCGGCACCACATTTGGCGACCTGCGCCCCGGATGGGGTTGAAATGAAAATGAAGACAGCACAACACCCAGTCCCTGAGCGGAGAAAAATCACCGACCCAGCCGGGAATCGAACCCTGGCCCGTAGGACGGCAATCGGTCACGTTGACCACTCAGTTATCTGGTCAGTCGACAGCTCAGCTGCGTGATATAGTATAAATTTTTTTTAGATCGTATCGGTGGCAAGGTAGGCATAGTTTGCATTTACTTTTCTCTGTATGTTAATAACGACTTAATCCACTAGACAGGGTGAACATTAATAAAACCGACAAACCGAATTTGTGGCTGAAAATGGAGGAAAAAATGTCCTGTGAACATGTGTCTGGAAATGCACCGTTATCACGGTAGATGGCGCTGACGAATGAGAGTTCCTCTGGCCACGTACCGTGTCTGTATCCCACAGAGGACGATTATGCAGTTTGATGATTTAAGTTCAGGTAAAGTTGCTTCGTCGGTACAGAGGACTGATGACAGAAATCCCATAACAGTGATAGTTTGGTGCAAAAACTATCAAAAGAAACCTTCCCGTAGAGAGAAATCCGCTTCTGACAATCCTTGCACTCATTACAGTAGCGGCTATGATTTGGCTTACACTATGTTGGCAGGTCGCTTGCTTGGAGCTTGTACTAGGATTCGTCTCATTATGCTTAGAACCCGGTTCTCCAAATCTGGTGTATGCACAGTCCGCTGTCTCTCTGCACGTTCGTCTATCTGAAAGGACTGATGATCACACAAAAGGCCCACAAGCGCTTGAAATGTTGTGTGATGTGGTTGTGTCTGTGAGGGTATAGACGTGCTGCCTCTCGACCGTTTCAATCTGTTTGGCAGTACACAAACGCCATCTCGCTTTGTTCGCCCGCCTCTGTGACCGAGCGGTTCTAGGCGCTTCAGTCCGGAACCGCGCTGCTGCTACGGTCGCAGGTTCGAATCCTGCCTCGGGCGTGGATGTGTGTGGTGTCGTTAGGCTTAAGTTGTTCTAGGGGACTGATGACCTCAGATGTTATGTCCCATAGTGCTCAGAGCCATTTGGACCTCGCTTTTTTCAGGACGATTCGGCTGCTTACAGCCTGCAACACACAACGAACACATGGCTCGTGGTCAGGTGAACTTTCATTCGTCGGTGCCATCTATCGTAGCAACAATTCATTTCTGGACACCTACTCATAGGATTTCTTTTTTTCCATTTCCAGTCAGGAATCCGTCCCTGCAGTTTGTCGGTTTCATTAATTTTCACCCTATATTTCATACTGTGGAGCAACTATGATTACTGAAGGAAAAAATCTAAAACTGTTACAAAAGAAACTATGGTTTATGTAGCTGACCTGAATTAAATTTATTCTGGCGCGGATAATGTCCAGAGCAAGCCCGCCATAGAGCGGTAACTATCCTGCGGTTTATTGAGTATTCCGTGCTAAATTAATAGGACGCGGCGACGTGCTGCTCCACCGTAGCTGCGGAACTACCGCCTCCATACGCCAGCCCCATGCTCATAAACTCAGTACCGCTTGCTCGTTCCAGCATTCTGCGCATAAGCGTCCACAAACTCCTGCTCACGAGCTTTTCTCGACCACCCGCCTCGGTGAATCCACTAATAAGCGAACTCGGCAGTACGCTATTGTAACTTCGCAGTCCCGGTGTCCAACATTCGTCAATAGCGGCGATAATAAGCCGTTGCCTAGTTAGGGTACTCGCACTAGCAACAATGGAAACGTTTGAAAGGTTTTCATATCACATGCTGCGGCGTGAAGGTGTGAACAAAAATTTCAGTACTTTTAAAAATGTTAGAAACTTCAAATACGAGTTTATGCTGAAACTAAATAATGAGCTAAGGAAAAGATAAGAGTCTTGCTTTCGCTGCTGGCACACGTCTAGGGGGAAATGCGAAAAGTTTTCGACCTGGGAAGAAAATTGTGGCTAAATAAATTATTTTCTGTTTTTGTTATATTGATATGTGTTGCACATTAACGTAAACAAAGTATCGGTTTGAATCACGTAAGAGTTTAGTTTACACTGGCTTTAAAGTTCGCTGAGTTGCGTAAGTTCCGTTGAAATGGATAAACTGGAATGCCACGTTCCACTCGAACGCTTTGTTTTTGCCAACAGTAATTCATAGGAAATTGGTGAAGGTTTACAAACAGTCTGTTACTTCGATTCTAACAGTTAAGAAACGGGCGAGGGAATACAAATATGGCCGTGCTTACGGTGAAGAAACAAAACTGGTATTTTATAGTAGACTTTCAATGGGTAAAATAATGTTGTAGTTGTTGTTGTTGTTGTGGTCTTCAGTCCTGAGACTGGTTTGATGCAGCTCTCCATGCTACTCTATCCCGTGCAAGCTTCTTCATCTCCCAGTACCTACCGCAACCTACATCCTTCTGAATCTGCTTAGTGCATTCCTCTCTTGGTCTCCCTCTACGATTTTTACTCTCCACGCTGCCCTCCAATACTAAATTGGTGATCCCTTGATGCCTCAGAACATGTCCTACCAACTGATCCCTTCTTCTAGTCAAGTTGTGCCACAAACTTCTCTTCTCCCCAATACTATTCAATATTTCCTCATTAGTTATGTGATGTACCCATCTAATCTTTAGCACTCTTCTGTAGCACCACATTTCAAAAGCTTCTATTCTCTTCTTGTCCAAACTATTTATCGTCCATGTTTCACTTCCATACATGGCTACACTCCATACAAATACTTTCAAAAATGACTTCCTGACACCTAAATCTATACTCGATGTTAACAAATTTCTCTTCTTCAGAAACGATTTCCTTGCCATTGCCAATCTACATTTTATATCCTCTCTGCTTCGACCATCATCAGTTATTTTGCTCCCCAAATAGCAAAACTCCTTTACTACTTTAAGTGTCTCATTTCCTAATCTAATTCCCTCAGCATCACCCGACTTTATTCGTCTACATTCCATTATCCTCGTTTTGCTTTTGTTGATGTTCATCTTATATCCTCCTTTCAAGACCATGTCCATTCCGTTCAACTGCTCTTCCAAGTCCTTTGCTGTGTCTGACAGAATTACAGTGTCATCGGCGAACCTCAAAGTTTTTATTTCTTCTCCATGGATTTTAATACCTACTCCGAATTTTTCTTTTGTTTCCTTCACTGCTTGCTCAATATACAGATTGAATAACATCGGGGAGAGACTACAACCCTGTCTCACTCCCTTCCCAACCACTGCTTCCTTTTCATACTCCGCGACCCTTATAACTGCCATCTGGTTTCTGTACAAATTGTAAATAGCCTTCCGCTCCCTGTATTTTACCCCTGCCACCGTCAGAAGTTGAAAAAGAGTATTCTAGTCAACATTGTCAAAAGCTTTCTCTAAGCCTACAAATGCTAGAAACGTAGGTTTGCCCTTCCTTAATCTAGCTTCTAAGATAAGTCGTAGGATCAGTATTACCTCATGTGTTCCATCATTTCGACGGAATCCAAACTGATCTTTCCCGAGGTCGGCTTCTACTAGTTTTTCCATTCGTCTGTAAAGAATTCGCGTTAGTATTTTGCAGCTGTGACTTATTAAACTGATAGTTCGGTAATTTTCACATCTGTCAACACCTGCTTTCTTTGGGATTGGAATTATTATATTCTTCTTGAAGTATGAGGGTATTTCGCCTGTCTCATACACCTTGCTCACCAGATGGTAGAGTTTTGTCAGGACTGGCTCCCCCAAGGCCGTCAGTAGTGCCAATGGAATGTTGTTTACTCCCGGGGACTTGTTTCGACTCAGGTCTTTCAGTGCTCTGTCAAACTCCTCTCGCAGTATTGTATCTCCCATTTCATCATCATCTACATCCTCTTCCATTTCCATAATATTGTCCTCAAGTACATCGCCCTTGTATAGACCCTCTATATACTCCTTCCACCTTTCTGCTTTCCCTTCTTTGCTTAGAACTGGGTTTCCATCTGAGCTCTTGATATTCATGCAAGTGGTTCTCTTATCTCCAAAGGTCTCTTTAATTTTCCTGTAGGCAGTATCTATCTTACCCCTAGTGATACTCGCTTATACATCCTTACATTTGTCCTCTAGCCATCCCTGCTTAGCAATTTTGCACTTCCTGTCGATCTCATTTTTGAGACGTTTGTATTCCTTTTTGCCTGCTTCATTTACTGCATTTTTATATTTTCTCCTTTCATCAATTAAATTCAATATATCTTCTGTTACCCAAGGATTTCTACTAGCCCTCATCTTTTTACCTACTTGATCCTCTGCTGCCTTCACTACTTCATCCCTCAGAGCTACCCATTCTTCTTCTACTGCATTTCTGTCCCCCATTCCTGTCAATTGTTCCCTTATGCTCTCCCTGAAACTCTGTACAACCTCTGGTTTAGTCAGTTTATCCAGGTCCCATCTCCTTAAATTCCCACCTTCTTGCAGTTTCCTCAGTTTTAATCTACAGATCATAAACAATAGATTGTGGTCAGGGTTCACATCTGCTCCTGGAAATGTCTTACAATTTAAAACCTGGTTCCAAAATCTCTGTCTTACCATTATATAATCTATCTGATACCTTTTAGTATCCCCAGGATTCTTCCATGTATACAACCTTCTTTTATGTTTCTTGGACCAAGTGTTAGCTATGATTAACTTATGCTCTGTGCAAAATTCTACCAGGCGGCTTCCTCTTTCATTTCTTAGCCCCAATCCATATTCACCTACTACATTTCCTTCTCTCCCTTTTCCTACTACCGAATTCCAGTCACCCATGACTATTAAATTTTCGTCACCCTTCACTATCTGAATAATTTCCTTTATTTCATCATACATTTCTTCAATTTCTTCGTCATCTGCAGAGCTAGTTGGCATATAAATTTGTACTACTGTAGTAGGCGTGGGCTTCGTGTCTATCTTTGCCACAATAATGCGTTCACTATGCTGTTTGTAGTAGCTTACTCAAATGGTTCAAATGGCTCTGAGCACTATGGGACTTAACAGCTGTGGTCATCAGTCCCCTAGAACTTAGAACTACTTAAACCTAACTAACCTAAGGACATCACACACATCCATGCCCGAGGCAGGATTCGAACCTGCGACCGTAGCAGCCGCGCGGTTCCGGACTGCGCGCCTAGAACCGCGAGACCACCGCGGCCGGCGTAGCTTACTCGCATTCCTATTTTCCTATTCACTATGAAACCAACTCCTGCATTACCCCTATTTGATTTTGTGTTTATAACCCTGTAGTCACCACCGAGCGAGGTGGCGCAGTGGTTAGACACTGGACTCGCATTCGGGAGGACGACGGTTCAATCCCGCGTCCAGGCATATGCCGGGATGGTTCCTCTGAAAGGGCACGGCCGACTTCCTTCCCCATTCTTCCCTAATTCGATGAGACCGCTGACCACGATGTCTGGTCTCCTTCCCCAAACAACCAACCAACCTGTAGTCACCTGACCAGAATTCTTGTCCCTCCTGCCACCGAACTTCACTAATTCCCACTATATCTAACTTTAACCTATCCATTTCCCCTTAGTCCACAGTTCGTGGTCGTGCGGTAGCGTTCTCGCTTCCCACGCCCGGGTTCCCGGGTTCGATTCCCGGCGGGTCAGGGATTTGCTCTGCCTCGTGGTGACTGGGTGTTGTGTGCTGTCCTTAGGTTAGTTAGGTTTAAGTAATTCTAAGGGACTGATGACCATAGCTGTTAAGTTCCATAGTGCTCAGAGCCATTTGAACCATTTTCCTTTTTAAATTTTCTAACCTACCTGCCCGATTAAGGGATCTGACATTCCACGCTCCGATCCGTAGAACGCCAGTTTTCTTTCTCCTGATAACGAGTAATTAGCAGATTCTATATAAGTCTTCCACTTCAAGTGGTTGAAATATTTCTGGGAAGAAGCTTGGCTTATAAAAGAAAAACCATGGCGGCTGAGAGGCTGCAAGGATTAACACACCTGTTCCAAAATGTACTTTGACGATGGGAAAATTGGGGGATTTGAAATGAAAATTTATGGAATATCGACCGTGTTCACCAAATTCAATACCTACTGACACATCGAAAGGATTTGTGACTGGAATACGTTATGGAACCATTCAAGAAGATGAGTACTTCGTAGAGAATTAACAACCCTATTCGTGTATCGAATGTACTCACAAAGAAGATGTTGTACACAGTCCATTCACTTAAACGGAGAATACGCTGCAGACAAGGCGTATGCCGGCCGCTGTGGCCGAGCGGTTCTAGGCGCTTCAGCCCGGGCGGGGGTGTGTGATGTCCTTAGGTTAGTTAAGTTTAAGTAGTTCTAAGTCTAGGGGACTGATGACCTCATATGTCAAGTTACATAGTGCTAAGAGCCATTTGAACCATTTGGCCATGTAAACTTGAATCAAGAAGTAAATTTTTGAGTACATTTATTTGCTAGGTATTACTATTTGGGTACGTAATGAAAGAAGATTAAGGTTAGCATCACGTCGATGATTATGGTATTAGAGGCATAGAACAAGCTCGCACTGGAAAACCTAACTGTGGACAGTCAGGTTGAGATACGAACTACCGTTCTCCCGAATGTGAGTCCAGGTTTCACTGAATATGCTATCTGCAAATACCATCAAACAAAAAAACAAAACAAACAATCTCACAAGGTACCGGATAACTCAGAACGTAGGCTTTCTGGCGAATTCCACTATTGAAGTTTTCTTAGGTTGTCAGCCATATGACAGCGACATCTTGAAGCAGCATTTCGAGTCACCTTCGGACTAAATACTGTAATTATATTGGAAATTATATTTCATAGCCTCTGGATCGCATCTCTCGCCTGCCGTATGAGTCACATGCCTTTGGATGAGTGTCCGAGCTGGCGCTGAAGAATGGGACACTTCGGAGAATTGCACGTCGTAGCCTGGTGTTGCAAATTCATCCATGCGCTTACCTACGTCGCTTTAAGACGGTGGCGATTTTGCCAGTTCTGTGACAATGCAGCACCATATGTCAAACTTACGGGGAAACCGCTATCCTAAATAGCAATATAGTCATTAGATCCTTGTTGCCAGGAGCACTTTGATAAGGATACCTTAATCCACCAATTTGTTATTCAAAGACGGACGTGTCTCCTCCGTTGATTACGCTCCCTGCCACAGTAGTTTTATCTAACTGAAGACAGAGGCTAAGATTTGTTACGTGCGCCACACCACGGTAAGAGATACAGCGATGACTATGGTCGATGTAATTCGTGCCGCACTCGTGACCTAAATTGTTAGCCACAGTTAAATGAATGCAGCATTTTAGTCTACGTTTCTTTAATTTTCTTCTTCATGCCAGGGTTAGTTTGGGAGTTTTAAGTCACTATCAAGTGTTTGATTTAAAATAGTGCTATACGAATGAAAGTGGTAGCGTATTCACTCTAGGTGCTGGCATTTTTATACGTATCGCTAAAAATAGGATAATGGTTTTAAAGGCCGTAACTGGTATCGAACGGAGCAATAATTTAAATAAATGCAGTCTAAGTGGGAAAACGCTGCATTGATTTAACAAATGTACGGCTGGGGTAGCCGCTACTTCTGTTCCCGTATCTGTTCAGGTCACAACGTTACGTGGAGATCGGCTTCACGTCGTAGGTGGAATTAAGTAAAAAGTTTTATTTGTGCATCATGAAACCGCTGTTCAGTGGCCTAGGTTATTCCGTGCTTTAGCCGTGTTGCTGAAGTAGAAATGAAAATCAGCCTGAAAACGACGCAAACAGGTTTGAAAAACCGCCTGCAGCCAGTATTATGCAACGCAGAACCGAGTGGTCGCCACACTAGACAGCAATTCGTTGCTGGACTTTGCGCTATTTGATAGCTTCCTCGTTCGTACGCCAAGTAGTACGGATTTCATAGACTAGCCTTTGGTGGCTGGTGCACCAGAACTACGGTCTTCAACGTAGGAATGAATTCAATGAACGTCCGATTCATCTCTTACAATCAGTCTCAATAGCTAATATCTGTTGCACTACACATTCATGTTTAAATTATAAATTGATATAATTTATTAATCTTTTTATCTTGTCAGATTCTTTTATCTAATAGAACCATATTCTGAACGTTTCCTTTTGAATGACAGCCAATGACGTTTCATTCAGACTATTGGCTGTTTCTGTGCTGAATACTGAAACATTAATTCATTTCATAAGCAGATTGCCTGTTGCCTTTAATCATCGGTGTGTAATAATGTACTTGTTTTTTGCACCAAAAGAATAAATATCTATTATCTGCTTAATTCACCTGTACATGGTGAGAATTAAAAGGCGCATATTATCACGATAAACAGCACTGACTATATTTAGGTGACTTCCTCTTGCGTTGTAGCCTTCTTAGGATACGGCACAGCAGAAGGGAGAAGTACAGTACTACGCCAGTGGTTAGCATATGAGCCTGAAATCGGGATTCCATAAAAGATATTTGTACAAGAATGTTCACAAAATGGTTCAAATGGCTATGAGCACTTTGGGACTTAACTTCTGAGGCCATCAGTCCCCTAGAACTTAGAACTACTTACACCTAACTAACCTGAGGACATCACACACATCCATGCACGATGCAGGATTCGAATCCGCGAACGCAGCGGTCGCGCGGTTCCTGACTGTAGCGCCTAGAACCGCTCGGCTACTCAGGCCGGCCAAGAATGTTTACAAGGCGAAGTATGTCCGTGTTGCGCGTTGGCCAGACTGTCTTCTAAGATTGTCGAATTTTTTCGCCTCGATGAGGATGCCCTCCACGTAACTAGGCCTTCCCGTTGCGTAGAGTATCACGAAGAGTTAGCTCTCAAAGTTCCTTCTTTAACTAGCTCTGTTTTTCTAATTGATCATTCTTTTTTCATTCGTTCATCGATATTGCTTCCTATGTGTCATCTGTCGATAGTGGCTTCAGAAATCTTCCGTACAGGTCTTCACGTTGTTCGCCTAGCCCCGTTCATTGCAGAGGTTTACACTGAGATGAAAAAAAAAAACCATGGGGTGCGTCCTAATACCGTCTCCGAAGGCCTTTTTACCGGTGTAATGCATCAGCTCGACGTGACATAGACACACAAAGTCACTGGAAGTACCTTGCAGAAATACTGAATCATGCTGCCTCTATAGCCGTTCATAATTGTGAAAATGTTTCCGGTGAAGGATTTTGTGAACGAACTGACCTCCTGGCTATGCCTCATAAATGTTCTATGGGATTCATGCCGGGCGATTCGTTTTTGAATCTAATCGCGACAATTGTGACCCGATGACATGGTGCACTGTCATCCATAAAAATTTCATCATTGTTTGAGAACGTGGAATCCATGAATGGCTGCAAACGGTCTCCAAGTAGCCGAACTTACCCATTTCCCGTCAATGATCGGTTCATTTGTGCCAGAGAATCCAGTCCATTCGATGTAAACACAGCTCACACAATTATGGAGCACCGAGCGAGGTGGCGCAATGGTTAGCACACTGGACTCGCATTCGGGAGGACGACGGTTCAAACCCGTGCCCGTACATCTTGATTTAGGTTTTCCGTGACTTCCCGAAACCGCTCCAAGAAAATTCCGGGATGGTTCCTTTCAAATGGCACGGCCGACTTCCTTCCCCATCCTTCCCTAACCCTACGGGACCGATCACCTCGCACTTTGGTCCCCTCCTCCAAATCAACCACCCAACCATTATGGAGCCACCACCAAACTGCACAGTGCCTTGACGACATGGGTCCATGCCTTCGTGGAGTCTTTGGCACTCTTGAACCCTACTAGCACCTTTTACCAACCGAAATCGGGACTCATCTGACCAGACGATGACTTTCCAGTCGTCTAGGGTCCAATCGATGTGGTCACGAGCCCAGTAGAGGCGTTGCAGACGATGTTGTATTAGCAAAGGCACTCGCGTCGGTCATTTGCTGCTAGAGCCCATTAAAGTCAAATTTCATCTCACTGTCCTAAGGGATATATTCGTCATACGTCCCACATTCATTTCTGTCGTTATTTCAAGCAGTGTTGCTTGTATGTTAACGATGACAACTCTACGCAAACGCCGCTGCTATTTGTCGTTAAGTAAAGGCCACTGCGTTGCCCATGGTGACAGCTAAACCCTGAAATTTGATATTCTGGACACACTCTTGACAATGTGGAACTCCGAATATTTAACTCCCTAACGATTTTGTAAATGGAATGTCCCATTCGTCCAGGTCCAGCTACCATTCTCCGTTCAAAAGTCTGTTAATTCCCGTCGTGGAGCCATAACTACGTCAGACACGCTTTCAGATGACGGCTCTGCCAATGCGCTGCCATTTTATACCTTGTGTACGCAATACTAGGGCCATCTCTATATGTGCATATAACTGTCCCATGACTTTGATCAAGTCAGTGTACAGCACGATGCAGTGAACGGAGGCAGCAAGGCACTAAAATTGCCAATTACTTATTAGGTGCCGGCCGGTGTGGCCGAGCGGTTATAGGCGCTTCAGTCTGGAACCACGCCACCGCTACGGTCGCAGGTTCGAATCCTGCCTCGGGCATGGATGTGTGTGATGTCCGTAGGTTAGTTACGTTTAAGTAGTTCTAAGTTCTAGGGGACTGATGACCTCAGATGTTAAGTCCCATAGTGCTCAGAGCCATTTGAACCATTTTTTGAACTTATTAGGTGATGCTTAGTGGCTTGTTTCGGACATAGCGTATTTTATATTTCTACATAATCTTGCGTCGTTTCGCGTCGTTTGTCTACTTTGTTCATCTGTCCGCCTACTTAGATGAGTAGAGGGTTAGCTGCCCTCTGTCATGAAAAAACTTAGTTATTGGATCTACGATTAACTTGAGCAACAATCATGGGATGTCCGCCCGGAACAAATTCAACGACCAACAACGAACAAAACGAGATAAAAAAAATTTGGTAACATGTTTGCCTCCCATGGAGCGGGACCGGGTTAGATTCCCGCCCAGGTTGGAGATTTTCTCCGCTCATGGACAGAGTGTTGTGCTGTCCTCATCACCATCATCATCACCGAATCGCGAGTCGCCCAATGTGGCGTCACCTGCAATAGCACTTGCAGAAATGGTTCAAATGGCTCTGAGCTCTATGGGATTTAACATCTGAGGTCATCAGTCACCTAGAACTTAGAAATACTTAAACCTAACTAACCTAAGGACATCACAAATATCCATGCGCGAGGCAGGATTCGAACCTGCGACCGTAGCGGTCGCGCGGTTCCAGGTTGAAGCGCCTAAAACCACTCGGCCACACCGGCCGGCTAAAATGTGCAACTCGGCGGCCGAACTCCCTCGGCCATTAATGTCATACGATCATTTCATTTCATTTTGTTCATCTGTTACGTTGTGAATGACGAGGTTATCCCTCTAGAATTTTTAGGAGGACAGCGCACTGTGCTATAAAAAAACACTTCACTTGGCGAGACAGTGCGCACACGTAATCTTGAAGATGCTGAGAGTTGGTTCTCACAAGAAACGAAGAATGAAAGATTAGGGTTTAAAGTGCCGTCACCGATTAAGTCATTAGAAGCGGAGCACTACTATGCAAGAATGGCATCGTGTCATTTTCAAAGGAATAATCTCGGAATTTGCCTTAAGCGATCTAGGAAAGCTACTGGAAACCTAAACCAGGAAGGCCTGAAGGTGAACTGATAGGCTACACAGTGCTCTGATACGCGAGTCTTAACCAGTGCGCGACCCGCTCAGTTTGGTTCATATACTAAAAAGCGACTTCGTAAAACCTTAAACACAACTTCAGTACCCAGAGACAGCAAAAAAGCGATATAATCTATTTTTGACCATTCTTTAGGTTACCGATCTAACTTGGAGATGAAATGAAATGGTCATACATCAATATTTACCGGGGTTGTTTGGCTATCTGTTGCAAGTTTCTTATTCGAAGTCACTTCGCTGACTTGAGTGTCTCGGTATGGAGTATGTAAGTATTTCAGTGGATTGTCTAGAAATGTTAATGAATCTTTCCGCTGAAAGTAAATTGACATGGTACGCCTAAAGATTTACTTTGTTTAAAGACTGATAGAAATGGAAGTTTGTGTATATTTAAAAAATTTGTCTGGACTGTATATTCAAAGTTATTCGGAGGAATTAATCGTCAGTGAAAATAATTAAATATCCTGTTATCAGATAGCGTGACTCATCGTATGTGGCTTTCGGCGTATTTGCAGGCTGCCATGGGCGAGTACCAACGCATGCGGAAACTCATTACAAAGAGGGAGAAATAGTTCTGATACAACTTCCATCAGTCAGATAACAAATGTAGAACGCATTATCACGCTTATAGTTAGGCTGCAGAAACGGTGGTTTACTGAGCTCTCAGGCGACCCGGCGGCTATGACCTGGATTGACCTTAAGTACACAGACGTGTGGCAGCCAATCACAGGCCGCCGACGCTGACAGTCCCTCAAAGCGGAGAAAATGCGCCTGCCGTCATACACCAGTCACCGATGCCGTCCAGCGACAATCAATCACCTCCATATACGCTTCGACAAAGCCCTAGGAATCCAAACGCGCCTTTGCAACTCCACAGGTCACTGGTCAATTATCGGCTCGGTGACACTGACAACGAGTTTCATTTAAGTTACACTACTGTGATTACTTTCCGATCACATCAGAACGGAATGTCATATTTCGATGTTTTTATTCCGTAACTTACTGACGTTATTGTTTTATCCACGATCAGAACTCTTGCTGTTCTTTTGGCCCAATACGGAGGTACAGTGCGTAGCACTGGACTTAGAAATGTTAAATCTTGCTAAGGAAGAAGTTTTTCGGAAGAGTTAGGAATATACGGCCAAAATCATAAAAGATCTGACTGTATTTTGAATGGATAACCAGAAATTTCTTCAGTTCCTTCAATTTTTAATTATTAATATTGCCATAAAATTTTCTAAAACAAAAACTAAACATTGTACTGTGAACAACAAAAAGTTCTTCATTGGACATTTCTATCTATCTTTAAAAGTTAAACGTTTCACTTTCATCACGATCTCGGGTAGGAAAAGCAAATGTTGCAGGAATGGATGTCAGCCGTAAAAGTATTCCATCACCGTCCACCCTGTTCTTTGGTACATACGATCCAATCTCTCAGTTGATTTGACGTCAGATGTAAACATCTTGTCCTTAATCTAGTTTATGATTTAGCATGTCACCCATCGATGAAGCAGACCTTTGTGTTGTAATGTATAAAGTAAGACCTTCCTCAATTTGCATAACTATCATATATAGACCTTCAATATAACGCAAAAGCTTTCGTAAACTACAAGCTCACGAATTTTGTGTTATTGTAGGATAAAAATGTGAAATTTGTACGGGAGTTACTTGCTGCCGACGCACGATAAACCTAGGCTTGAGACTGGTTACGGTGATATAGGCCTAAATCACTCTTTCAAAAAGTGTGGCTAATTGATTTTTTTCCATCAGAGACTATGCCTGTACTTAGATGGAACTTATGAATATGCCAGGGATCTGAATAAAACTCGTCAGTAGCCAATTTTATCACATTTTTATGGCTTTTAGAATCTTTTGGAACATGAAGAGATGCTGTGTGTTATTTCTGTACTCTTCCTGCTTATATTTCCTCGTACACGTTTCAATGTTCGTCTCTTCTATTGCACCAGTCCCTGTGTCAGTTGTCCCAGTAGATTTCTTTTGGTGATACACGCATTTCTTCTGTTGCTTTTTCTGTAATGTTTTGGGGGTAGTCTGCTCATTACGACCAATCGCAAAATTTAGATTAGCACTTGCTTTTCCCTAATTTTTGTTAATGTCGCTCCATTCGTCAATTGTCCGAAGAGGATATGAAGCCATGTGTGCCATCTGTCCGTGAGTCTTCCGAACTTTAAGGTTCCAGCACTAAGAACAAATGGCTCAATTGCATAGGACCTCAGAGGGTGCCGTTGGGGGAAGCAATTGAGGCTTTCTCCCAGCCGTCACACAGCCGACAGGTCTTTCACCTCTCCGTGCCGAGAACATAGCCTTGACATCGTGCACTCATTTTAGAGGCGCTAAAGAAAGGTTATGTTGTAAATATAATGTCGTCTATGCATGGAACGTACCAGGGAAGTGTGTTTTACAGTGTTTCTTCAAAATTAAAAATGTACTCGTCCTTTTGGATATTCTGACCTTTTTCGATGTTTTCTGTCCGCTAGGAAATGGCGTTATAGAGCTGTAATTCAACAGTATCGTTTATTTCCTTCAAAGCAAGTATTCCCTGTACCCATTCAGAAACATCTTTCCATTCAGTCAAGTTATTCTCAAATCAATGATTTCACTAAATATGGAAAAACATCTTCAGATTAACTACCTTTCGTTTTAAGTCCTCAGTGAACATATTTACATTTATTGTACGTTATATAAATTTGTAAGGATGTGTGGTTTTGGAAGAGTATAAAGTTATTAGTACACCCACACCACGTCTTTATTAAGTCACTCCGCTTTTGTTTTTCAAACTAGGGTAATATTTTGGGCTGATCTGCACTCAGAAAAAGTATCCGGAAGATAAAAAATTATAAAGCCATGGTAGATACCCAAATGAGGACGCTATGATTGATTTATCCGGTCTGATGGACCATATTTTGCTAGGGGAGAAAGAAGCCACTGTACCCTTCACCGTAAGCTCCTCCAGGTTAAAGCTACTCCCCTCACCGGCCACTGTTTCTCCTGTAATGTCATAATATTCTACTGAGTGGCGAGTGGATTCTTTTCGTATTAACGAACTTTAATTGAACCTTATGTTTTAAAGAATACACTTTACGGCGAGCTATTAAATGATTTTTCTGACATAAATTGCAACTTCTCCGTCAGTTTATAAGGCTATGGGGTAGTGTGCACTGTGAACGTCACTGTGAACGTTAGCAGTGAGAGGAGAATTCTGTTGTATTGTTGCCTGAACTGTTGTTGAAAGAGAATTGATTGCGTTGCTTTTTTTCTGCTCTCTGTGGACTGGTGTGAAAGCAAGAGCATAAATGCCTCTTTGATTTAAAACTTCACAATATCGGCATATGAATGAGCCAAAAAGGAGCAGAATGATCAGTCTCCAGGAGGAAGATTCCCCATACCGTGATTTTTAGGTCAGTTTAGCGCTTGCTACTGTTGTAGAAGCAATCTGAACTGAAACTGATACATAAAGGAAGCCTTTGAGCACGTGGTTCTGCAGTTCCTTTGAGTAATACCACATGTGATATTTCAGCAGCGCAGCTAACGACCACAAGTGGCGAGGAATTTGTGAGCGACCGATTCCCACTGATTCCCTTACCTGCACATTTACCTAAGATGTCGCCCACCGGAAATATCTGTGAATTTCTCGGTCGGTATTCGTTTGCCATTTCCCAAAAGTAAGCACAGCTGCTGATTTTTGGATTCAAATTCTAATTTTACACAGGAAAAATCCTCCACTTACATACCTACGCCTACTTTATTCCATCCCTCGACTTTTAAATGCTCTGTTTGAAGGTCGTGGGGTTTCATACGACTATGAATTCTCAAAAAAGGGGGACATGTACAGTTCAGTAATCCTACTCATTTTTGTACAGTCATGTATATAACCGATTCTTTCGAGTTTTAGTCGTTCTAATTAAATTATTTTAGAAACCGATTTTAAGTATTATTCCTAAGATACATTCTACAAAGCAACTGGTGATACACCTTTCACGAAAACGACTTGGGGCGATGATGTATCGCTATCATTTGCGCTTGTCTCCTGATACATGCGCTTAGTGTGGTTCGTAAAGAACTCATGCGTTTAGTTTGAACTTGGATTTTCGCAATATAGCACTAAAAGCAGAACTAGTATAATTATTGTTGCATCAAACAAATGATTATTGAAGTCAGGCCAATATAAATTCACCCTGGAAAAGGCTACGTTAAACTGCATATAAAACGACTGTTGAACTGTCAAGAAACAAATATTTCTTCATTGATTACAGTGAGACAACCTTGCGAACATAAATCTGAATCGCTACCTGCTTAACCAAACGAATTTCTTAGTTCACAGTTCAGTACAGAATTTTCTTGAATTCATGTAGATAACAACGTATTCGTTTCTTATTTCTCGAATTATATCGGTTTCACCAAGCGAAACGTTTTTCCCCAAACATCTTTCTGGACAAATCTGCCTCTTGCTCATTTCTGACCGTATCATTCTCCTTCACACTTGCGTGAACCATGAACGCATCTCTATTTTCCGGTAAGTATTTTTGCTTTAACATGCTTACCGAATTCGTATAGTTTTTTTCTTAATAAATACATGACATAAATTTTTTCTTTTAATAGTTTAAAACTGCTCTTTTGGGTCATTGTTTTCTGGTCAATAAATCTCCATGCACCTACTACAGAAATTTCTACGTTCCTGACTAATAAACGTCGACTGCTGCTGCTACTAAGGAAGACGTTGCTGGTATTTCGCATCAGTTATACTGCACACTGCACGTGGGATTTTTTCCCCATAGAAGTTATAAATGTAGCGAGATTTTTATATCATGTTTTTGTCTTTAGTTAATTGGATGCATTCGAATCGTATGCATTTATATGTGTGTGTGCGTGTGTGTGTGTGTGTGTGTGTGTGTGTGTGTTTGTTTGTTTGTGTGTTTCCTGACAGTTAAGTATTTGTAGTGCTTCCCTCTTAGGTTCGCACCTTGATTCTTTTGTATGTCAGTCACGAATATACTATATTGTACGAATAGGTAATTAAGAATCATATAATGGCTTTATTGAGTTTTTTCCAATATTTATACTACATTTAGCATGTACACATAAAATGAAAGAACGGAATTTAATAAGCTGAATCTTCAAATTCACGAGAAATAAAGACAGATTTTTAGCAAGTTTATCTCTGCTTGTTAAACAGAATTATAATTTCAACGCCACTAATTCGTAATCTTTCAATCATTGGCATAAAAATTTAAGACCGCACAAAGACGATAAAAACAGAGGATACGATTTTCAAACCCACTGCAATTTGCTGAAAACGTGTGGTTTGAAACAAGGCAGTTTAATTAAGTAGTAAAGCAAATATTGTTATGGAAAGTATTTTTAATGCTCAGCTACTTATAGAATTTGGTAGTATGTATACGTAGAGAGAAATTCGTAAGCTACGAAGAGTGTGTACGATTTTAGGTCAGGATAACATTTTGATGGCGCTGTAAAAGAATGTCTTGTGTGCCTTTTTGTGACCTACTGTCTGATTTATCGGCGAGTTCATGACAGGTGAGGAGGAGAACTCTGTTGTTTACAGGTCACGTTTGACTTTACTGCAATCTACCTAGCGTGGGAAAATCTGTTTCTCGAAGGCTGTTTTCTGTCTGCCTGGATGAATAATTCTGTGATAATACATATGTTGATTTTTTCAATACATTCCTGTAAAAAGCTCTAGAATAATTTCAAAGGTCTTCTAGCAGTCTGAATGTCTCCAGTTGCAATATGAGGCAAAAAATATCACTCGATTTCCTTGTCAGCAAAATCTAGACATACTGAATTTACTTAAATTCATTGTACCTAATGTGTAGACTGCACGCACTGTCACTGCAGTATTAGCAAGTTAAAACTCTTCTGTGGAGCATTAGAAGAAAGTGAATGATTTTTGGCTATTTTAATGATTTTAAAACAATTTTAGTTTCCTATCGACAAAAAAGTTTAAAGATACAGACTAAGTAGCTGACAATGGAAGTAATCTTTCGTCACAATGATAGGCTTATGAATATCACTGTTGTTTTGAGACTGAGACTGCTCGTTAATCAACAGCTTTATAAGTGATGCGAGGATACATTACGACACTGCTTTCAATGCGTCCATGTACCAAAATTTTTCCATATGAGAGGATTCTAGTGCATACATCAAATGTTGTTATTTGCTCTGTGCAATCAATATCACCGAGACAGAACGATATGTTTAATGATGGAAGATAATAAAAACATATAATGTGTCTCGAATGGGAGAAAACACCACAGCGCGTAACGATTTTCCGTTCTTGATACTTACACATACGAGCCGAAATATGAGATATTGGTCTGGAGATGAATTCTTCGAAACGAAACATGATTAATATTTACAACGTCTACTGATTATACAAAATTCTTGTCGCTTTAACAAATTATTTTAAACCAAACAAAAGTATAAAAATACTTAACGCAGAATTCCTTACACATCATCATATATTGTCGTTATTACTACTAATACTTGCATTGTTTTTACAATAAACCAGAATGTACCTGTTATTTTCTACTAAACGATTACTCCTTTAAAAAGAACAGTATCATATATTAACTCTGCTATTAAGGCATCATTGGTTATTTTAGCTGCATTACTTGCATCATCACGAAAATGAATAATTTTTTCCATGCTCTATAAGCTACGAAGTCACTTAGACGTCACAATATCGATATCGGTAGAGTGTTGGTAATGATTTTCCAGCCGTTCGTGTGGACTGATCCCTTACAAAGAGTGAAGGATCTGTCAAATACGACTTTATGCATCCTGTTGGCTAATAAATGAATAAGCCAGTTACCAGGTTGTAACTTTGATTGCATAATATTTTAGGTTTTCCTCAGTTCTGTTTTCATTTACCGAATTACTTTTGACCAATCACAGAAAAGCATTATGGAGTTGCATATATTGCACAAATCGAATGGATTAGGCGACACCATAGATCAGGTGAGGCATTTTCAATGTTACCTTTCTTAATGTTTTCCGGATATGTGTCACTTATCACACACTACATTATAGTGAAAATGATCAACATTATGTTAATTATTCGTAGTGCCTGCATGTCTCGTGAAATTCCTGTAATATCCTGCTATCATGACACTTCACTAATCATGTGGGATGGCGATTTGTGCCTGAAAACGACAAAAAACAGTTATTTCTTTAAAGGGTCGGGTTTTGGAGGAGAGTTCGTTTAGTACCAATGAAAAATGACTACGACTGGGGACGCTCTGAATTTGATTCAGAACTGCCATATATCATCAATTCAGATTTTGGATCTTCCGGAAACAACGCTTTATTCCACAGAACACTCCGAATTTTTGGGAGAAAATTAGTGCCAATAAATTAGAACAACGACTGTAGTCGATGCTGTACAACCCCTATGTTTCTCCATATTCTGAGTTATGCCTTAAACCTGAAAGCGTTCTGCGTTTCAGGAGTGATTTATTACCGCATTATGTAAATAACGTCGTATGAAAGTTTTTACATATCAAGTCATTGCACGACGTTTAAAAGCTGAAACATCTTTAACTGATTTCCCTTGGTCCAAGCATAAAAATATCGTCTTCACAGCGCGCCGTTTACTGAATGTAAATAAATTTTGCGATCCGTATGGTACTCCGACATCAAACGGCCTGAATAACTCTGCGCCTCTCTACATATTCATGGCCCGCTAAGCCCTTCCTCTGTCGCGAACATCGATCGCGTTCAACGCAGCTGGTTCTTTTTACGCGTGTTATTATTCAAGCTGTAGAGTGCGACGTGGAATAATAGACGTTTCTCAGTTTTTATGGCGGCTTTGTTTCGTTCTTTAATTTTCACCCCGTAATCATGGAATGGAACCCTATCAAAATGGACGGATTATAAGAGGATTTGTTACCAGCTCATAGAAATCCGTGTACAGTGCGATCTATGATTCGGTCACTAGGAGTTTAGTATGAAGTTCCTTGAAACTGTGTGAAGCACGAATACATGGGAACAATTTCATCCTCACGCTAGTTCCCTTACATAATCATCAATAGGAAAAATGCTCTATCATTAGCATAATAGCTTGCGTAAGGGAAACCAACAAAGCTCTCGAGAATTGTGTTTACTTGAAATGTGAATTTTAGCATTTGCCAGTATTTTTTATTTAATTTACAGAACAGTACAGTAGAACCAAAAATTTTCTCGGCCTAACGTAGTGATACTGTTTATATCAAAGAAATTTCGTTTATGTTATGTTCGTAAATGTTGCGGAATAAAGTTAGCCTAGTTTAAACTGAATCTGCGTAAAAGTTTCGATTATGAAGCTTTATAAACTATTCTTATGTTTTCACTTCGAATAGAAGAACTAGATTTTCCCAATTTCTCAGTTCAGTTTACTCTCTACGACCTATGCCAATCAAACTAGTCCAGTTTTATAACGAGTCTCTTATCTCGGTTTCAACAGTGAACAAATCAGCGGCTAAATTAAAACGTGGCTAAAAATTTCTTGATTATTATGCACATGAAATGTCTGAAAACAACAATTGTTCGTGGAAATGTTCACAGTTTGGTTCTGGGCGGTCAACAGTATCTGACACCATAGGTACATCAGAAGAAAAAGTAAGCTACTTTATGCATGAAAAAGTAAATATAAGAAAGATGAGCGTAGTATCGGTGCCATATTTACTGTGCGATAACTAATGGTATAAGTGGAAACGATTATTTGAATCCTGTTAGGAGCATTCTGAAAATAATACAACTGATTTTGTGATTCATTTTTCTAACTACGGATAAGAAGGGCGTTGTCCCTCAACTTTACATTTGAAACGAATGAAAGTAACATACTATGTTAAAAGCATTTTCATTAGTGCGCAGGTTTTCTCATAGCCCTAAAATTGCACAGATAAGAGGGGGAACGAACCAAATAAGCTACACGTCACTGTGGATCACTGGGTACTTACATCAAAACATTGACTCCTAACACAATCGGCCGGCCGGTGTGGCTGAGCGGTTCTAGGCGCTTCAGTCTGGAACCGCGCGACCGCTACGTCCAGGTTCGAATCCTGCCTAGGGCATGGATGTGTGTGATGTCCTTAGGTTAGTTAGGTTTAAGTAGTTCTAAGTCTAGGGGACTGATGACCTCAGATGTTAAGTCCCATAGTGCTTAGAGCCATTTGAACCTAACACAAGCATCAGAATGTGGACTCACATGCACAGTTTTGTTTCAGTAAGGCTACATTGATCTATGACAAAGTAGAGCCGATTGACTTGAAAAATAAATACTCCGTACTGATACCTTGCGAAAGGGATGATGGCATTTGGTTTGTGGGACCTCACCTGCGCGGTCATCAGCGCCCGTTCGAAGTCCCAATTTTTACACCGTCCACTCTACCCACTGTCACGAATTGTGATGATGATTATGATAAAATGATGAGGGAAACACAAACATCCAATCTCCAGGCAGAGGAAATCCCCAACCCGGCCGGGAATCGAACCCGCAACCCCGTGATCGATAGGTAGCAACGCTACCTACAAGACCACGAGCTGTTGACCCTTGACAAGGGAAAAATAATAACTAGAAAGTACTAAGAAAGACATGAAAGCCCGTGTGCTAAAAGGTAAAATCTTTATCATATCATATCACCTGCCCACAAAGATGCTTTGCCAGTGGGAAAACTGATGTATCTGAGGAACGACGTCCTGTAGCATAGACTCTTTTCAACAGATTTGACGCCATATGGCTTATACCTATTTGCACACAGAAAGCAGCAGAGCGCTGCAAACAATTTATTGATCAAAAGGAGACCATGTTGAAAACACGTGAATTCTAGACATTTAAAATACAGATTTTTTTTTAATTTATTGACTTTCAATACGTGCCCATGCATTCACCTCAGCAGTGGAATGCTCCCGAAACCACTGTAGCACGATTCTGGCCTTGCAACAAGGACTGTTATCTGATGGAGTATCCCACCGCTGTCGGTTCAAAAACGTTCAAATGTGTGTGAAATCTTATAGGACTTAACTGCTAAGGTCTTCAGTCCATAAGCTTACACACTACTTAACCTAAATTGTCCTAAGGACAAACACACACACCCATGCTCGAGGGAGGACTCGAACCTCCGCCGGGACCAGCCGCACAGTCCATGACCGCCGTCGGTAAAGACATCAAGAATGGAAGGATACAGGTGGCCGACAATAATGGTGAAGTAGTCCAAAGCCGTTATGGCGGTTTTATTAATCCCGTGCCCACTGCAGTAGTAATTGACGATGTCGTCAACGTTGGACCCACTTGGAAAAATGTAGCAGTCGTCTGCTGAAAACTGGCATATTCGACAACGTATGTCCAAGAGGAACATTTTTACCTGCACTATCATTATACTCTGTCGGCGTATCTACCACAGATCGTCGCTCAAGGTGCTTTCCAAAGGGGACAAGTCTCCGACCTCCACGGTCTGTGGTGAGACATGGACGTCGAACATCTTGCAAGCTACTCCTCGTATCAGGTCGTTCAATCAATTCCCACAGATGATCACGACAGCGGCACACAACAGCCTGCCATCTTCGCCGTTTCCAAAATGCTCGTACCAAGGTGACGGGCCTAAACAGTCTGCGTTTTCTCGAAGTCGCTAATGTCACCGTATTCCTCCGTTTGTGCCCCGTACTGTTACTAGAATGGCCTACATATTTTCCTTGCCGCGACCCGTGCGTGCAACGCCACCAGGCGCCTCTTAACCCTGCTGTTCTGTTCGGGTCTATATGACCCGAAACGAATATGAACGTTATTTTACATTATGTAAATACCAATATATATTTATGAAACTTTGTGACTTTGTCTGAAAATGGATGAGCAGCATGTGTTTTAAAAGGTTTTAAAAAAGTTTAAGAAGTTTGGGCTTCAACTGTAATAGTTGCATATGTAATGTTCGGGTCATAATGACCCGACACAAATATGTTTAGTGTAACTCGTATTTATTTCTAAAATCTGGAAATGGCGAAAATTATTTTTGTTGTGTTGTGTGGGAATAGTGACTGCATCATTCCAACTTACTCTCAACAATCACCTAAAGCTCCATGCGTTCACAACAATGGGCTTGTTTGTTGCTTTCCCCAGGAAATAATAATTGGCAGTTCTCAATAATTGGAATGCTTTGTTTCTGCCCAGTTTGACTTGTGACACCATGGCGATGAGACCATTGAATGATCGTGAGTTGGAAGAAATAGTAAATGCCTCACCAGATGAAGGATCACTTTCTGAGTTTGAAGATCACATCAGCAATGCATCTGAAAGCGAGTGTTCCGATGACAGTTACGACAGTCCACAGCCCATACAAAATAGTGTAGAGACTTTTCTTTCTAAAAATGGGAATATAGAATGGCAGTTGCATCCACCAGCACAACATGGTCGCCTACCAGCTTCGAACATCATCAAGAGTACCCCAGGAGTTACCAGGTATGCAGTCAGCAGAATATCTGATGTAAAATGTTCATTTGAAGCAGTATTTCACACAGCGCTTCAAAATGAAATAATAGAGATGACAAATATTGAAGGGCAGCGAGTTTATGGTGAACAGTGGACAGATATTGATGGTTCTGTTTTCCATGCATACTTAGGACTCTTACTCCTAGCGGGTGTATATCGATCTCATGGGGAGTCTACAAAAAGTTTGTGGGATAAAGATACTGGGCGAAACATATTTCGAGCAACCATGTCTCATGAAACATTCTGTAAGATATCACGTGTCCTGCGATTTGACAAGAAATCTACTAGAGAGGAAAGACGACGTACTGACAAACTTGCCGCAATTCGTAGTATTTGGGAGAAGTGGGTAGAGGTCCTTCCTAAACTGTATAATCCAGGAGAAAATGTTACTGTTGACGAGCAGTTAGTAGCATTTAGAGGTCGCTGTCCATTCAAGCAGTATATCCCAAGTAAACCGGCAAAATATGGGATCAAAATATGGACCATGTGTGACAGCAAAACTTCATACGTACTGAAAGCCCAAATTTATACAGGAAAGGTGAGTGGAGCGGCACCAGAAAGAAATCAGGGAATGAGGGTGGTATCTGATCTCACTTCTGAGTTACGTGGTCAGAATATCACGTGTGACAACTTTTTTACGTCGTACAATTTGGGGCAGCTGCTTCTGAAAAGGAAATTGACTATGTTGGGAACTATACGGAAAAATAAGCCGGAGCTTCCACACAAAATGACCAACAAGGAGGTACACAGCTCTTCATTTTACTTCACAAATGACACTACTGTGGTTAATTATATTCCTAAGAGACACAAGAATGTTGTACTTATGAGCACTCTCCACCATGATGCGGAAATCAGTGACAGGGCTGATAAGAAGCCAAAAATGATTTTGGACTATAATTCAACCAAAGGTGCTGTAGACACGCTTGATCAGTTATTAGGTACATATACATGCAAACGAAAAAGTAATAGGTGGCCAATGATAGTTTTCTACAATATTCTTGATGTTTCTGCTTATAATGCATACGTTTTGTGGATTTCGGTTGACCCTAATTGGAATGCAAGCAAATTGACTAGAAGGAGAATATTCTTGGAGGAACTTGGAAAGTCACTGATAAAAGAACATATTGCATCAAGAACGCATTTCCCAAGAACAGAAGATTCTTTGAGAATGGTCACAAGCATCCAAAACCCGAATGATGTGGGTGGTGTGTCAGAATCGGTAACAACAAGAAAATCTACAAAACGTGCACGCTGTAAGTTCTGTCCATCAAGTAATGACAATAAAACAAACATGGTGTGTGGAAAATGTAGTAAACATATTTGCAAGAAACATGTAACCTACTTGTGTCCACAGTGCAAGCAGTAAGAAAAGAACTGTAGTATTTTATAAGATGATTGTATTGAAAATTCTGTTGTTTCAAATTTATGTGAATACTTGTGCCTAAACTACAATCAGTAAGAAGAGAGGATTCTAAAGTTGTAGTGCTTTCTATGTTGGAATGTAATAAAAAAACTGTAGTGTGTTCTGTACTGTAGTGTGCTCTAAGATGAATATCTGTAATGACAACTGTCTGTTGTTAGAAAATGTCAATACTTACGTCTAAACTGTCAACAATAAGAATAGAAGTATGGAAAAACTGTAGTGCTTTCTAAGTTGAATGCCTGTAATGGAAACTGTCTGTTGTTTCAAATTTATGTGCATATTTAAATGAAAAATATCCCTCAATAAAGTTGTATGCATTGTTATTATTATTATTATTACCATTATTATTATTATTATTATTATTATTATTATTACTAACAAGGTACTGGAATAGAACAACAATGTCGATAGCTAAAACTGTACCAAAATTTATGTTTCTAAAGCATTTTGATATGTCGGGTCATATTGACCCGAACAGTATATATGTCAAGTAAAAGTGAACAGAACAGCAGGGTTAATCTCTCAGTGGGCAGTGCTCATATTTTGCCTCATATGTTTATTTCAACGCACCAAGCGCGAATTGTCGCCACAGTAAGTCGCTTTACAGCAAGAATGATTGTATTTTAGTGGCGTGCTAAGAACGTTAAGTTCTTACATTTCACTACATCACTTGCAAAATCCGGTAGGAGCTGAAGGGATGGAAGCGACAGCGAAGCTTAAAATGTGAAATTCCGAGAAAGAGGGCGTTAAACGATAGGTTTGGTTCGTAGTTTCAAGGTAAGTTGTAAGAATGTTACGATACCATTAAAAGTAAGTAAACAAAATTACGTCGAACTTAATTTTTTAAATAATGTTTTGGTTTTCTTATGTCGATTGATATTATTTGCTCGTGAAAACGTTGGTAACTTTCCTCCAAATACATCAATTACTTCTCTACTTCCTCTGTCATAAGGGAAAATGAAGTGCTATAAACGTGATAGAGAAATCATTAAACAGAGTGCAATGATGAATTCTATGTCTGTAACTTGACTCACAAGCGGCAGATATGCTCCAAGTCTAATTACAATGAATCAGTGCAGTAACAAAAGCGATGCTTCAAATGCCTGAAACTGGACAAGAAAGGAGAAATCGAAAGGAAAATAACTTGAATTGGAGTAAATATAAGATCGTTCAAAGGAGGTACTTGAATACTTAAAAAGAATGAATTGAAAATTTTGTAATTGAACTGAGAAACTTAAAGTAACTATTCCTATCAACTAGTGGTACAGGCTGTAGTCCGACACGCGCCCTACGGTGTCTTGCGGGATGTGTATGTAGACGTAGATGTAGAACTACGAAAAAATTCAAAGGTATGTTTTGTGGTCATATAGCCTAAATGAATAAGAGAAAACTATGCTAGGTGATAGACGGTGTAATCCTCGCACCAATAAATACAAAAAAATTCAAGTGGTCAGAGAGGTAAGGATTGTGGGCAGTAAATATAGCTTTGGAAACTCATCACACAATGTATTCAAGTGGAGTGTAAAACAAAGTATGTTGTTTACGCCAGTGTATATTTAATATGTATAAATTAAGTTTACATTAAATAAATGAGAGCTGTGAGAATTGGGTTGTGACAAAGTAACCGTTGCGGCATATCACTCTCGGCTATACCGTGCTTACCGTAACTGTTCCTGCCTAGTACAGTATGATAGTAAGTTTAGTGACCATACAAGATAATTTCAAAAGAAAGTTTAATCTTTTATAATACATTTACAGAGTGAGTGAAGGCCGATTAACGAAACAGACACTCCAGGTTAAAAAATATCGAATCGACAGTGGCATGTGTTAGAGAAAAAATCTGTAGAAAAATAATGTCCAAAATTAGAAATAGTAGAAAAACCCTTTTTAGTAACAAAGTACTAAATTTAGAATAATAAATACAAAGAAAAGTAAAACAGGAGCGAAAGGAAGAAAACCAAACTATTGGCAGACGATGAAAGTCAGTTAGAAACGTGATAAAATACAAGGATGACTATGAACTGACATATGAAAGAGATCTACATTGGACACTGCGGGAAAAAAAAACTTCTATAGGTATCATAATTTCGCGACTATGTTTTCCAGAGGGAACAATTACAAAACGTATTATGTTGCCTGATTCATTTATTTACCCTTTAGACCTGACAATATCCTGAGATAATCCCAAGAATATACATCTACCAGCGATAATATTTGTAAGAAGTACCGTACTCACTATTTGACATTATTGTGTGTCAGTGTGGCTTATAGAAGCACGTAAATATTCGTAATTAGTCCAAACTGCTACATGGCGACAAAACAGGGTAAAAATTTGCCTCTGAATTTCCGTCGTTTCTGTGTTTCTCCGTGATATTTAATATATGCCATGTGTAACATTTGTAATCTCATTTGGCACAGTGTAAACGAAACAGAATAATAATTATTTGCAACTGCACTCTTTATACACCGACTGTAATTTGTGTTGACGGGTGAAATAAATTAGTAAAACCTGCCCAGCTTCCGTAACGCTCTTCAGTAGACGTGTTAAGTTTTAAAGCCGAAAAACCGTATAGAGTTTAAGATATTGGGCTCTTATTCTGATCGTCTGCACTGGTCACCAGTACATATGTCGCAGCTGGTGAGATAATAGAATCTTTCACACCCTACCTGAACGGTGCGACTAATTTCAACTGATCTTCTTCGAGCTCACTACAATACTAAATAGAATTCCGTTTCATTCCCCACTCTAGTGACTTCAAAGTTAAATGTGTCCTGATGGTGACGGAGATCGGGCCCACCAGGTTAGTCGAGAGCGGTAATACGCTGCCTCCTGGACTCGGGTAGGCGCGCCGGACCCGTATCGAACCCGCCCGCCGGATTAAAGACGAGGGCCGGAGTGCCGGCCAGCCTGAATGTGGTTTTTAGGCGGTTTTCCACATCCCTCTAGGTGAATACCGGGCTGGCCACCACGTCCTGCCTCAGTTACATGACTCACAGACATTTGAAACACATCCGCACTTTTCCATGATTTACACTAGACGCAGACAGATGGGGTACTCTGATTCCATCCCGGGGGGTACGGGGTGGCGGCAGGAAGGGCATCCGGCCACCCCTTCAACTTAACATGCCAAATCCGATTTAACCACGCCAACCCCAAGTACAATGCGGGACAAAGGCGCAAGCGATAGATAGATAGGTGACGGAGATGAGTATTTATACAATATACGCAATGTATATACATTCAGCAAGCCACTGAACTGTGTATGACAGATTAATGTTATGTGACCATTCTTATTTTTGTTTATAAATATGAAAGGGACGTGGGGATGGTGGCTGAGAGTCACTGCCGACATCCACATCCACTCCACAGACCACCTAAAACAGAACTACTTGCTCTCAGAGGCGTTCCAGTGGGTTACAAATTTAGCCGAGGATCTTTGCGCACTGCCTGCTGAGCAGGATCTGCACACTAAACCTCACTTTACCTTTTCTTTACCTCATCAGCCGAGTTCTGGCGTTTGTGGCTAGAGTACTGTTTTACTTCTTGTTTTGTGTTCCTCCAAATGTTTAATCCCTATTAAAACAATAATCGAATGGAATACTGTTGTTGTTATAAGTTGGAAAGGACAGTAGCTGTCGGGGCCAACAGGGAACATAGCAAGCTGTCAAAATAGCTGATTAGCTGTCCAGTGAACGCCACAAGCTTTCTTCTGTTGGCAATGCTTTTCTTCACCCACAATAAAACCCAAATGTAGTATATCATCTTGGTTCAAATGGTTCAAATGGCTCTGAGCACTATGGGACTTAACTTCTAAGGTCATCAGTCCCCTAGAACTTAGAACTACTTAAACCTAACTAACCTAAGGACATCACACACATCCATGCCCGAGGCAGGATTCGAACCTGCGACCGTAGCGGCCACGCGGTTCCAGACTGTACGCCTTTAACCGCTTGGCCACACCGGCCGGCATATCATCTTGTTCATTACTGAAACGTGCACGATAAATAGTTAAGCTAAGAGGAGATAAGAACCTTCTGAAATATGTTGCTGTATGAGAATGATGAATGTTAGATAGGTAGAGCGAACAACTAATGGCAAGGTTGTCACTCGAAACAAGGAGAATAGAGGTTTATTGCACAATGTGACTACAAGGAAGAAACGCTAAATAGGACACATCCTGAGTCTTCAAATAATCGTCAGTAAATTATTGGAAACAAGTGGGAGAGGTGGGAAGACGGGTTTGAGATTGTTCACGAGATAGAAGTGTGAAAACAGTAAACAGATCCCAATGGATGTAGGTTGCGGTATTTATCACGAATGAAGAGACTTGCACAGAATAGATACGCATAGAGAGCACAGTGAACTTGCTTTCGGACTACAACAGCAACAACTACTTTACAGCTAATAATTATTGTATAACACGCATATGCCAGGAATGCTCTTCATCTGTCATTGTTTTATGGGGATGGGTAACGCTAGACTCGCACAGATTGCATTAGCAAATAAAACTTTGATTCTCAAAATTCTTGATTAAGGCGCAAACTCTTTTATGTAACGTCTCCCCGTACAGTTGGTTGAGTACTTCACACGTTTGCTAAACGAACGCGTGACGAGTTGTGCAGCTGTTGTTGGAAAAATTTCTCTCTCTTTCATTAATGCAACTTGATAGGGGTCCCAGGAAACATTCTCGAAATAGTAGAACGAGGGTTTTCCAAACGACCGTTCCGTGCAGGAATTATACCTTCTTAAGATTCTTCCAATAATTCTGAGTCTAAGTTTTCCACAGTCAGACTGCTGGGTTGATCTATTTTAAGTTGCTCCAGTCAAATACTCCTACATGCCTGAAAACTGACACACGCTAATGACCTTTCACCCTATTTACGAGCCTTTCATTACATTTAGTGCGAAGGAAAATGATCCACAACTTACAGAAGTTTATAGAACCATGTAAATAGTTTATTCTGTTGATTTTAAAAGTATATTTCGTTGATCAGCTGCCGAGAAGGAGAAGTAATACGCCCTTTTTTTTCACAATCGAATTATGCCTATCGCCCGCACATAGTGTCATTCTTAGCAGATATCTTACTGTGAATTTAATTAACAAGACTCAACTAGCAAGGATATAGCTAGAAGGAAATATTTCACGCTGGCCTCGACTTAGATTAAAACGATATTATACGTATAATACAATCTCGAACACAATGAACTCCCTTCCAATGGTAGGAAACTACGAATGTGGGCGATATTAGAAAGAGATCGTCTGCATAAGCATAGTTTTTGTAAACGTTTTTGTTGTGTTGTGTCTGTTGAATAAAAACAGAAGCTGATTCACATCTGATTTTTCGTTGCTCAGAGACATGTTGGAGATTCCGTGAATCCCATTGGAAGCAGCTGGGTTAGCAATTTTAAATGATTGAAATGCAAGTGTTTAACTGTTACGTGTCGCCTGCTTCTGGTAGATGCATCTATTAACTTCTAACAGATGGCGAGAAATGTTTACGTTGTTATCTGGTGGTTCATGTACATTACAGGTTACATCTTCATAATTTAAATGTAAGTTCCAACGTTACACGCGTGTATGTGGTAAAATAAGTAGCGTTGAACTAGTGATTTCATGTATGACTTCGATGCAAAGAAACTTTGCGCGAGTTGTAAAGCTGTAATGCAACACATTCTAAAAGTGAATGCAATACTTTTATTAAGCAGGTAGGAACTCATAGAAGACGTTTCAGCATACACCGGCTGTAGAACAATTTCCAATACAGCAAGAACGAGAGAATCTCATCAGTGAAACCACGAAACTGAGCCGGCCGCGGTGGTCTCGCGGTTCTAGGCGCGCAGTCCGGAACCGTGCGACTGCTACGGTCGCAGGTTCGAATCCTGCCTCGGGCACGGATGTGTGTGATGTCTTTAGGTTAGTTAGGTTTAAGTAGTTCTAAGTTCTAGGGGACTGATAACCACAGCAGTTGAGTCCCATAGTGCTCAGAGCCATTTGAACCACGAAACTGAAAAAGTCAAAAAGCCCGCTGCGTCCACTTCAACACTAAAAAGCAAACAATGTAAACCTCGGAATGAGATAACGCAGCTCTTATCCAATCGGACGAGGATACAGTTCCACAGAGAAGACTTTTCCAAGTTATCGCAGAAAGTGAACGTGGTTGGTGGACTCGGGATCCGAGTGGTCATTCCGGAACACACTTTCGTCGAAGTCTACGGGGACCTACAGCCGGTGATTCGGGGAGAAATCAACTGACACGTGCGGAGGAAGTCTCCAGGAAACTGGGAAGAGCGGGTGTGAGGCTCAAGTTCCGGCCGAGGTCAACGCCCGATGCCCGATGGTCTGCTACAGCCCCACCGAGAAAACAACAGCCGACACGGCAGAGTTCAAAAACCTACAGAACTGAGCTCCCCAGGATGTAAAATAACTGCAAATGACATCGTTTATGCTTTGACGTAGGTAGGTATACAACAGGGAGGCACTTTCAATTTTAACGTTAATAGTCAACATAATATTAGTATTAGTAATAATTACGGCTCAGAAAATTCTGTTTTCCCAAGGAAGAGTTGTGTGGAGTGAGGCACATGTGTGACGCTCTGCCTGGCGTTGGGAATATAGTGAAGTGTGTCACAGTGATTTCTTTAAAATACATGTGCTGCTAGCAACGCAGCATCGTATACATCGCCTCGGATAACCATAAGGACAACAATGAAACCAATCGCCTCCCACTGGAACACCTGTAATTGTATATCACTATTTCACCTTATATCTAAATAAATTCAGCAACATTAGCATGTTTCTATTGACGAAACAACATACGAAGTGGCTCTTAATATCCAAATATTATTTTGCAGTGCAGGAGCAGATTACATACTACTGCCAAAAACATCAGTATATCTGGAAATGTTAATCATCTGGAGGTGGGCTTGGTAGCCCGAACCTGATTATGGTACTAAAATATAGCTTTTCAAAAGTATTTGTGGTTTGTTGCGTTATTCACCAACAAATCATTAACCACCACGGAGTTCACAAGTCCAACAGGGCCAGAAAGACACGTAAATATTTATTACTATATGCCAGTGTCTGTGTTATTCTAAATTACGTCACAGTGTTCCTTCGGACAAACATGCATGTGGGGGAGAACATTACATCATAATTTGGAATAACACAGCACTGGAATATCTATTTACCGCCGACACCTGGCAAGCGACTTTCAAGTAAAAACATCTCACCTGTACGAGTACAGGTTGTAGATACATAGTTGAAGACATAAGGAAATTTGGGTGTGGCCGTGAGTCGTGTCGGATAGCCTAATGGAGCCGGCACGGTAGCTCAGCGTGTTCGGTCATAGGGGTAGCTGCCCTATGTAACAAAAAACTGAGATGATACGGTCAAAAAAATGGTTCAAATGGCTCTGAGAACTATGGGACTTAACATCTATGGGCATCAGTCCCCTAGAACTTAGAACTACTTAAACCTAACTAACCGAAGGACAGCACACAACACCCAGTCATCACCAGGCAGAGAAATGATACGGTCAGCGATGAACTTGAACAAGAGTCATGGGACGTCCGCCAGAACAAATAGAACGAACAATAACGAACAAAATAGGATCAAACAAAAAAGTAAGGCGACTGCTCGCTTAACCGGGAAATCTGGGTTCGCGTCCCGGTCAGGCACAAATTTTCGCTGTCGTCATTTCATTATACAGCTGACGGTTGTCCATATTCACAACTGTGAGTACATTTCATGTGTAAATATTTATATGTCGAATGTTACTAAGCCTAGCCAAAGTTATACAGCTCAATTAAAACATGAAATCTCCGTTACATCCACTAAACATACGTTGAAAATTGAAACATAATTATTCTGCAGCAAATCATTAACGGCCGTGGAGTTCACAATGTCCAACATGGGCAAAATAATTGGTAAATTTTACTAAGCCTAGCCAAAGTTGCAGAAGGCAATAAAATACTAAATCTCAATCACATCCAATTAACATATGTTCAAAACTGAAAATTTTTAGGGAATGTGAGTTATTACTCCTACCGTCAACACCGTTCTTAAAGAAATGCACAAACTCGTTAACTATAGTATTAGCGACCTCTCCAGGAACTATTTTTCTTTTAAGTCCTTTCATACAGCTGCAAAATATTGGGCGTATGGCCTCTGGGGAGCTGCACTTCAAATGCTCATCTTGGGAAAACAGTGTGGGCAAGCCAAACACTGAATCGTTTGCTGTTGAAAATATTTTTGTTTCGGAAACGAATCTTTTGTGGATCATAATTATCCTCTCCAAATAGCAAATTACAATGTGGTGCAGCGATGCAGTTTTGTTAATTTTTTTATTTTTCAACTCGCGTCCGGTCATCCTGATTTAGGTTATCCGTGATTTCCCTAAATCTCTCTAAATCAAAGTATTACTATTATTATTATAAAGAACATGGAATCATACGTGATTAGAAAATCCTCCTCTTGCTTACCAAATCCGAGCTTGTGTTTCGTCTCAAATAATCTCACCGTCCACGCGACGTTAAATTCTAATCTTCCTTCCTTCAATTGACCTGCATTCCGATGTACTTGTAGATGTGCTAGTATATATGCAAAAGTAGATATATTTCATTGTTGGGCGGGTTCAGCTGCCTAGCTGGATGATAACAATACGATATTACAGTGTCTCCCCTGTATGGAAATATGCATAACGAATAAACGAATGCAGGTTGAAGACACATGGATGTTTCGATCGGCCCGTGAGTTCTGCTCGGATAGCCTAAAGGTAAGGCGACCGCTCGCTATAGCCGGGAAATCTGGTTCGAGTCCCAGTCCAGCACAAATTTCCATTGTTGTCATTCCTTTATTTAGCTAAATGTTGTTCACAACTGCGAATACATTACATATATAGCCGAAAGGGCATTGCTAGTCCGTGTCCATAGCCGCTATCCCTTACGGATTTGTGTGAGGTTTGCAGTATGCGTATCTGTGAATAGCAGGTGACAGTAATGCATGCGTGTATAGTGTGGTGTTGTACTTGTGTTGCATGGTGATGATGAGAGAAGGGAGAGGACGAAAACGCGTAGCCTACTCCTACTGTACAGCACCATGGGGGCCTATGAGCTTAACGTCCTCATCCGACGCACGGTACACCATCAACAACTTCACACGGTTTCATTTTATTAGAAACTGCGGAGAGGTTTGGAATTTAATTCAGAATTTTGACAAAAAGTCTGTTGATCAAGAACTTCACGTCACCACTTCCCCTCCGCTTGCCGACCAAATACTGACAGTGTAGAGTTTCGAGCCAGTTTACCTCCGAGCCCAGAACCAAAGCACAGGCGGGCGCCATAATAAATGATCCCATATGAGACGCGCTGTGAGTATTACGCGCATTGCTGATTTCCTCCTCTTAAACATAATATCAGGAGATTGCACTAAGATAAGACTGTGTGAGTGCTCAGTGAGACGGCGTTCTCTCATTGCTTCGACTGCATAAAAGCATATATATTGTAGGATATATTTTAGGTCATCGGAGTGTACTGTATTGTAGCAGTCCGTCGTCAGTGTCTGAAGTACCTAGGTGCAGAGTCCACAGTCAAGCAACTTTACCACTGTAATGAAAAGTAGTATACTGGTTTTATCGATTTACACACCTCTACACGTACTTCGACTAGTAAATAATGCCTCGAATCTATTCGAACAAAATAGCTATGCTAGTCGGCTTCTGCCTCTAAAACAGGAAATAGCATGTAAGAGAATTTACAATCTTCTCGTTTTTTTTTCCCCGCTTGCTGAGCAATTTCTATTACTGATGGCCATAGTAACTCACCAGCAGCCCTCATAAATTAGTGTGAAGTCCGGCGAAAGGAAATCATAAGCAAAATATTTGCCGTTGAGTTTCTTCGGCTTATAAATCAGTTTTCTCATTTCACCAAGGTAGCACTTGAATTTCGAAGCGGAGATAGTAAAGATTGCGGCTCGTCAAAGATGAATTAATTGGCCATGGAAGAGGATAGAGAAGAGAAACGGCTGTGCCCTTACGTAGGAACCATCGTGCTGTTTACCTTTTTCGATTTAGGGGAAGCTCGGAGAACTTATGTCTGGTTATCCGGACAGGATTCTGAGTACCTCTACTCTCGTATGGAGGTCCAGTGACCTAACACTGCGCTACTTCGCTCGGTGACTTGAGTGGAGACCGCTCAGACCCCTGTCTGGCCTTTCAGCGTTAGACTTCCTGTAGTCTCCATCGATCACCGGTTGCAAATGCTACGATGATTCATTTATAAGGCTGCTGCCTCTTTCCTTTCCCTTCACTGTCCATTGCACTCAGTAATCCTTCTGTAACTACTGCGTGTCCATCTGCCAGTCTGTTGTTTACATTAAGAAACAAATTAACAGCTCTATCCATGATCATGGAATAAATCCTGGACTTACTTTACGTTCGGAAAAGCTCAAAGTTTCTACCCTCATGCAGGCCAGTCCGTCACTGATACTAAAATCTTTATTATTTATTCAGTGGTACAACATACAAAATGTTAACAGTTTCGGTCGTCATCGTTATCTTCAGATCATAGAGAAAAAGCACTCACTGAAAACGGTGATTAAATCACACTGTCAAAGAAGATAGCCGATGACAGATGAATCGAATAATTCCTTTTTAAATTTTGTGTGACCCTGACAAACATAATTTTTTAACTGCCAAGATTGCTAAAATCATTCATTCATATATATGATCTGTTTCGACAATTCTGTGTTGTCCTGTCCGGATCTGCAAATGATGTTACAGAAAATGCAGGGATAGAGCAACTAACATAAAAGCACACATAATTATATCCAAGATGTGCAACGCATGGAACAGCAACATACCTATGTTTACATCATTATACAAAAAAAAAAAAGTTCTAATGGCTCTGAGCACTATGCGACTTAACTTCTGAGGTCATCAGTCGCCTAGAACTTAGAACTAATTAAACCTAACTAACCTAAGGACATCACACACATCCATTCCCGAGGCAGGATTCGAACCTGCGTCCGGAGCGGCCGCTCGGCTCCAGACTGTAGCGCCTAGAACCGCACGGCCACTCCGGCCGGAACATCATTATACACTCTTCTCCTTTAGTACTGTAAGCGGTGCTATACAACGTATGACCATTTTGGGGTCGTGAGCTGTACTAGAAGTCGGCATATCAGTTTTAAAATAAAAGCTATGTACACACATGTTCTTGCGCCCATTACCAGTGCTCATATTTATCACCACTCGTAATCGATTCAATAACATGTATGCTCATTGCTGTAATTTCAAAACTGACACGCCGATTTCTATTATAGATCACGATACCGACATTGGCATACATTGTATAGTACCACCTACTGTAATAAGAAAAATAGTTGGAACTAACGTATTTAAACAGGCTCTTAAATCATATCTCTTAAGTAATGCACACTATGCCATCAAGGACACAACAGAAACAGTTATCAGAGTGATCCTTGCTTAGAATTTTCTTACTCCGACTTCTCCATTAACGGGATGTTGCGGCAGGAACTTTGTTCCTCGAGCAGCGAAATGACGAAGTTTCCACTGAGCACCTGGACTGATGGTTCATCGATTATGCCCTTGAAAATGTCAGTGAGGTTCGGGAAGAGCAGGGAAACCAGGGCACCGTGGAAAGAGTCTTCGTTGCAGATGACACACATCTCGCTGCATCCGGCCAGGCAACAGCAGGTCAGCAACAGATCCGAATGGGGCAATGACAAACTTCCATTAAGACTTCACTGGGACTGCGTGGTCCGTGGTCAACAAATGAGGAAGGAAGGGGGAAGAGTGACGAAGAGGAGAGAGAGAAAAGAGCGGAAGAGAAAGGGGGAGTGTAATCTGTGGCACAGCAGAGAAACGCAATATCGGCCGCTCGGGAGGGCGGTGCGCGGGTGGCGCGTTATGCGCCGCCCTTGCGAGATCGATAGGCGAAGCCGCCGCCACCGCCGGCCGTTGCTCCCGCGCATTGTTGGCCCTGAAATTAGATTCCTCGGCGCGCCCGCAACCTCTTCCTCCTGGCTAGGGAATTGCAGACCTCACACATCGCAATGATGCCGTGGCCTGCGGCCAAATATTTTGAGAATCCTCGTTACCGACTGACTTACGGGTCTCGGTGGCAACTTCAACCAGGTCGAAGAGAGCTCCTTGCGAAAGACATCGCCAGCAGGACTTCCTGAATCGATGCTTACTACTCTGCGATGCATAAGTGAACGAATCTCCACCAGAAGCACACGTGACATTAATGTCTTCAAACAACAATGTCTGCCCTTGCCGAATAGCCATCCTGTGGATGTTAGCAGCATCCCGGTGGGGGTGTCAGGCCTGGAGCGGTCACGCATGTTCAGCCACTGTTACGACTGGGTTGTGATTCGGCCACTCTGGACACTTGACGTCCCCATACAAAAGGTTCTATCATTTAAAAAAATAATTCTTAGTAAACAATTTTTTGTTTACACTGAGGTAAGCCGGTCGGTGTGGCCAGGCGGTTCTAGGCGCTTCAGTCTGGAACCGCGCGACCGCTACGGTCGCAGGTTCGAATCCTGCCTCGGACATGGATGTGTGTGACATCTTAGGTTAGTTAGGTTTGAGTAGTTCTAAGTTCAAGGGGACTGATGACCTCAGATGTTAAGTCCCATAGTGCTCAGAGCCATTTGAGCCATACACTGAGGTAAGACATGGGATAGCGATATGCACATATACAGGTGGTTCTAGTATCACGTAAACAAGGTATAAAAGGGCAGCGCATTGGTAGAGCTGTCATTTTGTCATTTGTACTCAAGCGAATCATGTGAAAGGGTTTCCAAAGTAATTATGGCTGCACGATGGGAATGATCAGACTCTGAACGCGGAATGGTAATTGGGTCTGTACGCATGAGACAGTCCATTTCCGAAATCGTTAGGGATCTCAGTATTCCGAGAGCCACAGCGTTAATTGTTCCCCGAGTTTACCTAATTTCAGGCATTACCTCTCACCACAGACAACGCAGTGGGTGACGGCCTTCACTTAACGACCGAGAGCAGCGGCGTTTGCGTAGAGTGGTCAGTGGTATCAGGCAAGCAACAATCCGTGAAGTAACGACAGAAATCAATGTGAGACGTACGACGAACATATCGGTTAGAACAGTAAAGCGAAATTTGATTTTAGTGGGCTATGCCAGCAGACCATTGACGTCGCGCGGGATTAACGGAGCGGTCTGAAGCGCTACAGTCACGGACTGTGCGGCTGGTCCCGGCAGAGGTTCGAGTCCTCCCTCGGGCATGGGTATGTGTGTTTGTCCTTAGGATAATTTAGGTTAAGTAGTGTGTAAGCTTAGGGACTGATGACCTTAGCAGTTAAGTCCCATAAGATTTCACACACATTTGAACACTTTCGGACCATTGACGCCAGTGCCTTTGGTAATAGCACGACATCGCCTGCAGTGCCTCTCCTGGGCTCGTCACAATGTCATTTCGACCCTATAAGACTGGAAAACCATGACCTGGTCAACTGCGCCCCGATTTACGTTGGTAATAGCTGATGGTAGGGTTCGAGTGTGGTGCAGACCGCACGAGGTCATTGAACCAAGCTGTCAACAAGGCTTCGTGCAAGCTGGTGGCAACTCCACTGGGTCCTCTGGTCCAACTAAATCGATCATTGACTGGAACTGATTACGTTCGGCTACTTGGAGATCATTTGTAACCAAACAACGATGGCATTTTTATGGATGACAGAGCGCAACGTCAAAAAGCCACAGTTGTTTGCGATTGGTTTGAAGATCATTCTGGACGATTCATGCGAATGATTTGGCTACCCACATAGCCAGACATGGATCCCATCGAACATTTATGGGGCTAATCGAGAGGTAGAATCGTGCACAAAATCTTGCGCCGCCAACACTTTTCCAGTTGTGAACAGCTATGGAGGCAGCATGGTTCAGGCTTTCTGCAAGAGTCTTCCAGCAGCTTGTTGAGTCCACGCCACGTAGAGTTGGTGCACTACGCCAGGCAAAAGGTGGTCCGACACTATACTAGGAGGTATACCATAACTTTTGCCACCTGAGTTTACATTACATTGCTTTGTTCGGCGTCAGTGTTCGCAATTGTTGTCGACTGGCAGTCTCCCTTCATTTTGGAACAATTCTCAACACGTCGTATCGACATTATTCATCTGTTGATATAGTTAGAACAAGGGACAGTCAAGTGAAATCGAGCCACATGGGAAAAAAGACCTAAGTAAACTTTTTATTATTTCAAAAGTAATCGCCATCATTTTAATACATTTATCTCATTGTCAAAGCCGTCAATGCCTTCGTTGACAAATGCCCGTGATTAGGTACGAAACCATGACTGTTCCCAGGAATGCACCTCGTCGCCCGAGGCATATTGATGGCTACGAATCCTTTCTTCGGGACTCCAAACATACGTAAATCACGTGGGAAGGGGAAAAGATCAGGACTGCATAAATCATGAGTGAGGACTAGCCAGCCAATCATTTGCGGCGTAGTCGAAACAAACTTAACATCATGTGGGCCAGCCGAGGTTATTTCGGGTATGTTGCTGACGTTCCTCTGTGCTGCTCTTACAATCTTCCACACGGCCCCGATGTATCACCATGAGATTTCCATATTTTTGGAACTCAGAATGAAGACTTCCGCGGCCGTCGATTAGCCTCGGTCGAAGAGGTGCACTCCTACACTACTGGCCATTAAAATTGCTACACCGAGAAGAAATACAGTTGTTAAACGGGTATTCATTGGACAAATATATTATACTAGAACTGACATGTGATTACATTTTCACGCGATTTGGGTCCATAGATCCTGAGAAATCAGTACCCAGAACAACCATTTCTGGCCGTAATAACGGCCTTGATACGCCTAGGCATTGAGTCAAACGGAGCATGGATGGCGTGTACAGGTACAGCTGCCCATGCAGCTTCAACACGATACCATAGTTCATCAAGAGTAGTGACTGGGGTATTGTGACGAGCCAGTTACTCGGCCACCATTGACCAGACGTTTTCAATTGGTGAGAGATCTGGAGAATGTGCTGGCCAGGGCAGCAGTCGAACATTTTCTATATCCAGAAAGGCCCGTACATTACCTGCAACATGCGGCCGTGCATTATCCTGCTGAAATGTAGGGTTTCGCAGGGATCGAATGGAGGGTAGAGCCACGGGACGTAACACATCTGAAATGTAACGTCCACTGTTCAAAGTTCCGTCATTGCCAACAAGAGATGACCGAGACGTGTAACCAATGGCACCCCATACCATCACCCCGGGTGATACGCCAGTATGGCGATGACGAATACACGCTTCCAATGTGCGTTCACCGCCATGTTGCCAAACACGGATGCGACCATCATGATGCTGTAAACAGAAACTGGATTCATCCGAAAAAATGACGTTTTGCCATTCGTGCACCCAGGTTCGTCGTTGAGTACACCATCGCAGGCGCTCCTATCTGTGATACAGCGTCAAGGTTAACCGCAGCCATGGTATCCGAGCTGATAGTCCATGCTGCTGCAAACGTCGTCGAACTGTTCGTGCAGATGGTTGTTGTCTTGCAAACGTCCCCATCTGTTGACTCAGGGACAGAGACGTGGCTGCACGATCCGTTACAGCCATGCGGATAAGATGCCTGTCATCTCGACTGCTAGTGATACGAAGCCGTTGGGATCCAGCACGGCGTTCCGTATTACCCTCCTGAACCCACCGATTCCATATTCTGCTAACAGTCATTGGATCTCGACCAACGCGAGCAGCAATGTCGCGATACGATAAACCGCAATCGCCATAGGCTACAATCCGACCTTTATCAAACGTGATGGTACGCATTTCTGCTCCTTACACGCGGCATCACAACAACGTTTCACCAGGAAACGCCGGTAAACTGCTGTTTGTGTATGAGAAATCGGTTGGAAACGTTCCTCATGTCAGCACGTTGTAGGTGTCGCCGCCGGCGCAAAACTTGTGTGAATTCTCTGAAAAGCTAATCATTTGCATATCACAGCATCTGTCGGTTAAATTTCGTGTCTGTAGCACGTCATCTTCGTGGTGTAGCAATTTTAATGGCCAGTAGTGTAGGTACAGTCATGGTTCCGTAGGCAATCCTAAACATTTTTCCATGAAGGAATTGGCTCATAGTGGAATAAACGTCTTAACAGTTATGGCAACTACTTTTGAAATAATGAACAGCTTAGTTACTTTTTCATGCGCCTCGTCTTCATTGCACTGCCGCTTACTGTAACGGTTCTATCACACTCTCTTACTCTATGCTGGGTACTGTTTTCATTTCTGACGATAGCTCGAACTAAGATATCTTTCTGTTATGAGCTCTTCGGTCCAGCTAAATTATATTCCGATATTTCTTAGCACGTATTTTGTTTTCTACGTAAATATGTGGAACTGTAAACAAAAGTTCAGAATGGTTCAAATGGCTCTGAGTTCTACGGGATTTAACATCTGAGCTCATCAGTCCTCTAGAACTTAGAACTACTTAAACCTAACTAACCTAAGGACATCACACACATCCATGCCTGAGGCAGGATTCGAACCTGCGACCGTAGCAGTCACGCAGTTCCGGACTGAAGCGCCTAGAACCGCTCGGCCACAGCCGCCGGCTTTAAAAATAAGGATTCAGGGACGTAAGAAGTGTGGTTTTCAGCTGTGTGCCACTGTCCTATTGACAAATGAACTGAGCAAGCAGTCTTCTGGTGAAAGTAGTTGTGGCGTGTAGGCGCGATTACGAAGTGTTTATATGCCATCTTCTACGATCACCTGTTAACTGCTGTCAGTAAACTGAGATCATTTCGCCTGTTTTGTCTTAAGGTGTATACATGTTTTAGCTATGCCACTCAATTTTTTTAAAAAAGAGTTGCAAGTGGAGGACAAGGTTTCGGTGTTTTGCAATGGTCATAATGGCGTTCATGTATGCTACCCTACGTCAACGCGATATTCACTCAACACAGTTACATTTTAGGCGTCACCAATTATTTTCGAGCCAACTGATTAATTTCATTGGTTGAGCGTAAGAGAGAGCATAATAAAAACATTGTTTTCCCAGATCGCGTTTTACTTATACTGCAATAAAAGATGTTGAAGAATATTCAATTTCTCTCGATCTTCCAGGGATAATGACAGCCAAGACCAGGAGTTAAAATCAGTTGCACTGCTCCGTCAGGAGGAAAAGGAGAAAAAACAATTTCTTATTTGACGGCCTCTCGTAAAGCGAGTTTACACGAGTTTTACGGCAGTGGTTCCCCCCGTGAGCTTCCACGTCAGCCCCAAAATAAGCGAGTAGCAGTTTTACGAACGCCCAGGGACTGCCACGGTGGCAATTACGTGAAATGTTAAGCACAGATTTTGTGTCTCTACTCCAAGGGAGCACGATCCCTCCTGACGATGACATGCTATCGCCATCTTCAAATTTCGGGCAATAATGAGCGACGTTGATAGTGAACAATGATTGCAGCACACTTTCAAACCAACTTTGGGGTCTTAACATGTTGCGTTCACACTTACGAAAAGCAAAGGAACGAAGATAAGTGCTTAACATCCCGCTGACAGCCACCTCACCAGAGAAGGAGCAGATGACTAGATGGTGGAATGATGGGGTAGGAAACTCGTCGCATCCTTTTGAGAGGAATCATCCCTTATCAGCGAATTGGACCGCCGTTTCCGTGAATGCGAGTCGACTGTCGCTCAAAACAAAAACTTATGAGAGAGGGTGATGAACCATACCCGGATCGAATTACTAGTGCGAATGGGTAGTCTGAACGTCAAACAGAGGACAAGTAAGAAGACCGCAATTGACAGAGCACTCAGACAATTTCTTCTGGATACAGCCTTGGCAGTCAGCATGGTAGAATGAAACAAATGTAATATCAGCCAGATGAGTGTCATTCATAGCTTTCATCGACTTAAATTCCATTCCTTTCAACTGCCATTAAATCAGACAATCGTAGACCTTATATATAATGACGAACAGAATTTTGTCAGTTTACCCTTCAAAGCCTGGGCGACTGGACAATGTTTTGAAACGTGCCCTCTTTACCAATAAAGTAACACTTACTAACAGGACAACGTAAATTTACTGAACATGCTATACAGGGCAGAAGAAAACGCACCTCGTTCTAAGTTGCAACAACAATGACTGTGCAGCGTAAACGTCAGTTGTGGGCCCTTACTTCATCCCCAGCGTGTTAAATAGAAATATATATACACGCACTTTCTTACGATCTCTCAACCTGTAGTTCCAGCAGAGATATCAGTACATAAGCGACAGTGACATAATTCTAACACAACAGCTCCCTCTATGGGCTCTTCCACTCTTGCTATGCAAACATTGAATGAAAATTTCCTGACCATTCGACAGGATGGAATGCTGCAGTAAAATGACGTGTCAGGTCCCTCAAGTTGCCTCCTTTTGAATTTGTTCTGAGAGTAGCGCTGAAACGGGCCGTCTAACGTGAAGCCCCAACCACATCGGATGATATGTGCCGACGAATCGCCACAGCATGCAACGCCGTATCATCCACTGATCTCTCTTACATGCATTTATCTCTCGAACTGCGATTTCAGATGTGTCTTGCAGTCAATGGGAAACAGTTTGAGTACATGGTTAAGTCATGTTTAAAGCTGTGTTCTGTTGAGAGAAGTACACTACCTCCCAAAGTAAGTCAAGTACCCATAAGGGGAGGAGGAGACGAAATGAAACTTTACGGGTTGAAAGGGTGTTTGGTCAATTCACTTTAACGATGAACATGTCAGTACGAGCCCACCTATGTAGAGTGGAAATCAATAACGGGCTATGTGCCAAACAGCCAAACAGCTGATTGCGAGTTATCCAGCTATTTTTGTTTTAACAAAAATATTTTAACGAAAAACATCAAGAATATTTTTTATTTGCAGTCTACAGTAAGAGTCACACAACTATTGCAAATTTTTTTAAGTTCCCTTCCTTTTGTCAATGAAAATAAATATTTTATTCTGAAAAGCGCAGAATGTGCTAAATGCGACACATATTACAGACAAAGAACGAGGTAAGTGCCAATGAAAGAAATCTCAGCCATCATCAGTTTTTTAATAATAAATATTTTACAGATATATTTTACAGGAACACTATCCCCTGATTATTTTTAATCCTTCTTTTAATTTTGTAGAGGACAAAATCATTTTAATTGATTAACTGTTCTAAAAATGGTCTATTAACTACTATCAAACACGGCAGCATCTGTTGGAGATACTTTTTCTTTTCAACTAGCAATTTGTTTTTAAACTGTTGCGACGGTAAAACAAAATTATTCATGATGTTAGTGGTAACCCCTTTCTTGAAAATTTGTGAGTACTCCAGTTCTCAAGTTTGTTAAACACTGTTCTCGTCTTGACGCCACCAGGGCATTTTTTTTTTCACTTCAACGCAACTACGTTTGAAAATATTTATTTTCGTTGTGTTAATTTTTGTATCGGCTGCTTATTTACAATAAGAGTCCTCTGGCTAAAGCACTGTAACCACAAATGGATTGTTAGGGCCGGCTGCTGTGGCCGAGAGGTTCTAGGCGCTTCAGTCCGGAACCGCAGGTTCGAATCCAGCCTCGGGTATGGATGTGTGTGATGCTCTTAGGTTACTTAGGTTTAAGTAGTTGTAAGTCTAGGGGACTCATGACCACAGATGTTAAGTCCCATAGTGCTTGGAGCCATTTTATTTTACTGTTAGATGTTGTATTTTCCGTAAGTGTTACTAGGTCCTTAGGTATTTGATACTCTGACGTTCATTGAACCTCTTACGTTTCTCAGTCTGGGTAAAATGTCTGTCACACGCTGCAAATAGTTACCAAACTTTGTGGGAATTACCCGCTTTAGCCTCACCGGTGGTCCGTTACATACCTCTCATGCTATCTTTCAAGCCTTATATCCTCTACTAGAAATGATCATCGTGCTTAGCCCGCATTTCAGGTTATTCGCAACGGCACGTAGCTTAGTTTTCCGGGTCTCGCTAAAAAAAAGTACTTAACCAGTTATTGATTTCCACTCTCCATACTACTGCGACGCTGCATCGCAGTTCGCCTGGATGCATGTTCCGATTCTGTTTGGAAATGTGTAATAAAGCCCCTGTACCCTCTCCTGAGGCAGGCCGGCCCACAGATGTTGTAACTGATCCCTGTTATCCTGGACATTGGCAATGGGACGGAGTTGTGGTGCGAGCTGGTCGCACACATGCTCTGTCTGGGATAGATGTGGGGTTTTCGCTGGCCACGGGAGGACCTCAACACCACGCAGACGGTTCACTGAGACATGTGCCATATGTGGACGAGTATTTTCCTGTTGAAATGATACTGTCATATGAGAAGTAACAGTTGAGGACACGGGTTGTCCTCGACGTACCAGTGAGCCGTCAGAGTTCCCTCAGTCAGTCCCACCTGTGACCTGATGTCATACTTGATGGCTCCGCACGCCATGACGTCATGAGTAACATCGTTGTGCCTCTCCCAGGTCGCGGCATCTCCGAATCATACAGGGACCACTCAACAATTGACGCTATTCACGCTCCTTATATTTCCTACCAGGCCTGATAACAAAACTAAACACGAACAATGCTGATGCGCTCTTTTGTCCATACTACAAGTGACATAAATTTCAGCTTTAATTATTTTTCGTAGCCGCTGATGGAGAGTACGTCTAGGAAGTAACAGTACGTTCACATCCGAACATGTCGTATGGGTACTTAACGCTTTTTTTCTCTTTTGTTTGTAACGTGTGATCACCAAATCATTTAGAGCAATGGGTTCAGTTCATTGAAGTGTGCATTGCATTGAGCTGCAATTTCAAGTACACTGAAAAATTTGTTATTGGCGATTACTCGAGACGTATTGCAAAGATGTGTGATCATCTGTTTAATATAAAGCACTCCGTCTTCAGGCCACGAGTGGTCTACCGGGACCATCCGACCGCCGTGTCATCCTCATGGAGTATGCGGTTAGGAGGGGCGTGGGGTCAGCACACTGCTCTCCCGGTCGTTATGATGGTATTCTTGACCGAAGCCGCTACTATTCGCTTGAGTAGTTCCTCAATTGGCATCACGAGGCTTAGGGCACCCCGGAAAATGGCAACAGCGCATGAAGGCCTAGATGGTCACCCATCCAAGTGCCGACCACGCCCGACAGCGCTTAACTTCGGTGATCTCACGGGAACCGGTGTAAACCACTGCGGCAAGGCCGTTGCCGATATGCACTTGCTAATGTTGACCACACACTATTCACTCCTGTTGCTGATCAACTAAAGGTGATCGAATCAGTTTGATAAAAGCTCATCAGAACATATTTTTGAAATACGTAGGCAGTCAGGTGTAGTGCCTGTAGTTGACACTAGCAGCTGACGATGGTACACGACCACAACTGCATTGAAAAGCTATATAAAGGAAATTATTCTGCCGATCAAGCGAACCATGGCCAATTCTATGCAAAGTAAATGTCAACGGACTCCCCCTCTTTGAGCCAAACATCCGTCTTGAGCACTGAACAAGCAACAGCCCTAGATTCTGTATCCATCCTTTGGTCAAGGCTCCGATACCTCTCCCAGCCTCCTGGTCCGCCCTCGCTCTTTCCTCTCACAGCCCAACAACATCAGCCTCGTCCACTCTCCCACACATACCGATCCATCTATCTGCATTACTCTGTTACCTCATATTCTTCTAATCCTCCCTCCAACCGTCACAGCATTTACTCGTTGTTTCCCTCGAAGGACTTACAAGGCGGCCGGTCAAAGTGGTCGAGCGGTTCTAGGCGCTTCAGTCGGGCATGGATGTGTGTGATGTCCTCAGGTTAGTTATGATTAAGTAGTTCTAAGTTCTAGGGGACTGATGACCTCAGAAGTTAAGTCCTATAGTGCTCAGAGCCATTTGAACCAACTTACAAGGCGCACCATCGTCATCATCTAATTAACACTATCCGGCATCACCTTATGTGCTTCTATAGAAAATCACCGAAATACATAATCTTTATTGGCTTTTAACACCCTTTAATCATTCTAATTATAAAAAGACTAAGTTTGTATTTTTAACATCATTTTACTGATGAACAGCCCGTCTATGTGGAGCGAATGAAATGATCAGTGAAGGCGAATAATTGTGGACGGGAACAAATTCCGTTTCCAAGTAACACTATTTCATTTTAAGTATGATTAAACACACGCCGTCGTTATGTATCTGCAGTTTGAAGAGGCCACAGACGAAACTGGCTAGTTATGCAAAATCAGTTTTGACTTGAAAGTTCAACTTGTTTCAATGAATTAAACTGGATATGGTGGACAACATGATTTATAATTCCAGAAATAGTAGGCAGTACTCAGTGAGACTGTTCGAAAGAGGTATTGGCAGTCAGTGCCACTCCTGAGAAAGCGTTGTGCAGAGATCCGGAAGAGTCGGCTGTTAAGCCTAAATCTCAGGCCTGTTGAGTATTTTCTCTTCATCGGCCACGTACTGACCTACGAAGCAGGAAATACCCGTTTTCCCAACAGAATCATTTCAATTTTTTGGGAAATCTTAAGCGACATTTATAACGACTGCTCACTTTTATCTTTCCATTTACATCTTTTGCCGACTATGCACAACTTGTGCACAGTTGTGCACTTTTTACTACTGAAGCGTTTACAAAAGTTATGAACTTTTAATAACTTCAACTAACTCCGATCGCAACTTCCCGTAAACAATATGAAGGCTACCAACTTCCACAAACCGTTACACATTACAACAACCGTTTGACATTCCTAACAAACGCTAACATGCTGGTTCACATCAACTGTTTCAATGACATAATGTGAAAAATTACCCGCAGTGAGGGAACAGATTCCGTAGTACCTTATAGATATCAAAGAAGCCCATGAACAGTAAAAAATAGAGTAAATTATTTGACAATCGGAGTGCTTGCAATAAAGTTCGCATTGCGGAAGGATCTAGTAATAAATAAAATTCCGATATCGCGCGCTTTCGTTAAGGTGGCATCTGAACGAGGCTACGCCCAATTTACGAATGTTAAACCAGGAACAATGCACAGAAACTCTTAAAAACGAGTGAAAGTCAAACTGAAATACACGTAAGTAATTTGGTTGTTCGTATGGAATTAAGTGAACGCCAACTTCAAGTTCCACACAATACAGGCGCAGTGGTAGCACACTGGACTCGCATTCGGGAGGACGACGGTTCATTCCCGCGTCCGGCCATCCTGATTTAGGATTTTTTGTGATTTCCCTAAATCGCTCCAGGCAAATTCTGGGATGGTTCCTTTGAAAGGGCACGGCCGACTTCCTTCCCCATCCTTCCCTAATTCGATGAGACCGATGACCTCGCTGTTTGGTCTCTTCCTCCCAAGCAACCCAACCCCACACAATACAGCCAGAATTACTTAAACTAGAATCCAGGGAATGAATGAATAACGTGACAAGAAATTGTCCTCAAACTGATAGTGACCTCACAATCAGACCTGGTTGGGGAGACTGTAAGTTCAAGGCAAGTTCATGACCTTGGGGCGTAGACCAGTCTCTCAGGTAGAAGTGTTATCATTAATGCAAGGCATTGGGATGTGGAAAGGAATGAAAAGCATTATAACTAATAAATATGTTCTCTTCAAATGTAGTTTCTTAAATTAATGTTACCTTCTTCTGTACGTAATTCCGACAAAAAGTATTCCCTCAGACTTTCAAGCGCGCAGCGTCAGGTTAACTTTCATCTAATGATGATATGACGTACCGAAAATTAAAGCCATTATAAATTTTATGAAAGCATGGAAGTAACTACACTGTTATGAACAATGCAACAATAGAGTTATTTTCCGGTCAACACAGATTATCACCCAAGGAGTTGACATCTCAACCTTAAGCACAAAAGGTAGTGAAATAGAGCCAAAACACGAATGAGTTAATACGTGACATTATATTAAAGCTAGTTCAAAATTGACAGTGATGAGGGACTAACACTACTTCGTAAGGGGAAAAATAAGGATTAAATATTTCCAAATGTGTCAAAGGAACTGAAATAAATTATGAGAAGATTTCATGGAATTCTGAAGTTCGTTATTGCAAGTAATAGAGAACATAGTTTTCTAAAATCCCAAAACGATGTGGTCTAGTGACAAGAGGCCTGAGGCTACAGGAAATTATAGTGATAAGTGCATCAGGATTAAACTGCGTTGTACATATCACATACTTGATTACAAAGCAAATCTCTTTGCTGTTAATGAAACCTATTATACAGTGACAATGAAAAATATATCGACTCTTTAGAAAGAACCGGCACGCTGAAATAAAAAGTGACGGTATTGGCTCGAAATTCTAACTATGTAATAAGCGAGCTATGCGTGGAACAAGCGTCATTATAAGACGGACAGAGTAAAAACAGAGGAAGATTAATTACGCTGCTGTTAACTGAGCGAATAACACGTGGAAGCAACGAGGTTTACAGTGCATGTGTGTGTCACTAAGATCATACAATTCATTCATCTTAATTGTTAATTAAATTTGATCTTTATTTCCAATCAGCATTCAGATAACATTGTTGGAAGAGCTGCTGCGAAGCAGTTTGACTTGTGCATATGATTTAACGTAGTGAAGCTCCTAAGAGTCACCTCTCTCTTCTACGCCACTGAACATTGTGCCCCAGTTTGGCGAAACAGCCCATATGCGCAAAAGAAATACGTCCATCTAAATACCCGTATCACCATGAGTATGACTGCTAGTGTTATCATATCAACACTATGGAATGACTGCCAGTATTAAGCCAAATTCCATCCTCTCAACTATGACGCATACATGCTCTCTCGAAAGAGTACAAAAAGACCATGGATAATAGAAATCTTCCAATAAATCTAGATATCTATGACGCAAACCATAATGGACTCTGCGATAGACGACCACGCAGAATAACAACAAGAGTTCAAGCTTTCTAATGCATGGACTCAAGAATGGACTGGACAACAAAATAACAATATGCCATGTATCACTCCAAAACCACCGGGATTTGAATTTACACGGAAAACGTGGTCATTACTAAGCATAATGAGGACTCAACATGGACACATTACAGTAGAATGCCATACGAGGTCATGCAATGCTAGACCAGAAGACTTCCTGCTATCAATTCCAAAGTCGAAAATTTACATAAAATGCTCAAGATGCTTGCTTGTAAGATTTTATATTGTATATGTCATGTTCTACACACTATTTTTTCCAATGTGTCAAAAAACCATACGATATATGAATAATAAACTTACTACAAGTATGCTTTAATAAGTAATACCCCATGGTGTCACTATCATCGTAGTATTAACAACTGCTTATTTCCTCTTTATTAAAGCCGACTGCGAATGACACAGACTGCTTTCTTCGATCTCATAACGTAGACCCGCTTTTATGAATGAAATAATTCATTCCAGCATTTCTACCCTACATACCAACAGCAACGTGAAGCTATGTGGTGCACAGAGCGCCACTCAACTCCGTCGCAAGAACTCTCATTACATTCTGCCATTGTCTTTATAGACGAGTAACTTCACTTGCCTTGGGCACCAAACACTTCACTGCCGTGGCCTAATAAGGTATTAATAGGGCGAAATGTAAACAGTCCTTTTACAAGAACGTCGATTAATTGCTGCAAGACAGAGCAAGTATTTCAAATTAATCTACGTTACAAATTCTGACACTGTCTTTTCGAGTTCTGTTGACAAAATTATGCACCAATAACATGTTTGAAAACTGATGACGTTGATTAATAATGCCGTGGGTTGTTACCAAGAGGCGACGGACACCACACAATCTTGGTAGAATCTTAAATCGGTTAGAATATGCCCGAGTATTTTTCCTACAATTGTGACAGAATTGGTCCCTAGCCACGTTGGCGAAAGTCGTGGATCTCAGAATAATAATTCTTTCAATAATACTCGATTACTGAATTTCAGTTGAAATAATACTGCTTTTTAATTTTAAAACTTTATTGGTTGGGGGAAACGATAGATATTAGGTATGAGTCAGTGGCCTCAATTTCTTGTAAAATTATGGAAGCATTGAACTCTGTTTCAAGATGACGTTTTTAGAGGTCGAATAACTCAATTCACTTCACTCACTCACTCCATTCAGGGCGCCGCATTTAACACGTGCATACGAAATATCTCACCGTATCAGTGATGAAGATAGGATGTCTTAATTTCTTCACTGTGATGTGATGCCGCATGAAAAGGTTCCATAGCTGACAAGACTTCTGTTGTTTTGAATTTAGTAATTATGAATATGGTCAGATGTCCATCCTCACCTAATTCTCAGACGAGGAATTTTGTTCGTACTATCAGTGGATCTAATAAATTCTGTTCTACATGTTTTCGTGTTTTAAATGTTTAGCTGTCGCGTTGTTGGGCAGTGTGAGGAACCAACGTGGTACTGGCTTGAATAGGTGTGGGAATCTGCCTAAAGTCTCAGCTACCCCAGGCAGCTTAGCAGAACAATTATCGTTAACAGGGTATCCCTCCCAATCTTACAAACGATCTCTATACGTGCTACGAGTTCGTGCATCACAACAGGGAGTAAGGTAACTTGCGTAGAAATGCTGCCCGCTGTGACGAGATAAGAGTGCAGTGTAAGAACCCAGAAATGGCGCCCTGTTGAGCTGAATAACTTCCAGCGTGATCAGAATGCTGGCTGTGAACCGCACAGATAAGGTGTAGATGAGTCCTTCAAAATATACGCTAGAGGATATTTTAGATTTCACTATAACGTTTGAACATTACATGTAACCACTTGCGTGGACTTCCGTAGACCATTAATCAATCAGTGCCTCGCTCAGAGCTATCGATTATCTTCCATCGTCTCTCTAGCGTAGTGGCACCAAAAAGCAATTATTGCTGATGAGAGTAGTCTATTTCATCTTCCCACGTGTCATTAACGCTTCCACCCTTCCATTAAAGCGCCATTAATTTCTACCTTTCTAAGCCTGTGGCAACTAACGCACTGATGCATTAAGTTCTTTCATGGGAGAGTGCTGCGCTGTAATAAGATTATCTTTGACTATTGCTGCAACGGTCAGCTATAAAGGAACACGTGGCGTGTCATATTGGTTTCCGGAGTTCGGTGGGGTCGCATTAGCCATCGTGCTATGGACTGGAAGCTACTGCACAAAAAGCTAATTCATTTCGTTCGTTTTGCAGTTTTCAGTCCGCCAAATTATAATGTAATCTCTAATCTGTCGAATTTTCTATAATTTGTTAAATCGAATTTGATTTGTTAAATTTTGGGAATATCTGACGTACAGTGTGAGACAGCGAAAAAAGCATGTGCGTCGACGTGCGTTGGTCTTGCTTACTCTTCTATTCAAGTCACATGATTTACTTTGGACGTACGTAGGCGCTTTATGCCACACTTTTCTTTGTTGGTACTTATTATTATTGGATCAGCCCTTGTGTTGGTAAAAATTACAATTTTTTGCGTGTTTTAGTGCTCCAATATGGATCTTTCATAAATGAGACTTTTCTTGACCTTTTTCCGAGTCTTGTTGTTGTCGTGTGGACCTCATTATTAACTTGAAAATTGTCTAATAAATGTCTACGTTTAACGTTTGGCAGCATGTTTTGAAAACATTTAATATCGTTCAAGTGTGCTATAACTTGCCACTGTAAACATCGACTAGACTTCATCCCACCTTTACCACATGGGTTTAAACTCAGCACAGGAAAGGACATACTTAGGCCTAAAGCTCTAAGCCCCACAGAGCTATAATAGCAGCACGTAAAACGACAAAATAGCTGCAATGGTACGTACTACGTTCACTGTCATCACTACTATATAAATAATGTCTTGTGCCTCACAGCCCTGTGCAGTGGTCACTGAATCATCGATATCGGGCATAGGATCAACGAAAACTAGATAACTGGTTGAATTAATCACATTCGTAGTCACTTTAGATCGATGGTCACGTCGGGATACCCTGTTATCTAGGCGAACGGCTCATTGAAACATGTATCGCGCTGCGGACGCAGGTCGTTTGGGGGAAGTATTATGCTACGGAAGACACTCACCTGGGCATCCACGGGACCTGTGGTAGAATCGAAGTAGACATTATTATTGGCTACTAGCATCTCTTCACGGTTGATGTCTTCTTCGAGGTTGATGGCATAATCCACAAGGACAATTGTCAGTGTTACAGTGCCAGAATCTTGCCAAAGTCGTTAGAGGAGCGTGATAGTGGACTCACATTAATGATCTGGCCATGAAATTCGTTTGATCTGAACCTGACGGAACTCATACAGGACTCTGTCGGTCACTAGATCCACGCCCACAAACTTACGGGAATTGCGTGATCAGTGCTTAGACATCTGGTGACAGAAACCTTCGGAAACCTACCAAAAAGTTGTCAAATCCATGCCACACAGAATCGCTGCTTTATTGCGTTCCAAAGATGGACCCAACGGTATTAAGCAGGTAGCCATCGTGATTTGGCACATTAATGTATACATCTCAAAATTACGTTACTTGATGCAAAAACCGTCCATATTACTATTTTTACTGTATGTTAGTGTACTGTGTGCTGAATCAAACAATATGGTTAGAAGCGTCTGTGAGATGTTTGATCATTTTCCGTGTCAATCTGAATAGTTAAGAAATAAATAATTTGCATTTCAGATTTTTTTTTGGGGGGTGGGGAAAGCACCCTCTCCTCAGATAAAACTTTCTAATAAAACATGCATATATTATCAGAAAATGGTCGTCTTAGACACGAGGCAAAAGTAATACAGTGATAGAAGCCGTGAATTTGCATTCCAAATGCCGGTATGGTGCAAACGTGTCGCATCCTTGTTTGTAATGTGACGACCGCAATAAAGCGACATGCGTTGGGATGACCAGTCGACGCTCTGTATGCGTGTGTGTGTGTGTGTGTGTGTGTGTGTGTGTGTGTGTATGTGTGTGTGTGTGTGTGTGTGGCGCTCACGCGAAACAGGACAGCAGTCAGCAAACGTCCCGCAGGGGATAATTCTCTCACGTTCCGAGTATCGCATTATGTGAAATCAATTACGTGCTCACCTAATGGCATCAATGTCTGTAGTGGCTGGCCTCTGCACATGCACGCACCGGAATCTGGAATCTATATATATATCAAATATGTGGTGCATCAAATTAAACCAAAACACGAAAGCAGCATTTCCATAGCAATTTAAATTTTTCTTTTTGTGTTCTACCTGTGCATCGAACCACAAACGAAAATAACTATTTTTTGTCAATTTAAAATTAATATTTGTGTGTTATTCCTGCTGCTTCCTGTGCTACTCATTTGATTACAAATAATGATGAATAACCAACCCTGCGAGTACATGTATATGAATATTAGCGTCATTTTTTAAAATACTGAAGTATGTTAAACGAAAATTTGTTCTTCTTATTTTTTCGAATAACCCATTTGGAGGGTACGATGAATCAACTTTGGCTACTCTTCATTGAATTAGATTTCCTTAGTTTCCAAATTTCCTTCATCGTTTTAGAGCGTTGTTCCCTTTCTTCTTGAGTCCACTTTCGTCTAGTTATTTTCTTTCTCTCCGGAAATTCTGCCTTTTGAACTGCCTTTCTGAAATGTGTTCTGTTTTCTATTGTGTCTATTGTAATTCCAGCGTTTTTCATGTCCTTTTCAGTCTCTATGAACCATGCGGGCTTGGTTATGTAGCGATTGAGTAACGTGATTATCCGCTTGGTTAGTCTGTTGTTATCCATTCTGAATATATGTCAGCTGGCCATATTGGCCGTGCGGTTCTAGGCGCTACAGTCTGGAGCCGAGCGACCGCTACGATCGCAGATTCGAATCCTGCCTCGGGCATGGATGTGTGTGATGTCCTTAGGTTAGTTAGGTTTAATTAGTTCTAAGTTCCAGGCGACTGATGACCTCAGAAGTTAAGTTGCATAGTGCTCAGAGCCATTTGAACCATTTGAATATATGTCGAAAACAGTGTAGTCTTCTCTTCCTTATTACACCTGTTAGATTTTCAGTTTTCAAGTATAGATCTCTGTTTGGTCTTAACCTGTATTCAGCATTATCGTTTCTTTTAGCTCCCAGTATTTTCTTTAAAATTCTTCTTTCGACCTTCTCTAGTTTCTCAAGATCTCCATTTCTTGTTAGTTTAAGTGTTTTTGTCGCATACAGAGTTTCAGGTCTGGCCAATGTTTGACAGTGTCTTAATTTCGTGTTTCAGGACAAGCATTTTTGTTATAAACATTTTTGGTCTTATGAAACATTCTTTCCATTTTGTGAACTCTAGTTTCAACAGCTGTCTTTTCTTTTGCATTGTATGTAATCCACTCTCCTAGGTATTTAAGGGAATCTTCACTGTAGTCCGAACAAGTAGCACTTACAAAGTACTATCACCGGGCCAGGTGAACATGGGTTTTTTAACGAGGTTGTTGCTCCTCCCCCTCCTCCTTCCTCACGTCTTGTATGGTGAGGCCCCGGGATTGGGACCGGCGCAGGGGAAAATTTGTTCAATATCAATATGAGGCAAGGGTATAATATAAACCACAAACAACGTCATGCGAGTGTCCTGTAATAAAAGTGAAAAGTAAATGACAAACGTGACAACCACAACTTAGTATCGAAGGAAGTCAAGTGCATAGGTAAACTGATTCGGAATCAAATCTTTCAGCCATGTAAATGAAAGTATAGAGGACTACTAGCTATTACCCTGCTATTAAAAAACTGTAATTATCGGAATTTTCCGCAAAGAGAAAGGAAGGTAAATATTCTTATCACTAGAGCGGGAACCAGTGTTCTAGACGGGATGTCAAGATTCCACGCAATGTGTCATTAAGTGAACTCTATCGAGACGGTAGATGATGGGACATTGGACGAATTGCCATTATAGTAATGTCTTGTCATTTCCTTGAGTTCAACATCTTGCTCGACATGGGGAATTCTGACTCAACTTTTCAAGTGGAAGCAGGGGAGGGAATGAAGGCGGAAACGGGGAATAGTAGCATGTTTACCTGTCTCGAGTCGGTTTTGTGAACGAACAGAAGTCTGGTTACTGAACGCGTGAAATTATGTTTATATCAAAGAATATTTTGAAACAGGGTCCAACCGTATAAAGTAGTATTTTAAGACGCTGACTTCATATTTAGGGGAGGATGGAGCTTTCCTGTCCGGCCATCCTGATGTAGTTTTTCCGTGCTTTCCCCAGGTCACTTCAGGCAAATGTCGGGATAGTTCCTTCATCAACGCCACGGCCGCCCACCTATCCCAGCCGCTCAATGCATTCTCGTATATTCTCTGTGTATGTATATTTTGAGCTATTTATTTCCGTTGTATTATGATAACCAATTTCGCCCCCGGTAGCTGAATGGTCAGCGTGACGGATTGTCAAACTTCTGGGCCCCGATTAGATTCCCGGCGCGGTCGGGGAATTTTCTCCACCCACGGACTGGGTGTTGTGCTGTCCTCATCATCATCCTATCATTCTCATCGACTACAGGTCGCCGAAGTGGGGTCAAACTGATAGACCGGGACCCGGCGAACGGTTTGCCCGACGGGGGACCCTAGCCATACGAATAAGTAAAAAAATTATGACAAATCCTATATCATTATAAGACGATTCCCAGATTAATCAATAAATAAATAAACATGGGTGTCAGTTCTTTGTTTTCAGTAATTTAGACGAATTGCCATCACCGAGTTGAAATTTCTGCCTGCGAACTCTGTTGTCTTCATAAACGTTAAGAGGAAAAATACTAGGCTTTAGATGCCCTGATCTGAGTTGTATAGTCTTAAGATTTTCCGTTAACAAATGTCTTTTGTAACTCTCGAAAGAAAAACGACAAGTTATCGTCGTCGTTGTCATTGTGGTTCGGCGCCAACTAACATTGCGTGTCTCCACAACGAACATCACAGAAATGGCTCTGAGCACTATGGGACTCAACATCTTAGGTCATAAGTCCCCTAGAACTTAGAACTACTTAAACCTAACGAACCTAAGGACATCACACACACCCATGCCCGAGCAGGATTCGAACCTGCGACCGTAGCAGTCCCGCGGTTCCGGACTGCAGCGCCAGAACCGCTAGACCACCGCGGCCGGCGAACATCACAGAAAGCTTTACTTTTGATGACAAGTGAAGTAAGATATTTTTGATTTCGATGATGACTAACATGACGTGTCTCCAAGAGAAACGTTTTGCAAAATTTTACTTTAGATGGGAGGGACAAATGCGACACGCCCGGGTTCCCGGGTTCGATTCCCGGCGGGGTCAGGGATTTTCTCTGCCTCGTGATGGCTGGGTGTTGTGTGCTGTCCTTAGGTTAGTTAGGTTTAAGTAGTTCTAAGTTCTAGGGGACTGATGACCATAGATGTTAAGTCCCATAGTGCTCAGAGCCATTTGAACCATTTTTGACAAATGCGATCGATGTCATTATATTAATGTATAATGTCCCAACTAACTGTGTATAATGATTTATACGTAAGAATACATCCGCATTGGGGACATACTGGATAATTTTAAAAGTAACTTTGAATCTATATCATCTGTATACTCCCCATAATTCATTTAGGGAATCCACTGAAACTGTGTTTGAACTCTGGTCCTCCCTAATTCGAGCTCAGAGTTTTAATCACGACACAAGCTCTCCCGATCAGTTTCTAGACAGTCCGCAATCAGTAAAACATAATATTCATTATACAACAGCGCTCCACCTCAGTACTGTCATAAATCCAAGATAATGATGAATTTCAGACAGAAATACATTTTTAATAGTTATTCGCATTGAGTATTTTTGTAATACGCAGTGAAATTTGAGCGTCGATGTATGTGAGATTTGGCTGCCTGGGCGACAGCTCACTCCGCAGTAATTCAAACACAGTGTCACGCGAGGCATGGGAAAGCTGCGCAGTCGATACCACCCGGCGTTATGTTTCATTAGTAACTAGCACGCTGTTCACTGATTTACACAAATTCTAAAGTTAACCGACCGTTTTGACAACCACATGTTTATTTTATTACGTCCCACTTATTTAAAATGAATAGTCAGACTTGATTCCGCGTGATCTCTGTAACGCTTTCGTACCTTCGAACCAACTTCCATAACCTTAAAAATCATCTCATTTAACTTTAATACTGAAATCAGAACGAAAGTACTGTACATATAATTTACGCGAATGCGGCAGAGTAACGTCATCGACATTCGCCGATAATTCGACGGATAACCATCCCGTCAATTCCAAGCCAAAAATGAAACGAGATATCGTTTCATTGGCGCCTTCTAATTCATAGGGTATTTATTCGTCGAATTAACGAATATTTTCAACGAAATTAGCTAGTTGCATTCCCGTAAGTTATTTGAACGCTTGATAAGCCGGGAGATGCTCCAGTTTCACAGTAGAATTTTATTCAGAAGTGTAACATTACGTGGCCACTACCAGCATGTGCGAGCCTTTTATTTGTTAGGTCGACGCATAAATTAGAATCCTTTTTCCATGAGATTAATAAACACAACAAATACACACAACAGAGACTTTTGTCATCAATAATACAATCTCCTTCACCATCTACAACAGTTTACCAATGCTGGGACAACTTTTCGTTTCTGCGACTCCAGAAATCACGCGGTTTTGAGGCGACGAACTCGTCGAGGCATGTTCGGTACGTATTTTCATCCGGAAACGAAGTCGCTTGAAGGATGTTCGATAGAGAGGGAGAAAGGTGAAAATCTGAGGGCGTAACATCATGTGAATAATGTGGGTGTGGAATGACTTCCCAACCCAACTCCTGTATAGTGTTTTTTTCTGAGTCTAATGGAGTGCGGGCAGTTGTTATCCTGGAGTAGCATCATTCCACGCAGTCTTCCTAGTCGCTATTCTTGAACTGCATCTGCGAGACATCTCAGTTGACAATTCTCGAGTACACTGTCATTTCTTATATATTTTTATTTACACGTCAAGTTCCGTAGGACCAAATTGAGGAGCAAATCTCCAAGGCCATGGAAAGTGTAAGTACATGAAATTACAAAAAAATGGTTCAAATGGCTTTGAGCACTATGGGACTTAACTTCTGAGGTCATCAGTCCCCTAGAACTTAGAACTACTTAAACCTAACTAACCTAAGGACACCACACACATCCATGCCTGAGGCAGGATTCGAACCTGCGACCGTAGCGGTCGCGCGGTTCCAAACTGTAGCGCCTAGAACCGCACGGCCACCCCGGCCGGCCATGAAATTACAACATAAAAGAAATAACAGATAAAAATAAATGTTTATGAACCCGAAAAAAGTCAGTGCATAAGTTTAAGTAAACGCAGTCAACAATACAACGAGCATCAGGTTCATTTTTCAAGGAACTCCTCGACAGAATAGAAGGAGTGACCCATGAGGAAACTCTTCAGCTTCGATTTGAAAGCGCAAGAATTACTGCTAAGATTTTTGAATTCGAGTGGTAGCTTTTTAAAAATGAATGCTGCAGTATACTGCACGCCTTTCTGCACAAGAGTTAAAGAAGTCCAATCCAAATTCAGGTTTGATTTCTGGCGAGTATTATCTGAGTGAAAGCTGCTTATCGTTCGGAATAAGCTAATAATATTGTTAACAAGAAATGACAGTAAGGAATATATACATTGAGAGGCCAGTGTCAAAATAACCAGAGACATGAACAGGGGTTGACAAGAGGTTCGTGAACCTACACCACCAGTTTCTGAGCCAAATATATCCTGTTTAGAATGGGAAGAGTTACCTCAAAATATAATTCCATACGACATAAGGGAATGAAAATAAGCAAAGTGTCGAACGATCACTCACTTCAGATACCGTTAGAATAGTAAAAGTGGCAGTATTAAGTCTTTGAACAAGATCCTGGACGTGGGCTTTCCACGACAGCTATCTATTTATGTGAACACCTAGAAATCTGAACTGTTCAGTTTCACTAATCATATGCCCATTCTGTGAAATTAAAAAGTCAGTTTCTGTTGAATTGTGTGTCAGAAACTGTAAAAACTGAGTCTCACTGTGATTTAGCGTTAGTTTATCTTCTACAAGTCATGAACTTAGGTCATGAAATGCACTATTTGAAACCGAGCCAATGTTGCACACAACATCCTTTACAACCAAGCCAGTGTCATCAGCAAACAGAAATATTTTAGAGTTACCCGTAATACTAGTGGGCATATCATTTACATAAATAAGAAACAGGAGTGGCCTAGTTCCTACATAGTTGCTAATTAAATGTGACATTTGTTTGAGTACTAAAGCCCTTTAGTGTTAAAATTTGTGCATGATGGTCTGAAAGGCCATTCACCCTTTTACGAATAAAATGCCCATCTAGTAATGAAGAATGTATAAAAATCTTTTCTATGGCTATGCTACTGTCCCTCTGCACTCTAGCTGGAAAAATCAGTCTGCATCGGATCATATGAATTTAGGAGATCTACCAACATCCTTTTTCTTGCACCATCATATACAAAACTTAAATAGAAGACACCACATATAACTAATTTCTGGTATTTCCCACAAAGTGCATGAAGAACCCTTTCAAGTTTGGACAGAAATGCTTTGAAGTGAGAGTTAGGGTCCTATAAACAACAACAATTACAAGTTTAATTTCACTAAATTCAACTGCTCCTGCACAACATTCAGATATTTGTTCAGTACTGTGCTGTGATACATGTATGTTCTGAAGTAGCCACTCCCCCATCCCGCAAGGAACTCCTTGAAAAACAGCCAGCTAATCTCTATCCTGGTAAAGGAAGCCACTGAACTGTAAAATTATTTAAGTGGTGCTCCGATATATCAATAATTTCAGAGTCAACATCTATAAGCAGTTCACTAACTTTATCTCTAATACCTCTTATATTCTGATGAAATATTCTAATTCCTTCTCTACTTGGAAACGTTAAATCCTCTGAAGGTGAGCCCTTAGTTAGAGGGACTACCTATAAGCAGGTATGTCGTGAGTCATTGTGGATTAATGCATTTAAACGATCTTCATCAAACCCCCAAAGCCTTCCTGATCGTGGATAGTCACTAATGTCAACCCTCCTTAAAACGAGAAAATCATTTCCTTGCCGTGTTTTGCCCAATAGCATTATTGGCATCACCATGCTGGAAGTTGATTAAACGGCTGAATTTCTTCGATCTGTGGTGGCAAGAACTTCTCGAGTATGTCCAGGTAAACATTTCAGGTTGTGGCTTTCACCATATCGTGCATTACGCCACACAAAACATTTAGCTTCATGCTACCACGGATGTGTTCACACGTGTTGTGAGGCCCCAGATTATAATATTGCTACGTTTCACATGTCTGGAAATGTAGGACGTTGGCTCATCTTTCAGGTAGTCATTGTCAGCATCTATGGAGCAAGCATGGACACGCGAACGCATGCCGCAGGGGACGATCGCTTGGCTGCAGAGCTTCGAACATTTGCACTTTGTCCACGAAAATGAGTAATCGATTATCTAACACTTCATGGATAGTTGACATTGCTGTCTGCAGTTTCCGTGATGCACCACGAGTTGACTTCTGGGAGTTGCGTTGAAACGCAGTTTGCACTCTGTCAACATGTGCTCGAGACACAAGGTACGTTCACGTAGAAGAAGGTCTTTGACACTGCCTGTCTCTTAAGGATTTTCATCCAGTTCATGATGCTTGTTTTTGCCGGTGGCGGCCTCACGTATCTGCTTCTACAATTGCACAGAGTCGTTGTATTCGTGCTAAACATTTACCAAAACGTTGGATGAGCCAATTACCCCAATTTAATACTAAAAACGCCTACCTAATGAACCATAATTGTACAAATGACCAATTTAAAAAGCGGGTGCGGGGGCAGACTGAAGTTTAGGGCTAGGAAAAGTCTCAGTGATCAAAAAGATGAGGCTGCCCAAGGCAATGAATATCGCCGCGTGAGATACACTAAAAACAATATTCTCTGGGCACACAGTCATAAAGACTGCATCAAACTAATCGTGAAGACTGTCGACTGAAATAAATGTGCCTAAGAGCAATGCAGTGCTAGATAAGTGCTGTGGTGGGGTGAGAGGAGCGAGAGAATGAGGGAGGGATAGAGAGAGGGGAGGGAGAGAGAGAGAAAAAATAGTTTAGCGTGTCATGTGACAGGAATGTCTTCAGGCGATGGAAAAATGAGCAAGGCATTTGGTACGATAAAGTCTGATCACCGTCACTTCTTGGGTATGCGATGCATAATGTATGCACTCGTGGGACTGTGGCCAGGGTTTACAGGCAGTATGTCGACTGAGGAGAAACAGCAGCCGCCAAAGTCAACTGGTGACACAACACTGGGTTGACGGAAGGAGATTGTAGCAACGAATAGATGGATCATAGCGCCACAAATCATTCACAAAATCAGTGGTGGATTACACAACAGAGAAACAACCGGCAACCACACCTGCTTTATGGGCTACAGATGTAACTCTTCCCGCTGTATGGCATATATCAAAGGAATTAGATCTGGACGCACAAAAATAGTCATAGTTGACTCGAAGCATAGGATAATGTAGCGTGGACTGATGAATCACGGTGCGTGCCCAAGGCACTCTGAGATATCCGTCCAACTCCGGCTGTATGCAGACGCAGTGCTGCGGCAGCGCAGCGGCCGCGTGTTTCCCCATGGTCACCTTATAACACAACAACGTAGTGCCTCATAAATTTTCAGTTTATTAATTCCTTAATATTAAAGTAATTTCATGTATATTTATGTATTTTGTTAATTTTATCAGTCTTCAGAAAAATGGTTCAAATGGCTCTGAGCACTATGGGGTCCGCATCTCGTGGTCGTGCGGTAGCGTTCTCGCTTCCCACGCCCGGGTTCCCGGGTTCGATTCCCGGCTGGGTCAGGGATTTTCTCTGCCTCGTGATGACTGGGTGTTGTGTGATGTCCTTAGGTTAGTTAGGTTTAAGTAGTTCTAAGTTCTAGGGGACTGATGACCATGGATGTTAAGTCCCATAGTGCTCAGAGCCATTTGAGCCATTTGAACACTATGGGACTTAACTGCTGTGGTTATCAGTCCCCTAGAACTTAGAACCACTAAAACCTAACTAACCTAAGGAGATCACACACATCCATGCCTGTGGCAGGATTCGAACCTGCGACCGTAGCGGTCGCGTGGTTCCAGATTCTAGCGCCTAGAACCGCTCGGCCACTCCGACCGGCTATCAGTCTTCACTATTTAAAAACTGTAATATAATTTTGAAAAAAGTACTGAAAAATAATACTTTAAACTTCGTAGTAGAAACGCTGGCGACGTCAGAGAAGTTCATATAGTATAGAATCTAGAAAATCTACTTCAAAGTTGACAATAATATGATTGGGCGCGAGCTCACGCAAGAGGAGTAAGTGAGAGAATCGTTTCAATTCTGTGGTGAGCTCTGGACTCAAGATGGCGGTGTTCAACTGTTTAATGCAGCGTACTTTGGAGACGCTGTTTAAAGTACGGCTAGGCGTTATGAATCGATGAGCAAGCACATATCTGGATACAGCTCGAAGCATGTAAGAATAATTGGTGTTTGAAGAACAGAACTGTGTGGCTAAAATTATTAGAAGTTGGACATTGGTAAAGAAGAGGCCATTGCCAATAAAGACCATTAAAAATGTATTACGTCACACCATCCGCAACCGACGCCTACGAGAAAGGCAGGCCGCGACGCATACGTCGCGAAGGTAGTCCTGCGCTCGCTCGCTCAAATCCGCAGACAAACTACGTTTCTACACCAGTTAACTAGGCGTGTCCATACAAACGAAAACTGAATCTTCTACTGGAATCCGCTACTATGGAATCTTACTGTTATCGGTCCTATAATGATGGAAAGTCCATGGGCCTACTTACAATTTATGGCTGTACTGGAGTACAATAAAATAAAACCATGCTAAAATTATTATCAGCTGCATAAGGCACCACTTCCAGCATGTAATGAGTACTGTTAAGCAGAAGAGACTAAATGCTATTAAGAAGCCGTTCTACCATTTATATCGAGTATTGACCTTAAATTAAATTTTGCAGTAGTACTGTTAATCAGTAAGTCTTCATAATAGCAGATTCCAGTGGAAAATGCAAGTCTCGTTAGTACTTACACGCTCAGCTGCGAGTTAACGGGTTTACAAACGCATTTTGTCTGGTGAGCCGAGCGAGCGAGCGAGTTCAGGACTACCTTTGTGACGTACGAGCCGCGGCCTGTCTTTCTCGTCGTCCTCAATCCGCAACTCACCACAAAGTAAGATCAATCCAATCATATTTTCGTTATCTACACGGCTTTCCAGCGTAGTACTTTCTGCACTTTGAACATTGTAGTGCTTTTTAGTTGAACTATAAATATTGTGAGCGCTACTGCTTATCTCAGCATCTGCAGGGCCCTATCCATTCATCATTATAACCGAGGAAGTCACTACTGGAACAGATAAAGTTATTACAAAAGAGAGAAAATTAATTATATTTGGAGTTAACTTCAATTAAGTAGTTCATGAAACTAGATGAGTAATATCTAATGTTCTCTGTGCATTTTGAACACACCTCATATGATTTTGACTTTTGTAACACTGACATTGCAATGGTGTTTGTTATTAGTTAACGGAGTCCTTAGGAACTTTTCTGTGGTAACATTGACTACAAAACAGTGAAGAGCAGGGAGTACTTTCGCTTTACAAAGCTTGGCGACAGAGAGCAGTACAGTGAGTGACGTCATTCAGTACAACTCGCCTGACGCGTTGCTAGCTAGCTACCATTACTGGTTTTCGTTAATTGCGGGTAATGTCAGTGTATTTGTGATTAACTTAAAATCACTTTGTCATACATGTCTTTTACATTGAAACTAGCGCATGTGTATCTTTGCCCATCTACAGTCTCTCTCTCTCTCTCTCTCTCTCTCTCTCTCTTTTTTACGTCCGAATAGGCCTTGGAGTATCCAACGGTACCGACCGACCACGTGTCATCCTCGGCTGCTACACATCACTGGATGCGGATGTGGAAGGACACGTGGTCAGCGTATCGTTCTCTCGGTCAGTTTTCGTGACCGGAGCTGCTACTTCTCAGTCATGTAGCTCCTTAGTTAGCTTCACAAGGGCTGAGTGGACACCACTTGCCAACAGCGCTCGGCAGTCCCTAACGATCGCCGATCTCAGTGCTAGCCGAGCCATATGCTTAACTTCGGTGATCTGACGGGAACCGGTGTTACCACAGCGGCAAGGCCGTTGACCGTACTGCCTATCTAAAACTTGTAATTGTTACGTGATATCATTTTCAATTCAGTCATTAACAGTTCTTATCTTTTACTCACGTTTGACATGGCCACCGTACTTTATTAATCTGATTTCGAAATTTCTTATTATTTCAGTTACTTATTGAAAATCATTGCTGACTTCAGAGAATCACAAAATTCCTTATAATATTTATTTTCCGATCGTTGCCGTACATGCTCGATAGCTGTACGATAAAGTTCGGTTATAATCACGTTTCCGTTATTTCGCTTAGCGTTATTCTTCGGAATCGATACCATTTCCTGTTAAAAAAGGAACATTAGGTAACACGTTTCATTGAAATCATTAAGATGCCGAAGAATGTAGTCACGTTATAGCATGCTGGCAGTTTCTCCCTCAGGGTGAAGATGTTTAGATTTAAAAAAATGGTTCAAATGGCTCTGAGCGCTATGGGACTTACCGTCTGAGGTCATCAGTCCCCTAGAACTTGTAACTACTTAAACCTATCTAACCTAAGGACATCACACACATCCATGCCCGAGGCAGGATTCGTACCTGCGACCGTATGGGTCGCGCGGTTCCAGACTGTAGCGACTAGAACCGCTCGGCCACCCCGGCCGGCGTTTTGATTTAAGCAGTATTTGCAGGCAATGGATTCAGTGTTTACGTGCGCCTGATTTTCACTCCTACAGCGTGTCTGGGATTCACTGTGAAGACGCATAGTTTCATAGCAGCCTCCAGTGAACCACAATCATGAACCGACACGCCATGTGTTTCAAGCATGGCAATAAATTCCTCAAACTGACAACATTCAGACGCTTTTGGCTCCCAAGTCTCAAGAGTGTATTTTTGCCCGTGGGTGTCATTTCTCAAACTGATTTTTGTAATTGACACTAGTTTCGATTGTCATGGGAGTTTAATGACTCAATACCCATTATGTGAAGAGCATATCTGCTAATTTTGATAAATATCGGCATACTGCTGATGGAATAACACTTCCCGTTTATGTCAGCGTACTAGGCAAAATTTAATATTATTACTTTAGTCGAGTCCTCAGGCACTCACATGAATATTTCTTGATTGAACGTCATGTTTCAAAGATAATCAACGATTTTCCAGATCAAAGACTAGCTGTCGAAGGACAAATTTGGGTTTTGTGAGACTTTACAACTAACCGTATGCAGTGGTAAAGTTAACGTCGATTATGCCAAATATGGTTATATTCGCGCAGTCGGTCTGATAATGGGATACTTGGCAGCTCTGTGAGACAAAGCTTAGCAAGCCATTAAGATAACAGCAGTTTAATGCAAGACATAGTCATACAGAATATGTGAAAAGTAAAGAAAACTGTGACGCGATAAAGCTACAACAAGATACCTCTGAAATATTTACGTAATTCGATAACATCCTTTGCGCTGCTAATTCCACACAGTTTTTGAACAGTTGGACTGCAAAACGCCTATATTACCTTTGTTTGGTATAGTATCCTCTTTGTAACGGAAAAAAGGAAACAGTTCAAAGTATATGTAATGTTTTATTAATCCAGTAGCGACTGAAGGCTAATATCCGTGTGGAAATGCATTAACCGTATAAACCCGAATAATCGAGCTCAGTACCGTCCGCGCCCCTCTGACCCTTCCATTAACGACTTTGGCTTTCGGTTTCACATGTGTTGGTTCATTTATTAATTACATGACAGCAGTACGACGCTGAATTTGCATGACGTGTTAGCAAACACGCACATCGTGAGCTGCCCATTATTTGTATGATTGTGCGTAATTTGATACCTGTAGCACAGTATTTCAACAAAATGCACGTAAGTGTATGCTGTGCGGAATATGCATATGCAAATAACGCATGGCTGCGCAGTACCGTGAATGTTACGCGTTGAAGGCTCACCTCAACATAACTTATGCTTCATCATATTAAACTTTTTTCTCTCATGTAATCTCTTTCACATTCTCTGTAGTTAGTAATCTTACTAAAATTCAATTAGCGTGAAGGTAAGGTACACTTTCTTCCTTTGTATGCTGACCGATAAATGATATTTTTACTCAACATTTTTTCCACGTCTTTAGCTTATCTCGTTACACACTGTCTTGATCGCATTTAAGTTGCTTATTTTTAAATGACAGGGCATTTAAATAAAGAACAATTATATATGTACAAACGTAACGACATAACAAGCAGGTAATTTACGTAAAATATGCATTACATAAATGTATTTCAACAGCTGAAGATCATGTTCGCATACGACAGTACTCATCGATTCCTCATCGTTTCCGTGGTTACTAGTTGGCGTAATTCATAACATCTTTGACTCATGGTGGAACGTATATCGTCTCATTAGCTATAAAGCTGGCATCCTACCGACCATCTTTAGTACGTTTACGTTTACGAAAAGCCCCTGCAGAGGGCAGCCCATGTTTTATGAGCACTCTCATTGGAAGGTCACTATCTTTCTATTTCGTCTCTTTTTATAGCATACGTTCTTCTTTATAATACAAATATCCTTTGCTGTTTTTCAAGGACCAAACTCCTCGTAACTTTACATCTATGTTCTTTGTGCATTTTAATCGAGTCTCACGGCCATTGGCTGCCAATGGCGTTATGCCACAGACAATGGGTGGGGCCTCCGCTAGTTAGGCAGTTGAGCCGTATTTGGCAGTGTTCTCCACGTCTACACAGAGGGACCTGCTCCATACCAGCGCTTCCTACTGTCATCAAGGGTACATCAGCTGCGCTTTTGTACTACATTATTTTATTTTAGTGTCCGTTTCGATTCTAACGGTAGCATTGTGTTCTATTCCTCTTCCCAGAATGTAACATCTGAAGATGATCCCTTAGAAGATCGAAACCGGTCTTCTAAATCTAAAAATTAGCGCCTTAAATGCGATCACGACTGTGTGTATTGGAATAAGTTGTAATATTGTAAAGGTCACTGTTTTTCCTACAACAATGCTCCAAAAGATTTTCCATGCTTATTTCAGCTGCTGAATCCAGTCTATCCAAGTCCTGACTTAGCTTTGCCGCGGTTCCTCTAAATGATATCTGGTGAATGTCACCATGATCTTGAACTCCATCTCTGATCTTATAGGTGTTGACTGGACTCTGAACTTTCACCTTCTTTCGTTTCCTTCATTCAATGTCCGTTCATTCGATGTCTTCCCGTTGAGACTGCATTATAACATCCATTCTCCTATAAATACAGTTGTTGATACGTATCTCTACAAAACTATTTACCATAAAATTATCGGACACACTGGTTTAAGCCGGCCGGTGTGGCCGTGCGGTTCTAAGCGCTTCAGTTTGGAGCCGCGTGACCGCTACGGTCGCAGGTTCGAATCGTGTCTCGGGCATGGATCTGTGTGATGTCCTTAGGTTAGTTAGGTTTAAGTAGTTCTAAGTTCTAGGGGACTGATGACCTTAGATGTCAAGTCCCATAGTGCTCAGAGCCATTTTGAACACTGGTTTAAAAATGTCTACACACTGCCGCAGGAAAATATTACATAGAGAAACAAATGTCGTGCTTAGTTATTGAGACCTCTGTTTCACGAAGGTAAGACCTGCAGCAAAAGTGATATTTAATTTTTACGTAAGATTTCATTTAGACCGATATTTTGCTGTAGACTTTCCTTTGATTAACTGTAGTATCTGTGCTTATTTCGTTGAGTTTATAACCCGTATTGAGTATGTTTAGTACATATTCATTTCTCCTGTGAGGACTACCAAATTATCCGCAGCTCGTGGTCGTGCGGTAGCGTTCTCGTTTCTCACGCCCGGGGAGGAGGAGGAGGATATTAGTGTTTAACGTCCCGTCGACAACGAGGTCATTAGAGACGGAGCGCAAGCTCGGGTGAGGGAAGGATGGGGAAGGAAATCGGCCGTGCCCTTTCAAAGGAACCATCCCGGCATTTGCCTGAAGCGATTTAGGGAAATCACGGAAAACCTAAATCAGGATGGCCGAAGACGGGATTGAACCGTCGTCCTCCCGAATACGAGCTCACGCCCGGGATCCCGGGTTCGATTCCCGGCGGGGTTAGGGATTTTCTCTGCCTCGTGATGGCTGGGTGTTGATTGATGTCCTTAGGTTAGTTAGGTTTAAGTAGTTCTAAGTTCTAGGGGACTGATGACCATAGATGTTAAGTCCCATAGTGCTCAGAGCCATTTGAACCATTTTGAACTACCAAATCCTTTTTACTTTCATCAACGATCAAAGAGAAAATTAAGCATGGATTGCATTCATTTCAAAATATATATGGTGTTTCACAGTTCATGTTACACGCTTCTGGAGGATGTAGAGGAGACTTAGAAGATTAAGTATTACGTAGGAATCCATGCCTGGAAACGTCATCCAACGACGCTACAGAGGGTGAAAGTTCATGGAGCCAGTACCTGTAAAGGTTTATATACACAGGGTGATTTTGTGATGATGTTACAAACTTTCAAGGCTGATGGAGATGGATAAATGTATCAATTTGAGTTCAGCGTCTCTGTACCGGAAATGAATGAGTCGAAATGCCGGTATGGTGCCTCTGACAGTGGAATACGTGTGCCAGTGCTGTTGTTGCTAAGATTGTAGGGCAGACAACTTTCAGAGGTTGTAGTGAAGACCAAAACAAGAAAAATGTCTACTAAACACGGGTTATAAAATGCGTACCTTAAGAGCTGTGAGCACTTGTCCCATAGAAGAGGTTTGTCTTACACAAGCGAAGATAAACAAATGCTCATAGCTCCGCAGGTATGCATTTTGGAGCAAACGTTTACTAAACTTTTATTCTCCGGTGTTGCCGAGCGGTTCTAGGTGCTTCAGTCTGGAACCGCTTGACCGCTACGGTAGCAGGTTCGAATCCTGCCTCGGGCATGGATGTGTGTGATGTCCTTAGGTTAGTTAGGTTTAATTAGTTCTACGTTCTAGGGGACTGATGACCTCAGATGTTAAGTCCCATAGTGATCAGAGCCATTTGAACCATTTGAGCCATTTTGTCAGAGGTATCAGAATGATTTTCGCTTGTCACGTCAGACTTGTCCTTTTCCGAGCCCGGAACTCTTACCTCAAACTGATATATTTACCCGTCTCCATCATCCTTGAACGCTTGTAACATCATCACGGAATCACCCTGCATATACATACATTTACAGGCGTCGTCGCCTACAACTTCGGCGCTCTGTAGCGTTGTTGGATGACATTTCCGGACATGGGATTCTATGTTAAACTTGATCTAGTCCCCCGTACAACCTCTAGAAGCGTGCAACACGAATTGTGAGGACCCTGTATAAGGGACCTGTGGCATGTTTAAGATCCGTGACCAAGGTGCAAAGGTGACATTAACACGTCTTTCATTTGAGTTATTATTAAAATATTCACACGTGAATCGAGACCTGATGACGTTGTGTTAATCGTACAGAACTGTGTGAGGAGTGGATGTGGTTTCCTTTGCTCCAGTCTGCAACAATATTCTAGACAGCTAGCTGTATAAATCAGATTGTCAGCTCTCGGATTAGGAGAGTACTAGCTTAATATCAGCACAGTTTTTCTCTATAATGTTCCTTAAACTTCAAAGACCAGAAAGCACGAGGCCATTCTCAAAGTCCCTGTTTCATCGGGGGATCACCGAGCCCTTAGCCCGTACGATACCATCGAGAAACACTAAGTACTGACACATGGCTTGGTAACTGACTACTGTAAGTCAGAGATATTTTCCTCTAGCCTTCCTAATAGGAAACTTTATTCTGACACACTACGTTGTAACGGAGAGTCACGGTTTAACAAACTAGGACGTGCGCCGAGAAACGAGGTGATGTATTGTTCATGATGTTGAACTTGTATTCGGAAGTACCGTGGTTGAAATTTCCACCTCACTATTCTTATTTAGATTTATAGTTGTATCCATAAACCCCTCATGAATGACGGGAAGAGTATTTCAAACAGGATTCGATTTGTTTCACCATGCTATTACGACTGAGGGCGCTGTCTGTAGTGACAGGACATTTATTTTTGTTTACTTCCATGGGTAACAGCTTTAGCAATGTGACATCTTTCGGAATGAAACCGGGTAAGATAACTTCTTCTCGAGTTTGGAGGGATTGTGTGTGTGTTTGTGTGTGTGTGTGTGTGTGTGTGTGTGTGTGTGTGTGTGTGTGTGTGTGTGTGTGTGTGTTCGTGTCTGTGTCTTTAGAATGAGAGTCCCAATAAGGAACCGATACAGGAAGCTGTATAGAGCAGTGTAGAAAAGTGTACTAACAATAGTTGATCGAGATTGCAGAGTGATGGTTTGGATGTAGGACGAGCAACGGAATGGTCAGTTTTGCATCAGTCTCACACGGGGACCACGCCTCATCATCATCAATGATGTCCAGATTTGTGGCATGTGTAGTGCATGGGCCGAAATGAAAGTGGCAGGAGTAGGACCTCCAGGTGGCTACGTGTTTAGAAAAATGACTTTTTGACGTGGGTCGGGCTACGCATGAGCCATTTATGTTAGTATGGTTTCCAGGTACCGATTGACGAAGCGGAAATATTACGGAACGTTAATCTGAGAGGATCTTGGGCCGTGGAGTCCTTAAGAGGAAAATTTAACCTTTTTTTATTATCAGTTTTCACGTTACTTACACTATATACAAACATAAATAATGTCAGTATGTTGTATTTCTTAATATTTCCAAAATAAATTTCCAAGAATGGCTTTTACTTAGAGCATCCACGAAGACTCTGAGAATAACAGTTCAAGAAGAATTTAATTAAGCGTGCAGGACATTGTATTCCGTTAGTTTCATTTTCATCTTGTAGAAGCCTCCATCAGAGTACATTCCATTGTACATCACCAGATATTTTCGCCAATTTTTGACTATATGATGCGTTGTGCGTGGTATGCTGCCGAACTGTGCGATGAGAGAGAAACTTTTACGAATTTAAATTAGGTTTGTTTTTCTATAGAAATTTTAAAACAACCGCGTAGTCGTAAAAATGCGGTGTTTACAACGGGCAAGAGATGTCGAAGAAATTACTGCTTTTCCTGTTTCTGTGATGAATATAACCACAGCACGCGTAATTCGTCAACTGTAAAAACAATAAAAGTTCCTATATTTTTGACGAGGTTCTTGTATACGCACTATAATCTCATCCTGGAAATTTATTTTCAACTGCAAATTTTCATTTGCCTTTTGTTTTCATGCTTTTTATGGAAATATTAATAAATACATTATATAATGAGCATTATTTCGGTTTATTTGTAGTGTAAGCGACATAAAAATTGAAAATATAAAACAAGCAAAGTTTCCTCTTAAGGACTCGATGCCACGACCCTCGAATTACCGGTATATTATCTTTCCTCTGCTCCAATCACTGCCTAGAAACTACATTAAGATAAATATCTGACGCTTCGACCGACCAGCTCCAAAAATGCTAGTTTTATTCTAAACCTTTGGCCATCTAGAGCTCCTACTCTTTAACACTTCAATTTCTGGCAAAACCCTGCATGTGCAATAAAGTTGGTGGAGGTCGGTGATGACGAGTAGACACAGTCCTCTTGTCAGTTAATGAAACGCCGACGAACGAATAGGAGACGTGCAAATAACTAGCAGTAAGTTTCGTCGACGTAAAGTGAGCAATATCAGCACGTGAGTGAATTAGAGAAAGGAATTTCGTTTGTCACACCGTAACATTTCGGTGCCCTATTGGTGTGACAGTTATGCTTGTGTGGAACCAGTGGATTGAACAGGACTGTAGGCAGCTGTAGGTCGGTATTCTGCCACCCACTTCCCGTCGACATGGCTGTAACGGACCGCAAAACGTCGTCTGTACAACTGAATAGACGTCGCAGCACAGTAGTAGGTAGTGACCTCTGCGATGTCATTTCAACACTGATAGACGTGTCTGGACTTAGAGTTCCCATGACATTACGACGACTTCCACTGTATAATCTTCATAAGTGCCACACACAGCGAAGGACATACGAACACCATAAAAATGGCAAAATGTATCATCTCCAAAAGCAATCAGGCAGGCGGCGATGGCCATGTGCGAGTTATCTGTGTTGGTAACTGCAATCTGGAAGCCCTGTGTGCAAGCCTTACTTTCATTGTTTCGGAATATCACTGCATGGAACACGTAAGCTATGCTTCAGGATGCGAGGGCAAATTAAACAGTAGCTGATTCATCGGGAATAGTTTACAGTCTGAAAAACCCACTGCTTTCAATGAACTCCATTTCAAGGCGGATATCTAGCCACATGAAGTGAGTCATGTGCAACCACTATACGTTCTTCTGAAAAATCGCCAATTTAACATATCTGCATTATCGTTAGCCAACCGCTTTTTTGTCACGATCTTCCATCAACCATCCTTAATATTTTCCGGACTGACACACTAATTTTGGTAAGGAGGTATCCCCAGGAACATAGCCAGAGATTATTTCTTTTTTGCTACGACGTTTACAAGCTGCACTTGAGCAAATGAATGAGGACATTATCCTCGACAACACAAACTGACATACTTAAGTGCCGTACTGGACCGATCACTGACGTGCAAAAATCACTGCAGGGAGACCCGTGACAAAGCTACAGCAAGAAATAACTGACTGCGAAAATTAGCAAACAGCAGCTGGGAAGTTAGACCAAAGATGTTGAGTACCACAGCGGAGGCACTATGCTTCTCCACGGGAGAATATGCTTACCGGTGTGGTCAAGATCTGCACGTGCCAAAAAAGTCAATGTTAGCTTATATGAAACAGTCTGACTATAACCGGTTGTATGAAACTCACGCCGTTCTAGTAACTATATGAAGTGGTTAGATTTACGCACCTCAGCTCCAGAACATTCGGTCATGAACATACTGAGAAGCTTGAGCATACTATTGATAAACGACGCTCCTTATTTGGAGCATCCCGTTATAATGGAACCGGTAAATGAAACTACTTTCGCCATGTATTGAGCACGCAGTACATAATTACATTTACAGCACAACCCAGGAGTAGAGATATTGTAACTATTCATTTAGTGTAATTTTGGTAACCTAATTAAAATAGTCTTATATATTTATAAACAGAAAGCATGAATTTAACATAAAACCATTATTCTTCAGATAACGTAATTATTTTTACATTTTCGAGTATGTCAAGATTTTAATTAGGTATGAAGTCATTGAGATCTAAAAAATGGCTCTGAGCACTGTGGAACTTAACATCTGAAGTCATCAGTTCCCTAGAACTTAGAACTACTTAAACCTAACTAACCTAAGGATATCACAGACATCCATTCCCGAGGCAGGATTCGAAGCTGCGACCGTAGCAGTCGCTCGGTTCCAAACTGAAGCGCCTAGAACCGCTTGGCCACCGCGGCCGGCTGACATTTAAAATTATTATGATTTCATTCACTGTTACCGTAATTGTTTTAAATATAATTTAAACACGTTTTTTATACTTTTGTTTGAACAATTATTTATGAGTAAGATTCTCTGGTTGTAAAGAATTGATATATGTAATTGTAGCATGTCTGAGTAACTACGCGTTAGTTCTATCGCTGGTCACTTTGCTATGAAGTGCTGAGTAGTAATGTTGTTGAGTTATGGCACTAACAACTGGGCAGATTATATCTTTGAAATTTGGTAAATTATGACGTTTGGAAGAAATGTAATTTATTATCTTTATTAAAATTTGATGTGAAGACAAAGTTGTGGCCTCTAATACTACATTATTTTGTCGTACATATTTCCTCTCACAAAAAGATGAAATTTACCTCTAGACAGTCAGCCAAAATGAATTCATCAATCTGCTAATGAGTGCTACAAGTTTGTCATTCTACTTGTGTTTTATCATCCTAATATGCGTCTTTTACGCATATATAATCAAAGCAAAATTTTGCGAAGTTTGTAAAGTTTTCACACTACGAATGTTGTATTCAACAGAGCAAGGGGGCTGGTTGGTCTGTGGATGTGGAAGACTTAAATTCCGCGACAGACCGCTGGACAAAGAAATCACCGAGTCTGCACACGACTGCCCTCTAATACAGGAGATGTCTAGTGGTAAGAACTCTAAGATGGAATATTTATAGGAGCCCGAACCGCATAGCAAAGACTGTAGCACCAGTGAAGGCAAACCATATTAAATGGGGCCTTACAGATGAATATGATGACAGTTGCGACCGTGGCGAATATCAGGATATGGAACGTCACCTGACTTGTCCTAGCTGTCCAAGTAGATGTATGCTCAATGAATTGCGGCAAGGAAGCATTGGATATAGCCCAACTTCAGGCTGAAAAACTGTGACCTTTGGACGCAAAAAATGTGAAATAAAATAAGTTCACTTCATTGGCGTATATCGTCACTGGTGCTATAATTTTCACAAGTGTTATGTTAATTATTAAATTACTTGATGTTTCTTGTGAGATGTATCCTAGCTAAATCGAAACAGTGGTGTAGTCACTGGCGTATAAAATCGACTGCCGAGCACTAGGGACGTGTGCTTCGAGCAGCTAGGCCCTTCAGCCCTGCCATCTCCCCGTTTTAAGTTAGAATCGACCCATTGGCAGCGTGACCTATTGATGGAGCAGTACGGCGTTGCGTGGTAGTGTTGCTACCTACCGGTTGTGCGCGAGGAAAGTAGCGGCTCCATCACTTGTAATATTTATCCTCTGTTACTCCTATCTAGCAGTTATTGCTGTACACGTAGCGGACTGAATGCACAAGTTTCGTATCTGCATGCGCTAGTTTCAGAGCTGAAAAGAACGAGCTTGGTGCTGTCCGTGCAAGTGTCGTTAAAAGTTTGCTGGCGATATAATGCGTAAAGTATAACAAGTCAGTAGCAGATAAGTTATGGTGAAACTGCTGAGGCGTATTACGCTGCCTAGCACTTGTCTGCCGTTTTACCTCGAGAAAAACCTTCATCGAGTTTACTCAGTACTTTACTGTACATCTCCTAGAATATTTACAAGCTATATGGATGTACAATAGTATGCAAAGATTAAGGACGAACGTACCTTTCGCATGATGTGTTACTGACAAGTAACATAGCTTCATGAAACTTGCACCATACAGAGAAATAAATCCTACGATTCATTATAGAAGTTGACTGAAAGAAAAACACAATGAGACGAAAAGCAATTACACTTTTAGTGAAAGAAAATGATTCCACCATAATGTCCACGATTTACGATTGGCTCCTGCTTCGGACATTACAAAAGGCGGCACATGGTTCTTAATAGAGTGTGTGATCACCACTGATAGCACTGCATTCTTTACAATGTGCTCCCATGTTAGGGACATGTAACCAATGGCACCCATACCATCACGCCGGGTGATACGCCAGTATTGCGATGACGAATTCACGCTTCCAATGTGCGTTCACAGCGATGTCGCCAAACATGGATGCGACCATCATGATGCTGTAAACAAAACCTGGATTCATCCGAAAAAATGACGTTTTGCCATTCGTGCACCCAGGTTCGTCGTCGAGTACACTATCGCAGGCGCTCCTATCTGTGATGCAGCGTCAAGGGTAACCGCAGCCATGGTCTCCGAGCTGATAGTCCATGCTGCTGCAAACGTCGTCGAACTGTTCCTGCAGATGGTTGTTGCCTTGCAAACGACCCCATCTGTTGACTCAGGGATCGAGACGTGGCTGCACGATCCGTTACAGCCATGCGGATAAGATGCCTGTCATCTCGAGTGCTAGTGAGACGAGGCCGTTGGGATCCAGCACGGCGTTCCGTATTACCTTCCTGAACCCACCGATTCCATATTCTGCTAACAGTCATTGGAACTCGACCAACGCGTGCAACAATGTCATGATACGATAAACCGCAATCACGATAGGCTACAATCCGACCTTTATCTAAGTCGGAAACGTGATGGTACGCATTTCTCCTCCTTACATGAGGCATCACAACAACGTTTCACCAGGCAACGCCGGTCAACTGCTGCTTGTGTACGAGAAATCGGTTGGAAACTTTCCTCATGTCAGCACGTTGTAGGTGTCGCCACCGGCGCCAACCTTGTGTGAATGCTCTAAAAAGCTAATCGTTTGTAAATCACAGAATCTCCTTCCTGTCGGTTAAATTTCGCATCTGTAGCACGTCATCTTCGTGGTGTAGCAAATTTAATGGCCAGCAGTGTATTTCTGCTGTTCCAGAGTGCAAATAAGTAAGTGCATAAAAGCAAGTACAGTGAGCGTCAGCACTTCTTTACTGCCTCATGGTAGATAAAAATAGCTTTGGGAACGAGAAGGAAAACTGGCAGTGCCGCGTTTGGGAGATGGCTCCCGCGGCTACCGGATCGAAGATCCTTGGACGGGCCGGCCGCCGCCGGCCGTCACCTTGCCCGCTGCCACCCATGTAACACTTTGCGTCATCGCGCCAGCCTACACACTCGATTGTTCCCACATTAAAGAAATGTTGCTTCTCTGACGTGCTAGCAAGTATCAACACGTCGCGCGTATTTCCGGAAATACAGATTTTTCAAACTTGCTCACTTAAAAAATCGTAGTGTTCTTCACAGGGAATATGGGACTGCAAAGTGCTTGCAGATACACTCATATCTGGTAACACGAGTCCACTGATAAAAGGTTGTCGTCGAATTTAATAAAGCAAAAATCGATAAATCGCTTCTGCCAAAGAACACATTAAAAAAAAACTTTTTTGGGATTCTGGGATTACAGTATTATTTTGTCCAGCATGCTCCTCGTCTTGGATATGGGGAATGCGCAGTTGTTTGTATCAGTCTGACTAAATCGTAGTTTTAGTTGAATAAAAACATACCTATTATTCGAAAAAGCATCCATTTTGCCTTGCAAGCTAAACTGGTCGTTATCCGCGCAGGACAAAATAACAAAAAAATGCCTGTATAAGCAAGAATGTTATTTTTTATAAGAACAGATAAGTTTCATGTACTCGGAGCTGATATTTAATAAAATTAATAACAGCAGTGACACATGTTCTACGTTGAAAATGAAGAGCATGTTGAACAGAATATCGCACCATTCCTACAACAACAAAAACGTTTTAAAACAACTGGAGCTGTTGTTTTACAGACTAATGGAAGAAGGAACGGTACATATTTCAGAAAGTTACTGTATTGTCGATGAACAATTGTAAGTCGCCGTCAGTTCCATTAAAACTGCTGTCTGTCGAGGTACTTTATTACGTGGTAGTGTTAGCTGCACCGTGTGATGTAAAACCACATACCATTGGAAAGACACGTGTTCAGCATCGCTTCGTTGTACATGTGTGGTGCAGTGCAACTCCTCAGTTCCGCTTGTTGTCTTTCCGAAGAGTCTTGCAGAACGCGCTTGTTGAAACCGTCTGCAAAATTAGTTGCGACTCTTATTAAAGGTGCTGTGTTTGACAAGTCTAAACATCTTCTTTCAGCATGACAGAGTAAGTGTGGACTCTACTTCTCATATAATATCATTCTGTGGACTGGACATAATCATTGGCCATCAAAAACAAAAGACTCGACATTATTAGAGCTTAGTCTGGGAGTTGGGTGAAAAGCAAAGTCCGCACAGAAACTTCAACAAAATAGATTAATAAGTCGCGTGCGTTAAGAACTATGCTATCCTCCTAAAATTACACCAAAACGTCCTCAGAACAGCATCTCACTTTTTTGCGAAAGAACTGATAAAGTATGTTGAAACTGCTAGCGGAAGTTAAGGAATTTTACTTTCAGGTGGTGTAAATTTCTTATGGGTTCGGATACCGAAAAAGTGCTTTCAACAAATTATTTGTTTGTTTATGCTCAATTGTCATTTTTCTCTATTCAAAACTTTTGACCCGTAATAATGCTTCTTTATTATTTCATTTAGATGTCTGTACGGCTGATAGCGGATCTCCAACTCAAGAACGGGCACACACAAACAATTACACACAACTACAACTAACATGATTCATATACAGAAAGTGTACACAACATCTGTTCTTTAGTTTAAAGTGGTTAGTGGCGTCAGGAGGTGCCTATGGCCATTGAGTTGAATACCACCCTTACAGTGAACAAAGACTCGATAAGTGTGAAGAAGTAAGTAAGCACGTCTAATGATATGCCCATAGAAAAGCAAATGTCTATTATTATTAGTTAAACACACGCTTAAATAAACTATTCAAATTAAAACGAACGTACAATATGTCAGAGTGCGCGTTTCGAGGATAACTAATCAAGTAATTAAGAAAGAGGAAACTGACAATTTTGAATATAAGTTTTCCCTCCTTAAGAGAAGATTTCTGATAACAGACGAGAGTTTATATCTACAATGAAATTTTTCTCGTCATTCGTTGTAGTATTATTTTGTTGGGGTTGCTCTGACATTTATGATATGGTCATAAAATAGAACACGTTCTGTTAAGATATGGTTTTATAAACTTTGTGTGCTACAGTCATAGGGTGACTGAAATTATTGACTCGTACCACTTGAGAGTCTGTAACTTTGTCAAGATTGATTCATCCTGCCTTATGCATGGGGGGAAGTATATGAACTTAAGAATTTGCAAGGATGTGAAATTAAACAAATTTCAGCAGTCTATTTTCCAAACTTATTTTATTTGGCTACCACTTGCAGAATTTTACTACGCCATCTGCAGGCCCTGACCGACGTGTAGGAGGATTTTGCCTCGGTTCTGATCAAAACAGGGGCCAGCAATACTGCTGTTAGTAGAGTTTTGCTATAGAAATCACTATGTAGGGAAGCAGCATATTCACACCTTATAAAATTCACATCAGTCTTTCCATTGTGTGCAATACTTTAAAATGAAGTAAATAACCTGAAACGTTTCTAGCATGTCAGGAGTAATACAACATCAATATGTGTTGGATATCAGTTCAATAGCTTTAACCATTTTCGAAATTTGGATGTTTTTCTGTAAAAATCATTGGCGCAACAGAAAAGAGCTAGAAACTTAAAAATTTGTATTTAGATTTCTTTTGCATAATAATTTAGTAGAAACAGTATTCTGGATCTCACAAATTAAAATTTTAGTTGAAATTCATGATTTTCTGGTTTTTGTCTTAGAAATTAAGGAAGCAAGATAGATTAAGTAGGCGAATAAATAAAGCTAGGATGTTTAAATTTAAGTAGAAGGGAGATCCGCTACAATTATAAAAATGTGAGAAGTTTCAACAGAATAACTATAAAACTATAGCTATAGCATATCTCCAAAGAGCAAGTTCAGAGCTCGTCTACTGCGTTTAGTGTAATTAAATTAATTCTCTCGCCCAAAATATTTGACTTAGCCACGTCAGACTTTTATTATGATTACTTACTTGTGTGCTGATTGCACATTAAAATTGAAAGCTTCATCGGCCATTACCAAAGGAAGCAATGATTTATTCGATAACTTAAAGTGGTGCATTATTAGCCCAGCGGCTAGTCAGGAGAGCATATTTGATCAGGCGTTCCCTTAGCCGTCCGCCCCGCGGCTTTATATGTAAGAACGCTGCGCAAGAAGAGGAAGGCCCCAGTTCTCTCCAGACGCTGATTAGCGCACCACCTGTGCCGGGAGTCGCGTCGCGTCGGTATCGTTGATATAAACAGCCTCAGATGCAGTAATAAGTTACTCGGGATACGCGTAACCATGAAATCGTTTTCGAGTGAAGTGTTAATTTTGGGATGACATTAATGATTAATCTTTAGTTTGCGTATGTCGTATTTTCACGTGCCGCCGCAGGACAGACATTCTACCATTATTAGCCTGGATTTGATGAACATTATCATCAAATTATGGCGAGCATTCACTTAAACATTTAATTTGAACAGTTATAGTTGCATCGGCGCATTAGACTCTGAACTGCTCTGGTAGTTGGATTGTGTGGATTCTTTTTGGTCTGTGACTTTCAGAATATAGTGAACATTTTAGAGAGAATGGTTTTTGATTTGAATCCCAGACAATACCCTAATTCCTCAGAGCTATAAGCTGTAGCTATAAATGTATTTCTCAGATGAAGTGGGCACAGGCTTCACGTTTTGCTAATCAGTTTATGGTTGCCAATATTGTAGTTAGAGAACTAGTGTTGAGAACAGCAAACAACAGCATTAAATAAATAATAGGAACATTAACAATTATTCCACCTGCCGCCCCACAACTTCACCCATAATCTTGATATAAATTTAGCTGCCAGTGTGGAAGCCCATGTCAGCTGATCTCAATGGCATCGATTTCATCAGCAATGCTATCGATAGACATGTTAGCGGCTTGTGCTCAACGCTTACTAGCCACTACTGTGGGCCAGCATGGAGCGGTAGCGAACCAGAATGGTCCTACAATGTTGTTGGTGTCTCCTGGTCTCCTTGCCACGACGTCATCAGTCGCTTCAAGATAGTTGCCTTGATGTCAATTGTTCGCGAGTAACTAATTATTACCTGAGTGCTCTCTGAGGGTGACATTTGGAAAGTAGTATGAAATAGTATTTTTGTTACATTTACCAGAGAAATATGATAATAAATCCCACAGATTGCTACTCATATCTTCGCAGAACTTGTAAAATATAATTAAATTCAATATTCACAAACACAGTATCTGCCTTCGAATGTTTTTGAAGATATTTCTGTCGCAATTTCAAAGTTTGCGGCTCACCTGTCCTAATGTGTCTCAACTGTGCTGTCCTGCCGCTGACTGCAGAACAGCAACTAACGCTCAACCCAAAAACCGTTATCTGGATTCTGATCAGTAGCGGGTCATTTGTGAGATCCTTCTAATCTGTTTATGTTAGAACAAAGGGCTAGGATTAGAGACAGAACCGCTGACTGTGTGAAAGATGGTTTATATGCTCTGTGTTCTGAAGACATAGTTTTCCTGATAGAACAATTCGGAGACAGAGCTGTTTCGCGTACATTAGACCCTACAAAGCAAAAGAGCAAAGCGTAGTTTTATAATGTGGTTAATGAGTATCTGTTGGTACGTTTCAGTATTTTAATAGATTATTACCTCGTTTACATTGTGTATCTCAGCAGCAACATATTGCAGGACAGGTACTGCGATGACTACACTATCAACTCACGCTGCGTTCTTTAACCACTGACGTCGCAGATAAATCAGATGCCATGGCAGTGACGTTGCTGATTTAAAATGCGCTTCTTATCGCCTCGCAGGATGGATAAGTTGGGAATGTGACAGTTCCAACCCTTTCCGGTCAACCAGATTTCTCTTCTCTATGGTTTCCCCGAGTCGCGTCAGCCAATCTCCTGGGTGGTTTGTTTGGAAAGGACACCGTCGTCTTCCCTCCTTATCCGTAGCAGATCCGCATCTGTTCTCGACGGGACGTTAAACCCTAATTCTTTTATTCTGAACACGTTTATCGTGTGGCTCAGAGCCCTGCGCAAGCCTTTCGGTTCAACGGCATTTCGGCGGCTTGCGTGCTCTGTTCGCTACTTATTTATTCACGTAGCATCTCATTTGGCCTCGCGAGGCTGAGCGTATCCAATTGCAGACTTTCCCACTCCAGAAAAACCGGAGGTCGTCGCCAAAACTCAGTCCTTCATCGACATCTGTAGCCAAAGACACGTGTGGAGATTTTTCGAAATTATGGATTGTTATTCAAGAACTGCGAGATAAGTTGTCTGAAGTATTAACTTCTATGTGGTTTCTTTAAACATTTACAGGTGAAAACTCGGATGGTACTTAGAATAAGGCCACAGTCATCCTATACATCACGAAGCCGCCTACTGCTTCGTCTCCAGTGTGCCTGCTGTCGATGGTGCATAAGACTCTTACTCAATTCCTACTCCTTGTTCTCATAGCAGTCACATAATTCTACCGATCGAGGTGAATCATATCACTCACATAATTCTACCGATCGAGGTAGATTGCATAAGACTCTTACTCAATTCCTACTTCTTGTTCTCATTGCACTCACATAATTCTACCGATTGAGGTGACGCAGTGGTAAGACATAGAATGCTGATTCGGAAAAACCAGTTTTCAGATCATGTACGGTCAACCACATTTAGGTTTCCCATAGTCGCATAATACCTTATAAGGGGAATTGCAGGACGATATATTTGAAACGGCGAACGTACTTGGCCCAACGCTTACGGTTCAGGACGGACTGGAAATTGCTCATCTGCACCTGGAAGAATCTCTCTGTTGTACCCAAAATGTTTTCCATCCGCACGTTTCTTCAGGGAGTGCCAAATATGGTCAATAGAATAGATTTTCCAACAATCTGTGTTTCGTATCACTCAGTTTTACCATTCTCAACACCTTTGTAGGTAATTGCATTGATACGACAATAAATTCTTTTCTTTATTTTGACATTCAGGGCTCTTCTTAAGTAGTCTACTGTCAAAGGTGAACATTCGGTCAGATGTTAGCTTACCCTTTGCAAGATAACAAATAACTCAATTTTTCTGGGACTGGTAATTGAACCTACCCTACAACAATTGGACGATGACAGTGAAACAGATGAGGGCGGTTATGTAGTCACTGATTATTGCCAGTAATATTGGAGAGTTCTAGCGTTCATCTGTCTTTCATGCTGTCGTTCTGCACGTTCAGTAAGAGTAGGATGCTGCTGGTGCAGCTATTAAGCATGCTACCAGGAGAAATTGTCATACGTCAGGAATGCAGAAATCCGGCTAGGTGCCACCTCACTTCGTAGAAATATCGCTTGCAGATGCTTAGGAGTAAGTTTAGCTGCAAATATCTTAAAAATACTAAATATTGGTGCTTTAATTATGAATTATTACATAAAAATGTCGTGGAATAAGAAATTGGGTAAAGGTACCGTTATTGTACAACAATTTAGGAACATTACAGTAATAATTGGTAGCATTCGACCGTAATTTTTGTCCTGCACATAACTCAATACCGCGTTTCTAGAGACAGTGCTCTCATGATGAAGTTGTAAAACTTAGTTCATGGGGCTAAAATACTAAGAAGTGTACCAACATAAGTGCGGCATTCACAAAATGTAATTAAATAAAAACACAGTGAACAATAGGTTCTCGTCTTACATTAAAATTCAGGATCTCTGTCAGTGATCATCCCATGTCACACCGCACACTTCATTATGCCGGGTCCCGGTGATCTGCTGTGGGATCTAATGCCGTCGATTTGATCCTTCAAATGGCTCTGAGCACTATGGGACTTAACATCTGTGGTCATCAGTCCCCTAGACTTAGAACTACTGAAACCTAACTAACCTAAGGACATCACACACATCCATGCCCGAGGCAGGATTCGAACCTGTGACCATAGTACCACCGTGGTTCTGGGCTGAAGCGCCTAGAACAGCTCAATCACAGCGGCCGGCCTAATTTTATCCTTATGCAGAGCTCCGGGTGCTGTTGTGAAGTGATATGTTCGCGGTGTCACTGCGTAAGCACAGCTCTTGGCTCAACCACACTGCTGTATTATTGGTCGCCTACATTTTCTTAAGTCTACAGTCGTCAGCTTCTGGCTACTTTGTCAAAGAGGGATTGCAGATTTATAATTATGCATCTGCCTTAAAACTATTCTAGAGAGGCATTAAAAAATCTCATTCCGTTGTTGTCACCTTGCAGATTCACAACATTGCCAGGTTTCTTTCCATGAATGGCGATCTCCAATTCTTCCAGCAATTCGAGTTTCTCCCCTCTCTTTGCTACGTGTAAGATTTCCAAGTCTTTGTCTACTCATTAAGGGAATAAAGGAAAACTTGGAAATCTTTAGTGTCCTTTTCAGCACGCTCTCGTTTGCCGTACGAGCTTCATTGTGTTCCAGCTGTTACAAGCATTACGACAGTAGCTTGCGACCATGAGTTCGGAATATTACCTCAGACTCAGGCTTATGCTGGTTTCTTTCAGTATTTAACTGGACCTGGTCGAAGAAAAGAATCGTAGAGTTATTCTGCTCACCATTCCATCCAGTGAACAAAGAAAACAGAATCTCAGCTAAACGCCAATACAAACCTGCTAGAAATCCATGATGGTGGACTGTGATTAACTGCTGCAGTAGACTGGAGTATTTAGTGCACTAGAACAATAAAGTTGGTGTAGAGCTAAGTAGAATGTAAAAAAACACGTGGTTGTAAATATAGAACAAAAATGCAATCTAGTTAGTGAGTACAAGGTGGGCAGAATAGAGCTGGCCCGTGCCAGGTTAATTTTCTAACCTCTTACAAATAAGATATGAAGTCAATAAGCGAAACTAAATATCAGATATGAGTTATAACAAGTGGCGAAACTGAGCAGTGCAAACATTGGCCCTCCACCCACTAACGGAAACTGCAGGGATCTTGAGAGTAGGTGGCACAGTGGCAATGCCGGCTCTTGATATTGCCCGCTAGGAGGAAATGAAATACCTTCCGCGGAGCAATAAGAAATTGTAACAGAGCGTTGCCGGACACGTGGCTGTAATAGAAATCCGAGCAAACTATTGGACACGGGTGAGTGCTGCCCTCCAGATGAAAACGTCATACAACAGGAGCGCAATTAAGGTCTGAGTAATATGAGGGGCAGTCAAACGAAAACCGAACTCCCATAACAACGGGGCCAAGGAATGGATCCATTCAAAAGTAATCACTACATTCGTTAAGACAATTATCCCACTGGGAGACGAGATGATCACTTCCGTAGAGCGCGGTCGGCCACTGACTGACCTACAACCGTACCCATTCTTGCACTCCCTCATCCAAATGAAACCGACGTCCACGAATGTCTTTCTTTAGGTCGCCAAAGACGTGAAAAACACACGGCAAAACAGTCGGGCTGTATGGAGAATGTTGCAGTGCTTCCCAAATAAATCGCTGAAGCGTAGCCTTTGTGCGATTGGCAGTGTAGGGACGGGCGTTCTACATCTACATCTACATTTATACTCCGCAAGCCACCCAACGGTGTGTGGCGGAGGGCACTTTACGTGCCACTCTCATTACCTCCCTTTTCCGTTCCAGTCGCGTATGGTTCGCGGGAAGAACGACTGCTGGAAAGCCTCCGTGCGTGCTCGAATCTCTCTAATTTTACGTTCGTGATCTCCTCGGGAGGTATAAGTAGGGGGAAGAAATATATTCGATACCTCATCCAGAAACGCACCCTCTCGAAACCTGGACAGCAAGCTACACCGCAATGCAGAGCGCCTCTCTTGGAGAGTCTGCCACTTGAGTTTGCTAAACATCTCCGTAACGCTATCACGCTTACCAAATAACCCTGTGACGAAACGCTCCGCTCTTCTTTGGATCTTCTCTATCTCCTTCGTCAACATGATCTGGTACGGATCCCACATTGATGAGCAATACTCAAGTACAGGTCGAACGAGTGTTTTGTAAGCCACCTCCTTTGTTGATGGACTACATTTTCTAAGGACTCTCCCAATGAATCTCAACCTGGTACCCGCCTTACCAACAATTAATTTTATATGATCATTCCACTTCAAATCGTTCCGCACGCATACTCCCAGATATTTTACAGAAGTAACTGCTACCAGTGTTTGTTCCGCTATCATATAATCATATAATAAAAGATTCTTCTTTCTATGTATTCGCAATACATTACATTTGTCTATGTTAAGGGACAGTTGCCACTCCCTGCACCAAGTGCCTGTCCGCTGCAGATCTTCCTGCATTTCGCTACAGTTTTCTAATGTTGCAACTTCTCTCTATACTACAACATCATCCGCGAAAAGCCGCATGGAACTTCCGACATTATCTACTAGGTCATTTATATATATTGTGAAAGCGTTATCGTCTAACAGGATGATCCCATCCGATAGCGTACCTGGGCGTTTTGACCTTGCACGTCGCATTTCCAGCAAAGTGTCTACATAGCGCTGCGCATTGTCTGTGGTTCCACACTCGAGAAACTCGACGAGCACAGGACTACTGCACTCAAAGAAGGTCATCATGGCCTTTACCCGCACTTTTGTGAACAGTTTTGGTTTTCTGTCGCGTGGGAGATGTGGGATGTTTCCACTGATGGCATTGCCGTTTGACCTCGGACTGTCGGAAGGCTGTTAGATGGAATCATCTTGTTGCACTATAGCTCCCGCCCCCTCATTGAAGGCTACTCTTCAGCGGTTTGGTTGGGAAACACTGCAACATCCTCTGCACAGCCGGAAATTGCACTTTGTGCTCTTCACATCGTTGGCCATCTGAAAAAAGATATGTGAGGCATAAATGATAATTAATTTAAACCCTCAGCTGCCGACAGGTGTTGTTGACATACCTTGATGGGGACAGCATAAAATGTGTGCCCCGACCGCGACTCGAACCCGGGATCTCCTGGTTACATGGCAGACGCTCTATCCATCTGAGCCACCGAGGACATAGATGAATAGCGCGACTGCAGGGACTTCTTCCTTGCACGCTTCCCGTGAGGCGCACATTCCCAACTGCTCACAATCTACATCAGCTGTCCCCATCAAGGTATGTCAACAACACCTTTCGGCAGTTGAGGGTTTCAATTAATTATCATTTATTCTAGAGAAGCTGCACGGTCATCAATGGTATCTGTTCTTTCTAGAACAGTTACTATCTTCATAGATATGTGAGGACGTCTTTTTCCGTAGGACGAAGAAGTGTAGAATGGGTGCAGTTGTGGAACCCAGTCCACAGGGTTCTGCGAAACAGGCAATGAGCGTTTTGTCTCCCAGTAGGGTAAATGTCTTACCGCCTGTGGTGACTACTTTTCAAAAGACCCTTTCCATGCTCCCGTTGTGAATGGTGTTCGGTTTTAATTTGATTATCCCTTTTAATTTTGAGAAATATTTTCAAAGCTAAAAATCGAAATTTACTCTTCCTAGAACGTCTCAACCAAGCCGCAGCTTTCAATGAGAAACTAAATTCGCAGCATTTTCTACTGCTTTTGTGTTTCTGCAGGGGTATTTGCGTGATACGATCTTCATAAACATCGCTTCATGATTCATTCTACTGAAACTGTACAGTGAAAGCCAGCACAGCGATAAAATTGCTAATGACAACATAATCATGAGGATGTGAGGTTTCAGATCCCTAAAAGTCGAGTTTGTGGGCGTTTTTAAATAGCTTCTTGGTTTTTTTCTTTCATTTACATAACTGATCAGTGATATATCTCTGACTAGCAATAATAGAGAGCGGCACGATTGTGTTGCACACGGCTGGCAAGGGAGTGGCAGCGTCTCTCAGCTGTTCAATACGGAGCGGTTCGCAGAGGTGATACGGTTCAGCTTGGAATAAAATAACGCTGATTCTGACAATTCGAGTGAGCGTTATAAAAATGTTATAACTAGTTACAGTCACTTTAAGTTTTTGAAAAGCCCTGTTTATGTCTGATCCTGTATAGAATGAGTCTCAATAATGATTTGAAAACTGAATCACAGTCGTTGACTGTGACAGGGATATAGTTAATATAGTGCTATTTGGCTTGTAATAGAGGTCAGCAGTGTAATAAGCAGTTTAATTATAGGCAGCTACTTGACAATGCAGAATATGCCACCATAGTTAGCATGGAGGAGCCACTTGCTTAATGACCGCTGAACCGCCTGCGTCTAAAGTGTCCCACATGTTCCCAGTGCTAGCGAGAGAAGGTGAACAAGTATGTCCACTGAAGTACCTCCTTCCCAGAATGAGTTTCTCACTCTGCAGCGGAGCAAGCGCTGATATGAAACTTCCTAGCAGGTTAAAACCTTGTGCTGGACAGGAACTGACGCGGGTAAGTGCTCTACCAATTGCGCTACCCAAATGAGAGTGACGACCCCTCTTCAAATCTTTACATCTTCCAGTACCTCATCTGATACCTTCCAGAATTCACAGAAGTGATTCTGCGAACTTGCCAGCGAAAGGCAAAAGTCCCGAGTTCGAAACCCGGTCCAGCACACAGTTTTAATATGGCAGGAAGTTTGAAGTACGGTGTTCCTAAAACCATTCCGACTCAGTCTGAGAGTAGGAGGATGACGCGCCGTCTTGCTGAATGTACATTTCGCCTTGTGGAGTGTTGTAGGCGAAGGAATAGACCCACAAGATAGAACACCTGTTATCCATATGGTTCGCGTTGAATAAAAAATGGAAGGCGTATCAGGAGTCCATTTCATCGCGTGTAAGCATTCCGCCGATTATAATGCCTCCACTACCTGCCTGATCGGTATCCTGTTTGCCATTGACTTAGTACGCACTTATAGTTTTATAGCGGGCTGAGTTTTACTCCATGGCAATACTGGCGCTAGAAATTTTCTAATTTTCAGGTACGAGACAACAGTTCATCACAGAGAGAATGGATGCTACTCTGGTATTCAAAGTAGCACAATTCTACTAGAACATGACTTCTGTTTTGAAATGTTACTTCATTTGGATGCATAGTTCACATTCTAAAATAAAATACACATTATAATGTCTCTCACAGCTGTATCGCACAAGTCTAGTGACTCATTTCTCGTGAGCATAACGATATTTCCTCCTTCGCGATAACCACTCAGTTCAGCTTCGGATATCACAATAAGATGTTCGCAATCAGCATATATCGCACAACGTAATACTTTCGCGCTTAATCCTTGTGGTTGAGGTCACAGCTTGATGCGCGTAGTGATGTCAGCCCGGCTCGCCAGGAGCTCACGAATGTAAATCACTTCCCTTGCAAACTATTTTCAGATAAATATGGAACTGCATTGACCGTCCCGTTCCGTGTCATATTCATATACGCACTGACAACTAATTACTGACTATCGGCAATTACGCTGCTCAATTTAGTTAAAGGATCACTGCCCTGAAACAGCATAATAGTCTCCCACTGCGAGACAGAAGTTTGGAATTTGGCTCAATACAACCGTCCTCTGCAATGATGAAAAAGTGCATATTACATCCTTGTTTCACCAATGATATGATACTACGTACTATGTATCCCACGTGACTGCTGACAGCCAGTGTACTTCCCGTTATGCTGGCGACCCCTGTAGGTCTGTAGGACACTCTAGTTGCTGACAGACTCGCTCCCCTTGGCGCGTAGGCTGCCCGCGCAACCTGCCATGCTAGAGGGAAGGCTAGTCTGTAGTGAAGTAGCCACAACGCGAATCGCGGTCCCAACAGAGGCGGCCACTTTTCGAAATCCTGTAACTGTCTCCCATTGCGACGCACGAGTTTGAAATTTGTGTCAAAGGTACCTGAAACCTCCCTCTGTAGCAGTGCAAAAGAATGACGCCATTGCGACATCACTCTCTGGATCGGCAATTACCAGTCGTCCAAATGGAGATCTGCAGGGGTGGAAACCCAATAGCACATTACCAGTCCTTATACGGCGTGTGAAAGATTTTGGCATTCAAAACAGCTTCCAGTCGTCTCAGAATGGATAAATTCAGACCCTGTGTGGTTTACAAGAAAATCTTATACCAAATACTGACACGTTATGATGGAGCTGGATAGCGACCACGCACCCATCTCTCTAGCTCAGAGCACAAAAAAAAGCACTCCGTCTTCAGTCCACAAGTGGCCCATCGGGACCATCCAACCTCCGTATCATCCTCAGCTGAGGACGCGAATAGGAGTGGTGTGTGGTCAGCACGCTACTCTCCCGGTCATTATGATGGTTTTCTTTGACCGGAGCCGTTACTATTCGGTCGAGTAGCTACTCAGTTGGTATCACGAGGCTGAGTGCACCCCGAAAAATGGCAACAGCCCATGGCGGCCCGGGTGGTCACCCATCCAAGTTCCGTCCACGCCCGACAGCTCTTAACTTCGGTGATCTGACGGGAACCGGTGTATCCACTGTGGCAAGACCGTTGCCTCAGAGCACAAAGGCTCACTAATATTGAGATCTTGTGATTGTGGTGTTCAGGGGACACGGGACAATTCATCCTCGAGTTCAAAAAACCAGTCCTGGATGCGAGCTGTGTGAACAAGGGTCCTTGTTGTCTTCACCGTCGAGGCACAAACATTATACCATGGGCTGGACCCCATCAGCCAAAAATGTCACTTAATCTTTGGTAATAATGCGGCCTTGGGGACTAACCATGGGGCTCAATAAGTACCACGATATGCCTGCCGAAATTATCAGCAAACCGCCGCCATGTTTCACTCTTGGGACGCAAACTCAGCCAGAACTTGTAATTAGTGTACAACAAGACACATCTGACCAAATGACATATTTCCATTATCCACAGTCCAAATTTCATGGCTTAGTAACTACGTTTTCTTGTTACGGGCATTTGCGTAACTGATGTGTGGTTTTGAAAGTCCAGCATATGGAGCTCTCTTCGCGTTCTTTCGGTGCTGACAGGGTTTACGACTGCGATATTCAATAATTCAGTGAGTTCTGCAGCTGTCGTCCTCTGATTTTCCTCACAATCCTCTTCGGTGACCGTCTGTAACGATTACTCGACACACACTTTCGTCCGCATTGTGACTTAGCGGATGATGCTTCTCCGCTTTCAATGTATGTTGTACAAATACAGTTCCTTCTGAGACACCAAACACTTCGACCACCTTAGCTACAGAAGAAGCTACCATACGAACACGAAGAATTTGCCTTCGTTCGAAGCCACTTAGCACTGAAATAATGCAAAACCACGCAGAAAACTGCTCTGACCACGACGGACACTTGTAACGTATTGAGGACACTGCACAGTTGCCGTTCGGGGTTAAATACTGCAGAGCAGCCTTATGGCTCCGGTAACATCTGCATTTATGTTCAAGCACTCACTTCTTGCGTCGTTTCTATATTTGTGTCCGACACCTGTAGAATGAGATCCTTTTACAACTCTGTCAGTTGCTGCTTACGCTGTCTCACACGAGTACGCAGAATCTGCATGTCCTTCACAGTCTGATGCGGTTCACGCCTTTTACATATGCTACCCGGCTTGGTAATAACACTGTACAGGAACAACAAGTGCTTCAATTGGCTCTAAGCACTATGGGACTCAACATCTAAGGTCATCAGTCCCCTAGACTTAGAACTACTTAAACCTAACTAACCTAAGGACATCACACACATCCATGCCCGAGGCAGGATTCGAACCTGCGACCGTAGCAGCCGTGTAGTTCCGGACTGACGTTCCTAGAACCGCTCGGTCACAGCGGCCGGCCCAGGAACAACACTAGTGCACACTGGTTGCTGTTCTGTCTGTCACAGACGATTGCAACTCTGTTCATTTACATACGTGCTGATGGTGTGTGTGTGCATGAAATTACATTGATATCCCACCGTATAATCAGGGCGCTTTATCGGTTTACGTTTTTTGTCAGCCAGCGTGTGTGGTATCTATCATATTGCTGGTGTTGGCAGATGACTTCCGTGTGCACTGAAGGCTATAAAAGCAATAGCGAAATACATCAAATCGATCCCTTTTATATGCTTCAATTTGTTTGGAGTGAGAGATGTGAAAAAAAATAATCGGATTAAAAATACGACAAGGCTGGAGTTATAAGTGCTTGAGGTTGTGGCGGTGGCTTTCAGGGGAATTACTCCTAGAACTAACCAGCTGCGTCCTCTTGTCCCTCCACTCCGCTCCACGTGAATGTAAAAACATCTCGTCATAATAGCGCCAGTATTTATACGTCTCGTTTTGCCGAATTTTTGCATGATATCAGTTCTCAGTGCTACGTTGCTTCTGCAAATCCGTCAAAAGTATACATTAAGCTTGTGGAATAGTGCGAATTCCGATTCTTAAATTAATATATTCTTCTGTTTGTGATGTTACGTCATTATATCGCTTTCAGTACGCCTACGTATTTACTTTGCACACTCCTCAAAATATTAGGTTAAATGCGAATTGTGTGTGTCAGTCGCTATCCCAAACGGCAACACAAGATTCCATGTATTCTCTATGGAATAACGAGACGATACTTCAGTTTTACGCAGCTACTCGCTGCTGGTTGTGTGGTTACAGTTTCTAAAAAACTGCTAAGGCTGCTATTTCACTGATGATTTTTGTGACAGTATGCTTACGTGGACAGTGTTAATTATTTAAAAGTCTATTTTTATTTCGCCTGCCCACTTTATAAAACATACATGTTCATTGCCCTCGGTGCAGATCAAGGATTGTGTACAAGAAGAAAGATTGCTTAGACAATACAAGTTCTGCACTTGTCATAATTTTTGTTTCATCTCTTTATCAAATTTTTGCTTCATCTCTTAATCTACTCCCATTAAGGGACTGAGACTGAATAAGCTGTTATTTATAAATGCATTGATCATCGGTACAATATCGTGTTGATGATACTAAAGAAACAGTGTTGAAGATTCATTAGTGATATAACCCGTGAGCAAGACTTTTTCGATTTGCTTCGGAGCTCTTAGTACCTACAAGGGCGACAGACAACTGTGAAGTCTGTATCATGTCAGTAAGGATCTGCACAGCAATTTAAAATAACAACATATTGTGAGAGATCTAGTAAGACATTGGTATGAAAATAAACATTTATGTCTTCCTGTATTGGCTTTCAATCGGCCGAATGCTGCTACTAGGTTTCCACTGCATTACACAGAACCCTTCGCAAGATAAGCGGTGATTTAAAATGGAAAAAGGAAACTAACTGATCCCTTCATAACAGCGATCTCTTGCAAGAGCTCTTGAAAATGAGAATGCTTTTACTACTGACGTTGCTATTTTCCCTCAACATCTCTGTTTGTACAAAGTTACATTAAAGAATAGATAATCAGTGACTTCTGAAGTTCATGTTATTGGGTTTCTTTATTACAACAAGTTAGAGATAAATATTTTGATATTAGGTTATATAACGTCGTAAGGAATAAGAGAAGACAGCTGCATGCTCTGGAAACGCGTATTAGTCAAGATTTCAGGTTCGCTAATTTGTGATACACCTCGAAGTTCGTTACTGTTTTCGTGCTTGTTTTCAGTCTTCAGTGAGATGAGTATCGACGCAACATTAAACAAACTCTAGCTTTACATTCCACAATAACTACAAGACAATATTTAGTGGGGAAATAATGGACGTAGCTGATACTTCTCTCAGCATAATGTACAGTTTGACAACTAAAAAAAAATTTAGTATTAAGAAAACAGTCTTAATCGCGTTTTTTATTTATTTAGTGCCGACCGGTTTCAGCCCATCGCAGGTGCCATCTTCAGGGCAAACTTATGGTCGACTGCTGGTGAAGTTACGTCTACAAAGGTGTGGCACACCTTGGTAGACATGACGCCACCTGCAGTCGACCATAAGTTTGCCCTGAAGATGGCACCTCCGATGGGCTGAAACCGGTCGGCACTAAATAAATAAAATACGCGATTAAGACTGTTTTCTTAATACTAAGTTAATAACTGTAATGTCTGACTGTGAATGAAAGATGCATTACTAACTTCCATTTTTCCATATGGTCTTCTCTGTTAACATCTTTGCGTGTTACATGAACTGTTTATATGAATGTTTTTGAGTAATATACTTACATTATCCTTCACTGTTACTGCTTGTGGAACCCTCATCAATAATATTTAGGTTGAACAAGTCAGTCGCTACACTGAATGTAAATTAATAAGAATAGAATATACACAGCCTTGGGCAACGAACAAAGTGCCACTTCTCTCGACATCCCCCACCGTCGGGGGAGGTGTCTTCCTTTGTTGTTTCACGACGCCACTTCTAGACACTTCAAGGCTTTATTCAGCGCAGGGAGAGCTCTCGTCAGAAGCTGATTCTTCCTGGTCGGTATTGTCGCTGACCCAGTTCACTCTCTCCTTCAGCCGTTCGTGCACTGAGAGTCCTTGTGTGCTATCATCCATACCGCAAATATTCCGTCAGCCTTTGCTTGGGCTGCACTATCTATCATACATTTGCGACAAAATACGAGACTATGAAAGCAGGAGTGGACGGTCTCACAATGTCTTCTAAATCCTTTCTTTCTTTCTCTCCATTCGTGACATAACCTACCGGAACGAATAGTTTGCACCCTTGTAATCTAATAACAAAAATGAACATTTCTAGAAGGGTTGAAATGTCCCTGATGGATTTGTCGCTCAGGTGACATCCAATGACTAGTCCTTTAGGGGTCAACGAGCTCTCCTGGCCGATCAATTCTGCTCCGTGGCTGCTTTAATACAGGCTGTTCAGCGTCTCGTGGCATCTAGGCCTTTACTTAGCATTACGTAGTAATTTCCGGATACTTTTGATCAGATAGTGTATTTCAAAATAGATTATTGTGAAACAACTCTCAGTCACTCAGTTGGTGAGATATTTCAATCAGTTTATTATTCAGTGCCATTACTAGTTCCAAATACTCAGTCAAGCATCTACTTGAGGTAGCACTGATCGTCTCCTACATATTGTTATTCGCGTTACGGTGGTCTAAAGTAAAGGAATAAATTAAAAAGCCCGGAAGAGACTCTGAAGCACATTTATACACTCAAGGCGAAAGCACAGATCCACCTCCTCCATGCACATGTATCGTCTTCAAAGCACTCCATTACGAGTCATCCACTGTGCCCCCTGTCCTGATCTCAGTCCCTAGAATTACGCGTCAACATATCGTCACACTATGGACCGATACCTTCACATGACCCAGAGGAAGCACATTTCGCATTACGTGGTATGGCACTACCTAGGTGAGACTCGCATTGTCTATGCCTCAAATGGACCGTTTCTCAACGTCTTTGAGGCAACAGGAGTGAAGCTTGCAGTGGGAGCTGGCAGCAAATATCATCTTAGGGCGGCTAGCTGCGAGCACTGGTGCCTGACAACAGCAAAAAGTCGCCTGCTAGCCCAGGTCGTCGATTTCTCGTATGCAGACCCGAGAGCGGCGTTCCGATGGCAGGAGGAGATTGCCGTATCCTTCAGTGAGTGTCAGCTGCAACACTAGCCCGCTGCTGACGTCCCATCACCTGGTGTGTTCTGTGGCTGTAAAGGGTGTTTATGTCTCACAAGTACAGGGGGTAGACATTTATAACGAAACAACGAAACCATATCACTTATCATGCCTAATACGATGTAGGAAAACCGTTGGAATTCAAAATATCTTGGATTAGTCTCTAAATGGATAAATACAGGTTCTGTATGGTTTTCAAGGGAGTCTTATATAATTCTTCTTAAAAAATAGTTGAAAATGCAGGTGACGATGATGGAGGCGGCTAACGATCGCGCTCCCTCCTCTTGAATGTAAACCACGAGTGTTCAATAATATTATGATCTAGTGACGCGTCTCCAGGGGAGATGCGACAATTCATCCTCGTGCTCACAAAACTAGTCCTGGACGATGTGAGTTGTGTGAACAAGGGGCCCTGTCGTCTTGGAACAGAGCATCTCCACTGGAGGACCAACAGTAAGCCATGGGGTGGACATGATTAGCCAAAATGATCATATGAACGTTGGCACTTATGCGACCTTGCTGAGTAACCATGAGACCAATGGAATAGCACAATACGGCACTCTTGGGACGTAAAGCCGGCCAGGAGCTTTAACCGGTGTGAAATAAGAGTCATCCGACTTCGTGCATTTCTTCCAATGTTCCACAGTCCAGATTTTGTGGTTTCGGCACAATTTTTTAAATTATTTATGACTATATGGGAGCGAACCGTAGTACGTAAAGCTGCCACCCTGGCAGTCACAACGGCTCTAACTCGAATGGATGCCGAGAGAACTAGGCTTGGATGACGTACCTGTACGTCATTCTATGGTGCCTCAGTTCTAAGATAGAATCCATCAGTCGTCGTATCTACTGACTGGTGTTGTGCGAGTCTCATAGTAGCCCATCATCAGATATTTTCAATGAGTGCGAGATCGAGAGAATGTGACGGCCAGAGCAACATTATAGAGATCGGTCATGACACAACGGGTAACATGCAGTCTTTTGTTATCTTGTTGAATGATAATTTCATGGAGACTTGCAAGATAGAGTACGGCTACCCGTCTTAACACATCTGAAATGTAACTTCCGCTGTCTCAACTACTGACTACGCGATCGAGAGGTATTATGTACCCATTGACGCCGCATAGCATGTGGGGAAGTGCTGGAGCCGTATGACATTGACGAATGCAGTCAGCCAACGTTCGTTCTCCTCGGAGTCTCCATACATGGATGTGTCCATTATGGTGCTGTACACAGGACCGGGGCTCATCTGAAAAGACGACGTAGTGTCATTCCCGTCGGCACTGGGCATACCACTGGCGGTGCAATTCTCTCTGCTGCCACATCAAGGGAACTCACAAAAATGGTCGCCATGCTCACAGTCCATGGTGGTCCAGACAATGTCAGAATGTCCGTGTGGATACCTTTCTTGGTGCAAACAAGCCCATTTCCTGACACAAAGTATCTGACGTGACTGTATTATCCTGCGCGGCCGAGCGAACAATATGTCTATCCTTTCTGGCGCTAGTCGCGTGGACTAGCTGAGATCATACACAGCTTTGGGTATGGTTCTCCTGAAGCCATCGATTGCACATTCTCATGATAGTAATGGGATCCGGACAAACGCGAGCAGAAATATTGCTGATCGAAGGGAAGATCGAGACAAATCTTTGCGGAGAGCTCCTTAAAAAACTTTACAACACTTATAATTGTATCTTGTTAATATTTGTGTGTTGGCTTCAGATGTTCATTCTGACAAACTACAGTATTGATAAGAATTCGTACTAACTTCAATGGGAGAACCTCTTTTGTGATGCCAACGTTAACACGTACATAGCTCGTCCGTCTGTGTGTTGCTTACAGCATGCACTGCATGTCTGATGTTAGCCACGATCTGCCTTTTTTTCTGTATATCTTATCAACGGGAGCTCGACCCTAGTTCTCTAAAGGCACTAATGAAACTGGTCTGTAACTAAAATAGCTACTGGGGGCACAGAAGATCATTTAGCTACTAGGCGATTTAGTTTGTGTCTATTTCACATCACAGTGTGCTTGTCACCTGGAATAATTCCATTATCATAGCGTTATTCATGGAAAAACTAAAAAAAAGAAAGTTAGTCGTTTCTTTCCTTAACGAAAAATGATATGACATCAGGCCACTCCACCCACACACTTTAATAAATTATCGGATTGTTACTACGCTATTCATTAAGGGGATGCCTGTTTTATTGAGTTTAAACAAACGGAAAATTTTACGAGGATGTAATAGGACAGCTTACCTGCTTTTTAAGTCAGATTGGACTATGAAGCATACTCTAGGTGCAATATCGTGAATTTCTCAAACATTTTTAATTCTTCACGAGCCAGTAAGTATCGTACAGAAGAAGGATTGGCGTGAAGAGATAAGTGTCCTACAACTGTCCTGGATTCCTCTCGTCAATATTACAATCAATAATCGTTAGGACAACACTCACTGTATCCCCCATTTTTTTCATTGTTTCTCTCAGTGTTTCCAGCTGCTCTAAACACATCGAATGACGCCTTTTATGCAGATTTGAGATGAAACAGCATATGCGTGACTACCGGGTTGACAGAATGAAATGGTCACGAAGCTCCCAGGCTTTCCGTGAATCCGCTCGATTTAAAGGGTCAGTTTCACCCGACGCGATACAAACTGCAAGCATTAAGAAAAAAAAAAAATACTGGCGCTAATTGCCATGTATGAAACAAATAACCTTCTCTAGTTTCTGTGGCAGTCATAGGTTACAGATTCTATAATCAGCTTAACGGGCATGTTTCACTCATTTCGAACTGTTAGTATATATAAAAACCATAAAGTGATAAAACCTTACTGTGTCTTGTTTACTAAACCTGCGAGCATGGCTATGATAAAATACGTTGCTAAAAATAACATTACATTGGATCTTACGCTAAGAAACAATTTATGTAGACATGTCCTGACCCCTTTGGAGTGGAGCGCGACCGCAGTTTTTGTTCTTGTATTCAAGGTGGAGCCACTAGGGCCCGCTAAAAACCGTTCACGAAATCTAAACGTGATCCGAAGCAGTAGTGGGTGTTCATTCGTTTTCGACCGTCCTGTTTCGTGCCTTCCTGTGGCATGGTCACGGAGCAGTGCAACGTTCACTGGCACATAAGCAAAAGAGCAAATGGTCCCACTTACGCAACATTGACAGACATTTGATAAATGTCCCTGTATAGAGATATGCATTCACCGACGATTATGTGCCAGGGGGATAGTGAGACCTATCGACACAACCTCGGCTGAGTGTCGCTATATCGCTGCGTTTCCGGCTGCTGGCTGGATGTAAACTCTGAGATGTCAAAAGTGTTGCATATCCCGGCGGCAAGTAGTCGTCGCTGAGTTCATATGTCTGTACAGGGACTTTTTAAAGCGCTAATCGAAGGTGAGCGGGTGGCGCCATGGGTACTGCCAAGCTGAGGAGGGTTTTAGAAGGATCCTTTGCAATTTTATTGATGAACGTGTCGATATAATACCATAGGAAGGCGCGAAATAGGTGGCCTGAAAAACCGTATACACACTTTGCTCCTTCAGCTTTGAACGGTTCCTAGTAGTTCCACTCTGTATATCAGAAAAGAATTGCGGTCGCTCTACTCTCCAAATTAGTCACATCTCGTTCGAGGGGGTTGCAACTCCATGATGTCCTTAGTGATGGATTGAATCTTCTGGAGGATGTCATCAATGTCAAAGGATGTCAAGACCAATGTTCTGTTGCACATGGCACTGAAAACTGTCGTTTTCTAACGTGAAATGTGTTTTAATGGACGCCCTAAAGAAAGGGGTGGATTATTTGGCGCCTTCTGTGTCACCTCTTGAGGCCTTTTCGTGTCGAATCTGAACGAAAGTGTGTCTGAAATGTTTTGTTCCGCCAGTTCTGTACGATTTACGTGGCAGGTCGTCAAAATCCCAATCTGGTTTGAGGGTCCTGCCTATGATGCTCCACACCGTGGGACACTAGCGCTGAGTGACATTTATTGGTTTCTATACATATGGCTGAGATCCAGTGTATAGGATCAAGTTTGGCAGATGGATTGAATGGGCGCAACGTGGACGCTTGGAGGAAGGATTCTGATGGTCTGTTTCATTAGAAAGCTTGAGTTTTGTATCACCGATCGATTGCGTTACATAATGACGCTATGTATTCCTGTAACGCAGCTGGTATTTTTAATAAAGCTTCTAAAGCTTCTTTCCCTACTAAATTTTATTACATAACATATAAGCACAGTAATCCGCGTTTTCTGATTTATATGCACTAAATTATGTGGGAAATATTTGGTAATATTAATTAAATGGAGTATTTATTTGAAGTAATGTGAACTGACGTGTGGCAGCGACATGTAGCGTGTCATAGTGAAAGCACGTCACTCTTCGCTGCACGGCAGTATAGCACACTTTAAACTGTCGATATAACTGCCGTAATGGTTGCCCTGGTTTTCGGAAAATTTTTTACATTTTGTGACGAAGAGTGGAAGATTAATGTGACTGTACCATCTGTGTCTTCAATGACACGGATTATGTAATGTACTATATTCACTCAGGTACGGAAATGCTGTCATACAATGATTTCTAATTCTATATTTTATGTAATTTGGCGACATTTTACATCAAGCTATCATCTTATTTTTTAGGTCTGCTGGTGATCATAGCTGACAGAAATTAATTACCAGGTTGGAAAGATTTTTGTGAAGCATGACTGGATTTAGAACAAAACAAAAATTCGTAATGAAATCGGATTATAAATCGTTTGAGCTTTGGCCACAGTTCTTTTTCATTGTCAAATTTGAACTGAATGACCTCAGTTTTGTCTTCTGGAGGGAACTGATCACTTTACCACTTTACCAAACTATCAGTTTACAATTAGCAAGGAGTAAACCGCCGCTCACCAACATTTTGATCGTACTCGTGTGCATACAAGCTTCATGTGACATCAGAAACCACAAGCTGCTGCTGAGTAAGAATGAATAAAGAATCTCAATCACGCGATATGAATTTTATAGCGTATCAGACAGACTGGTTATTATGCGCCTTTCTACTGATGTCTCCCGCCGACTGTCGGCTCTGAGCAATGAACTTACTGATAGTAGGAATAACATACTTTCATTGTGGTGTCATCTGACACAAATTGCTTACACACTTAGTGACTATAAAAAGATCAGAGGTATTATGCGGATAACTTTCAAGCCGGTAGCTGTCCACTTCCTGTCGGAGACCATTTATTATGGACACCACTTGTGTTGCGCTTCCTGCTGCTCATAAGATGATAGCACGAAATGTGGATGTTCATATAACTATCTCTATGTTGATGCTTAATAGTACCATGAATCGAAGCCGGATAATTTTGAAATCATTGTAAGATATGCTCATTCGTAAGTTTGTTCCACACTGTGCATTTCTCTTAACTAGCAAAAACACTATTTAGTCTTGTTCTGGGTGAAGGACCCTACCATGATTCTCAGAGATTCGTTTTGATTGTCACGTTGTATTTTGTTAGATCTCATCGAGTGAAGTGACGCAATCGTTAGCATACTGGACTACGTATGGTTATTTCTCACCATAGTCACCTTGACGATGAACACATTTCTGTCAACGAGAGACCATTTTGATGATACCGTCACTGACGCATGTTAGACTTTATTAATAGAGCCACACCCACAAATATGTTTGTAACGCTTCATCATTATTAAAGTGAAGTTCTCGAATGCGTTCTATAAGTTCTGGAAAAACATGAAAATTAGATGGGACCCAGTCGGGACTGTATCGAGGATGATTGATGGCAGTCAACCCAAAACGTCGAATTGTTGCAGATGTCGCAGCGTTCATGTGTAGTCTGACATTGTCACGCTGAAGGATGGCTTGCTCCATGCGTGGACGAACTCTCGGAATTCGAAACTCGACACGCAACGACGCAGTTATGTTACACACCGCCATGTTACACGCGGCAGAGGGCTGCAAATACATAGATATGAATAATAAAGATTCAGAATGCTACTAACGTTTGTATGTAAAATTTTTCTCATAAAAATTAGGAGGCATTACTTTTCAGCAAGCCCTCGTATATTTTTGGCGAAATAACCGAAGAACCACTGACAGCTTAAGGCTGGAGTAATTGAGGTAATTCTTTCTTCACGTCTTGTAGCTGCGAAACTTGTCATTATTTTCAAATTTTGATGCATTAATTACGATAACTTTCATTAGCATAGAAACATCGGGTGTCCCAGGAGGAATGGTCGGTATTCAGGGTTATGACAGGAATGATTATTCGAAGCAAAAATATCTGGTAAACATGGACTTTCAAATGATTACCTTAAGAGCTATAAGCACTTGATCATCTACACTAATGGGAAATATATCTTTTCTGCCGAAGTCGTGGTCATAGCTCTTAAGGTACGCGTTTTAGAGCCCATGGTTACTTGACTTTTTTGCTTCGAATGATAGTTTGTATCATATCCCTGAATACTGACTATTCCTACTGGGACTTCCTGCTTTCCGCGCGGAGCAGCCGTGCGGTTTATGGCGCCACATCACGGACTGCACGTTCGCCCCCGGTAGCTGAGTGGTCAGCGCGACAGAATGTCAATTCCAAGGGCCCGGGTTCGATTCCCGGCTGGGTCGGTGATTTTTTTCCGCTCAGGGACTGAGTGTTGTGATGTCCTCATCATCATCATTTCATCCCCGCCGACGCGCAAGTCACCTAAGTGGCGTCAAATCGAAAGACTTGCATTTTTTTTTTTTTTTTTTTACGGACTTCGCGTTCCCTCTCGACAGAGGTTTGAGTCCTCCCTCGGGCATGGGTATGTGTTTTGTTCTTAAGTTAGTTTAAGTAGTGTGTAAGTCTAGGGACCGATGATCACAGCAGTTTGGTCCCTTAGGAATCCACACACATTTGAACATTTGTTTGAGCTTCCCGAAATTCATGGGCAATTGAAACTTTCTTTCATTTGTTAAGCGTTTGTGGCGTATAATACGGGGTCCCCTTTTTCCGGATTTAGCAGTTATTTAAGTTATTATTTTTATGTAACAGTTTGGCCAGATGCTCTTCCTGACTCCACAGTTGTCAATGTTACTTGAGCGAGGAAAGTTCTTGCGCCATCGGTTTGTCAATCGTAAACATTTTTCTGTATGGCATCGTATTTTAAATGATTGCGTATCGTATCCTTTGTGGTGAAAGTTTGGGACCAGCCCAGCACTTGCCTAAATGAAGGTGGAAAACTGTCTAAAAATCACACTCATGCTGGACGGTGTACGAGCCTCTGTACGTTAATACGCCTCGTGGTTCCGATACAGGACTTACTCACTTCCCTGACTCGCACATTAGCGTGCTGCGCGTTACGCTACACAACAGGTAATACTAATGAGCAGCCCGCATCTCGTGGTCGTGCGGTAGCGTTCTCGCATCCCACACCCGGGTTCCCGGGTTCGATTCCCGGCGGGGTCAGGGATTTTCTCTGCCTCGTGATGGCTGGGTGTTGTGTGATGTCCTTAGGTTAGTTAGGTTTAAGTAGTTCTAAGTTCTAGGGGACTGATGACCATAGATGTTAAGTCCCATAGTGCTCAGAGCCACTAATGAGCAGTTTAATGAGCAGTATTTAATCGTTTACTTGTATATCAAATACTCATATCATCTCTCAATTCTAAATAATTTAGCATCAGATCTACTACTCGAAACATCTGCTTTAAGGAGAAAACATAATGAATAAAAGTTTGGACAGATGTACCTTGTTTCAGGTACACAGTGAGAATATAATTTTGATTATAAGGCTTGGTCGCGCTCACTCACTCAAAAAATTTTATTACTAGTCTACTCAATTAGCTAATCTAGCTGTCTTTAACCAGGAAAAAAAGTCACGAAGTTTCTAGATTCTGGTCTATGATCTTAACGGGCCACATCAGTGGCCGCTGGTAAAACCGTCTTGATTGTAGTGAAGCGTTCAAGGAATGAAGAAAGAAATTTTTATGACTCATACCGTTATGAAAATAGTAGAATTGGTTCTCCTTGAGAAGTTGCAGCCTTTAAACGAGGAAGTAGTTCTCACAGTAGCGTAAGAAATCGCCCTATTGACTTCTGGTGTATTCATTCTTCTCGCCATTCATACACAATTCTTCACGCCAGACGACCATAAAATTATTTGTGTGGAAGCTTCAGATTTAGCTGTAACTGATTAGTTATTCAGAAGAAAATGTCCGAAACAGTTGCACTTTTCTGTTTATTCAAAATCACGATCGGTTTCATCCGCCAAGGCCTTTATCTGTTATCATCGACATAGTATCAAACAACAGAGTACAACAGAATTGGTCAAATGGTAGGCTTCGTCAACAACAATTAAAATCATAATTGCTTTATTGCTTTTATAAATGTTCACGACAGTTCGTCCGCATACTTCATAAAACAAATAAATATAATGTAGTGTGAACTCCTGTGTTATTAAAATGGATGTAAGTTGAAAGACAACTTGTCTACATCATAAAAACACTATAACAACATAATGATTGTAAGCAATCGGTTACGATCTAGGAAATCAACATACGTGTCTTGAAATTAATTGTCAGGTGTCCTGAGAGGGCAGAGGACAAGTGCTGAGCCGTGCCAGTCCTGGAGTTTAAATAGAGGAGAGGCAAGTTACAAGTAGCGCTCAGAGGGGCAGGTAGGTAAGTAGGCAGAAGCAAGTCCTGAGATTAAAGCTGATAAAATGCTTTCACAGTTAAATAAAATACAAAACAAATTTGAATTAAATGACTGACATGGATACATAACAAAAAAGTTGGCAAAAAGTATTACTATGAAACGAGAAAGCAAAGCAGACGACGATCAGAAACCCTATGATGAACGAAAAGTCGATTTGTGAACCAACGATAGTAAACGAAAGGAATCAGCAAAAGATATCTTTGCATGCAAACACGATGTTCAAAACGGCTCTGAGCACTATGGGACTAAACTTCTGAGGTCATCAGTCCTCTAGAACTTAGAACTACTTAAACCTAACTAACCTAAGGACGTCACACACATCCATGCCCGAGGCAGGATTCGAACCTGCGACCGTAGCGGTCGTGCGGTTCCAGACTGTAGCGCCTAGAACCGCTCGGCCACCCTGGCCGGCAAACACGATGTTAATTTGACATGTAGCCATAGGGAACTGAGCATGGTCTGCTGTTTAGAATAACTGAGCCTAGTGTACTAAACGGAGCAGCGTTAAAATTAATTACATTTCAATACATCAAACACATTATGAAAGGCATCTAAGCAAACAATGTTTTTCAAGCGTTTTTTTTTTCGCCAAGAACATCACTTATATTGTGGTGCACGTGACTGTACACTTCACCTTTCTCAAAAAAGGCCATATGGGTACCTTTCTCTGCTATATGTAAAATTGTGAAGTTATGGCAGTAGTAGTGACACTGTGTCGTTTTGAAATTAGTCCGGAACCGTACTGCTGCTACGGTTGCAGCTTAGAACCCTGTCTCGGGCATGGATGTGTGTGATGTCCTTAGGTTAGTTAGGCTTAAGTAGTTTTTAGTCTAGGGGACTGATGACCTCAGATGTTAAGTCCCGTAGTGCTTAGAGCCATTTGAAGCATTTTTGAAATTAATTGAGAAACAAATATAGATCTGGCTTCTGCATTATTCCTCCTCACTTCTGTTTGCTCTTTGAACCTATTTTAAAGCTTCTGCCTATTTGGTCAGTATAGAGGGCGTCGCAGTCAGTGTTGCAGATTTTATAAATGCCTGCACTAGTATGTTTGTTGATTCTAGTTTTGATGTTGTGTGCAAGTAGCTAACCTAGTATGTTACCGTGTTTGAAGGCAATTCTAAGTCAGTCTGCAAAGCAATGAACTGAGTTTATAAGAAACGTTTCCATAAAAGGGAAACAGGATTAACTTTATCTTTTCTGCCACATCGTCGCTAGCTACGTTGCCTCTGTTTTGAAGAAATTCAAGTTTAGAATTATATATCTTGTCAACTGTATAGGCATGACAGCCGTTTTTGGAGGCAATTTGGCACACTATATTCAGTTCTTTATTAGTTTCTGTATCAAATGGTTCAAGTGGCTCTGAGCACCATGGGACTTAACATCTGAGGTCATCAGTCCCAGAGACTTAGAACTACTTAAACTTAACTAACCTAAGGACATCACACACATCCATGCCCGAGGCAGGATTATAACCTGCGACCATGGCAGCAGCGCGGTTCCGGACTGAAGCACCGAGAACCGCTTCGGCCACAACGGCCGGTTTCTGTATCATTAAAAAGTAATTTACGTAATCCGCTGATCATTGCTTGAAAAAAAAAAAAAAAAAAAAAAAAAGCATTCTTTTGCTGCTCAGGGTGGCAAGAGTCCTGAGAAATGCCAAATGCATGTCTTTGATTGGTGTTAGAAACGCCTAAATCCAGAATATTAATTGACATGTTTTGCTGATGTCCAGCATTAAAAATATTTCTTTCAAATCCATTACCACATCTCTGGAATTAAGACCGAGATGTTCCATCTGCTGGACAAGAAATTATGCATTATTTATTGCTTCCTGTGACAGTTCATCAAGCTTTTCATTGCAAGTTATTCCAGGATGACTTTTAACAGAAGCGAATTATTGCATTGTTGGACATTCTACATTTTGTAAGGTCTTATACTGAATTTCTAACGAAAAAGTTTACTCTCTTCCTCCATTTCTTGGTATCATGACGTCTGATACCGGCATCGTGTTGCTCAAAATCGTTGCTGTAGTAGCAGCTTTAATTATATTTCATTCCTCTATTGTAACACAACTTTCGGTTATAAAGAATGTCGAATAGTTGAAAATTAACTATAGTAATGAGGAAATACAATACTACGCGTGCAAGAACAAATTGGTTTATGATACCTGGTTTTGGGGAACTGGATATCGTAAACTGAATTGGTCATGTAAAAGCTCCACTATCGATTCTGGAAATGAGTTTCAAGATGACGGACTTCCTCTTCTACAATCTATTTTCACTCCCATATAAAGGCGCAACCGATTTTGAAAGGTGCTTCGGTTGTAAGGTTGCTTCTCGTTCTTTAATTTTTCCGGCTAATTAGACGGCGTGGCTTTTCATGCAGAGAAAGGGAAGTAGAAATATTGGACTGAGCATTAAGTTGTTTGTCTCCGATATTTGACTGAAGAGAAGCTGCCATAGTGCTAACTAAATTAGAAATCGGAAACGAAAGGCTATTTGTGGAAAACAACTGACGATAGGAAAACCCATATTTGAGCCGTCTCATTCAGGTCTTAACATGTAAACACGACAGCGAATAAGAATATCATCCCCTTCTAGAAATTCTCTCTCATGCAGACGCTGGAATTGTGAGAAGGAAGGACGTAAAGACGATGCTCGTGCCTTTGTGCACTGATTCGCAGAAGTCATCAAAGCAAGACATCCTCCTGACCCGATGGCGCACCCGGAAAAACACATCCTCGCATTGACCAGGCTGCTTGTTTGTCAAATACGATTTCATAACAAACATGTTTTCCAGCGAATGTCGCTGCCGTGTAAACGGCATTGTTTGCCTTTCCAGCTCCCAATTTGCTTTTAAAATTAAATTTTTTGACATTGCAGGTGTACGCAAGCGCATTCTCCTTCAAATATTTTCAATATTACGTGATTGCCTCTTGATATTAGATTCGTATCGATGTTCCTGCGTAGAAAATACACGCAGCGAAGACTGTAAAAGGGACTGAGGTGTTTAAAAAATTTGATGGTTACAGTGTTACTCGCAAGACTTAGAAAAGTATACGACTTCAATATTTGGCCATTCTCTGACGTGACGTTTTCCTTAGAGCATTTCAGAATATAAATGCCTAAGGTCGAAATTGGCTTAAAGGGAGAGGATTTACAGGATTAACAGAGATATTTTCAGCCGTTTATGTTCCAATTCTAACTTTCCTCATCTGAGAATGAGGGATTATATTCTGAATTTTAAATAAACGTCGGATATTGTGGGCTTCACATTCGAGTCTAAGCCTATCTGGTTGCCACACCTTAGAGACTTGAAAGCACGGTCTTTAAATGCACTGAATACCTTAAAATTAATTAGTGATAGGACATGGAGATGTGTCCCAGCCTCTCTGCTCTAGTTTAACAACAGGTTCGTTCTAGATTGTGGATGCATGGTTTAGCGGTCTGCTAGACCATATTATTTAAAATATAACACGTGTTGCACCTCGAGAGAATTACAATCGCCACAGGTACCTTTAGAATCTGCCTTTTTCCCAGCCTGTGTTCTGTGGCTGGTGAATAGTTACCTAACATCAAATGACGCCTTCTTATCGTGCGGATAGTTTATGTAACGCTATACACTCCAAAGAAACCCGCGTACCGTACCGTTACTCGCCTACCGTTGAAACGACATTTTATTAATCGTCCGCGATCAATGAGGTCTTTAAGGTTTGCACGTTAAGAATTTCCATTTAGGGACAGATGTGTTTCCTATCTATATTCTAGCCCAAGATTAGAATAGATAACCCTTACGGTTACATATAACTAAGATTTTTCTTAATAACAAAAGCATCACGATTGACGCTTCAAAACCATGTTCAGTCATAGCTTAATGATTTTCTTTCCCTGCAAGTATACCGTGTACAGCACAGAATCACATGCAGTGCTGAACACAGACGAAACGCCATTACAGTAAGAATTGTCTCAATTGCTCAGATTCACTTAGTGCATTTGAAGCAGTACAACAAATGTTCTCAGAAGAGAAAATAGTTCAAAAGATACATAACTCCCTCATGTTGCCACAGAAACAGGGAAAATATGATTCATATTGTTGGCTATAGGACACATGCGAAACAGGGGAACGAGCAGTAAGGAAGATCCTCACAGTACAATGTATCATTCCCTTTCAGGTTTTCAGTTCACTGATGGTTCAAAGAGCCACGTAAGTCTGGGAGAAGAAGAGACTGGTGAGTTAGTAAAACCGTGATCTTCCTCATGCCGGTCAGTACGAAAGTACCACTCACTCTGAGCCATCTCCGAAAGGGAATGTGTCCTTTCACACATGGATTCATACTGCAGGAAGAAGGCCGCCCCTAGTATGTGGAGCTTGTAGTATACGTATCACTACACATCACATATTAACGAAGGGAATTTTACACTTTGAGAAGAGGGTATACGCAAAGGTAAGTGGTGACCTCTTCTATAGTGGCCGAGCGGTTCTAGGCGCTTCAGTCTGGAACCACGCGACCGCTACGGTCGGTCGTAGGTTTGAATCCTACCTCGGGCATGGATGTGTGTGATGTTCTTGGGTTAGTTAGGTTTAAGTAGTTCTAAGTTCTAGGGGACTGATGACCTCAGCAGCTCAGTCCCATAGTGCTCAGAGCCATTTGAACCACTTTTTTAACAATTAATGGACTCCATGGAACATTCTGTGCCATCCCAGATCGTTAGTCGGAGACTAGCAGAACCCGGTCTAAGGAATTACCGTCCCATGAGCAGGTTCTCGTTAACACCACAACATAAACGGTCGCTTTTGGAATGGTGTCGTGACCGGGAGGCATAGCCTGCTGATGAATGGGGACACATTGGGTTCAGCGATGAATTATGGTTCAGCACTTGCCCGGTTGACCATAGTCGGCGAGTATGGCGAACACCGGGCGAGAATCACACCCTTCGAATGACTTGAACAGGCATAGCAGCGTTACTTGTGGCATAATGGTTTGTGGAGCCATCGGATGTGACTGCAGCTCAAGACCGGTAGTGACAGAGAGAGAAAACTCTGACGGTACAACGCTACGTCTTGGACATCGTAAGTTCTCATGTGTAACCTCTGAAGCGACAGTATCTTTGTGCCATTTTTCAATAGGACAATACACGTCCATACATGTTACTTCTGTCTGCGAACTGTCTTCGTGATGTCGAGGTACTACCGTGGCCCGCAGCCGTGCGGGATTAGCCGAGCGGTCTTGGGCGCTGCAGTCATGGACTGTGCGGCTGGTACCGGCGGAGGTTCGAGTCCTCCCTCGGGCATGGTTGTGTGTGTTTGTCCTTAGGATAATTTAGGTTAATTAGTGTGTAAGCTTAGGGACTGATGACCTTAGCAGTTAAGTCCCATAAGATTTCACACACCGTGGCCTGCAAGATCCCTTGTTCTGGACGTGATAGATCACGTGCGGGATCAGCTCTGACGTCACCTCCGTCCCAGTGCAAGTATCAAGTATCCCGGATATCAAGGAACAGTTACAATAGTTGCAGACCATCTTCCCTCAGATGAAAATAAAACAATTTTATGACACTCTTCACAACCGAATAACTGCATGCATCCTGCGCAGAGGGAGTTCAACGTCGTATTAAAGTTGAATCATACTGCCAAGTTCCCTGTACATTTCACTTGATGATGCAATCACCGAAACAGTATCACATTCTCTCTCAAACCGTGTAGCTTCTTTGCGCTATCTTCTCGACTCCTGAGTTCTTCATATTTTTGTCAAGCATTATTATTCCATGTCAATCGACGGTGCGCCCTCATACTTCTTTAATTCCCAAACTTTCCCACGGATTCTCATAAGTAAGTCGTGTGATGCTGTTAAGGGATATCTGTTATTCGGATTGCGATTATATACTTGGAGATCACTATGGAGCTAGTACGTGCCGACACCTTTTACCTGCCTTCCACTTCAAAAACATGTTCAAATGTGTATGAAATCTTATGGGACTTAACTGCTAAGGTCATCAGTCCCTAGGCGTACACACTACTTAACCTAAATTATCCTAAGGACAAACACACACACCCATGCCCGAGGGAGGACTCAAACCTCTGCCTTCCACTTATATGGTCATCCACAACACAACGAAAACAATACTACACACCACGTGCTCTCGTCATAGACACAAATCTATTAGGAATCGTTTGTTTTCTGGTGAGTGTCAATAGTTATTCGTATGGTGCCGAATAATTCGCTAACACGACATCAGGGGGCCTGCCGTTCGAAGGCTGCGTGCAAACATTTGCGGGAGATTCCTTTGACGCTGAGAACACCGACGGTCCCGGCTGCACAGGGTGCATAAGCATAAATCGTTGTATGTGTACTGGCAACAGGTCGTGTTTACGTACGAGTTCGGCTTTGACGTAGGAGACAATGGTAATCCGTTGCGTATTAAACGGAACTGCGGTAGCCACCATGCTACGGAACGCGTTCTGCAGCGTCATACGCGATGAGCGGGGTGCGAAATATTGTGGAACGCCTTTGGATACCGACGGGTAGTGTTCATTGATATTCACATAAACGAAAAGCTGCTACTCATTGAAACTGTTAACAGAAATGTCACAGTCATCCTTCATCACGTTCCTGTCGATGTGTTCCAACAAAATAATCTGCTCTGTAGCATAATATGTTGAACATAATTTGACATAAAATGACAGTTTGCAGAGCAATCATGTGATGTTCATAATATTTTATTTAACTTTCTCGATCGCAAAAGTGTGATAAGGTTCCTGTAAAACAAAGTTTAGAAGTACATTTAGAAATTAATAATAGTTGAAAGAAAGGTGAATAATTCACGCATATTTCTTATAATGTAGCATCTACAGCGAGAAAATGGCGGTCCAAACAGACGTAGACACGAATATCTCGCGATTTTTCAATCCGTTTCGGAGGATTTTCCGATCTTCATCAGTTTACGTGAATCTGTCTGATTACATATCTAGAGTGAATCTCTACAACAAAAGTGACTCATTATATATGTTTATGTATTTTGAATAACAAAATGAAGATTACAGAGCGGTTCTGGCGCTACAGTCTGGAACCGCGCGACCACTACGGTCGCAGGTTCGAATCCTGCCTCCGGCATGGATGTGTGTGTTGTCCTTAGGTTAGTTAGGTTTAAGTAGTTCTAAGTTCTAGGGGACTTATGACCTCAGCAGTTGAGTCCCATAGTGCTCAGAGCCATTAGAACCATATTTTTGAAGATTGCAGGACAGACAGCTATTTAGCACTAGGAGTCATTGCGGTAATTCCATGATAGTCCATCTTTTATTTTGACAATGCCTCAATCTGACAAGCAATAGAATCCATAACTTCTTCCTGGTATTCTAAAGCCAGCTGAAGTCACTCATGCATAACTATGTTCCGTGGAGCTACCAAGTTACGGATATGTTCATGCTACATTTCGCCCGCTGTTCGAAATTGTCCCAGACATTTTCAGAGGAACTGAGATCGGCTGATTTAACCGACAAGTAAAGGTGTGATACTGCCCGCCCGGTCAGCCGAGCGTTCTAACGCACGGCTTTCCGGAGTCGGAAGGAGGATCTGGTCCCCGGCACGAATCCGCCCGACGGACTTGTGTGGATAGTTTTCACGCGGTTTTCTATCTGCCTTGGCGAATGCGGACTGGTTCCCCTTATTCCGCCGCAACTACACTATGTCGGCGATTACTGCGCAAACAAGTTCTCCACGTACGTTACACCACCATTACTCTACCACGCAAACATAGGGGTTACACTCGTCTGCTGTGAGACGTTCCCTGGAGGGAAGGAAAGGGGGGTCCACCGGGGCCCGAACCGCACGATAATCCTGGGTTCGGTGTGGAGCGGCTGAGAGGTGAAGTGGACTGCGGTAGTCGTCGTGGGGTTGTGGACCATTACGGTTGCGGCGGGGACGGGCCATCTCCGTCGTTTCTACGTCCCCGGTTATCATACAAAGGTGTGATAGGATGCTCGAAACGGGAACGTATAAGTGCAGCCCTGTGAACAGAGCTGTTGTCATCTTGGAAGACAGGAACGTTGACAGCATACTCATCACGAAGATGTAGACTAAAGGGCAAGACTTTGTCACCGAGAATGTTGACATAAACGTTCTGGTGACCTCAGTGAGTTATCTCAAGCTATGGTACGAAAGACGCTCCCAGAGTATCATACGCTCTCCACTCATATTAATGTGATCCCTTGTCAGAAGCTTAGGCAACGGCCTCGCCACCGTAGATACACCGGTTCCCGTCAGATCACCGAAGTTAAGCACTCTCGGGTGTGGCCGGCACTTGGATGGGTGACCATCGGGGCTGCCCTGCGCTGTTGCTGTTTTTCGGGGTGCACTCAGCCTCGTGATGCCAATTGAGGAGCTACTCGACCGAATAGTAGCGGCTCCGGTCACAGAAAACCATCATAACGACCGGGAGAGCGGTGTGCTGACCACACGCCCCTCCTCTCTGCGTCCTCATCTGGGGATGACACGGCGGTCGGAAGGTCCCGATGGGCCACTTGTGGCCTGAAGACGGAGGGCTTTTTTGTCAGAAGGTTGGATAACCACCTTTTGCAGCCCGGACCTCTATGATACGTGCAGGAAGAGCGCCAGTATGATCCTGGAAGGTACCGACAGGGATGTGAACCCATACCGACTCCACTGCCGTGGCCAGCTAAACTAGATTCCTCGATTGACAATCCATGGCACGAACACCTTCGATCGCAGTGATCCCAAGGATTCTAGATTAGATTTAATCGGGGTAGTTTGGTGGCCAGGAGAGTACGGTAAACTTATCCCTGGTGCTCTTCGAACCACTCACGTACACTGAGAGCTGTGGGGCACGATGCATTGTCCTGCTGGCAGATGCCATCGTGCCCAGAAGAAACAAATTGCATGTGGGGGGGGGGGGGGGAGACATGGTCCCCAATGATAGATGTATATTTGAATCTGTCGGTGGAGAAACGAACTATATCACTTTTCTTATATTTCAGGACAGACAAGAAACTCGATTATTGTTAAAGTATTTGACAGAATGCATTGAAATTTTCGACATACTGTGAATGAAAATAATTTTCATGTATATAAATAATATCTTCTGAAAAAAATTGAAGATGTATAGCCGGCCGGAGTGGCCGAGCGGTTCTAGGCGCTTCAGTCTGGAGCCGCGCTGCTGCTACTGTCGCAGGTTCGAATCCTGCCTCGGGCATGGTTGTGTGTGATGTCCTTAGGTTGGTTGGGTTTAAGTAGTTCTAAGTTCTAGGGGGCTGGTGACCTTAGAAGTCCCATAGTGCTCTGAGCAATTTGAACCATTTTTTGAAGATTTGTAACATATGCTCGAAGCCGACGAAATGAATTAAAATTTATGCTGCGGTCAGGACTCGAACCCGGGTCTTCTTGCTTGCTAGGCATAAATGCTAACCATTACACCACCGCAGTACGATGGTCAACATTGCTGCACGAACTACCTAAGCAGAGTGCCCTCCCCAACACAAACTCCAATTCATTTGTCCCTTACATATTGTCAATACTGTCAATATTGCCAGTGTTTTCCGATATTGGCAAGCACCCCAGCATTGGACGTAATGGGACGTCCTTATACCCAGAAAAACATTCCCCAGACCGCAGCGTCCCTCCTCCAGCCTGAAAGCCTCCGACATTCCATCTGTACGATGGAGCACAAAATGTGATTTTCTAAATAGGCCACCTGTCGCCATTCAAAGGAGGTACAGTTGCATTATTGGCTTGCAAATTCCAGCCCTCGTCGCCGATGAGCGACAGTCAGCATGGGTGCATGAAGCGGGCACTTGCTACAGAGTCCCGTGCGGAGCAACGTTCGCTAGACGGTGGTTGAGGATACACTGTCGGTAGCCCCATAGTTAATCTTTAACCACGGCGGCACGTGAACAGTTTACAAACTTAGGAATCTCGGAAATACTTCCACCCTTGGCCAGAAAACCAATGATCGTGCCCTGTTGGACATCAGATAAACGTCTCCGTTTCCGCATTGCGACAACGGTTGCACTGTTTTCCACGTCCACTGACACACTTTACATAACCTTCACTGCTATTGCTGCCACCTTCCGTCTGTGAATGGTTACTGCAAGTTGACGCAGAACATAGGCAGTGGTCACATTAATGTGTAAAACATCCTCCTGCCTTAACTACACCTTCGCACACTATGGGTTAAACGTTTCTTTTGGCCATTGGTGTACTCGATTCCTTGTATCGTTTGAAAAAATAAAAATAAAAAAGAATAAACAAACATATGAATAAATGAAAAAATATTTAAAATCTCAACTGCAGGGTCCACTCTACACGAAACCAATCACCTACTGTCCCGTTTGTGTGCACCAAACGTCTACTGTATGCAGTTTGCTTCTCAACGTTCCCTCGAAAACTGGTTGCCATCAGTCTGCGTTAACTGACAGTTGCAATACCTGTAGGCTAGAGAATCAAGGAGGCTAGAGTTCACGGGTTGCCATATAATGACTACAGTGGGAAAGCAGTTCCTGCAAAATCTGTCAGTGCTGGTTGCAGGTAAGGTATCAGTACTGACATTTACCCAATCAACAACTTCAGTGTAATATAAATCCATAGCACGTGCTACATGCTTTGCGATTACATAATAAATTCCAGACGCCGAATGGAATGTTTCCGACGTATCAGAGGGGATGAAAGCGATTTGCGTTAACAAAGTGTGTGTCCAAATAAGATAGCTCCTTTGTGCCTCTCTGTCACGTCGACCCATCTTACTGCGCTGATTCCTAACAACCGACCTCAATGCCATGACTTACGTCATCAGTGAGGCTTATATAACGGCTTGGTACTAGTTGCAAACCATCTAGAGTTCTCCGAACGACCATTCAGCTCTGTTAAGAGGATTATTACTATTTCGTGTGGTGACCTGTTAGATTTTTATCCCATTGACAAGTAAATCGTTAGGCACGATTCCGCTTGCGACGGAAGAAGAAACTGTCCTCACTTTGCTGAATACAACGCCCTAAGTAGTCACATACAATAATCTTCGAGAATCAAGAAAACTGTAACCCGATCTGGAATGTGGCTCGTAATTTGTTTCATATATCTTTATCCCTTCACGTGGTTTTCGAATTCTGTAGTTAAGCGAATCAAGAGAGGGAAGAACTCACATCCGTTCCTGGTTAGTCTTTTCAGCCTATCTCTTTTATACTGAAGTTTGCGTGTCAGAAGGTAGTGACGTCACAATGAGAGTGAAGTGTTGCTCCAGCGCGCCGAAAGATAGGATCTGATTTGTACTGCAGTGCCTTTTGCGAGCTGCGTTTACAGCTTATCATTCATGTCGTTTGTTTCCAGTAAGAAGCAACCAGCGTTTAGATTTCGCTTATTCTGTTTGTAACTCTTAGTCGCTCCTTGATAATATTTATGTTTCAGACCACTGTTTACTTCTACTTTCTTAATTTTTTTTTTTAATGTAAGAAATGACCAAAACCACACCTAGGCACCTTGGTTTCTTTAGGGCGCTACAGTCATGGACTGCGCGGCTGGGGCCGACCGCGGTGGTCTAGCGGTTCTAGGCGCTCAGTCCGGATCCGCGCGACTGCTACGGTCGTAGGTTCGAATCCTGTCTCGGGCATGGACGAGTGTGATGTCCTTAGGTTAGTTAGGTTTAAGTAGTTCTAAGTTCTAGGGGACCGATGACCACAGATGTTAAGTCCCATAGTACTCAGAGCCATTTGAACTGCGCGGCTGGTCCCGGCGGAGGTTCGAGTCCTCCTTCGGGCATGGGTGTGTGTGTTTCTCCTTAGGATAATTTAGGATAAGTAGTGTGTAAGCTTAGCGACTGATGACCTTCGCAGTTAAGTCCCATAAGATTTCACACACATTTGAACATTTTTTTTTAGGTTTCTTTACTATACCGTAACGAACTTTACCAAATACGTGTTTAAAACAGCTGGTGGGAGAGGATATGGGCTAGATGCAGGAGCCGGTCATCACAGGTGAAATTGAGCGAGAGGACGCACTGGTTAACGGGGAAGAGGTACTGTTTGTTCAAGTAATACTAAGGTGAGGCAGATGCGGCAGTAGGAGGTTTTTGTCGTTTGAGGAAATGTAGGATTTTGTAGGTTTTCAGTAGTTGAGAACAGTAAAGGGTGTGCAATATAGTGGCGTAAAAGGGTACAAGAGTGAGTAGAAAGTAGAGGGCGCATTCTTTCAGGTGTCGATAAGTAATGTAGTCCTGACTGGGGAAAGTGTCCCGTTTTCTGTGGAGTACCTATTTTATGCCGTGCACTGTCATTAGTATATTTAAACCTGTTCGTGGTATGTTGTCCAAGTACTGGAAGTTGGGAGCTACGGGAGGGAAAGTGATGCTTATATGTTTGTGGATAGTAGGGAACAGCGAGTGATTAAAATGAGGGTTGTCAGGGATGGAGAAGATGTCAGAGACATAGGCTGCAAAGGTTGTCAGGTAAGGGATGGTTCTTATGGAGGAGCAGGTATTATGTATGGAATTGTTTCCAGTACTTGGAAGAGTTAATGGGGAATGTAGTGTTGAGTCTGGTGCATGTGTGGGGCCTTTCTCGGCGTTTTTGGCATTTAATAAATTCCTTATGTGTATTTGTATTTTCTCGTGATGTGTGTGGGTTTATCCCAGTCAAGAGCACAATGACTAGTGGTAGAAGTGACAGAATTCTTGGAGGAGGAGTTGGGCTTGTTGGGGGAGGGTGGGATGGTGAGGGTATGTGGTCCTGGTCGGAATATGGATAGATATAGCATCTGCCAAGATCTGTTGCAGGAGGTATGTAGCATGAGGGATATTCTCAGGTTACTGTAAAGTGAGGGACTGGCTGCCAGTCTGGGTTTCTATGGAGTCCCAGTAGGCATTCCAGTTGTTGTGGTTGTAATGTTGGATAACTCTTGGCTGGATATTGAGATGGGATGTACAGGGATGAGGTTGTTTGTAGGAGATGCTGAGGAGTACAAGTATGTAGTCACTTTCAATTGGATCGAGGACTTCGGCAGTGATGTGTCCAAAAGAGGTTAGAATATGGGAGGAAAAATCTGGGGTAGTGTTCCTTTTATGATCGGCGTGGAGTTGGATGGGAACAATGTAACCTTGCAGGGAGTCGATAACCTGATGCCACCGCTGGAATTCCGTGGGGGATCTACAATGGACGTGGTGAGCAGCAATAGTATAGATCGAAAAGGTACAGTCTATGTGGGTAAGGAAGTCATAGAGGCGTTAGATCAGATGTAGATGGTGGCACAAGTAATGTTTATTGTTTAGAAAAGAGGGTAAGAATAAGGTGTTTTTTGGAAGTATTGTATAAGGGCTGTGGCTAAACAGTGATTTTCTTGACGTGGCCGCCTCTGGACGGGGAAGGGGATTATATGTGTGGCAGAGAATATAAGGAGAGGTTCAGATTGTATGATAGGGCTGGAGGAACGTTTTATTAACTATGAATGTCTGGACATTGTGATGGGATGGGGTATGCATTAAAGGAAGTTTGTTGGTGGGAATGGAATGGTGTTTGTGGTATAGGATTTTAAAGTGCTATCACATCAGTATAAAGGATAAGAGCTGTTTGTGTGGGTAGGACTAGAGGAGGTTTAGACAAGGATGTCGAGGTGGGTGAAGGTGAAGTGAACCTGGTTGTTGCAGTAGGTAGTTTGGGTGTTGAGATTTAAAATGGAGTAGGCAGCAAGGGAGATTTAGTGGAGGGTATGTGAACATTGGAATGGATGGATGTTTTGGAGGCGACTGCCTCGAATTTGATAATGTCTTCAGCAGTGGCTATAGAATTTCCACACAAATGCATCTCTTCTGTTTTCGCGTAAACTATATCACCTTTCCGGAGTGAGATTTTCAATTTGCAGCGGAATGTGCGCTGATACGAAACTTACTGGCAGATTAAAAACTGTGTGCCGGACCAAGACTCGAACTCGGGACCTTTGCCTTTCGCGGACAAATGCTCTACCAACTGAACTATCGAAGCACGACTCATGAGACATCCTCACAGTTTCAATTCTGCCAGTACCTCGTTTCCTACTTTCCAAACTTCACAGAAGCTCTTCTACAAACCTTGCAGAACTGACGGTCCTGGAAGAAAGGATATTGCGGAGACATGCCTTAGCCACAGCCTGGGAGATGTTTCCAGATTGAGATTTTCACTCTGCAGCGGAGTGTACGCTGATATGAAACTTCCTGGCAGATTAAAACTGTGTGCCGGAACGTGACTCGCTCTTCGAGCACAAGTGCTCTAACAACCTTTTTTTTGTTAAATCTCATTTTGTTCTATATTGTTCGTTGAATTTGTTCGGGGCGGACGTCCGATGACACCCGTTCAAGTTCTTCGTTGATCCGTTCACTCAGTTTTTTTGTTATTACAGAGGGTAGCTGACCCTCTGACCGAACACGCTGAGCTACCGTGCCGGCGAACCAACTGAGCTACTTAAGCAAGATTCACGACCTCAGAAGAGCTTCTGTGAAGTTTGGAAGGTAGGAGACGAGGTACTAGCAGAATTGAAACTTTGAGGACAGGTCGTGAGTCGCGCTTGGGTAGCTCAGTTGGTAGAGCACTTGCCCGTGAAAGGCAAAAATGCCGAGTTCGAGTCTCGGCCCGCCACACACTTTTAATCTACCAGGAAGTCTTATATCACCTTTCTTCCAAGAAGTACTATTTAGGTTCCACGAGCGCCTATGTTACACTTTCCTACGGGCTATACCTACCTGTTACGATCCTCATCGTGTCTCTATATTCGTTCGATGTCTGTAACCGTGCCTAGTTGAAAATGCTCCAAACGCCTTGAAAATACTCTTGTACTGATGGCACTATATAGTCTTGTATGGTTCAAATGGCTCTGAGCACTATGGGACTTAACATCTTAGGTCATCAGTCCCCTAGAACTTAGAACTACTTAAACCTAACTAACCTAAGGACATCACACAACACCCAGCCATCACGAGGCAGAGAAAATCCCTGACCCCGCCGGGAATCGAACCCGGGAACCCGGGCGTGGGAAGCGAGAACGCTACCGCACGACCACGAGATGCGGGCATAGTCTTGTATGCAATTTCCCTTAGGATGCATTGCACTTTCCCAGAATCCGTCCAACGAATCTAGCTCTTCCTTTCGACTTCCCTAATACTCTTTTAGCCCGCATCTCGTGGTCGTGCGGTAGCGTTCTCGCTTCCCACGCCCGGGTTCCCGGGTTCGATTCCCGGCGGGGTCAGGGATTTTCTCTGCCTCGTGATGGCTGGGTGTTGTGTGCTGTCCTTAGGTTAGTTAGGTTTAAGTAGTTCTAAGTTGTAGGGGACTGATGACCAGAGATGTTAAGTCCCATAGTGCTCAGAGCCATTTGAACCAGCCATACTCTTTTAACTGATCGTCCCATTTCATAAAGTTTTTAAATATTACCCCCAAAATATTTACACTACACTTATAATGTGTTCAAGGTGGCTTCTTCCTCTTTGCTATCGTCTAAACACTGTTTTCGAACACACACCATTGTCGTTGCAGTACGTGATCTACCAGCCGAAGTCACAGATGTAAAACCCAATCCTGGACTACCAAATGACGACATTGAACATTTAGACGTCAATTCTCCCAAGTCTTACTGTCCCAGTTTCCTCTACGGCTCTTTATTGAATCAATTACGGATAACACTGAACTTCCCGGCTACGGCAGAAAGGATCTCCCGCCTGTGCAGCTGAGCGATCAGTGTAGATTGCTACCAAGCGGAGGACCCGTGTTCGATAATATGGACTTTTCTTTAGTCAGAGGACTGGTACGGGGTACTCTCAGTCTCGTGATACCTCCTAAGGAGCTACTTGAATGTGAAGTAGCGGCCCCACCGTCTGGTATGTCGGAAAAGCAGCCTGGAGAGCGATGCACTAACCACATGACCCTCCATACCGCATCCGCACAACGCCGCAAGGCAGAAGATGATACGAAGGTCGGTACATATCCCTTCAGTCTTCAGGGCCTGAGCCAGCAGTCCTTTAAGTAGAGAAGGCCGACGTTCACCTCATATATATCTCATCTTAATCTCTCATTAATAGTACACTACTTAGAACATACTCCGAATTTTGTTTCGTTCTAACCACCCGTTCTCTGTGTTACAGTTTCCACAAACTTTAGTTTACTCTGAGAAATACATTTCTCTGCCGAGGATCTTCAGTATCATGAATGTAGGAACAATAAAATGATGCTCACATACTGATGACGTGTTCAGCAGAGTCGAAAGTGAAACATTACAACTGTTTTCTGTTACGATTTATGACAGGACCAGAGACGGAAAGTACCTCACAGATATGCTAATTTTGTTCATTTCTATTTCGTTGATGATAAGACCTTTCTAGACTCTGAGAAGCTCATCTGCAGAAACCAGCACGGTTTTAGGAAAAAGCGATCATACGAGACACAGCTGGTCCTCTTTGTGCATGATATGCAACAGGCTCTAGATACCTGCTCCCAGGTTGATACCATGTTCCTCGACTTTCGAAAGGCGTTCGACTCAGTTCCACACCGTCGCTTTCTTCAAAATGTGCGCGCTTACGGTCTATCCGATGACATACGTGATTGGTTAGAAAGTTTTCTAACAGACAGAGAGCAGTATGTTGTCCTGAATGGGAAGACTTCAACAGAAAAAAGCGTAATATCAGGTGTGCCCGAGGGCAGCGTAATAGGCCCGCTGCTTTTTACAATTTTTATAAACAATCTGGTTGATGGTATTGAGAGCGGCACTAGACTGTTTACCGATGCTGTAGTCTACAGGAAAGTAGTATCACATGAAAGTTGTGAACAAATCAATGAGGATTTGCAGAAAATAAATGCGTTGTGTAATGACTGACAGTTATCTGTCAATATTAGTAAGCGCAACCTACTGCGTATAACAAAGCGAAAATCCCTCATAATGTACGAGTACAAAATAATTGCCCAGTCTTTGGAAGCAGTAACATCCGTCAGGTATCTGGGTGTGACTATTCGAAATGATCTCAAATGGAACGATCAGATTACACAAGTAACGGCTAAGGTGAACTCTAGATTGCGGTTTATTGGAAGAATCCTGAAGCGATGCAGTCATTCAACAAAGGAAATTGCTTACAATTCTTTAGTTCGTCCAGTCTTAGAGTATTGTCCCTTACCAGTTTGGACTGATTCAAGAAATAGAGATCGTCCAAAGAAGAGCGGCAAGATTCGTGACTGGTACATTGAGCCATCGCGAGAGCGTTATAAATCTCATAGGAAGTTTGAAGTGGGAAACACATGCAGATAGACGACGTACTAAGGCTGCTCACTAAATTCCAAAACCCGATCTTCGCGGAGGATGTAGAGCATATATTATAACCACCAACTTTCATATCGCGCAATGATCACCTTTCAAAGATAAGGGAAATTAGAGCTGTTACTGAGGCGTTCAGACAGTCGTTTTTCCCTCGCGCGATCCGCGAGTGTAACAGAGGATGGGGGGGGGGGGGATATGACTTTGGCGCGAATAGTGCCCTCCGCCACACTCCGCTTAGTGGCTAGAGAAGTATATATGTAGATGTAGAAACGAATAAAAATAGAAAAGAGTGCTGACAGTCTACGATAAAATACATCTCTCGCATCTCCAGAAGCGAATGCTTAGAGAGGAATTCTTGCGTTAAGCCGATGAACGCAATAAGGTCAGTCTTTGGCGTCAACTCCGACATCTTATAATAATACCCTAACTTTTCATACAACACAAAACTATGAAGCTCGACCTTTACAATTATCATATCGTGTCGGAGCCGATGTCTATGCGTATGCATACATTGTTTAGCCTTTTACTATTTTTTCCACACTTACGTGAGAACAACGTTGCAGATTTAATCTCTCAGATGCATCTATTTCGACTAATGTTATCCATCCGGCGAAAATGAGTCAATATTACTGTTCTCGAATCAAGCATATGTTGCTAAACAATATTTCTTCACGATATCAGTGAATAGAAGTGCTAATTTCCAGTGCCTCAAAAGTGTAACTAAAGTATTATTACACCAAAAATCCACCACAGTTCAATCCATTTTTTAAAAAGGTTTAAACGTCACGAATATTTAATAACTACGCATGAAAATAATACACTAAAAATAACTGAGTCGACAAAAGAACAAAGTCCAGTTACGTCTGATTTCAGGAGGTAAATACTAAATCAACATTATTCCTGAAAACTGGTGAGCTTAGTGAGACATTACTATATTAGAATATAACCAAAATGTCATTCAGTCCAAGTATTTCCTCGTTGGGATAACAACTAACCTACGTTTATTAACATTATTTTGCCACATCTATTCGTCCCATAATAAATTACCTACAAAATTAAAAAGCCCAGTAATATCTTCATCTACTTATCATGCGATTTATCTCCAAAAATCTTTTAATAAACGTGATTCTTACTCGTTTCCCTCCAACTAATGTGAAATCTCACCTTCGAGCATCAGCAACCTAAATTCTTAATAATTTTCCCTGTTACCGCTGACGTTTTCTACAGAAGTTTTCCAGCATTGCAGTCATTCAGTGTTTTACAGTTGTTCGATCGCGGAACTGTTTTATTGTATATTTCCTGCTTTTACTCCGTTTGGAATGAAGAAGCACAGCGGCTATGTTAAAAGTCTTATAATCCACCCACCATGCTCCCTTGACCTCAGCAATAAAGTTACTGCGTGAGGAAGAGAACGAACTGTCTGTCTATTACGTGCAAAGTACTGTGGCTCAATACTTCAGTTAATAATTCATCTGCATATACCGCTCAACACCAGAGCGTAGGAAACAACAGATCGTAAAATATTACGTAACCGTTATGGTTTAACTACACCCTATCAACTTTCAATAGCAGCCGGGAGTCTACAACTATGTCGCTAATGGTTTGAATTAAATCAAAAATTGATACTACAATCAACTAATGTGATACGTTTCAGGCTCTGATGCGCATTTCCATTTGCTTTTCATAACGGATTCTTTGAAATGGGTATCGGCACCTCTCACGAAAATAATGTGTAGCTATAAGAGGGAGTTAGTGATGTGATTTAAACCATTAGTGACAATTTAGAAATGTGCAAAATGCTCAGAAAACAGTGAAACAATGACATGAATATCTGAAAAAGAGTTGAAATACTATTTACCGGGCATTATAAGGCGAAATTACTAGTCGGTACAGGAAATCGTTTAAAATTTCGTTTTCCTGGTTAAAGAATTAGTAGCAGAACCGGTTTTTTACTTGGTAGTATATATTTAATACTTTGCGTACTGTTTCCTAATCAGTTGATACTAAAATACTACATAATTTCCAAACAGAAGCATCTTGCTAAGTATTTTCAACATTTCGCGGCCCTGCCAGCAACTGTATAAATATTAATTTTAATTTTAATAATCAACAGCCTCAGTTGCACCGATTACCTAGAATTTACCTAAGTTTCAGTCAGGATAACCCAACCTTCTTCAGAATAACAGTAACTAACGTTTGTCCATAGTGGACATTGTCAAGCTAAAACTATAAATCCAAAAATTATCGTCAGACTGTAAAACTTATCTGGACCTGCCTGGGCCCCATTTCGCGACAGCCACGAGCACTGTACTGGAACTATGGGCTATGAGCGCTTCATCCTCGATACACGTGAAACACGTCTCTTCTACTGGACAAGTGCTCACAGATCTCAAGGTACGAATTTTAGTGCCAGCATGTACTATACAATTTTCTCTTGTTTGGTCCGTACTACCTCCTCCCAAAATATGGACAGCGTAGAGTTTGCAGCAGAGGAGAGTTTTGTTTCACCGTATGGAAGACGAAGTAGTGCTCATAGCTCATAGCCCACTTTACTAGACTATTTTGCTTCGAATGATCGTTCCTACGATGTCGATGAAAATTTACTACTCCTCCTGGCACACCCTGTAAGGAACTGAGCACAATGTGCGCCAATAATTTTATGTCGCTAAGTGTATTAACAAAAGTGCACTCAGAACATGACAATTGTACATTACGTGAGAGAAATGTAAATCATCCATCAGAAAACACGAAACTAGCGTTAGTTTTATTTCCACAGTCTAATAGCCACAGCCGACTGCGTTAAACCAAACATGTAGAATGGTGCTTCAGAAACCACCTATATGCGAAAAGCAATCTCCGTGTTGTTAGAGAACGCCACTAATTTTGTTAACGTAGTTAAGCGCCAGAGTTCACTGGATACTACCTGCAAATGCCGATTTAGAAAAGTGAGAAAGTTTGCTGCTTACTAGTTAATGAAGAACGGCTTCTGACCTAATCTTCTAACGGTTTAGCTTGACGAGGAGAACTACGTAAATGCACATGTAGATGAAGAGAGTAAAGCAGTCATAAAGTCCAAGATCGGTTTGAATACAACAGTGCTCTCCTTACGGGGCATAAGTGTGCGGGAGATCACGTGCACTTTTCTTACATCGACTGTTCAACTGATGTATCCAGCATCTTACAGAAGGACATACATACTAATGTGAACTCCTAATCACAGCATGGCTTCCCATTTTTCCCATTGGTGTTTACGCTGCCACAGTGAAAGAAGTGATAAATGACAGAGGAGATCCCAGAACCGAATAGTGATTCAACTCCAGACCTCTGGATTTGTAGAGTGATACTTAGTCACTTAGCTACCGAGCAACACAATTGCAATATATGTCTAACTTTTCCTTAATGGTGATACGTAGAAGGCTATACGTAGCACACTAAAAAGAAAATGTTAGGATTATTCAAACAAGGTGTCGGCTAAACATAGGCATCAGTTCTCAAGGCCTGCCTGTTTTAGGCCCACCAACTGAAAGTCAGAAAACATGTGAACACACGCATTGTTCGATTTTGTATGCATTCGATGTATCATATTAGTGGACCCTGATTGGAAATTGTGCATTCAACAGAACACCAGAACCGTTCGAAAAGGTGTCTTGTAAGTATTAACAGAATGAACGTTAGTTTGGTGTATCGATATGCATTGACACTTAAGAAGCTGTAAGATTGCTCCAAGTGGCTCCGGGAGTCTGCAGCACGCGTTGCATTACTACGGAGCCGCCGTTTGCCGTCTCTGTGTTCGCTCGCCTGTTGCAGATCTAATCACGCACTTATGGTTTGCAGATCGATTGAATTAGGTACAAGCCTGTTAACTAATTAACTGTTACACGAGTTTCATTTCTATACCTGAAATTAACTAATTAACTGTTACACGAGTTTCATTTCTATACCTGAAATAATTTCGGGGATATTTTAAATTACATCAACGCGTAAGACGTACAAGTTTCCATTAAAAACACCGTTCTAACACTTTGATGTGTTTCTGTAAATACATCAGAGGATGACTGAAAGTTATTATTTTGTCACTAAATTATCAATTATTCAGTATTTTTACAGCAGTAACAGCTACATAATGTTTCAGGTTCCAAGCAATAATTACCCTTTTCGATTTTTTGATGTTATTTTCGCTTGTTACGCCGTCAGAGTTAGAGAATGAATGTTGCATCTATGTGAAGTATGCATATTGAAATCTCTCAAAATTAATGATGAACGAGAACGAGAAACGTGTTGTGTAATCTTCATCTGTTTTTACATCTACATATATACTCTGTAAGAGTGTACCTTCTACCACTACTATTCATCTACTTTCCTGTACCACTCGTAGATAGTGGGAGAACGACTGTTCAAATCCTCGTCCGTCCATCATGATTTAGGTTTTCCGTGACGTCTCTAAATCGTTTGAATATACATACATTCTCCCCAAACCACCATACGGTACGTGGCGGAGGGTAGTTTGTGCCACTAGTAGTCTTTTCCCCTCCTGTTCCACTCGCAAATGGAGTGAGTGAAAAACGACTTCTATATGCTTACGAACGAGCCCTAATATCTCTTATTTTATGTTGGTGATCCTTACGCTAAATGTACTTTGGCAGCAGCAGAATCATTCTGTTGTCAGCCTCAAATACCGCATCTCTAAATTTCCTCAGTACTTCCTCGCGAAAAGAACGTCCTCATTCCTCCGTGGATTCCCATTTGAGTTCACGAAGTTTCTCCGTAATACTTGCGTGCTTATCGACTCTATCGGTAACAAATCCAGCAGCACGCCTCTGAAATGCTTCTATGTTTTCCTTTAACCCGATCTGGTAGGATCCCAAAACAAGAACAGTAGTTACGAATGGGTCGGATTAGTCCTCTATACGCCGCATCATTTACAGATGAGCTACACGCTCCCAAATATCTCCCAATAAAAGAAAGTCGACCATTCGCCTTCCCTGCTACCAAACAGAGGTTCTCGTTCTATTTCATATCGCTTTGCAACGTTACGCCTAGCTGTTTATTAGATGTGAGTGTGTCAAGCTTTATCCTAACTTCAAAGGATTATTATTCCTACTCATCCGCATTAATTTACATTTTGACCATGGTCCCATTCCTCACACCAACTAGAAATTATAAATCATCATGTATCCTCCTACAGTCCCTCAACGTCGACACCTTCCCTCACATCACAGCGTCATCAGCTAACGGCCGTAAATTTCTGATAATCGAGCAATGAGTGACACACACGGTAATATGTGCTTAGTATAAAGTAGATATTTTAATGTGTTACACAAGTAAAGATGGGATTAATTTCAGTTCATTTGCTCTCTGAAGTTTGAAAAATGGTAAAAGTAAATTCGTAGTTGGGGATATGATCAAGGAAAGAAATTTCAAAACGCCATGAAGCTGATTGGCTACAGCTTTAGTCAGTCAGAATCGACAACGTTCGAGAGCTCTGGTAGGGAGAGGTATTTTTGCGTCATCCTCTTGAGAAGTCATAATTCAGCTCTACTATTACTTTCAGACGTACCAGTGATTTTATAAAAAGGTTGTAATCCCCATTCTTTAAGAAGGAGAGTGTTTCGAAAGAATGTTTGAGATCTGTCATAAACAACGATACTGGGAAATTCAAGTATTTTAGAGAATTCTGTCTTTCTTCCGATGGGTTAGAAAATTCCGTGTGGCATGGTGTGCAGTCTTATATCGGAAAACTTCAGATTGCTGAATATTGGTTAATTATTGGTTAACTGTGTAATACTGAACGAGCAATGAAACTGGTAGCCGACGTTGAGATTTACAACTGTTCACAGACTGTTACAAGTTGTAGCTCTTCAGAGAGCAGGTCACCAGCTCTATACTAATGCTGGCTGCTTTTAAGAGAATGTGCTAGTGCGTGAACATATAGTGCAGACTATTTCATAATTTATTTAGCTTGTAACTGGTTTCTGATAATACTTCTGCTTAATTTGATTTCATTTACTGATTATTGGTGTACATTAGAGCAATAACATAACAGATGGATGATTAAATATAATACTGATAAGACTTTCGTTATTGCAACGGTTTTAAAGTTAAACAGAATATTTTTCCAAGGTACCTTAGAACATGTTTTCACTTTTCGAAAATCCTTCACCTTTCAGAGTAATTTTTTTTATTCCTGCAAAAGGCTGCACCACATAAAAAATAAATGCTATAATAAGAAAATATATTAATTTTCTATTACAAGGCGAAAGTCTGAAAAAATGTACCAAAGTACAACATTCTGCCCTACCAACACAACAAAATTCAAATGGCTCTGAGCACTATGGAACTTAACATCTAAGGTCGTCAGTCCCCGAGAACTGAAAACTACTTAAACCTAACTAACCTCAGGACAGCACACACATCCATGCCCGAGGCAGGATTCGAACCTGCGACCGTAGCAGTCGCGCGGTTGAAGCTCCTAGAACCGCTCGGCCACCGCAGCCGGCCCGACACAACAAAAACGTTACTGTGAGCATATGTTATCTTTGTGCCATGATGTGAAACTTTATCCTTTCCTCTTCATGTCTTAAAGTAGCTTCTTCTTTCAAGTAGCTGCTTCTGTCATGTCCCAGAATAATGATTAATCCTCCTGGAACACTCTTTATGTTACGCGTGGGACAGAGTCGGTAAACGTCGGGGGAGTGCGCCGGATGTGCTAATCTTTAGCTGAGAATTGTCCACATCCCTCAGTGAAGGCTCTCTCCGGGCGCTTGTGCTTCTCCGGAACAGAAAATAGCCTCGGCACGTATTTTGTCCCTCGCGATCGGAGCAGCGATATGAAATTACGTTCCCGCAGCGAGAAGTTCTTAAACTGTTTACGCGGTTGATCGCAAAATCCTGTTAGCTAAGTATGTTTCATCACAAAAACCTCAGAAACGTGTTCGTTACTGCTTAACTCAGTAATGTGAGACGCAGAACGTTCTAACTTCGGAACTTGATTTCCAGTCGCACGGGAGGAAGGTCGGAAGCACACATTCCGGCTCTAGTACGTATTTGATATCACTGTAACTTAGTTTTCATAATATTGGTACATGGTGCCCAAAAAGTGTATTGATCTGCGAAATATTTTTTTTATATATAACTCAGTAACGCGAGAACCAGAACGTTCTAACTTCGCAACTTGATTTCCGGTAGCACGGGAGGAAGGTCAGAAGCACATAACCTGGCTCAAGTACGTATTTGATATCACTGTAACCTAGTTTTTATACTGTTGGTAGCCGGCTCTGTCGCCGAGCGGTTCTAGGCGCTTCGGTCTAGAACCGCGCTCCTGCTGCGGTCGCAGGTTCGAATCCTGCCTCGGGTATGGATGTGTGTGGTGTCCTTAGGTTAGTTAAGTTTAAGTAGTTCTAAGTCTAGGGGACTGATGACCTTAGATGTTAAGTCCCATAGTGCTTAGAGACATTTGAACCATTATGTTGGTACATGGTGCGCAGAAAACTATAATGATCTGCCAAATAGTTTTTTATATCGATTTTTAAACTAGAAGTCTTTCGCTTAACTGTACAGATTGGAACACCGTGTCGATGTAAAACTCTTTGTTTGAGTCGTATTATAACGGAAGGAAATTCATGCAAATTTGCTGGAGTTTTGAAAGGCGTCTGCTCCTTAATTTCGAAACGCTATAAATAACATCGCGAAAATCGGCCATAGAGTGTTCATTAGACGATGACTAAAGCTTTATGAAGCATCTGATACCATAAGCAAATCAGAAGAGAAAGTACGAGATACTTGAAGCTAGAAATTTACTATAGAAGCCTCAGAAACGTTTTCGTTACCGCTTAACTCAGTAATGCGAGACTCAGAACGTTCTAAATTCGGAACTTGATTTCACGTCGTACCCGAGGAATATCAGAAGCATACAGTCCGACGATATTAAGCGTTTGATATCACTGTAACTTAGTTCTGTAGTTAGGAATTTACTAGAAAAGCGTTCGTCCAAGGTCACTAACACGTTTTTAATGATGACGTGAGATAAATCTGACACTTTAAATAGCATTTGTCACAGATGTATTGCTGTGGAGGAAATTATGGGTTCACGAATTCACGCCAGAAACGTAGCAGAAATAAAATTATTGAGTAGAAGCAGGTGCTGCACGACCACAAAACGCGATGTTGTTATCATCTTCCTGGACGCACACTCCCGGAGTTTTCTAGGATGCAAACGGGATTATGTCATTGATCAGGCTGTGATGGAAACCACAGCGCACCCATATTCCGCAACTTTGCTCTATCAAATCAGTAAGTGACATTCTTGAGAACATACACTGCGCAACAGAATCAAAACATCAATTCATCAGAACTCCGCAATTGCCTCTCATTGATAAGTTTCAGATTTGGCTCAAAAATCCCTGCAACCTTCCTCTCCATCGGTGCAGAAGAGTGGTACCGTGCGAGGGCACCCTCAGGACCGAATAGAAATCTGGTAATTTTTCTCTGATGAGTTCGATGTCTTCCTTTAAGCAGCACGACCCATGAGTCAGAAGCTTCAAAATTCAAATCAGAAAGTTGATTAGCAGCAACAGGAATCCACTGCTGCATGTTTCTCGTCGTCATCTCCTGGCTGCGTTCTCGAGCTTCTATGATATGATCACAGATCCCCGAATCAATATTTTAAGTGTTTCATTCTTATTTCCATCTTTTTTTATATGTTCTTCCCATCAAATCTTTCATGATTTTGAGGCGTGGCGCTCCCCTTTTACGAAGAGTGGCCGAACTCCATCCTAGATGCTCTCCCGCTAGACTGACAACCCTAACCTTGTAATGTTGCGGCAGGCAATCACTTTTCATTTTCGCCTGTTTCCCTTCGGACTCGTAATCATCTGATGAAGATGAAACGACTCCTTCCGTTTCTTCAAACAGACCTCCCTCGTCAGTTTGTTGGTCGGCAGTTAGTATTATTTCGTCTTGTACTACGAGTTGTTTCTCCGCTAGCATTTCAGAAGCATTGCGAAATATTTCTTCTCAAATTTCCATTTGTTCTTGTGTTATTACTGCAGAAGGATTCGAAGCGATGAGATTGTCCTGGAGGAAGAGCTGTTAGCTATACACAAATTTCGCTTTTAATTGCACTTTTGAAACTTCACTATAAAGCGATTGGGCTACACAATCAGATTCGCTTTATCTTGCTGTCGAGGTACCAGGCACCACACTACATTTACTCGTAAAATCAGACATCTTGCAGCGTTGGCAAGTAGCTGCCTCGGGTGGCTAACAGATAAATGTAGTATTTCCCGGGATTGTAAACGCTGTTCCTTTCTCTCTCCTCCAACCGAGAGTCGTCTGTGCTCGTGCAGCTCTTTCTAATGGATTAATCCTACACTCAGGAATGCCGGGAAAAGGGGTTCATTCGGTGAGCCGTGCCGTTCTTGGACATACGGCCTGTACGGAATAATAGTCTCAGACTGGGTCGAAACGTACCTGCACCCATACCGGAATAAACGTCTTATGGCGAGCTGAAGCGTACCTGCAGGAATACGGATATAATGACAACTCTTTCAAAAATTGTAGAGAAAATAGCGATTTATCAGGGTAAAGTCTACGAAAATAATAAATGATTCTTTATGTGACGTTAATTTGCACAGTTAAAATGCGTCAGTTGTTGGAATTGCGTGCGAATTTAAAAAGAAGTACCTACAACGAGGTTAAACTTGATTTCTCGTGGTTACAAAACTAGGTGCTTAGTTCCTCGGGTCCGGACTCCTCGAATACAAGTAACCATGCAAAGGATATAAGCACTTCCACAATTTCAGACTCGATTTTCTCGGAAACTGATGAAAGTTGCATCTTCCTGTCTAAATAGCTGAAGTGCTAGCCGTGCCCTACACACTTAATCAATATGAATGAAATCGCTGAAGGGGGGAGTTGGTACGGGCCTCTTGTGAATAGCGCTGCCATATGACAGCAGCAATCAGCACAGGCCAGGGCCCCAAGCGAGTCGCTCCTGGTATACTGGCTATTTTTCGTGTTTTAATGTCCGTGTTAATACGTACTGATAAAAAGAATACCCCTTTGGCATACTTTGGAACAGTTTCATCGAACGGACAGGTAAAACTCCGCATTAAAAATAATTTTGTTTGTAGCGGGAAATAAACAGTCGTTTTCTGTCGACAGTGGGTGTCAGCTAAACAGTGTGAAAAATAAATTGTAAATATTGCTGAAACACCCTATACATGTGTACTATATTCGACATCATAGTCGTGCTCCTAAAACAGTTCAAGCAAATTACGATCCTTGTTATTTATTAACATTATTATGTACCTCTGAGCTAAATTTGAAATTTATGCATCACTATAGGAGACAATTACCGTGTTTCAAAAAGTGACCCTTCAGTTTTGTTGCTCAGCGTATCTGAATCACGAAACCTTTAAAGAAGAAAAATCATGGTTCCTTAGGACACTGCACCTACTTACAAAGGTGCTTCAGCAATGGGTAAACTGAAGCACTTATTTCTGGAGCACTAGTCCCAGTCACCAGATTTGGTCATCTCTGATTTCCAACTGTCTCCATATCTACAGAAAGAATTTTCGTGTGACTGGATAGCCAGGACACCAGCAGAGACTCGCTTGCGGACCTTGGCTGCGCTGACTGCTGCAGTCAAACAGCAACCCTATTCACAAGAGAACGGTACAGACTCCCTTCAGCGATTTCAATTCATGCTTACAAGATGTGTATAGCACGACTGCACGACTAGCTCTTCGGTATATATAAACAGGAAGACGCAAATCTCAACAGTTTTCGAGAAATTCGAATTTGAAAATTGTGGGCATGCTTATACACTTTGCACAGTTGCATGTATTCAATGAGTCCGCAGCCGAGCGAGTAAGCACCTAGTTTCGTAGGAACGAGGTCGCAGGATCTAACCTCGTTATCGGTACTTTTTTTACATTTCCACGTAACTGTAACAACAGATTTACTGTAACTTTGGAAATTATCAATATCTAAAGAATCTCGTATTATTTTCGTAATCTTTATCTAGATAAATCGTCATTTTCTCTAAAATTTTTGAAATAGATCTCATTATATCCGCATCCCTGCTGGCGTGTTTCAAGTTGCCTTGAGACGGTTTTCCCGGCGTCGGTGCAGGCACGTTTCGACCCAGCATGACAGTATTTCTCCGTATAGGCCGTATGTCCAAGTGCGGGAGACTAACCGAATGAACCCATTTTCCCGGCATTGCTGAGTGGTATATTTACGCATCACAAACAGTTGCATGCGCACAAACGACTTTCGGTTGGAGGAGGTAGAAAGAGAACAGCGTTTACAGACCTGAGAGTTCTACATTCGTCTGTTAGCCCCCTGAGGCAGCTACTTGCCAACGCTGCAAAATGTCTGATTTTACGAGTAAATGTAGTGATGTGCCTGGTACTTCGCCAGAAAGACGAAGTAAATCTGAATGTAAAGCCCAATCGCTTTATAGTGAAGATTCAAAACTGCGATTAAAAGCGGCATTCGTGTAAGATAACAACTCTCCCTCCAAGACACTCTCATATCTTCGAATCCTTCTGCAGTAATAACACAGGAACCAATGGAAATTTGAGAAGAAATATTTCGTAATGCTTCTGAAATGCTAGCGGAGAAACGACTCGTGGTGTAAGACGAACTATCTACTAACTTCCCACCAAGAAATCGACGAAGAAAGTCTGTTTGAAGAAACCGAAGAAGTCGTTTCATCTTCATCAGACGTTTACGAATCCGAAAAGAATCAGGAGGAAATGAAAAGCAATTATGAACCGCTAGACTACAAGGTTAGGGTTGTCAGTCTAGTGGGAGAGCATCTAGGATGGAGTTGGGCCGCTCTTCGTAAAAGGGGGGCGCACGTTTCAAAATCATGAAAGATTTGAAAACATGGGAAGAATATAGAAAACAACGTAGAACTAATAATGAACAACTAAAACAGTTGATTCATGATCCTATGATCGTTTAATACAAGTTCGATGAGAATCTTGCAGCAATGGGCTCTTGCTATTAACCAATTTTCTGGTTCTAATTTTGAAGCTTCTGACCCGTGGGTCGTGGTCTTTAAAGAAAAACATCGGGTTAGTTAGGGAAAAATCAGCAAATTTGTATTCGAGAGTGAATACTCGTCGCTGTAGAATATACTGGATGCTGCACCGAACTACCGAATACCGACTCGAACCCTCTGGCCAAAGAAGGACAAGGAGTTATTTGAACAGTTATCAAACAGGTATTACAGAGAAATCTACTTTTATTCATTCATAATAGATACAAATGCAATTTTTGAAGACCATATGGTATTAATTTCCAACACCCTTGCCGCAGTGATAACACCGGTTCCCGTCAGATCACTGAAGTTAAGAGTTGTCGGGCTTTGCTAGTACCTGTATGTGTGACCATCCGGTCTGCCGAGCGACGTTGGCAAACGGGGTGCACTCAGCCCTTGTGAAGCAAACTGAGGAGCTACTTGATTAAGAAGTAGTGGCTCCAGTCTCGTAAACTGACATATGACCAGGAGAGCTGTGTGCTGACCACATGCCTTTCCATATACGCATCCAGTGACGCCTGTGGACTGAGGATGACACACGAGGCGGCCGGTCAGTACCGTTGGGCTTCCAAAGGCCTGTTCGGACAGAGTTTAGTTTGGTTTTATAAGATATTAATTTGTGGAATATGTTAGTTGGAAGGTGCCAACCAACTTATGTTGTGAGTTTCACGAACCCAGGTTTCTACGGCGAAAGTTTTCAAGATGGAGACGGTAGACCAACGTGCAGTATTAAAGTAATTCCTGCAGCCTTGGATGTTTACTTTTACAGGCAGTTGGAGAACCATATAAAACAATTAATTTGCGGATAAGCCATCGAACAGAGTAGGGAGAGGCTTTCTAGAGTAGTCTGCATAAAAATTATACCAATAATACACCATCAGTTGTCTAAAGCAACGTTTGGTGATATGCTTCGGTATACGTCGTTCGCCGCTTAATTGTACGATACTCGAGAACCATGTACGAATGTAATGCAGGACTGTTTTCCAGTAGACACCCTGAAAAAGCTGTGCACATGCAAAAACTCAGTGATCATTATATAATCTATATGTCACAGTAATTATTGTTATTGCCAAAATATACTGGGGAGGATAGTTGGTTATGTACACTCTTTGGCATGAAAATCTGTCATGCGGCATGTCACCGCAGTCTCTAAAGCCGCATCTATCGCCACGTGAGTGAAAAATGTTCAGATGTGTGTGAAATATTACGGGACTTAACTGCTAAGGTCATCAGTCCCTAAGCTTACACACTACTTAACCTAAATTATCTTAAGGACAAACACACACACCCATGCCCGAGGGAGGACTCGAACCTCCTCCGGGACCAGCTGCACAGTCCATGACTGCAGCGCCTCAGACCGCTCGGCTAATCCCGCGCGGCGCCACGGTAGTCAAATAACATGGCCACGGTCTTCATTCTACAAGTCCGGCTGTCTGCACAATCAGGCAACACTGTAGGCTGTAGAAGTTCCTGGAGGATGTCTTTTTTTCTATTCCACACGTTAGTCTATGTACACGTCCATGGTCTAGCGGTAAGTAACGCGTCGTCTGATTATAAAGCATCGAACTCAGAAACCGCTGGGTCCAGATTTCTTATGCCTTTCGTCCCAATGCTGAAGTCCTTAGAGTAATGATAGCCCAGCTACAATGTAATATACTTCCTCACACACCGGTAATAGCAGTTCCATCCAACAGCATTATTGTTAAAGACTGATTTGCAGACTGCCTTTGAACGCCGCAAGCGCCAGAGCTCTCCGGGCCCACTTGCAGGCAACTGGCAGCGGCTGCTGCGGCGGTATGGGTCAGTGTCAATGATATAGTTCTTTAACCAATCAGAACTCCAAGCTGAGCTGCTTAATGTTATTATTAATACTTTATATCTCATTTGTTTTCGTTTCAGGAGCGACTTCTCGTGCAATTTTTGTCAGGAAATCGTATTTTTCCGGCAGGTTACAGTGAGTAACTATGGTGTTCTGAGATTTCCTGACGGTTGATTTCTTACGGTAGACGTAACGACAAACTAGATGAATACCTTGCAGTGCATGCTGTATAGCAACGCAGGCACACAACACATTTTGAGTTCCACGCCTTGTTTCCTGGAGAACGTAACGCTGATTGAAAGTAATATCTAAGGTATTCAATTAGATTTAAACCAACAGAATTGCCCATTTTGTAAGCTACCCAGAGTGGAAGGAAACTGGTAACTCCGGTGTAACCAGACGGTTACAGGGTTGAATAATTGCTATTACCCTGACTACGTACAAAGGGACTGTATTCCCTTCACAGCTATTCCCCTGAAATATGAGACCTACATGACGATCAAAAAGCAAATTCATGTCGTTGACGGCCGAATCGAAGACCTTTAGAGACGTTTGTAAAGTGAAGAAGCTTGGTATTTAGTTATTGGACACGTATGACTATCAACACAGATGACTGAGTCGAGCTTGTGAAAAGACGATATGTCCGTACATTTTCTGCAGATTTTGTTAAAGAGTATCTTCTAGCAATCTAAAGCTTCATTAAATAAAAGAAAAAATAAGAATTTAGACTGTACTGGCCTAGTATCTGAGGATTTACGCTGCCCCTGCATCACAAGACATGTGTGGAACCACTGAGGCAACGAGAAAATGCGGGAATCAGGTCGCTCTCATTGAAAAATTGGTTGCTGAGCCTCATAACGAGACGTTAAAAATAAGTACTCATGTTGGTTATGCGAAGTACGTCCCTCCTGGGGTCCAAAAAAGTTTTTTTTTTCGTCCCAGTGTCTCATCTTACATAAGTAATACACAGTGTAAGTCATCGAGGGGAAAAGAGTATGCCAAGTGAATACAGCGGAACAACTCAGGACCCCATACGGAAGTAAATGTTCTGTCACAGGGTTGCCAAATATTTGAAACGATGTTGTTAAGTCATAACTGTGTCAGGGTCAGCTTTCTAGTGAAATGCTTGTCGCGCTCATCTAATACGGGTTCTAAGAGGTGAGACGCTAGGGCGTTTGGATTCTATGCAGTTTTCTCCTGGTGCGTTTTAACGTCACATTTCATGTTATGTATGTTGCAGTTATTCAGTTAGATTTAATACAGAATTCCTCATATTTGAAGCCTTCCGGTGTGAAAGGCGTTTCTTAATGAAGGTAATATACACTCCTGGAAATGGAAAAAAGAACACATTGACACCGGTGTGTCAGACCCACCATACTTGCTCCGGACACTGCGAGAGGGCTGTACAAGCAATGATCACACGCACGGCACAGCGGACACACCAGGAACCGCGGTGTTGGCCGTCGAATGGCGCTAGCTGCGCAGCATTTGTGCACCGCCGCCGTCAGTGTCAGCCAGTTTGCCGTGGCATACGGAGCTCCATCGCAGTCTTTAACACTGGTAGCATGCCGCGACAGCGTGGACGTGAACCGTATGTGCAGTTGACGGACTTTGAGCGAGGGCGTATAGTGGGCATGCGGGAGGCCGGGTGGACGTACCGCCGATTTGCTCAACACGTGGGGCGTGTGGTCTCCGCAGTACACCGATGTTGTCGCCAGTGGTCGGCGGAAGGTGCACGTGCCCGTCGACCTGGGACCGGAGCGCAGCGACGCACGGATGCACGCCAAGACCGTAGGATCCTACGCAGTGCCGTAGGGGACTGCACCGCCACTTCCCAGCAAATTAGGGACACTGTTGCTCCTGGGGTATCGGCGAGGACCATTCGCAACCGTCTCCATGAAGCTGGGGTACGGTCCCGCACACCGTTGGGCCGTCTTCCGCTCACGCCCCAACATCGTGCAGCCCGCCTCCAGTGGTGTCGCGACAGGCGTGAATGAAGGGACGAATGGAGACGTGTTGTCTTCAGCGATGAGAGTCGCTTCTGCCTTGGTGCCAATGATGGTCGTATGCGTGTTTGGCGCCGTGCAGGTGAGCGCCACAATCAGGACTGCATACGACCGAGGCACACAGGGCCAACACCCGGCATCATGGTGTGGGGAGCGATCTCCTACACTGGCCGTACACCACGGGTGATCGTCGAGGGGACACTGAATAGTGCACGGTACATCCAAACCGTCATCGAACCCATCGTTCTACCATTCCTAGACCGGCAAGGGAACTTGCTGTTCCAACAGGACAATGCACGTCCGCATGTATCCCGTGCCACCCAACGTGCTCTAGAAGGTGTAAGTCAACTACCCTGGCCAGCAAGATCTCCGGATCTGTCCCCCATTGAGCATGTTTGGGACTGGATGAAGCGTCGTCTCACGCGGTCTGCACGTCCAGCACGAACACTGGTCCAACTGAGGCGCCAGGTGGAAATGGCATGGCAAGCCGTTCCACAGGACTACATCCAGCATCTCTACGATCGTCTCCATGGGAGAATAGCAGCCTGCATTGCTGCGAAAGGTGGATATACACTGTACTAGTGCCGACATTGTGCATGCTCTGTTACCTGTGTCTATGTGCCTGTGGTTCTGTCAGTGTGATCATGTGATGTATCTGACCCCAGGAATGTGTCAATAAAGTTTCCCCTTCCTGGGACAATGAATTCACGGTGTTCTTATTTCAATTTCCGGGAGTGTATAATTTCATTGCAGGGGCAGAAAAACTAGAGATATCATTGAGGTGTATAATTTTCCATCGCTGCTACTATTTTCCCGAAATACAAATGAATAAAACCGTTACATTTGTAGTTGCAACGTCAACTTCTTTCAGTGGAATAAAGAGTAATTGCAAGTCAATCTTCTCCCATGTGTCATAAAACAGTAACATATCAAACACTTCACAACTCGAAATTGACTGCGTCTACGTGCAGTCGTGTACCACATACGAGTACAAACAGAATTTCACGACTACCACGAGAATGTAGGATGGCGGTGGAACAAGAAGGAACACAGTTAACTAATAATTGGATGTCACGCAGCAACCAGTTCATTTGAGGATTCATATGAGAAGAAACTGAAAATTTAGTTCATTAACAACAAAAAAAAAAACTAAACTTAAATGAGGGCAACGTGTAGTCCTGGGCCTTTATAAGCTCTTCACCCTATACATATATGGCATACTCACTAGCTTACTCACTGCTTCTGTAATGTTCCCTCTGTTAGTCCCTAAATGAGAAAAGAATTCAAATGCATGTCACTGAGAATCATAAAGAGACGTTGTTGTGTGTTGTTGGTTGCTGCGAGAAAAGCAGACTAATATGGCCGCTCCCACGAGATAATGGATGGAGGTTGCCAGAAACCTTAAGAATTGTACTTGAAATCTAATGTCACAATTGAATCAAGCACTTGATTATTCGGAAGTTCCATGTTAGCTTACATTACTCTGCAAATAAACGCACGAAAGAGCACTGACTTATCCATTCCCATAGCTCATTCGAACAGTAGCGGAATAAAATTATCAAACACAGTCACCCCATTATCGAACACAGTCATCGAACACTATGTCCGCCCCAGTAGCTGAGTGGTCAGCGTGACGGATTGCCGTCCTCTGGGCCCGGGTTCGATTCCCGGCTGGGTCGGAGATTTTCTCCGCTCAGGGACTGGGTGTTGTGTTGTGTTCATCATCATTTCATCCCCATCCGGCGTGCAGGTCGCCCAATGTGGCGCCGAATGTAATAAGACCTGCGCTATGGCGGCCGGACCTGCCCCGCGAGGGGCCTCCCGGCCAATGACGCCAAACGCTCATTTCCATTTCCATCGAACACTATTACTGGTAGCTGAGCCAATGGAAAACCATGGCCGTGGTAACAAATTCGTAGCTACTTGCAGCAGTGACGGACTCTATACCGCATATTCGGTTTTTGAGAAATATACTGTAACACGAATTCATCTTCCGTCACTGTTGAATCAACAGAAACTGTTGCGGAGATGCGCCTGCCTGGCTTGTCGTTCTTATTGGAGTTTTTCGTTTTCCTTGGAAACGGGAGGCCGAGACAAATGTGAATATTCTGCGGCTGGAAATATCGTATATGCCATTCTTCCAAATTCACTGTCACGTGCTTTGGTGCAAAATATGGACAAGAAAGTTCTTTCGACTGAACAAACCGAAATAACAGTTGTAACAACAACAAACCAGTAAGATTGGTTGGTTTGGGTTCAAAAATGGTTCAAATGGCTCTGAGCACTATGCGACTTAACTTCTGAGGTCATCAGTCGCATAGAACTTAGAACTAATTAAACCTAACTAACCTAAGGACATCACACACACCCACGCCCGAGGCAGGATTCGAACCTGCGACCGTAGCGGTCACGCGGTTCCAGACTGAAGCGCCTTTAACCGCACGGCCACACCGGCCGGCGTTGGTTTGAGGGGAGGGGACCAAACAGCGAGATCATCGGTCCCATCGGATTAGGGAACGAAGGGGAAGGAAGTCAGCCGTGCCTTTCAAAGCAACCATCCTAACGTTTGCCTGAAGCAATTTAGGGAGATCACGGAAATCCTAAAAAAATGGTTCAAATGGCTCTGAGCACTATGGGACTTAACATCTGTGGTCATGAGTCCCCTAGAACTTAGAACTACTTAAACCTAACTAAGCTAAGGACATCACACACATCCATGCCCGAGGCAGGATTCGAACCTGCGACCGTAGCAGTCCCCTGGTTCCGGACTTAGCGCCTAGAACCGCTAGATCACCGCGGCCGGCACGGAAATCCTAAATCAGGATGGCTGGACGCGGGTTTGAACCGTCGTCCTCCCGAATGCGAGTAGAGTTGCGCTACCCACTTCGCCACCTCGCTCGGTAACCAATAAGGTACGGTATTAAGTTTCTTGCATTACGGAAGAAGGTTGGAGATTAAAAAAAGTAAATATAAATAGACTCATCGTTCAGTTAGCGAGATACAAATGTTTTCTTAGCACACTGTTACTCAAATCCCTTCTGTAATTTGCACAGGGAAAAGAAAGATAGCTGAAGTGATACACATCGGTAGTCCAACGAGGTCTGAACCAGTAATTATTCTTGCCTTACGTCACGCGACGAGGATGGCGCCAAGGAGCAAACGCGACACTGCTTCTCTAGCTCTTGCCACTGCTCTGGTAATAGTTAACGCGGGCAGTTCACAACACTAAGTACGCAATCTTTGAAATTTAAGCGTGGAATTACCTACCTAGAGTCGAAAAATTAAATTTACGATCTAGATCTCATATAAACGCCATGACTATTGAGATTCCTTCGTCAGAACGGAAACAAGATATTACGAGAGTTTAGCAGGACCACACAGCACCAGCGCCAAAAGTGAGTGAGCCTCCACGAGGTGTCGAACATCGCCAGGAATACTGCCAAGTCTCAACAGGACTTGCAATATGCAAAACTTCGTGGACAGCCGCTATACGCATCCTGCCCCAGCCAGCCCTGAGTGGAACTGCGCTACCAGAAGTCGGTCTAACGGACGGCTTTAAACCGACAGCAAATTGTACCACTGAAAAATACAAATCAGAAGCACACTTATGCTGTTGGGCCTGCGGCGAAAGCTTATTTTAAACAAACTAAAACTGTGTGCAAAACCTATTTTTCTAAAACGTCAAGAAAGTGTAAGATTCTACGCACTGTTGACCTCGAACGGATTGCCTCTACCTCAGGTTTTCTGTAACACGCAAACAGAATAAGTGAATGCCCGCAAAATGAGGAGATACTATGGGAAATAAACTTATTCGCTGATTTCACAGAGAAGTAAATCAGATTGTGGACTCGGTGGAAAAGCTGAATGTATGACTACTGAAGCAGATACAAAATAGAAGAAATAGGCAAATGCGCAGTTGTGCACTTTCAAACGGTTTTCACTTCCAGGTCTACGATAGTTCGTGCAGATTAACATGCATGCTCACTGCTGCCGTGTTTTATCACGTCTTATCTGATACTGAGCTGATGAATTAAATACAGTTTGGTATCACTAATAAATGTTTCGAATCTGTTCAGAGACCTTCATTTGTTTTCATTGTGACGTAACTCGATATCTGATATTCGCGAAGCAGACGACAATGGCTACCCCTGCGAGGATGGCAGGAGATATATGAAGTGTAGCGTTAAGATTTGTCAGTTACTTGTGACAGTTAGCAGCTCAATTAAAGTAGTAGATAAAGTAAGTGATAAGTCAAAGCTTTGTAGAAAAAACTGGAAGTGATTTCGAAACCAGCTACCGTTTTAGAAACTGAGCATTTTACGACTATGTAAAGTAGACTGCAGTAAACACTCTCTCACTGACATAATAATAGCTGAGGTAAAGAGCTCGTAGAGTATCAGATAAGGCGTGATAAAGCACGGCAGCAGTGAGCAAGCCTGTTAATAGACACGAACTATCGTAGACCTCAAGGTGAAAATCGTTTGAAAGTGCACAACTGCGCATTTGCCTATTTCTTCTATTTTATGTCTACTTCAATAGTCATACATTCAGTTTTTCCCGCCAAGTCCAAAATTTGATTTACATCTCTTTGGAATCAGTGTATCAGTTTATTTTCCATAGTATCTCCTCATTTTGCTGGTATTCATGATATTCTAATAGAGTGTGACACAACACCTGACGTAGAGACAGTCCATTCGAGGTCAACAGTGCGTAGAATCTTACACTTTATTGACATTTTGTAAAAATAGGTTTTGCGCACAGTTTTAGTTTGTTTGAAATAAGTTTTCGCCCGCGGCCCAACAGGATAAGTGTGCTTCTGATTTGTATTTTTCAGTGGTATAATTTGCTGTCGGTTTAAAGCCGTCCGTTAGACCGACTTCTGGTAGCGCAGTTCCACTCAGGGCTGGACGGGGGAGGATGCGTATAGCAGCTGTCCACGAAGTTTGGCATATTGCTAGTCTTGTGAGACTTGGCAGTATTCCTGGCGATGTTCGACACCACATGAAGGTTCACTTACTTTTGGCACTGGTGCTGAGTGGTTCTCATAAATTCTCGCAATATCTTGTTTCCATACTGACGAAGTAATCTCAATAGTCATAGCGTTTATATGAGATCTAGATCGTAAATTTAATTTTTCGACTCTAGGTAGGTAATTCCACGCTTAAATTTCAAAGATTGCGTACTTAGTGTTGTGAACTGTCTGCGTTATATGCAACCAGAGCAGTGGCAAGAGCTAAGAGAAGCCGTGTCATGTTTTCTCCTTGGTGCCATCCTCGTCTCGTGATGTAAGGTAAGAATAGTCACTGGTTCGGACCTCGTTGGACTACCGATGTGTATCACTTCAGCTTTCTTTCTTTTCCCTGTGCAAATTGCAGAAGGGATTTGAGTAACAGTGTGCTAAGAAAACATTTGTATCTCGCTAACTGAACGATGAGTCTATTTATATTTACGTTCTTTAATCTCCAACCTTCTTCTGTAATGCAAGAGACTTAATACCGTACCTTATTGGCTACCGAGCGAGGTGGCGCAGTGGGTAGCGCACTCTACTCGCATTCGGGAGGTCAATGGTTCAGCCGGCCGTGGTGGTCTAGCGGTTCTAGGCGCTCAGTCCGGAGCCGCGAGACTGCTACGGTAGCAGGTTCGAATCCTGCTTCAGGCATGGATGTGTGTGATGTCCTTAGGTTAGTTAGGTTTAAGTAGTTCTAAGTTCTAGGGGACTGATGACCACAGATGTTAAGTCCCATCGTGCTCAGAGCCATTTGAACCATTTGGTCAATGGTTCAAGCCCGCGTCCGACCATCCTGATTTAGAATTTCCGTGACCTCACTAGATCGCTTCAGGCTAACGCTAGGATGGTTCCGTTGAAAGGGCACGGCTTAATTCCTTACCCATCGTTCCCTAATACGATGGGACCGATGACCTCGCTGTTTGGTCCCGTCCCACCAAACCAACCAACCTTGTTGGTTTGTTATTGTTACTGCTGTTATTTCTGTTCGTTCAGTCGAAAGAGCTTTCCTGTCCCTGTTTTGCAGAATGGCATATACGATATTTCCAGTGGCAGAATATTCCCATTTACCTAGGCGTCCCGTTTCCTATGCAACAGAAAAGCTCCAATAATAAGGACCAGTCAGGCTGGCACACCTCCGCAATAGTCTCTGTTGATTTAACAGTGACGGCAGATTAATTCGTGTCACAGTATATTTCTCAAAAATCGAATATGCGGTATGGGGTCCGCCACTGCTGCAGGTAGCTCCGAATTTGTTACCACGGGCAGGATTTTATATTGGCTCAGTTATTGCTTTTAGTGTTGGATGAATGTGTTCGATAATTGGGTGACTGTGTTTGATCATTTTGTTCCGCTACTATTCGAATGAGCTATGGCAATGGATAAATTACGGTTCGTTCGTGCGTTTATTTGCAGATTAATGTAAGCTAACATACAAATCCCGAATAATGAAGTTCTTATTTCAATTGTGACACTAGATTTCAAATACAATTCGTAAGGTTTCTGGGAACCTCCGTCCATTATCTCGTGGGAGCAGCTATATTGGTCCGCTTTACGCGCAGCAACCAACAGCACACATAAACGTCTCTGGAAAATTCTCAGTGACGTGCTTTTGAATTCTTTTTCTCATTTAGAGACAAACAAAGAGGGAACATTACAGAAGCAGTGAGCAGGCTAGTAAGTATGCCCTACATGTATGGTCCTCAGGGTGAAAAACAAAGGAAAGGTGGAGCTACACGTTGCCATTTAAGTCCAGTGTTTTTGTTAATGAACTAAATTTTCAGTATCTTCTCTTCTGAATCCCCAAATGAATTGATTTGATGCGTGGCCTCTAATAATTAGTTTAGTGCTTTACTTCTTGTGTCCAACCCCACTAACCTTCTTCTATATACTTGTCGTAGTCGTGATTTTCTATCTGTATTCGTATATGGTACACGACTGCACGTAGACACAGTCAATTTCGAGTTGAAAATCGTCTGATATCTTACTGTTTCCTGATGCATGGGAAAAAACTGATTTGCAATTACTTTTTACTTCGCTGAAGGAAGTATACGTTACAACCATAAATGTAACTGTTGTATTCGTTTGTATTTGGGGAAGTAGTAATCTTGATGGAAAATTATGGCCCTCAATATTGCACATACCCTACGCTTTAATAACGGATACTATTATCACCGGCTTTGCTACTTCTGCACTGGAATTACTTATCACCGTCGTTAACAGGCCTCTTCCACGCGGAAGCTTCAAAAATAAGGAAGGCTAGATGAAATATAACTGAATGCGTGAAATGAAGATATCCTAAAATGCGACGTTAGAGAGAACCAGGAGATAATGCTGCATATAAACCAAACGCTCCCGCGCATCTCCTCTTAGAACGCGTATTATACAAGCACGACAAGCATTTCGCTACATAGCTAACCCTAATACAGCTAAGACCTGGCAACATCGTTTCAACTATTTGAAAACCCTGTGGCAGAGGTTTTACTCCCGCATGTGGTCCTGAATTGTTTCGCTACATTCACGTGGAATTCTCCTTCCACTTCGATGAATTATGCTCTGTAGTGCTCATGTAAGATAGAACACTGAGACGGAAAAATTAATTTTTGGACTTCAGGACGGCTGTACTTCACATAAGAAACAACAGTTCTTATCTTCAACGTTTCGGGATGACGCTCAGCGACCAATTTTGCAATGAGAGGGACGTGCTTATAGCATCTTCTCGTTAGCTCAGAGATTCCACACCTGTCGTGCGATGCAGGGGTGGCATGAGTTTTCAGATGTTATCCCAGTGCAGTCCAGTGCACTCTAGGTTCTTAATTTTTTGTTTTATTCAATGGGTCTGCAGACTGATAGAAGAAGTTCTTCAACACAATGTGAAGAAAACCTTTACACATGAAGTCTTCTCAGAATCTGGACTCGGTAAACTGCCTTAACAGACATAGATGTCTCATTTGTGAATACCAAGGTTCTTCACTATACAAACGTCTCTGAAGAACTTCAACTCGACCTTCAACGATACGAGTTTGAGTTCTGTTCGTCACGTAGAACCCATATGTCAGGGGAATATTTGTGAAATGAATATAGTTCCCCTCTGTTTAAACAGAGTAATAGCAAATAGGTACCCATGTAAATGTTTGGTGACACCTGCGTCAGTAGTTTCGTTCCACTCTGGGTAGCTTCCAATATGGGCAATTTTGTTAGTTTAAATCTAACTGCATAACTTAAATATAACTTTCCATCGGTATTAAGTTTCCAGAATGAGATTTTCACTCTGCAGCGGAGTGTGCGCTGATATGAAACTTCCTGGCAGATTAAAACTTTGCGCCGGACCGAGACTCGAACTCGGGTCTTTTGCCTTTCACGGACGAGTGCTCTACCAACTTTTTTTCTTATTTTTCTTTTTTTTTCTTTTTTTTCATTTTGTTCGTTTTCGTTCGTTGATCTGCTCGGGGTGCACGTCGTAAGACACCCGTTTAAGTTCGTTGTTGATCGATTAACTCAGTTTTTTTTATTTTTATTACAGAGGGCAGCTAACCCTCTGACCGAACACGCTGATCTACCGTGCCGGCGACCAACTGAGGTACCCAAGCACGACTCACGCCCCGTCCTCACAGCTTTACTTCTGCCAGTACCTCCTCTCCTAGTTTCCAAACTTTACAGAAGCTCTCTTGCGAACCTTTCAGAACTAGCACTCCTGAAAGAAAGGATATCGCGGAGACATGGCTTAGCCACAGCCTGGGGGATGTTTCCTGAATGAGATTTTCACTCTACAGCGGAGAGTGCGCTGATATGAAACTTCCTGGCAGATTAAAACTGTGCTAGTTCTGCAAGCTTCGCAGGAGAGCTTCTGTAAAGTTTGGAAGGTACTGGCAGAAGTAAAGCTGTGAGGACGCTGCGTGAGTCGTGCTTGGGTAGCTCAGTTGGTAGAGCACTTGCCCGCTAAAGGCAAAGGTCCCGAGTTCGAGTCTCGGTCCGGCGCACAGTTCTAATCTGCCAGGAAGTTTCAGTATTAAGTTCTCCATGAAGCCATTCGTGAGCATCAAAATGTTCTATGTGCCTGCGTCACTAAAGCGCATGCACTGCAAGGTATTCATACATTTTAGCTTTTACATTTACCGTAAGAAATCTAAAACGAGATGAAAACTCATCAGAGCGCAGTTACTCGCTGTGGCTTGACAGGAATATACGAATTCCTGTTTAAAAATTGCTCCAAGCACCGCATCTGAAACAAAATCAAACAGTATGTAAAGCACTAATAATAACAGTGAACACCTTAATAAGATGGTTCAAATGGCTCTGAACACTATGGGACTCAACTGCTGAGGTCATAAGTCCCCTAGAACTTAGAACTACTTAAACGTAACTAACCTAAGGACAACACACAGATCCATGCCCGAGGCAGGATTCGAACCTGCGACCGTAGCGGTCGCGCGGTTCCAGACTGTAGCGCCAGAACCACTCGGCCACCAGCGGCCGGCCCTTAATAAGATATTTTGATTTAATGAAAAAATGTAATTTATTCTCAGCCGTACTCATGTCTTGCATATTAGTGTAATACGACACTCATCACATATTGACGGGTCATTTGCCTCCGTTGCTATCGCGCGTGAAATGCGAATGATAGACATTTTTATGGAGAATCACACAACAACAGTAAAACATTCTATGCTCTTCAAACCGATGATCGCCGGCCGGAGTGGCCGAGCGGTTCTAGGCGCTACAGTCTGGACCCACGCGACCGATACGTTCGAAGGTTCGGATCCTGCCTTGGGCATGGGTGTGTGTGATGTCCTTAGGTTAGTTAGGTTTAAGTAGTTCTTAGTTATAGGGGACTGAGGACCTCAGAAGTTAAGTCCCACAGTGCTCAGAGCCAAGCCGATGATCGGTATCTGACGCTTTCGGCGAAGGTTTATAGAGAGCAGGAGCGCCGCAGCGGCCGCTTCCGGGTGCGAGCAAGTGGCCCCGGAGAGCGCTAGTGCGTGCCGCGTTCGTACGCACACCGTCCGAGAAGAAATCCTTCGTAAAAATGTTATTGGACGCAACCGTCATTACCAGTGTTTCAAAAAGTGGAATCACTATAACTGTGCTACTATTACACTCAGGACTGCAGCATTCAGACAAAGGGCGCTAGAAACATTTTGACAACTATTGGGTTCGAAACCGAGATGTTGCACTCTGAGGACACGCTGTTTACCGCTTTTTGTCTTCTCATTCTCTTTGTTATTGTTCTCGTCATGAGACCTACGTTTACGTCACATGATATCCCTTCAATTTCATCACTAAATACCTTATACAGTTTTTTTATTATTATTACCGAGTACACCTAGTCCTCTGACCATGGGCATGTATATAGCGTAACGTCTCGAATAGTAGACAAGACCTCCTCCGGGAACTGCCGCAGCCTACAGTGTTGCCAGCCGGCCGGGGTGGCCGCGCGGTTCTAGGCGCTACAGTCTGGAACCGCGCGAACGCTACAGTCGCAGGTTCGAATCCTGCCTCGGGCATGGGTCTGTTTGATGTCTTTAGGTTAGTTAGGTTTAAGTAGTTCTAAGTTCTAGGGGACTGATGACCTCAGAAGTTAAGTACGAAAGTGGTTCAAATGGTTCAAATGGCTCTGAGCACTATTCGACTAAGCTTCTGAGGTCATCAGTAGCCAAAACTTAGAACTAATTAAACCTAACTAACCTAAGGACATCACACACATACACGCCCGAGGCAGGATTCGAAACTGCGACCGTAGCGGTCGCTCTGTTCCAGACTGTAGCGCCTAGAACCGCACGGCCACTCCGGCTGGCTAAGTCCCATAGTGCTCAGAGCCATTTTTATAGTGTTGCCATGTTGTTTGTCCCACGTCACGATCGTCGCGGTTTTGGACGCAGCTGCAGCCGGCTGCCGGCCAGGTTTTATGTCAAAGAGTGTATAGAGGAACTAATTTTGATGCGCTCTTCTCCAGATGTGAATTCTTGTTCTCTCTCAACGAGATAAGGATAGTCTTCAACCGTTTTGATCAAATTCTTTAGCTGAGGATGAAACTGGGAACCCTAGGTTTGCACTAGAGGATTGCGTTTGAGGGGGGATCTCTTTAATACTGCACGAAGGCAATCATTCATCATCGTGAAAAATCTCGTCTTATAGTTGTGGATTTGTTTGTAATCCCCACGAGTCAATCAAAGGAAAAAATAATTATCATACTCATAGGGCTTCATCACATCATATACAATATATTGAGATTCATCCTTCTTCCATTGCTCTATAATCTGTTTTACGGCTTTGGCCCAGAATATCCTGTTATTGGCATCTGAATCACTGATATAGGATTTTGAATTCCTACTCCCCTTTAAATTCCTAGCTTAAGGAGCTCCATTCATGTCGATTTCGTGCTTTCGGGATTCGAGTGTAAGTCAATCAGTTCCGCACTGATTTTTTCTGCTGCTGTCCTCTTATTTTTCATCAAAATACGCTTCAGTTACCGTCTGTCAAGATCTCTCATTACTCACTTTCGTACGATTTGTGGTTCAGCGTGTGATGTTTCTCCGCTTCCCCTGTATGATACGATATAACTCTTCGATACGGTGCCTCTTGAAACACCAACAGCCGGCCGAAGTGGCCGTGCGGTTAAAGGCGCTGCAGTCTGGAACCGCAAGACCGCTACGGTCGCAGGTTCGAATCCTGCCTCGGGCATGGATGTTTGTGATGTCCTTAGGTTAGTTAGGTTTAACTAGTTCTAAGTTCTAGGGGACTAATGACCTCAGCAGTTGAGTCCCATAGTGCTCAGAGCCATTTGAACCAAACACCAACAACTTCGGCTACCCTGATTGCAAAGCACCCAACATACGAGCAACATCGATTTTCCCACGTTCGAATTCACTTAACTACGATTTAATGCACACAACTCTACACAGAATTCTGCTGGGTGTGTTCCTCTATCTGTCTTCCTCTACAGTTTTTATCTTCTACAGCTGCGTCTAGTACCACAGAAGTCTTAACGCATTTCCAATGATCCTGTGTCTTCTTCTTGTCAGTGTTTTCCACAATATTCAATTCCTCGTCAATTCCGCGGAGAGTCTCCACATTTCAATTATCTGCTGGGCGTGTTCCTCTATCCTTTCTCTACAGTTCTTATCTTCTACAGCTCCGTCTAGTACCACAGAAGTGTTAACGCATTTCCAACGATCCTGTGTCTTCTTCTTGTCAGAGTTTTCCAAAATATTCAATTCCTCGTCAGTTCCGCGGAGAGTCTCCACATTTCTTATCTTATCAGTCCACCTAATTTCCAACATTCGTCTGTAGCACTACATTTTAAATGATTCGATTCTCTTCTGTTCCGGTTTCCCCACAATCCATGTTTCATTATGTGCTCTAAACGTACATCTCAGAAATTTCTTCCTCAAATTGAGGCCTATGTTCGACGCTAGTAGACTTCTCTCAGCGAGGCATGCCCTATTTACTTGTGCTATTCTGCTTTTTACATCCTTCTAGCCGCGCGGGATTAGCCGAGCGGTCTGAGGGGCTCCAGTCATGGACCGTGCGGCTGGTCCCGGCGGAGGTTCGAGTCCTCCCTCGGGCATGTGTGTGTGTGTTTGTCCTAAGGATAATTTAGATTAAGTAGTGTGTAAGCTTAGGGACTGATGACCTTAGCAGTTAAGTTCCATAAGATTTCTCACACATTTGAACATTATCCGTCTTGCTCCATCCGACATGGGTTATTTTGCAGCCTGGTTAGCAGAATGGCTTAATTTCATTTATTTCGTGATCAACAATTCTGATGTTAAGTTTCTCGCTGTTTTTCTCATATCTGCCAATCTTATTACATTCGTCTTTCTTCGATTTATTCTCAATCCTCATTCGGTACTCATTAGACTGTTCATTGAACTCAACAGATCCTGTAATTCTTCTTCACCTTCGTTGAGGACAACAATGACATGAGGGAATCTTTATCATCGATATTCTGTCACCTTCAATTTCAATCCCTCTCTTGAACCTTTGTTTCACTTACGTGATTTGCTTCTTCGAGTGGCCGAGCGGTTCTACACGCTTCAGTCTGGAACCGAGCAACTTCTACGGTCGCAGTTTCGAATCCTGCCTCGGGCATGAATGTGTATGATGTCCTTAGGTTAGTTAGGTTTAAGTAGTTCTAAGTTCTAAGAGACTGATGACCTCAGATGTTAAGTGCCATAGTGCTCAGAGCCATTTGAACCATTTTTGCTTCTTCGATGTGTAGACTGAACGGTAGTGGCGATGACTGCATCCCTGTCTTATATCTTTTCTAATACGAGCACTTCGTTCTTGGTCTTCCAGTTTTATTGTTCCATCTTGGTTCACGTACATATCGTATATTACCCGTTTTCCCTAAGCTTACCTCTGTTTTTCTCAGAATTTCGAATACGTTGCAGCATTTTGCATTTTCGAGTGCCTTTGCCAGATCTTATTATTCTTCAGTCTTGCTTCCATTATCAACCTCAACGTCAGAACTACCTTTCTAGTGCCTTTACCTTTCTTAAAGCAAAACTGATCGCCATCTAACAGATTTCTCAATTTTCTTTTCCATTCTTCTGTACATTATTCTTGTCAGCAAGTTGGATGCGTGAGCTGTTGAGCTGACTGTACGATAATTCTCGCACTTGTCGGCTTTTGCTGTCTTCAGAATGGCGTGGATGATGTTTCTCCGAAAGTCTGATGGTATACCACCAGTCTCATATATTCTACACACCAACGTGAATAGTCGTTCAGTTTTCGCTTCCCCCGATGATTTTAGAGGTTCCAACGGAATGTTAGCTACCTCTGGTGCCTTATTTGATCTTAAGCGTCAGTCTTTGGTTTTCTTGCTGCAGACATCATACCATCACTTAAAACAGTCTGTGAATATTTTTTTTAAATATATTGAGCTGTGCGTTTCGCATATACTTTTCAATCTAGGCATTTACGTGGTTATAAAAACAGAAATAAAATGCGCAACACAATTAAGGGATCACTTCTTCGGATCCTCGTAATTGTCTCCAGCTGCGACGCATAGGTTTGAAATTTCGCTGAAAGGTGCCTGCAACATTCCTCTGTAGCGACGCAAAAGCGTGGTGCCCCACGACGTAACCCTCGAGGCGGCGACGCTTCAAACACTACCGTATCGATCCGTGCGAGAAGAAGGCCAGAGCTCAGAAGTTTATGAGATTTGTAAGGTGGATTATTAATGTCACACTGGCACCAAATTTCCCCATAATTTTTCGCAATGCCCCCGTGAACTTGTAGCACGATGGGAATGTCGTCACGCCCATTCTTCAGAACATTTCACCCCTTCTTTGACTCCACCGCGACTGGGATCAGAAAAGTAACGCCCTGCGTTGAGATAATTCGGATTTCATACGGGTGACACCCGAAAATATTTCAGGCACACCATCTCTCAGAATCGATACGAAATATTTTCAGGGAGTGGCATAAACGGCGTCAATGAGAACAACTTTGCTTCGGGCGTTGATTCCTGCACATACTGCGGTCGAAAACTTGAGTTCGCAATGCGATGAGTAACAGGACAAAGGTCTTGGCAACTTTTGACTCTGCTGACACCAGCCGGACGATCCAGCTCTTCTCTAGGGACATCGTGGGCCAGCAACCCCATTCAACGTGATCGCACCCATTTGAAATGCAGTGCGACCACATATTTTGCTCTGGTATGCAGGGTGGAAACACTATGGAGCGTTAAAACTATTCGACTAAATTTGAATGTAATCCCAAGCAGCAGCAAAGGATGCTAATGCTTTCACAGCGCTCATATTTCGTGCTCTCCTGCGCTGTTATCATGGGGGGTTGGGGTTGGTACATTCACACATGTGTGAATAAAACGGCGAAGCATCTCTGTAAGACCACCTCGTTCGGCAGCACGTTCAGTGCCACCCGCCCTTCCTTGTAGAGCATTCGAAAAATCTACCTGTACAGAGACAAGCCATGATGTAGTCCTAGGTGCCTGCAGGCAGGCAACGCCCTGCCATCCCTTCGACCCTGCCAGCCCGCTGGCAAGGGCTAGAGTAGTATGATGCAGGCGTCTAGGACTCCGTCACGGCTTGTCTCTGCACAGGCAGATTTCTCAATCGCTCACCAAAAGAGGGCGGGTGGCACCAGGGGTGTTGCCTAACTGGATGGCCTTAGAGGGACAGTTTGACGTTTTATTCACGCATCTGTCAATATTACTTTCCCTCCTCCCCATGATCACGCCAATGGGAGTGAAACAGGAGGGCTGAAAAGCATAAGCATCCTTTGCTGCTTTGGATCAAATTCAAATTTCTTCGAATAGTTTTAGACGGTCCTTAGTGGTTCCACCCTGCACACCAGAGCAAAAATTGCGGTCGCACTGCACTTCAAAGGGCTGCAACCAAGTTCTTTGGGGTTTCTGGCTAACAATGTCCTTAGAAAAGGCTTGAAACGTTCGGCGGGTGCCAGCAGTGTGAAAAGTTGTCAAGAACGTCGTCTTGTTACTCATAGCACAGCGAACTGTCGTTTTCTACCACGATGTGTGTGGGAATTAACGCCCCAAAGACAGGGGTGGTTTCATAGACGCCTTTTAAGTCATCCCCTGAGGTTTATTCATGTTGATTCTGAGCGGCGGTGTTTCTGAAATGTTTTCTTCGGTCACCCGTATGAAATCAGTGTGATTTCAACGCTCGGCATCGCGGTTCTAGCCGACCGCAGAGGAGTCAAAACAGAGGGGTTCACATGTGCAGAAGAAAGAGTGTGTCGACCTCCCCATCGTGTGACACGCCCACGGGGCTTTGGGAAGAATTAATGGTGAAACTTAGTGCCAATGTGACATCATTAACCCACCTTACTACTCACATGAACTTCTGAGCGCTGGACTTCTTTTCGCATGTATCGATACGTTGCTATTTTGAAGCTTCTCCGTCCCGTAGTTGACGTCACAAGGCACCACGCTTTTCCACCACTACAGAGGAATGTTGCAGACCCTTCGAGCCAAATTTCAAACTGACTTTTCGCAGTGGGAGACAGTTAAGGGGTTTCGAAAAGTACTCCTTTAGTTGTGTTGTGCAATTTAGGCCTGTTTTTTAGACTCATGTAAATGACTAGATGAAACAGTATGTGTGAAACGCACAGTTTAATAAATTTAAATAAATTATTCACTCACTGAACTGTTTTAAGTAATGGTATGATGTTTGCAGTAAGAAAAACAATAATCCAACCTCCAAGTGACGCCGATCTTATTTGAGATTAGCTCTAAGTGTAGCTTGGTTCACATATGGTAGAGATTGGTTCCATTCACAGCCTGCTATGCCTTCAGACGTGTTTTATTACAATATCAAAGACATGTGCATCGTAATGTGATATATGGTAATTGAAACAGTTTTTCTGTGTTCGGATTGAAGCATCAAGCAACGGTGATTCTCCGAAAAAAATAAATAGCGATCTTGTGGCACACTTAAAATAACATCCCATTGTATGGAAAGAGTCGACGAAGAAATGCGCGAATCGTTACAGCTTTAAAGGTGCACATGACCACATCCGGTGTTAACTTTAATTGTATCATTTTTGGTGATAGGCTGCGCAGTATTATAGAATTAAATGAAAATTATAAATCAGAAACCGTAGCTTCGATCGACTAGACTCTTTCACTGTCTGATGCGGCCTAATACCGAAATGATTTTATTCAACATTTCATTTCCATTTAGTTACAGCAAGAAGTTACCGAAAACGTTCTACAGATAGGGGTGTGTAACTTCAGCCGTAGCGTACCTTATATACGAAAGAGAAAGACAGAGTCGATCACGGGAAGTAGTTTTTCCTCAGATCTCGAGTATTCAAATTCGAATCTGAGCCTAGGAACGTATTACTTCGTCTCTGGTAAATCTCCCACACTGAAAATGTGTGTGCAACGAGAGAAATGCAGGCAAAAGACCTTGGAATGACATTTATCAACATGATAAAAGTAAATGAAGTGAGACTCTTACAATTACGTGTCGTCTTCCATACGACACACACCGGCATGCGAAGCACAAATGCAAGTGAACCAACTGTTCCACGCTACCTATCCGTAGACAGGACAAATGCGAAAAAGAAGGAAGATTAAAGTTTAATGTTACGTCGATGACGGTGTCATAAGAGACAAGGAATAAGATTGGTCTGGATGAGAATATGGCAGAAAATTTTTCGTGGCCATTTCAAAGGAAGTACATGGCGCTAGTCTTAAGTGATTCAGGGAAACAACATGTAAAAGAAATCTGGAAGACCAGCCGGCTATTTCAGTCCCGTCTATCTCATATGCGAGTCTAGACTTTTAATGGAGTGAAGGGTGAATTCTACGATGAAATAACACATTGAAGTGATAGTTTATGACATTTCCCGCAGCCTTTTGTTTTAAATGCTGAATTCAAGATAATTCTTGGGCGGTTGTCAACAAAAGATGTTTCGATATTTATTACGTCGTATTCTCGTTCAATGATGGCAAAATTTCTTACTTCTTTACACGTCTTGTTGATGGCAAAGTTAACTGATTCATAGTAACTGTGACAGAGCAGTGAATTCGCTACAGATTCTCGGCGGTGGAGTGGAAATCAGAAGGAAAGGAGCACAGCTTTTATTAATGAATAGATTGCAGAGAGGATTGCGCGGTTGAGGACCAAACTCGACCGGCTTGTGTCACTACTTGGCAGATGGTTTGAAGCCCTGAAATGTGATATGCGTTATTCTTAGTTTATCATGAGAGATCGTCTGTGCACCAGCTGTATACGCGGATGAAAAAGTATTTCTGGCTTGGTTTTCCCTCCCGAATTGAACCAACGGTGCAGACTTTTTCTGTTGTTGTCCGTATACTACCTTTTTGTAACTCCCGGTTTTTTTTCTTCAGATACGCTGTATATACAACCTACTTTACATCACGGCACTGCCACATACTCATAAAAATTTTATAGATAGTGACAACGACCGAGAAAGCCACCGCTTATAGAAGTGATAATTTTGACGATCTTTCGGAGCAGAAGTTAGCGTTGATTGATAGTAAATTCCTAAAAACTGGAGCAACAAACGACTTCTCCTGCGCCCCGACGAGGGCTGTCATTCTGCAGACAGTCCCGCCGATCTTAAACATAAATATTACGACTAATGGTCTTTCTTTGTAGTAAAGACAGGTAAACAGCGTGTTCATCAGAGTTACTGGCTGTCATCTGTGCCACACCTCGTTTTCAAATTCTAATCTAATACCTAATTACTGCAAATCGCAGTCCGTAACCGGGCTGGAACTTCAGTTTTAATTGAAGATCATGAACTGTGATTTGTAGTAATTTCATACGTATATCAAGATGATTTATCACTGTGGTCAAAACCGATGATTCGAATAAATGTAGGGAGTGACTCAGAAGCTGCCCGTCTTACTTTATAAATTAAAAGTGGGCACGGCGTCCTCGGACGTTATATCGTCGGTTGTTTGTTTCACCCGTGGGAAAACTTTAATCGTTGATCCTGTAGGTCTGCTGTCCTTACAAGAGCGAACGTTGTACTAAGAACTAGAATTTGTATTGTGGTTCAAATGGCTCTGAGCACTATAGGACTTAACTTCTGAGGTCATCAGTCCCCTAGAACTTAGAACTACTTAAACCTAACTAACCTAAGGACATCACACACAACCATGCCCGAGGCAGGATTCGAACTTGCGCCTGTAGCGGTCGCGCGGTTCCAGACGGTAGCGCCTAGAACCACTCGGCCACCCCTGCCGGCAATTTGTATTGTACTGAAGTGTCAAAGAATATCATAGTTGAATTATTCATAATGTACCACATAAAGATGTTGACTTCAGAAATGCACTGTAAACATTAAAAATGAAACCAACAGTGAGTGGTTATTGTGAGTTGTTCATTTACGGGACGTTATAGTCCCAAGTATTCAAGTTCAATAAAGTCACTGTTTACTCTACAGCTAAAATTTAATCGCCGGGCCAGAAGCCGAAGTCCGTCCGCTTAGGAGGAGGCGCAGCATACTTCCACTGGGCAGCAGTCCTGTAAAAAAATTAAGTGCGTAGGCGGAATCGGCACTTACCGTACGGTGACACATTCAACTGGGAATGGGTAGAAGTCGGCAGCCAAAGTGGAGATGGCAGGATCGACGTAGAGCGGCACCAGGAAGAGCAGGGCGCAGCCAGAGAAGACGAGTGCGGTAGACAGCACCCAGGTGCCGTACCACCATATGTGCTGGCGGCAGGTGCGGGTCGGGGGCGGCAGGGGGGGCCCTGCCAACGGCAGGGCCAATGTTCTGCGCGCCCGTCCCGCCAGCTCGCCGAGAAGCAACTCCGAGCTGCCGCGACTCCTCATGGCTCCGGCGCGCCAGCCCAACTGCCCCACCACCGCGGACCCCCGGCGCCTGCGGCCCAGCGCGCCGAGCTGCGCATGCCTTACGCGCTCCATTCACAAACGCCGGCGCCCCTTCCCGACCCCTGACGCCTACATTCGCTGAAAGCCGAGGAAAAACGCTCGCCGCTTCGCTGAATGGCGTCCTCCGGTGCAATACTGCGCACTCGAGCCAACTCGCGCCGCATAAATGATCTTCGCGGACTCGCGCCGCCGGTGTGACGAGTCGAGGTGCTCTTCTGTCTAGTGTCGCCATTAATGTTAATTTTTAGCGCCTATTTGGCACGGGGAAAAGCAGTTACCGTACTAGGCTGCGACAGTTTCCGTTCGTATTACTCCTTTGAGATAGATGGGCGTACACGAAATCACGTAATGTATTTCAAATCCGTCCTCGCAACTGCTGAAAAATGTGTATTTACCGGGTGATCAAGAAGTCAGTATAAATTTGAAAACTTTATAAACCACGGAATAATTCAGATAGAGAGGTAAAAATTGACACACATGCTTGGAATGGCATGGGGTTTTATTAGAAATTAAAAAAAAATAGTTCACAAAGTGTCCGACAGATTGCGCTGGACAGTAAAACGTCAGTGACTGCGCGTGACAATCGTGTATAAAAGGAGGTGTAATGAGAGAGAGACCTTCTGAAACTCCTGTCTGGCCGAACATGGGGATTGCATCCTTCTACCATCCTCCACACCTACAAATCCCTCATCTGTCCTATCCTCTGTTATGCCAGCGTTGCCTGGATCTCCGCCCCCACCCGCTTTTACAAGGCCCTCCAAATCCTTGAACGCCATGCACTCCGCCTTGCCTTCCATATCCGCCTTCCTTCCCCCACACGGCTCCTGAATGAACTGCTCCCCTTCCCCCACCTCCTCCTGTTCTTCAAACATCTCCGCATCCTTTACATTGTCCACAGGCTTGATCCCCCCCACCCTCTGGTTTCCTCCTTCCTCTCCGCCCCCCATCCGTTGCTCTATCGCTGTATCCCTTCCTCTCTCCACCACCACACACTCCATCTCCTTCATCAGGGCAATTTCCAGCGACTCCCCCTCCTGGATGATGAATTTCACCGTGACATATACCCTTCCTTCCAACTATAACCTGGCCTGGTTCCCCCCCCCCCTCCCCAGGGCCCCCTTTTTCCTCTCCCCTCCTTCTCCCAGAGCGGATATTCCTCCTTCCCTCCCCCCCCCCCCCCCCTTGAGACCCCACACCCCATCCTTGCCTCTTTCCTTCCCACATCCCTCCCTGCCTGGCCCTCTTCAGCACCCCGCCCCCCACCCATTTCCCCCCTCCCTTCGCCTCCCTCCTTTCTTCCGGTCTCCATCATCTCCTTGCTCCTGGCAGATCCTCCGTTTTGATCATCGTCAGTGTGCCACATCAGTGTTGTGTTTAGTGCTGTTTCTTCTGTGCGTGAAGAGGTGTGATTTGAATTGTGTGCTGCCTTGAGGTTCGCTGTCAGTCTGTTGTTATGTGCTACGCCATCTGTCGATATTTTTATCCTCCGGTCATACTGTGCCTTGTGTTCTTTTAATTGTCCCAGTGAGTGGTTTTTTGTGTGCACTACTTTTTTACGGTTTTTATCACCATTTTATAGTTGTCACTTTTTTTCTATTGCCTTCCATTATGTTCCCCCTTTTTTTATATCTGTGTTCACCATATTCTCTCCTTTGTATGTTTTTAACTGTCTTCTATTGTTTGTTCTATGTCTTTCGGCTGAAGAGCAGCGCATATGCTGCTGCCAGCCCACCGCGATGGGGAATTGAAATACAATAAAGAAAAAAAGAGAGAGAGAGAGAGAATCAGATGCGCTAGCAGTCGCAGCATGTAGATGCTACCTGAAAAGGCGCTTTTAGTGAATCTGTATTATCAGAATCGGGAATGTGCTAGTTCAGCGTTGCGATCCTATCGCCATAGGAAGGGGATTCGAACAGGTAAAGGTCCGTTGACAAATGCAGCTGTGGCGAGAATGATTTCGAAGTTCGAAGCCACGGGTCGTTTAGACGATAGACCCCGTAGTGGCCGACCGAGCACAAGGCGTAATGCTGCTGAGACAGTTCAGGAAGAAATGGAGACTGTAGCGAGTTTGTCTATGGACGGGGAAGTCAGCGCTCATGCAGCCGCGCCGGCCGGTGTGGCCAAGCGTTTCTAGGCGCTTCAGTCTGGAACCGCGCGACCGCTGCGGTCGCAGGTTCGAATCCTGCCTCGGGCATGGATGTGCGTGATGTCCTTAGGTTAGTTAGGTTCAAGTAGTTCTCAGTTCTAGGGGACTGATGACCTCAGATGTTAAGTCCCATAGTGCTCAGAGCCATTTTTTCGTGCAGTCGCACGTCGCACCGGCATTCCATACACTACTATTTTGTTGGCACTTAGGCGTACCCTCAGATGCTATCCGTACAAAATCGATCGGCATCATGAACTGTTACCTGGCGATTTAGTGAAGCGGAGGGCATTTGCGGTGTGGGCGTCTCAAATATGGCGGAAGATGACGATTGGTTGAGTAACGTGTTGTGGACCGACGAAGCTCATTTCACGCTCCGAGGGTCTGTCAACGCCCACAACTGCAGAATTTGGGCTACCGAAAATCGTATAACTGTCGTGGAATCTCCACTGCACGACGTGAAAGTCACGGTATGGGTTGGATTTACCACACCTACCGTGATTCTGGTTTTGTAATTGCTACCGTGACGGGTGAGAGGTACGCCAATATGTTACAGAATCATATCATCCCCAGCCTGGCTGATAAACACCTGCTCGAACGTACGATGTTTATGCAGGATGGCGCTCCACCCCATATTGCTAGACGCGTCAAAGATCTCTTGCGCACGTCTTTTGGTAATGATCGTGTGCTCAGCCGCCACTTCCGTCATGCTTAGCCTCCCAGGTCCCCAGACCTCAATCCGTGCGATTATTGGCTTTGGGGTTACCTGAAGTCGCACGTATATCGTGATCGACCGACATCTCTAGCGATGCTGAAAGACAACATCCGACGCCAATGCCTCACCATAACTCCGGACATGCTTTACAGTGCTGTTCACAACATTATTCCTCGACTACAGCTATTGTTGACGAATGATGGTGGACATATTGAGCATTTCCTGTAAAGAACATCATCTTTGCTTTGACTTACTTTGTTATACTAATTATTGCTATTCTGATCAGATGAAGCGCCATCTGTCGGACATTTTTTGAATATTTGTATTTTTTTGGTTCTAATAAAACCCCATGTCATTCCAAGCATGTGTGTCAATTTGTTCCTCTCTATCTATATTATTCCGTGATTTATTCAGTTTTCAAATTTATACTGACTTTTTGATCACCCGGTATATTACTATACGCAAATCGTTTAATTCATCTAAAACATCATCAATGGTCTGGTTGCTGTATCTCGGCATTTTTGACAAAGAACGAACCTACCCATTATAAAACTTTACGAATGCGGGAACTAAACAAAGGTACTTTCAGCTTATAAAGGGAAGGACCTTCAACAATCAGCTGAAAGACAAGTTGGGAAAGTATTGACATACAGTCTGTTTCCGATTGGGTGTTTTTCTCTATAGCTTACAAAACAATAAGTGAATAGATAGATAAACGTCAGAGTCATTACTCTTTCTGCTGAGTTATGAACATAGTTCGGTTATAAATGTCGGGAGAAGATTAGTGTCCAGCCTGCCGGACTGGCTGAGCTGTTCTAGGCGCTACAGTCTGGAACCGCGCGACCGCTACGGTCGCAGGTTCGAATCCTGCCTCGGGCATGGGTGTGTGTGATGTCCTTAGGTTAGTGAGGTTTAAGTAGTTCTAAGTTCTAGGGGACTGATGACCTCAGAAGTTAAGTCCCATAGAACTCAGAGCCATTTGAACCAAGATTAGTGTTCAACGTCCCGTTGACAAAGATTGAGGAGGACTGAGAAGGAAACCGGCCGTGCCTTTTGGAAGGAACCATCCCAGCATTTGCCTTAAGCGATTTGTGGAAATAACGGAAAAACCTAATTCAGGATGGCCTGATGCGGATTTCAGCCATCGTCCTTCCGAAGACGAATCCAGTGTGCTAACCAATGTGCAATTATAAATGATGTCGGTGCTTTTCCAACCCGAGTGCACAGACCAAAGCACCTTCTAAACGATTGCAGACGGGATGCACAGCCGCTGAAGTCACAGATAACTAAACCAAATTCTCTTCATAACCCAGCAAAGAGCGTAATACTGTATTTCTTAGTTTTCGAAGGTAGGCTTTCTCGATCGGATGACATAGCTGCTGGTAAACCTTCTGGGATGTGAGGTCGTGGTCCAAGAAACTCTTCTGTTCCTGACGTTTCGTCCAGGACTGCGCCTCTGAGGATGTCCAGCGCACTTCTGGACGAAACGTCAGGAACAGAAGAGTTTCTTGGACCACGACCTTACCCGGAAAGGTTTACCAGCAGCTATTTCTCAGTAAATACTTATTTCATTTATTATTTTGCAAGCTACAGAGATAAACATCTAAACACCCTGTACAAAACAAATAAGCACTATACACTGATGACCCAGAACATTATGCCCACCCACTTAAAACCGTGTTGGTCCACTTCTGGAACGCGATTTAGCAGTGAGTTTGCGTGCCATGGATTCGACAAGTACACTACTGGCCATTAAAGTTCCTACACCACGAAGATGACGTGCTACAGACGCGTAATTTAACCGACAGGTAGAAGATGCTGTGATATGTAAATCATTAGCTTTTCAGAGCATTCACACATGGTTGGCGCCGGTGGCGACACCTACAGCGTGATGACTTTTAAGTTTCCAACCGATTTCTCATAGATAAACAGCAGTTGACCAGCCTTGCCTGGTGAAACGTTGTTGGTGATTCAAATGGCTCTGAGCACTATGGGACGTAACTTTTGAGGTCATCAGTCCCCTAGAACGTAGAACTACTTAAACCTAACTAACCTAAAGATATCACTCACATCCATGCCCGAGGCAGGATTCGAACCTGCTACCGTATCGGTCTCGCGGTTCCAGACTATCGCGCCTAGAACCGCTCGGCCACCCCAGTCGGCGAAACGTTGTTGTGATGCCTCGTGTAAGGAGGAGAAATGCGTACCATACGTTTCCGACTTTGATAAAGGTCGGATTCTAGCCTATCGCGATTGCGGTTTATCATATCGCAATATTGCTGCTCGAGTTGGTCGAGATCCTATGACCGTTAGCAGAATATGGAGTCGGTGGGTTCAGGACGGTAATTCTGAACACCGTGCTGGATCCCAACGACCTCGTATCACTAGCAGTCGATATGACAGGCATTTTATCCGCATGGCTGTAACGGATCGTGCAGCCACGTCTCGATCCCTGAGTCAACAGATGGGGACGTTAGCAAGACAACAACCATCTGCACGAACAGTTCGACGACGTTTGCAGCAACATGGACTATCAGCTCGGAGACCATGGCTGTGGTTACCCTTGATGCTGCATCACAGACAGGAGCGCCTGCGATGGTGTACTAAACGACGAACCTGGGTGCACGAATGGCAAAACGTCATTTTTTCGGATGAATCCAGGTTCTGTTTAAAGCATCATGATGGTCGCATCCGTGTTTGGCGACATCGCGGTGAACGCACATTGGAAGCGTATATTCGTAGTCGCCATAATGGCGTATCACCCGGCGTGATGGTATGGGGTGCCATTGGTTACACGTCTCGGTCACCTCTTGTTCGCATTGACGACATTTTGAACGGTGGACGTTACATTTCAGATGTGTTACGACCCGTGGCTCTAACCTTCATTCGATCCCTGCGAAACCCTACATTTCAGCAGGATAATGCACGACCGCATGTTGCAGGTCCTGTACGGGCCTTTGTAGATACAGAAAATGTTCGACTGTTGCCCTGGCCAGCACATTCTCCAGATCTCTCACCAAATTAAAACGTCTCGTCAATGGTGGCCGAGAAACTAGCTCGTCACAATACGCCTGTCACTAGTGTTGATGAACTGTGGTATCGTGTTGAAGCTGCGTGGGCAGCTATACCTGTACACGCCATCCAAGCTCCGTTTGACTCAATGTCCAGGCGTATCAAGGCCGTTATTACGACCAGAGGTGGTTATTCTGGGTACTGATTTCTCAGGATCTATGAACCCAAATTGCGTGAAAATGTAATCACATGTCAGTTCTAGTATAATATATTTGTCCAATGAATACCCGTTTATCATCGGCATTTCGTCTTGTTGTAGCAATTTTAATGGCCAGTAGTGTACTTACAGGTTTCCCGAGCTTTATGGCACCAAATTGCTAGACACCTTTCACACATTTCCCCTAATTTACGGGTGGCTGGTTTGTGGGCGCGGAGATGGTGCCCGATAGCGTCCTAGTTGGGTTACAAGGGATTCAGATAAGCCGAATTTGATGGCCAAGACAGCAAAGTGAGTTCACTATCATGCTCCTCAAACCACTTGAGCACAATTCTGGCCTTGTGACACGGATAGTTATCCTACTGGAAGATGCCATCACTGTTGAGCAAGACATAAACATAAGGGGTAAGGTGGTCCCTAATAATGTCCACAGCTGTCATGATGGCTTCGATTATTACCGCAAGTCCCATGGAATCCCGAGTGAAATGTAACGTCCTCTGCTGTCGTGCATTATCCTGCTGAAATGTAGGGTTTCGCAGGGATCGAATGAAGGGTAGAGCCACGGGTCGTAACACATCTGAAACGTAACGTCCAGTGTTGGTTTGTCTCGTTCCCTGCTCCCACCTGCCTGCGTCCGTGTCGCGCTGCATGTTCCGAGGAGCCGTTCCCCTGGATGGCGCCGTATATCAAGACCTAGTTTAACAATAAACGGGTTTCATTCTATCAGGCGACATGATTCCACTGATCCGCCGTCCAATCTCGATGATCCCGCGCCCACAGTAATCATAGTTGACGATTTTGTCGTGTCAACATGGGAACACGTAGGGGTCCTCTGCTGCGGAACATCACTTTCGACACTGTGCGCCGAACGGTGTGTTCCAAAACACTTGAGCCTGTGCCAGCACTGTACTTCGTTGTCAGATGTACCACAGATCCCCCGCCTATCCTGCTCTACAGAGCGGGCAAGCATCTGATTCTTCTTATGTTCTGCGATGAGATATGGACGTCCAACTTCTTGTCGCCTACTGTAGTTTCAGCGTTCTTCAACTACTGTCCATAGATGAGCCCGATGGTAGCGCGCGAACAGCAGACTAGCTTCACCGTTTCTGAAATGCCCACTCCCAGGCACAGGACAATCTGATTTTTGTCAAAGTTGCTTAAGACTATGGATTGCCGCATTAGCGTCACTCGTCGTCGCTAGAATGATTCCCCATTCGTCTCTACTATACTTCTCTTACAGCGTCACGTGCCCTCAGCGCCACGAGGCAGTATATAATTTCGCGATGGGCAGCAGTCATATTGTTCTGGCTCATCAGTGTATTTTGTAGCGTGCACTAGGCAGATAGGTATTCGGATAGAACACCGTAGCCGGCCGGAGTGACCGTGCGGTTCTAGGCACTACAGTATGGAACCGAGCGACGGCTACGGTCACAGGTTCGAATCCTGCCTCGGGGATGGATGTGTGTGATGTCCTTAGGATAGTTAGGCTTAATTAGTTCTAATTTCTAGGCGATTGCTGACCTCAGAAGTTAAGTCGCATAGTGCTCAGAGCCATTTAAACCATTTGAACCAGAACACCGTAAAGCGTAAACACTAACGCTATGCAAATGGAGCCAGACCCTGGGATGATGGGAAATACTGTCACGCGGGCAACGACACGTACTCAGACACACGTACGGAACGTTATCACATGTGCTCGTCGAATAACATCTGCCAAGGTGACTTGCATCCGGGAGGGTGGTGGTTTGTATCCCCGTCATTCAATCCACATTTAGGTTTTCTGTGGTTTCCTTAAATTGCTAAATAAAAATTCGGGGTGGTACCCTTGAAGAGGATACAGCCGAATTGTTTCCCTACCCTTCTTCAATTCGAGCTTCATCTCCGTATCTTAATAACCCTGTTGTCAACAGAACGTGAAACCTTAATCTTTCTTGTCCTATGACGCAGGGCTCAGTCTAAATTCAGAGCTGTTACTGCGGTTCAGCCATTTTCTTCTCTTTGCACCATATTTCTCTGCAGGAATTTGTGAGACTGACCTTGACTACGTGACACGATCTCCGTAACCTACTCTGTAGTAGATTGCTGCTTTTGGTGAGTGTGTGTTGATCTACTGAAGTTGAACATAGCTTCATGTCTGTTGCTTACGCCGACCTTGCAATCATTGATCACTGAGCCATTAAATGGGTGTTCGCGCCTAATATGTCCTCAACCAGTGATGAAAGAAATCTGTGTCCAACACATGCCCAAACATCTTCTTTTGGCACACAAGTTAGTAAAAGACTTTATTCAGAACTCGAATTTCTTTCATTTTGCAAAGCTCCGTTGCAATTGAAATGAATGGAACATTATTTCGGCATTTACCATATTCCTTGTGTTTCAGTTCGTCATTCTATGGCTCTGTTGTCTGTAGCTGCTGCATTATTCCCTATGGATTTTCAAATTCGAGTCTTCAAGTACTGGAAAATGCGTATTTACTCGTATTTTTTCATATGCGTTTCCAATTATTCGTACAAAACATTATCAGTGCTTTCCAATAAATAGTATTTGTCTCTAGATCTAAAGGCAGTTCGTGACAAAAAATACTGAAGTATGGTACTTACTGCATTTACGTTTGATTTTCACCTACATCTGCAAGCATCGACTGCACGTACATTTTGTGATTAGTCCTACGTTTGGTACGTACGTTTTTGACCTCATTTCAATTCGACTGCCGGCCGGCGTGGCCGAGCGAGCGCTTCAGTCTGGAACCGCGCGACCGCTACGGTCGCAGGTTCGGATCCTGCCTCAGGCATGGATGTGTGTGATATCCTTAGGTTAGTTCGGTTTAAGTAGTTCTAAGTTCTAGTGGACTGATGACCTCAGATGTTAAGTCCCATAGTGCTCAGAGCCATTTTAACCATCAATTCGACTCGCATTACTACACCCTCCTGGCGTAAAATACGACCAAATATTGTGTCACAAATGTTTATTCACTTTCTTCTCAGAAGTATTGAGATCCTTCGGAGAATCAGCCACTATGAAATCATTCCACCTGGTGTTCAAGATACAACAGTTAAACAAAATATGGGAGCACTGCGAAAACAGGTTACACTGTTCTATTTGACCGCGAATGGCACCTGTGAAATGTCCTCAGTCAACGTCAGTGGTGATCAGGACAGTGTTCTGTGTAGTTGTGAGTGCATTACGTCGGAGCTAAGTGAATTCGAACATGGGCAAATTATTGATGCTCTATTGTGTGTGATACCATAACCAAGAGAGCCGAAGTGTTTGTCGATGCAGGAGGTTAATTATCTAAGTTCTATGTAGCATACAGGGAAACTGGAGACCGCTGAACCACAACGCTGACGGAAGTATTTGTTGAGTGATACTAACAGACGGTAGCTGAAGAGGATTGTGTCTAAAAACTAGAGGACAGCAGCTACGAAAGTCATCACAGAACTGATTGCCGCAACCGCAAACCCCTTCAGCACCAAAACAATACGAACTACTTTCCGTAAACAGGGGATTCCAGGGTGATCTGGAATTCCAGAACCACACATCAGTGATGCAGACTACTGTCAGCCAACTTATGTTACGTATACATCTAGCAACGCTCGTATTCTGTGATCCTCTGTGAATTTAGATATCAGATGATAGAAGTAAATCCGAAACGCATCGTGAGAGCAGTTTGTGTAATAAAGTCATTTTTTCCGGCTACATGACGTTTTTGAAGCGATATATTCAGCTCCAGTGCGGTACTACATTGTAAGACACGTTTAAGTTGCAGCACTTGCATATTTATATGCACAGCCTCCTCATCACCTTATGAGACTGCAAGGTGTAGTTATTACCAGGAATTTTGAAAAGTTTTCGCTCTTACAACGATGTATCCTGACTTCCAATCATCCGTCTGTCTTCTAGCCCTATATTGTTCATAAGATACATCAGCTTAGTCGATTATTAGTATTTATTACTATCAGTATTAGTCCAAGTTAGACATTTTATCAGTCGGAGAAACAATCTATTTTATTTCATCCATCAGGTTTAAATGACAAAAACTGACATCTATTACCTTAATAATTTCCTGTAATGTAAAAAATTTTCTGTTTTCCCAGATTAGGTTAACTGACGGCGCGTGTAGTGACAATTCACATACTTACAACCGCAAACGTCATACCGCTACCGTATTCTAACGTTTGAATTTTTTATATTTTAATAACTTGGCGGAATCTTGATCTAGACAGCATTGGCGGGTGGCTTTGTTCCCATAAACACTCCATCTTCAGGCACATCGGGACCATCCGACCGCTGTGTCATGCTCAGTTAAAGATGCGGATAGGAGGGGCGTGTGGTCAGCACACAGCTCTCCCGGTCTGTATGATGGTTTTCTTTGACCGGAGCCGCTACTACTCGAACAAGTAGCTCCTCAATTGGCATCACGAGGCTGTTGCACCCGAAAAATGGCAACAGCGCACGGCGGCCGGGATGGTCACCCATCCAAGTGCCAGCCACGCCCGACAGCGCTTAACTTTGGTGATCTGACGGGAACCGGTTTATCCACTGCGGCAAGGCCGTTGCCTTTGTTCCCATGGTACACAATAAAAAAGAGAGAGAGTAAGTTCCACGTGCTTCTTCAAATTCCTGCTCTCATTGCTCCGCAAAACTAAGTCTGTAACAATTACAGGATGATGTGACAGATTACTTGAAATCAGAAGAGTTTTTTCGGGACACTGCATTCATTAATATTTAAGTTCGTAGAAAAAGTCCCTAGGATTTATAAAATTTTTTCGCAGTACATCGGTATTCACACAAATTCACAACTCAACTCCAATTAGCATTTACATTGGCGATTCAGTCTGGTCACCACAGAATATTGTACACTATGTGACCAAAAGTATCCGGACACCTCCAAAACATACATTTTTCATAATAGATGCATTTTGCTGCCACTTGCTGCCAGGTACTCCATATCAGCGGCCTCAGTAGTCACTAGACATCGTGAGAGAGCAGAATGGGGCACTCCGCGGAACTGACGGACTTGGAACGTGGTCAGGTGATTGGGTGTCACTTGTGTCATGCGTCTGTACGCGAGATTTCCACACTCCTAACCATCCCAAGGTCCACTGTTTCCGATGTGATAGTGAAGTGGAAACGTGAAGTGACACGTACAGCACAAAAGAGTACAGACCGACCTCTTCTGTTGACTGACAGAGGCCGCAGGCAGTTGAAGAGGGTCGTAATGTGTAATAGGCAGATATCTATCCAGACCATCACACATGAAATCCAGACTGCATCAAGATCCACTGCAAGTACTAAAATGGTTCAAATGGCTCTGAGCACTATGGGACTCAACTGCTGAGGTCATTAGTCCCCTAGACTTAGAACTAGTTAAACCTAACTAACCTAAGGACATCACAAACATCCATGCCCGAGGCAGGATTCGAACCTGCGACCGTAGCGGTCTTGCGGTTCCAGACTGCAGCGCCTTTAACCGCACGGCCACTTCGACCGGCACTGCAAGTACTATGACAGTAAGGTGGGAGGTGAGAAAACTTTGATTTCATGGGTACGCGGCTGCTCATAAGCCACATATCACGCCGGTAAATGCCAAACGACGCCTCGCTTGGTGTACGGAGCGTAAACATTGCACGATTGAACAGTGAAAAAACTTTGTGTCGAGTGACGAATCACGGTACACAATATGGCGATCCGATGCCAGGGTGTGAGTACGGCGAATGCCCGGTGAACGTCATCTGCCAGCATGTGTAGTGCCAACAGTAAAATTCGGAGGTGGTGATGTTATGGTGTGGCCGTTTTTTCATGGAGCCGGCTTGCACCCCATGTTGTTCTGCGTGGCACTATCACAGAACAGGCCTATATTAGTGTTTTAAGCACCTTATTGCTTCCTATTGTTGATGAGCAATTGGGGGATGATGATCGCATCTTTCAACATGATCGAGCTTCCTGTTCATAATGCACGGCCTATGGTGGAGTGGTTACACGACAATAGCATCCCTGTAATGCACTGGAATGCACAGAGCCCTGTTCTGAATCCTATAGAACACCTTTGGAATGTTTTAGATCGCCGATTTCGTGCAAGGCCTCACCGACCGACATCGACACTTCTCCTCAGTGCAGCACTCCGTGAAGAATTGGCTGCCATTCCCCAAGAAACCTTCTAGCACCTGATGGAACGTATGCCTGCGAGAGTGGAAGCTGTGATCAAGGCTAAGGGTGGGCCAACACCATATTGAATTCCAGCATTACCAATGTAGGGCACCACGAACTTGAAAGCTATTTTCAGCCAGGTGTCCGGATACTTTTGATTACATACTGTATGTTGTCTCATTTCACACAAAAATAACGTGAATAAACAATTATTAATGTTCACGTCTACTTTCCCCACTACGATGGGTGATTGTCTACACCGCAGCAACCTGCGACTCCCTCTCCAGACTTCCTAAGACCAGTTGCCTAGTGTCAAACGGCAGGCGCCAAAATGTTCCTTTACTCTGATGATGCAGTATCCTTGCGCCACCGGTGTACCCCGGTTCGACTGAGACGAATAAGGGAAAGATAAGTGGGAACTGTGTCGATATCTGCACCTTTGCAATTTTGATGAATTCTTTCACCGTGGCTGCATTTTCTGTATTTGAATTGAATTGATTCCGGAGATATGCATAATATCATAGGCCCGTATGTGATTTGCAGTAGTGCTATGAGTAATATTGTCGCGTTTAGATATCGTTTAACCATTTTTTGACGTCTCTTTGTAACATGCATATGTTTGACGTTGATATACTAAAAGTTTGGTAATGGCGGGTGGGGTTATTTGTGAACATGGCTAGACTGTCAATAGTGATGATACGTATCGGACAGCTGTCGGCCCAGCTCAGCAAAACTGTCGTTTGCACAAGCTGGTGTGAGTCCAACGTCGCCTCTTGTTTATATTTTGTCATGGCCATTTCCGAGTCTAACTTACCTGATTTACTCGTTTATTTTGTATGGTAATTTTTCATTCTTTTATTTTGTAATTACTGTTTTATTCTTTGCCGCCATTTTACGTTTGTAGTTATTTTCCCTTTTTTGCCATCTCTTCCTTATCTGTGTGACATTTCGCTCGTACTCTTGCATGTCTTCATCAGACTGAATTGCTGACGATAATTTACGTAGGTGTTCCTCCATTACACTACGTGTGTATGTGATGTTGGATTAAATTCAGTTCTTATACGTCAATATACGCGGCCGTTTATAAAGCCTGTTGTGTCTAGACAAGACAGCCTAGACACAATAGAGGAAGCCGAAAGGCACGCGCTAAGTTAAAGCAGATTGGCGTGAGGTCTGAAACAGGATACGCAATGAATGCTATAAAGAAAAGTACGTAGCTTCTGGAATACTTAACTTTAATCCATCCTTTTGGTACATCTGGAGATTGTGGCGATACAAGTGAGACTCTTTAGATACATGCAATGTTACTAATGGCGCCTTGCTAGGTCGTAGCCATTGACTTAGCTGAAGGCTATTCTAACTATCTGCTCTGCAAATGAGCGATGCTTCGTCCGTGTAGTCGATAGCAAAGTCGTCCGTACAACTGGGGCGAGTGCTAGTCCGTATCTCGAGACCTGCCTTGTGGTGGCGCTCGGTCTGCGATCACACAGTGGCGACACGCGGGTCCGACATGTACTAATGGACCGCGGCCGATTTAAAGCTACCACCTAGCAAGTGTGGTGTCTGGCGGTGACACCACAAAGCCTATATCAGTGTTGTCGTATGCTGATGGGTATTCCACTTAAATGCTTATTTTTGTTGGTGAAATAAGTTTCCTGTAGTATAAAGCTTGACGATTTTGATTTTTCTTTCCGGTACGATGCTTGGCATTCCTGACTGACTCTCCTGTCCTCTATTAGTAGCTGTATTTATATTTTCTCGTTCATCGTTTGGGTGGTTTGTCTCTGTGGCTACGTTTCCCCCTACTAACATCGTTCCATGCGTTTGCCACATACGCGACGGGATCTGTGTACCCCCTGGTGTTAGTTTCATCGCCAGTCTTTCTTATAGGTTCCAGAATTGGGTGCTATTGTTATTGCTGACGCAGGTTCGCGAGAAGGGATCCGTTGGTCATCGAGTGCACGTGATATAGTTTAATGGCATTTGATCACTTGGTTAGAAGGACATTCCACCGGATTGTGTTCATGGCATAGAACAGTGCACAGCTGCACAGTTCTCCGTCGGATATCATGAGAACCCTGTTTAAATTCATTGTTCTGTGGGCTTTAAAACGTCCATTAATATCTGTTTTGACTATGTTGACACCGTTTTTTTTATTTTGTTTTTTTTTATATCATCATTGGCTTTCTGGAGGTGTTCATTAAGCCAGATCAACAACGGAATGTCAATTATGATGGTACGAACATTCGGACGACACAATACCTAGCCCCTTAGCTGAGAAAATCTCCGAGCCGACCGGAATCGAACCCGGGCCGACACCGTTGTTCAATTTATATTGCACGTTTCCTCCCCATATGTCAGTTGATGTGTCATGAACGTATCAATATGTTTTCAAAGATAATTTCACTAATTCTTCACTGATTTCAAAAGATATATTTAAAGTTCTTATGATTCGTATGCTCACTGCTGAGTTTGTGCCGGCTACTTTTGTAACAGTGCTATCCGCTTGGGTGAACTCTATGAAGCCAGAGCAATTTTCTGTAATTATTTTTTTCAGTGCCCCTAATTATTTATTTAAACAGAAACATAAGCCTGGAATGAGTCTATTGGAACTCACTACATTGTCTGATAAGCAGCTGGGCTGTAACGTGTAGCCATTCAGAATCTTCGTAATCTGAGGGCAAAGAAAACTAATTTCACTCTCCTGCTTTCCCTAACTGAGCTTTCCGCCGTTGCAGCACTTACATTTCATTGATATTTTGTTGAGATAGTTTAGCATAGCTACCGAGTGCTCTACCCCAGTGGTCAGTATACTGGAACCGAATTCTCGCAGAATGGCCTCAGTTACAGGTCCGGGCGTTTATATTCAGGTTTCTCCGAACGACTTAAGGCAAATTCCAAAACGATTGTGGCCATTTTCTTTCACATCGTTCCTTAATCCGGACTTGTGCTTCGTCTCTAATGATCTCGTCGTCGACGGTATGTTAAAGTCCTGCCTTCCTCCTGCAGCAGAGTAACAAATCTCTGTCAACAGCAGTCGGCATTAACTGCCGTCCGTTGCAATTGACATTGCACAATACACATCACTTGCTCTTTTGTTGTGAACCATTAGCTTCCGACTTCAGAGCGCAATCACGAATGCACTCTACCAGAGCCGGTATCGAACTGGGAATGAGTTATCCATGCACGTTTCACGATACGCCTTCTCAATTTTAAATCTCATAGTACCTGTCTCCTACATGCAACTCCACCGAAGTTCTTCAACATACCTTGCTGGAATATCTCTTCTACGGAAGGATGTATCAGAAGAAGGTGATAGCCATAGCTTAAGAGTCGTTTTCAGTATTAATCTTTCACTCTGCAGCAGATTATGAGCTGTTTTTGAAACATCCTGATTGATTAAAAGTCTGAGCCGAATACGGATTCGAAGAGTGTGTGAAAGATAACTTTCCGGACAAAATATTAGGCACCCTCACGACACATCCGGTTAATATTATGTAACACCGCATCTAGCCTTGTAATGGCGTAAATTTGGCAAGGAGAAGAGTCCACACGTTTCTTCAGGTATGCATTATCCAGCTGAAGCCACTCATTAATGATAATATGGCTCGCCAAACTGCTGGGGTGTTGATAGCTCTTTCCACACAATTTCCGAATAGTCACAAACATTTTTAAGATCGAGTGATTTAGATGATCAGGTGACATGCGATAAGGTGCCTGACTATTCGTCAAACCAGGAACGGGACTGCTTTCATCTTGGAAGACAGAAGTGTCCACAGTGTACTCTTCATAAAGATGTAGAAGACAGGGCAGCACTTGGTAACCGAGAAGGCTAAAATGAACATCGTGGTTACGTTCACAGTAAACTAAATGAATGGGCACAAACTTCGCGGTTAATGTACACGGTAAGTTGCATTAATGGGCACAATACATCACAGAAGCACCTCCGGCCTGAATTGCACCCTCCATACATGGTGGGTTAAATTTCTCATTGGGCTGTCGATGATCTCGGTGCCTCGCATCCAATACAAAAAGAGGCCAAATCGTGTAATTTCTGACCCCACTACATGCCTCCAGTCAACATTTGCCCAGTTTTCTACATCTACGTCCACATCTACATACATACTCTGCAAGCCACCCAGAATGGTGGGGCAGTGGTTAGCACACTGGACTCGCATTCCCGAGGACAATAGTTGTAACCCACGTCTGGCCATCCTGGTTTAGGTTTTCCGTGATTTCCCTAAATCGCTTCAAGCAAATGCCGGGATAGTTCCTTTGAAAGTGCACAGCTGACTTCCTTCCCTAATCCGATGGGAGCGATGACCTCGCTGTTTGGTCCCCTCCCCCGAATCAATCAACTCGGAAAGCCACAGCAAAGTGCATGGTGGAGGGAACCATCTACCACTACCAGTCATTCCCTTTCCTGTTCCACTCTCAAATAGAGTGAGGGAAAAACAGCTGTCTGTAAGCCTCAAAATGGTTCAAATGGCTCTGAGCACTATGGGACTTAAGATCTGAGGTCAACAGTCCCCTAGACTTAGAACTACTTAAACCTAACTAACCTAAGGACATCACACACATCCATGCGCGAGACAGGATTCGATCCTACGACCGTAGCAGCAGCGCGGTTCCGGGCTGAAGCGCCTAGAACTGCTCTGCCACAACAGCCGGCCTGTAAGCCTCCGTACGAGCCATAATCTCTCTAGTCTTATCCTCGTGGTTCTCACGTGAAATGTACGTTGGTGGCAGTAAAACCTTTCTGCAGATAGCCTCTAATGCCTGTTCTCTAAATTTTCGCAGTGATGCCTCTCGAAAAGTCCGTTGCCTTCGCTCAACGGATTCCAATTTGTGTTCACGAAGCATCTCCGTAATGCTTCCGTCCTGGTCGAACCTGCCAGTAAGAACCAGGCCACAGCCTGGCTAAGCCTCTCAACTGTTTCGATGTCTTCCTTTAATCTCAGTGTCTTCCTTTAAACTGAATCACTCGAGCAGTACTCAAGAATGGGCTGCGGTAGCGTTCCATTCGCCGTCTTCTTTATAGATGAGCTGCACTTTCACAGTGTTCTCTCAATAAAACGATGTCGACCATTCGCCTTCCCTGATGTCAACCTGAGTTGCTCATTCCATTGAATATCACTTTTCCGCCATACACCTAGATATTTAATAGATGTGACTGTGCCAATCATAACACAACTAATGCTGTATTCGAACGTTAGAGGATTGTGTTTCTTGCTCATCCGCATTAACTTACATTTTTATAAAACTTCCTGGTAGATTAAAACTGTGTGCAGGGCCGAGACTCGAACTCGGGACCTTTGCCTTGCGCGGGCAAGTGCTCTACCATCTGAGCTACCCAAGCACGACTCACGCCCCGTCCTCACAGATTAACTTCCGCCAGTACTTCGTCTCCTAACTTCCAAAGGCAAAGGCAAGGCAAAGGTCCCGAGTTCGAGTCTCGGTCCAGCACACAGTTTTAATATGCCAGGAAGTTCCATATCAGCGCACACTCCGCTGCAGAGTGAAAATCTCATACTACATTTTTACAGTTTAGAGCAAGCTGCCACTCATCACATTAACTGGAAGTTCTGTCTAAGTCATCTTGTATCCTCCTACACTCAACGACGACGCCTTCCCATACACCACAGCGTCACTTATGTCTGTGGAGAACAAGAGTGGTCCTATCACATTTTGTTGGGGTACTGTTGACGATAACCCTGCCTCTGAAAAGAATACTCGCCGTCGACAACAACGTACTGGGGTCTATAACTTAAAAAGTTTCGAGCCACTCACATATATGGAAATCTAATACATATGCTCGGACCTTCAACAGTGTGCAGTGGGACACCGTGTTACACTCTTTCCGGAAATCAGTTTTTGTGTTTTTTGTCCCACTGAGGATGTACAACTTTATGTGCCGCTGCGATCATTGTTGTTTTGCAAGGTACCCGACTTCAATCGCAATTTTCTTCGCAGTGTTCATTCTGAAACTAGTTGAGATAGTCCCCCATTCGCCGAAAGGAGTAATAGTTTGGCTTTTGAAACCGACTGCTGTTGTAAGCTACGATTCTCGTCTGCAGTTGCTGATGGATACCATCTTTTTACGACCACTGTTAATAGGCCGTGTTACTTGCTAGCAGCGCACGAGGACTCATACTCGCTCGCCGCCTGGCAGTGAGCGCTCGCGGTAAAATGCGCCGGTCAGACGTCGTTATGTAACGCAAGGGAAGAGCAAAATGTGTGCAGTTTTTTAGAGGAATGGCCGTGTGTTATGTCCGCTGTAGCCTTAGACACAAGTGTATATACTCTTACTTATTGGCGCAGTGCTTAAAGTGGAGAGTAGGTCTTTGTAGATCGACGAGAAGCAGCATTATTGCTTGGCAAGGAAATTCAAAGTGAACGGCAGACAGATCAACACCAGTTACAAGATGTCAGTGCCGGATAGATAGCTACAGTTATAAGTTGCAAACCTACAGAGTGACGGGCAGTTGTGTGATAAATTTCGTAACAAAATAACTCTTACAGACTCATATAAAATTTTCTTCGTCATATATTTCCACGACTTCACAACTCAGCAGCTGCTATTATGTCGGTTCGATCTACGCATACCTGTGACCTGCTTTTTACTGCAGTGAAGGGAATTAAATGTACACACAGAAAGTCACTCACGGACATCAAATAAAATGTAACCACAGAAACGAACTCACGGACAGCAACTTAAAAGTTGTTATTACTTTAGCGGAGTTCGGAAAGCACTAACAGACAACGATGCTTTAATGAAAAGCAAAATAGGTAGAATTCATTGACATCAATTGCTGTGTGTTTAACGCATGAACAGTCACGAAATACAAGTTTATGTCAGTTTAAACTTGTATCGAAAACGGCATTCCTCATAGGGCTGAATCAGTCGTAATGAATAACGTGTTTCGTGCTTAGCTGCCTCATGTTCTTCACCTCATCAGTTACAAGAAATGTAAGTTTCATTCCATTGTCATCTCACATCAGTGCAACAATCTTAGGAAATCGGATTGCCACGAAAGGCACTAATTCGCCGTAGCGTAACGATCCATCTCCGTAGTATTAACATTCGCCATCACAGAATGGATTCGTTGACAATACTTTCTCGTACGGAGCTGCCTTATTCCGATTCCACATCTCATTCCCTCGGCCGGCCGCGGTGGTCTAGCGGCTCTAGGCGCTCAGTCAGGAACCGCGCGACTGCTACGGTCGCAGGTTCGAATCCTGCCTCGGGCATGGATGTGTGTGATGTCCTTAGGTTAGTTAGGTTTAAGTAGTTCTAAGTTCTAGGGGACTTATGACCACAGATGTTGAGTCCCATAGTGCACAGAGCCATTTGAACCATTTTCACTGCCGAGGCGCGATCGCGAGCCAGTTTACACGAGCAGATGGGTTGACGGGCCTGATTTACAGTGTGATCATGGGCACGTCGAAACACATGAGCTCCGTTCGCCCATCCTATCACGAGTCCGCTTCGCTCATCTTACTGTAAGGATTCCATACAACCCACAGACACATGCCCACCTCTTCAATACCACAACGGTATCAGTTTTACGCCATTTAAAGCGCTCCAGTGCCATCAGTTTGCTCTTAAGGGGGGAGGGGCTAATATTTTGTATCGTGAACTTAGATCGCGAAAACAACTTACAGGCTGTCGCTAGCACATTTCTTCGCTATGCACTATCTTTCTGTCTTGGTTCAAAATGGCTCTGAGCACTATGGGACTTAACAGCTGTGGTCATCAGTCCCCTAGAACTTAGAACTACTTAAACCTAACTAACCTAAGGACATCACACACATCCATGCCCGAGGCAGGATTCGAACCTGCAACCGTAGCAGTCGCGCGGTTCCGGACTGCGCGCCTAGAACCGCGAGTCCACCGCGGCCGGCTTCTGTCTTGGAATTAGGTGAACAAATACGCTGTGGAAATCCAGATACATAAAATGTAATGAATCTGGAGGTTTTCAGGTTTCAAGTGCTATGAAATCGCTTTAGATATGTCATCGCTTTACAATTTTGCAGTGCCTGTGTTATTCGGAATTACGACGCAATGTTCCTTCGGACAGACATGCATGCCTGAAGGAACTTTGCACCGTAATTCGGAATAACACAGGCACTGCAATATCATATTTACTAACGGACATCAGGCAAGCAACTTTCAAGTATATCATCTCCCCTTTACAGGATTATACATAATGAATGTATGTGTTGTTGACACATGGTTAACGCCATATGGAAATTTCGGTCTGGCCGTGAGTCATGTTCGGATACGCAAATGGTAAGGCGACCGCTCGCAATAAGCGATAAATCCGGTTTATACTCCCGGTCTGGCAGAAAATTTTCATTGTGGTCATTCCATCATACAACTACTGATTGTCATATTCGCAACTGCGAATACATTTCATGTATGTCATCGTTTTAGCTCCCGTCTACCTCGGCGCCTGCCGACGGATGTGATGCAACCCGCAGCACTCTTGTGTTCTGCGTGAATATAGGCGTTCGCCGTAGCTACATTTTGCTTCGTTTTACCTCTGTCACAAACACAATACGCGAAGCATGCGCGCTAGTCCAACGTTTCACGGAATAATTAATGAAAGCATGCTCAGAACAGGCCGGTATTATCGGTCGACGAATAAAATAATCTCAGGCAGTTTCAGAGCTGCAGGGCCGTTAATATTAATGAAACGTACAAATGATGTCTTTCAAAACCGAGACAGATGTGACCAGTTAAAGCTGCTGACAAGAGACGCCCTGAGACCTCTGCTGTAACTGTTAGCGATTTCACGCCATTGGTTTTGGCCAATAGCGTGCGTGGGATACAGGTCACGCGTGTGGACGCTGGAGTGTTCTGCGGTGCGGAACACAGTTGCCTCTCTCTCTTGTAATCCAGACCTCGAGCAAAACAGAAGTCTTTTCGGAAAGCAGAGCCTCTGGCTCTGCTTTTAGTGACCGACCACCAACGTAAATTAACGTGAACCGCTTCTCCTTCCGTTGCCCATTTCAATTAATTGTTCGACCTCCTAGACTGGTCTAAACCTGGTAACTTCCGACCCTAGGTGCGCCCTTTGTACACCGTACATTGAAATATACCCTCTTTATTGTACCTAATTTCCTGTTTTGTCATTTAACGGCAGCCCTGGATGCCCACTCTCAAATCCTGACCGCTCGACCATCTGCACACCATCGTCACGAGGCATATGTAACACTTTAACCCCCTTCCCTGCCCGTATTCGTAACATTGGTAACCAGAAGTGGGATCGTATACTTTAACAGTAGACAACATCGAGAGCTTTATGAAGCTGTTTAAGAACGATACTGTTGTAGATAGCAATGAGAGAGAATTGTAATGAAATGGCGAAAGTCAAGGCGTTAACCGACGCTTGTTGTTGACATTCGCCAGTTGTTGACATTCGCTTTGAATAGTTGTAACATATTGCTCGTAAGTACACGGGAAGGCCTATTCCTGTAAGATTACCCTACTGGCGATAAATTACTAGAAACATCGACTGTAAAATATCTGGGACTCTAGAGAGACCTAAAGTGGAACGTCCACAAAAATCTAGCAGTTTATTTATTTATTTATACGTGACCAGAACATAACATATTACATATGATGTATCATACATGTATATTACAAGTATGACAGAGAATATGTGCATATTTATATTCCATGTGCTGCCCAGAATTCCTCTGCACAGACTGCCTTATCATTGGCGATAATCAGATCGTCCGTGGACACAGGTTCTGACAGTTTCATGCACTTCAGTAGTTGCTGATGGTCTTGAGGTTCACCACACTCACATAGTTCGTCCCCTGAGATGTATCCCCATTTCTTCATGTTATCCTTACACCGAGATACTCCAGTTCTCAGTCTATTGAGTACCTTCCATATTGTGTATGGGAGATGATGACCTGTGCCAAGTTCTTCCTTGGGGTTGTCCCAATATTTTTCTGATGATGAGCCACGCCACAGTTGTATCCTATGGTCTGCAGGTGATGTCTGGAATGGTTGCGTTGTGCGGAGAAAACTTTTTCTCGACTTGAGTCTTGGTGTTTCATGTTCGCATCCAAACAGGGGGTGTCTCTGATCCGTGTCCTGCTTCTTTCTTTTCACTTCAGCTGCTGTTCTCCTTCGGATGTCTGGAGGTGCTACGCCCATGAGGTGGTAGATTTTGTCAACAGTAGTGAATGCAGCTGACAGGTTGGGGTTCAGTGGAAGCGCCCTAATGAAATTCATCCACGGAGTAACTGGCTTACTAAACACTCATTAGACGAATTCTCGGTTACTGCTCGTCAATCTAGCACTCTTGCCGTACATTATTAATGGAGACGATGGAAGAGATCCAAAGAAGAGCGGCACTTTTCGTAAATGGTGCGTTAGTGAGGGTGAGCTAGTCACTCATCAAACTTCAGTTGTGGACTTTGCAAGAGTGACTTTGTGAATACGAAGAGGTTCACTGGTAAAATACATAAAGTACACGCTCTAAGAAGAGTCCGCAACGTGTTACACCCTTCCACATAGTTCTCGCGAAATGACATCGTTTGGAAAATCAAAAATTACAGGTCATATCGTGACCGACAGTCAGGTGTTGTTCTGTTCCTGTTAGCGAAGGAAACAGCAATGATAAAAATGGATCAAATGGCTCTAGGCACTATGGGGTTTAACATCTCAGGTCATCAGTCCCCTAGACTTAGAACTACTTATATCTAACTAACCTAAGCACATCACACACATCCATGCCCGAGGCAGGATTCGAACCTACGACCGTAGCAGCAGCGCGGTTCCAGACTGAAGCGCCTAGAACCGCTCGGCCACAGCGGCCGGCAAACAGCAAAGAGGAAAATGGTATTAGTACCACACGATTTCGCCGCTGCACGTCTCGAGATGACTTACAGAACGTACAAGTACACTGGTGTGCCAAACTTAAGGATGAAAGTAACTTTCTCATAATGTGTCACAGACCAGTAACATAGCTCTATGAAACTTGGGCCATACATAGAAAGAACTGCTGCAATACAGTACGAAAGGCAACTGAAAGAAATATGTAACGCTGCGAACATAAATGACACTTTTATTTAAAGACGATATTTACACTGAAGTGACTGCGACTCGTGATGGTCCACTAGACATTATTTACAAAAGGCGGGACATGTTTCTTAATGGGGTGCGCCACCACAGTGGACGGCAGTTCATGCTCTGCAACGCGCTCCCATGCCGACCACGTTGTTGGTAAGGAGCTCTTGTGGTAGTGCGTTCCATTCCTCCTCTATCGCGGATGACAACTGGCGGAAGGTCGTTGGTGAACGTGGCCGTGTTACAATACGTCCCCCCAACGCACTTGGGGAAGCAGTATTGTGTCACAAAAACGTTGACCTGTGAGTCTACCGCGTTCGAAGATTTGAAGATCACTACGTCCATGCAACATTATGACTCCCCACACCATAACACCTGAACCACCAAAACGATCACTAACTACAATGTTCATGGGTGCATTACGTATTGGCACCTCTCGCCATATGAGCGTACGTTCAGAATCACAACTTAGACTGAATCCGCCTCATCCGAGGAGAGCACAGGACCCCTCTCACTGCTGGTCCAGGCCCTATGGTCTAGGCACCATCGCTAACGGTACCACCCATCTGAGGGTGTCATCGTAACCCAACTTAATGGTCGTTGGGCAAGAGACCACCCCCATGCAGTAACAGTGTTACTGCGTAGGGGGAGACTGTGTGCCTTGCAGTCCTGTTAAATGTGGTAGCAACTGCAACCGCTGCTTTGACATAAGTCCCTCCTCATTGTTGCACTATATTGTGGTCATTTGTCGCTGTAGTATATCGTAGTCGATCACCTTATCTTCTTCGGACGGTAGTATCTGTGCTTCGGAACGCTCTCCATAAACGTGATGGCTCTGACCTCTATGGGACTTAACATCTGAGGTCATCAGTTCCCCAGACTTAGAACTACTGAAACCTATTTAACCTCAGTACAGCATACACATCCAAGCCCGAGGCAGGATTCGAACCAGCGACAGTAGCAGCAGCGCGGTTCCGGACTGAAGCTCCTAGACCCATAAACGTGAAAGAATCTGGTGAAAAATACCAAATTCCTGGGTTACACTCGTCACACTTCGTCATTCTTCCATTTTCCCGATGATTCTTCTCAACGTGAAATCATCTAAACGCTGTAATGAACACCACCACAGTGCACGATAACGACTTGCTAACTGACATGCACTGCCTTTTCATGTTTCGTCAACTGCTTCGTGTTGTGCGCCAAGCCCCATTTGGCGCCTTAGTTACGCTGACCTCACACCAAGTATGTCCACCTTTTTCTTCTTGAATGAAAGACCTATGACAACATGCTCCCTCTCTTTCACTCGTTTCCATAGAGTAGTTAATATGCTATGTTACTACACTCTTGGGGAAAAAAGAACACATTGACACCGGTGTGTCAGACCCACCATACTTGCTCCGGACACTGCGAGAGGGCTGTACAAGCAATGATCACACGCACGGCACAGCGGACACACCAGGAACCGCGGTGTTGGCCGTCGAATGGCGCTAGCTGCGCAGCATTTGTGCACCGCCGCCGTCAGTGTCAGCCAGTTTGCCGTGGCATACGGAGCTCCATCGCAGTCTTTAACACTGGTAGCATGCCGCGACAGCGTGGACGTGAACCGTATGTGCAGTTGACGGACTTTGAGCGAGGGCGTATAGTGGGCATGCGGGAGGCCGGGTGGACGCACCGCCGAATTGCTCAACACGTGGGGCGTGAGGTCTCCACAGTACATCGATGTTGTCGCCAGTGGTCGGCGGAAGGTGCACGTGCCCGTCGACCTGGGACCGGACCGCAGCGACGCACGGATGCACACCAAGACCGTAGGATCCTACGCAGTGCCGTAGGGGACCGCACCGCCACTTCCCAGCAAATTAGGGACACTGTTGCTCCTGGGGTATCGGCGAGGACCATTCGCAACCGTCTCCATGAAGCTGGGCTACGGTCCCGCACACCATTAGGCCGTCTTCCGCTCACGCCCCAACATCGTGCAGCCCGCCTCCAGTGGTGTCGCGACAGGCGTGAATGGAGGGACGAATGGAGACGTGTCGTCTTCAGCGATGAGAGTCGCTTCTGCCTTGGTGCCAATGATGGTCGTATGCGTGTTTGGCGCCGTGCAGGTGAGCGCCACAATCAGGACTGCATACGACCGAGGCACACAGGGCCAACACCCGCCATCATGGTGTGGGGAGCGATCTCCTACACTGGCCGTACACCACTGGTGATCGTCGAGGGGACACTGAATAGTGCACGGTACATCCAAACCGTCATCGAACCCATCGTTCTACCATTCCTAGACCGGCAAGGGAACTTGCTGTTCCGACAGGACAATGCACGTCCGCATGTATCCCGTGCCACCCAACGTGCTCTAGAAGGTGTAAGTCAACTACCCTGGCCAGCAAGATCTCCGGATCTGTCCCCCATTGACCAGGTTTGTGATTGGATTCAGGATTTCCTAGAAGAAAGAACACAACATGTCATTCTTAACGGTTCAAAATCTGCAGATGTAGAGGTAATTTCGGGAGTACCGCAGGGAAGCGTGATAGGACCTTTATTGTTTACAATATACATAAATGACTTAGTTGACAACATCGGTAGCTCCGTGAGGCTATTTGCAGATGACACGGTTGTCTACAAGAAAGTAGCAACATCAGAAGACTCGTACGTACTCCAGGAGGACCTGCAGAGGATTAATGCATGGTGCGACAGCTGGCAGCTTTCCCTAAACGTAGATAAATGTAATATAATGCGCATACATAGGGGCAGAAATCCATTCCAGTACGATTATGCCATAGGTGGTAAATCATTGGAAGCGGTAACGACCGTAAAATACTTAGGAGTTACTATCCGGAGCGATCTGAAGTGGAATGATCACATAAAACAAATAGTGGGAAAAGCAGGCGCCAGGTTGAGATTCATAGGAAGAATTCTAAGAAAATGTGACTCATCGACGAAAGAAGTAGCTTACAAAACGCTTGTTCGTCCGATTCTTGAGTATTGCTCATCAGTATGGGACCCTTACCAGGTTGGATTAATAGAAGAGATAGACATGATCCAGCGAAAAGCAGCGCGATTCGTCATGGGGACATTTAGTCAGCGCGAGAGCGTTACGGAGATGCTGAACAAGCTCCAGTGGCGGACCCTTCAAGAAAGGCGTTACGCAATACGGAGAGGTTTATTATCGAAATTACGAGAGAGCACATTCCGGGAAGAGATGGGCAACATATTACTACCGCCCACATATATCTCGCGTAATGATCACAACGAAAAGATCCGAGAAATTAGAGCAAATACGGAGACTTACAAGCAGTCGTTCTTCCCACGCACAATTCGTGAATGGAACAGGGAAGGGGGGATCAGATAGTGGTACAATAAGTACCCTCCGCCACACACCGTAAGGTGGCTCGCGGAGTATAGATGTAGATGTAGAGCATGTTTGGGACTGGATGAAGCGTCGTCTCACGCGGTCTGCACGTCCAGCACGAACGCTGGTCCAACTGAGGCGCCAGGTGGAAATGGCATGGCAAGCCGTTCCACAGGACTACATCCAGCATCTCTACGATCGTCTCCATGGGAGAATAGCAGCCTGCATTGCTGCGAAAGGTGGATATACACTGTACTAGTGCCGACATTGTGCATGCTCTGTTGCCTGTGTCTATGTGCCTGTGGTTCTGTCAGTGTGATCATGTGATGTATCTGACCCCAGGAATGTGTCAATAAAGTTTCCTCTTCCTGGGACAATGAATTCACGGTGTTCTTATTTCAATTTCCAGGAGTGTATATCTAACTTATCCTTAAGTTCTGCAGGGCGATATACTCGTATACAGGGTGGTCCATTGAACATTGGTGCGAACATTATGGAAGGCGAACTACTCGCTGTTGAGAGGAATGTCGTTACACGTATTGCCAAATGCATTGAGGTTGACGGACATCATTTTGAGTATTTATTCCATTAATGTGGTATTTACAGGTAATCACGCTGTAATAGCATGCGTTCTCAGAAATGATAAACTCACAAAGGTACATGTATCACATTGGAACAACCTAAATAAAAGGTTCAAACGTACCTACGTTCTGTATTTTAATTTAATGGTTCAAATGGCTCTGAGCACTATGGGACTTAACATCAATGGTCATCAGTCCCATAGAACTTAGAACTACTTAAACCTAACTAACCTAAGGACATCACACAACACCCAGTCATCACGAGGCAGAGAAAATCCCTGACCCCGCCGGGAATCGAACCCGGGAACCCGGGCGCGGGAAGCGAGAACGTTACCGTTTAATTTAATAAACCTACCAGTTACCAACTGTTTTTCTAAAATTGTGAGCCATAGACTTACTACTATTGCATCGCCATCCATCACAAAGCGAAAAAAAGGTCCAATTAAAACATTCATATTTCTTTACGTACTACACGAATATGTAATAAAAAATGGGGGTTCCTACTTTAAAAAAACGCAGTTAATATCAGTTTGACCTATGGCAGCGCCATCTAGCGGGCCAACCATGACGCCATCTGGTTTCCCCCTTCAAGCTAGACGAGTTTCGCTCTTTGTAGTTTTTTCGTTTGATGCTTATTTCACGAGTTATTTGGCCCGGTCACTATCAATGGACCACCCTGTATATACCTAGGTTGACAAAAACAGTGAGGAACGCAGAAGACGAGGAGGAAACGAAATGAAACTTCGCGGGTTGAGACGATATGTGAAGTTACTGCAGTGCTTACAAAATCTAATCAGACGGGCAAAGAACTTGACAGTGTGAACCAATTAACATTATAAAGTTGTACCCTCTTTAATTTCTAAAATCATTGGGGGAAGTGGCAACAAAACGACTATTCACGTTGGTGTGCAGAATATATGAGTCTGGCGATATACCGTCTGACTTTCGGAAAAGCATCATCCACACAATTCCGAAGACGGCAAGAGCTGACAAGTGCGAGAATTATCGCACAATCAGCTTAGCAGCTCATGCATCGAAGCTGCTTACAAGAATAATATACAGAAGAAAGGAAAAGAAAATTGAGAATGCGCTAGGTGGCGATCAGTTTGGCTTTAGGAAAAGTAAAGGGACGAGAGAGGCAATTCTGACGTTACGGCTAATAATGGAAGCAAGGCTAAAGAAAAATCAAGACACTTTCATAGGAGTTGTCGACCTGTAAAAAGCATTCGACAATATAAAATGGTGCAAGCTGCTCGAGATTCTGAAAAAAGTAGGGGTAAGCTATAGGGAGAGACGGATCATATACAATATGTACAACAACCAAGAGGGAATAATAAGAGTGGACGATCAAGAACGTAGTGCTCGTATTAAGAAGGGTATAAGACAAGGCTGTAGCCTTTCGCCCCTACTCTTCAATCTGTACATCAAGGAAGCAATGATGGAAATAAAAGAAAGGTTCAGGAGTGGAATTAAAATACAAGGTGAAAGGATATCAATGATACGATTCGCTGATGACATTGCTATCCTGAGTGAACGTGAAGAAGAATTAAATGATCTGCTGAACGGAATGAACAGTCTAATGAGTACACAGTATGGTTTGAGAGTAAATCGAAGAAAGACGAAGGTAATGAGAAGTAGTAGAAATGAGAACAGCGAGAAACTTTACATCAGGATTGATGGTCACGAAGTCAATGAAGTTAAGGAATTCTGCTGCCTAGGCAGTAAAATAACCAATGACGGACGGAGCAAGGAGGACATCAAAAGCAGACTCGCTATGGCAAAAAAGGCATTTCTGTCCAAGAGAAGTCTACTAATATCAAATACCGGCCTTAATTTGAGGAATAAATTTCTGAGGATGTACGTCTGGAGTACAGCATTGTATGATAGTGAAACATGGACTGTGGGAAAACCGGAAGAGAAGAGAATTGAAGCATTTGAGATGTGGTTCTATAGACGAATGTTGAAAATTAGGTGGACTGATAAGGTAAGGAATGAGGAGGTTCTACGCAGAATCGGAGAAGAAAGGAATATGTGGAAAACACTGATAAGGAGAAGGGACAGGATGATAGGACATCTGCTAAGACATGAGGGAATGACTTCCATGTCACTAGAGGGAGCTGTAGAGGGCAAAAACTGTAGAGGAAGACAGAGATTGGAATACGTCAAGCAAGTAATTGAGGACGTAGGTTGCAAGTGCTACTCTGAGATGAAGAGGTTAGCACAGGAAAGGAATTCGTGGCGGGCCGCATCAAACCAGTCAGTAGACTGATGACCAAAAAAAAACCCTCTTTAACCTGGATGCAAACATCTAATGGATTTGAAAGGGTGTCATAGAGCTTTTGTCTCTTCTCCTGAGGAAAGCTGGCCCACAACTGTTTAACTGGTCCTTCATATCTTCTATAGTAAACCGTGCATAGTGTTGATGTCCGGGACGATACCACACATTTGCCATCGGGGAGAGATCTGGGTATCTTTCTGGGCACGGAAATTAGCGAATATCACGCAGGCATTTCGTAGGCAAACGTTACATGTGTGGAGGAGCATTGTCCTGTTCAAAATGGCACTATGATGGTGTCGCGTGAATAGTAACTCAAGAGGAAGAAGGATGTCCGTGACGTACCGTTGTGCTGTCAAGTTCCCTCAGTCAGTACCAACCTTCGACCAGAAATCACACCTGATGGCTACCCACACCATGATGCCAGGAGCGACACCGCTGTGCTCCCCTAAACATTTGCAAGAATGCGACCTCTCCCCAGGCTACCGTCCTAGTAGTCGATGACACTGCAGAACCACAATTCATCGCTGAACACAGTACAACGCCATTGATCAGCAATCCATCTTCCCGGTCACGGCATCACTCCAAAGGCAGCCATTTGTGTAGTGGTGAAAACGGCAGCCTACGCACGGGATACGAGTTCTTTACTCCGGCTTCTGCTAGTCTCCTACCAAAAGTACTGGATGACAGAATGTTGCAGGGAGTGTATTACTTGTTCTCAGATGGCAAGGGCAGATGTGAAGGGGTCAGACGAGGTCGTTCGGAACCTTAGCGACGAGTATACCTTGCCTCAGACTCCAAAGCAGACCAACTTCGAGCCACTGTCACATCTCAGTGCCCCATAACTCTGGAAACTGCACGGTTCGACCAGTGAGCCAAATTCAGTTCAGCAACCAGACCTTTCACATCTGAATGCTTCCAAAATCTGCATATTGCACGATTCGACCAGTCGGGCATACGGAGTCCCACAATGAGGCCCTTTTAAAATTGTCAGATTTTGATAACGCTGTCTCACGCACGGGCTCGGCATCAACATCTGACGCTGCTCACGCCATTTATATACCTTACCGGGTCTGATAACAGGATCAAACACGAACATCATCACTGCACTCATGACGCCGGTCTATCTGTCACAAAACAATCAAATGGCTCTGAGCACTATGGGACTTAACTTCTGAGGTCATCAGTCCCATAGAACTTAGAACTACTTAAACCTAACTAACCTAAGGACATCACACACATCCATGCCCGAGGCAGGATTCGAACCTGCGACCGTAGCGGTCGGGTGGTTCCAGACTGTAGCCACCCCGGCCGGCTACCTGTCACAGAAAGCTGTACTAGAGAATCATTTACACACCCGCCGTGCTTTGTAAATGTGCGAAGTTTCTTTCACAACCTACTACGTCTTCTGGGTACATCATTTATTTATTTAGTGTATTATTATTTATATAGTACATTTATTTTCTGTCCTTTATCTCGGTATATACATAACAATAACATACTTCGTACGCATTTCTAACACTTATTATTTCTAGGCTTATAACTTCAATCCTGTGAATTTAATGTATTTGAGAAATCTGAATCCCTGCCACCAAAATAACTTTTGCATTTCATTTTTAATATTTTCTAAAATATTTGGTGTATGTTACAACAGCTAAAGTTTGCTGATTCTGGACGAGCCTGTCAGAGTAATCAGGATTCTAAGTAAGAAAAATAATTAACACGAGTTTTTGCGTTGGATTCCGTTTCAAAACGCATGAAAATTCAAAAGTAAAATGTTTTCTACGTGTGGAAATTAATTATTACGACTATATCATTACAGACAATTACCGACAAAAATGCACATGAAGTATAGTGAAACATCATCTACTAATTTCGGAAGACGCGTTTCCTCGTTTCCTACCTTATAGATTGGCCGCGGCAGTCTTATAAGCCGGCCTCCGCCGGTCACTCCATATTAAGCATGTAGACATAGCTTTGCGAGGTTTTTTGAAGAGAGATCTTTTTCAGTCTTGAATGAAGAAAGCCCTGTAGTAAGACATTATACTTCTTACATGCTGCACTATGCGAATACTTAGGACTGTGGAAGGTATGTTCCAACAAGGGTTCAGGATCAAAATTTACGTCAATGGCAATACCTTTGACGTATATTGTGAGATATGCTTAGGTATCTAGCTACTATTACTGCAAATACAACAGTGTAATCAGTTCATTTTATATCCTATTTCATTTCGTAAAAATACGCTGTGACTGGTTCGTAATTTTATAAAAACATAACAGTCGATTGTTATTAGAAACAGGAATCACAGTAATACGGATTTTTTCACTTAGCTTCATCTATATTGTAATTTCGTCCAACATACCACTCGTAACGCTGTCTACTATAAAAAGTAATTAAAGTGAAATAAAAATGTGTTCACAATTTCTGAAATTACTTACGTTAATTATATACTTTAAATGGTAACAGACTCGGACATGTATATGTTAGGACTAGAAAAATGCAGATTACACTGAGAAGCGATTTTCTTCTTTGTTAATATGATGACGTGTATGTGATGGAACGGGACGATGTCTCGTGGTCTCCAAGGAGAACTGGCTGGCTTCTCATTGTCTGGTTCCGCATGCAAACTCGTCGTTATGACTTCCACAACTCCCACATTGCAACGCTGTTCCACATTCCTCGTCCCAGGGTGACAGCAGAACTAACATATTCATATGGAATGAAACTACGGCCACAGTTTGCACTGTTACCTGACAACTAGTGGCAGAAACACAACACGGTGCGGTAGTCGTTAAAACTTTTCGCATTCGGAAATAGTGGATCGCTGCGACATTGCCTCACGACAAGGAACACGTCATTACATCATTTGAGTAAGTAATAACTGAATACTCTAAATGCAGACATGATCATAACAAATATTATTATTGCAATGGGCATCATTGAAAATACTTCGGAGATAAAAGTAACCTTTTCTTTCTAATTTAATGGAGCTGATAATGAATATGACATTAGTTTCGTAAGACTGGTTCGGGCTTCGAATAAATACATTATCGCCGTGTATGTCCACGTGCACAAAATAAGGGTTAATGACAACAATAATTGTCAGATTATTTTATAAGGATCCATTGTTTGGGAGTCAGCTACATAGTTATTGTAATCGTTAGCACTACAACACTGACAAATAAAAATCAACAACCTCATCAGTCTTGCTAATTTAGTAGTTGTGCCGCTAAATCCAATGGATTTAGTATATTATTTAGCGGGAAAAATAGTCCAGGTTTTTATATAGTAGTTTAGCGGGTTTCTAAACCACTGCAAACGGGAAAAATATATTTTTTTACGTTGAAAACATACAAGTAAGCGAATTTTTTCTCGCGTTTAGTGACTTTGCTTCAAATTAATTAGCAACATTGAATATCATGCTTTAGGTTCTATCAAAAACTTTGCCAGGGAAAATGAGTTGTCATGAGTTCTCGCATTACCAGAGGTGATCGTGGTGAGGTATTGGGTTACTGTGTTGTGCTATATCTCGTTTCTTTAACTGAAGTGCCTAATTTAACACACATCGCCTAAATTTGTTAACAGTGTAAAGAAAATTCATGTTTGCGGTGACGCGACGTCTGACCATCAAAGTAATTTCGTGCCCATCATAAGTAAGTAATTTCCAGTGGTCGTAGTGAGAATTTGCACTCGCGAATGTAATCGTGTTGACATACTGGTTGAGTGTGTGGTGTTTATTACCTGTACTGACCAGAAACATGTCGTGTAAATGTGTGAACAGTGCGGACAATTTTTGTTACGTTTGCCGTTAGGAAACATACGCCAATAATGAAAGAACTTTCACACCAGTCATCTAAAAGACTACTAGTTCTATTTTGGTTGTAAAGTGGAAGATATGGACAATCAGTGGGCACCACACATTTGATGTAATACGAGTTCTACAAATTTGCGATACTAGCTACACGGAAAAAGACCAACATGTCGATTGCTATTACCATGGTTTGGAGAGAGCAGTCATATCATTTTACAGACTACTATTTTTACATGATTCCTCCAATTAAGGGAATACACAGAAGGAAATTGACATTCTCTTATCTCAATATCCCTTCAGCTATTTGTTCTGTGTGGAATTCTGAGGAACTACATGTTTCACAACATTCCACATCTTACTCCCGTGGTTCATCCGACGAAGAGCAAGATCTGGACAAATTCGACACAGGTATGCCAGATGCGGTTGTAGATTCGTCGTCCTTCTCTAATCCTGAGTTTACAACCAACATCTCATTATTTAGTCGCCATATGATAACGCAGCATGAATTAAATGATCTTGTGCTGGACCTGTGGTTGCCGAAAAGTAGCGCCAAACTGCTGTCATCTAGACTCCATCAGTGGGGAGCTCTTGCTCGAGATGTTAAGGTATGTGTTATCGGACACGTCAGAAGACTCTGAAAGATTACTTTTCAGTGGCAAATGATTTAGTGTATTGTAAAAATGTAGCTGGTCTTATGAGTAAACTTAGCATAGATTAAAATGCAGATGACTGGAGACTGTGCACAGACGTATCAAAACTAAGTCTGAAAGCTGTGTTAGTGAACAATGGAAATGTGTTGTCATCAATTCCAATCGGTTATGCAGCACACTGGAAGGAAACATATGCCAACATGGAAAAATTGTTGAGAGCTATAAATCGTACTATTTTCTGTGTGTGTGTGTGTGTGTGTGTGTGTGTGTGTGTGTGTGCGATAGCCGAGATATAAGGCTTCCCACAAAAAAAAAAAAGAAAAAAAACTGGCCATTCCGTAATTCCTTGGAACTAGGAAAAAATAACGTTCAACACGTTCCTTTGATAGATTCCAATAGGGTTTTACTTCCTCTTTTACATATTAAACTACGTTTAATCAAGGAACTGGTTAAGTGCATCAACCAAGACAGAGGCGCATTCAAATACATTCTGAGTAAATTTCCACGAATCACTGAAAGTAAAATCAGGCAGCGAATATTTATTGAATCCTAAACTCGAGAACTCCTCAATGATCCTGAATTCAAAGCACTGTTAGAAGATAAGCGTAATATTGCTTGGTACACTTTCTAAAACGTGTCACCAATTTCTGGGTAAACTTTGCGGCTCAGATCTATAAGGACCTAGTGGAGCACTTTATATCATTGTATCAAGCAATTAGGTGGCATATGTAACTAGAAATGCGTATTTTACACTCCCACATAGACTTCTTCTCCGAAAACTGCGGATCATTTACTTTTCGTTTCCGAAGCATGAAAAAATTTCAATTTTGTTATCCAGTATTATTATTATATGACAGAGTAAGATGGTGATTTCTAATTAAGATGGGACAATCGCTTATTTTTGGAATCCATCCCGACATTCTCCCGAAATACTTTATAAATGCCATGAAAACCCAAACTGGGATGTGTCGACTAGGAAACAACATATTATTAGTTTGTTACAGGATCCGTGTAGCCTAAATTTCATTTATTTTAGCAACAATCACGTTCAAGTAGGATTTTAAATACCAGGCTGAATCTTTCACTCTGGAGCAAAGTGAGCAAAGTTTTGAAACTTCTCGATAGGTTAAAGCCGTGCGCTGGGCAGGAAATCACACCCAGAGCTTTGCTTTCGCTGGAGTTTGTGTTGCCAACTGAGCTATCCAGCACAAAACAAATGGTTCAAATGGCTCTGAGCACTATGGGACTTAACATCTATGGTCATCAGTCCCCTAAAACTTAGAACTACTTAAACCTAACTAACCTACGGACATCACACACAGCCATGCCCGAGGCAGGATTCGAACCTGCGACCGTAGCAGTCGCGCGGCTCCGGACTGAGCGCCTAGAACCGCTAGACCACCGCGGCCAGCCTATCCAGGCACATCTGGAACGGTATCGGCAGCCAATTTCATTCCTACTAACCACTGGCTAATAATTTACGGGGACTGAGTGACCTGGGCATAGGCATCAGGAGGCAACTACCTCCAGAATCCCACCAGTCCATGCCACGCACACTAGCTGCTATATCTCATTCCAAAAGTGGACCAAAACGGTAATTGGCAAGTAGTCACAGCGTTTTGGTTCACCAGTGTCGAGACCAACACACAGAGAAAGACATACTTATCGTACACATAGCATTCATCTGCATTGTGCTCTCTGATTGTATGTAGGTTTTCCTTCCATATACAGGATTGTTAGAAACAGTCTGAAAAGCTGATAATGGTGTTGTAGGATAGGCTGTACTGAAAAATAATGGTTAGCAACAGTATTCTATATGTGGCGATGTTTTCCAGTTCATTGGCACCGAAGTTAGCCAATCAGGCCGATGGCGCGCAAGTTTAAGTGATACAATTAGTGTCAGCTGTTGTAGCGTAGATGATAGCGCACAAGAGTGCTAATCCTTTGGTTACGGTTCGATCCTTACTACCTTCTCACTCCCAATGTTTGTATCACTCACTTGTTCGGTTTTAGGAAACCAGACGAAGGACACGTTTGGCGACACTGTCTCCGGCGCGCGCAACGGCCTGATTGACTACCTTCACTGCCAGTTAACTCGGAAGCGGCACGGCGTATAGAATTATTTTTCTTAACATTTATTTCTCAACACAACCTACCCTGCAATATCCTTACATACTTTTCAGACGGTTTCTGACCAGCCTGGATATGAGTGTTGTCAACAATTAAGCTCATTAGAGAATATTCACCTTTTGGACTTGCAGCTCTTGCATGTCTTCCGTGTTTGCAGTTGAAATTATTGGACATAGATTCTGCTTTTTATTCAAAACACTGTTTTTCTCGTTGACCAAACACGTTTCAGCATCTCTGTGCCGCCATCAGTTGGTTTTGTTTATGGGAGGAGGAGGAGGACATTAGTGTTTAACGTCCCGTCGACAACGAGGTCATTAGAGACGGAGCGCACGCTCGGCTGAGGGAAGGATGGGGAAGGAAATCGGCCGTGCCCTTTCAAAGGAACCATCCCGGCATTTGCCTGAAGCGATTTAGGGAAATCACGGAAAACCTAAATCAGGATGGCCGGAGACGGGATTGAACCGTCGTCCTCCCGAATGCGAGTTCAGTGTGCTAACCACTGCGCCACCTCGATCGGTATGTTTATGGGACAACTTGATTTTACATTATATGACTTTGCAGGTACATCTATATGGTGTTCTGCACTCACAGCTTTTGTTTTGTTGTGACTGATCCTTCTTTCTCGTTCCGAGGGCACTACACACATATATTAAATGTACTTTGCGTATTTTCGGTTTTGCAATCTCCTTTTCAATTCGCAAATTAAACGGAAATTGCAAAAGCAAAAATACACCATACATATGGTTCTGCAAAACCATATAATGTAAAATCAAGTTTTCCCACTGATGACGGCACAGAGCTGCTGAAACATGTTTTGGTAACAAGAAAAGCAGTGTTTTGCTCCAAAGGCTGTTTCGAAACACCCATTTTATTCAATGTTGGCCAGGATGAGATTTCTAAACTAACATGACACGAGTGGCATGTTTTGCATCTAAAATTATCCTTTCTGCCGGGACTGAATATCTAAAACAAGGGTGGCCAAGATTTCGACCCGCTGGCCGTGCCTGAGCCTGAATAAAAATGGCTCTGAGCACTATGGGACTTAACGTCTGAGGTTCAGTCCCCTAGAACTTAGAACTACTTAAACCTAACTAACCTAAGGACATGACACACATCCATACCCGAGGCAGGATTCGAACCTGCGACCGTAGCGGTCACGCGGTTCCAGACTGAAGCGCCTAGAACCGCACGGCCACACCGGCCGGCTGAGCCTGAATACCAAAGCTCTCAGCCTCACTATATATTTCCACGTCACGCAGTCTGAAGGCGAGGAGGGGAAAGGGGGAAAACTGAGAACGCGCCACATTTAAATGGCAGAGCAGTCACACTACATATGACTTCGTTTTACATTTCACATTTCTTAACAGCATAGATCACAAACAAATCTTAGTATTATATAATGATTCTTGGTGCGCTGAAGACATAATATAATTTTTATCTGGTACAGACCGCCGGCTCACGGACAGATGCAGACAACTTCACCGATTTTTGAACTCTAGTGTCACATAGTCGTGACTTATTTAGTTTCATACTAGAGAAAGTTATTTCGTACAAATATGTCGATCAAAATATTGTAGCACTTCTGAAACCTCATTGTGGAGACGTGGCAATTCTACCTGAAGAAAACAATGTAGACGCCCTGTACAGTTTTAACGTAAAAGTATTTGTCATTAAGACTGGAACTGCAGGTCAATCAGTTACACCCGCGCATGCACACAGGTGCTTTAAACTGAAATGGCAAGCGGTCTCGAAAACAGGTGTTAAGACTGACAGTGTCCTCAAAACCTTCAGAAAGCATAATTCTTTCAAGGTCACAATGAATTCTTCAAGTCTGGCGTTTTCTTTAACAGCAGTGGGATTGGGGAACAGTTCTGGTGCGGAGTGACCGCGCTGTTTGAGGCGTTATGCCATGGATATTGCAGGGCCCCTCCCGCCGGAGGTTCGAATCCTCCCACGGGTATGGGTGTGTGTGGTGTTCTTAGCATAAGTTAGTTTAAGTAGTGTGTAAGGCTAGGTACCGATGACTTCAGCAGTTTGGTCCCTTAGGAATTCACACACATTTGAACATTTGAGCAGGTCTGCGTTTGTCAGAATGTGTCCCTCCTATAATGCAATTTCTTTAATGAATCCCCATCAAATCAGAAAGGAATTGTTTCTCACTTTGCAGTGTCTTACTGTGGGCAGTATGCAGACACGTCCACTTAAAATGCAAGGTCTGCAGTCCATTCTGGATGTTCTACTTTTTGTCCCTGCACTCCTTTTTCCATTATAAATTCAACAATAGCGGGTCTTCGATCGAAAAACCATCCCAGGCATGCCCCTTCCCTTAAATAAAGTACTTTGCAGTAATTTATAAATGCTCCATACTGTTCGTTTAGTTCCATCGAAAATTGTTGCAAATGACTGTGGAATAATGCAGGCGACGTCATGAATTTTACTGTTCATGATATTAGTTTCTTCACGTGCTACATGCCTGAAAATTTAGCACTAAGTGCTTCTTTATGTACTGAACAACGAATTCCGTCTGCTGATCGGGTTGTTGTAATTTTTTCTCTTTCAGTATCAACTAAACCTTTAAATTTATTCTGCGTGGTATTTTAATATCGTTTCATTACAGATTTGTGGTACCGGACGCTTATTCAGCTGCATAATAGATACTGAGAACTCTCATCCCTCTTGTCTGTCTTCCCTATTCACTTTTAAACGCTTTTGACGATAGATCGCTAGACTGCCGTATTTTGCGCAAACATCCACTGAACCTGTCGTTGTCCGTCATACCACGAACAAGCAGTGAAGCATTAACAGCGTGACACGACTATTCTGCCGAAGTGAAGACAGTTGTGCAGATCAAAAAATGTCATATCGCAATGCTAAATGAAATATCGCACTGTACCAAATACTTCTGCGACGGAACGAGCAACGCTGAGAAGGGCAAAGCCTTCACCCGTACGCGCCCTCACACTCAGCTTCTTGGAGAGCATTTGTATTTATTGAACTTATGCCGCGAAACAACGATCGCACCGGGACACAGCTGTTCGCGATTGGTTTGTAGAACATTCTGGACAATTCGATCGATTGATTTGGCCACCCATATCGCTCGACATTAATGCCATCGACATTTGTTTGACATAATCGAGAGTTCAGTTCGTGTATGAAATCCTGAACCGGCAATTATGGACGGTTGTAGGCACCATACCTCAGTATTTCTGCAGGCTTCCAAAGGCTTGTTGTGTCCATGCCAAGTCGATTTGTTGCACTACAACAGGCAAAAAGAGGTAGGACATAGTATTAGGAGGACATCCCATCAATAGTGTGATAAGGTATGAAAATATTTAAAGTAAACCAAACAAATACTAGTAGTGGACAATAATCCGATCGTGATGATAGCTGCGTTCAACCTCAGCAGGAGGACATGAATACGTGCGCTCCATGAGAAATTCTCATCCAGCCCCCACAAAACTTGTAATCATCCTGTTCACATATGGTAACGCTCGTAGCAGACTTGTGCGTTAGAAGAAAAATTTATTGTGCGCTATTGCAATTCAGATTCAGTCTATTAGATGTCAACCAGGTAATTGTCCCTTCAATAAATTATTGGCGTTATTATTCAGTTATGGCTCTGAATTTTTAAGAAGCATGATTTTCATCAAACGAAAATGAAACAGATTGACAATGCTATGACGTATTCATAACCAAGTATGTCTTTGCGTGAAGCCTACCGTAATTTCCGCAGTCATATGCCGATGAAAGATCTATCAAAACATCCTAGAAAGATCAGATCACATGTCAGTCTCTCGTGGACCCGCCTGGCGTTGAAATTGAAGACAGCAGATAGAAATGAGAAACGTTACATTGCGCATTTAAAAATGGATTGGTGTATAGGGTGATTCCAAGATTATGTTACAAACTTTCAGGGATGATGGAGAAGTGTAAATGTATCAATTTGAGGTAAGGATTCTATTCCGTAACGACCAAGCGAAAATCGTTCTAATAAATTTGACCGTGAAATACATGTACTAGCTTATCGGAGACATACGACTCAGGTTCCTGGAACATATCCCACTTGCTGTTCGTCAACGGATGTGGCTCCAACATGATGGAGCCCACCTCACTTTAGACTGATGGTTCGCGACCACTTTGATCAGACATTCCCCGAAATGTGGATAGGCAGAGGAGGTCCTGTTTCGTGGTAAGTACTTTCACTTGATCTCACCCCACTTCATTTCTTCTGGTGGAGCCATGAGAAAAGTCTTGTATGCGGGACTCCTGTCAAGAATGAAGAAGATCTCCGCGCAAGAAATCTCGATGACTGCGATAATGATCAAACGACACCGGGAATATGAGAGCTGGTACGACAGAACTTTGAGCGATGATGTCATTCTGAACATCTCTTGTAAATGTAGCGCCTAGTGAGACTTGTGCACGTAAATGAAATTCAGTTTTACTGTACTGTAAACTCATGATTTTCGGTTTGTCTGACATCAAATTACCTGCGCCATTACAAATTCATCAACAGGGGACATTATCTGAGGATATTGGGGAGAATTGAGCGTGAATTCTATACGTCATGATCAGGGTTCGTAAGTTGGTCCCTTAGTTTGAGTACTACGTGAGTCTAAGGCAGAGATTGAGTAGAATTTGGCTTATACCCTTAGACTCGCTCGTTCCCGATCTACGGTGTCTTACATCAGACTGATACATTTTTTCTCCTCCAATCGTCTATGACTGTGTGTAACATCACGGAATCACCCTGCATGAGTATACTACCGTATCAATGACTGATCGCCGCACAGGTTCACAATTGAGAGATATTTGTATTAGAACACCCGGTATTGAAAAGCAATTAAGACTACATTAAGCGAACAAGGCACCAGGCCTTCATGGAATTCCAATGAGATTTTAGATTAAATACGTTGCGTAATCAATTACTTTTAAAGCTGTTATTTGTCGAGAATCTCATGCGCAGAGAATAGTGCGACTGGGACAGAGAGCACTGCTGTTTACGAAAAGAATGAGAGATTAGATGTACTGAATTACAGCCCAATATTGAAGAATTTTGCTTCCAGGCTCCAAGAGTGCACTCTAAGACAAAACATAATGTTGTTGGAACAAAGCAAGTTCCTCTCAAAGAATATATTCTAGAAAAACCACTAATGTCAAAGACAACTCTCCTTATTCATACACGATATATCGCAAACAGCAGATGCAGGTGAACAGTTATTTTCCGTATCTTTCCTTTCCCAGGTTTCGAAACTGCGTTCGACACTGCAGCACAACGTCGACTAACAAAGAAACGATTATATGGAGTATCTACAGAAATGCATAATTTAATATTATACTAATAGAATCCACTGTGTTATATTGGAGGCCGAAAGATCAACAGAATCGAATGTATGGTCGATTGTGGCCCAAGTATGCAAACTACGACCTCTGATGTTCCCATTACACAAAAACGATTTATCAGGTACGATCGACAAAGCCGTAAGACTGTTCTCTGTTAGTGCTGTTGTCTACAAGAAAATACCATTATTGGGCTATTATAAGGTTCAAATGGTTCTAATGGCTCTGAGCACTATGGGACTTAACATCTATGGTCATCAGTCCCCTAGAACTTAGAACTACTTAAACCTAACTAACCTAAGGACAGCACACAACACCCAGCCATCACGAGGCAGAGAAAATCCCTGACCCCGCCGGGAATCGAACCCGGGAACCCGGGCGTGGGAAGCGAGAACGCTACCGCACGACCACGACATGCGGGCGGCTATTATAAGGAAATGCAGAAGGACTTGAACAAGGTTTCCGTTTTGTCGAATGAACAGCAGATCTGTTTAAATGTGGATAAAAGCAAGATAATGCCTATAACTAGGAGAAAGAAGCCGATAGTACAAGATTACGAGATCAAAAGTCAACATCGTGAGTACTAAGGTAAAGTGAAATATAGGGTATTTATAATTAAACTTTCCCTATTTTATCTAGTGTAGACAGAAACCTATTCGAATTGAGAGAAACCAATGACGTCGGCTTTGAAATACATGCGATGACGAGAGGTGAAAATTTGTGCCGGAGTAGCACCCGAACTCGGATTTCCTGAGTAACGCGAGTAATCGGCTTGACAGCCTCGGCTAACCTGACACGCTTCCCATTCCTGTCATGTCGTATGTAAGTACCATCCATATCCATTGTCGTCGTGCTGGCACCTCACCCTGATTCCCACAGGCGGCTCAACGCAATATGCATCTGCACTGAAACAAATTGTCAGAGCCGTCTCGCTCATAGCCAATCGCTCCACAAATTATTGAAGAAGCTATTGTCACTATGACTGAAAATGCTGGACGCAATATGCGATCTTTAAGCTATGTACGAGCTGTGTCACGATAGCTGGATATTCTATAGTCCGCCGTTCAAAATTGGGGTGAAAAGTTGTGAAATGGTATCCGTAAAAACAGCCAGGCTGTCGTGACAATCATCACACTGAGCAATGTTTGTAACTTGAAATGTAAACATGGTACGCTGTTAACAAATGATAAGATTAAAATGTGTTTCCTTCAGTGATTTATTATAATTTTCCTTCCACATACGCTTAGAAATATTTCCACAAAGTTTCATTACCCTACGATCACTCATTTTACATGAGGACCTTCTCAAGTAGCGACAGTTTAATAATAGGCGCCCTGTGCTACGAAGAGATATGAAACAGCACCATCACGTTAAATCAGTGTTCTTCTATTCGTGAGCGTTTAATCCACCTAGTTACGGATTCCGCTGCACTCAAATTTTCAAAAAAAATATTTTATTTTAACTCTGCGGCTGTATACGCTTCCTGTTGCCGCAGCTGTCAGTTACCTAAGGGAGGGAAGCCCTGCGCTCCCCATGTCTCTGAATTGTGTAAACTTTATTTGTTCCATCGGGTTTTCACTGTAGTTTTAATGTCCCGCCAAACCAGACTTTGAAAAAAAATTAGCCCTCATATGTGTAACGTACGCACATTGTCCTCAACAACACCCTTCAAGACATCTATGGGAGTGACGTCATGTGACATTGTATGCTAGTCAAGTATACTCGTGACCGTTGAATGTAACACAATTCGGAAAGACAGAATGACGCATTTGACTTGGTGAACGCCTAGATCATCAAGAGGGTGCTACAGTCAAACAATGTATATGACCGGCCAATTTCCCATGTGATGGTATCACCATAATCTTTAAATATACCTTTATGGTAAAAAATATCCACCGCTTCACATGCTTTGCAGCACTTTTATAGCAAATTATCAACCCAACTCATTCTCCAATATCTCCACCACAACACACAGATGCAGCACTCCCCCTGAAGTAGTCAGATTAAATCCTGGTGATATCAGTTTTAATCCTGATAGTGTGAGAAATAGACATGACAATAATTTGGTCTGTGACGAAAAGAGACGGAGTTGCTGCTCACGAACCATAGTATCTCCCAATGTCTACACTTAACCTCAGTATAACAAGGAAACTAGCTGAGTACCCGGAATTTGAAGGCTATGTGCCGGCCGGTGTGGCCGAGCGGTTCTAGGCGCTTTAGTCTGGAACCGCGCGACCGCTACGGTGGCAGGTTCGAATCCTGCCTTGGGCATGGATGTGAGTTATGTTCTTAGGTTTAAGTAGTTCTAAGTTCTATGGGACTGATGACCTCGGATGTTAAGTCCCATAGTGCTCAGAGCCATTTGAACCATTTTAAAGGCTATGTATTTATTCCAGTCTTCTATTAGTTCATCTCCTCCTTCCTCCTACCCATATGCTCTTTCTTTCTCCTTCACCTCCCTCTCCCTGTCCATCTCCTCAAACCTCGACACTTGCCACCTCCACCTCTCCGCACCCTCTGTGCACATCCTCCTCCTACCTTTCTCTATCCACCCCCCCCCCCCCCACTCATTTTTATCGGTAACGTAAATTCGGCTCCGCCTGTCCTCATCACAGTCATCTACACGAAGTAGTTACACCCTCCTTCTTATCGTGTTCAGAATAAATGTTAAAGAGAGAATTTGAAATATTCCATCTCAGTGGTGGCCCTCTTTAGAGAACCAGTATTTGCAGCTGGCTGCAGAACGACACTACTGCTGCCTAGGTACATTTCACGTAAGGACCACTAACATAAAATAAGAGAAATTACGGCTCGTACGTAGGCGAATAGACAGTCACTTTTCCCTCACTCTGTTTGCGACTGAAACAGGAAAGGAAATGACTGGTAATGGCGCAATGTATTCTCCGCCACACATGATACGGTGGTTTACAGAGAAACAAAACTACCAGGCGTTTGCCTTAAACGGTTTAGGAAAATCACGAAAACCATAAATCAAGATTGCCGGACGAGGATTTAAACAGTCGTCCTCCCGAAATAGAGTCCACTGCGCTACCTCGCTCTGTGTGTCGAACGAGCTTGAAATTCTAGAACTGGATGCTTATTGGATGCCAACTGAACAAAGGCGCCGCAGTATCCATTCACCGAATACAAGCGAGCATATCCTCGACAAAAGTGCGCAGCGTTTATTCGCAACGCGTTTGTAAAAGAGTAGAGAGCTGCAGGGTAAAATCGGAGGTTTTAAAACCCAAACTGAAGCTCTTCTGCTGGAAAACATGTTTTATTCGTAACAGAAGTACTCTAACTCAATTTTATTGTGTTGCGGGAATTTAATTCATTGAAATCAGTGGCGCAGTAAATACTGTTAGCCACTAATATGCAGTGATATGTACGACAACTGTTCGTGGGAAGAGGATACAGACTCGTTTGTCCTACCCACGATCCCGATTTGAAATTTTCATGGTTCTCCCGAACCATTCACATCGAATACCAGAATGATTCCTACTATCGGACTAAGGCCATTACCTCATCCTTTACTTTCGTATTGTTCAGGCTTGCAAAGTGAAATAAATTCTTATATTGTATACTTATTATTATTGTCATTATTAATATTGTACTTATAATTACTATTATAAAATACAATATCAAAGACAGACAAGGTGGATACTATGCTGTATTTCGTATGTTATCATAAGTGGGACGCCGGCCGCGGTGGTCTAGCGGGTTCTAGGCGCTCAGTCCGGAACCGCGCGACTGCTTCGGTTGCAGGTTCGAATCCAGCCTCGGGCATGGATGTGTGTGATGTCCTTAGGTTAGTTAGGTTTAAGTAGTTCTAAGTTCTAGGGGACTGATGACCTCAGAGGTTAAGTCCCATAATGCTCATAGCCATTTCAACCATTTTTGGAGTTCATTCCGCTATCGCCTGTAATACTTACATCAACGGTCCACACATTTTATCGATGCTTCTGTTGTTTCACGTCTTGGGTTCCAGTGTTTGATGCGTCGGAGTTTCGAAATCTCACTGTAGTTTGGCTTTTTCATTCCCGAACTTTTTTTCCGGATTATGATACCATAAGTTATAGCTCTGGGATTCATTCGAGTGCATCAATTGCGACAGGACATAATGCCTCTACTGGAATTCGTCTGCGCGATCTTTCTGCAGCAGGCAAGCTAGTGGTCGACTGTCTCTAAGCTTCTGTACAAAGTTTGCACTTCGGGCCTTCTGCAGATATCTCATGCCTGGCTTGGATAGCATTCGATCTAACGGCTTGCTCTAAGGTTGCCAGATTCAGTCCTGCTATTCCTTTTTTCAGCGTTAGATTAGTTAGCCACAAACAGTTCATGTTTTTGCATCCTAGCCTTACATCTTAGTACAAAATACTCTGTGCAGTGATTTAATACAACAGCTATTCGTCCGACTTTGTCTGAGTGTTTTCCGGTATTATAATATTGTCACACTTTCGGCAGCCTCCTGGTGTTGACTTCAACCGCAACTGTTTCCTCAACTTGTTTCACGCAGTCGGCTAGCGCACATAAAACTCTCTGACACCATCTGTTCCGGAAAATGTAACATGTTGCATCACAGCGACGGTGTAATAGCATCTACATTACATACGCGTCTACATCTATACTTCGAAAGCCACTTTACGGTGTGTGGTGCAGGGAACTTCTGGAATCACCCTCCTTCCTCACGCCCACCCCCATCCGCCTCCCCGCAACCCCACCTTTTTCCCTGTTCCATTCAAGAATGGCGCTCGGGAACTCGGAAAGAACGATTGTTGGTAAGACTCTACCTAAGTTATAATTGCTCTTATTTACTCATCGCGGTCATTTCTTGAGGCGTATGTGCGAGAGAGTAACATACCGCCTGACTCTACTTGAAACGTACTCTCTAGAAATTTCTACTGTATACTTCCCCATCGTGCACAATCCCTCTTTTGTAGCATTTGCTTCTGGAATTTGTTGAGCAACTCCTTAAGGTTCTCTCACCGAGTAAACGACCCGCTGACGAAAAGAGTCGCTCTTCAAAAATGGTTGACATGGCTCTGAGCATTATGGGACTTAACATTTGAGGTCATCAGTCCCCTAGACTTAGAACTACTTAAACCTAACTAACCTAAGGACATCACAGACATCCATGCCCGAGGCAGGATTCGAACCTGCGATCGCAGCAGTAGGGCGGTTTCGGACTGAAGCGCCTAGAATCGCTCGGCCACAACGGCCGGCAGTCGCTCTTCGTTGCGTCTTCTCTCTCGCTCTCTCTCTCTCTCTCTCTCTCTCTCTCGCTCTCTCTCTCGCACGCTCTCTCTCTCTCTCTCTCTCTCTCTCTTTTCTTAATGCTACATGGTGAGGGATGACAGCCGGCCGGTGTGGCCGAGCGGTTCTAGGCGCTTTAGTCTGGAACCGCGCGCCCGCTACGGTGGCAGGTTCGAATCCTGCCTCGGGCATGGATGTGTGTGATGTCCTTAGGTTAGTTAGGTTTAAGTAGTTCTAAGTTCTAGGGGACTGATGACCTCAGATGTTCCCATAGTGCTCAGAGCCGTTTGAACCATTTTTGAGGGATGACAGCCGAATAATACTCCAGAATACATCGAACACATACTTGTAAGCCACTTCTTTCGTGCATAAATTAGATTTTGTTGAATTTCTCTCACTGTATCTCAACTTGGCTTTTACTTTTCCTCATATTTGTTTTTTGTTGTCATTCCACTTAAGATCGCTTTGGATGGTTACTTCTGGGTACTGTGCGGTAGGTCGTATTTTCAGAATGATGAATCGTTATGAGTTCTCAGTGGGTGCTTACTGCTAGAAATTTTACGGTAGTTGGTGTTTCAAGAATGGTGAATCGTCATCTATATTCTCCTTTTCGTGTTCCAGTAGTTCAGATCTACTTCAGTCCAGTACAGAGAGCCAATAGCGTAGCTGATGACAGGTGTGTCCCAGGTAATCACAATGTTGACAGTGTTGCCGCCGCTCAGTTTGACGTTCTAAATTTTCTGGCTCTCTAGATGTTCCCTTCCCTGACCACAGTCTTGAAATACCCATATTGAGGACCAACTGCAAAATGCGCTAGACTTAGGCTGGTGGTACGTATTTTTTCGATTTTTCCCTTCTCTACTAGCACTGGGGTACATTTGCTCTGAGACTAATTCCCTTCTACAGTAGTAATAATAATTACATGTGGCTCAACGGCCTAGTACAAGTCTTTCAACTGGACGTCACGTCCGCGACTTTCATGTTCCCAGCCTACACCGGTATTCCTGCCAGGGAAAGTGGGCCTCAAGTTTAGTGTCGAATTCGAACGGTGTATCGTCCATGGCGAATCTTCATATTATTGAGAGGTGAAGGCTAAGTTAAAGGCAAACTGAAATAAACCACGGTCCAATCGGGATTCGATCCTGCTACCTTCGCTTGCCGCAACAAATTCGAATAAAATTCGTCCATCATCTACGCCAGAGGCTAAAACTCAGTCAGTTTTATTTGGCCATGCGGGGTAGCCGCGTGGTCTCGGGCGCCTTGCCACGGTTCGCACGGCTTTCCCCGTCGGAGGTTCGAGCCCTTCCTCGGGCATGGGTGTGTGTGTTGTCCTTAGCGTGAGTTAGTTTAAGTTAGATTAAGTAGTGTGCAAGAATAGGGACCAATGACCTCAGCAGTTTGATCCCATTGGATCTTACCGCCATCCAAAGTTTTATTTCACGTAGCGAGAGAACCGAGAAATTTTTATTCAAGAAATAACTGTATTTTACCCAAAAAATGTTCTGTATTCCAGTAGTGTAGATATTAAACAAAAGACGAGTTTACAGGTAATCTGATCTGCTTTGTAACTGCATTCAGAACTTCCTAGCATACAGAACTCTATGTATCTTTCTCACTGGGGAGAAATTAGCGGACATAAAAGTAATCTGAGGAGCACTCCAAAGACGTATTATAAAGCCGTTACTTAAATTCCCTGGTGGATAACGTGGGAAGCTACGTTAGGCTGTTGCTGACTGTACTTTTGTGTGTAGGAAAGTAGCAACGCCGGGAAACCCTAGAGAAACTCAGAAAAACCTACGGAGGATCGACGCTAAGCGGAGATACTGGCACTTGATTCTGAACAAAGTAAACATAGAACATTATTCGGTTGCAGTATTACTGATACTCACTGTAAAATATGTTGGAGTGCTGATCCAGGGTGAAACAGAACTAGTACTAGCAAAAACAAATGACTGGTAGATACGATGGAAGAATTACCACAGAAACGCAATACAAATGCAGAAGAACTACTTTCAAAATCCCTGTTCGATCGGTTCCTGGTATCTACTCGTCAGGCTGAGGTTTCTACCAGGAAGTATTAACAGAGCAGATCCAAAGAAGAGCGTCGCGTTTTGTCACGGTATGTTCACGCTAGAGAATCAGTAAAATGTTCAACTTTAGTGGCAGACGCTACAAGAGAAGCGAGAGGTTTACTGCAGAAATTTCGAGAGATTACTTTTCGAGGTAAGTCAGGTAGTGTATTACTTTCTCCTACGTACACCTCTTGAAACGACCATGATGTTACAGTCATGTAATTTCGACCTCTCACAAAGGACTACCGGTTGCCGTTGTTTCCTCGCACTACTTGATACTGAAAGAAGAAAATGTGAAAATTACAGGGTTTCCGATACATCCCTAGTCGTGTACTGCTACTTATAGACGTGATGCAGATGTCGCTATGAATTGCATACAAATATATCCAAAGATATATATCCAGACAGTCTTGTAACACGTCGTAGCAGCTTGACACGACATTGAACTTTTAAGCATAAAGAGGTCGAATCTTTGAACTTCTAGCAATTGTTATGCAAACTTCAGTCTTTTACTTTTATCACAGTTATATTGTATTGTAGGTTAACCGGGGCCCTAGAAATGACGGAGAGGCTCCGTCCCCTCCGCAGCCGCAGTGGTTCACAACCCCACGACACCCCTCCGCCGCCTCACACCGAACCACTCTTTCAGAGTTATTGTGAGGTTCGATCCCCGGTGCCCCTCCGCCCCTCCCCCCCCCCCCCCCTCCCCCCAAGGGAGCGTCTCACACCCGACGAGTGCAACCTATGTTTGCGTTATGTTTGCGTGGTAGAATGGAGAACCTGTTTGCGCAGTAATCGCCGACATAGTGTAGCTAAGGCGTACTAAGGGGAACCAGCCCGCATTCGCCGAGGCAGATGGAAAACCGCCTAAAAACCATCCACAGACTGGGCGGCTCACCGGACCTCGACACAAGTCCGCCTGGCGGATTCGTGCTAGGGACCAGGCGCACCTTCCCAATCCGGAAAGCCGTGCGTTAGACCGCACGGCTATCTGTGAGGGCTTTGATCACAGTTAGTAATATGTGGGATCAATTTCCATGCTTTCTCTGTTACGATCTTGCAGGGTTTCACTAATTTCTTTCCTTCTCTGGCACGTTATATTCTGGAGGAACACCGCAATTTCCATTGTACTAAGGCTAAGAAATGTCTTCTATGAGCTTTTTATTTAATAAATCAATATTTACGTGTAACAGATCCAGCAATGTAAATTTTTAATTGAAAAGAATTACTGTGTAGTACAGCTTTAGAATCGTAACCACCACTCATGGGAGTCAAGTGCCTTTTAATTACTTATTACACTAATGTGACAAAAGTCATGGGATGCCTCCTAATATCATGTCGGACCTCCTTTTGCCCGGCGTAGTGCAGCAACTCGACGTGGTATGTAATTGAGAAGCCGTTGGAAACCTTCTGCAGAAATACTAAGTTAGGCTGCCTCTATAGCCGTCCATAATTAAGGAAGTGTTGCCGGTGAAGGATTTTGTCTCAAAAATATTCTGTGGGTCGCAAAATCGTTCGCTCCATATGTCCAGTATACCCTTCAAACCAATCGCGAACAATTATGGCCCGGTGACATGAAGCACTGTCATCCATAAAAATTCCATCGTCGTTTGGGAACCTTAAGTCCATGAATGACTGCAAATAGTTTCCAAATAGCCGAACATAACCATTTCCAGTCAGTGATTGGTTCAGTTGGACCAGAGGACCCAGTCCATTTATCGTAACCACAGCCACACCGTTATGCAACCACCACCAGCTTGCACAGTGCCTCGTTGACAACTTTGGTTCATGGTTTCGTGGGACCTGCGCAACAATCGAAATCCACCATCAGCTCTTACCAACTGAAATCTGGACTCATATGAAAGGCCACGGTTTTCCAGACGTCTAGGGTCCAACCGATGTGGCCACGAGCCCATGGGATGCACTGCAGACGATGCCGTGCTGTTAGCAAAGATACTCGCGTCGGTCGTCTGCTGCCGTAGCCCATTAACGCCATAGTTCGTCGCACTGCCCTAACGGATACGTTCGTTTTAAGTCCCACTTAGATTTCTGAGGTTATTTCACGCAGTGTTACTTATCTGTTAGCTCTGACAACGCGACGCAACGCAAACGCCGCTGCTCTCGGTCGTTAGATGAAGCCATCTGCCACTGCGTTGGCCGTGGTAAGAGGTAATGCCTCAAATTTGATATTCTCGGTACACTCATGACACTATGCATGTCGGAATATTGAATTCCTTAACAGTTTCCGAAATGGAATATCCTAAGGTTCTCGCTCCAACTACTATTCCGCGTTCAAAGTTTGTTAACTCCCGTCGAGCGGCCATAATCACGTCTGAAACCTTTCCACATGAATCGCTTGCGTGCTAATCACAGCTCCAGCAATGCACTGCCCTCTTATACTTTGTGTACGCTATGCTACCGCCATCTGCATATGTGCATATGGCTATTCCAAGACTTTTGTCATCTCAGTGTAGATAGTGAGACAGGTACACAACTTTTGACAGTTATCAAGTTAGCAAGTAGTTCATTTCCTTATTCAAAATGTATTTATGAATAAAACAGAAAAGATGTTATCCGAAATTATTTGTTATTTCACAATCGAACACGTGGCTAGGTGTGATGTTAATTGTTTCCACCGCGAATTATTACAGTCAAGTGTTTAGGATTATAGATGTCCCACGGATTTCAGTTCATTATTTTCGACGTTCTACAAAATTATTAGAAAAAATGTGAGAACGTTATTAGTTCGAAGAAGCAAAGCACCCTACTCAGCAAATTCCAGGAGTCACCTTTCTCATATTTTCAAGTGCGAAGTAATTTACAGACTGTAAGTTCCAGGAAGACTGCCTTTTTTTCAACTTTCCCGTAGAGCTAATTTCCAGACAAAGACAAAGAAAACATGTTGAAAAACGAAGAAAAAGAGACAGTACATTCTGTACCAAAAAGTTTTATAGAGGGAAGAACGGTTGGTTCTACATTGTGACTGGTCAATGGTAGGTTGTTTGTTTCTATCTGTGCTGTGGTAGTAGTACTGGATTCTACTAATTTTTCTTTTGTCCCGTTATTTACTGGTGTCAGATACGAGCTTTAAGATGATGTCTTTCGTTAGATAAGAAAACTCCTATTTGAGAAGATAGGCTCACATACTTTTTACACAACCAATAGAAAAAATAAATGAGGACAATTTTTTCAAATCATAATAATTTTACATTATGAATGAAAACAAAAAGGAAACTGGTGTAGTATTCTACAACATTTATTACGTATTTTACAGATCGGTTTTACACTGTTATGGCATTATCAGGTATAAAGTTAAATATGTGTGGCAGTAATTTTTTTTTTAAATCAAAGATTTTAAAACAGTACATATAAAGAGTATGTCGGTTTTCAAAGACAACAGTTGTTAATGAACGATTTAGGAGTGAAACGATAGAAATTATTTCAGTGGAAATGTGTTATAAGATGGTTTAACTTAGATGAAATAGGTGACACATTAACTAATGAACTCTATGACAAATTACAATTGTTCTGAGAAGAAAATAAATTGAACAAAAAATTTGTGACATCTTCCAAGAGAGTGGCTGAACAAATTAATTTTGGCTTTAACAAGTCCAACTTTACAAACAGATAAAATATGCTAGTAGGATTAAGCAGGTAAGTGAAGTAGATGTGATTGTACGAAATTTAACAGGGAAAGTGAAATTATAGTAACTGAAATAAAGGATAAAAAGGCATGTCGGGTAGGAAGGGTAATTTAGAACATGGTCTGGATGTGGTTATGAGTACTGTCCGCAGTTAAAATCGGCGAGTAAGGGAACTTTGCACCTAACAATGACATAACAGCCGATAACCGGTTTTTAAAATGTATAATAAATATTGCAAATTTTTACACCAGTGTCGTGTGCGTTTTATTTATAATGAATAAACTATTCTACCAAGAACCGATGGAGCAGTCGATCAACGAGGTATATTTTACAGGAAAAGAGAGATATGAATAGAAACCTTGTCTACTATCAGGTAACAACTTACATGTATTTACAAGCAATAATGAACGTAGGTACAGTTAAATTATTAAAGCTCGGAAGAGACAAGACGTAAGTTTATTTTGAAAAGCTGTGTGACGCGGCTGTTAATATCGTTGTCGAGCACTTGCAGTTCCCGAGGGCGTGGCATAGATGCATATGTTGTTGGATATGGTGGAATGGGAAATTCATCTCAGCTGTAGCCGAAGGACCAAGTGTTTCGTAGGTTTAGAGTGGAGATGGGACTGCGTAAGGTACAGAGGTAGAGCTGTGGTGACTTCCATTCAGGGATAAAAGTATATTTCGTGGTAAAGGCACCGCCCTCGTAAATTCCGTTTGGCTACAAATAAAACGTGGCAATAGTTTAAAAAATAATTAGGAAAACCGTAAAACCCCACTTTACATCACTAGATAATTACAATTCAGTGTTCAGCATTTATCATATCTATTGACGAGTTGACAAATTCCCTCTGCGTAAAATTGTGCAGCTTGAGGTCGCAGACAGCAGGCGACAGCATCTTCAAGTTCTTCGTCGGAGTCAAAGGGTTGGGAGCTAAGCTACTATTTCATGTGCATGAAGAGTTGGAAATTATTTGAAACTGTTCTACTTCACCTGATGCAATAATTCTTTTCTTTGTCAATCAGAATGTAGCCGAGTATTGTCGTGCAAAAACACGACAGTTGGCGCGTAGAGCCCACGTCATCTGTTTTGAATAGCTCTTGTCAGTTTTCTTTCTCACACTAAGTTTGAGAACTGTTTGTTCGTCTACGTTCAATAAAATACAGGAAGAATATTTCTTCAGTGTCCCATGAAACGGCAGCCATAATCTTTACGGCTGACAGAGGACTTTGATTTTGCGTTCCAAGTGATCCCACACCTTTGATTACTGATCTGTCTCCATGTTAACATAGAAAATCCATGTGTCATCATCGATAACGATTCCTTTCAGCAGTCGTTTTCATTCCACATCGTAACAAAAAAGAAACTTCCGTGGTTCACAACAGGAGTTTTGGAACCGATTGGGAACGAAACTTGTGATACTCTGCTTAGTCACGATATCAAGTAAAACACTGCGATAAATCTGGTGGAAGTTGCTTTACTGTTGGGGTACTGTACAACGCAGGTTTTCACCACTCGTTTCGTCAATTTTCTGTACCATTTCGTTGCTGACTGCATACGAGTGCTCACTGCTTTCACATTCGTTCTTCCACTCCTAGACAAATGTCATCATTGATGTACATCTTCCATCATCACATTCGGTCCGTATTACGGTATAATTTTATAATCATTTATAATAGTCTGCGAATTCCATCATGACACTTAACAACAAAGTACTTTGAACCTAACCTGAAATGTCATACCATGTGATCTCCATTTTTATACGTAAGATATATTTATGAAGACCGTATAATATTTTTATTGCTTCCTGATTTCACTGATGCGGTACAATCCTTCCTAAATTGTATTTTAGAATTTCTGTAAGCAATGCACATTTAGAATATTGAAACAGGTTTAATTTATTAACTCTCATATTGTTACCATGAAATGACCGATTGCAACTGAAGACCATAATAGGATAATTTGGTTACTCCAAAATTCTATTCGAGTAAAGGATGCGGTTGCATAATATTCACATTCTATGAAATTACTGTTTTAAAAAGAAAATATTCAGGATATGGTGGAGGACCAAAGACCATGAATTACACATAAAACTGGGTAACACAGTGATCTTTCTCAGAACCTTCAAACAGTGAGACGATCGCAAGTGCGGCTGCACGAGGCCACAAACAAAGAAACAGTCAGGTAGCAATTAATAAACAATCAATCAGGTGACAAATTCAGGACCCTTTGATAATGAACAATCTACTGGTATAGCCACACTTCCTCCAGAAATTGTATTTCGAGTCACTTGAAAATTCAGTCGTTATTTGAACCACTAACAAAATTTCTCAGAGAAAAGAAACTTCATGATAATGATTCGTAACGCACTGTGGAACAGAACTCCGGAAACAGATTTCGGACGCAGTCACTATTAAAATGATTTGTTAATTCATTCAAAATTTTGGCAATAATTTAAAATTAGTCACATCTTAAGTGGTCAGCTTCTTCCTCTTGTAGGTGTAATGAGGCAGTGGAAACCACATTCCTGACGGTTCCGACTGTGCCAGTCAAGGACATCACTGTGGGAAAAAGGAGTTGGTTAGCAGGTAGTCTGCAACCACTGCCGTCCTAAGTAGTTTGCAACGGGTCTATTTCTTGATGCCGAAAGACAGTGAGGAATGGTCATCGCCACTTCATTCCCATTCACTTTGAGCATCCAGACGGACTAGCAGCTTTAGCCGTCGTCACCGTCGTGACCACGTCTTGATATAGGCATTTACAGCCATACAATAGTAGCAGTTTAGCTGTTAATTACTTTGAACAAAGCACAGTAATGTCGCTGGCATAAGTACACTATTTCGCTCGTTCACAGTGCTCCAGTACATTGTGCTGTGACTGCGAACCAATAGCGCCAGCAATGTGGCAAGCTTCGCCGAAAACGGCCCCTTTGCCACCTTGGTCTGCTCTTCGTGGTTCAGCACTTTCTCTCCTATTTGACCGTAGTTCTATGTACCTAATTATGGTTTCAATTCGTTTACAGTCTCGTTTTCCAATTTCTACATCTACATCTACATAGGTACTCCGCAATTCAGAATTTAGTGTGTGACAGAGGGTTCACCGAGCCACCTTGAGGCTATTTCTTTACCGTTCCATTCTCGAAAATCGTGCTGAATAAACGAACACTTAAAATTTTCCGTGCGAGCTCTGATTTTTCTTATTGTTTATAACGTTCATTTCTCCCTATGTAGGTGGCAGCCAAAATTTATTTTCACAATCGTAGGAAAAAGTTGGAGATTGGAATTTCGCGGAAAGATCCTGCTGCAATGCACAGTACCTATGGTTTAAAAATTTCCATCCCAACACGCATATCATATCCGTGGCACTCTGCCCTGTTTCGCGATAATGCAAAACGAGCTCCCTTTCTTTGAGCTTTTTCGATGTCCTCCGTCAATCCTATCTCATGTGGATTCCACACCCCATAGCAATGCTCCTGAAGATGGCGCACAAACGTAGTATACGCAGTCTCTTTAGTAGCCATGTTGCATCTTCTAATTATTCGGCCAATAAATTGCAGTCTTTGATTCACTTTCCCACAGCATTATCTGTGTGATCATTCCAAATTAAGTTATTCGTAATTATAACCCCTAAGTATTTAGTTGAATTTATAGCTTTTAGATTTGCGTGATTTTTCGTGTACTGCAAATTTAACGGATTCCTTTTAGTACTGATGTGGATGACTTCACACTTTTCTTTATTTAGAGTCAATTGCCACTTTGCGCACTATACAGATACCTTGCTTAGATCATTTTACAATTGGTTTTGGTCATATGATGACTTTACAAGATAGTAAATGACAGTATCATCTGGAAACAATCGAACAGGGCTCGTAAGTCGTTTACAATATGAGAAACCGCAGAGTGTCTATAACACTCCCTTGGGTATCGCCATAAATCATTTCTCCTTTACTCCATGACTTTCGGCCAATTACTACAAACTACGACCATTCTGACAGCAAATCTCGAATCTGGTAGCAGGACGTTAACGATACGCCGTAGGCACGCAATGTGATTAGAAGATTCTTGTGACGAATGTTGTCTAAAACCTGGAAATATAAAAATGTGGAATAAATCGGAGATCTCTTGTCGATAGATCTTACTACTTCGTGTAATTAGAGAGCGAGTTGCATTTCACACGAACGATATTTTCTGAATCAGTGGAGGGAGTAGGAGAGTATTGTTTAACGTCCTCTCGACAACGAGGTCATTGGAGACGGAAAATAAGCTCGGATTAGGGAAAGATGGGGAAGGAATTCGGCCGTGCCCTTTCAAAGTAACCGTCCCCGCGTTGGCCTGAAGCGATTTAGGAAAATCACGGAAAATATAAATCAGAGTGGCCGGACGTGGACTTGAACCGTCGTCCTCCCGAATGCGAGTTCTATGTGCTAACAACTGGACCAACTCGCTCGGTTTTCTGAATCCGTGTTGGCTATTGGTCTATAAATCGTTTTCTTCTAGGTAATTCATAATGGTCGACCTCAGTATAGGTTCCAAAATCCTACTGCAAATCGATGTTAGTGATATGGGTCTATCATTCAGCGGATTAATCACATTTCCTTTCTTGAGTATTGGTGGGACCAGCGCAGCTTTCCAGTCTTTTGGTGCGAATCTTCGTCGTGCGATTGGTTGTATATAATCGCTATGTATGGAGCTATTGTATCATACTCGGAAAGGAACGTAACTGATATACAATCTGGACTTGAGACCTTGCGTTTATTAAGTGATTTAAGCTGCCTCTCTGCACCGAGAAACCTAGTTCTAAGCTCCTCATGTTGGCAGTTGTTCTTGATAAGAAATTTCGGAAAACTCTGTTTAGTAGCTCCGCTTTAGTAGCACTGTCATCAGTAATATTTACATCGTTATCGTGCAGTGAAGGTATTGTGAGACCTTAGTTTCTCCCGGCGTATGAAATGTTCAAATAACTTACGGGTGTGCAGCCGGTTGACGTCGTCGATAAACGGCGATATTTCGATAGGAACACATCGTGCCATTTTTAAGGCAAATTTGCTATTCTTTTTTCGTTGCTTCTGCAATAGCATTGTGACCTGTTTTTGTGTGCCGTGGGAGTCTGTACTGTCTCTTAGTAATTTATTTAGTACATGTCTCTCAGTCACGTCCGACACTATTTGTTTGAATGTGCTGTACCCTTACATAGTCATCCTGGGAGGAGTGGAAACTGTCGCTTAGGAAGGCATCAAGCGAATTTGTATCTAACTGCCTTGAAAATGGCAGGGTGTGCTCCTGTCGACATACCGGTGGTTGTCGACGACGTCACCCAGCTGCATTCCCCTAAGTTATTTCATTATTGAAGGTATTGATTGTGTCTTTGCCGGCCGGTGTGGCATAGCCGTTCTAGGCGCTTCAGTCTGTAACCGCGTGACCGCTACGGTCGCGAGTTCGAATCCTGCCTCGGGCACGGATGTGTGTGATGTCCTTAGGTTAGTTAGGTTTAAGTACTTCTAAGTTCTAGGGGACTGATGACCTCAGATGTTAAGTCTCATAGTGCTCAGAGCCATTTGAATTTGATTGTGTCTTTCCGCCGATGTTCTTTACATACAACCAAATCCATTTTATATGTTCTGCCAAATTTCAGGGTAGAGTCTCTTTGAGGAAATAATTTAAGGTATCTCTCACTGAAATCCGCACTAAATTTTGGCTTCAGTAAAACATCGAAAATCTTGAAGATTTTGCCTTATTTTAAATTTAGTTAGCTTTTCTCGTTACTTCCGCACCAGTGTTCGCACCTGTTCTGTGATCCATGGGGGATCAGTATCGTCTCTTATTAATTTATTTAGTATACGAGGCCTGTCTAAAATGTACCCGAACTTTGGCCAGAAAAAATATTTCGAATACCTGTCGAGGTTGGTACCCAAATCCCCTTCAGAGTAGGCCCCTTGTGCTTGCACACACTTAGCCCACCGATCCTTCCACTGCTGGAAACACCTCAGGAAGTCTTCTTTTGGGAAGAGGTTCAGCTCCGTCGTCGTGAACCGCATTATCTCTTCTCTACTCTCAAAGCGGGATCCTTTCAGTGGCGCCTTCAGTTTTGGAAACAACCAGAAGCCGCAAGGAGCCATGTCTGGAGAGTAGGAAGGTTGGCGAACGGCAGTAATTCCATGTTTGGATCAACTGGGATGAATGTGCGGGGGCGTTGTCATGATGCAGTTGCCAGTTTTTCGCCTTGAACATGTCAGGTATTTTGCGCCGAACAGCGCCACAGAGTCGTCGGAAAATATCTTGATAGTACTCCTTTGTCACTGTTTGACCTTCCCTGTACGTATTCGTGATGCGCAATTCCACATGCATAAAAGAAGACAGTCAGCATCACCTTGATTTTGCTTCGCACCTGCCGCCTTGGAGACTCGGGATGTTTCCATTGCGACGACTGTCTTTTGTCCTTGGGTCGTAGACGTAAAAATGGTTCAAATGGCTCTGAGCACTATGGGACTTAACATCTATGGTCATCAGTCCCCTATAACTTAGAACTACTTAAACCTAACTAACCGAAGGACATCACACACATCCATGCCCGAGGCAGGATTTGAACCTGCGACCGTAGCAGTCGCGCTGTTCCAGACTGAAGCGTCTAGAACCGCTCGGCCACACCGGCCGGCTTTACACTTAAACTAGCCTTTATCCGAAAGAGGAGACATCATACCTATATAATATACGCTCCATACGGGATATCGATCTTTCATTGCAGACGCACAACATTGTCCTACCTTTCGCGGAATACAGTAGGATTGCTGGCAGAGAGGAATAATGGACAGTGGAGGCCACTCTGCAGTGTGCGACATATGGAGATTTGGTTTGGAAGTGAGACGTGCTCGGGCAGCCGAAGCAACAATTCCACCGTGGGCGCCGAACGAGCAGGTAGTTATTTACTTTCCGCTCCGCCGCAGCGTCGCAAATGTTTGGGGGTTTTATCGCTTCTGTGATATTTGTGCCTCTTTCCGTGCGACAGCATCGTTGTTTCGTCTCGTTCTTCGCTGGGTGCGTGTCTGACAGCGGCCTAGTTTGCTCCTGTTGGTTTCTCATGGCGCCCAAGAGTGTTCCACGTAAAGGTATTGTCAGTTTTTTATTCTATATGTTGACACTTAACGTGTAGCTCGAATCTTTAGTAATCCATTAGTACTTAGCACATACTTTTCATGTAACCTCGGATCAAGGGCATACCACCTATTGCGACACAGCGATTTATGTGTTCTTTGGGAAATTAGTAGATCAGCTGAAAATAGACAAGTTCTTATTTAAACGTGACAATCAGGTTCGCTTCCGAAAACATCACTTTTGTGAAACATAACTAGCTCTATATTCCCACTAAGTACTGAGTCCTATCGACAGGGGATGTCCAATTCATTCGATATTTTTAGATTTGCAGAAGGCTTTTGACACCATTCTTCACACGAGACTTCCAATCAAATTGCTTGCCTATGGAGTATCACCGTGGGTTCCTGTCAGAAAGGTCACAGTTCGTAGTAATTAACGGAAAGTCATCGAGTGAAACAGAAGTAATATATTGTGTTACCCATTCCATATTTTTATGTTTCCAGAAGCCTTTTGACACCATTCCTCACACGAGACTTCTAATCAAATTCCTTGCCTAAGGAGTATCGCCTCATTTGTGTGACTGGATTCGTGAGTGCCTGTCAGAAGGGTCACCGTTCGTAGTAACTGACGGAAATTCATCAAGTAAAACAGAAGTGATATATGGTGTTCCCCATGGAAGTGTTCAAATGGTTCAAATGGCTCTGAGCACTATGGGACTCAACTTCTGAAGTCATCAGTCGCCTAGAACTTAGAACTAATTAAACCTAACTAACCTTAGGACATCACACACATCCATGACCGAGGCAGGATTCGAACCTGCGACCGTAGCGGTCTCCCGGTTCCAGACTGTAGCGCCTAGAACCGCACGGCCACTCCGGCCGGCCATGGAAGTGTTATAGGCTCTCTGTGGTTTCTGCTCTACATATACAACATAGGAGTCAATCTGAGCAGCAATCTTAGATTGTTTGCAGATGATACTGTCATTTACCGTCTTGTAAAGTCATCAGATGATCAAAACCTATTGCAAAATAATTAGGCAAGATATCTGTATGGTGCGAAAAGTGGCAATTGACTCTAAATAATATAAAGTGTGAAGTAGATGAGTACTAAAAGAAGTCTGCTAAAATTCGGTTACACGATAAATCACACAAATATAAAGGCTGTAAATTCAACTAAATACTTAGAGAGTACAGTTCCAAATAATTTAAATTGGAGCTAACATATAGATAATGGTGTTCGGCCGAGCGGTGCTAGGCGCTGCAGTCCGGAACCGCGCTGCTGCTACTGTCGCAGGTTCGAATCCTGCCTCCGGCATGGATGTGTGTGATGTCCTTAGGTTAGTTAGGTTTAAATATTTCTAAGTCTAGGGGACTGATGACCTCAGATGTTAAGACCCATAGTGTTTAGAGCCATTTTTGAATAGATAATGATGTGGAGAAAGCAAACCAAAGACTGCGATTTATTGACAGAACACTTAGAAAGTGCAACAGATCTCCCAAAGAGACTGCCTACACCATGCTTATCCTCCCTCTTAAGCAGTACTGCTGTGCGGTGTCGGATCCTCATCAGATGCGACTGACGGAGGACATCGAAAATGTTCCAAGAAGGGCAGCACGTTTTCTATTATCGCGAAATAGGGGAGAGAGTGCCACAAACATGATACGTGACTTCGCGTTGCTACCATTTAAACAAAGGAGTTTTTCATTGCGGCAGGATCTGCTTATGAAATTTCAATCACTAATTTTGTCCTCCGATTGCAAAGATATATTTTTCGCACCCACCTCCATAGGGAGAAATAATCATCATAATTAAATAGGATAAATCAGAGCTCACAGGGGAAGATTTATGTGCTAGTTTTCCCGTGCGTTGTTCTAGAATGGAACGGTAGAAAAAAGGTCTGAAGGTGATTCGATGAACGCTCTTCCAGGATCTTAGTTGAGAACTGCAGAGTAATCGTGTAGATGTAGAGATGGTTTGGTCAGTATGTTGCTGCTTGCGAATGCGGATACTGAATATACCAGTCTTCGAATATTCAGTCGGCCTCTGGAGGTAGAGGGTATTCATCTTAAGACAGTTCCGCCTCAGTATGGTGAGGTGAGAGGTGTTCGTCGTGTACGTTTTTAAGTCAACACAAGCTATAATATACATCTACATCAACGTGATTACTCTGTTATTCACAATAAAGTGCGTGACAGAGGGTTCAATGAAACACCTTCAAGCTTTCTCTCCACCGTTCCACTCCCGAAATGCTCGCGGGAAAAACGAGATTTTTTTGTGCGGGCCCTGATTTTTATCGTGATGATCATTTCTCCCTATGTAGGTAGGTGCCAACAGAATGTTTTTGCAATCGAAGAGAAAACTGGTGATTCAAATTTCATGAGAAGATCCCATCGCAACGAAAAACGCTTTTGCTTTAATGATTACCACTCCACTTCACGTATCATGTGTGTGGCTCTATCTTCTCTATTTTGCGATAATAGAAGACGAACTGCCCCTCTTCGAACTTTTCCGATGTCATCCGTCAGTCCCACCTGATGCGAATCCCTCGTTGCACAGCAATACTCCAGAATAGAGCGATCAAGCGTGGTGTAAGCAGTCTCTTTAGTAGACCTGTTGCACCTTCTAAGTGTTCTGCCAATGAATCTAAGTCTTTGGTTTGCTCTACCCACGACACTATCTACGTGATATTTTCAAAATAGGTTATTTGTGACTGTAATCCATAAGTATTTAGTTGAAGTTACAGCCTTCAGATGTGTGTGACTTTTCGCATAATCTAAACTTAGCGGATTTCGCTTAGTACTTATGTGAATAACTTCACACTTTTCTTTAGTCAGGGCCAATTGCCACTTTTCGCACATTACATGTGTCTTATCTAAATCACTTTGCAATTCCTTTTAGTCATCTAATAACTTTACAAGACGGTAAATGACAGCATCATCTGGAAACAACCTAACAGAGCTACTCAGATAGTCTCCTGTGTCGTTAATATAGATGAGGAACAATAGCGGGCCTATAACAGTTCCTTGGGAACGCCGGATATTACTTCTGTTTTACTCGATGACTTTCGGTCTGTTACTACGAACTATGACGAACTGACAGGAAATCACGAATCCAGTCGCACAACTGAGGCGATATTCCATAGGCACGCTCTTTGGTTAGAAGACGCTTGTGAGGAACGGTGTCGAAAGCCTTCTGGAAATCTAAAAATATGGAATCAATTCGACATTCCCTGCCCATAGCACTCATTACCTCATGAGTGCAGAGAGCTAGATGTGTTTCACAAGAACGATATTTTCTGAATCCGTGCTGACGATGTGTCAATAAATCGTTTTCTTCGCCGTAATTCATAATGTTCGAACACAGCATATGTTCCAAAACCCTACTGCAAATCGATATTAGTGATATGCGCCTGTAATTCAGCAGATTACTCCTATTTCCCCTTTTGGGTATTGGTGTGACTTGAGCAATTTTCCAGTCTTTAGGTACGGATTTTTCTATGGGCGAGCGGTTGTATATAATTGCTAAACATGGAGCTGTTGTATCAGCACACTTGGAAAAGGCACCTGACTGGTGTACAATCTGGACCGGAGGCCTTTCCTTTATTAAGTGATTTAAACTGCTTTGCTATACCGAGGATATCTACTTCTATGTTTCTCATCTTCGCAGTTGTTGTTGATTGGAATTGTGGAATTTTTGCTACGCCTTCCTTGGTGAAGGAGTTTCGGACAACCGTGTTTAATAACTCCGTTCTAGTGGCACTGTCTTCAGCGACTTCACCGTTGTTATCGCGCAGTGAAGGTTTTGATTGCGTTTTTCCGCTGTGGTGTTATATGTGTGACAAGACTCTCTTTGGGTTTTCTGCCATATTCCGAGACTGAGTTTTGTTGTGGAAATTATTGAAAGCATCTCATATTGAAACACGTTATATTTCGAACTTCTGCAAAACTTTGCCTATCTTGGGGATTTTACGTTCTGTTTTACGTTACTTCTGCGACAGCGATCTGACCCGTTTTGTGAACCATGGAGGATCAGTACCACCACTTATTAATTTATGTGGTACATATCTCTCAATAGCCGTCGATACTATCTTTTTGAATTCATTCCACATCTTTTCTACGCTTACATTATCAGATCGGAAGGAGTGGAGACTGTCTCTTAAAAAGGCGTTCAGAGCATTTTTATCAACTTTTTTAAGTAGCGTTTCTTTTGACGGTTGTGTGTGTTACGGTATTCAGCCCAGCAGCAACTGCCTTGTGGTCGCTAATCCCTGTATCCGTCATGATACTCCCTATTTGTCTACGATTATTTGTTGCTAAGAGGTCAAGTATGTTTTCGCTACCATTTACGCTCAGAGTTGGCTCATGAACTAATTGTTCAAAATAATTTTCTGAGAAAGCATTCAGTAAATTTCGGATGATGTTTTATGCCTGCCACCGGCTTTAAAGTATAATTTTACCAGCATGTCGAGGGCAGATTGAAGTCACCACCGACTATAATTGTTTGAATGGGGTACCTATTTGAAATGAGACTCAAGTTTTCATTGAACTGTTCTGCGTCGGGGGGGGGGGGGGGGGGGCGGTAAAACGATCCGATTAATACAGGGTTATTACAAATGATTGAAGCGATTTCACAGCTCTACAATAACTTTATTATTTGAGATATTTTCACAGTGCTTTTTACACACATACAAAAACTCAAAAAGTTTTTTTAGGCATTCACAAATGTTAGATATGTGCCCCTTTAGCGATTCGGCAGACATCAAGCCGATAATCAAGTTCCTCCCACACTCGGCGCAGCATGTCCCCATCAATGAGTTCGAAAGCATCGTTGATGCGAGCTCGCAGTTCTGGCACGTTTCTTGGTGGAGGAGGTTTAAACACTGAATCTTTCACATAACCCCACAGAAAGAAATCGCATGGTGTTAAGTCGGGAGAGCGTGGAGGCCATGACATGAATTGCTGATCATGATCTCAACCATTACCGATCCATCGGTTTTCCAATCTCCTGTTTAAGAAATGCCGAACATCATGATGGAAGTGCGGTGGAGCACCATCCTGTTGAAAGATGAAGTCGGAGCTGTCGATCTCCAGTTGTGGCATGAGCCAATTTTCCAGCATGTCCGCGGGCTACGCGTGAAACTTGCACGCACGCGTTCAACCGTTTCTTCGGTCACTGCAGACCGACCCGTTGATTTCAGCATCCAGCATCCAGAAGCTTTAAACTGCGCATACCATCGCCGAATGGAGTTATTAGTTGGTGGATCTTTGTTGAACTTCGTCCTGAAGTGTCGTTGCATTTTTGTGACTGACTGATGTGAGTGCATTTCAAGCACGACATACGCTTTCTTGGCTCCTGTCGCCATTCTGTCTCACTGCGCTCTCGAGCGGTCTGGCGGTAGAAACCTGAAGTGCGGCTTCAGCCGAACAAAACTTTATGAGTTTTTCTACATATCTGTAGTGTGTCGTGACCATATGTCAATGAATGGAGCTACAGTGAATTTATGAAATCGCTTCAATCATTTGTAATAGCCCTGTACTTTATTCCGACTATCAAGTATAATCTCCACCACCAACTGGATTTAATCCATCCTTTCTGAAAATGTTAGGTTGTTTGGAAAAATTTCGGTTGAACTTATTTCCGACTTTACTCAGTTTTCCGTGCCTATAACTATTTGAGCTTCAGTTCTTTCTGTTAGGGCTTGGAGCTCTGGTTCTTCCCAACACAGCCACAACAATTTACAACTACAATACCGATTGCTGCTACAGCTACCTTACTATGTTTTACCTGCCCCCTTTCAGCCGGAAGCCATTTCTGTGGCTTCCTGAAACCCTCTAACCTAAAAAACCGCCCAGACCTGAGACCCTCTAACCTACAAAGATGTGGTATCTGAAAGAACAGACACCATCTCGTCTTGCAGCTACTATGAATCAAGACAGAAAAGAATTAAAGACATTAGCTGCCAGTGGGCATTGATTTAAATCAATGGAGAAAGTTGAAAATTTGTGCCCAACGGGGTTTCGAACTTGAGTCTCCTGCTTAGTAGGTACAAGCGCTGACCTCTGCGTCATCCAGACACAGGGTTCATTGCAAATGCACGGACGATCCCAGCACGCCTCCCATCACACCCAAATTCTCAACTATCTACACACTACTGATGTAGTTATTCTCATTACTCGCGGCATTTCACCGATTCCCGTAAGAGCTGGAGCTTGATGTGCATCCCCTCTGAAGGGATCATTGGCTGTCCTATATATGTGGTGTCTATTCTTTGCGACATCCTTAACAACGGACACAACATATATAATTAAGGCGAGGACGGCCAGTGATTCCTGCAGTACAGATCCACACCAAGATCTGACTTCTACAGGAATGTGCGAAAAGCCGCGAGTAATGAGGATAATGGACAATGGGCATTACATCTAGTAGTGCGCGACTGAGAATTTGCGTCTGACGGATGGCGTGGTGTGGTAGTTCGTGCAGTTGCGGTGACCTCTATGTCTGGATGGCGCAGTGGTCAGCGCATCTGCCAGTTAAGCAGGATCACTGGTTCGAATACTAGTGCAGCACAAGTTTTCAACTTCCCCCATTGACTGATATCGATGTCCACTGGCAACCAACGCCTTTAATTCACTTGTGTCGTGACAAGCTACAATGTTATAGTGGCGTACGTTGGGTGGAAATGCAAATCAAAAAGAACATTCCGTCTCAATTGCAAGTTTGAGTCTATCGTGTTCATGTTACGTACAGCGGACGTACGCGATTTCTGTGCAGTGAGAGTGGCCGTCTTCGAACCAACTGCCCGCCGAGAGTGTTTGTTTTTCGGTCTTCCTAGGACCAGAACGTAATTTACGGTTGCTGACGTTGCCATCCCTGGAAACGTACTCAGGGCTATATTTTACCTCGTTTCTGATGATCATCCGGCAGTTCCCACTATCACTGCGAGTGATTTTCCCCCGTTGCAAGCAAAGCCTGATCTGCGGTACTGCTTGGACGGCGGCGTGCGCGGTTCATAAGCAGCGTAGGATGGTGCCGAATTACTTGTGCCTTCGGCTGTCTCACCTTCCTCCGAGCTGTGTTTGTGTATCACTCCTTTCATTATTTCAATACCACAAAGTCCTGGTGAGGTGGAGATCAGGGTGCCAGTCTCTGGCATTCCTGCTGCTGCAGAGATGGCTCCTATTGAGCAGCCCTGGAGGGAGTGTGTGTCGGAGTCGTCTCCTTCACAGCCTCTACCACAAGTACAATTGATAATACCATAATGCCCTCATACTCATCTTCTGCTGTCTATGGTGTGGACTGTGATTTTCCGCCCGTTGTGGAAGTTGTTATCCCATATTGTCTCCCGCTGTCTCTGAGACACACTCTAATTGACCCCCATTTAGAGAGTTGGCATGCCTTGCAATGTGACTATCCTGTCAGGCAAGCCTCTGACCCTGGGAAGTCATAGACTGACATGTAAGTGCTACAAGATCCGCCAACGCCGCCGACTGTAGGGGCTATTGTGCCTCGTAGCTGGGTTAAACAGCGTATACAGCCAGATCCTGCAGCGGGGCGGAAAACAACCAAGGGTAAAGTTTCAGTTGAGGCCGGTACTGTCCCCCCGCTCTCGAATTCGTTATTGGACTGCGCAATGGACTGTGACGTAGACGAGTAACTCGTGGAATATTCATTCTTTCTGCGTTTTTCTTTTGATTGATGACTCATGCATAGACATCTATTATACTACATGTTTACCGAGTGGTATCAGAGCTACACCTAGTTTCGCTGCGTCCGTTTATACAGTATTTCACAATCCGCGTTAAACACTTCTAGAAATTGTAGAGGGGACTTAGTAGATAAAGTTTTACATAGAAATCCATGTCCGGAAACAGTTCGTTTCCATGCTGCAAGAAAAACTAGATGCACAGTTTCCACTTCCACGTAGTGTGATATTACAACTGTTCGATATGACGACCAACATGTTCGATGCACACATTGCATCTGCGCAGTAAGTTCCATAACTTCTGTCCAACATGCATGGTGTATGGTTAATCACGTCTGCCGCAACAATGATCCGTGCAACCATATGTTCCTCCGACTGGACAGAGGTCTCGTCACAAGACTCTTTATGTGCCCCATAAGAAAAAGTTCAAAGGGGCTAAATCTGGGGATCTTGGTGGCCATGCATGTGGTTCATCTTGACCGACGCAACTGTCCCCATAGACTACGTTCAAATAGTTTCGACGTGAACTGAAAAATGTACTGCCTCGCCATCACGCTGGGACCATATTCGTGCTGAATGTCCAATGACACATTTTCCAAAAACTCCGCCAGCACTCGCTGCAGGGATATCAATTACCTGGCACCCGCTAGGTCAGTAAGAAGGAGGCACGGCCCAATCACACGACCATCACAAATAACTGTCCAAACATGATGCTGAAGGTGTGCTGAAATCTTTGTGTATACGCAGCTTTGGTGTGTTATTGATCCCAAATATGGCTATTTCGAAGGTTCAAAACGCCTTCCCTGTGGAAATGCGCTTCGTCGATGAACAAAATTCGTCTTGGAAAGTGAGTAAAATCTACGCAACTGCGTAAAAACCAAGTGCAGAAATTGACACGTGGCACGATATCCGCCGGGAGCACGGAGTGTCCTTCTCGGCGTGATTTGGGTGGAGTTACCGTTCATGCAGAACAATCCAGACAGATGAGTGAGGCACATGCAAGTCACGTACGGTGGCCCGAATGCTCGTTGATCTTTTCTCTTCAACATGACGAACCACTTCCTCTTCCAATACGACAATGCGCCGCCTCCGTGGAGCACCACAGTTTGCTCTGTCGCTTGTGAAATTCCCACTTTTCGCAGCCGTTGTTCCACATGGGATAAGATGGAGTCACACGATTTGGAAAGTACTTGTGGTACACACGTTGATCTTTTCCATCATAGCAAGCTTCACCGTAAATTAACAACATATCGGTGTACTCTGCAAAAGTGTACTCAGGCATCCTGTTAATGCAGTACTATTCGCCGTAATGTTGACTGACGCATCAGCAGGAAGCACGAAAACAAGGCAGATGGAAACAGAGGGCATCACGTGACATCGCGTCATCGTACCATTCATGATGTGGGTAGCCTACTGTAACAGGTGAACAGCGTAATGAACATCTAGTGCGCGACTGAGTAGCTCTTGATTTCCTTGTAATGTGGAAAAGAACCGTTTCCGGACATCAGTTCCTTATTTACTGAGTCCTTCTACAACCTCCAGAAGTGTGTAACATGAATTGTGAAACACCCTGTATATGATTCCTGTGCGTATATAGTGTTGCTGCAAGAAATTCTATTTAGCAGTTTCCTTTTCCCTGGAAGAGCAGTTGAACGGAATGGACACTGTCTTGAAAGGAGGACATAAGATGAACATCAACAAAAGCAAAACGAAGATAATGGAATGTAGTCAAATTAAATCGGGTGATGCTGAGGGAATTAGATTAGGAAATGAGACACTTAAAGTAGTAAAGGAGTTTTGCTATTTAGGGAGTAAAATAACTGATGATGGTCGAAGTAGAGAGGATATAAAATGTAGACTGGCAATGGCAAGGAAATCGTTTCTGAAGAAGAGAAATTTGTTAACATCGAGTATAGGTTTAAGTGTCAGGAAGTCATTTCTGAAAGTATTTGTATGGAGTGTAGCCATGTATGGAAGTGAAACATGGACGATAACTAGTTTGGACAATAAGAGAATAGAAGCTTTCGAAATGTGGTGGTGCTCCAGATTACCATCAATCTGGGATTGCCACAGCAGAGCACACTCTCGATGTCTTTGTTTGTCATATCTCAGGAGCCACTGCTTCCAAAGACTGCGTCAGCTGCAGAATTGGACGCTTTGTGGATCGACCTCGCTGTTCGCCCTTAGAATGATACACTGACGATGTAATCGTTTTACTCCTTCGATGTGCAGATCTGTCTCTACAGAGGGCAGCATTGATGATAACTGCAGTGTCTCGGTATCGAGACTTGGCGAGGAAAAAAGTAAACTTCTGAATTTACTGGGTTTCGATGACACAATCACGTGGCACACTGCTGTGGATCGACGTACGTCACTGGAAGCTTTTGTTGATCGTTGTACGCTCCGAATGACGATACTCAGTTAGGAATCGGTTACTTATAAAATCCAGGAGGAAATACTGGAAGGTACGAATTTTGGAAACGTGTGTTGTGGAAGGCATATTAGGTAGCACAACTTTCTCCGCTTCCCTCCATGATGGCTAATAAACTGAAGCAGTTGTCCGGTCGCTTTTTATGGAAGCGTCTTACCTTCAGGTTGCTATACGAGATTGTGACGAAGCCATTTTTCCTGGGCGGAATGGGCGTTTCTGACATTAACAGGAAGGCGCTTGTCCTACATGTTCGGAGCACCGTTTTGACGATCCATCAGAAATTGTATACCGTTACGTTTCGGCTGTTCAACTTGGTGCATCCAGCGAGTGTTGGTCCCCCTGCTAACTTTGGCCGTCTTAATTTTAAACTAAGACACATTCACCAGTTTTACCAAACTGTTAGCCATGACATATTTAGCAGGCGGTGCTCAAAATTTTGTTGACTGGGAAGGGATTCCCTGCCACAATTCCATTGAACAATTATCACCGCAAATATTTTCGAAAATTGTGTGGACTGACATTAGCCTCCCAGTTCTATCAATGGCAGCGGCTTTCTCGTGGTACAACAATTTGATTTTCATCAACTAGCGTGTTTGTCGTATCGGGATTAGTGACACAACTGTAGTAGGTGCGCGTCCCAGTTAAGTGACAGCACTGGGTTACTTGTCGTGGTCGCCTGTCAAACTGGTCCTGGCTCAGGAAGCAATTGGCTTTCCTCACTCGGTATGTCGAAGCTGCATATTCCTGTGATATAGTTCTGCTAATGGCTACTTCTTTTTTAGAAGACAAAGACTAACACGATCATATCGTTGTTGGTTGGTCTCTTTTGTACATTTTGTCGTTACTGGTGCAAATGGTTCAAATGGCTCTGAGCGCTATGGGACTTAACTTCTGAGGTCATCAGTCCCCTAGAACTTAGAACTACTTAAACCTAAATAACCTAAGGACATCACACACATCCATGCCCGAGGCAGGATTCGAACCTGCGACCGTAGCGGTCACGCGGCTCCAGACTGCAGCGCCTAGAACCGCTCGGCCACTCCGGCCGGCCGTTACTGGTGAAAGTTGGGATGACCATCTGGATTTTCGCCAGTTTATTGTCTACAGCTCTCAGAAACAGGAGCTGATTCCCTCATTGTGCCATTGTTTTCTCTTCTGTGTTTTTCCCTGAATATTCCTTCCTTTTACACTGTTGGTACTGCTTTTAGAAAATTTAAGAGATGGAAACAACCCATGTGAGGCAGCATCTTAGTAATGAGAGAGACGGGGGAGGGAGAGAGGAGGGGGTGGCGTCGTGGCCAGGTTTCGGAATTTGACCCTATCCACCTTGTTGTCTCCACCAGGTCGAGACTGACTGTAACCATTATTGATTACTTTTCGCAATATGTATTTCCTTTTTGCACTAATATTCAGACCCTTCTGTTGTGCTTTTTCTAATTCTATTTTCATACACACTAATAAGGCAAAACATTATGACAACTGCCCACCGCGACATTGGATGCCGCCTGGTGGCGTTGCGGGCGCGTCACACGGTAACAAAAGTATGTAAGCCGAGCAGACACTCCAGCGACGATATGGGATACAAATGAGGAAATTCACTGAGATAAGCGACTTTGACATACATCAGATTATTAGTACGCAGAGCCTGTGAACGATTATCTATCTCGAAAACGGCGAAGCTGGTCGAATGTTCACGTGCTACTGTCGTGAGCATCTACGGAAAGAGGTAGGACAGTGAAACTACCACTAGGTGCCAAATTGTTGGACGTCCACGAGTCTTCACTGAAAGAGGGGTTCAGAGGCTTGTCTGCTCTCTAAAGACACATGTTGTCACATGTTGACCCAACGACATCGTCAATTACGATTGTAGTTTGTACAGGACCATCGACATTCGACCGTCGATCAATCGAAACATGACGGCTCTTCCGCTGAATCACATTTTTGCTACACTAGGTCGATGGTGGTCTCCAAACGCCGTCGTCGAGGTGAACGGCGGCTCGAGACATGCAGCGCGCCACGGACACAGGCTGGTGGAAGCAGTATTCTGCTACGGGACACATTCTCCTGTGCTTGTATGGGACCTGTGGTAGTAATCGTAGACACTCTGATAGCTGCGGACCACCTACATCCCTTCATGTTTGATGTCTTACGCGACTGTGTTGTCACGATCCAGCAGTATAATTGTCCGTGCCTTGGAGCCGGAAACATGCGACAGTGGTTTGAGGAGCATTATAGTGAATTCAAGTTGATGTCCCGGCGACCAAATATGCCTGATAAAATCCTATCGAACCCATGTCGGTCACTGTCAGGCGCCATCAAAGTGTACTCAAATCAGCGGGGCGTTATTTGCGCGAATTACATCTAATGCCACATACCTTCACAAATCTACCAACAAACTGTCTGATACGTGATAACCAGAATCAGTTATGAATTTTATTCCAAAGACTGACAAACAAGGAATGAAGCAGATGGTTATAATGTTTTGGCTCACCGGTGTATGTAAACTGTGTCATGCAAATGCTTATTATCTTTATTTCAGTATGAATTAACTGAACATGTAGACTATTCAATATATCAATGTTATGAAAAAAAGTGGTACCTTAAAAAAATTAGAGAGCTGTTAAGGCGACCGCTCGCGTAAAGCGGGAAATCCGGGTTCGAATCCTGATCGGGTACAAATTTTCGAATGTCGCCACTGAGTTAGTTCAATGCTAGAGTACAGCAAAAGTTGGAAATTTCTTTCGTCAAACATGCATATGTGTCATACATTCCACTCATATCTGCCTGGTCCTTCACCTTTTCCACCATATAACTTCATAGGGGATGTCAAAATTATCAGTGGTATTCAGCAAAGTGTCTTGATTTTAGATCCTGAAATACGACAGCAAAATTATTGACTCGCTGCAGTGCTCATTCTCGTCTCCCAGCTGTCACACAGAGCAGCACAAATGAGAAACAAAATTGCACTTCATGTTTCTAAAAGTTTTGTAAGTCAAATAACTGTAGGTAATATATACCAACAAATTGTTTTCGAATATTTTTATGCCACTCTATCCCATCCACATCCCTACTTCTAGAGGTAGTGGAGAACCTAACTTCTACAGTATTTTTATACAAAAATTAAGTCATGTACTTTTTCGTTAAAATTGTTCCATTTCTTCCTGAGCTATGTTTTAGTGTCATCACTCTTCAGTCCCACTCCTATGAGATGTAGGTGATACTTATCTCCACAGTGCTTTTTTTCAGACAGTAAGTAACCAGTAAGCCGCCGATTCTCTAAAGAGTCGAACACCCTGTATAAAACATCTTCTGGCTGTACGGCGTTCAGGCCAACAGTCAAAAGAAATGAACTGAAAAGACCTTCAAGAAACTTCATTTCTTATTAATGAAATTTTAATACCAATTTCACATCTTTGGAGTGTTCACTCTTACAACCCAAAATTATTGGGCTGTATTTGATTTACAAGTACGTCTAATAAATATATGACATATGGACTGCACAAGGGGCCGTGGCATACTGACAGCTGCGTAAGTGGTCAAGATAATACCTGTCTATCAAAGACTCGCATCTGATGCAATACTGCCAGGATGCGCTAATGGCAAGGTATAAAATGAAAGTTAGCACAGTATTATTTGGTCCACGTGTCCGAAAACAAAATAAAGAGTGGAAAGATCCTCTTGGGAGTTATAGAAGCTGTTTCACAGTTCAGTGTGTGATGTTTAAAGAGTGAAGAAAGTAGGAGTCCTAGCACACCTTCATCACCCTCCCAGAAGATTTCCTAACTGGAGATCAGTGACGGATCAAACAGTTCACAAGATGCTTCCTGGAGAAGGAAAAATTTAAGAAACAGGCTACCTTAGTCTTGAAATTACAAAAAGAAGCGTTAGAGGGCAGGAACAGAAAACGTACGGTGCTGTTGAATTTTAATTGGTATGTGGCTTGCTCTAGTATTAATTTCTTAATAAAATTTTAAAACCGTTTTCCCATAAGCGTTATTTTACGTTCAATGCCAACTTTTTTATCCTAAACATTAATCAGTCTCAATGAAATTCTTTCATGAACTGGTGTTGAGGTATTTGCATAGTTCTATGAATTAATACACTCCTGGAAATGGAAAAAAGAACACATTGACACCGGTGTGTCAGACCCACCATACTTGCTCCGGACACTGCGAGAGGGCTGTACAAGCAATGATCACACGCACGGCACAGCGGACACACCAGGAACCGCGGTGTTGGCCGTCGAATGGCGCTAGCTGCGCAGCATTTGATGCACCGCCGCCGTCAGTGTCAGCCAGTTTGCCGTGGCATACGGAGCTCCATCGCAGTCTTTAACACTGGTAGCATGCCGCGACAGCGTGGACGTGAACCGTATGTGCAGTTGACGGACTTTGAGCGAGGGCGTATAGTGGGCATGCGGGAGGCCGGGTGGACGTACCGCCGAATTACTCAACACGTGAGGCGTGAGGTCTCCACAGTACATCGATGTTGTCGCCAGTGGTCGGCGGAAGGTGCACGTGCCCGTCGACCTGGGACCGGACCGCAGCGACGCACGGATGCACGCCAAGACCGTAGGATCCTACGCAGTGCCGTAGGGGACCGCACCGCCCCTTCCCAGCAAATTAGGGACACTGTTGCTCCTGGGTTATCGGCGAGGACCATTCGCAACCGTCTTCATGAAGCTGGGCTACGGTCCCGCACACCGTTAGGCCGTCTTCCGCTCACGCCCCAACATCGTGCAGCCCGCCTCCAGTGGTGTCGCGACAGGTGTGAATGGAGGGACGAATGGAGACGTGTCGTCTTCAGCGATGAGAGTCGCTTCTGCCTTGGTGCCAATGATGGTCGTATGCGTGTTTGGCGCCGTGCAGGTGAGCGCCACAATCAGGACTGCATACGACCGAGGCACACAGGGCCAACACCCGGCATCATGGTGTGGGGAGCGATCTCCTACACTGGCCGTACACCACTGGTGATCGTCGAGGGGACACTGAATAGTGCACGGTACATCCAAACCGTCATCGAACCCATCGTTCTACCATTCCTAGACCGGCAAGGGAACTTGCTGTTCCAACAGGACAATGCACGTCCGCATGTATCCCGTGCCACCCAACGTGCTCTAGAAGGTGTAAGTCAACTACCCTGGCCAGCAAGATCTCCGGATCTGTCCCCCATTGAGCATGTTTGGGACTGGATGAAGCGTCGTCTCACGCGGTCTGCACGTCCAGCACGAACGCTGGTCCAACTGAGGCGCCAGGTGGAAATGGCATGGCAAGCCGTTCCACAGGACTACATCCAGCATCTCTGCGATCGTCTCCATGGGAGAATAGCAGCCTGCATTGCTGCGAAAGGTGGATATACACTGTACTAGTGCCGACATTGTGCATGCTCTGTTGCCTGTGTCTATGTGCCTGTGGTTCTGTCAGTGTGATCATGTGATGTATCTGACCCCAGGAATGTGTCAATAAAGTTTCCCCTTCCTGGGACAATGAATTCACGGTGTTCTTATTTCAATTTCCAGGAGTGTATTATAGAAAATACAGTTTGTCTATTTTATTATCACGTTTGTTTACAACAAATAAAGAAAATTTAATTTTGAACCCTGAAAAAATTCTGAAAGTGAATTTACGACATCTCATAGAATGAAAGCATAGAACTGTTGAAAAACATCTAGTGAATGTATCTAAAATACCTGGACTGTGACAATTGAGGTCTGAGCACCAAAAGTTGATTTTCGGAAATACCATTAAAATCATATTAAAACTTAAAAATTCAGAACCAATAAAGTTGTGGAATTCAAAGGTTGGGTATTGCTACATATTTACATGATATACCAGATTTTAAAATTTGTTTGAAATCGGCAAAGTAGAAGAAAAGTAAAATTTTTGGTGGAGTCTTCCCTTAGGCATGTAACAAGAAAAAGTTTAGAAATGGTTTTAAATTATCTTCAAAGTTTGTCCAAAGTTGCTAAGTGCTCTGATTATCAAATACTCGACGAGTATAGCGGGGGTAACTTGGGCTTCGTTTTAAGAAAAAGCTAGTTTTCCACGCAAACGTCAAATCTCCTGAACTATGTCTTGTACAATAATAAAATTTTGCAGGTACGTTTAGTATAGTATTTGGATACCGTCTACGAAATTTGTTGCGAATAGAGTTAGTAAAGAAGAAATAAACCGAAATACATCTGATGCGGCAGATTTTCGCATCACTAAATGCTTATGACGCCATATCTCCTGAACTATCCGTTGTACAATGACACAATGCTGCAGGCACAGTTAGTTGTACATGTTAATACTTTCTACAAACGTATCGCAAATACAGGTCGTATTAACGAAGTAATACATTAAAAAGTCAGTCTTGACATTGAGGTTTGACAGCATGAACAACGACAATGTGGAAACGACAAGTTTTTAAGCGTTCATCGATCTGTGGAGAGTATCAGAGAGTAAAAGTTTCTTAAAGATTTGAAACTATGTTTAATGTTTGTTGACAAATTGTCGGCAATTATGGTCCAACAAATCGCGTGTGCTGACGCAGCAACAACACGCTACAACCAAATGTCTCAAACAGTGCTGTGTTAATAAAATTGAAATCAATCACTTAAAACAACTTTTAGAAAATGTTAACAGCAGTATCGCAAGAGTTAAAACAAATTGCGACTGCTAAATTTACTTAACAAGTAACAATTAAACTCATGGTTGAGATATTTTAAGTAACCGGAAGAGCTTACTTCCCCCCTCCCCCCCCCCCCAAAAAAAATCACCAAATGATATTTTTTCTCCTTACGATAATCGAGCCCTTGGTTGATGCTGACATTCAAACCTCCGCACAAGTGTCTCACAAAGTTAGAGTACTTCAGTACATCATATAGTTCAAGATCCACAATATTGTCTGGAATAAACCAAACACTCAGTTTTAAAACATCACAATAAGCCCCACGGCGTGGTTGGTTGGTTTAAAAAGGGGGTAGGGGGACAAACTGCGAGGTCATCAGTCCCTGTTCCCAGTAGAACAAGTACCCAAGGGGAAGAAGAAAACAAAGAAGACATACGGCATAACAACAGGAGAAAGGAAGAATCAGAAGAATGAAACAAGCACAACACACACTACAATGAAAAAAACAGAACAAGAAAACCACAGATAGACGCAAGAAATAGGGAGAAGAGCTTAAAAACAAGAAAGCAGATGACCATGGCTGGCTGACCGTGAGAATAAAAAAGGAGAAGCCAGCCATTCTGCAACACATTACAACCTCCACCCTAAAAGCCATAGGGTGGAGGACACAGAGGGACAAAGGACATGCGCTAAAATTCACATCAATTGATAAAACCCACCCTCACGAATAAAACGTAAGACTAAAGCTGCTGTTGAGGCATTGTCGACCTACACCAAAGGTATGGTGCTGGGACTGTTAAAGGTCCACCGCAGAGTGGCTAAAAGTGGGCAGCCCCGCAAGAGATGGACGACTGTCATTTGGGAGCCACAGCAGTACTGAGGTGGGTCCTCGTGACAGAGGAGGTAACCATGTGGGAGCCACGTATAGCCAATATGGAGTCGACGAAGGACAACTGATTCCCTGTGAGAAGCCCGAAGGGAAGACTTCCACACATTCGAAGTCTCCTTAATGGTACGCAGTTTGTTGTGCATACCGATATGCCACTCCGTATCCCAAAGTCGAAAAACCTTGCGGCGTAAGACAGATCGCAGGTCAGTCTCAGAGATGCCCATCTCCGGGATTCCGACGTGTCCTGGGGTCCACACAAACACCACTGAACGATTTGATCGTTCCAGGGCAGAGATGGACTACTGGATGTTCGCTGTCAAAGGATGGCGAGGGTAGCACTGGTCGATAGCTTGTAAGCTGCTCAGGGAGTCAGAACAGAGAAGAAACGACTCACCAGAAGAGGAACAGGTGTACTGAAGTGCACGAGATATGGCCACAAGCTCTGCAGTGAATACACTGCAGCCAGCAGGCAAGGAATGCTGTCCAATATAGCCTCTGTGGACATATGTGAAGCCAACATTACCATCTGCCATTCAGAAGATCCAGACGAAGCTTAGTCCGAGGTGTACACCATGGACGTGTACGTGAATAGACCTCAAGTAGTGGTGCCTCTCAGCAGTTCCAGTACTGGAGAAGCAATTCGAAATGCAGAAGTCATGCGCATTCAGAGAAGGGGAAACCGACGGCCCTACGGCTGTTGCTAGGCCGTTAATGGCCACTAAAAATAGAGATACACTCAATACGGAGCCCTGTGGAACGCCATTCCCCTGAACCGTGGGAGGCACCAACTTTGACACGGTAAGTACGGAGCGACAGTACGTTTTGGATAAAAATCGGGAGAGGGCCCCGGAGACCCCACTCATACAATGTGGCAAGGATATGATGTCGCCAGGTCGTGTCATATACGTTACGTAAGTCAAAAAAGACGGCAACCAGGTGTTGGCGTCTGGAAAAGGTTGTGCAGATGGCAGACACGAGGGCACAAGGTCATCAGTAGTAGAGTGAACCTGGCTGAAGCCGCCCCGACATTAAGCCAGTCCTCCACGTGACTTCAGGACCCAACCCAACCGGCGACACACCATACGTTCCAGCAGCTTACAGAAAAAGTTGGTGAGCTGATGGGCCGACCTCTGTCAACATCAAGCCGATTTTTACCGGGTTTGAGCACTGGTATGATGGCGCTCCCCCGCCATTGCGATGGCAAGACGCCGTCGCATCAGATCCGGTAGAAGATAACGAGGAGATATCGCTTACAGTCAGACGAGAGATGTTTAATCATCTGTCTGTGGATCCACTCCGTCCCAGGAGCTGTGTCAGGGCATTGTGCAATGGCGCTGAGAAGCTCCCACTCTGTAAATGGGGCGTTATAGGGTTCACTGTGGCGTGTAACGAACGAGAGGACTTTCCATCCGCCGTTTGAGGGTGCAAAAGGTTGGGGATAGTTCTCCGACGCAGAGGCTCCAGCATAGTGCTCGGCAATCGTGTTTGCGTCAGTAAAGAGCACGACATTGTTGTTAACCCCAGGGACACCTGTTGGGGTTGCTTTGTTGGCCTAAAAGAGAGGGTCCAAACTGCTAGGTCATCGGTCCCCTGTTCCGAATAAGACAATGTCACAAGGGTGAGAATAAAACAAGCGCGACTGACAACACAAAACTGAGAGAAAGGAAAACCACAAGAACGACGGAAGGGCAACAAACATTTAAATGGACAAAAGGGGACAAGAAAACCACAAACGCAAGAAACAGGTAGAAGAGATTAAAACGACAAAACAGATTACCATGGCTGCCTGACCATGAGAATGAAAAGGAGAAGCCAGCCACTCTGCAACACATTAACACCTCCACCCTAAAAGCACTGGGGCGGAGGACACAGAGGGACAAAGGAAATGCACTAAAACTTAGATCAAATGATAAAATCCACCCCCGCGAATAAAACGTAAAATTAAATCAGCCGATGAGGAGTTGTCAGATAAAATTAGCGGCAACGAGTCCGGTAACCGAAGATTAAGTCGCAGGGCGGTCAATGTGGGACAGTGCAACAAAATATGGGCCACTGTCAACCAGGCGCCGCACCGACACTGAGGGGGGTCTTCATGATGCAGGAAGCAGCCATGGGTCGCCCAAGTGTGGCCACTGTGGAGCCGGCAGAGAACCACAGTGTCCCTGCGAGAGGCCCGCATGGAGGACTGCCACACATTCGTAGTCTCCTTAATTTCACGCAGTTTGTTGTGCGTGCTGAGACTATGCCATTCCGTCTCCCAAAGCCGAAAAACCTGGAGGCGTGAAAACGAACGCAGGTCAGTTATCGGAATGCCGATCTCCATAAGCGGTTTGCATGTAGCTTGTTTGGCAAGCCTGTCGGCAAGTTCGTTGCCTGGGATTCCGACGTGTCTCCTGGGGTCCACACAAACACCGTTGAACGACCGGACCGTTCCAGGGCATAGATGGACTCCTGGATGGTCACTACCAAAGGATGACGAGGGTAGCACTGGTCGATAGCTTGTAGTCTACTCAAGGACTGTGTACACAGAAGAAACTACTCCCCAGGGCATGAGCGGATGTGCTCAAGAGCACAAGATATAGCCACCAGCTCGCAGTGTAAACACTACAGCCATCGAGCAATGAATGCTGTTCACTGTTCTCCATGGACATACACGAAGTCAACATGACCATCAGCCATCGAGCCATCGGTGTAAACCACTTCATGACCTCGGTCCATGTCAAGAATCGATAGGAAGTGACAGCGGAGAGCTTCGGGGTGAACTGAGTCCTTTGGGACATGTGAAAGGTCCAGACGAAGTCGTGTCCTATGTATACACCATGGAGGTGTACGCGAATGGACCTCGAGTATAGGTGGTATAGGGAAGGACTCCAGTTCAGATAGAAGGGATCGGAAGCGAACTGCAGTTGTAAGCCCTGACTTGGTCCGCTGACGCGGGAGATGTACCACCGTGGGTGGGAAAAGAAGACGGTAATTCGGATGTGAGAGAACTACGAATGTGTGCAACGTAACTAGCGAGGAGTTGTGCACGCCTGACATGCTAACGCAATGAGTAAACGCAATGATGAAGGCGCCGCCGAACCATAAACCAAACTCCCATAGTCAAGACGGGACTGAACAAGGGCTCTGTAGAGTTGCAGCAGCGTAGAACGATCTGCACCCCAGTTGGTATTGTCAGCTGCCAGCACTTCAACTGAAGCTGACGAAGGTGAGGAAGCCAAGTCAATCAGGCGTCAAAAAACAGTCCTAAAAGTCGATACGTCTCCACTATAGTGAGTGGATAGTCGTTAAGGTAAAGTTCTGGTTCCGAATGAACGTTACGACGCGGACAAAAGTGCGTGACACACGACTTTGCGGCTGATAACTGCGCCCTGTAGATGGCTCCCTGAAGGCGCCTCTCAGCAACACCAGTACTGGTGGAGCAGTACGAAATGCAGAAGTCGTCTGCATACAGAGAGGGTGAGACGGAAAGCCCTACAGCTCCTGCTAGACCGTTAATAGCCACTAAAAATAGTAGCACACTCAATACAGATCCGTGCAGGACCCCATTCTTCCGGATGGGGAAGGGGGGGAGGGGGCTAACTATGTGAGGCACCAACTTGGACACGGAAAGTACGAAGCGACAGGAAATTCTGGATAAAAATCGGGAGCGGGCCTCGGAGACCCCACTCGTATAATGTGGCAAGGATATGATGTCGTCAGGTAGTCTCGTACGCTTTTCGTGTGGTTCAAATGACTCTGAACACTATGGGACTTAACATCTGAGGTCATCAGTCCCCTAGAACGTAGAACTGCTTAAACCTAACTAACCTAAGGACATCACACACATCCATGCCCGAGGCAGGATTCGAACCTGCGACCGTAGCGGTCACGCAGTTCCAGACTGCAGCGCCTAGAACCTCTCGGCCACAAAGCCGGCCGCTTTTCGTAAATCAAAAAAAGATGGCAACCAGATTTGGCGTCTGTAAAAGGCTGTTCGGATGGCAGACTCGACGGACACAAGATTATCAGTGGCAGAGCGACCCAGGCGGAAACCGCCCTGGTACAGAGCCACTAGGCCACGTGACTCCAAGATGCTACCCAACGGGCGACACACCATACGTTCCAGCAGCCTACAAAGAACGTTGGTGAGGCTGATAGGCCGATAGCTATCCACATCAAGCGAATTTTTGCAGGATTTGAGCACTCGTAGATGGTGCCCTCCCTCCAGTGCGATGGGAAGACGCCATCGCACCAGATCCGATTGAAGATCACATAGAGATGCCACTTGTCAGACGAGAGATGTTTAATAATCTGACTGTGGATCCGATCTGTCCCAGGAGCTGTGGCGGGGCAATGTGCAAGGGCACTAAGGAACTCCCACTCTGTAAATGGGACGTTATAGGATTCACTGTGGCGTATAGTGAACGAGATGACTTTCCCTTCCATCCGCCGTTTGAGAGTGCGAAAGGAATGGGGGGGGGGGGGGGAGGTAATTCTACGACGCAGAGGCGCGAGCATAGTGCTCAGCAAAGTGGTCGGTAGTTTGGGAATCGCGTTTGCGTCGGTAGATAACACGCCATTTATTTTAACACTGGAAACACCTGATATAGCCTGGTACCTAAAAAAACGTCTGATCTTCGTTCAGCCGCGTGGAATTAGCCGAGCGCTCTAAGGCGCTGCAGTCATGGACTGTGCGGCTGGTCCCGGCGGAGGTTCGAGTCCTCCCTCGGGCATGGGTGTGTGTGTTTGTCCTTAGGATAATTTCGGTTAAGTAGTGTGTAAGCTTAGGGACTGATGACCTTAGCAGTTAAATCCCATAAGATTTCACACACATTTGAACATTTTTTATCTTCGTCCAGACATGGGAAGGTGACGTATGGCAGCCAATGGTCGACGTGTACCTCTTCCAACACTCCTGTTTCCGTCGTTTTATAAGCAGGCGAACGCGGACACGAAGCCACTTAAAGGATATTAGGTGCCCTAGGGCAGAGTGCCGCTTATGTAGCTGTAGAGCTCGCCAACGCTCTTTAATTGCCTCAGTGACTTCCGGCAACCACCAAGGGACTGTCTTTCGTTGGGGCACCCTAAATAACGAGAGATCGTTTTTTACACCGCAGAAAGTACAGTTGTAGTGACCTGCTCAATCACAACATCGATGGCACGACGTGGGAGTGGTTCAACGGTGACAGCAGAGGTGAAGTCTACCCAGTCTGCCTTGTTTAAAACCAATCTTGGTAGGCGTCCGTGGGCGGGACGCCAGGGGAGTGACAGGAAGATGGGGATAGGTCACTACCACACAGGTCGTCATGTGCTTTCCAGTGGACAGCTGAGAGAAGTTCTGGGCTGTAAATTGGTAAATCAGTGGCCGAGTAACTACCATGAGCCACGCTGAAATGTATGGCGGCCCCAGTATTTAAGCAGCAGAGGTCGAGTTGGGACAGTAAGTTTTCGACATCCCTGCCACGCCCAGTAAGCATGGTGCTACCCCATGAGGGGTTATGGGCATTAAAATTTCCCAAAAGTAGGAAAGGTTTAGGGAGTTGATCAGTCAGTGCAGCCAATACGTTCAGGGGTACCGCACTATCTAGAGGGAGATATATGTTGCAGACAGTTATTTCCTGTGTCATCCGTATCCTGACAGCCACAGCTTCAAGAGGAGTTTGAAGTGGCACTAGATACCGAGTTCAGGACATGAACGCAAACTCCACCTGACACACTATTATATTCACTACAGTCCTGTAGCCGTGAAGGGCAGGTTCCGTATCGCCAGAACCAGGTTTCCTGGAGGACAATGCTGAAAGCAGGCGTAAAGCTTAACAGTTGCTGTAGCTCAGGCAGGTGGTGGAAAAAACCGATGCAATTCCAGTGGAAGATGACGTCGTCGTGAGACTGGGAAGGCATGAAACACTCAATGAGGCAGTCTACACCTCAGGGTCACCTGCTGGCGGACGCCAGTATCTCCACCTCATCCTCAGACACAGAGCTTGTAGGTAGTGGTGGTGTGGGTCCCACTGCAATTCCTTGGTCTTGGACGTCTTCTTTCTGGTTTTCTCTTGCTGATTTGTTCATGAGACCCAGAAAATATTAGATACAGGCTCCCAGGTAGATGCTATTTTCCTTGACTTCCGGAAGGCGTTCGATACGCCTGATAAACAAAGTAAGAGCCTACGGAATATCAGACCAGCTGTGTGGCTGGATTGAAGGGTTTTCAGCAAACAGAACACAGCATGTTGTTATCAATGGAGAGACGTCTACAGACGTTAAGGTAACCTCTGGCGTGCCACAGGGGAGTGTTATGGGACCATTGCTTTTCACAATATATATAAATGACCTAGTAGATAGTGTCGGAAGTTGCATGCGGCTTTTCGCGGATGATGTTGTAGTATACAGAGAAGTTGCAGCATTAGAAAATTGTAGCGAAATGCAGGAAGATCTGCAGCGGATAGGCACTTGGTGCAGGGAGTGGCAACTGACCCTTAACGTTGACAAATGTAATGTATTGCGAGTACATAGAAAGAAGGATCCTTTATTGTATTATTATATGATAGCGGAACAAACACTGGTAGCAGTTACTTCTGTAAAATATCTGGGAGTGTGCGTGTGGAACGATTTGAAGTGGAATGATCATTTAAAATTAATTGTTGGTAAGACGGGTACCAGGTTGACATTCATTGGGAGAGTGCTTAGAAAATGTAGTCCATCAACAAAGGAGGTGGCTTACAAGACACTCGTTCGACCTATACTTGAGTGTTGCTCATCAGTGTGGGATCCGTACCAGATCGGGTTGACGGAGGAGATAGAGAAGATCCAAAGAAGAGCGGCGCGTTTCGTCACAGGGTTATTTGGTAACCGTGATAGCGTTACGGAGATGTTTAGAAAACTCAAGTGGCAGACTCTGCAAGAGAGGCGCTCTGCATCGCGGTGTAGCTTGCTGTCCAGGTTTCGAGAGGGTGCGTTTCTGGATGCGTTTCTTCCCCCTACTTATACCTCCAGAGGAGATCACGAATGTAAAATTGGAGAGATTCGAGCACGCACGGAGGCTTTCAGACAGTCGTTCTTCCCGCGAACCATACGCGACTGGAACAGAAAAGGGAGGTAATGACAGTGGCACGTAAAGTGCCCTCCGCCACACACCGTTGGGTGGCTTGCGGAGTATAAATGTAGATGTAGATCCTTGGGTTTCTCTGGGTGGGAGGGCTTCACTGATTCAGTCTCTGGGACTGAGGATGATCGTGAAGGCCTACGACCAGCTGCTTTTGGGCACTTCAGCCACTGGTGGTTGTCATCTTTCCCAACAGCAGAAACCTGGGAAGGGAGTGACCCAAGGGACCCCTTCCTAGCGAGGAGATGAAGAAGACTTACACTTCTCCAGGGAAGTTCTCCCCCCCCCCTCTCCCATGAAGGGGGGCAGGTGTAGTCTCCCGGCTCTGAGAGCTGACTGGAAGTCGTGGAACTTATCAGGCTACAGCTGTTCTTGTAGCAGCAGCATAAGAGGAGTTCATACCACAGGATGTAGGTGCTCAAATTTCCTCTTGGCCTCAGTGTAGGTCAGTCAGTCCAGATCTTGTATTCCACAGATGGAAGGTGGGGCACATTGAGTACTAGGGTGGGATGGACTTCCACAATCTAGACTTGTGATGCTGGAAGTACAGTGGGAAGACATATGCCCAAACTTCCAGCACTTAAAGAACTGGGGGAGAGATATATGGCTTGACATCACAGCAGTAGACCATCACCTTGACCTTCTCAGAAAACGTGTCACCCTCGAAGGCCAAGATGAAGGCACTGGTGGCAACCTAATTATCCCCAGGACCCCGATGGATGCACTAGACGAAATGAACTGTTCGTCGCTCTAAGTTGGCGCGCAGCTCGTCGTCAGACTGCAAAAGAAAGTCCCTGTGGAATGTAATACCCTGGATCATATTTAAGCTCTTATGAGACGTGATGGCAATGGAAACATACCCCAGCTTGTTACAAGCGAGTAATGCCTGTGACTGGGCAGAGGATGCCGTTTTTATCAAAACTGATCGTGACCACTTTTTGCACAAGCCCTCTACATCCCTAAACTTGACCTCTGAATGCTCTACAAAAATCTGTGGCTTCATTGAGACAAAGGAGACCACATCAGCTCTTGTACATATGATGTACCATGGCGAATAAGGTTCACTGCCATCCTTAGCCTGGCGTTCCTCCCATGGTGTGGCCAGGGACGATACTTCCTTGCATTGTACAAGGGACTTGGAACGCTTAGAGAATGCTGGCGTTTGATCGCCAGCAAGTGATGACGTGGTACGCTTCATCTAGCGTCATCTGACTTGATGCCATCCACTCTGACCAGGGGTCCTCCTCAAGGGCGCCACCCAGCCGCAGCAAAGGCCATCTTGCAGGATTGCCATTGCCGAGAGTCCCAATGCCTCAGGGTGATGGGCATCTACACCTTGGCATACGTGGGGAGTTAACAGCGCAGGCATCAGCAGAGCGATCCCTGTGTAGTTAGGGGACCACAACCAACATGGTACATGGCAGCCCCACCACAACGGACTGGCTACCGGGCTGGAAATGAAGTGCAAAGAATTCTATGGACATCGTCGGCGCAGAAAAACACATCCAGAGGAAAACACATCCAGAAAGGTGTCTTCGCTCAAGAGTTGGAGGATGAATGGGACTGCAATGCCACGACGTGAAAGTGGGCAAAAGATCTCTATGCACGACGGACATGATGCACCATGTAAGGCGCCCTTCCCCAATTGGCTCGCTCTTCGGGAAAATTTTGAAAAATGGAGGTCAGACCCTACAGGGTACCATCACATAAAGGCTGAAAGGTGTGAGACTCCTTTTAGTCGCCTCATACGACAGGCAGGAATACCTCAGGCTTATTCTAACCCCCTGGCCCACAGGGGGGCCCACAGCTTGGATGGTAAGGCAGAATGCCGACGCTTCTGGACACCAAGCAACAGCATTTCGATCAGAATGGTGCAACATATTGCGTGGCGTCCGGCCACAACATGGATTACTAACGGATTTTGTTAATTGAGCACTCGCTAATAGTTTGTCTCAGGTGAGGTACACTTGCAGTACGGAAGGAAGAAAGTGCATGGCCAGTGAAAGACAAACAGAATGGTTTCACCTTATCAGGTCAGCGAAATAATCGCCCAACAGCATCAGAGAAGTAGGTCGCCAGTACGATCTCCCAATTAAATGCAATCGGTTAACGGTCACCAAGTACTTGACTGCAAAGCCGGCATCGCTCAACCTCCCCCACCAAAGCCACTCGCTGGCCAGGAGAAGCTAAAAAACCAAACTTAGCCACCTTCCTTAACCTGTCTAAGATGCACCCTGGATGTTTACCCGGTGGCCAGGTTACGTACTAGAATATTCGCAGGACTCATGAATGTAATCACTCTACAGGTCCCCAGAAATCGGGGACTTATTTTCCCGGAAGGAAGGTCCTCTTGCTTTGACCCGGTACCAAAATTCCGCAACAAAACACAATCACCCATTTGACTCCTAAAGGGGCGCCAACCATGATTATAGCGACCAGTCTGCCTTCTATGCGCTAGCTCGATATTACGTTTCACCCGTTTCCAGTTACGCTGTATAATGTTGGGACTGATCTTGTCAGGCAGAATTTCGTCCAATGACCACAAACTAGCCACCAGGTAGTTAAGCGAATACACGAACATTAAAGACGCTGGCCTAGCCTTGATGGCTTCATGCCGAGCTGAGTTAAATGCGGAATTTAGCCAGGGCACCGAAGCATCACCCCTTTTTTGGTCTTTTGCATGATAAATGATCCATGTGGATTTGAGGTTTCGGTTGACTCTTTCAGCAAATGAGGGCTGCGGATAATACGGGGTGGTGGTTATATGGTGCGCGGCGTTTCCAAAGCCAAACTTCTTTGATTACCTGGAAGTAAACGTCGGGGCATTGTCGCTGACCAACGAGTTAGGAGGACTAAATACCGAAAATATCCTCGTGAGATGTTTAATCGACAAGGCAGTGGTAACCTCATGGTTGGGAGTCAACTAAGTAAAAACGGGAAAATTCATCGATTACCACCAGAATATAACAGTTACCGTTTTTGGTCCGAGGAAGAACTCTCAGAGTGACCGCGCGTTTTGAGTCGTCATTTCACGGATTGTGCGGCCCCTCCCGCCGGAGGTTCGAGTCCTCCCTCGGGCATGGCTGTGTGTGTGTTGTTCTTAGCATAGTTCAAGTTAGTTTATGTAGTGTGTAAGTCTAGGGACCGATGACCTCGGCAGTTTGGTCCCACAGGAATTCACACACATTTGAATATTTGAATTTGGTCCGAGGAAGGCGTCCGATATAATCAGTGTACAATTTATGCATAGGGTGTTCCTCACGAGTGGAATTCAGGAATCCTTTTGGCGAACTCTGATTGGGTTTCACCATCTTACATTTTTCGCACTCCCCACCAAATGTCTAGCATCTCGATACAAGGAAGGCCATATAACCTGTTGTTTGATCTTGGTGATAGTTTTGTACACCCTTAAATGTCCACCCACCACGAAAATGTGGAAATAGCAAAAGACGGCAGGTATCAGCTCCTTCGGTAAACAAATCTTAAGGTCTTTACCTTTCTTTTCCTCACGGCACACGAGCCCCTTGTGCAACAAGTATCCCTCAACCTGCCTGCCCCCCCCCCCCCCCCCCCCAAGCAATTCGCGCTTAATTAGGTCATATACCGTTTCAAGGTCTTGTGACTGCTTGAGATCGGCAAATAAAGACGGTATCTCATTCAGAACGGTACCAACGGCATCTACAGACCGTGCTTCAAAACACCTGTAACCGGAAGTATCCTCCTCAAACATGCGACTTAGGACGTAGACAGTTTGGTTCTCGGTACCCCTTATATGCTTGACAGCAAACTGAAAGGCGGAAATACGGACAGCCCAACGTGCGAACCTTCCCGTCGTCCGCAAACGCCCCAACACCCAGCTCAAGGCCTGGTTGTCCGTCTCAAGTAGAAACTCTCTACGTCCAAGATAAAACTTAAATTTGTCCAACGTGAAGAGGACAGCAAGTGCCTCCCACTCATAAACAGAGTATTTGAGTTCTGCCGCCGACAGTCTCTTAGAGGCATAAGCTATCGGGCGCCGCTGCCCATCAAATTCTCGTTGAAGTACCGCCGCAACTCGAGAATTGGAAGCATCCGTCTGCACAATAAATAGCAACTCAAAATTAGGAATGGCCAAGACGGATGGATTACTTAATGCTTCTTTAATCGCTTCAAACGCGGCTTGGTCGCTTTCACCCCAAATGAAAGCTTCTCCCTTCTTACGTAAGTTATTAAGAAGGGCCGCCAACTGAGCGAAATTGGGTATAACTTTACGAAAGAAATTAGCCATGCTTACGAAACGGGGTACCCCTTTTCCGATTCTGGGAGGAGGAAACCTGCGCAAATCGCGCGTACGCTCCTGAAAAATCGTAATACCAGGGACAGAAATCAAGTGCCTTAAGAAGGAAATTTGAGAGCGAGCTAGACTAACTTTAGGTGGTTTGTGAGCAGAGCTTCCCTCATACGACACAAAACTTGTTAAAGGTGCTCTAAGAGGTTATCAAATGTGGCACTATAAACGACCACATCATCCAAATAATTATAAACACATTTTAACTTGAGATTTTCCAAAACGTTATCTAAAAGACGAGACAAGATAGCGGCTCCCGAAAGGAACTATTAAATTCGCATTAATTCCAGTCAGTGCAGAAAGCAGTGACATGCTTGGAATCTTCAGTTAATGCTCTCTGGTAATATGCTTGGCTCAAATTTTAAACAGTAAAGAAAGGCGTACCGGAAAACCATGTAAGACAATTGTAGAGATCTGGTGAAGGGACAGACTCCAAGATAGCTTTCTCATTCAAAAACCTATAATCCACACAACAGGAGGGTAATCTCCCCCTTGCTTTTTAGGTACCAAAAAAACTGGAGAGGTATACAGAGACGTAGAGGTCCTAATTACCCCATCTCGCATCATACCATGAATTAACAGCCTTAAAATTTTCATTCTGGGAGTCGAGAGCCTATACGGAGATTGCCTCACCGGGACATCATCTTTCAAACGGATTTTATACTCTACCTTGTTAGTGACACCCAGTTTGTTAATCAAAACAGCAGGAAAACGCTAGAGAAGGCTCAGCAATTTTCTTCCCTCGGCAGACACCAGATGACGGACATCAAACTCTGAAGTTTGGCCTTACACGGCGTTAACTGTAGCACGTTTTTGGCAGCAACATAACGCTATCCTGACACTAGAATTAAATTTAAAGGAAATACTGTCACCAGCGCAATCCAAAACAAGTCCGGTTTGTCATATGAAATCACAACCTAACAACAAAGTGACTTATAGATCCCTGACCACCAAAACATTAACCGGCCACGACAATCCCAAAATGCTTAATTTCCCCCGCATTTCACCTACCAGAGGTAACATCTGGCCGTTAACAGCTCGACATCTGTTAGACGACGCACGCAAGGGAGGCATTCGACAAATCCCCTAAATTCAAGATACCATTGATAGTCTAATAACTAAACACTACTACCAGAGTCTAGCAAGGCACACACAGGCTCCTGGTTTAGTTGCGCACAAACATAAGGTAGCCTCTGTCCTATAACTGCCCTAATATGGCCACAATGTTTAGGCGGACTTGGCTGGCGAGCTACTATGTGTTTCTCATGGCGTCAACTGTTCGGGCGAGGCCCCCTCTTTACCGGACAATCTCACACTAAATGCTGAGGACAACCACATCGGTAACATGACCTAATTTTAAACTGATTGGACAAAGGGCTGCCACACCCTTCGGAGCTCCCTCTAGCGCCAGGTTCCGGCTCAGTGAGCTTATTACGACATACGTCAGCAAACCGCAACCCTTCAGTAGCAGCCACCAGGTCATCTAGTTCCGCAAGGGACATGGTTGTACTAGAAAACATGACCCTGGACCTATCTTCCGGTCTCATTCCCTCTAAGATATTATGCACGAAACCGTTTTCAGTGACCTGAAGTTCTAAGGCGCTAACTGCTTCTCGAACTCTTTCAGTGTAATCAGCTAAATTTTCCTGATACGATTGCACACGCTAGAATTGTTTGTTCTAGCTCCCTTTTAACCCGCGGTGGCAATTTAAGCTGCATCACTCGGTTCCTCAAATCCCACAGCGAACCTTGGTTTTCCAAGTCTTACGAAAAAACTCTACTCAATCTTCCTTGACTTAAGGGTTCAATAAGTGGATACCAAACCGCTGCGAAACACCTTAGGAATCTTCGTGATTCTGAAAACGAACGGTAGACCACAGGAAAAATTCAACTTGAGCAAGATTTTCTATAGAAAGTACGTTAATTCCTTGCAGTACATGAACAATGGGATTAGGCAACCTGTTAAAGTGTTCAACTAGCCCACGGCTCTCTCCCAGTGCAGCTACAGAATTAACGTTCTCCGTTATCTGACTAACAGAGGCAACGGGTACTTCACCGCTTGCCTCATCTTGAGCTAACCCGAGAATAGTCACGATCACCTGTAACTCTTCGACCTGATTAATAAGACGGTCCACTACATTAATCTGCTCTGCATTTACTTTTAAATGCTTAAAGTCCTTAAAACGATTACTCCAGTGCGTAAGTTGAGCCTGCACACGGTTTAATAGTTTACGGGTAGGTTGACTATCCTGAAGGAAATCCACGGATTGACCCAGCTCAAGAATACTAGAAGAATAAAACTGAATCGTAGGACCTACCTCACCAATGCTGTCAGACGTGAGACAAAGCGGTTGATCAAGAACAAGACGCAAGCAAGCTGCCAAACCAGCCACGCTTCCTTCACTCGACTGCTGTCGAACATTGAGATTTTACAGTAAATGTTCTCGCCGCAAGAAAGATATTCCCGGACACGTTCTGGCCGCAATAATAGCAAGATATGTACCTGAAGCAGCGTACAAATTAGTAAATCTGTATTTATACCAAAAGACAATTCAGGAAACAATAAAGTATGAATGACATTAATTACTAGGGGAACGAAATACCCGCCGATCCGCTAAACCAATTGTTACCGGTACTACCTCGGCATATTATAAAACGCCCAGAGAACTAACAGGAAGGTCTGGACCTTATGGCGGGGGAGCATTCACCTTTTATTGTTCACAAGATTTATTGAAGTCAATCAACAGAAGTAACAATTGTCATGAACTTCAAATGAGAGAACATTATAAAATGAAGCCCATTAGTTGGTTTTCAATACCAAAGAAAGTACAACAAATTTTCAAATGAGAAAGATAAAACCTGAAACTTCCTGACAGATTACAATTGTGTGCCGAACCGAGACTCGAACCCGGGACCTTTGCCTTTGCCGGTCAAGTGCTCAACCATCTGAACTACCCAAGCACGACTCACGCCTCGTCCTCACAGCTTCACTTCGCCAGTATATCGTCTCCTACCTTCCTGCAAACCTAGCAGAACTAGCAGTCCTGGAAGAAAGGATATTGGGGAGACATGGGTTAGCCACAGACTAGATGATGTTTCCAGAATGGGATTTTGACTCTGCAGCGGAGTGTGCGCTGAATTGAAACTTTCTGGCAGATTAAAACTGTGTGCCGGACCGAGTCTCGAACGCGGGACCTCTGCCTTTCGCGGACAAGTGCTCTACCATCTTTTTTTAAATTAATCTCCGAAAATAAAAGAAACTAAACCAAATAAACTCCTACGTGGCACCGCCACGTTATCTCTGCCATAAAAAAAGAAATGAACTGATTCTGTTCAGGCATTGTCCCTAACTATTCCCTCACTTTTTTATTTTTATTTTTTTATTTATGTATTTATATTTTTTTTTATTTTTACATGATCGCATTTAGGAAACGTGTAAAAATGAGAATTCTAGTAACTGGGTGTTACAACAACAAAGGTGGCATTTAAAGAATAAACAAAATAAATAAAAATGTTAATCACTGATGCAATTCCAGCTAAAAGGTTCTTCAATAAACGTAACTGGTTTCAGTTGGTGCTACGCCATCGTTATCTGATATCTCCAACAGCGCCTTTGAAGGGTATCTGCAACGGAGGCATTCTGCTTCGTTAGTGCCTCAAGGAAAACAGCATCCTTGCAGTAGCCTGTCTCTTCTTTCTCTCATGGTTGACAAGGCAGGAGGTTCAGCCGTTAGTGTGATGCGGCACAGAACATTAAGCGCAGCTCGGCACTCCCCAGCTGAGTCGGGGGTTAACGAAAACGCTGCGTAAATAATTTGCGAAGAGCGTACGTTATCTCGATGTGCGTTCGAGGGCATTGTGAGCATTTCGTAGGAACCACCAGTAATCAAGCTGCTCTTTCTCTTCGTCGCTAAAGCTATAGGCGACCGTAATTCCTTTGAACCATGTAAGCGCATGATATTTTGCGGCAGGAAAGTAAGATTCATCTGGACAGAGTAGGGTCTGAGGGTCAATCATATCAGGCGTGACCCGGAGGTAACAAGCCAATATCTAATGTGTTAGTCGCCAAACTCCGGACGACGATGCACATGTAAAACGATGTTCATCGATATCCAAGAGGTGACAATCTGGGCAATAAGGCGAGTCTGCCAGTCCAATAGCGTGAAGTCGCTGTCGTGTGGCGTATTTTTTGTTGGCGATCTGGTACCACGTCGAACGCACCGTGGACGACAGGAAGTTGTGGTGTATCGTTTTCCACACTCTTGACCAGTGAACCGTAGGGTTAGATTCCCGGCGGGGTCAGGGATTTTCGCTGCCTCGTGATGACTGGGTGTTGTGTGATTTCCTTAGGTTAGTTAGGTTTAAGTAGTTCTAAGTTCTAGGGGACTGATGACCATCGATGTTAAGTCCCATAGCGCTCAGAGCCATTTTTTGAACCGTAGGGTACTTGTTTTCCACCAAGTTATGGAGAATAGCCCGCTGAAGGATGGTATAAAAATCTTTCACCTTTGGTGGGCGTGTGGCGGAGAGGTTCGAGCTGACGTAGCTGTAATCAAGAATGAAGGTCGACTCATGGGAGAGCTGTGGTGCGACGTGCGCAACCGACACCGGCGGGACTCTAGAGACTGGCATCAGAACCTACAGTAAACGACCCGTGAGAGAGGTATGTTGACTTTTCCATCGTTTCCTCATGTTGCTCATGTAAAGGGCAGCTGCTCTCGCCCTGACGTTGACCAATCCCAGCCCCCATTTGTGCACTGGGAGGGTAAGAGTGTCGTATCGTACTTTAAATATATGACCTGCGGAAACGTAGTAACTGAAGCCGGCGACCTATCTGCAGCTGTAGTGGGAAGACTTGTGCCACGTGGTTGAGTTTTGATGCCACGTAGAGGTTCAAGTATTCAACACGTTGTAGCCGATTCAATTCCCGGAGCAGGTTCTGTCGCACCATTGCGCGTATGATCTGTAGCAACCGTCAGTAGTTTGCTGCAGTTGTTTTAGGTACGAGGGTTGTTTTTTAAGTAAGGGCCGTTCGCGCGTATAGCCCCGTAGTTCGCACGGACGCCGCAACAAGCCACCGCGCCACTTGCCGGCATCCTTCCCGTTCACAATTATGCAAGTTGCAGCTCTGTAGCTGACGTGTACGCATCGCTATGCTACTTTATAATGTTTACGATTATTGAATCGCCCGCCGCGTGTGAGATACGGTCAGTGATACGTTTTTTGACCGCGAGAAGCCTATCAGCTGCAGAAATTCATCGTCAGTTAACAGATGTTTATGGCTTGAATGCAGTGAGTGAAGGTAAAGTGCGTCAGTGGGTTGGAGAGTATAAAAATGGCCGTCAAAACGTCCATGACGAAGAACGCTCAGGCCGGCCCTCTGTGATCACTGATGGTTTGGTGGCTGCAGTCGAAACAAAGATTCGTGAGGACAGAAGATTCACAATTTCCACTCTTTCTTTGGAATTTCCATAAGTTTCAAGATCAGTTTTGTACAAAATTGTGTCTGAAAACCTAAACTTTAAGAAACTGTGTTCTCAGTGGGTACCCAGACTCCTCACAGAGGACCACAAAGGGAAGAGATTTGTCACTTCATTGGACTTTTTGATTCGTTATGAGGAAGAAGGGGATGACATGTTGAGTCAAATTGTCACTGGAGATGAAACATGGGTATCCATATCACTCCCAAAAGCAAGCGACAATTGATGGAATGGCGACACACAACCTCACCCGTCAAGGTCAAAGCCAAACAGATGCTGTCAAAGCGCAAGGTTATGGCAACTGTGTTCTGGGACCGGCGCGGTGTTTTGCTAGTGGACTTTATGCCACGAGGAACGACAATCGACTCAGATGCTTACTGTGCAACTCTAAAGGAGCTCCGCAGAGCAATTCAAAACAAAAGGCGCGGCATACTGACAAAAGGAGTTTTGCTCCTGCACGATAACGCTAGGCCTCACACCTCTCAAAAGACTCGGGATTTGATTGATTCCTTTGGGTGGGAAGTTTTGGACCATGCATCATACAGCCCCGACCTTGCTCCTAGCGATTTTCACCTTTTCCGGTACCTGAAACACCATCTTGGCGGGCAGCGCTTCAATGACGACGATGAAGTGAAAGCGGCCGTGAACTCTTGGCTATCGGAGCAGGCGGCCGAATTCTTTGAAGAGGGAATTAAAAACTTAGTTGTACGGTATGACAAGTGCTTAAATAAACAAGGCAACTATGTAGAAAAATAGGTAAAAGTGTGTAGAATCAGAAAATAAAAGTATTTTTACAAAAGTATTTGTATCTTTTTAAAAAAATAAAAACGGCCTTACTTAAAAAACAACCCTCGTACTTCCTTCGTGAACGTGATTCCCAAATATCGCAGATCAGAAACTGGTGGGAAGGGAGCGAGTGCTTCCGGTCCGAGACCACGCCCAATATCCAACGTCGCCGACTTGTTGATGTTCAGAAGACTGACTGCGGACTCTCCGTATCGCTCGATCCAGGTTAGTACGCTTTGAACTTCGTCATTGGAACGAATCAGCAGTAGCAGGTCGTCAGCGTATGTGCTATAGCGAAAGGTGACGTCCCGCAGCGTGATGCCAGATAGGCGGTGGTTAAGGCCCCCTAGGAGTGGCTCGAGTGCGATTGCATAAACGTAGGTAGAAAGGGGACAACCCTGTCGTAGAGACCTCTTAATGGGTACTGATCCTACCGTCCTTCCATTGACCTTGGCGTGTGAGTTGGCTGCGGTCCAAAGACGCCGTAGGGTGTCGATGAAGCCTGGATGGAATCCCATACGGTCCATCACTCGTAGGAGGAAGTTGTGGGGCACTCTGTCAAAGGCGTGGTTGAAATCGATGGAGACGATCGACTCTCTCAGACGGCACGCAGAGGCGATCGCTATTAAGTACCTGGAGTCACCGGTGGCCATGTGTATGTTGGCTTCTCCCCCCTGTGACGTCTGTTCTGGAGCGAGAAACATCGGCAAAGTCGTCTTAATACGGCCCGCCATAAGCCTGGCGAAAATCTTGTAATCGACGTTCATCATTGTAAGCGGTCAATAGCCGTTAATCGATCGGCCTCCACCTGGCTTGTGTACCGGTATGAGAAGTCCTGTTCGCGGAACATTATAACCCAGCGAGGCATCATGATGTCACGGAAGGTCCGGTAGAATTCGATGGGCAGTCCATCAGGCAGGACCTTTGTCCACGGTGTCTTCGACTTCTTCGAGTGAGACTTCCTCTGTTAGTGCATTCACGGTAGCCTCGTCGATAGTACGTGTTAGCTGCTTTAACACTTCAGTAGTGACCTCGTCATCTACGGTTCTTTCCTGTTAAAGATGACGAAATTGATCTTCCACCGCCTTTACTATGGTTGCTTGGGTCGAACAGAATCGATCGTCTTGTGTCCTGAGTTGTGTGATTAACCATCTGAGATACCAAAGCATCCTCACTGCTTTACTTCTGCCAGAAGCAGTGCTTGGGTAGCTCAGATGGTAAGGCACTTGACCACCAAAGGCAAAGGTCCCGAGCTCGAGTCTCGGTCCGACACACAGTTTTAATCTGCCAGTAAGTTTCGTATCAGTGCACACTTCACTGTGGAGTGAAAATCTCATTTAAGATAATACCTTTTTATAAAAAATAGAATAAACTGAACGCCTAAAGGGCTACCTTAAGTTCACTAACAGACAGTTTCAAAACTTTGCCCAAATATATTCGTTTAAAAGAAACAGCAACCTTACATACGGACTCCCAACTAGACATGCAATAATATACATCAGTCACTTATCTTACAAATACACTCCTGGAAATGGAAAAAAGAACACATTGACACCGGTGTGTCAGACCCACCATACTTGCTCCGGACACTGCGAGAGGGCTGTACAAGCAATGATCACACGCACGGCACAGCGGACACACCAGGAACCGCGGTGTTGGCCGTCGAATGGCGCTAGCTGCGCAGCATTTGTGCACCGCCGCCGTCAGTGTCAGCCAGTTTGCCGTGGCATACGGAGCTCCATCGCAGTCTTTAACACTGGTAGCATGCCGCGACAGCGTGGACGTGAACCGTATGTGCAGTTGACGGACTTTGAGCGAGGGCGTATAGTGGGCATGCGGGAGGCCAGGTGGACGTACCGCCGAATTGCTCAACACGTGGGGCGTGAGGTCTCCACAGTACATCGATGTTGTCGCCAGTGGTCGGTGGAAGGTGCACGTGCCCGTCGACCTGGGACCGGACCGCAGCGACGCACGGATGCACGCCAAGACCGTAGGATCCTACGCAGTGCCGTAGGGGACCGCACCGCCACTTCCCAGCAAATTAGGGACACTGTTGCTCCTGGGGTATCGGCGAGGACCATTCGCAACCGTCTCCATGAAGCTGGGCTACGGTCCCGCACACCGTTAGGCCGTCTTCCGCTCACGCCCCAACATCGTGCAGCCCGCCTCCAGTGGTGTCGCGACAGGCGTGAATGGAGGGACGAATGGAGACGTGTCGTCTTCAGCGATGAGAGTCGCTTCTGCCTTGGTGCCAATGATGGTCGTATGCGTGTTTGGCGCCGTGCAGGTGAGCGCCACAATCAGGACTGCATACGACCGAGGCACACAGGGCCAACACCCGGCATCATGGTGTGGGGAGCGATCTCCTACACTGGCCGTACACCACTGGTGATCGTCGAGGGGACACTGAATAGTGCACGGTACATCCAAACCGTCATCGAACCCATCGTTCTACCATTCCTAGACCGGCAAGGGAACTTGCTGTTCCAACAGGACAATGCACGTCCGCATGTATCCCGTGCCACCCAACGTGCTCTAGAAGGTGTAAGTCAACTACCCTGGCCAGCAAGATCTCCGGATCTGTCCCACATTGAGCATGTTTGGGACTGGATGAAGCGTCATCTCACACGGTCTGCACGTCCAGCACGAACGCTGGTCCAACTGAGGCGCCAGGTGGAAATGGCATGGCAAGCCGTTCCACAGGACTACATCCAGCATCTCTACGATCGTCTCCATGGGAGAATAGCAGCCTGCATTGCTGCGAAAGGTGGATATACACTGTACTAGTGCCGACATTGTGCATGCTCTGTTGCCTGTGTCTATGTGCCTGTGGTTCTGTCAGTGTGATCATGTGATGTATCTGACCCCAGGAATGTGTCAATAAAGTTTCCCCTTCCTGGGACAATGAATTCACGGTGTTCTTATTTCAATTTCCAGGAGTGTAGTTCCCAGCTCAAGGCATCGGCCAAGTGCGGACATGAACGTCCTGCGCAGCGGCCAACACGGGCCACACCTGTTTGTGCCGCTCGGGTCCGATTTATCGGCCCGACCGATGGCGCGAAGTACAGAAGGTGCGCCCGATTTCACTTCCCGGATGCCCCACCCCGAAACGGTTAACGCAGAGGGCTGTCATTGGGTGTACCTGGGCCTTAGCGGAACGTCCAATTTCGTCAGATGCAATAACAAGCGAGAATTCGAAACTGTAGCACAGACCCACCACCTAGGCACAGATGTAGGACAAACTATCGACAATTATGGTCCAACACATCTCGTGTGCTGACGCAGCAACAACAAGCTACAACCAGATGTCTCAAACAGTGCTGTGTTAATAAAACCAAAATCCATCACTTAAAATAACTTTAAATAATAAGGCTAGCAGCAGTATCGCAAGAGCTAAAACAAATTGCGACTGCTAAATTTATTTTACAAGTAACAATTAAACTCAGGGTTGAGATATTTTAAGTAACCGATAGAGCTCACTTCCACACATAATTACACTGAATTCACAGCGATTCATGATGGTCCCCTGGACATTACAAAAGGCGAGATGCAGGCAGCTGTCGCCGAGCGGTGCTAGGCGCTTCAGTCCGGAACCGCGCTGCTGCTACGGTCGCAAAAAAATGGTTCAAATGGCTCTGAGCACTATGGGACTTAACTGCTGTGGTCATCAGTCCCCTAGAACTTAGAACTACTTAAACCTAACTAACCTAAGGACATCACACACATCCATGACCGAGGCAGGATTCGAGCCTGCGACCGTAGCAGTCGCGCGGTTCCGGAATGAGCGCCTAGAACCGCTAGACCACCGCGGCCGGCGCTACGGTCGCAGATTCGATTCCTGCCATGGGCATGGGTGTGTGTGCTGTCCTTAGGTAAGTTAGGTTTAAGTAGTTCTAAGTCTAGGGGACTGATGACCTCAGATGTTAAGTCCCATAGTACTTAGAGCCATTTGAACCAATTGAAAAGGCGAGACGTGGTTCCTAATAGTGTGTGTGATCACCACGGATGGCAACGCATCCTTTGCAACGTGCTGTCATCCTGACCACCTGGCCAAAAAGTAGGTAATGAGTTCTTGTGGTAGATCTTTCCATTTCAATGCCAGCTCTGTAGATAACTGCTGAATGATCGTTGATGCATGTGGACTTGCTGGAGTACGTGACCTCAACGCATCGCATGATGGGATATCGGCTGCGGAAACGGGCGAGCCACTTCATTCGCCGAAGATCCTCTCGTTCCAAGAGCCCATTGAAATCTATGCCATATCTATACCAAATCGAGATCTGTTCATCTTGATGTCGTTCGTATATAGGTGACTATCCAAGAAAAACTCATTCTTCTTATTTTATACAATGGAATTAATTGCAACCGTAAGCACTATTTCAGTGTTTTATTGACGTTTGTAATTGGTTTCTACTTTAGAATGTATTACTCCTGTATTGTTTTACACTAAATTGACGTATGCATTTTACTGTCAATATGCAGACATCGTCGATAATAAGGAACACTATCACAAATTTAATTCCTTAAATTAATTGTCTCGTTTGTATATCTGCAGGTAGTGGGTAAGCGATAGCCCTGCATATCTGAATAGCTACTCTACTCACACCTGCGATATTGTGGCACTGAAAGGTGAGTACGTGGATGATATACACTTCTTGCCAATAAAGTTGCAAAATCTGGAAGCAAGGTGTTGCAAAGACTGGCCACTTGCTTTAAATGTTCAGATATCTGAAATTACGCACTTCACAAAACGAAAAAAAACACAATAATGTAATCTTTCTGATTCAAATCGTTCAGGATCCAGCTCAGCACATTAAAGAGACCACTCAAATGTTTTTAATTTGAACGGAATGGACAGTGTCTTAAAAGGATAGTATAATGAAACGTAGATAAATTAAATCAGGTTATATTGATGGAATTAGATTAGGTAACGAGACTCTGGAAGTAACAGGTGAGTTTTGCTGTTTGGGTAGTAAAATAACTGATGATGGCCGAAATAGTAGATAAGATATAAAATTTAGACTGGCAATGGCAAGAAGAGCGTTTCTAAAGAAGGGAGATTTGTTAACATCGAATATAAACTTATGTTTAGCAAGCCTTTCGTGAAGATATTTCTCTGGAGTGTAGCCATGTATGGATGTGAAACATTAATAACTTATGAGGAGGTGCTGAACAGAATTGGAGAGACAAGAAATCTGTGACACAACTTGACTAAAACACGGGATCCTTGATAGGACACATTCTGGGCTATCAAGTGATCACCAGGTTAGTATTGAATGGAAGTGTGGGGGTTGAAATCATAGAGGGAGACCAAAGAAGGTTTCACAGGATTGTGCAGCAGGGAGAACTGCATCAAACCAGTCTTCCGACTGGTGAATGGATCGACGTGAAGCTCTATCAGCAGCGATTAGTCAATGAAGGTAGGGGGTTGAAAATAATTGTTTATCCATCAATTGATAACTTAAGTATTATTAATCATTTATAAAAATATACATTCGTTTATACTTACTATGTTTTTTTTATTTGTTGCAGCAGCATGGCGAGCCAAGCGAAAGTGCCGGACAAGGATAATCTAGTGTTCAGTATACCATCGTCAGCGCTGGCACAGCACCAGCAGTCCACAGGCGACCTTCCAGATTTATCGGACCTACTGTCATTCAACTATTCTGCACCAACACCGGAGCCCCGTCGACTCGTCGAGACTCAGCTAAATTCCACCAGCAAAGAAAATGTGGTAGTGGTTATAAACGTCTGAATGTAGGCCTAGCACCTAACAGTGGCTTTGGTGTAGTTATACAAGTAGAAAATATTCAACGCTTTTGTGCTAAACTGTAATATTCAAGGTATGAAGGGAGTATAAAGGGAGGTAAATGACGACCGAATATGATCCATCTGATACTCCTCTTGAAATTCATGTTTTTGGACATACGATTTCAGTTGTTGATATGTACTGTGAATCAGTGCTTCACTTAACTTCAGGGAACACACGCATTTACCTAAAGCGTTCAAGTGTTCTGAATTTGGATGATTTATGCTGTGCAGTGGCAGCTGCAGTATATAAGATAAAACGCTGGTGCCGATAGCTGTATGAGAGCTGCACACTGCGATTTTGTAGTGTATTAGCGCGTAAATAGTGTAAATATAATGCAGTTTGAATAGTACATAAACTCATGGATTCAATTACATTGAAACAATGTAAGATTTTACCTGAAACTGTAAAACTTGGGGAGACAGATTTTACTTAAGGAACGCCTAACTATGTAATTGCACCTACAGGTTTGTACACGACTCAGGCTAGATTCCAAACATTTAGAAAACAATTATTTGGACAATACTGTAAAAATCTGAATGATTTATCCGACCTATTGTCAGTCAACTATTACATATACACTCCTGGAAATTGAAATAAGAACACCGTGAACTCATTGTCCCAGGAAGGGGAAACTTTATTGACACATTCCTGGGGTCAGATACATCACATGATCACACTGACAGAACCACAGGCACATAGACACAGGCAACAGAGCATGCACAATGTCGGCACTAGTACAGTGTATATCCACCTTTCGCAGCAATGCAGGCTGCTATTCTCCCATGGAGACGATCGTAGAGATGCTGGATGTAGTCCTGTGAAACGGCTTGCCATGCCATTTCCACCTGGCGCCTCAGTTGGACCAGCGTTCGTGCTGGACGTGCAGACCGCGTGAGACGACGCTTCATCCAGTCCCAAACATGCTCAATGGGGGACAGATCCGGAGATCTTGCTGGCCAGGGTAGTTGACTTACACCTTCTAGAGCACGTTGGATGGCACGGGATACATGCGGACGTGCATTGTCCTGTTGGAACAGCAAGTTCCCTTGCCGGTCTAGGAATGGTAGAACGATGGGTTCGATGACGGTTTGGATGTACCGTGCACTATTCAGTGTCCCCTCGACGATCACCAGTGGTGTACGGCCAGTGTAGGAGATCGCTCCCCACACCATGATGCCGGGTGTTGGCCCTGTGTGCCTCGGTCGTATGCAGTCCTGATTGTGGCGCTCACCTGCACGGCGCCAAGCACGCATACGACCATCATTGGCACCAAGGCAGAAGCGACTCTCATCGCTGAAGACGACACGTCTCCATTCGTCCCTCCATTCACGCCTGTCGCAACACCACTGGAGGCGGGCTGCACGATGTTGGGGCGTGAGCGGAAGACGGCCTAACGGTGTGCGGGACCGTAGCCCAGCTTCATGGAGGCGGTTGCGAATGGTCCTCGCCGATACCCCAGGAGCAACAGTGTCCCTAATTTGCTGGGAAGTGGCGGTGCGGACCCCTACGGCACTGCGTAGGATGCTACGGTATTGGCGTGCATCCGTGCGTCGCTGCGGTCCGGTCCCAGGTCGACGGGCACGTGCACCTTCCGCCGACCACTGGCGACAACATCGATGTACTGTGGAGACCTCACGCCCCACGTGTTGAGCAATTCGGTGGTACGTCCACCCGGCCTCCCGCATGCCCACTATACGCCCACGCTCAAAGTCCGTCAACTGCACATACGGTTCACGTCCACGCTGTCGCCGCATGCTACCAGTGTTAAAGACTGCGATGGAGCTCCGTATGCCACGGCAAACTGGCTGACACTGACGGCGGCGGTGCACAAATGCTGCGCAGCTAGCGCCATTCGACGGCCAACACCGCGGTTCCTGGTGTGTCCGCTGTGCCGTGCGTGTGATCATTGCTTGTACAGCCCTCTCGCAGTGTCTGGAGCAAGTATGGTGGGTCTGACACACCGGTGTCAATGTGTTCTTTTTTCCATTTCCAGGAGTGTATATATAGGGTGTCTCAACTAACTCGTCCACCTCAAAACGGTTTTCATCAGCATGAATGTACGGCAGGTGTTTGGGAAACCAAATACTATGCGAAATTTTAAAATGTAAACAAATACTGTTTTGAACACTAACTTAAGTATTTTGAAATGCACACCCCCTATTATTTCGTATGCAGTCAGTAGCATGAAAAATCACAAAAATAATGGCGTTGGGTCCATCGCAATACCTCAGTTACATCACGAGAAATTGCAAAGCTAAGTTGACGCTTGAAATAAATGAAGCTCACAGCTATCGCACGTCCTCAGACTCAAGTATGCACCTCACGCTGCCTGTGTCAGGGGCTCACACTATGGGAAGGTATGGACAATTAACAAAAATTAACAAGTAACATGTCCAACACAAGATTACGTATTTCAAATTGTAAATGTATTTTTATTCTAGCGAAATGACAACTAGAGCTACAATTAAACACATTTACTAGTGCCCTTCGCCCACAGAAACTGTATTGTTGTACATTACATCCAGCATAGAAAATACACCAATGAAACTGTGTCACGTCAACATATGTTCGAAGTGCCCTCCGTTTGCATCAATACACGTGAATTGATATGGGTCCCATAAGACCTTACCACAAATTTCCAATTCTTTTCGGAGACTTGGCTGCTCTGTAAAGTAGGGTAGGTGGCGATCTGTGGCATCTCTGGTGAAAGAGCACAGTGCCGGTGGACGCACACGCGTTTCGGAACACACCATTCAGAGCTCATTGTTGAACAAGGAGCTCCGGAGCAGACGACCCTTGCATGTTCATATGTTGGCCCAACGAAGTCACCAATTACGATCGTAGTGGGCTCGGCATTATCGAGATTGGGCTGTGCGTCATTGGAAACTTGTCGGCTCGTCGGATGAATCACGTTTTTGCTACACCAGGTCTATTGTCGTCACTATAAACTTCATCATCCAGGCGAATGGCTGCTTGAAACGTACACCACTCCACGGACACCGACTGTTGGGAGCAGTATTATGCTATGGCAGACGTTCTCCTGCGCTTGCATGCCACCTGTGGTAGTAATCGGAGAAACACTGACAGTTACGCACCACCTGCATCCCCTCATGCTTGATGTCTTTCCCGACGGCAAGATCACCTTTCAGCAGTATAATTGACTGTATACCGGAGCCAGTACCGTGCTACAGTGGTTTGAAGAGCGTTATAGTGATCTCACGTTGATAACGCGGCGACCAGATTCGCCTGGTTCCCATCGGGGTAGCTATCGAGCACCATCACCACGTACTCAAATCAGGGGCCAGCTATTTTCGGGAATTACGTGAGTTGTGCGTAGACACCTGTTGCCACTTAGCCCCACAAATCTACCAACGAACTGTAGAACTGGCTGGCTCTGAGCACTATGCGACTTAACTTCTGAGGTCATCAGTCGCCTAGAACTTAGAACTAATTAAACCTAACTATCCTAAGGACATCACACACATCCATGCCCGAGGCAGGATTCGAACCTGCGACCGTAGCGGTCGCTCGGTTCCAGACTGTAGCGCCTAGAAACGCACGGCCACTCCGGCCGAAACTGTAGAACTGATGATACGCATAATCGGTGATGTATTACGTTACAATGATGGCCCAGCAAGTTACACACATCAGAAAAAGTTTTGCATCACTTCCGTTCCGAGAGTTACTGAACCTGTACAGAGAATTGGAATAGAGATCAACATAAACATCATTTCCGCCCTTTTTATTGCTCATGAAAACCACACATTACGTGCTGAACCACCATACAGCGATAACTTGAGAGGTGGTGGTCCCAGTAGCACATCCACTTGCATTGATGCATGCCTGTATTTGTCGTAGCCTACTATCCCCAAGTTCATCGCCGGCCGGAGTGGCCTTGCGGTTCTAGGCGCTACAGTCTGGAACCGAGCGACCGCTACGGTCGCAGGTTCGAATCCTGCCTCGGGATATGGATGTGTGTGATGTCCTTAGGTTAGTTAGGTTTAATTAGTTCTAAGTTCTAGGCGACTGATCACCTCAGAAGTTAAGTCGCATAGTGCTCAGAGCCATTTGAACCATTTTTAGCCCAAGTTCATCAAGGCACTGTTGATCCAGATTGTCCCACTACTCAACGGCGATTCGGCGTAGTTCCCTCACAGTGGTTGGTGAGCCACGTTGACCATAAACCGACCTTTACAATCTATCCCAGACATGTTCGACAGGGTTCATGTCTGGAGATCATGTTTGGCCACTTTAGTTGAGCGATGTCGTTATCCTGAAGGAAGTCATTCACAAGATGTGCACGATGTGGGCGCAAATTGTAGCCAATATGCTGCCGACATGGTTGCACTGTTGGTCGGAGGATGGCATTCACGTATCGTACAGCCGTTACAACGCCTTCCATTAACACCAGCGGCCCATGTGGGCCCCATATAATGCCACCCCAAAACAGGAGGGAACCTCAACCTTGCTGCACTCACTAGACAGTGTGTCAAAGGCGTTCAGCCTGACCAGGTTGCCTCCAAACACGTCTCCGACGATTGTCTGGTTGAAGGCATATGCGAAACTCATCGGTGAAGAGAACATGATACCAATCCTGAGCGGTCTATTCGGCTTGTTGTTGGGCCAATCTTTACCGGGCTGCATGGTGTCGTGGTTGCAAAAATGGACTTCGCCATGGACGTCGGGAGAGAAGTTGAGCATCATGCAGCCTGTTGCGCAAAGTCTGAGTGCTAACAAGAAGTCCTGTGGCTGCACGAAAAGAATTATTCAACATGGTGGTGTTGCTTCAGGGTTTCCTTAGGGCCACAATCCGTAGGTAGCGGTCATCCACTGCAGTAGTAGCCCTTCGCCGGCCTGAGCGAGGTATGTCATCGACAGTTCCTGTCTCTCTGTATCTCCTCCATGTCTGAGCAACATCGCTCCGGTTTCTCGCCGAGACGCCCCGACACTTCCCTTGTTGAGATCCCTTCCTGACACAAAGTAAAAATGCGGACACTCTCGAACCGTGGTATTAGCCGTCTAGGCATGGTTTGAACTGCAGACAACATGAACCCCCCCATCCCCGTCTAATAGGTGCTGCTCATGCATGGTTGTTTACATCGTTGGCCAGCATTGTGACATCTCTGAACAGTCAAAGGGACTGTGTCTGTGATACAGTATCCACAGTCAACGTCTATCTTCAGGAGTTCTGGAAACTGCGGTGATACAAAACTTTTTTTGATATGTGTATTAAGTAGGTGGTCATAATGTTTTGTCTCATCAGTGTATACAATAACTTGCTGAGTATACAGAGTTGTTAAGGTATATATTTATCCCAATTCTATAAGTCCATCACATCCTTCCCTCTTTCTCTGTCTATTTCCTCCGTCCCTCTCTCTTTCAATGTCTTACGCCTCCCTCTTTTCATCTGTTCCTTCCTCTTTCTCCATCTCCTTCTCCTTCCTCCTCACAACTTCATTTCCTCCTCCCCCTTTCTATGTCTGCCTCTTTCTCCCCTTTCTCCGTGTCAGTCTCCTCCTCCCCTTCTCTCAATTCATCTCCTTCTCCCTCTCTCTCCGTCCCTTTTTCTGTCCATTTTATCCTCTCCCTCGTTCTCCATCTCCTTCTCCTTCTCCGCCCTCTCTCAGCCCACTCCTTGCTCGACCTTCTCTCCATCCGTCTCCTCTTTTCTTCCTCTGTCTATATCCTCCTCCCGCATATCTGTGGCCATATAACACAGGGCCGGCCACGGCATGCCAGACTTCAGAAGTGCAGCACGTGCGAACCACGGGCGGCCAAGGCGCGAACTGTCACTTGGCTTCTCTCCGTCCCTCACGGAAGTACCCAGAACAGCGCTACATTTCATTTGGCAATGCGATGCTGAATCTTGCGATTGGCACAACTCTCTGAGTTCGGCAGACTCGTGGTGTCAGCGCTGTTTATTTTTCGCTATCTGTCCCTGGTATGAAAGACGTTCACAGGTCCAGTGGTTGTTTGCCCAAAAAGAGAATAGCGATCTATCGACCCAATCCTTTAAAATGAACGGGACTGAGTGAAGAGAAGAATGAGAATTCCCAATTCGCAAGGGGGGTTGGTACTTCTTATTTGCTAAGAAACAGCATTATAGTAACAGGCAGAGAGAATTTAAATTTTCAGATGACAATGAAAGAGCAAAAGATTACAACAATCGACAGACGGGATTAATTTTTCAGTACATCACGAAGCACTGTGTGCTAATGGATCACTTGAAGAAACTGATGGTGCGAAAAATAAAATTTCTGACGTTGCACCCAATATTCCATTTTCAGGTGCAACAGTTTTCAGCGGAAATGAACAGAGAGTATAGATACTCTTACTTCATATATTATTGCCAAGTATGTTGGTTAAGTAAAGGGGCATGCTGAAAATGATTTTTCGATTTAAATATTCCTGTTGTTGAATTTGTGAAGGAAAGTAGAGTGCAGGATCTAAAATTAGAATATCAGGAATGGTTTGCAGATTTCACATTTTTGAGTGGCCTTGACTACACACTTTCCCCAGTAAGACACTGCATGGTAACTTCTTTCCGGTTTGATGGAGACGCATTTAAAAAGAAAATCTGAAAAAGACAATCCAGTTCCTTTAGCTCACTGGCGTTAAAGAAAGCGCGAGGTTTGAAAAATTCATTGTGGCCATGAATGAATTACAACAATAGTTTTATAAAGGTTTTGAGGACACTGTCAGTCTTAAATCTGTTTTCGAGACCGTCTGTCGTTTCAGTTGAAAGCGCTCCTGTGAATGGGCAGACGTAACTGATTAACCTGCAAGATAATTCCGGTTTTAATTACAAATATTTTTACATTATAACTGTCCAGGGCGTCTACATTGCTTTTCTCAGGTAGATTTTCAAAGTCTTTATAATGAGGTTGATTAAGGGCTAGAATATTTCGATCGATATATTTGTGTTTCTGAAAGACTTTTTACGATTATGAAACTAAATAAGTCACGATTACGTGCAGTTTGAGAGCGAAACTCGGTAAAATTGTCTGTGTATGCTGACAGTTTCTATGCTGACAGTTCGTAGTAGACAAAAATTATATTGTGTCCTCAGCGCGCCAAAAATAATTAATTAATACTGAAACTTATATTGTCTGTGAACTATGTTGTTGAGAAATGTGAAATATAAAACAAAGTCCTATGCAGTGTGACTACATTGCAATTTAAAAGCGGCACGTTCGCTGTTTTTCCCTCTTCCCTCTCCTCGTGCTCAGATAGCACGGCATGGCGATGGGGAAAATGTGAAGCGAGGCTGAGCACTTTGCCACTCGGGCCCAGGCATGGCCTACGTGCCGAAATTTTGGCCATCCCTGAGATAATCCTCCCCTATCTCTGTCTATCTGTCTCTTCTTCTACCCATTCTCTTTTCGCGTTATCACCCCCACCCGAATAGGAGGTTGCTGATCCTTATCCTCACTGTATTTCTTTCCTGATAGTAAGTAATATATGTGTCAAGTTTGGTTGAAATCTGTGGGGCTTAAGAGAAGCGTTTTATCCGTTTCTTCGCCTGTGTACTCACATGTCGCGTATTTTTCACGTATGTTTAACATATTTCTCACATATTTGTAGATATATTTTACCTAAACCGCTAGCGAATTTCGCCCTGTAATTTATTTTTCAAATGGTTCAAATGGCTCTGATCGCTATGGGACTTAACATCTGAGGTCATCAGTCCCCTAGAACTTATAACTACTTAAACCTAACTAACCTAAGGACATCACACACATCCATGCCCGAGGCAGGACTCGAACCTGCGACCGTAGTGGTCGCGCGGTTCCAGACTGTAGTGCCTAGAACCACTCGGCCACCCCGGCCGGCCTGAAATAGGTGTAGTGGTTTAGGAAGAGATGTGAAATGCATACACACACACCCATATATATATTGTTACAATATGTGTAGATGCAGAGGTACATTTTTGCTTTGTTTTTTTGCACTAATAGTACTGTGGGTTTTTCTGCATTGTTTATAAACACAGCAGTGAAGATGGGAACATAGTCTATATACAGGGTGTCCAGAAAAGGGCTCCCTGATTTCAAAATTAAATATCTCGAAAACAAAGATCGATAGAGGAATGCAGTAAACGGTATGTTTATTGTGAAAGCTGTAAGAAGTTTATAGAGCAGTTTGAAATAATAGTTACAAAAGTTGCAAACAGATGGCGCTGTACGCTGTACAGCTCATATCAGCATACGTAAGTGAAATAATCGTATGAAAACAATCGTTGCAAACAATCACATCAAAATGTTTTCAAAATGTTCACCATTGGCACTACAGAGGTGGCGCAAACGAAGGATGAAATTCGCCATCACATTTCGTAGTGTCTCAACCGAAATGGATTCACATGCCACAGAGATCGCCGATTCAAGCTCGTCCAGCGTGGCAGGATGCTTCGGGTAGACCATGTCTTTCACTGTGCCCCACAAAACAAGTCACAGGGAGTCAAATCCGGTGAGTATGGAGGCCAATCCATGCCTTCACCAGTTAATTTGGGATATTACAAAGCAATGACTCGATTCCCGAAGTATTCCTCAAGAAAGCGAAACACTTGTTCGGTCCGATGTGATCGGGCTCCATCTTGCATAAACCATTCAGTACCTGGTCAATCCTCTAACGCTTGCTGTGTGGCGACAAATTGTTCCAAAATTGCAACGTAACGTGCACCACTGACCGTTTCTCGAATGAAAAAAGGGCCAATAATGCCTCTATTGCATACTGCAGCCCACACAGTAACTTTAGGAAAATACAGGGGTTTCGCTTCACACCAATATGGCTTTTCGAAACCCCAAAATCGCCAGTTCTGCTTATTCACCTATCCATTCAGGTGGAAGTGTGCTTCATCTGTAAACCAGATGCAGCCAACATCAAATCCTTCACTATCAATCATTGTGAGCATCTGATTAGCAAAGGCAACCCTTTGTTGCACAGCTCGTACGGGTATGGCCTGGTGCGTTTGAATTTTGAATGGAAACATGTGTAGGCTCTTTCTCAGTATTTTCTGCGTGCTGGAACGCTTCAAACCAGTCTCAGATGCAATTCTACGGACGGATGACACTGGATTTCGCTGAATAATTCCAGAAACTGTGGCGATATTTTCAGGCGTAACTGCGGTTTGCTTGCGGCCAACATGCCCCACTAGATCATCAGTTACGCTGCCTGTTCGTTGAAATTTTGCGAAGAGCGTACGAATGGTTTTCGCATCGGGTCTTTTTGGAACGTTAAATCGTGCTTGAAAACTTCGCCTTGTTGCCGCAGGACTCTCTTCTAACCTGTGGTACTCTAGCACCAGAAAAACGCGATGTTCAATGGAGTACATGGTTTTAATCTCTTCCTTCGGTACGCTAACCTCCTTTCACGTTTCAGTAGTGGAACTGATCGCTCTGGGGTTCGGATCACTATTTATACTAGGCATTATGTATGGCGATTACAGCGCCATCTGTTAGCAGCGTTTGTAACTATTATTTCAAACTGCTGTATAAACTTCTTACAGCTTTCACAATAAACATACCGTTTACTGCATTCCTCTATCAATCTTTGTTTTCGAGATATTTAATTTTGAAATCAGGGAGTCCTTTTCCGGACACCCAGTACATTACTATGGATTTTTTCTGCTGACTCATAGATACAGCAGTGAAAATAATTTTTCAAGCAGATAATGTATTCATACAAGGCAGGGGATATTCAGAGCAGGCCGGTGTGGCCGAGCGGTTCTTAGCGCTTCAGTTTGCAACCGCGCGACCGCTACGGTCGCAGGTTCTAATCCTGCCTCGGGCATGGATGTGTGTGATGTCTTTAGGTTAGTTAGGTTTAAGTAGTTCTAAGTTCTAGGGGACTGATGACCTCAGATATTAAGTCCCATAGTCCTCAGAGACATTTGAACCATTTTTGGATATTCGGATACTCCTTTGCAAATAAAATCAAAAATGCTTTGAACCGACGATGAATGAACCCGCAAGAACGAGTATAGTTCATGATATGCACCATTACGTTCATCACGTCTTGAATACCGATAATTTTGGTACAAAGAGACTATTTGTGTGCAACACAATGAACGGAAGGTAAGTTCGGCATGTTAAGCTTTTTCCGCAGTAGGCCAGTAAACTCTTGTATTTTACCGCTTGTTACTCGCGTCCCGTCTGTGATTACGGAACAAAGCTTTTCCAAAATGAGTCCTAGTCCTTCGGCTGCCTTTTCGACCGCTTCTAAAATATCCCCCTATGTAGCATTGCCCTTAATCGAACTCATATGGAGAAGATTTTCCGTTACATGTAGGCAGTCGTCTACGCCACGCAAAGAATGGCTAACTGAGTTTTGTCGCTAATATCGGTGGACTCAGGTGCGCTTGGATGTTAACGATTCTGGCTGCCAATTGTTCATGCAAATCGCTGACAATGTTGCTGATTCGCCTAGAGATGGTCATACTGGGAAGTTGTATTCTGTTGTATACGGGCACTAATGTGGGATTCATTCTCTCCACAGCATCCTACAAAATATTCTTTAATAATGCCCCGCCCATAAACGTATCCCAGCTCTTGCTCTGGAGTAACTTTATATAGCTCTAAGAGTCCTTTCGCAGCATCCTTCATCTTCTTCGCCCAAAATATTAAAAAAAAGATTGTCTTAGGGATAATGCAATCGTAAATGAAAACTAATACACATTTGAGAGGAATGCAAACAAACTTCATTTAGTTTCACAGAACCTTTAACCAAAATAAACATGCTAAAGTACTGGCACAAACTTCGTTTGTGGTTACAGAACTCTCCCCTGTAAGGCTTTATGACTTCCTTAATTCTTCCTCTCTGCCGTGCCCTATGGTTTCACTATACTTTTCTGAATGCAGTTTGCTGCAGTGCCTTTCAAAGGTGATTTTCTTACATGCGTAATGACTGTATTGCCGATTAGACATTTGGTGTTATCGTCACAACTAACTCGGAACTCTTTGCTTTCTTTGGAGCATGTTATTCCATTATTCTATTATCTTATCTGTTTCAGTGTTGATTAAGCAGTCCATTAATGGACTCGGCAGGGCACTACGGGGGCTTCACTATGCAAGCCGAGTTGAGGTGAATTAACTCCTGTTGGACCGATCCACCCTGCAAACACTCTCGGCACATCGCCTTGCACGAGCGCTATTTTTCGTGTGTGTGTGTGTGTGTGTGTGTGTGTGTGTGTGTGTGTGTGTGTGTGTGTGTGTGAGAGAGAGAGAGAGAGAGAGAGAGAGAGAGAGAGAGAGAGAGAGAGAGATCGAGAGAGAGCGAGAGGTCCTGCACTAAGCGAATAAGGGGTCGGCCTGCTAAGCTTAACAACATTGCCCTGAGCCTCGAGCGTACCAGAGAAAAACCGCGTACGAGTGTAAAGAAGAACGCCCTTGATTCAATGTTGTGCTTCATTCCCCCTATTTGCCACGATTTTTAGAAGAGTTTATCGACTGCCGCTCAGAATGTTAAAATTCCAGTGATGAAGGAATGTCAGTAGATTAATATGAATTCTTCAAATTTTGTTTAAAACATTGTATCTTAATTGTGTACAACATAGACCTTAGTTGAATGAAACGGAACTGTTGTATGATTAACACCTGTCACAGTATAGTTCAGGTTTAATTGCACTTATTTGTAATGACTATAGTTTTTTCAGTCCTGTAATGTGAGTTATTTGTTTGGAAAACAAATCAATAACGCTGAACTTTGTAGAACGTTTTTTGAATATCAGTTACTATTTTCAGTATCCCAACTGATTTTTTTCTGTTGTTGAGATTAGAGAGGAATATCTCGAAACAATCAGTTTGTTGTTGGTTCAATCTGGCGTGACTGAAACAAAAAAGTAACAATGAGCACAAAAGAACAGAATGATTATACAATATGATCTATATCACTGTGAAGACTACGATGAGGAATTACAATACTGACTGACAATAAATGGAAAAACAAAATTCAGTCTTATAGTTATGTGAATGAAAGAACAGTAACAGTACAGCTAAGATTAGATAGAGGATATTTGACAATAATATGTGCATATGCTTCTGAAGAACAGAAGAAAGAAGAGACGGTGTTGATTAACGAAGACTTACAAAACCAAATAGACAAAATTAAATACGACCATTTGATAGTAAGTGGAGACTTCAATGCACATGTTGAAAACATACCATTACCTGGAGCTATAGAAACATAGGACAATACACAACAAAAAGCGATAACCAAGAATTCAGACATTTTGCAGCATTCAGTAACATGAAAATAAAGCTGTATTAATTGTACATGCGACATGAACTCAGACGACCATCATGTTATAGCAAAGAGAAACCAGTTGTCTAGGTGAAAAAACCAAATAAATGACTTACACGATACCAAAGAAGAAGTATTTAAAGTATATCTATTACAAGTAAACAGGATTCAAACAAGCACCAACAACGACTTGCACAATATCCACAGCACTAAATCACACAGAACAATGTAAACACAGAATGGAAAAACATAAAGCCGTGCATTAACAGAGCAGCAGCGTTCGGGATAACGACGGTTCAAACCCGTCTCCGATCATCCTGATTCAGGTTGTCCGTGATTTCCCTAAATCGTTTCAGGGAAATGCCGAGATCGTTCCTTTGAAAGGGCACGGCCGATTTCCTTCCCAATCCTTCCCTAATCCGAGCTTGTGCTCCGTCTCTAATGACTTCGTTGTCGACGGGACGTTAAACACTAATCTCCTCCTCCAACACAGCAGCAATGGCCGCCGTGGGGAAAGAGAAAAGATTCAGAAAGGAGAATGGTCTCAGAATATGGACTGAAGAAACAGAGAATCCAGTTAAAGAGAAACAATGAGGTTACCATATAAATATACGTGTTGGTACAGAGGATACGAGACTGATATACGAAGAAATGCGCAACTTGGCAAAAACGGTAATAAGGAGAGGTACATGGTAGGCAAGGGATTGCCTAAAAAACTCATGACACAACAAGCAAGAAATAAATGTCGCAAGAGTAAATGTCGTAATACGACTTGGATAAAAATTGCCAAAATTGTGTACTGAAGAACATGAGAAGGAGGAAGAAATAGCAACTACAAAGGATGAAGGGGAAGAGCTTGTGTACGAAGGAGATGACATCAGACTTGATGAGAAAACTGTTCAAATGGCTCTGAGCACTATGGGACTTAACATCTATGGTCATCAGTCCCCTAGAACTTAGAACTACTTAAACCTAACTAACCTAAGGACATCACACAATCACACAACACCCAGTCATCACGAGGCAGAGAAAATTCCTGACCCCGCCGGAAATCGAACCCGGGAACCAGGCGCGGGAAGCGAGAACGCTACCGCACGACCACGAGCTGCGGACAGACTTGATGAGATACAGGAGGCCATAAAATAGATTAAAAGCAGGAAAACTGCAGGGCCTGATGGAATCGACGTAGAACTCCTTAAATACGGGCGATTAATGTTATAACTAAGCCTCTTTCACCTTCTAAATGAACCGTGGAGTGCGAGGTTGGCACCTAAATCGTGAAAGACCGTGGAGATGGTACCACTCTACAAAAAAGGAGGCAGAACCATAGAGGAAGAAGCCTACTACATGCTTCTTACAAAAACTATGCAAGAATTATTAACAACAAAACGAAAAAGATGGCTGATGTCCTCTTAATGGAAGGACAAAATAAGACGAACTAGTATAAACGAAGAAACAGAGCAAGGATGCATCAAATGGAAACAGCATACCAAAAGAAGGGGCAAGACAGAGTATTCAAAACAAGTAATCAATAATTATAAATGAAAGGAAAGAGAAATGTAGTACAGCAGAAAGACGTATTGCTTCAGTCAAGATGGAACAGGCTGCAAACCTACTCCTTGAAGTGGTGAAGATCTAGTAGTCCGGGAAGAACTGAGAATTTACAGGATATAAAAGTGTTTCGCACTCTCCTTCTTTCTTCTCGTTCTTCGGTAACTCATTTATTGAGTAAGCTATCTTCCCAGGCAGACTTCATTAGTCAATGGTGCGAATGCTACATAAGAAAGGAAGGAAACTTCTATATCGTCGTTACTTGTCGTTTCAAGAGCTTTCATAACGACTGTGTGTGGCTTTACAGTTATTAAATATTTGTCCAACATTGTACACAGAGCTCAAATATTTTTATGTAGGTTGGTAGAGTTCAATGTGGCACCGTCTGTAGCTCGACAAATATCTAAACCGTACTCCTCTTAACATACGCATGACATGTGTTACGCCTCTACTGTGGCGTAGAGCCGTTGTCTCAAATCTACCATATCTCGCATCTTTGTTCTGTAAACAATGTCCTTGATAAACTCCCCATGCATTTCAATCTAGCGGAGTCACATCAGGAGACCAAGGAGACCAGGCAACCGGACCCTACCTTCTCATTCAGCGCTCAGGAACCGTCTAATGGATAAATGTGGTAACATGCCCACGATAGTGGTGTTGGTACCATCCTGCTGGAAAATAACGTCAGGAGGCGTCTGTGGGACTGCACAGGTCGCCAGCATATCCAGACGGAAGTGCCCTGTCACTGTAGACTCCTTTAAAATAATGGACGAATCACACCTTGTTTATGTAACCCCAACCACATATTAACTTACCATGTGTCTCTTTGGTACTCACAAGGGAAACTCCCCATTGCACACACCCCCCACCCCCCACCCCAGACCGCCCACAAGAATTAAAGAATAGCCCGTCATAAACTGAACACAGACCAAGCATGAAAACAGGAAGAAGGTAGAAGTGTACTGAACTGTGAAAAAAGAAGCAAAATAGAAACAGTGAACGGTCCCGGCTCAATAGCGAATCGCTAGAAACAAGGCGTCGTGGTTGTGTTGTCACAGTACTGGACCAGGAAGTTGGAGATCCTTGTTCAAATCTCCCTCCTGCCCCATTTTTAATACAAAAATATGAACTTCTCGTACGGTCATATACGTGTCTGTTCTCCTTCTATAGTCTCGCCCATTGTCGTGGTTATAGAAGATGAATCACGTGGTAAGAATATATCACCGTCACAAGTAAATGTGATGAGTAGTGAGAGCAGCCGAGATTTCGCATATACCTCTCATAGAAATGAAACAACAAATAAACGGGTGTGAACTATGTTACAACAAAGGATTTCAAGAGTCAGAACCTCCAAAATGAAACACAGGAGTTATAACATGTGGAACTTCCGTAGAACAAATAGGAGGTACGTACGTCTGCAGGTCCCTTCCTTACACCTAGCTGTTGGAAACGGACGTTACACCACGGCACAGACATAAATTTGGATACACCGAACAGACACGTCAATAACCGGGCAGGCAGTTCATAATTTTGGGAACAGAAGAGGTCACGAGGGAGATGTGAACACGGATCTCCCCCTTCGCAGTCCAATACCGTGAGCAGACAACCACGACGCCGCAGTTCGTGCAAGTTGCTCGATGTTGCACCTCTTGATCCTGGAGCGTTCACTGTTTCTATTTTGCTTCTTTTTCACAATTCATTACACCTTATGCCAATTTTCATGTTTGACCAGTGTTCAGTTTTTGATGGGCTATCCGTGCGATGGGGAGTTTCCCTTGTCAGTCACTTCTCCTGGAGTCACTTCCCCACTTTCGACAGTTACGTCGGTTAACTTTGCATAGACGTGGAGGCTGGTTCGTCACTGAACACCACTGCAATAAATTAATCGTTGTTTTTGTCTATATGATGCTTCATTTCAACAGCAAAATCCCATCGAATGTGGTGATTCTCAGGCTTAATGTGATGCTAAAGTTGCAGTTTGTAATCAAGCAACCGGAGATGTTTGTACAGAATGTCTTGCATTGTGAAACGGAGGACGGGTAGTCTACGAGCTTATCTAATGGATTTACGTGGACTTCATTCCCATGCGTTCTAGGATGTTTACCAGCTTTTAAAATCAAACTTCCCGTTTCTCGAAGAGTTCAGTCCACTGATAAATGGATTTACGTGTGTGAGGATCCACGATACAGTCTCTTCTTGCACGTCACTCAACACGTATTGCACGTTTTAACTTTGCTGCCCATGGCACACACCACACCTTTCGTTGTGACGTCCACATATCAGGAGTGCGTCTGCCTGCTCCACAGGAAACATCTATGTGCATGCGCGATACGATTCAGCGCCGTTCGTGAAACGATGAGGGTCACATCTTCGTTTTTATCCAACATCAAAAAATGTCGAGTTCTTTCGTCGTAAGCATTTCTTTACGTATACCTGTAGTGCGGACACCCTGTAAAACATCGTCAGTGGTGAAACGAGGCCGAAGGAACTTCTAGAGGAGGATGGTCACCTTTTCATTGGATTATATTGTATTAGTCAATATCCTTCTCACACATTATTTCATTAAAACGGACTACCGGTTTCGGCTTGCCAACCACCATCAGATCTTAAAGTTACAGTAGTGACAAACAGGTGCGTCGCACATGTAACTTTTATATCAGATGGTTGTAAATCATATTTAATGATATAAGATTTCACCAAGAGATAGACTTTTAAAATCCAATCGTCAATGGTATTATTTTTCCCTGAATTCGGCTTACAACTAGAAATATGGTCTGCTTGTATATTGCTTGGCTATTCGTGTGTAGGGCACTGATAATTTTGGCTTCATTTCGTGATGTTAAATACAACGAATTATGCATACTAACATGAAAGTAAGTCAAAACATCTGCGACCTACACAAAAATTCCTCCGAAATCCCCAAGCAGACGATACTTCCGTACGTAAGCAGAAAAGGGAACAGGGCCACTGACATTGCTTTATATCAACAAAAAGAAACACGTATGGATTTAAATGCCCATTTTAGTGGTTGGAAAGATGGATTTTAAATACTTTGCATACACACATCAAAAAAAGTTTCGCATCACCCCGGTTCCCAGAACTCCTGAAGATAAACGTTGACTGTGGATATTTTGTATCACAGGCACAGTGCCTTTGACTGTTCAGAGATGTCACTAAACCCACCCAAACGTGTAACCAACCATACATGATCAGCGCCTATTAGACGGAGGGGGTCCGACAGCCGATCAGTTCCAGTCATGCAACTCATACTACTTTATCCTGGGCAAACCTCTTCATCTCCGAGTAGCGATTGCAACCTATATCCTTCGGGTATTCTCCTTACTGTATTCATCTATTGGTCTCCCTCTACGAGTTTTACCTCCCACGTTTCCCTCCAGTATTAAACTAGTGATCCCTTTATGCCTCTTAAGGTGCCCTACCAACCTATTCCTTCTTCTGGTCATGTTGTGCAACAAATTTCTCTTCTCGCCAATTTTATTCAGTGCTTCCTCATGAATTACATAATCTACCCATCTGATCTTCAGAATTCTTCTGTACCACCACATTTCCAAGGCTTCTGTTCTCTTCTTACCTAAACGATGTATTGTCCATGTTTCATTTCCATACATGGCTACACTCCATACAAATACTTTCAGAAAAGACTTCCTGACACTTAAATATATACCCGATGTTAACAAATTTCTCTTCTTCAGAAAACGTTTTCTTGCGATTGCCACCCTATATTTTGTACCATCTCTGCTTCGACCGTCGTCAGTTATTTTGCTGATTAAATAGCAAAACTCATCTACTACTTTAAGTGTCTCATTTCCTAATCTAATTCCCTCAGCATCACCTGATTTAATTCGACTACATTCCATTATCTTCGTTTTGCTTTTGTTGATATTCTTCTTATATCGTTTCAATATACTATCCATTCCGTTCAACTACTCTTCCAAGTACTTTTCTGTCTCTAACAGGATTACAATGTCATCGGGAAACTTGGAAATTTTCATTGCTTCTACCTGGACTTTAATTCCCACTCCCAATTTTTCTTTGGTTTTCTTTATTACTTGCACAGTGTACCGATTGAATAACATCGGGGACAGGCTACATCACTTCTTTCTCAGCCACTGCTTCTCTTTCGTGCCCTTAGAGTCTTGTAACTGCCTTCTGGTTTCTGTAAAAATTGTAAATTGCCTTTTGCTCCCTGTATTTGACTTCTGCCACCTTCATAATTTGAAAGTATTTCAGTCAACTCTATCAAATGCTTTCTCTACGTCTACACATGATACAAACGTAGGTTTGCCTTTCTTTAACCTATCTTCTATGAGAAGTCGTAGGGTCAGTGTTGCCTAGTGTGTTCTTACATTTCTCCGGAACCCAAACTGATCTTCCTCGAGGTTGGCTTCTACCAGTTTTTCCATTCTTCAGTAAGGAATTCGGGTTTCCATTTTGTAACCATGGCTTATTAAACTGTTAGTTCGGTAATTTTCACACCTGTCAGCACCAGCTTTCTTTGAGATTGGAGTTAATGCATTCTTCTTGAGGTCTGAGATTATTTCGGCCGTTTCATACGTCTTGCTCACCAGTCGAAAGAGTTTTGTCACGGCTGGCTCTCCCGATGCTATCAGTGGTCTCACCGGAATGTTGTCTACTATCGGCGCTTTCTTTTGACTTAGGTCTTTGAGTACTCTGTCAAATTCTTCATACAGTATCATATCTCCCATCTCGTCTTCATCTACGTCCTCTTCCATTTCCATAATATTGCTCTCAAGTTCATCTTACTTGCGTAGACCCTCTATATACTACTTCCACCTTTCTGCTTCGCCGTCTTTGCTTGGGACTGGTTTTCCATCTGAACTCGTCATATACACTCCTGGAAATTGAAATAAGAACACCGTGAATTCATTGTCCCAGGAAGGGGAAACTTTATTGACACATTCCTGGGGTCAGATACATCACATGATCACACTGACAGAACCACAGGCACATAGACACAGGCAACAGAGCATGCACAATGTCGGCAATAGTACAGTGTATATCCACCTTTCGCAGCAATGCAGGCTGCTATTCTCCCATGGAGACGATCGTAGAGATGCTGGATGTAGTCCTGTGGAACGGCTTGCCATGCCATTTCCACCTGGCGCCTCAGTTGGACCAGCGTTCGTGCTGGACGTGCAGACCGCGTGCGACGACGCTTCATCCAGTCCCAAACATGCTCAATGGGGGACAGATCCGGAGATCTTGCTGGCCAGGGTAGTTGACTTACACCTTCTAGAGCACGTTGGGTGGCACGGGATACATGCGGACGTGCATTGTCCTGTTGGAACAGCAAGTTCCCTTGCCGGTCTAGGAATGGTAGAACGATGGGTTCGATGACGGTTTGGATGTACCGTGCACTATTCAGTGTCCCCTCGACGATCACCAGTGGTGTACGGCCAGTGTAGGAGATCGCTCCCCACACCATGATGCCGGGTGTTGGCCCTGTGTGCCTCGGTCGTATGCAGTCCTGATTGTGGCGCTCACCTGCACGGCGCCAAACACGCATACGACCATCATTGGCACCAAGGCAGAAGCGACTCTCATCGCTGAAGACGACACGTCTCCATTCGTCCCTCCATTCACGCCTGTCGCGACACCACTGGAGGCGGGCTGCACGATGTTGGGGCGTGAGCGGAAGACGGCCTAACGGTGTGCGTGACCGTAGCCCAGCTTCATGGAGACGGTTGCGAATGGTCCTCGCCGATACCCCAGGAGCAACAGTGTCCCTAATTTGCTGGGAAGTGGCGGTGTGGTCCCCTACGGCACTGCGTAGGATCCTACGGTCTTGGCGTGCATCCGTGCGTCGCTGCGGTCCGGTACCAGGTCGACGGGCACGTGCACCTTCCGCCGACCACTGGCGACAACATCGATGTACTGTGGAGACCTCACGCCCCACGTGTTGAGCAATTCGGCGGTACGTCCACCCGGCCTCCCGCATGCCCACTATACGCCCTCGCTCAAAGTCCGTCAACTGCACATACGGTTCACGTCCACGCTGTCGCGGCATGCCACCAGTGTTAAAGACTGCGATGGAGCTCCGTATGCCACGGCAAACTGGCTGACACTGACGGCGGCGGTGCACAAATGCTGCGCAGCTAGCGCCATTCGACGGCCAACACCGCGGTTCCTGGTGTGTCCGCTGTGCCGTGCGTGTGATCATTGCTTGTACAGCCCTCTCGCAGTGTCCGGAGCAAGTATGGTGGGTCTGACACACCGGTGTCAATGTGTTCTTTTTTCCATTTCCAGGAGTGTATATACAAGTGGTTGTCTTTTCTCTAAAGTTCTCTTTAATTTTTCTGTAGGCTACATCTGTCTTACCCCTAGTGATATTAACTTTTTGTTGTGGCGTAACAAGACAGCTACGCCACACTGAAGTAGCCGAAAGGCACGCGTTAATCTCACGTAGTCTAGTGAGAGGTCTGAAACAAGATACGTAATGAATGGTAGCAAGAAAAGTACGTAGCTGCTATAATACTTATCTTTTAATCATCCTTGTTGTATACATCGTTCTTGATGAGACATTTCATACGATAACTATCTAACTATGTAAGGCTAATGGCGCCTTGCTAGGTCGTAGCCATTGACTTAGCTGAAGGCTATTCTAACTGTCTCTCGGCAAATGAGAGAAAGGCTTCGTCAGTATAGTCGCTAGCAAAGTCGTCGTACAACTGGGGCGAGTGCTATCCCGTATCTCGAGACCTGCCTTGTGGTGGCGCTCGGTCTGCGATCACACAGTGGCGACACGCGGGTCCGACATGTACTAAATGGACCGCGGCCGATTTAAAGCTACCACCTAGCAAGTGTGGTGTCTGGCGGTGACACCACACTTTTACATTCTTACATTTGTACTCTAGAAATTCCTGCATAGCGATTTTGCACTTCCTGTCGATCTCATTGTTTAAACGTTAGTAGACCCTTTCGCCTGCTTCGTTGACTGCATTTTTATGTTTTCTTCTTTCATCAATTAAATTCAATATGTCTTGTGCTATCCCCTGGTTTCTATTAGCCCTCTTCTTTTTACGTATTTCATCCTCTGCTGCCTTCACGATTTCATGTCTCAAAGCTACCCATTCTTCTTCTACAGTATCCTTTTCCCCTATTCTTGTTAATCTGTCCCTAATGATCAAATGGTTCAAAAAGCTCTGAGCACTATGGGACTCAACTGCTGTGGTCATCAGTCCCCTAGAACTTAGAACTACTTAAACCTAACTAACCTAAGGACATCACATACACCCATGCCCGAGGCAGGATTCGAACCTGCGACCGTAGCAACAGCGCGGCTCCAGACTGGAGCGCCTAGAACCGCACGGCCACGGCGGCCGGCCCTAATGATCCCTCGGGAACCCTCTACAACCTCTGGTTCTTTCAGTTTATCCAGGTCCCATCTCCTTAAATTCCTACCTTTTTGCAGTTTCTTCAGTTTTAATCTACAGTGCATAACGAATAAATTGTGGTCAGAGTCGACATCTGCCCAGCAAACGTCTTACAATTTAAAACCTTGTTCAGAAATATCTGTCTTACCATTACATAATCAATCTGAAATCTTCCAGTGTCTCCAGCTCTCTTCCACGTATACAACCGTCTTTCATGATGTGTAAACCAAGCGTTAGCTACGATTAAATTATGTTCTGTGCAGAATTCTACTAGGTGGCTTCCTCTTTCATTTCTTTCCTTCAGTCCATATTCAGCTGCTACTTTTTCTTCTCTTCCTTTACCAATATCGAATTCCAGTCCCCCATGCCATGACTATTACATTTTCGTCTACCTTAACAATCTGAATAATTTCTTTTATCCCATGCTTCATTTCTTCAATCTCTTCATCATCTGTGGAACTGTTGGCGAACGCACTTGTACTACTGTGGTGTCTATCTTGACTACAATATGCTGTCCTTCGTAACTTACCAGTGCCCCTACTTTTTATTAATAATTAAACCTACTCCTGCATTATCCCTATTAGATTTTATATTTATAACCCTGTATTCACCTGGTCAGAAATCCTGTTCCTCCTCCCACCGCCGAGTGGTTAAAGGCGCTACAGTCTGGAACCGCACGACCGCTACGGTCGCAGGTTCGAATCCTGCCTCGGGCATGGATGTGTGTGATGTCCTTAGGTTAGTTAGGTTTAAGTAGTTCTAAGTTCTAGGGGACTTATGACCACAGCAGTTGGGTCCCATAGTGCTCAGAGCCATTTGAACCATTTTTGAACCTCCTCCCACCTAACTTCACTAATTCTCACTATATCCAACTTTAACCTATCTATCTCACTTTTTAAATTTTCTAACCTACCTGCCCGATTAAGGGATCGGACATTCCACGCTCCGATCCGTAGAACGCCAGTTGTGTTTCTCCTGGTAGTGACGTCCTCCCGAGTAGTTTCGCCCCCCGGAGATCCGAATGAGGGACTATTTTACTTCCGGAATATTTTACCCAATACGATATTATCATCATTTAACCATACAGTAAAGCTGCATGCCCACGGGAAAGATTACGACTGTAGTTTCCCCTTGCTTCCAGCCGTTCGCAGTACCAACATAGGAAGGCCGTTTTGGTTGATGTTCAGTAGTTGCCCCTGCAACTACTGAAAAAACTGCTATCCCTCTTCAGGAATAATATACCATAATCACAAGATCTGACAAAGGCAGTTCGAGTGTACTCATGAAAGAAAAAGAATATACGACAAAACATTAGAATTGATCCAAAGCAGCAACATCACAGAATTAATAAGTGATTCAACAAACCGATACGAAGGAAAGTTACAGAAAATCCTGAAAAACATAGAAACAGTTTCTGGAGACACATAGATTAAAAGAATGAAGCAGAAAAATCCCAAGGCGCCCACTCTAAAGTCATTAGAAAAGAGTCACAAACCATGTACCTCTATACGCCAACTGACCGACTTTAGCTAAGCGCCAACATATTACCAAGCCAAACAATGTCCATTTTCACACCATGGCCTACAAAAGATTTTGTGGTGTTGACAAAGGTAAAAATTACAATGAACTTCCATAATTGTTCATATAAGTTGAACGTTTCATAAACCACTACAAAATATACCCTCTGCGCAACACATATTTTGCATAACTTAGATGTGTCATTATTCAGTCCCACCAATATACATATGAGTTACCAAACATTCATTGGGAAATTTGATTTATTTTTAGTCCGTCTCAGTTCCATTGATATAAAATTCATCTGTAGTGGTTACAGGTTTCGAGTTGACACACCAATTTTGGAAAGTCAGATCTTGCTATTAACCGTAATTATTCATACAACGTGGTACCAAAAGGCACAGCAATGTATTCAGTGGTCAACAAGTACCCTCATTGATCTTGGCCTATGTGCAGTTACAGGAGATGCATAGGATAAGATCAGGGTGTGGGGTTTGAAAATGAGTGTGTAAGCATGAAACCAGCAACCACTGCAGCTGTATTTTATATCAACGCAATTGAGATAGTCTAAATGCAACAAAAAAAAATCAATAAAAAAATAGAAGATAATTATCCAATTTCCTCAGTAGTGAACATTTGCGGATCTACTATCCCGTGGTAGCATGGCTCGAAGTAGCAAGCGTTCATTATTCCTCTCTATGAATCGTTACATAAACAGAAAATGACAAACTTCTTATGAGTATACAATTTGATTTATTTCCAATCGAACACAGCCAACTGAAATGCTGGGCTACCCTAGTCGCGTCGTAACGTCAAGAGGTCGCTAATAGTTATATGTGACATCCTCGTATGAAACTGAAAATTAATTGCACTCATAAGAGCACAAACCTTCGTTAAAATTGTTACTGTTAATTATAACCATTTACATATCTGTTAAAAATACAACTGAGATACATCATGCATTATAATAAAACCAAACCAGCCTCACAATACGGTGTGCCCAAAACTAACATCTGTCAGTCATGACCAACATAACCAGTTGCAGTTGTATTTATCTTTCCATTCGATCATCACCGTTCTGTATCATTGAACCATACCGTGTGCTATGGTCACCTGATATCGTAAAATTTTTAAATCTTAAAATCCTATCACATGCTGTATTCAGCTGACGTCGTAAAATATTACAACTTTTAAAGCCCTTTCATGACTGGAATAGGTAAGTGCTCTACTGGCAGAAGTAAAGCTGTGAGACCGCGCGCGAGTCGTGCTTCCGTAGCTCAGATGGGTAGTTGGCCTTTGGCTGTGCTGCGGTGAGGACGCGCTGTTTGTGTTCCAGCCGCGGAGCGAGCGCTTGTGTTGTTTACATCGTACTCGGTTCGCGCGTGCCGTACTCAGCATATAGATCACTGTGGCGCACCAATACAGAAAATCGACGCTCAAATTTACGTTCCGCAACGTATTTGCACGGCCCAAAGCACTCGAAGTCGAACGATTTCTACGAGAAGAAGTTAAAATCCCGGCGACCGACATTCTCGGCATTCACTTGTCTATTGTGAGTAGTATCGTATATGTCAAGATCACCAAGACGCAACATGTGAACGGATCCTTCGGGACACCAAACAGGGCCTCCGTTTCTGCCATGCTGATGGCAATGTGGGGACTGTACACGTCGATTATTCTGGCATGGGACTTCGCACGATCAGAATTTTCGAACTTCCTTTCGAACTACCGGCGGAGGACGTCGTGGTAGCGCTGCGCCCCTACGCCACAGTCCATGATCATATTGCGGAAAAATGGACGCAATTCCAGACATATCCTGTGCTGAACGGAGTCCGCCAGGTCCGAATAGAACTTAAAAGACATGTGCCTTCATATCTGAATATCGGTGGCTGCCGTGCCATCGTCGTCTACGATGGGCAACCAAAGACCTGCTCTGGTTGTGGGAAGGAGGGACACCTCAGATCAGAATGTCTCCAACGTCGAATCACTCAACTGCCGCCGGCTGACGCAGACCCGCCGTCGCAGCCGACGCTGCTTCCCGTGACTTATGCAGCAGCCCTCACGACAGCTACCACTTCACCACGACAGCCGACATCCACTGTTGGGTCGCGGCTCCATCCTCTCATACAGGGCGATGACGACACACCCGTTCCACAAACCACGGATTCAATTCCAATGCCGCCGCCCCCGTCGACGGATAACAACATACATGACGATAGCATGGCCGTAGACTCGCTTATTGTGCCTACAGCTGCCTTTGTGCCGGAACGTCGGGAATCTTTGCCGTCGTCTGAAACATAAGGACACACCAGGAAGCAACGCTCTCCGAAGCGACGGAAGCGGAGGCGTAGAGCAACTTTCGAACGGGATGCGACACAGACTCCAGAGGACGACGACTCCACCTTCAATGACGACGTTACCACAGAGGCAGCCGCCATTTGCTGCAGTGTGGCACCACCGAACGGAACTGAGAACAAACCACATATACCTACAGTGGCAACATCGGATGCCGATATGCAGGACAGATGCTGCCCAACACCTTCTGGAGTTCAAGCACCCATGCCATGTCCTCAGGAAGCTAGGGAAGCCGATCTTGCTTTGAGTTCACCGACGTGGGCGGATGACCACGACGACGAAGGAACCATGCAAGTTACGCCAACAGGTCCCACGCCATTGGCGCCCGCTCTCTAGAAAGGACGGCAGGTGAGGTTTGGGGGGATGCGGAGATGTCAATACAGTCAGAAGCGTCATAGGTAATTCCAGTCTTAATGGATAACTTAACACCTGCGGTTCAGCAACAAGCTTATCGTATCGGCATGCTTAACCTCAACACGATACGAATGGCAGTGAAGATACAGTTGCTGCGTGAGATGCTTCGTTCTTCGGATGTTGACATTGCCCTGTTGCAAGAAGTGTATATAGCGGCCCTCCCCGTTTTCTGCGGTTATGTGACATATATGTCACCGGCGGACCGGAATGGCAGCGGTACGGCAATACTAGTGCGCGACGGAATTGCCATCGAAGAAGTGACTTACCTTCCGTCAGGAAGGGGGCTGGCGATCACAGCACTGGGCACACGCATCATTAACATTTACGCTCCATCAGGAACTGACCAACGCCGCGGACGATCGCTGTTCTACTCGGACGATATCGCCCCCCTCTTTATCAGCCGCTTCGATCAATATATCTTCGGCGGCCACTTTAACTGTGTGCTCCACCCCAAAGACCAAGTCCCACACTTCTCGACTTGTCAAGAACTTCGGCTCCTGGTTCGAGATCTGCTTCTCACCGACACGTGGGAGACAGTGCACGGTGACCGTCCCGGGCCGACATACCTTACTAGTCACTCAGCCAGTCGCCTAGACCGCATTTATGTCTCACGAGCTCAAGCGCCGGGAGTATTGGACGCCGAACGCTGGCCGCTTGCCTTCTCCGATCATAGCGCTTTCATATGCACACTCACTCTACAACAGCAGCGGATACGGCGCAGCCGAGGACCCTGGAAGCTGAATGTGGCACATCTTCAAGCCCCGGAATGCCGTCGGATTATCGCCAACACATGGCTGGACTGCGAACGTCGTCTTCCCCGATACCCTTCGACTCTAGCATGGTGGGTGGACTGTGCCAAACCAGCGTTTCGGCGTGTGCTAACTCAATTCGGTAAAGATATCGCAGCTTGGCATCGTCACATATTGGACTTTTATTACACGATGCTTCGCGAACTCGACAGCCAACCACCATCTCCAAACCGACAAATGGAAAGCCGCCGAATTAAAGGTCAAATATTGTCTCTTACGAGGAAACGTTTGGAGGGGGTCGTCTTGCGATCGCAACGTCACGACCGAGTGGAAGGAGAAAACCCGTCTATGCATCACATCGTGCTCGACAGCCGCCGACGCCGGCAGCAACTGATCACGGACCTCGTATTGCCAGGTGGTAGGGTCGTAATGACTCAGGCGGCGGTTACAGAAGCCTTTGCAGATCACTATCGCCGGTTTTACGACGAGGTGAATACAGAGGAAGAGGAAGCGGACGAGCACGACATACTGCAGCACGTGTCGCACACTCTCGACAATGCAGCAACGGCGACGCTGTTAGGTGGAATTACGCGGGACGACATCGAGGACGCGCTTAACAAGGGAGCACTCAACAAATCTCCCGGGCCAGACGGACTGTCGCTCGAGTTTTATCGGACTTTCCGCGATCTAATGATGCCCCGATGGATCATCATGTACCAAGAACTGATGACCCCCGGTTCCCAAATGCCACCTGCATTCGTGGATGGTCTCCTTATACCGATACACAAGCCTTCCAGAGGTCGGACGGTCGAGGACTACAGGCCAATTACGATGCTCAACTCGGACTATAAAATCTTCGCCCGACTACTCGCCAGCCGCATAAATAAGGTTCTGCCCCTACTCCTCTCAATGGAGCAAACGACACAGGGCGGAGTGACCAACATGCAAACGGCAACCAGCGAATGCAGGGATTTAATAGCCATCGCCTTCGACAGAGTTCACCAAAAGTTCCTTCAGTCCGTTATGGCCCGCATGGGCTTCCCGTCTGACTTTCTCGACATCTTTCAGCGCCTTTTCCGTGGAGCTGCATCCCGTGTACTGGTGAATGGACGGATTGCGGGTCCCTTTCCGATCCGACGGTCAGTTCGCCAAGGATGCCCACTCTCCATGATCCTTTACGCGTTCGCACTCGAACCACTTGTCGGAGGGTTGAAAAACAGGCTCTCGGGCATGTCATTGCGGGATCACACCTTTCACTGCAGGATATATGCTGATGACCTTCTATTACTTGTCCGATCTGGTGACGAGGTACGCTCGGTGATACAATGGATCAATCGCTATGGATTGGCAGCGGACAGCCTCATGAATGTGGCCAAGTCGGCAGCGATGCCGATTGGAAGAGGTCTACAGGAGGACGCTTTAGCCCCACTCCCACTAGTTAACAAGATCCGGTTCTTGGGCATAACATTTACACAGGATGTGCGCCGCACGGCTGCCATGAACTATGCACGATTACTACAGGCCATACGCACAGAAGTTCGCCGGAACTTACTTCGACGGTTGGACCTCCTACAGCGTGTGGAATACCTCAACCTTCACGTGGCGACTAAGATGATCCACATGGCCCAGGTCCCACCGATATCGACAGCGATGGCACACAGACTGCAAGCAGCGTTTGGATATTACCTTACCGCCGGACACCTATTCAAAGTCCGCTACGAAACACTCACCCTCCCTCCGCTTGATGGCGGACTGGGACTTATAAATGTACGAGCGAGGGCTGCAGCATTATACTTGTGCACAATGATGAAATTGTGGACCCACAAAGATGCTTCCCTTACGGGTCGTCTGTTAGAGGAATTGCTGCCGGCGTCTCTTCTGCCACCTGTCACGGTTGCGCACATTACACCTTCACTCTCGCACCTCTCGGCATTTATTCTTGAGTATAGTTACATGCACCCAGACCTTTCCAACACTCGCACTCCCAAGGCGAGATACGTTTACAGACTGCTGCTAAGGTCCATCCCTCGGAATGTGATTGAGAGGAAGAGCCCTACGACCCTATGGCCTGCAGTGTGGAGAGCGGCCCATAAGCCGTTCCTCCCCACGCGGGTACGAGCCGCGTGGTACCAGGTGGTGAACGGGAAGGTTGTAACACGACAAAGGCTGCACGCTATTGGGATAGCGGATTCCCCCCTTTGTCCACATTGCCACCTCGTGGATACTGACGAACACCGCTTAACATGTGGATCGGCGTTAGAGGTATGGCTGCTAGTGCAGAAGATCCTCGCCTGCTACCTACGTATAGCGCCTCGCACAATTGAGCCACGGCTCCTCCTTTGTCCAGAGGATACTTATTTCCCACCTGCGAAAACTCACGCTCTCACATGGTTTAAAGGCATGTCCATATACTACCTCTTTCGAGATAATGAGAAGATGGTGCTTGATTACTGGCAATTTCTCCAGGACAGTCATAGCACACTTGAGTGTACACCCAGATACCGACAACTATTTGCCCAGTGTCTTCGATAACCCCCCTCACAGTTGAGGAGTACCGGGCAGAGGTTGACCGCCTTCATGGGGCTCCAGACGCTGCGAAATGTTGTACCAATCTGGAACATGGAATCTGTACGCAGATGGGCCACGCACATGGAATGGCGTGCGGGATTTGGTTACATTTTTCTTTCTTTATTACCTATCATCACACTATTAGTTTCAATTTCTTTTTCATAGTTTAGAAGGAACTCTTGTTCTGTTGTTGCTACGGATGTTCAAAAATGGCTCTGAGCACTATGGGACTTAACTACAGTGGTCATCAGTCCCCTAGAACTTAGAACTACTTAAACCTAACTAACCTAAGGACATCACACACATCCATGCCCGAGGCAGGATTCGAACCTGCGACCGTAGCAGTTGCGCGGTTTCGGACTGCGCGCCTAGAACCGCTAGACCACCGCGGCCGGCGCTACGGATGTAATTTTCTAATTTTGTTTGTCATAACTGAAAGACGCCTTTTCCATATACAAAAAAGGTTGGCAGCGACAATAATTTCCAATTTAAAAAATTAAAAGAAAAACAAAAAATAAAATAAAATAAAAAAACAAATTAAAAAACAAATTAAAAAAACACAAAAAGAGAAAAAAATTAAAAAAAGTGGTCAGCGTGACAGGATGTCAGTCCTAGGTCCGCGGGTTCGATTCCCGGCTGTTTATTTACAAAAAAAAAAGTAAGCGTCACGCACTGTTGATAAGACGTCGCGAGTTTGGGTACATTCACTGCTACAGTTTTTAAAACGCCATACTAAAAACAAAAATAAAAAAGAAGATGGTAGAGCACTCGCTCGTGAAAAAAAAAAGAATGGTAGAGCACTTGCCCGCGAAAGGCAAAGGTCCCGAGTTCGAGTCTCGGTCGGGCACACAGTTTTAATCTGCCAGGAAGTTTCATATCAGCGCACACTCCGCTGCAGAGTGAAAATCTCATTCTGGAAACATCCCCCAGGCTGTGGCTAAGCCATGTCTCCGCAGTATCCTTTCTTTCAGGAGTGCTAAAGTGCGCATCATTTATGTTGGCGGCCAAGTTTAGGTTCGTTCTGCGCATCTAACGTCACAAAACACAGTCAGCCAATGAACAGTGTACGACGTTGCCAGATCTCGAATGTAGTGCAGAGCGCGGACGAGTGTCCTGTTTTAGAAACGTTCAGCCATAAATAAAGTAATAGAACAAAAGCAATGTCTCGCTAGCAGACTTTCTTTTATAGAATGTTTGGAAAAAGTATTCTTTATACCAATTGCTTCATATTCTATTAATTAATTGAAACCAAACAAGCAACAAGACTCCTAATTCAGGCGATAACATGGAAAGGCGTTTGTATCAATCTCGCGAACCGCTTTTTCGCAATAAAGAACAGCGGTAATTGTTTATTTCCTATTGTACTTCGACGAAGCATGAGTAATTCATAGTTATACCAACAGTGTTTGTCAGTATTTTGCGTGACGTGTTACAATCCTCATGGAGTTTTGTTTTCAGACGAGTTGCGTTAGCGTAACGATTAAGGTGTTGGGCTGTCAAGCGCAAGGTTGTGAGTTTCAAACCTTGAACGGCGCAGTCTGCTTTCCGCAGCGCTGCGGCGAGGACGTCTTGTTTACGTCCCGTCCGCGCGGTCGCGAGTGTCCGTAGTTGTTTATTACTGCGTTGTCGCTAGTTTAGAGTCCATCACTACCGACGCACCATGGCACATTCATACAGACAAACCACCATCAAGATCAGTTTTCAACCCGATCATGCACGACCGCGAGCTTTTGAAGTGGAACGTTTTCTACGTGACGACGTTAAAAATTGAACCGCGAGACATAATTGGTATCCATCTCTCTATCACGAGCAGTGTTGTCTACGTCAAGTTAGTAAGTGACGAGGTGTGCAACAGAAACGTGCGCGCACATGCGAACGATCTTAAATTCAAACATTCTGATGGCCATATTGGGGCGGTCTCTATCGATCACGCGGGGCTTGGCCTCCGTACGATACGCGTCTTCGAAATCCCTTTCGAAGTTCCACCGGACGTAGTCACCGCGGCTTTCCAGCCCTACGGCAGAGTGATCAGCCATATGGCCGAAAAATGGACCACCTTTACAACGTACCCCGTTCTTAATGGGGTACGACAGATCAAAATTGAACTGATCAAACACGTACCGTCATATCTTGTCATCGGCGGATGTAGGGCGATCATTATGTAAGACGGCCAGCCACGCACTTGCTCTGGTTGTGGCCAAGAAGGGCAGGTCCGGTCGGATTGTCTCCGACGACGGCTTATTCAAATCCCGACAGGTGAATGTATGACTCCTTCTACAGTGACGACCCTTCCTCTCAATTAAGCCGAAGTTGCACGAGCAGCAACCCTTTCCGATGCTGACCACACTAGTCCGATAGCCGCCCCCGATAGCGAGACCATGATGGATTCTGCAGTACGGGATCCGGCCTCTACAACAGTGCCCCCACCTGAAGATACTCACCGACCGACCTTGCAAGAAGGCGTGGATGCCAGGATGGACATTGATCCACGGGTTGTGCCGACAGCGGCTTTTCTACCAGACACCGGACCAGCTGAAGAAATCCACCCACGTTCAGATACTGAACACACGTCCGTAAACAGCGTTCCCCGCGAAAACACAAGAGACGGCGGCGTGCTCCATCGGGCGAGTGTTTGCAGCGATCGTCTGACATGGACTGTGGACACTCTGACGACGGTACTGGAGGTACAGAGGCCGCTGCACCATCAAACTCAACAGATCGCCGTGGTGACGGCTTCAGCCCCTCCGACCCCACAGAACAGCAGGATCACAACCAGACAGCCGCTGCCGATTCCCAGCCAGTAGAGCCGATGGAGTCAGCGCCGAGTGCCGCAGCAGGCACAGCCACCAGCAGCCGATGGTATTTCATGGCGACTGGGCGGACGACAGTGAGGAGAATTCCTTATCCATCGTGTCGGACGACATGCGGGGAAATTTACCCCACCAGTGTTGATCCTTTTCCGCCATCAGATACAGTGACGAGACAGCCTTACAAGGGTATTGATGGCCAACACGGGTGCTATGGATAGACCTCAAACTTATCGCGTTGCAACTATAAACATCAACACTATACGGACGCGTGCTAAGTTATCCTTGCTTCAGGATATGTTAAACTCTGCTTCCATCGATATAGCCCTTCTCCAGGAAGTGTATGTCGACGACTCTCCAGGCATGTACGGTTACGATGCTTGCGTCTCTCCAGCTTCCCCTATAGGCAGCGGTGTCGCTGTACTTCTTCGGGAAGGGATAGTGGCGGACGATATCCTGTTTCTGCCTGGGGCAAGAGGAATGGCACTCACAGTACTGGGTGTCCGCCTTATCAATATCTACGCACCTTCCGGGACGGACAAACGTCGCGAACGTTCACGATTCTTTGCGGAAGACGTAACCCCGCTCTTCCAAGGCCGCTACGACCATCTGGTGTTTGGAGGTGACTACAATTGCGTACTGGCGCCCAGAGACCAACTCCCACGACATAATCCGTGCCCGGAACTCGAGACGCTAATTAGAGACCTACAAATGGTGGACACTTGGGAACATCTTCACGGCCACCGGCCGGGATTCACACACTTCACAAATCACTCTTCCAGTCGTATCGAACGGATTTATGTCTCACGCTCTCTCGCCGCTGGAACACAGGATGCGGAACTGTGGCCTGCAGCCTTATCGGACCTCTCAGCTTACATTTGTGCGGTCACCTTGCAGCGGCAACAAGTTTGAAGAAGCCGCTGCCCGTGGAAATTAAACATCGCTCACCTGTCGTACCCGGATTGCCGCCAAGCCGTTGAGGATACGTGGCATTCGTGTGAAAATCGCCTCCGTGCATATCCCACAACGATCCGCTGGTGGTTGGACTGCGCCAAACCGGCACTGAGGCGAACGTTGATAACCTACGATCGCGACCAAGCCACTTGGCGTAGACATACACTCGACTTTTACTTCAGGGTACTGCGCGACTGCGATGCTATGGCGCCGTCTCCCGAACGGCAAACGGCAGTCCACCGTGCTAAGGCTCAGATCATCGCTCATATGCGACGCCACCTAGAGGGGGTAGTCATCCGCTCGAGGACGCAGGATCGGATACCGAGCGAACGCCCGTCAATGTTCCACGTCCTTCGTGAACGTAAACGACGCCAACGAGCACTGATACGCTTCATCGACACGGAGTACGGTCGTCGCCTCACCACGCAACAAGACATAAACACAGCGTTCTACAATCGTTATTCCCAGCTCTATTCCGCTCAGACCCCTGATCCGACAGCACTGGAGGACGTCTCTCAGACGATTTACGGCACCGTCACCCCGGCAATGGAAGCGGCCTTGATGGAAGAAATTACAGAAGAAGAAATGATCGACGCCATTCGAAAAGGAGCTGTCAACAAGTCTCCGGGTCCTCATGGCCTCCCATTGTAATTTTACCGGACTTTTCAATATTTATTAGCCTCCCGATGGTCGGACATCTGTCGCGAACTACTATCCCCGGAAGTGCCGCTCCCTGCGGCCCTTGTGGAAGGGATGATTATTCCTATTCACAAACCGTCCGGTGGCTCACGACTGCAGGACTATCGCCCGTTGACGCTATTGAACTGCGACTTTAAGATCTTTTCTCGATTGTTGGCGGCGCGGATACGCCAGACCTTACGAAATATTATCTCACCCGATCAAACGTCATTAGGAGGCGACAATAATATTCAAACAGCACTCAGTGAATATCGTGACTTGATCTCACTGGCGATGGCATGTCGTCTGAAGGGTGCACTGGCGGCAATCGATTTTAGTCAGGCTTTCGACCGAGTGGACCACGACTATTTGGAAGCGCTCCTCCGCCATATGCGGTACCCACAGCCATTCGTCACTGTCGTCATGCGACTACTCCGTGGGGCGACGTCCAAGGTGATCGTCAACGGCCGACCTACGCAGCCCCTCACCATTTCTCGATCGATACGCCAAGGCTGCCCTCTGTCCACTTTACTTTACGCTGTGGCCATGGAACCACTTCTCTGCGGCCTGCGTCAACGGCTAACGGGTATGACGTTACGAGGCCACGCTTTCCGATGTAAAGCGTACGCTGACGACCTGGTGATTGTCATCCGCAACGGTGACGACACCGCTAACGCATTGAATTGGATAGCGAAATATAGCATGGCCACTGGTAGTCGTATCAACGTCGCAAAATCAGTGGCGATGAACATCGGGGTCGGATTGTCTGAGAACAGTGACACCCCCTTACAGCTCAGAGATAGTTTGAAATGTCTCGGCATTGATTTCACAGACGATATACGACGGACCGCTGCTCACAACTTTCGACGGCTTTTACGAAATGTTCGGACTGGAATTGCCAACAACCGCCTACGAGCCCTGGATATCGTCCAAAGGACCCAGTATGTTAACACACATTTAGCGTCACGCATTCCGCACATCGCCCAAATATTACCTATACCGGTGATGTTAGCTCGCCGTATACTTGCGGCTTTTGGGTCCTTCGTGACTTCAGGAATGCTTTTCAAGATCAAATATGAGACTCTCACCCTTCCCCCGGATCTGGGAGGGCTTGGCCTTTATCACGTTCATGACAGGGCGGTTGCCCTATTTGTGAGCACATTACTCAAACTATGGCACCGCCGTCCGGACAGTCTGACGAGTTTGTTAATAGAAGAACTAGCACCGCCCTCCCTGTTGCCACCTGTGCCGATACACCACGTCCCCTCCTCGCTCTTCTACATCGGTGTCTTTTACCTCGAACTCAGTTACGTTCGACTTGCCTTACCAGCGACTCAACTGGCGACGGCAAAGACGATTTATCGGGTCCTGCAACGTGAACGACCCGATAACGTCGTGGAGAGGAAGCACCCGACCGTCAACTGGCGAGTAGTGTGGAGGACAATTCACCACGTAACACTGGACACTGACGTCACGGCGATGTGGTATATCACTGTCAACGGTAAGCAGGTGACCAGATCAAGGCTACATGCGATCCACGTGGTAAACTCACCCACGTGCACGAGCTGTGGCGTTCAAGACAACGATGAACACTGTCTTAGCTGTGGCGTGTCTGCAGCAGTGTGGCACTTAGTGACGCAAATGTCAGCATACTTCCTTCGAGTAACGCCGACTCATATCGACCCCAAGACTATCTTATTCCCGGATGAGACGCATTACCCACGCACTACAACTAATGCAATGACGTGGCTTCGTAAACATGCAGTGCATTATTTGTTTCAAGACGGCACTAAGGACACTTTAGACTTTTGGAACTATTTGCAGGAACGACATTGCAAGATCCTCCGTAACCCAAAGTATCGACAATATTTTTCCAATTATTTGTGGAATGCGTTCCACGACCCTCCATGTAGCTGGAACATCACGGGTAAGAGAAGCTAAAAATTACAAGACGACGATAGAACACTACACGTTACAATGTGGGATCTACCTTGGTCATTACGAGAGGTCATACCTGGATGATACAGCAGACGGAGAGTTTCGTCGTGAGCCCTCACTCTCTGTAGCAGTATTTCCCCCATTTCTTCTTTTTGTCCCCGGTGAGAAAAAGTCTTCGCAGTTTTTGTTTCCCATCCGGTGCAAGATGTAGCACTGGTTAATGGTGGTATGGATTCCACCCTTCAGTTCTGTTTCATGGTTTCCTTAGCCCCGCACTTTTCTCTCTTTCTTTCTGCCTTTTTCTACAACTATTAGCATGTTTTTAGTTATGTGCGTCCCCAACTCGACGCAACGAGTGCACTTACTACTTTTCAGTTCCTTACCGTTAAAAAAAATTAATTAATTAAAAAAAATTTAAAAATAAATGAATAAATAAAATAAAAAAATTCACAATAATATACCAACCGCATCCTTTGTACCACATCCCCAGGATGGGAGGGAGAAAACATCGGGGCCAGGCCTCGGATTGCGAGACCGAGCGAGGTGGCGCAGTGGTTAGCACACTGGACTCGCATTCGGGAGGACGACGGTTCAATCCCGTCTCCGGCCATCCTGATTTAGGTTTTCCGTGATTTCCCTAGATCGTTTCGGGCAAATGCCGGGATGGTTCCTTTGAAAGGGCACGGCCGATTTCCTTCCCAGTCCTTCCCTCACCCGAGCTTGCGCTCCGTCTCTAATGACCTCGTTGTCGACGGGACGTTAAACACTAACCACCACCATCGGATTGCGACCCGCGCTCGGCCACCTCGGCCGGCCATAGGAAGATCCTGCCGCAACGAAAATCGCCGTGGTTACAAAGTTTGCCACCTCAGTTCGTGTATCATATCCGTAGTACTCTCTCCCCTATTTCGCTATAACATAAAGTGAGCTACCTTCTTTGAATTTTCTCAGTGTCCTCCGTCAGTCCTATATGATGCGGGTCCTACACCGCGTAGCAATACTCCAGATAAGGCCGGACGAACGTAGTGTAGGCACTCTGTTTAGTAGACCTGACGCATTTTCTAAGCGTTCTGCCAATAAATTGTTGTCTTTGATCTGCTTTGCCCACAATTTTACCTATCTGATGGTTCCAAATTGAGTTATTCGTAATTGTAATCCCCAAGCATTTACTTGAATTCGTGATTTATCGTGTAACCCAAATTTAGCGGATTCCTTTTATTAGTCATGTGAATAAAATCACACTTTTCCATATTTAGAGTCAGTTTCCACTTTCCGCGCCATAATCATTTTGTAAATGGTTAAGATAATTTGATAACTTTACAAGATGGTGAATGACAACATCATCTGCAAACAATCTAAGGGGACTGCTCAGATTGTGTCCTATGTCGTTTATATACATTCTAACAATAAAAAAAATAAAAAAACGGTGCTTAATATTTTCTTTATTTAAAAACAATATTGAAGTGCCTTACTTCACGAATGTTATTCGTTTGAATGCAATTTTTTGAAATTTCTAGTGCTTTGTCTCTTCATTAACCCTTTCGCTGCTGCCGACACGTGCTCCCCGCATTCCACGTTGTGCGCGATTTTGTCATCATTGCACTGCTCGCCTGTGCAGACACATGGTGTTCCCACTGCTTTGACACACTTATCATTCGATTTCACAAAAACTATTTGGCCCAAAAATTAAATTTTAACACGTCTTCTTGACTGATACCTTCCCCCCATAAATGACTTAATTTTGTTTCGATGTTCAACGCAGTTATTGTGCAGCATTAAATGTAGTAAACCATTGCACGAAATTTTAAAGAGTTTGCAGCTGAAAGTCCATAGCGTATACTTTCCGTATGGTCGATTTTAGTTGCCACAATGTTGAGAATGAAATGTGGACAAGATACGTAAATTTCATATAAAATTTACTGTATAACAATATCTCATTTAATTTCAGTAACACATAGGTGTCGTATGTGATATTGAGAAATATTCTGTCTTTCGCGACTGTAATAAAAGTTTTATTTACACCAGGCGCGTTTGGCTTTATTTTAAAGCACTTCAATCAATGAAAGGTATGGCACATACACAATGGTACTCATATTCCCTTTCTTGTTTTTGTTCCACAGTCGCAGTTTTACCAATGGTACTGAAATATATTCCTCTTCTGCAACTGTAATAAGCGACTTATTTAGACCAGACGCTTTTCTCTCTTTTGAAGCATCATCAGTGGACAGTATTTTGTCCCCTCCATTGCCAAGTCACCTTTCGTAGTTTTGTGCTGCGGTAACACAATATTCAACGTTTGTGTTGGCTGATCAGTGTTTTAGCAAATAAATGCTGTTTGTGTGTGTCGCACACAAAAATTATATTTGACATAGCTCAGAGCACTTCACTGATAGACGGTATGTTCAAGTCCTAATGTTTTTGTAAGTCCACAGTTTTGTTTAATGTATTTTGTCTACTTCCTTTTGATTGATTGAAGTGCTTTAAAATAAAGTCAAACGTGCCCGGTGTAAATAAAACTTTTGTTACAGTCGCGAAAGAGCGAATATTTCTCAATATTACATACGACACCTATGTGGTATTTAAATTAAATGAGATATTGTTATACAGTAAATTTTATATGAAATTTACGTATCTTGTCCACATTTCATTCTCAACATTGTGGCAACTAAAATCGACCATACGGAAAGTATACGCTATGGACTTTTACCTCCGCAGACTCTTCAAAATTTCGTGCAATGGTTTACTATATTTAATGCTGCATAATAACTGCGTTGAACATCGAAACAAAATTAAATCATTTATGGGGGGGGGGGGGGGGGGGAAGGTACCAGTCAAGAAGATGTGTGAAAATCTAATTTTTGGGCCAAATAGCTTTTGTGGAATCGAATGATAAGAGTGTCAAAGCAGTCGGAACACCATGTGTCTGCACTGGCGAACAGGGCAGTGACAAAATCGCGCACAGCGCGGAATGCGGGGAGCACGTCTGAGTAGCAGCGAAAGGGTTAATGCGGCCGTGGTGGCCTGACTTCATAAACTGCGCGCTCCCCCCTAAACGTAAGCTTGCGAACTATGCTATACTATGGCACTGCTTCTCTTGGCGCGTGCGTCGTGTGCAACTGGCAACGCAGCGATCTCCCGCGTCTGGGCGGGTATGCGTAAGCCGCCAAGATAAAAGAATTGAACTATAGTTCTGCAAGGTTCGCAGGAGATCTTCTGTAAAGTTTGGAAGGTAAGAGACGAGATACTGGCAGAATTGAAGCTGTGAGACCGGGCGTGAGTCTTGCTTCGGTAGCTCAGATGGTAGAGCACTTGCCCGCGAAAGGCAAATGTCCCGAGTTCGAATCTCGATTGGGCACACAGTTTTAATCTGCCAGGAAGTTTCATATCAGCACACACTCCGCTGCAGAGTGAAAATCTCATTGCCGGCCGCGGTGGTCTCGCAGTTAAGGCGCTCAGTCCGGAACCGCGTGACTGCTACGGTCGCAGGTTCGAATCCTGCTTCGGGCATGGATGTGTGTGATGTCCTTAGGTTAGTTAGGTTTAAGTAGTTCGAAGTTCTAGGGGACTGATGACCACAGAAGTTAAGTCCCATAGTGCTCAGAGCCATTTGAACCATTTATTTTTGAAAATCTCATTCTGGATACATTAGAGATGTCTGCCGTGAATTAAGACTTTTTCTACAGCACCCCATTGCACATTGTAGAGAATGGTTATTTATTTATGTAAGAGGATAAATGTATTCAGTGCATAGGTTTCATGTATATAGCACAGATACTAATAATTACTGTGCGCTTTTATCCTTAGCCTTTGAGTTGTGCATTTTAAAGATGTCTTCCACTCGGAACAGTTTAATGACGTAGTCATAAGATCACAGCTGCCTCTCTTTTATTTCTTGTTTTAATTTTTTCCATTGCTATCGTTATGTTAACAGGAATGATTGTGTTGGCTCCTTGTATGTTCATGAATGCTGCACTACTTTTGTGTTCAATTTTATTTGTTGTTTTTTGATATTGTATGTAGCTTATGATGTGTAATTAGATTTTAATGCCTTGTGTATACCGACAGCTCTTGTGTCCTTAGTCGTAGGCACCAGCTGATAGATCTCCCACACTATAGTCTTCTCACACACCAGCTTACAGCAGTAAATATTAACTTTGTATATTCTTCTTGTTTACAACACTGACTATGGTTCAAATGGCTCTGAGCACTATGGGACTCAACTGCTGTGGTCATAAGTCCCCTAGAACTTAGAACTACTTAAACCTAACTAACCTAAGGACATCACACACATCCATGCCCGAGGCAGGATTCGAACCTGCGACTGTAGCGGTCGTGCGGCTCCAGACTGTAGCGCCTTTAACCGCTCGGCCACTCCGGCCGGCAACAACACTGACTATCTTTGATCATATTTATATCTGTACATCCTTTACTATCCATTTTTTGTACGAATATTATGTATGATATTTAATCGAATAAATTTCATAACTGAATTTCTTAAATGCTGTATTCACTAACAGTGTAGACATCATTATACTCTGGTACCATCTAGTTTGAAACATGTACACCAAATTCCTCGAAAAAGGAATATTCCTTCTGCTTTGCTTTAATATTCTGTTAAGTTGATATTATGGAAAAATTTTATACGAGGTCATTCGTTGGTCCATACTGTATGTTCATAAAATGCAAATTACTTCTGCAATGCCAAAGTATGATATATCATAACCGCCATGCATCACCCCAAGCGCCATGAGATGTCTTCTCTTCTCAACCCTCCCAATACTAACGCTATTTCAATAATTTGTGTGTTACCAAGGGGGGTGGAGGGGAGGGTTCTTTATGCCCACCTGTAAAAGTTAAAAAATGAAATTTGTTAATTATTGTTGATTTACACCAACAACATAATTTTTAAGAGATACTTATGTGTAAGTAGAGTCCTGAACCTGTAAATACTGAAAATGGCATTTGTTGTGAAAAGTGAAATCCACTACTGTGAGTTAAATTTATGGGTTAAGTTCAACTGAAAATTTTTAATATTTATGTTATCTGGCAGAATACTTCATCAAAAACAGTATAATTTTTAAAAATGTTGAAATATAAATGACTTGAGTAGATTACAGTACTATCAAGACGTCAGTACAAAGTACCCCCAGCCCTCTTGGTATAGCGAGGGTTAAGGCTTCTGTGAGTGCAGTACAGTCAGTTTGTACTTACTGTTATGACATTAAAGTTGTTGAGGAACTGTGTAGCTATATTGAACAGATTCGTTCGACATCCTGTTACCATAAAACATTGTCTTATGTTTTATGGAAAAGTGTTTCACACACATGTAGTGGTGTACTTACTGTTTCGTATTTTATGTCGCAGATCCTTTGAAATTGTATAACACACAAACGTGTAAGCTTTAATAAAGTCAATAAATACTTTGGTGGGGACTAGTAATGTATTATGTCCAACTATATGGTCAGAACACATTACATAACATTAATGCAGCATATATCTGACACACAGTAGTCAACACCCACTACCCATACACACTCTCAGCTACTCATGGTACAATAAACTTTTCAGATGCAGCGGCTGACACTCGCTGTACATAGCACAGTCGGTTTCTTGTGTTACAATTTTGTTTTTAGATACGACAGCTGACATCAAATATCCAATTATCGTGTTAGAAAACCATTATCAGTTCTGCATTTGTTTGTTTCAACTGTCATACCTTGCCTGATCATCATATTGTTATGTTTCAGTTTTCCAACTGTAACCTGAGACAGGAAGAGAAAAGAAAAAGAAAATTCTTATTTATGAAGTATCTCTGATGCTTCAAGCTTTGGAAGGTATAAAAAATAGGATACCCACAGCAAGTGCTAGTAACTGTACAGTGTTCCCAGAAGAACTCTAATGCATAAATATTATGGAGAATATTCACTTCAAATACACATGGGCCCCTCATGTATACATACTGAAGAATATGAAGCTTTTGTAATTAAGCGTATCTCAGAGAGTTACAACAATGTATTCGCTATCAATAGAAGTCAACCAATGGAAGCTGTCTACAAACTAAATGTAGAGTTGGAGGAGCATACTCCAGTCAATGATGGGAATCCCGGAAAGAAATGGATATTATTATTTTTGCAAAGACATCCATGCATTACAAAATGAATTCCTGATTCCATCAATATGCATTGCTACTGATTAAGACCAAGGAAGAAGAAAGCGCCATTTGTTGTAACACCAAGATCTTACTGAAAGTATGAAAAGACGGAAATACGACTATAAGTGGTAGCGTGTTTGGAGAAACAAAGGTAGAACGAACAAAAAAGTTAAAAATAAATACTGTTGTTTTTTTGTTTGTGAAAATGTATATGCATAAATCAGTAAACCATTTTACAGGAAACCTCGCTTTTAGATGATCGAAGACGTGCGAGTAACATTGTTTACTTTTTGTAAATATTAAACTATTCATGTTGATAAGTGTATTTTAAATTGTAGTTACATCATTAGTGGTACCGATCTGTATTTCTTAATGTTATGGAACCAATATTCATGTCTTTCGACTTTTTTAATGCTTGGTAAACAGATCGAAATATGCTCATTGACTAACTCGTAAATTACATCAGTAGTGCCAATAAGTGACCTACAAGTGATTTAATAATACAGATAACGTAGATGTGGAAAGACTTAATTTGAGGTTAGATTGTGCTTTGCAAAGTGTGGTACAGATACCAACCTTAGGTCATGAACAAGTGCTGCTTAACCTGTAAGGTTTTTAGTGACACTGAGTCAAGTCAGGGCCTGTTGCCAAACTTCACGAACCTGCCAACACCGCAAGATTAGCACTTATGCCTTGTAGCGACTCTGCAGCTACGCGCAGTGTGCTGAGGCAATATCAGCCAGTTAGAAACATTCCGATGGCTCTTGGTACGCTACGTACATGACCTCCGCCACAACAAATCCTGACTTGACATGTATGAAGCTGGCCATCTGGCCGAGATAAGCACTGCCCACCACTAGGCAATGCGGATGCGCCAAGCCTGCATCGTAGCCGTAACTATGATGTAGCCACTAACATCGCCCCATGCTCTGAACCAACGGCTGCTGCCTGACTTCCCACCCTGTGACAGCCAACACTCCGTCGCCACTTCTACGGCACCATTCGCTGATGTTCCTGCCGCCGTCTTCTGCTCTGAGACATCAGTGGAGGGACAGCTCTTCCATCCCTTTGTAGCGGCCATTGCATCCCCGACCCACTACACTTTGGGCCCAACGTTACATTTTGACGACTTACGGGGAAAATGACCGTCCATCTTACTGTACCGCTACATTCTGGAGTCCAAAGCGGGATGGTTCGGAGACGAGGAGGAAGATACTTTTCACTGTGGTGACAGAAACCCCCAAAGGGGATTCAACAGGGGCAGTGACATATCTGAGTAAAAGCACAGACTTGCTTTTCGACTCGTGGGCTCCATACAGACTGACTGACCGAGCGAGGTGGCGCAGTGGTTAGCACACTGGACTCGCTTTCGGGAGGACGACGGTTCAATCCCGCGTCCGGCCATCCTGATTTAGGTTTTCCGTGATTTCCCTAGATCACTCCAGGCAAATACCGGGATGGTTACTTTGAAAGAGCACGGCCGCCTTCCTTCCCCATCCTTCCCTAATCCGAGCTTGTGTTCCGTCTCTAATGACCTCGTTGTCGACGAGACGCTAAACACCAATATCCTCCTCCTCCATCATACAGACTGGTATCTTTATATGCTTTGTATCTTTGTTTTCTTACATTCTTATACGTCTATAGCCTTGTATTTCATTATGTACAGTTTAGACTTCTTCGTATTTTGTAAAGGCCCAAAGGCCCAAACACAATCTCTGGTAACACAATATGATCCACCAAGTCACTAAGGCCCGTGTTCCAAGCACGGAATATAATTTGTTGTATATGCCACCAGAAATTTCATTACGCAAGCTTTTGTCAGAAGCGGGAATGGCTTAGACGTGGAAACCCATGGACACCAAGAAGACTAAGAAACAAACCAAAACAGCCGTACTTTTTTCATGCAAATAGGAATTTGTAAAGTAGAATAAGTACTTTAAATAGTAAAGTTTAGGTAACAAATTAGATTAGACGTAATACACGGAATATGTGAATATTTGGCACTTAGTGTGTTTAGCAATAAAGTAGCTGTAATCCGTCGTAGTTAAGCACTAGCCAAGTAGACCATGCTATTGAAGATTTAAGGAATCCGATGGCTCAGATTTCCTTGTCTTTACATTATGTGACACTGATCCAGAGTACCAATATTCTGAAGCGCCACACAAACGCTAACCTAGTCACTAGCCCTGACGACGTCTGTTAAACAGCTCCAAGTCTGTCGGGACACGTTTCACATGCTTTCAGAGAATCAGCTAAAAATATCTGTAGGGTTTTGATATTATAGGTATTGGGTACTAGAGAAAGCTTTATGAAGTTTTGCGAAGGTGTATTGTGGACACAGAAAGGTAGTTGTGATCCAGAAAGTAAGTCCGTGGTTTGGTGACCTAATGGAATGGGGCCATTGGCTTACTTATAGACTGTTGTGATGAGAGGTAACGTCGAGTGTAGTTAATGAGGTTTAATATGAAGTGCTGAAGATCTATTGAGAAGGCAAATAAATGTCGTGTGACCAGGGCCTCCCGTCCGGTAGACCGTTTGCCGGGTACAAGTCTTTCGATTTGATGCCACTTCGGCGACTTGCACGTCGATGGGGATGAAATGATGGTGATTAGGACAACACAACAGCCAGTCCCTGAACGGAGGAAATCTCCGACCCAGCCGGGAATCGAATCCGGGCACTTAGGATTGACATTCAGACGCGCTGATCACTCAGCTACCGGAGGCGGACTATTGTCAAGGTGATTGTGTATTATGTGCGTTTATCGATGTAGTGCGAGGATGAAGTATATGTTGGGAAGATGCAATATTACATGTCCATCGAGTCATAGAAGTTTTCAACTCAATATGACTGAGAACGTGACTACAGTAATGCTGCCGCTGAGCCCTTCCGCCGCGCGGGATTAGCCGAGCAGTCTAGGGCGCTACAGTCACGGACTGTGCGGCTGGTCCCGGCGGAGGTTCGAGTCCTCCCTCGGGCATGGGTGTGTGTGTTTGTCCTTAGCATAATTTAGGTTCAGTAGTGTGTAAGCTTAGGGACTGATGACCTCAGCAGTTTACATCCCGTAAGATTTCAGACACATTTGAACGTTTTTTGAGCCCTTCCTGTTTGGTCTGGCCTTTTGAACAGTGTAGCTTCGTAAGTGTATCATTCCCTATTTCAGCCAAACTTAACCTGTGAGAAAATCCGTGGGCCAAATTATGCCATGAAGAGGGGAGTGTGCTATGTGGGATCGAGCCAGGGCCTGTTGCCGAAATCCAGACCATAGAACAGCATTGCAACTACGGGCCATATGTTGAGGCAATAACAGCCATTTGGAGACAGGTCCACTGTTGTTGGCAGGCCACGCACATAACCTCCACTGCGACAAGACTGGTCTGGGCATGTATAAAACTGGTCATCTGGCCGGGCTGAGCATAGTCGACAAGATGTGCAATGCTGCTTGGGCCCAATCTGTGTCGGTCGCAGTCTTGGGGTTTACGCCGTAACTATGACACAGTCACCAATCCCGCACCAGGGCTCTGAACCAACTACCACTGTCAGACTGTCCAGGGACGTGGCAACCATCATTCTGCAACATCCTCTATAGAATCTCTCGCCTACATATGAAGAGCTTATTTCAATAGTGGCACAAGTCCATCTTTGTTCATATTGAAATACAGAGTCCGAAAGTTAAATGAGCGCTGAAAAATCTGCAGTTGAGATACCAGAAATATTCAAGCATATGGCTTCTTGCTAGAGATGAAACTTTGTTTCAGTTTGTTTGGCCCATTAACTTCAGAAGCATTATAGACGGAAAAGTGGAGGTAATGGACTTGTACCACTATTGAAATAAGCCCTTCATATCTGCTGCACATTCTGTCCTGAGGAATGAACGGACAAGCACCCAGCTCTGTCCTTCACCTACCGCAAAGTTAAAACACGCCGCTGGCTGCATCGTGTCCACAGCAAAGTCGCAAACAGTGCCCCGGATGTCGCCGATGAGTCATCGCACTCCTGTGTGGGCAGTTTGGCTATGAGCACAGATGGCAGCCTGCATCATCCAGAGTGCCGAGTCGAGTATTACGAGGCAACGCCAAACCGTGTCGGAGACAAGGTCACACCCAAATGACTGTTCAGGCTTGGTGGATTAATAAAGAACTGTTTACCTTTATCAGTTGTGTATCTGCAGCTTAATACAACGTCACTCCAGCCTCCAAGCCACAAAAGAACCCACAGCGCTCTAGGTGGGAGAGCCCCGCATCATGACAACTGGAAGAACTGCTCTTCTATCCGTATGTAGCGGTCACTGCACCTCCAACGCGCTACAAATTTATCATTAGTCCCAGTATGCAACCACTACGTATTTTTTAAAATCTCACAGAACAATTAAGTTACGACACTAGAGCCACGTGTGTTTTGCACTCGAAATCTCACATTTTCTGAGAAATAACGCATTTCTATTTTGGTTCAAAGTTCGAATTTTCGTTCGCAATCAGATTGTACTTAATTATTTCAATAAGCAATCACCATGTTATTTATACTCTAAATCAGAACTTTTTTTTATACATAACCTTATTTTGGTGCACAGACCATATTTTTCAGTAATCGAACTTTCCTACCTCCCTGTGTGTGGAAACTTGTCTACCATTTTCTTCGCTCATTTTATATTTCTTATTTAGAGCATTATGAATTTATATTTGTGTATAACGGAAATATGTAGTTTAAATTATACAACACACCCTTAAACTGACGTTGGGATAGATTTTTTTTAAATCTTATGGGACTTAACTGCTAAGGTCATCAGTCCCTAAGCGTACACACTACTTAAGCTAAATTATACTAAGGACAAACACACACACCCATGCCCGAGGGAGGACTCGAACCTCCGCCGTGATCAGCCGCACAGTCCATGACTGCAGGGCCCTAGACCGCTCGGCTAATCCCACGCGGCTTGGGATGGTTCCTTTGTCTTTAGCTATGTTGTGTGTTTTGACATTTCATGTTTTGGCGCATTAAGATTAGAAATTGGTAGTGTTAATTTTATTATGGAATGGATATGAAACATTTTAGAGGACTGTGGCTCCATATTTTCGATCGGTATGTGGCGCACAAGCCGGCTGGGGTGGACGAGCGATTCTAGGCGCTACATTCTGTAACCGCGGGACTGCTACGGTCGCAGGTTCGAATCCTGCTTCGGGCATGGATGTGTTTGATGTCCTTAGGTTAGTTAGGTTTCAGTAGTTCTAAGTTCTAGGAGACTGATGACCTCAGAAGTTAAGTCCCATAGTGTTCAGAGCCATTTTTGCAGCGCAGAAATTCTTGATACTTCGTTCTGTACATAACCTCAAGAAAGCCTGGATCGAATGGAATTAAAAGCAATATTAGCCAGTAAATTTCGTCGATTATATTTTTCCAATGTAGGACATGAAGCATTATCTTTTTCCCTGTAAATTGGTACTTGATTAGATGATGCATAACAGAGAAACTTGTAAAATGTCAGTTTTTTATAGTTCGCTCTTTGAGTCATGAGTAACATAGTCTGAAGTAACTCTGAACTCGAAATGACAGTATTAAACATCTCAGCAAACGCATCATTATTATAGTTTGTTTTTGAAAGTGTCATCAAAAGTGATGTCGGTGTATAGAACACCAGTGGAACATAATCGCATGTAAGTCTCAGATCAAAAAGTAATTAAACAAGATATATTAGCAAGTTCATAAAAATCTATTATATTTTTCGAGAGTAGGAACAATGGTGCGTGTTCAGGTTTGTTTTTGTTCATAGACTCATTTAGGGCTGGAAGAGGAAGGCTTTAGATGCGTCTAAGCAATTCAGTTCGTATTTGGAATGTCGCACGGGTACAACCTAAATGAAAGGCACTAAAATATAAGACTCAACATCCATCCGTTTTTGAGACGACCAGCACCAATATTCGTAAGGGTAGGGCAGCTCAAAATGGATGGGATCGATGGATAACTAAAAATTGAACATTTTTCATCATCACACATGGGGTCTACAAACGCATATATTCATAGAAGTCGAGGAAAGAAACTTTTTCTACTGCAGTTTATTTATCCATAAGGTAAACGCCGTTGAGCAAAGGCGCCTCTGGCGTAGCGACCAAGGCATTTGGATGAGAAGTAGAGAACCTGTGTTCGATTCGCAGGTGACTTCTGCAGTTTTCCTTTTTTCGTTTGTATTTTTTTCCACAGCGAGTGTGTCTGGAATAAAGTGTTAATAAGTTAAGTAAATCAATAAGGAATAATAACAAGGTAGGCAAATAAATTTCTCAAACAATGTATAGTACATAAAATAACGTATTCGCACACAGTGCAATATACCATCACAGCTTCTGAAAAACTGATGCCTAAAGCTTATCTGTGCTTTTTAGAAACAATTGTTTAATTTGGTCCTCAGGGTGCAGTAGAGGTCAGTCACTTAACTGAGTCCTTAAAAGCGTTTACGTCACTTGCTTCAAATCCGGGAAATTGACACATTCACTTTACAAAACATGTACTACGCTGATAACAAGTTTTGTCTGGTAAAGAATTCATGGAGTGTATAAACTAATGCCGTCCTGTATGATATTATGTTTATAGATGACGAGGATCAACTGATTTGCAAGGTAGAAATAATACCACCAAACTGCCCACCTATGTGCCAGCAATTTGATGTTCATTTCGATCGCCAAGATAAAAACTTTATTTCGACGTAAAATCTAAAACCTGCTTCTGGAAACCCACCGCAAACTGCATAACCACGTGGATAAAAAATGTCGTATGACTAGGGCCTCCCGTCGGGTAGACCATTCGCCTTGTGCAAGTCTTTCGATTTGACGCCACTTCGGCGACTTGCGCATCGATGGGGATGAGATAATGATGATTAGGACAACACAACACCCAGTCCCTCAGCGGAGAAAATCTTCTGCCCAGTCGGGAATCGTACCCGGACTCTGAGGATTCACATTCTGTCGCGCTGCGTTTGGTCTGGGCGGACGTCACATGACATCCTTTACTCAGTTTGACCGAACACGCTGAGCTACCGTGCCAGCATTACACATTCATGGTTTTAGCTTTATAACCATTCTCAAGAACATGTATGACCTGTCTATGACAAGTCCTACCACTCAGCTTCCGGGGGCGAACACCACGTCGATGCAATAACGATTTAGTCACAGCACAGATATTACAGGTATACGCGCGGTATGCATCAAACGTAATACCAGAATAAGAAATATTTTGAAATATAAAACAGGTCTGTTTTCCACCGAAACTCCGGAAGGAACGATTTAGTTGTGTGAAATTTGTAGTTATTAGATGTTGCTGGTGCTGTAAGTCATTTTTTTTTAATGTTCGCATGACAAGTGCCACCCATCTAGTTGTTCGAAGGAAATTGAGAACATATGATAGAGTGAGTGAAAGAGCCATTGCAAGGCGGCCAGAATTAAATTCTTCATCCTGTATTCAGGTCGTTTGAGAATCTGATTTGCTGCCTTGTTATTATTCCTTATGTATTACCCTGCCCACTCGTCTAATATAGGTGCCCAGGAAGCTGTTTTCTCGGATCGCTAAACAACAATTCAAGCAACTAGTATTAGTGGAGTTTATTACAGTAAGGTAAAATGACAATACTTAATTCGGCGTATTCACAGCGATGTGTCGCAGGCTATTGGCGACAGGGAAATAATCAGTGTTCTTCGATATATACAATTTCAATGCAAGCAAAACAAAACAGTTCATAAGTCACTGCTGTAGCGTTTGCATGACAGCTCTTCCTCCACACCGATGCGGCTAGGGGGAGCGGCGCTTATATTCTCTTCGTGGCTCCTGTTTTGGCGTCGTCTAGTCAGCGTACTACTGGCTGACGTTGTCTCACAGCCCTCTCTGCTCTTCTGTTCTTCAGCGTCGTGCCGGCGCTTTTCATACTCCGGAACACATTATTGATTTACTTACGTTATGAAATTTCTTATTCCTACCAATTTGAAAAAGGGGAAAAGCTAGAAATGAAAACAATCTGCTGTACGTGTTAGGGAAACAAAAACTTGTTTCCTGCTCCGCAGCCACATCTTTTTTCTGGGCCCCTATCCTCCTCTTCTACCCCGTCCTTCCGCTCGCCAAAATTGCCCTCAGTGGCCTGGCTACTCCGCTATTCACATATTTCTCTTCAGAAACTTTTGGTTTCCATTTATGAAAGGAAGTAGCTTTTGGTCCTCATTTTTTACGTTTTTACACTTTTTAATTAAATTATGATTTATTCTGTTAACTGAATCTTCCGTTGGTTCTTTGTAGAACAACATTATAATAAATGCTTTGGTTCTGCAGCATTCTTTTTATTGTGTTAACCGGTTATCGGTTTACAAGGCCATCTTCAGGCATTTACTGAGTATTGTCACCAAAGAACTTACAATGTTTGTAAACAACATTGGAAGAGAAGATACACGTCTACATTGAAACAGAAACATACGGTAAGTAGTGTCTTTGACAAAGTGGTGGTAATGCAATGCATAAAAACTTAACAGTAAATAAATAAAATAAAAATGGAGTGGGCAGGAAAAACCTTTAATACAAAATAGGAAAAGCATGCCTACATAACAGTTTCTATTAATAAACAAAACTAATAAAAGAAAATAAAAATAGTACTTCACAAGGCTTCTTCAGGAGGTATAGATCATGGAGAGTGGTACACAAACCAATTAAAAGTAGAAAGAATTATCAATGTACCTACTGAATATACAGGGTGTAAATTTTAAGTTGACAAACCAGAATAACTCGAAAAATAAGCTTCACACAAAAAAATGTGTAGAATCCAAAGCTGACCATTTTCAAGAGGGACATCTGCTAGTGCTAAAATTAGCCCGTCACCCCAGCCCCCTGGGGGTGGGGCGAGAGGCAACTTTAAAATTTCAAATGGGAGCCCCCATTTTTTTTATTGTAGAATCAGATTCTACGTAAAAAAACTACGTCCATTTTGTCTTATACATTTGTTTTGATTCTTGGTAGTTGGCGCTGTAATTCAAGAAACCCATGTTCTGGCCGGCCGAAGTGGCCCTGCGGTTAAAGGCGCTGCAGTCTGGAACCGCAAGACCGCTACGGTCGCAGGTTCGAATCCTGCCTCGGGCATGGATGTTTGTGATGTCCTTAGGTTAGTTAGGTTTAACTAGTTCTAAGTTCTAGGGGACTAATGACCTCAGCAGTTGAGTCCCATAGTGCTCAGAGCCATTTGAACCATTAACTCACAGAGTAAACACAGTAAAAGGTTCAAATGGCTCTGAGCACTATGGGACTTAACTTCTGAGGCCATCAGTCCCCTAGAACTTAGAACTACTTAAACCTAACTAACCTAAGGACATCACACACATCCATGCCCGAGACAGGATTCGAACCTGCGACCGTAGCGGTCGCGCGGTTCCAAACTGTAGCGCCTAGCATCGCTCGGCCACCCTGGCCGGCCAAAGTATAAGGCTAACTGACAAAAAGACTAACCCACTTCTAACTAAAGATGGTCGTATTCCCGTTTAACATTTGGTGTTCTGAAAAGGAACGATTGTTTTCGTTTTATTGTTGATTATCTGCAAATACAAGCAAATGAATTTCGGGGTGCTTGTTTCCAGTGAGTCGCCTCTCACTTTCGGGCCGTAATTCCCTTGCATCTCACCGTTTCATGAAATCAAACGTTCAAAGTGATGATCTCCAACTTCAATGCATTTATGGACTCGTGCTGTAAATCCCTGCACACATCTTGAGAACATGTCTGTTGTAATTGCAGCGCAAGCATCTCTTATTCTCTGCAGCGTGTTTTCGCGAGTGGTAGGCGTTTCCTGATAAACGATATCTTTTAGATAACCTCATAAGAAAAACTCTGGCGAAGTAATGTCAAGCGATCTGGCAGGCCAATTCACAGGACCTCCCCTGCCGATCCAGCGACCATCTTAAAGTCGATCTAGTACATCGCGCGCTACTAATGAATAATGCGCTGGACTACCATCATGTTGAAGCCCCATGTTTTGTCGAAGTTCGATGCTCAGGTCTTCAAGTAGATCTGGCATTTCATTTTAAAGTATGTTTCGATAATTGTTGCCATTCAAATTACAGTCGATAAAATATGGACCGATCAGTTTATTGCCAATTATACCACACCAAACATTAACTGACCAAGGTCGTTGATAGTTGACTTCTCGAATCCAGTATGGGTTCTGTTCACTCCAGCAATGCATGTTATGGCGATTAATTTCGCCGTGGTTTGTGAATGTTGCCTCGTCAGAGAAAATTACCCTGGTAAAAAAGTTTTGGTTTGTTTGCATCAGCTGAACTGCCCAGTGACAACACGTTACACAATTTTGGAAGTCATCGCCATGTAGTTCCTGATGCATAGATATCTACATCTACATGGATACTCTGAAAATTAAATTTAAGTGCCTGGCAGAGGGTTCGTAGACCCACGTCCACAATTCTCTATTATTCCAATCTCGTATAGCGCGTGTAAAGAACGAACACCTATATCTTTACGTACGAGGTCTGATTTCCCTTATTTTATCGCGATTATCGTTTCTCCCTATGTAGGTCGCTCTCAACAAAATATTTCCGCATTCGGAGGAGAAAGTCATCTGCAAACAACCTAAGATGGCTGCTCAGATTGTCTCCCAAGTCGTTTATATAGATAAGGAACAGCATAGGGCCTATAACACTACCTTGGGGAACACCAGAAATCGCTTCTGTTTTACTCGATGACTTTCCGTCAGTGACTACAAACTGTGATCTCTCTGACAGGAAATCACAAATACAGTCACATAACTGAGACGATATTCCATAAGCACGCAATTTCGCTACAGACTGCTTGTGCGGTACAGTGTCAGAATCCTTCCGGAGATCCAGAAATACCGAATCGATCTGAAATCCTTTGTCTATAGCACTCAACACTTCATGTGAATAAAGAGCTAGTTGTGTTTCACAGGAACGATGTTTTCTAAACCCATGTTGACTGTGTGTCAATAGACTGTTTTCTTCGAGGTAATTCATAATGTTTGAACACAATATATGTTCCAAAATCCCGCTGCATATTGACGTTAACGATATGGGCCTGTAATTTAGCAGATTACTGCTACTACTTTTCTTGAATATTGGTGTGACCTGTGCAACTTTCCAGTCTTTTGGTACGGATCTTTCGTCGAGCGAATGGTTGTATACGATTGTTAAGTATGGAACTAATGTATCAGCATACTCCGAAAGGAACCTAATTGGTATACAGTCTGGACCAGAAGACTTGCTTTCATTAAGTGATTTAAGTTGCTTCACTACTCCGAGGATATTTACTTCTACGTTACTCATGTTGACAGCTGTTCTCGATTCGAATTCTAGAATATTTACTTCGTCTTCTTTTTCTGAAGGCTTTTCGGAAGGCTGTATTTAGTAACTCTGCTTTGGCAGCACTATCTTCAATAGTATCTCCATTGCTATCGCGCAGAGAAGGCATTAATTGTTTCTTGCCGCTAACATACTTCTCATGCGACAAGAATCTCTTTGGATTTTCTGCCAGGTTTCGAGACAAAGTTTCGTTGTGGAAACTGTTATAAGCATCTCGCATTGAAGTCCGCGCTAAATTTAAAGGTTCTGCAAAAGATCGCCAGTCCTGGGGATTTTGCGTCTGTTTAAATTTGGCATGTTGTTTCGTTGTTTCTGCAACAGTGTTCTAACCCGTTTTGTGTACCAAGGAGGATCAGCTCCGAAATTTGTTAATTTATTTGGTATAAATCTCTCAACTGCTGCCGAGACTATTTCTTTGAATTCAAGCCACATCTGGTCTGCACTTATATTATTATTTTTGAATGAGTGGGGATTGTCTCTCAGGAAAACGTCAAGTGGATTCTTATCTGCTTTTTTGAATAGATATATTTTTCGCTTATTTTTGGAGGATTTGGGGATTGCAATATTCAATCTCGCTACGACAACCCTGTGTTCACTAATCCCTGTGTCGGTTTTGATGCTCGTTATTAGTAGGGACTATTTGTTGCTAAGAGGTCAAGTGTGTTTTCACAACTATTTTCTATTCGCGTGGGCTCATGAACTAACTGCTCGAAATAATTTTCAGAGGATGCGTTTAGTACAATTTCGGATGGTATTTTATGTGTACCTCCTGAATTAACCATGTATTTTCCCGAAAATATCGAGGGCAAATTAAAGTCACCACCAACTACTACCGTAGGAGTCGGCTACGTGTTTTAAATCAAACTCAAGTTTTCCTTGAACCTTCCAGCTACTGTACCATCTGAATTGGGAGGTCGGTAAAAGAATCCTATTATTATTTTATTCCGGTTGCCAACAATGACCTCTGCCCATACTAACTCACAGGAAGTATCTACTTCAATTTCGCGACAAGTTAAACTACTTCTAACAGTAACAAACACTCCACCGTCAACCTTGTTTAGCCTATCTTTTCGGAACACCGTTAGGTTCTTCGCAAAAATTTCTGCTGAGCTAATATCCGGCTTTAGCCAGCTTTCAGTGTCTATAACGATCTGAGCATCAGTGCTTTCTATCAGCGATTGGACCTCTGGTACTTTCCCAACACAGCTACGACTCTTTACAACTGTTATACCAAAGGTTCCTGTATCGACGTTCTTCCTGTGTTGAGCCTGCACCCTTTGTGACTGAAGGTCCTATTGTGTTTTCCCAAGACCATCGAATATAAAAAACTGCCCAGTCCACGCCACACAGCCCCTGTTACCCGTGTAGCCTCCTCCTGTGTATAGTGGACACCTGACCCATTTAGCGGAACCTGAAACCCAACCACCCTGTGGCGCAAGTCGCAGAATCGTGTGAGCCTCTGATTCAGACCCTTCACTCGGCTCTGTACAAAAGGTCCGCAATCGGTCCTGTCGACTATGCTGCAAATGTTCAGCTCTGTTTTCATTTTGCAAGCACGACTGGTAGCCTTTACCACTTCTGTTAGCCGCTCGAAACTAGAGAGAATCTCTTCTCATCCAAAGCGACACACATCATTGGTACCGACGTGAGCAACCATCTGCAGCTGGCTGCACCTTGTGCTCTTCGTGGCATCCAGAAAGACTCTTTCCACATCTGAAATGATTCCAGTCCGTATGCATGGTATGGAGCTTCAGGATTTTCCAAACACTCATGTGCGAACTTCCTGATTGCCTTGATATTTCTCTTGTGCTCATATTTCGATTATGAGCCACAGCAGCTAGGACTGCCACTTGATTGTTTTCTCCACAAACAGTAGCTGCACGGGTTCTTTTTTTCTGGTTCACACTACCTTCATCAGTAATTTGTTTAATAACTCGATCAAAAGAGGACCGTGATCGTACTAGGCCACGAAAATGCTGCGCATAAAGCGCAACGACATCGTCAAAATGTCTTCCATTTTCTCCATAAATGTACACCATCTCAATTTTTTCTTCCACAGAAAGATAATCCATTATGGCATATGCCACCTATTAATTTCAAGAGAGGAAAGATAAGGGGCGTCGAGAATTCAGGGTTAGAATTTGTATGAGCGAGAGGCGGCCCGCTCGGCGTAATTCCGCCTAGAAATACTAACTCAGCGTCAAACGCGGCTGGCAGCGAGCAAAAGCCGCGAACTCAGTCACACAAGGTTCAAAATGGTTCAAACCGCTCTGAGCACTATGGGACTTAACTGCTGTGGTCGTCAGTCCCATTGAACTTAGAACTACTTAAACCTAAGGACACCACACACATCCATGCCCGAGGCAGGATTCCAACCTGCGACCGTAGCGGTCGCGTGGTTCCAGACTTTAGCGCCTAGAACCGCTCGGCCAGTCCGGCCTGCTCACACAAGTTCATCAAACTTCAGTCGCCTAAAAGACAATCGTTATAAACAATGTATTGCTGTCTGAATGCTAAGAGGGGTAAAAGATACATTGCATTTATTACATTAATACTTATAATTTCTAAAGCCCAGTCATATTACGAGAAGGGGCGAATTTCTCGTCCCTGCGCTACCTATCGGTGGCACTCCGAAACATTACGCCGCTCATCAGCAAGGTCTGGATAAGAGCATCGATTATCGGTCAGGATCGAGTGGGAAATCGATTATAGTACATATTTCTAAAACTGTAAACGACGTAACAGGTGCGATATTCCGAAATAAAATAAAGGTGTGATATAAGTCAATAAATTTATGAATGCCGTTTTCTACGTTTTTCCACCCGAAACCAAGCGACTCAAATTAAGCAAGCACCTCAGTTGTGAGACTTCTCGACAAACAAGAGTGATTACTCCGAATCTAATAAAAAATTAGGTTCGGGAGTCAGTTAGTTTTTTAGTTAGTGAGTTCATTCGTTATTAGGTAGGATGTTTGGTTAGTTAGTTAGCTAGTCAGCTGATTTGTTTGGTAATTAAAAGTTGCGTGGCCTTATGACCACGAAACAAACAAAAATTATCCGAATCTGTGGAAAAGATTAATATTTGAGTCAACATTTGTAAAACTCTAATTCCTTAAACCCCACCCTATGGGGAGAGAGGGAGAGTTTTAGTTTTAGCGAATCAAAACTTACGTAGTAAATAAATATTCTTTAATTATCCGTAACCACTTTTCCATGCAAAAATGAGAACATGGATTTTCTTGAATTACAGCGCCAACAACCAAGAATCAAAACAAACGTTTAAGACAAAATGTATGTAGTTTTTTTATGTGGAATCTGATTCTGCAATAAAATAATGGGGGTTCCCATTTGAAATTTTAAAGTTGCCTCCTGACCCACCCTCAGGGAGATGTGGTGGCGGGCTAATTTTAACACCAGCACATTTTTTCGTGTGAAGCTTATTTTTCGAGTTATTTGGCTTGTCAACATAAAATTTTCACCCTTTATAAGGAAGGTAAGCAATGTCAATAAGATAAACAGAAATGGATAAATGCAGGAAAATGGAGGAGTGTGAGGGAACATGCTGTAAATGCAATATTTGAGAGTGTGGTGGTACTGCATTTTAAAAGGTAAAAAAGGCTGAACAGTACATAAATACAAAAGGAGCAAACAGGAAAAACGTTAACATTATACTCAAAAGTGTGACTATGTAACAGTTTGCATTAAACAAACATTTATTATACATGTATAAATATGTACATTATATTCGGCAGTCATCTGCGGTTATTAGACCCCTACATTCGAATGTATTCTGACGGATGTTTCTGCCTTTGCCTACACATGTTTATTACGGACCATTAATGGAGTTCTTCTTGATAATACGTGGGCCATTATCTTTTAATCGCTGTTGAGTAATGTGACTGTGCCACGGTTTTCAATTCCTTTGCGGCTGAGTTTTAGGAATTTTACCTATTACTACTTCCGAAAATGATTTAGGAACGTCGACGTTTCCGTTCATAGTTCGTTGAACATTCATAGCAATTTGCTTGTCATTTGTGGCCAGAACACGGGAATGCCATCAGGTCTTGGAGATTTATTTTTAGAACCGCGTGCTATTGCATCTTTCAGTCTGTCCTCCTCTGTCTCAGTAGTAGGATTTTCCGCTTCCACTGCGCTAGTTCTGCCTGGTACGTTCCTAGTAAGATCTTGTCGCGGGTTGTCGTCGGTAGGTTCGTTGGACATTATTTCTGAGCTATATCATTGATTTCAGTCTGTTTTGTCAGAGTTGTTCCATCACTTAACTTCTGTAAATATTTTTTTCTGCTTCCTTTGTCTTTCTCAAGTATGACATGGCACAAAGCTGTTTCTTCCCCCTCTATGTTGTTTTGTATCCTCGCCCATATTGGAAAACCTTCCGTTCGCCACCGCTTCAGTCTAGGAGTTTTTCTTTGATTTTCTGAACCCGTGATCAATTCTCCAATAGTCTTTTGTCCTAGTACACAGATCCCTAATTCAACTAAAATAAAATTCAGTCGTCGTTTAAAACTTGAAGCTATTTCGTCGTGAGTGTTCGATCAGCATTCTTCTTCTTCTAGCCTTAGCATACTGCAACGACTAAGCTACGGTAGAATTATACAATGGGAATCTGTTTTCACATTCTTTCTATATGTTAGTAAACGCAGAATAACATTCCACATCCTTCAGATGTGTGAAGTTGAGTTTGCACAAGTCTCTCGCTCGGTAAGTCTCTTGCTTTTTTCAAATGTATTGTGTTCATATATCCAGCGTCATCAGAGAAGATGGTGGGGTGGACATCAGACTGGAGCACATGGATCTTTAAATTGGACGACACGTATCCTGCCTAACAGCTTGCTGATTGGCAGGTTAAATATGTAAAGCCAGGCTCCGCAGCCGTCCGGAGTGTCCGAGCGGTTCTAGGCACTGCAGTCTGGAACCGCACGACCGCTACGGTCGCAGGTTCGAATCCTGCCTCGGGCATGGATGTGTGTGATGTCTTTAGGTTAGTTAGGTTTAAGTAGTTCTATGTTCTAGGGGACTGATGGCCTCAGAAGTTAAGTCCCATAGTGCTCAGAGCCATTTTGAACCAGGCTCCGCACCATTGATATGTTCCCACGAGTCGCTTTATTGTAATTGGTGGATTTTCACTCCATTTCTGTAGACTCGTTGCAGTGCGATGTCTGGTGTTTTGGGCTGAGGACAGAATTAAAGTCATCCCATAAGGTAATCTTGATTACTGAGTAGAGGAACGATTTCACATTTTAAAAATTCCACTTTAGTATGGATGTTATTGTTGCTACACTTCGATTTAAATTTCTTTGTGATTGACAGAAGGCAGTGGTTGGGAGCAGAGTTGCCGTTATTGATGGCAACAACTGAATGAAAACAATGGATTCAGTCGGTCGATGCAAAACAGTCGACTCATTCGGTTGTTATTTTACATGTCAGTTGAATTATTCAGACATTTTCTTGAGCGAATTCAGTCTACATGAACAACTTCATGAAAACAATCTATTAATTCAGTAGCTGTTTTACACATCGGTACGATTATTACCCTCTCATTTCTTCTGAGTGAAACCAGCTTGTGGGAGCAAACGAATGAAAACAGTCGACACAGTTTGTTTTGGATATTGACTGTGTTATTCCTTCTTTCTTCGTAACAACCAGTTTGTTGTTTCTCTGTCGGTTGAAACGCATATTTTATTCTTTCTTTCAACTGAGACCACTCTTTGGCATTTGAGTGAGCTATCCATTCAGTCTTCTTCTGAGCGGGTAGCACTACGCACAGGATTATGTGAAGACACCGCAGGGGTTCACAAAGCACTCTTTTGATAACTGAAAACTGATTAATATATTTCTGTGGAGTAAGGTGTTCCACATGCAATTAATGTGTTGTGAGATTTTCATATGTTGTCTGCCACTGTAAATAATTCACATTTGCTGTGCTAGGACCAAGACGTAAGAGTGCGCTGTATGAGTAATGGATAAGATCTTTGGCTCTGTGTTCAGTGGAATCTGTGGTGCGCTTGCTTCCCAGTCAGTTGCGCAGTGCTGGGGCATTGCTGTTGGAGGCAGATTAGCGATCAGTTGCGTTTTACATTAGGAGATCTGATACATGTGAGTCTAGGAGAAATTATATGGAAAACTTTATCATGGAGATGACAACTTGTTTATAAAGCTATTTTATCGATGGATTTCAAGGTAGCACATGCACGCTGTAACATAACAGGTCAAACAGTGTACCTAAAACGGAGTTATCCATGAATACGTAAAGCTATTAGCGTCTGAGTGGATGATTTGTACAGATATTTAATTTTCTGTGTTTATTACATTATAAATCAATGTATTAATATTTGTGGAGGAATTTGAATACCATAATACAAAACGGGGAAGAAAGAGTAACGTAGTTGTTTTCACGAGCGATTGTCTTTCCGGTACGTGCAGTATGTTAAAACAAAAATAATTGTGACAAGAAAAAAAGTAGTATATGGTAGGAATAATTCTGCGCCAAACTGTGTAATGTATTTTGTTGGAGTATTTGAATATTGCTACACCAAAAAGAAATGCAGATGATAAACGGGTATTCATTGGTCAAATATATTATACTAGAACTGACATGTGATTACATTTACACGCAATTTGGGTGCATAGATCCTGAGAAATCAGTACCCAGAACAACCACCTCTGGCCGTAATAACGGCCTTGATACGCCTGGGCATTGAGTCGAACAGAGCTTCGATGGCATGTACAGGTACAGCTGCCCATGCAGCTTCAACACGATACCACAATTCATCAAGAGTAGTGACTGGCGTATTGTGACGAGCCAGTTGCTCGGTCACCATTGACCAGACGTTTTCAATCGTTGAGTGATCTGGAGAATGTGTTGGCCAGGGCAGCAGTCGAACATTTTCTGTATCCAGAAAGGGCCGTGCAGGACCTGCGACATGCGGTCGTGCATTATCCTGCCGAAATGTAGGGTTTCGCACGGATCGAATGAAGGGTAGAGCCTCGAGTCGTAATACATCTGAAATGTAACGTCTACTGTTCAAAGTGTCGTCAATGCGAACAATAGGTGACCGAGACGTGTAACCAATGGCATCCCATACCATCACGCAGGATGATACGCCAGTATGGCGATGACGAATACACGCTTCCAATGTGCGTTCACCACGATGTCGCCAAACACGGATGCGACCATCATGATGCTGTGAACAGAACCTGGATTCATCCGAAAAAATGACGTTTTGCCATTCGTGCACCTAGGTTCGTCATTGAGTACACCATCGCAGGCGCTCATGTCTGTGATGCAGCGTTAAGGGTAACCGCAGCCATGGTCTCCGAGCTGATAGTCCATGCTGCTGCAAACGTCGTCGAACTGTTCGTGCAGATGGTTGTTGTCCTGCAAACGTCCCCATCTCTTGTCTCAGGGATCGAGACGTGGCTGCACGATCCGTTACAGCCATGCGGATAAGATGCCTGTCATCTCGACTGCTAGTGATACGAGGCCGTTGGGATCCAGCCCGGTGTTCCGTATTACCCTCCTGAACCCACCGATTCCATATTCTGCTACCAGTCATTGGATCTCGACCAACGCAAGCAGCAATGTCACGATAGGATAAAGATGTAGGACTCTAGTAGAGTTAACTGTAAGTGTGGTAAAGATGAGGATTGCAACTGGGGCCTGTAGTAAGCAGATCAGAAAGGAAATCATTTTACAGTTTATGATAAGTAATAATTACTTTAGTGTGTAGTGTTTCATCATTTCAGGATTTTCTATGAACATTGTTTTGGGTATGGATATTCTGTATAAATATGATTGTAATATTGGGGTTAAAAACAGAATTTTAGATTCGACAAAGAGGTGCCAGCCGCAGTGGCCGAGCGGTTCTAGGCGCCTCAGTCTGGAATCGCGCGACCGCTACGGTCGCAGGTTCGAATCCTGCCTCGGGCATGGATGTGTGTGATGTCCTTAGGTTAATTAGGTTTAAGTAGTTCTGAGTTCTAGGGGACTGATGACCTCAGCTGCTAAGTCCCATAGTGCCCAGAGCAATTTCTTTAGATTTTGACGCCGGAGGGTACAGAAACGGAAAAAAGTTTAAAAAAGGATTATAGGGAGATAACATGATGTCACAGTTGCAGAAGGAAAACGAAAGATTTGAGGAATCAAGTGCAGGTAAGCAAATAGATAATAAGGTAAAGGAGATCCAGTGCTTACCAGAAGAGAGATGGTTTCACCTGGGTAAACTTTTGAATAAATATACATCTACATCTACATGCATACTCCGCAAGCCACCGAACGGTGTGTGGCGGAGGGCACTTTACGTGCCACTGTCATTACCTCCCTTTTCTGTTCCAGTCGCGTATGGTTCGCGGGAAGAGCGACTGTCTGAAAGCCTCCGTGCGTGCTCGAATCTCTCCAATTTTACATTCGTGATCTCCTCTGGAGGTATAAGTAGGGGGAAGAAATATATTCGATACCTCATCCAGAAACGCACCCTCTCGAAACCTGGACAGCAAGCTACACCGCGATGCAGAGCGCCTCTCTTGCAGAGTCTGCCACTTGAGTTTGCTAAACATCTCCGCAACGCTATCACGGTTACCAAATAACCCTGTGACGAAACGCACCGTTCTTCTTTGGATCTTCTCTATCTCTTCCGTCAACCCGGTCTGGTACGGATCCCACACTGATGAGCAATACTCAAGTATAGGTCGAACGAGTGTCTTGTAAGCCACCTCCTTTGTTGATGGACTACATTTTCTAAGGACTCTCAAAACGAATCTCAACCTGGTACCCGTCTTACCAACAATTAATTTTATATGATCATTCCACTTCAAATTGTTCCGCACGCATACTCCCAGATATTTTACAGAAGTAACTGCTACCAGTGTTTGTTCCGCTATCATGTAATCGTACAATAAAGGATCCTTCATTCTATGTATTCGCAATACATTACATTTGTCTATGTTAAGGGTCAGTTGCCACTCCCTGCACCAAGTGCCTATCCGCTGCAGATCTTCTGCATTTCGCTACAATTTTCTAATGCTGCAACTTCTCTGTACATGTGTGTTTTCAGGTAAGCCAGGGTAGGTCTTGGGTTTTGAGTATTCATTGAAGGTGACACCTCATAATGTCATTAACGTAAAGCACTTCTTTATCGCTGTGAAGGACAAAGAAGCAGTCAGAGATAGGATTCAAACAATGTGGTAATGGAAAGTACTGTAACAGCGAGGGAGTGAATACCGTCATCCAGTTGTAGTTGTTAGGAAGAAGAATGGAACTGTATGGATTGTGCTAGGCTCTAGAAGATTGAATGAAATAACAGTAAGAGAAAATGACCAGCCAAAAAAGATGAATGAGTTTTTGCTGAAATTTAATAGTGTAATGCTAATGTCAAACGTGGATCTGACCTCTAGGTTCTAGCAGTTGCCATTAGCCAAGGAGAGCAGAAATATACAGGTTTCCTATTTGAGGGAAGGATGTACATGTTTAGGGTTGTTCCGTTTTGTCCATCCATATAACTTTTCTCCATCAGGTTGCCTTCCATTCGGAAAGTGGGTGCACTCAGCGACTGTTATGTGACTTATAAATTACACAGTGCAGCAATCATTCGTCCTTTTTTGGCTTTTATTACGCAAATTCAGATTTCGGCTAGTAGCTAGCCATTTTCAATGAACTATTTTCTGTTCTCAATGTATGTAAGTCCCTATTGTTCTTTGGTATTCAAATAACTGTGACTGGCGCCCGAACAACAGGGACTTACATGCACTGAGAACAGAAAATAGTGCACAGAAAATGGCTAGCTACTAGCCGAAACCTGAATTTGCGTAAAAAATCTAAAAAAGGACGACTGATTACTGCACTCTATAATTTATAAATATAATCTGCTATTGCCCGCATCTCGTGGTCGTGCGGTAGCGTTCTTGCTTCCCACGCCCGGGTTCCCGGGTTCGATTCCCGGCGGGGTCAGGGATTTTCTCTGCCTCGTGATGGCTGGGTGTTGTGTGCTGTCCTTAGATTAGTTAGGTTTACGTAGTTCTAAGTTCTAGGGGACTGATGACCATAGATGTTAAGTCCCATAGTGCTCAGAGCCATTTGAACCATAATCTGCTATTTTTATTAAAGCATTAAGTCATGCACTTGGGTGTGAATTTGTTGGTTAGTTGATTCGGTTGAGGGGACCAAACAGTGAGGTCATCAGTCCCATCAGATTAGGGAAAGACCAGGAAGGAAGTCGGTCGTGCTCTTTCAAAGGAACTATCCCGTCATTTGCCTGAAGCGATGTGGGGAAATAACGGAAAACCTAAATCAGAATGGCCGGACGCGGATTTGAACCGTCGTCCTCCCGAATGCGTGTTCAGTGAGCTAACCATTGCGCCACATCGTTCGGTGCTGTAAACCTATGAAGAAAGGAAACCTAAATCAGAATGGCTGGACGCGGATTTGAACCGTCGTCCTCCCGAATGCGTGTCCAGTGAGCTAACCATTGCGCCACATCAAAATGGTTCAAATGGCTCTGAGCACTATGGGACTTAACATCTATGGTCATCAGTCCCCTAGAACTTAGAACTACTTAAACCTAACTAACCTAAGGACTTCACACAACACCCAGTCATCACGAGGCAGAGAAAATCCCTTACCCCGCCGGGAATCGAACCCGGGAACCCGGGCGCGGGAAGCGAGAACTCTACCGCACGACCTGCCCAACTTTACACCAACTTACAACTTCATTAGCAGCCCTTCTATGTATGTAACTTCGTTCGGTGCTGTAAACCTATGAGGAGGCTTACAGTATATGTAGATGATATACTGATCACTAGCAGCTCCGAGATCAGAAACTAGTCTTCGGTTTATCAGTTTGCTATCTGAGAATTTGAACTGTGAATGTGGTGCAACTTACAGTGACTATAATGTAGTGAACTGTTTATTTACCTACAACTGCTCTGCTACAAGTATTTCAGATACCGATTGGACCATTGTGTGTCGTATGTGTAGGACTATCATTAAAAGCAAAGTAATTTTCTATGACAAAAGCGACAGTGTAAGTCAATCGTATGTTAAACGTACATTAATGCCCCAAGGGACTATAGCCTGATTCCCGATTTCATTACTTTATTTTCTCTTATCTTACACATCAGTACTTCACTGACTGATCTCTTATGTCACCTTAATAATAGTTATTCGTTTGTGTTAAGGGCATAATATAACGATATCCAACGAAAACCTTGTGGAGGCAAGCCATTTAACAGGCTTTGCACTCGCCCTCTGCGGTATTGCTAGCAGCAGTATTTACCGCTAACCATAGGTAACGTATCAACCTGCGAGAATGAAAGTCTGTTTGTCGGCACTATTAAGTGAAGGAAATCTTTGTCCTACAGATAATTAATAATATTGATGGTTTGTGTTAACTTGATTCCTTCGTTTTCATTATGTCACAAATGACGCAACCGGTTGAAATGTCTGTCATTTTTGTAATGAGAGAGTTTCGTAATTGTTATTGTCTTCATATGTTGTACAGTGCTTTTTGACAATAATCAGAGTTTAATTTTCTAGAACGCTTTTCATTAAAGTAAAACCCTCCTCTGTTAGTAAAGTTCAACGTATGTTGTCGTGTGTGCGCTGCACCTTACGCCTACACACAGCCGCAGATTGTTTCTGACAAGCAAAGAAAGATTTAGAGTAGATCATTTTTGTTTAGCTGCAGCATTTGCTGATTTCAGTTCCCTTTGAAAACGCCAGTCAGTACACCATACACATAACAAAAGCATGAGTAAACAGTACGTAGTCATAATTTCCAGGTGTTGCGCTAAGTAAGCAGATTAGATTGCAGTGAACAGTGTAGATTATCTTAAACAGTTATTTTCTACCGTCTTCAACAGTATTTTAATTTTTGGGTATTTCAAGTCAGACACATTTCAAGCTGCGTAAATTTCATAACGTACTTCAGTACTGAGTTTCACTTAAACAGTTTTCACCGAGGACATATTTAGTTTCTTTTGGGATTTAATTAGATTCATTTTCATTCTTTCAAATTCAGCATTTCACTAAGATTAAAGTTTAGTTTAACGTCACTGTTCACATGCGCAAAACAGGGCCAAACAACAGTCAGTTTTGCTCATTAGTTGAATACAATATCTAAATCACACGTTACACGACGAGAAAAAGTTTCTGAAAAAAAAAATCAGTATTTCTTTCACATATTAAAAAATTACATACATAGAAGGGCTGCTAATGAAGTTGTAGGTTGGTGTAAAGTTGGGCATAAAATTTTTCTGAGCTGTACGTGAAGAATAAAAGGAACATTGCTCAATTTTAGCGACTGTTTGTTTACATTCCGCTTAACTGAAAAAGATTATTAATTAATTAAAAACACCGTTTGGAATCAGCTTGCTGCGTCCGGCTTCGTTCTGCCACCAGGGTTACATCCGGCGCTAGGAGGTGGTCAGCTAGCAGCATCAGACTGGCGGCCACGCCACCTCCTTGCGCCGGATGGATTCCTGGGTGCCATAGGCTGCCGGTGGCGGAACCACACTCCCGGTCGCTCCGTACCGCACTGGAAAAAATGGCTTGAAAAACGAAGTGAATGAAACCACTGAAACTCAGAGACCGAGTGAAAGCAGTCATACAAGAGACCTGTATTGAGTCGCTTGTCTCACAGTAAGTGATAGTACTCAAATCCGGAGAACGAGTGAAAAAAATTCATTTAACTGACAGGACCGCATAGAACCTTATCTAGGTTTCAATAGGTTGTTGTTTCATTCGACTGAAAAACTGACTGAACGAAAAATTGATGAACTGGACAATCTGTTATTAAATCAGTCTGTTTTTCCATTACTAGTTGCAGGCTTTTCAAAATATACCACGTGCTCCTGCGATCGATAGCTGCGCGTGCACCAAAAACAAACAAGTCAGTTCCACCCGCTGTAGCCTCGTCTTCGTAGGTAGAAAAGGGGAAGGTGGCAGTGGCGAGTGCCGACGCTGCTGTAGGTGCTACGACGCGTAAGATACAGTAATCACACGCTATAGGCGAATAACGGCAATAATACCATTGTTCAATCACACACATGTAGTAGCAAAGTAACAGTTTATCTAAATAAGCGAAGAAATTTGTAAGGGGTGAACACAAAGGAATTTTTGGTATCGTAACACACTATACCACTAACGGATGCACATCAGATATATGCGGATCACTTTCACTATCGTCTGTATAGTCACAAAGACTGCTGTCAGAATTTAATGAACTAATAAGTTGTTCTATGTTGTTTTCTACCACATATTTATTCTGTCATGCTTTTATTATTACATCCTACTTGTGTCTTACTACATTATGCCAATCTGACGATGAAGCTTGGTTCATAGTGTGCATTGCCAATCTCCCACTTCTCCCAGAGTGCATCTTTTGTTGTTTCTAGCCACATAACCCTTACCTTGAGCCCATGTGAGTCGAATAGAATTGAAATGTCAGTGATATGATGGCAGTCTTCCTACCATTTCATATGCAACATATAGAGGTAAAGATAGTTTATTCTGAATAACTAGCTCCAGTAATTCACAATTTCCACAGTCGCCTGGTATGAAAACGTTTGCCGGCCGGAGTGGCCGTGCGGTTCTAGGCGCTACAGTGTGGAACCGCGAGACCGCTACGGTCGCAGGTTCGAATCCTGCCTCGGGCATGGATGTATGTGATGTCCTTAGGTTAGTTAGGTTTAAGTAGTTCTAAGTTCTAGGGGACTGATGACCTCAGAAGTTGAGTCGCATAGTGCTCAGAGCCATTTTTTTGAAAACGTTTTTTGTTTATAATCAGTTTTCAGAAAGTTACTCATACCATTCGACTATCCTTTCAAAATATCATTATAACTACGACCACTATAGGTAAACAATGATGCAAAAGATTCGAAGCTTTTAATGGTACGAGACACTGTTCATAACTATTAGTGAAGGTTTGTTCAAATTTTTAATGGCTCTTTGATATCAACAAAAGCCACAGAACGATTCACAGAGTTCAGTTCTTATCTCTTTAGCTGAGGTAAATCTCCGTTGCATTTTAATTCGTCGATCAATAACTAAGACCAAGGAATAATGAATTTATACAAAGTCTCAACTTTTTTCGTTCATGGATGTAGAGCTAAAAAAACAGAAAAGTATCTCAAAACTGAAATGAAAGCTATTAATTTAATGACAGTGTTAGTACGAGAACACAGTTTTCCTACAGAAAAATAATAAGCTTAGAAGAAAGATGAATGTGTATTTAAACTCACAACATTTCCATTAATAGACCAGCGCTTTGCTTTTACGCTGATGTTTCAATCAGACAATTTCGTTTCATTTAATCTTTTCACATTACGCTGTAACTGTAATGCCAACTTAGATTGCGGATGTGACTGATATGGTGAATTGCGTACGAAACAGAAATACGAAATATGGATTCTGCATAGTGCACGGGGACAACTTTGACTCTGTCACGCAGTGGCGTACTGCGAGTATATAATTGTAAACTGTATTTACTACACATTGTAGTGAGATATGACTCTCCTTTCAGCCTTCAAAACAATTTCGCTATGGTGGCTTCATTTCGTGTACATGTATGTAACATATGACCTTAAGTCCACTGAATATAAAGCGACTACATTATTCACTACAAGCTCTCCAAATTAATAGCTATAGCTTTCTTAATTTCAAAATATCATTATAACTACGACCACTAAACGTAAACTATGATGTAAAAGATTCGAAGCTTTTAATCAAATAGTTTTTTTTAAGATCATGTGATAAAGATCGCGAATCTGTGACTTTTCTTTTCAATATTTTTGCGCAGAAAGGAAAACGTATACAAAGGCTAACTTCAGCAGCATATATACTTGCACCTTATTTGGAAAACAATGTTTTTATTGCAGCAAAACACAAAAATCATTGCGTATCGGTCGCTCATCCCCCACCTCTTCCGCCCTTGCGGGCAGCCACCCCTTGCCTCCTGTAACCTTTGCAACCGCGTACGTACAACGAGGCAACGATTTTGCCCACAGAACGGGCAATACGGTGAGCACGTGGAGCCTGAGAAACAGCTACGACTGATTGACGCCGGGCCCTATTCCTCCACTCACTGAAACATTAATCACAAAGTAATTTTGGTTGGAGTATAGATCTTAATGACTCAGATGTTATTGACAGTTGCTCCAAATCCCTACTTTTGCAAATTTTTCTATTTGTGGTACTTACACAACTGGCCATTAAAACTGCTACACCAAGACGAAATGCAGATGATAAACGGGTATTCATTGGACAAATATATTATACTAGAACTGACATGTGATTACATTTTCACGCAATTTGGGTGCATAGATCCTGAGAAATCAGTACCCAGAACAACCACCACTGGTCATAATAACGGTCTTGATACGCCTGGGCATTGAGTCAAACAGAGCTTGGATGGCGTATACCGGTACAGCTGCCCATTAAGCTTCAACACGATTCCACAGTTCATCAAGAGTAGTTTCTGGTCTATTGTGACGAGCCAGTTGCCCGGCCACCATTGACCAGACGTTTTCAATTGTTGAGAGATCTGGAGAATGTCCTGGCCAGGGTAACAGTCGAACATTTTCTGTATCCAGAAAGGCCCGTGCAGGACCTGCAACATGCGGTCGTGCATTATCCTGCTGAAATGTAGGGTTTCGCAGGGATCGAATGAAGGGTAGAGCCACGGGTCGTAACACATCTGAAATGTAGCGTCCACTGTTCAAAGTGCCGTCAATGCGAACAAGAGGTGGCTGAGACGTGTAACCAATGGCACCCGATACCTTCACGCCGGGTGATACGACAGTATGGCGATGACGAATACACGCTTCCAATGTGCGTTCACCACGATGTCGCCAAACACCGATGCGACCATCATGATGCTGTAAACAGAACCTGGATTCATCCGAAAAAATGACGTTTTGCCATTCGTGCACCCAGGTTCGTCGTTGAGTACACCATCGCAGGCGCTCCTATTTGTGATGCAGCGTCAAGGGTAACCGCAGCCATGGTGTCCGAGCTAATAGTCCATGCTGCTGCAAACGTCGTCGAACTGTTCGTGCAGATAGTTGTTGTCTTGCAAACGTCCCCATCTGTTGACTCAGGGATCGAGACGTGGCTGCACGATCCATTACAGCCATGCAGATAAGATGCCTGTCACCTCGACTGCTAGTGATACGAGGCCGTTGGGATCCAGCACGGCGTTCCGTATGACCTTCCTGAACCCACCGATTCCATATTCTGCTCACAGTCATTGGATCTCGACCAACGCGAGCAGCAATGTCGTGATACGATAAACCGCAATCGCGATAGGCCACGATCCGACCTTTATCAAAGTCGGAAACGTGATGGTACGCATTTCCCCTCCTTACATGAGGCATCACAACAACGTTTCACCAGGCAACGCCGGTCAACTGCTGTTTGTGTATGAGAAATCGGTTGTAAACTTTCCTCACGTCAGCACGTCGTAGGTGTCGCCACCGGCGCCAACCTTATGTGAATGTTCTGAAAAGCTAATCATTTGCGTATCACAGCATCTTCATCCTGTCGGTTAAATTTCGCGTCTGTAGCACTTCATCTTCGTGGTGCAGCAATTTTAATGGCCAGTAGTGTAGATGCCTTCTTTCGGGAGAATGGCGGTTCCCATCTCTTCAGCGATAACAGAGTTGGTTAAGGCGTTGTACCGACGTTTGTAATAGCTGATACTGTAGTACATCAACATTAGCTGCATATAATAAATCTTGCAGATGTTGTAGATGCGGCGAGGAACGAATCTTACTGATGTTCAACATGACGATTTTGTGGGCTTGTGTTTGGGTCATATCTTATTCGTTATCTCTGTCAACATTAGTCACAAAAAGTGCTCTCAGAAACATGCCAGTTTCCACACGTCTGTCCCAGCTAAAATATTTGCATCTTGTTCGATTTATCTTCTTGTTGGAGAAGGATTTGATCCGTTCCTGCCATTTCAGCCATTTCTGCATCTGGATTAATTTCGTGCAACTGATCTCCCAGCTTTTCTGTTGGTTAATTTTAGATGTGTCGTTGTCTGCATGTTTAGTTTCAGGGAGAACTCTCCTTGTGTCGTTATTGGCTCTCAGCTGCAATCTTTTGTGTGACAAATGGTCCGATGATGGCACAGGGCATGGTGTACTTGTTTTGGCTTGCATTGGGTCAGATGCATGCAGACTCAAATCCGGATTTCTGAATGATTCCTCATGTAGTTTGTTGCACACGCTTCTGTTTATTGGTAAATGGAGACTCGGTTTCTTTGTTGTCTTCTGGAGTCTGTTCAGTCTGAAGAACTATAGTCGTTTCTCGAGTTTGTTCCATCTGAACAATTACATAAGGCTCCTATTCTTGGAGCTTCGGTTGTGTTGTCACTGACCAGCCGCTAACATCCGTTATTAACTCATTCTCGTCAGCAAAGTATTGCTGGGTATCTTCAGGAGCATGAGGCATGTGGCTTTGTCCGGTGGCTGTTGCTCGTAAGTGAAAGGCACCGTTGACATATTCCTAAGGGGGGGGGGGGGGGGGAGGGGGTCCCAGAACTTCGCCGGCCGATAGATGGGCCACGCAGCGTTGTATACATTACGAGCAGGAATAGCCTGTAGTAATGCACAATTCTCAGATTCTTGGCTCCTCATCATATTACACGCCGGAAAGAACAGTGACAAAACTCAGAAATGCAGTGATCGAGAAAACTCAACTTAAAGTATTAATTCTATAAAACTTATAGAGAAATAGTATAAGCTTCCCTTAAATTTTTAAGTAAATATTGTTGGCAGTAATTTCCACTATATTTTTCGTGCACGTTGGGGCACGATACACGTATTTTTCAGTAACACACTAAAAATTGCCGTTTCTCGAAGGTGTCACACTTCTTGCCGGTGCGCGATGTATAACAATCGCACGATATCCACGAACAATGACGTATGAGGTTAAATGGTTGTGTAAATCTACTCGCTGTTGTCTAATCCCATTCAGGACGGGGAACATGTAAGCAAGAAATTACTTTTCTGCAAAATTACTAATTGCTCTTCCATAAGGAGCTATCAGTGAATTGATCTGCATAGCATTGACTTTCGGAGATACCTCAAATATACGGACAGTCCTCATTGTAAATCCTGCATGCGTAACAGAAACTTCACTAATATTGCCATCATGATGCTTGTACTTAAATGTTCCACCACTGAGCTGCACAATTTTCTCACACAGTTCCGTGTTTTTAAGCTCTACCTACCCAATGTTGTTCACAATTGAAAGACGAATACCTATTATATCTTCAAGAGAAATTTTCAATTCTTCCTCTAGTCTTCCCTCAATTTCAGACGTATTCGGGGTCTGCACGTTTTGCAAACACCAATTTTAATGTGTCTCTTCTATTAGGCTGAGTCATCTCTGCTCCTAATATGAATCCATCAAGAGTCTTAAATAATAGCTAACTACAGCAACAGGCGGTTTGAGTTACCGAGCGGAGCAGCAGCATACCGCAGCCCACAAAACACACCGGAGGTCCGCTCACCACTACTACCACAGGCCGACTGGTGCATTGATCGCTACGCAAGCGGCGCTCTGGTCGAGCGGCGTTTACCTGGAAGTCGAAAAAGTTTCTTTCCTCGATTTTTAGAAAAATATGCATTTGTCGGTCCCATACATGAAAATCAATAACGTTAAATTTTCAGTTATCTATCGATTCCCTCAATTCTGAGTCGATTGTGCGTCATTAATTATACGGGTGGTTTTCTCAGAAACGGAGGATTGTTGAGCAAAAACATCTTAGAGTCTCGTTTCATATTGCACATAAGCGACCTGCCAAGTAAGAGCTGAATCGCTTAGCCGCGTCGAAGTCCTTCCACTTGTGGGGGATATACACTGAGGTGGCAAAACTCATCGGACATTTCCTAATATCTTGTCAGTCCTCCATTCGCCCGCCGTAGTGCAGCAACTCGACGTGACATTGACTCAACAAGTCGTTGGAAGTTCCTTACGGAAATGATTACCCATGATCCCTCTATAGCCGTCCAAACTTGCGAAAGTGTTAACTGGTGCACGATTATGTGTCCGCTAAATGTTCTATGGGAGTCACTTTGGGCGATCTGGTTGACCAAATCATTCGCTCGAGTAGTTCATAATGTTCTTCAAACCAGTCGTGAGCAGTTGTGGCCGGTGACATGGCACATTGTCATTGATAAGAATTTCATCGTTGTTTGGGAACATGAAGTCCATGGCTGCAAATGGTCTCCAAGTAACCGAACATAACCATTCCCAGTCAAATTATCGGTTCAGTTGAACCAGAGGACCCAGTCAATGTCATGTAAACACAGCGCACACCATTATGGAGCCACCACCAGGTTGTACAGTGCCCTGTTGACAACCTGGATCCATGGCTTAGTGGAGACCGCGCCACACTCGAGCCCTTCCATCAGCTCTTACCAACTGAAATCGGGACTTATCTGAGCAGGTCACGGTTTTCGAAACGTCTAGGGTCCAACCCATATGGTCACGAGTACAGGAGAGGTGCTGCAGGCAATGTCGCCCTGTCAGCAGACACTTGCGTCGGCCGTCTACTGCCACATGCATTTAACGTCAGTCTTCACCACAGTGGCCCAATGAATACGTTCGTTGTATGTCCCACATTGATTTCTGCGGCTACTTCACCCAGTGTTGCTTGTCTGTTAGCACTGACAACTCTACGCAAACGCGGCTGCTCTCGGCCGTTAAGTGAAAACCGTCTGCCACCGCGTAGTCCGTTGTGAGAGATTACGGCGGGACGGAGTTGGCGTGACTCGTTTTGTGATTTATTTAATGTCCATCTACCTCAGTACAGTGTCCATTCACCACCCGTTTCTCTGCATTCGTAAGCACTATATACACGATGAGAAAAGCAGCGTGGAAGAAAACCACCATCCATACTTACGATTACAAAATCCGCGAGCTCCAGTAACAAGATAAACCTGTAAATCTCTATTAATAAAGGACAAAGTGGGTGCTTCCTCCCTTCATTGAAAATGTTTGTTTGTAGATACTGATGTTTTATTACGGTACTTTTCATTTATTGTGTCACCAAGCCCACATTTACGTTGGTATTACATCTACTCCTAGTTCGTGCAACTTATATCACACGTAAGACCGCCAGAAATTGCTTAGTCCAGCCCGAAATATTACGAGATTCACACAGGCAACACACTGTTACAAAACGAGTTCACACTCGGTCCTTTTCAGTGAATTCTTCGAAAGAAGACGCTCGCCAAAATGTTCTGTACATGCATACGGAACACGACACGCTGAAAATTCACAAAGGCCGATAGTTTCACACGAGGTTTATTCTGCAGCCAACATTCCAAAACCTCTCAAAACTTCACCGAAATGTCCGTAATCGCATCTGCTAGCACGCCGATATAAAGCGAGCGCAATTTAACCGTCATTTCTTCATCCTACAGATAATTTTTTCGGACACATTTAACATGACCTTCTCGTCCGACAGCGAGTCCACGACTGACTGAATGCCGTCGCTCACAGAGCATATAACTCATTTAATTACGCGGGAAAGACTTCTCTCTCATTGGTTGATCAAAATGATCATCCAATCATATTAACCTTTCATGATCAATTTCGCGCGAAAACCGCTTTACTCCAATCAGCATTCGCAGATGCATCTATGTCACTTCATACTGCAAAATTTCACAAAATGTTCCACAAAACCAAACGGAACGAAAATCAAAAGAAAACTGTGCTTGAAATATACTTTAGAACTAAGGATCCTCTTACTATCTTTTTGGCTGCCTTATTACAAAAGCAAACGCTCCTAGACATACGTCATCCACCGGTTAGGGGGATCCACCGTTTTCAGCACATCCTGGTTACATAACACTTGCTAGTTACAGATGGTGTAATACATTATAAAATTGAAATTTGACGATGTCCCCACATACACACTCACATTCACTCTCAAATACTCCCACCCTAACACAAAATATAAATATCAACCTTTAGACTATTATTTTCCTTACGAAAGCAAAATTATTAAAAGTTTAGAATTAAAATTCTTTAAAAATAACTTGTGCGCACTGAGAGTGCTGTTAGTATTTTCAAACGACAAAGAAACTTAAACTGTCACGATTCCTATCTGAATTTACTTTACTGACTGTCGGTTAACTACTTTGTTAATAGGTTTTTTATATTTTCAAAACTATTGAAGTTATCCGTATGGAACTTTTACACACTGTTCCTCCAAATTATAAAAGTTCCTATACCAAATTTGAAAACAAACAGATCATATTTAACATAGTTATTTAGTTTCTTAGATGAGATGAATAAGTGTTCTTAGTACCCTCCACACAGAGCAGTTCTCACAGTCCGCACACCACGACAGATCGCATTATGAGCCAGCAGCCGACTACATAACGGCCGGGGCTGGAGGCTTCATTGCCAGCCTCCAATACAGCTTCACCTAACGGAATAAAACTTACTGGAAAACTCTCCAGCCGTGTAAATAGCTGCAGCGTTACAAGATGACGCCTGAAATTCGTTATTTTCGGAACACTCTTGACTCTGTGGATCTCGGAATTTGAATTCCCTAACTATCTCCGAAAGGGGATGTCCTACGCGTCTAACTCCAATTACTATTCGGCGTTCGAAGTCTGTTAAGTCCCGTCGGGCTTCCATAATAACGTCCAACACCTTTTGGCCTGAATTACCTGATCTTCACCAAGGCACTGAACTTTTATACCTTGTATATGCGAGGCTACCGCCATTTGTATACGTGCATATCGCTAACCCACGACTTTTGTATTTCACCATAACGTCTGTTGTCTTCTTAGCACGCTAAATGTGTTTTGCAAGTGTGTAGAACAATTTAGATAAGCATTGCGGCAATCAATTTGATAGTTCACAGTCCCGCTTTAGTCACCAAATGTAAGTCTGAAAGGTGGATGTATGAATTAATATTATTATACGAGGTGCATTCAAGTTCTAAGGCCTCCGATTTTTTTCTAATTAACTACTCACCCGAAATCGATGAAACTGGCGTTACTTCTCGACGTAATCGCACTGCAGACGTACACATTTTTCACAACGCTGACGCAATGATTTCATGGCAGCGGCGAAGGCTTCTTTAGGAGTCTGTTTTGACCACTGGAAAATCGCTGAGGCAATAGCAGCACGGCTGGTGAATGTGCGGCCACGGAGAGTGTCTTTCATTGATGGAAAAAGCCAAAAGTCACTAGGAGCCAGGTCAGGTGAGCAGGGAGCATGAGGAATCACTTCAAAGTTGTTATCACGAAGAAACTGTTGCGTAACGTGAGCTCGATGTGCGGGTGCGTTGTCTTGGTGAAACAGCACACGCGCAGCCCTTCCCAGACGTTTTTGTTGCAGTGCAGGAAGGAATTTGTTCTTATAAACATTTTCGTAGGGTGCACCTGTTACCGTAGTGCCCTTTGGAACGCAATGGGTAAGGATTACGCCCTCGCTGTCCCAGAACATGGACACCATCATTTTTTCAACACTGGCGGTTACCCGAAATTTTTTTGGTGGCGGTGAATCTGTGTGCTTCCATTGAGCTGACTGGCGCTTTGTTTTTGGATTGAAAAATGGCATCCACGTCTCATCCATTGTCACAACCGACGAAAAGAAAGTCCCATTCATGCTGTCGTTGGGCGTCAACATTGCTTGGCAACATGCCACACGGGCAGCCATGTGGTCGTCCGTCAGCATTCATGGCACCCACCTGGATGACACTTTTCGCATTTTCAAGTCGTCATGCTGGATTGTGCGCACAGAACCCACAGAAATGCCAACTCTGGAGGCGATCTGTTCAACAGTCATTCGGCGATCCCCCAAAACAGTTCTCTCCACTTTCTCGATCATGTCATCGGACTGGCTTGTGCGAGCCCGAGGTTGTTTCGGTTTGTTGTCACACGATGTTCTGCCTTCATTAAACTGTCGCACCCACGAACGCACTTTCGACACATCCATAACTCCATCACTACATGTCTCCTTCAACTGTCGATGAATTTCATTTGGTTTCACACCACGCAAATTCAGAAAACGAATGATTGCACGCTGTTCAAGTAAGGAAAACGTCGCCATTTTAAGTATTTAAAACAGTTCTCATTCTCGCCGCTGGCAGTAAAATTCCATCAGCCGTACGGTGCTGCCTTCTCTGGGACGTATTGACAATGAACGCTGCCTCATTTTAAAACAATGCGCATGTTTCTATCTCTTTCCAGTCCGGAGAAAAAAAATCGGAGGCGTTAGAACTTGAATGCACCTCGTACATCGTGAATATGAAGTGGGTGCCACATGACGACGGACAGATAATAGTGGGCCAAACTAAAGGCATCGTGAATATGAAGTGGGCGCCACATGACGACGGACAGATAACAGTGGGCCAAACTAAAGGCCTTCATACCCATATAGCGTAATACAGGATAAATAATTATCTCATGAACATGAACAAGATTTGTTCACATTACTCAGGTTACATTCATATCCTACTGGGCTTGTGTGAAATATCACAATCTCTGCAATTGAATGGGCTTTGTAAAGCCATTAATATTGATGATATGCGCAATGCGTAACATAGGTAACACATGAGCTCGGTAGCACTTAGCAACGCATTGACTGGCACAATATGCATACGATAAATCAATTTATGTCCCTAACTAAACAATGCATCACTACACCGTTGGAGATGGAATGTAATGGAAAGGCTCAATTTGGATTCAAACGTGATGTCAATAAAAGATTGGGGTTGATAATTACAGATAATGGCAGTTTATTTACTCTTAAAACAGGAGATTGCCATGAATTTTAACGAAGTAACGACGAAAATGTCTTAGACATATGAACACACTGTTAACAAGGGTACTAACGCAATATTAACTAAATAGTCCCTTAACGCAGTTAATGAAACAAGATAATGGACATTTGATACGACTGCAGAAAGTATAAGCCTCATTTAAGTGCCAGACGTAAAGGATTGTTTGGAACAAAAACCATAGGAATATATCACACAATCTGTCATAAATGGACATGCTACGACATTGCAGGTCCTAAACTATTATAATCAACCTTGCTGGAGGGTAAAGAGAGATAAAAGAAGCATGATACCTGCCATATATCGTAATCATAAACATTACATTAAAGTCTATAAATAGAAGATGAGAAAGAATCCTTTATTCGAGTTGCTACTCAAAAAAAAAAAAAAAAAATGGTTCAAATGGCTCTGAGCACTACGGGACTTAACATCTATGGTCATCAGTCCCCTAGAACTTAGAACTACTTAAACCTAACTAACCTAAGGACATCACACAACACCCAGCCATCACGAGGCAGAGAAAATCCCTAACCCCGCCGGGAACCGAACCCGGGAACCCGGACGTGGGAAGCGAGAACGCTACCGCACGACCACGAGATGCGGGCGAGTTGCTACTCATTCTGTGCGTAATTTCACATATTAAAATATGGAAAATGGTGTTACTAGCTGTATACAAATTAACGGATACGTAGTACGATCTTGTCACCACGACCACATTTTACGTTAAAAGGAATTTTCTTAATCCACATAAAATACTAAAAAGAAGAGGGGAGCGAAATAATTGTAATACGTCGCTGAATGAGCTAACCTTTCCATTTAATTAGTTCAGAATGAACTCACAGTGAGTGTGGACCACGTAGCATGACCAAGTTCATAGCACCAAGATCAAATATACTGATTAACATGTTCAAAATTTCACGATTTTCGAAAGAAAAATCTCGAAAACCTTTTTGAATAATTGTTGGTATAGCTGAGGCACACGGTGGTCAGCTCTCTGCTTCACTGCAGAACTTTTGAAACAGAAATCCGCTAAATTTCGATTACGCGGTAAGTCACACAAAGCTTAAGGCTATAAATTCAACTAAATGCTTAGGAATTACAATTACGAATAACATAAACTGCAACAATCACATAGATAATGTTGTGGGTAGAGCAAACCAAAGACTGCGATTCACAGGCAGAACACTTGGAAGATGTAACAGGTCTTCTAAAGAGACTGCTTACACCACGCTTGTCCGCCCTAATCTGGAGTACTGCTGCCCGGTATGGGATCCGCATCAGGTGGCATTGACGGATGACGTCGAAAAAGTTCAGAGAAGGGCATCTCGTTTTGTGCTATGGCGAAATACAGAAGATAGTGCCACAGACATGTTATGTGAATTGAAACGGCAATCATTAAAACAAAGGCGTTTTTCGTTGCAACGGGATCTTCTCATGAAATTTCAGTCACCAGTTTTTCCTCCGATTGCGAAAACATTCTGCTGGCACCCACCTACATAGGAAGAAATGATCATCACGATAAAATATGAGAAATCAGGACTCGCACAGAAAAATATAAGTGCTCGTTTTTCCCGTGTGCCGTTGGAGAGTGGAACGGAAGAGAAACAGCTTGAAGGCGGCTCATTGAAACCTCTGCCAGGCACTTTATTGTGAATAGCAGAATAATCACGTAGATGTAGATCCATTCGTCCAGTCACTCAGACGGGTACACAGGTAGAGATATGCGTCAAATGAGTAACATTACATAAAGAATAAACACATTTTCACAAGTATCGTTCCTTAAGGGCCTCATCACCATAGTAAAACTGAGAGATTCAATGTGATTCAAATGTTGACAACACACTCAAAAATTCGAAGCGATAAATCATATGAATCGGAACAGTACCATTTCAAGCCGTGCATTAATCGCATTCTTCCAGCAGCTGACAGTAATTTAGATTGTCTCTTTGTTTGCGTAAGCTATCACTACTCGTCTGTAAACCCACCAAATCTTCAAACCTAAAGTTTTACATTGGTGTCCAAAATGTATGCAAGCTTTTAAAACACAATCCACGTTCTTCTCGCCTTCACATGGAATAGAGGACATACCGCCACTTCAGGTAACTGTTGCTCTCACGTGTTAATATAAAACACTCTCGGTTAAAATGTAGTGTCTTGAAATGCATTCACCATAGTCTCTAAAAACTGGTGAGGCTGGAGTAGAAAGACAGGTAAAAGGACAATGATCTCCACTGTACTCCTTAGGGACAAACTCGGAACATTGACAGACAGATCTGTGTTCAAGTAGTTTTGGAGGTATCACCACCTTGCGATGGGCAGCGATAGCAACTGTGCAGCCGACTATATCGGTCTCTGCCTAGCCACTACAGGAGATATGGATGGGCCTTGCGGCTGTCAAGGTGCAGTGATAAGAACCTTCTGTTACGAAGTTGTTACCACCCTTACGATCTCACTTTCCTGACTACTGAAGATTTTAGTTCTCTCAACGCAGGTACATTATCACTTCCTTCCGGCGAAACTGTGGCCACAACATCTTATTTCCTTTGCGATAATAAATAAGAAAATGTTCAATTAGAATGTTGCGTGTTAGTGACGCAGTTGACTGCGTTGCTATGTTAACCATACATAGCCTATGAGTGCAGTTTGCAGCGTTCAGCGATCTCTAAACAGCGAAATAATTATTTTCAATCTGCTATTGATTGGTATTTTAAAATTCATTTCTCTATGATAAGTTTAGGGACAGTTAATTAGGGTATTTTTCACTTATAGACAATGTCTTGCTCCTGTCCCTTCATAAACATGAAAATATTCAACGTTACGTTCAAGTAGTCGTACCGTTTAATGAGAACAAGTACCCACAGAGTGTCACATTAACGTCGTATCAGCCTTTCATTTTTAAATCAGTTCGTTGAAGTTCCTCCTAAGCAGACAAGTTTCAAAAATATTTTCGTAACTGTAACATCAGATAAAATCATTACACTAAGAAATTTTTTGTAGGTTAAGACAAATCTCTACATTAGATTTTTTTTGTTCAACATGTCAGACATGCTCCTCCCACGTTATGAAACCTTAACGTAGGCAAAAGGAATTGTTGCAAGGTCAGAACTAAACATATTCCATCATATGAAGTATTTTCTTTTATTTTTAAGTGCAGTTTCAGGCATCTTCTTCCTCTGCGCGGTCGTTGACTCCGGGTAGCTTACATCTGGCGTCGGAAGAGGTGAAAACTGCCGTCCTCGCCCAATTTTCTGCTGTGACATCCGTGTAACAAAGAAAGAAACACGTAAAAATGTTTTGTAGTCTTTTTTAATGCATTGTTCTGCTAGTATTATGCCAGTATTCATTAACGAGCACTAAGATAAAATGGTAATACGACTCACCATAGCCGGCAGCTGTGACCGAGCGGTTCTAGGCGCTTCAGTCCGGAACCGCGCTGCTGGTATGGTCGCAGGTTAGAATCCTGCCTCGGACATGGATGTGTGTGATGTCTTTAGGTTAGTTAGGTTTAAGTAGTTCTAGGTCTAGGGGACTGATGACCTCAGATGTTAAGTCCCATAGTGCTTAGAGCCATTTGTACCAGCCCACCATATGCCGTTGAGGTGGCACGATTAGGGAGTGATACACCCAATGATATACCATTACATTATCCGACCGCTAACCTAACGTACATGGTTACATCAACTTCAAACCAGTTATATATTGAAAATTATGTTTGCTATACATTATCAAACGCCAAATCATGTAATAATTCCTTATCAGCATCATAATATTTGAATAAATGAATAATAAGAATAGTATTTACTTACTGTTTTGCTCTATACATGTTTTGGCAGTGTTTTTAAATTTTTATGTTTCCCTTAGACTGGTCCATAGTTGACCTGTTTTGATACAAGGCGTGAGTATTTACTTCACTTTTGAAATCTCAAGCAATTTGCCGTATAAAATTTGGTTGAGTACGTAATGCTAAATACGCATGGAGATAAAAAATTTTGCTCTATTATGATCCAATAAAATTCAAGTAACGATCTCACTCATATAGCGGATGTCCCTACTAAAAGTCTTTAGGCGCATTTCCTCTGGTGTTTCGGAAGATATTTGCAATTTTCTTTTTGCAACGTGCAGCTAGTGTCAGCTCAGACAAACATCGCTCATCGCATGTTTCATGCCACGCCCACCGTCGACGGCATCCGTCGGTTTGTTTCCTGTTTCAAATTCAAATGGTTCAAATGGCTCTGAGCACTATGGGACTTATCTTCTGTGGTCATCAGTCCCCTAGAACTTACAAGGGAACCTCCCCATCGCACCCCCCTCAGATTTAGTTATAAGTTGGCACAGTGGATAGGCCTTGAAAAACTGAACACAGATCAATTGTGAAAACAGGAAGAAGTTGTGTAGAACTGTGAAAAAATAAGCAAAATATACAAACTGAGTAGTTCAAGGGAAGATAAGCAACAATAAGGACAATGGTAACGTAGGAGCGCCGTGGTCTCGTGGTAACATCAGCAGCTGCGGAACGAAAGGTCCTAGGTTCAAATCTTCCATCAAATGAAAATTTTATTTTTTTATTTTCAGTTTATGTGACAAACTCTTATGTTTTCATCACTGTTTTGGGAGTGATTATCACATCCACAAGAAAACCTAAATCGGGCAAGGTAGAAGAATCTTTTTACCCATTCGCCAAGTGTACAAGTTAGGTGGGTCGACAACATATTCCTGTCATGTGACGCACATGCCGTCACCAGTGTCGTATAGAATATATCAGATGTGTTTTCCTGTGGAGGAATCGGTTGACCTATGACCCTACGATCAAATGTTTTCTGTTCCCATTGGAGAGGCACGTCCTTTCGTCTACTAATCGCACGGTTTTGCAGTGCGGTCGCAAAACACAGACACTAAACTTATTACAGCGAACAGAGATGTCAATGAACGAACGGACAGATAATAACTATGCAAAAATAAAGAAAGTAAAATTTTCAGTCGAGGGAAGACTTGAACCAAGGATTTCTCGCTCAGCAGCTGCTCACGCTACCACGGGACCACGGCGCTTCTAAGCACAGTGCGTCCATGACGTTGCTTATGTCACCCATGGCTACTCAGTTTGTATATTTTGCTTATTTTTTCACAGTTCCACACAACTTCTTCCTGTTTTCTCAATTGATCTGTGTTCAGTTTATCAAGGCCTATCCACTGTGCCAACTTATAACTAAATCTGAGGGGGGTGCGATGGGGAGGTTCCCTTGTTAGAACTACTTAAACCTAACTAACCTAAGGACATCACACACATCCATACCCGAGGCAGGATTCGAACCTGCGACCGTAGCGTTCGCGCGGTTCCAGACTGTAGCGCCTAGAACCGCTCGGCCAACCCGGCCGGCCCTGTTTCAAGCAAACTGATTTTTAAATCGGAATTTTACTTGCCCATTCGTAAGAGCGCTACCAAATCAGTCCAGTGCGATATTATTTTTACCGACATGTATTAACAGCAGCAGAAAAATAAGAAGAATAACCGTTAGTCCATCAGCAACTGAGCAGCGCGCTTCTGCACGGCGTTAGCAGTCAGCGCGGGCAAGAGTGGTGCTGTCACTCCTGAAGTACTCGTTATTCCTCGTGTTTCACAGTCCTTTTAATACATATTGGTGAAAAGAATATCGTACTAGACTAATCTGGGTCCTCTACGTCGATTGGGAATGTAAAATTCCACTTAAAAACCCGATTTGTTTGTAACAGGAAACAAACCAACGCTTTCCATCGACGATGACCGTCATATTAAATGCATGATAAGCAGCATTTGTTTGGTCTGACTCAAGTTACACTTTGCAAAAACAAAATTAGACGTATCTACTGAAACACCAGAGGAAGATATGTTGTTCTTGCAACGTTTGTCCGCAGCTCGTGGTCGTGCGGTAGCGTTCTCGCTTCCCACGCCCAGGTTCCCGGGTTCGATTCCCGGCGGCGTCAGGAATTTTCTCTGCCTCGTGATGACTGCGTGTTGTGTGATGTTGTTAGGTTACAAATGGTTCAAATGGCTCTGAGCGCTATGGGACTCAACATCTTAGGTCATATGTCCCCTAGAACTTAGAACTACTTAAACCTAACTAACCTAAGGACATCACACACACCCATGCCCGAGGCAGGATTCGAACCTGCGACCGTAGCAGTCCCGCGGATCCGAACTGCAGCGCCAGAACCGCTAGACCACCGCGGCCGGCTGTTGTTAGGTTTAAGTAGTTCTAAATTCTAGGGGCTGATGACCACAGATGTTAAGTCCCATAGTGCTCACAGCCATTTTTGCAACGTTTGGAGTCAGCCCAAACAAATACTGCTCGTCACGTCTTTCATGCAACGCGCAGCGTCGACGGAAGGCGTCGATTTGTAACCCGTTATAAAGAAAATGCTTTTTAAAATGGAATTGTACCTAGCCATTCTACAGAGCGGTACCAAATTAATCTATTGCGATCTTTGTTTTATCGATATGTATCAACAGTGACGGCAAAACACGAGGAATAACCAATAGTCCGGCAGCGACAACTCCGCGCTGGCCTGCGCTGACCGCAACAATCATGAAACAGCATTGCTCTGTCGCTGCTGGATTTTGCTGTCCCTCTTAATACATATCGATAAACCAAATCTCGCTCTAGACTAATCTGGGACAGGCTGTCGAATAGGCATGTAAAATTCCGATTTAAAAATCATTCTTTTTGCAACGAGAAACAAATCGACGCTTTACGTCGAATCTGGGGCCAGTATGAGAGACCTAAGGAGCATTATTTGTTTGGGCTGACTCCAGCTACACGCTGCAAGAACGAAATTGTAAATATTTGCTGAAACGTCAGAGAAAATACGCCTGACGACCCACATGAGAGAGAGCCGATATATAGGCATATGTTTTCTCTCCATCAACTTACATTGCATTCTTTGTAGGAACATAAACGTTTTAACAAACGGTAAGAAATGTAATTTATCCTTAATTTATGTCTACTACATGTAAGGTATTTATGCTTAAGACCTAGCTTTTCTTCTAATTTTTAACTATAATTATGTCATTTGCACACACATTCAAAATTATAGGCTTGAAATATGGCCGGATTAACAGTAGAACTGACTCCTATCATAATTGTCAGTTATAGACGATGTGCGACGCCGGTTAATCGACAGTTACTGGTGATCGACGTTACATTCGTGTGCGTAACTTTCGCTTAATTATTTATTAGCAATTTGTCACTGATTAATTATACAGTTCCATAAATTCATTCCCATTAGATACACGGCTAATCCACATCAGTCAGAAGTACACGAATACTTTTAAAATCCTGTATTTTACAAAAACTCTCTTAGCATACCAACAATTATTAATTACTAACTATATAACCTTGCTTAGGAAATGATTCACCGATATAAGTTTTTTCTGGGTTAGCATGTGTGTGAGTTGGTTCTTTCCTATTCCTTAATTACAATATAAGCATCACTGATGCACGGTATACATCATAATTAAACTAACCACTCTTACAGAATTACATAAAAATAATTTTTGTAATTATATCCTCAAAATAACATACAATCCATCTTTTGACAAACATCAAAAATGGCTTGGTTCAAATGGCTCTGAGCACTATGCGACTTAACTTCTGAGGTCATCAAAAATGGTTCAAATAGCTCTAAGCACTATGGCACTTAACATCTGAGGTCATCAGTCCCCTAAACTTGGAACTACTGCAGCCTAACTAACCTAAGGACATCACACACATCCATGCCCGAGGCAGGATTCGAACCTGCGACCGTAGCAGCAGCGCGGTTCCGAACTGAAACGCCTTGAACCTCTCGGCCACAACGGCCGGCTCACAAACATCAGTACCATGTACTTGACACAGCAATTCCACAGCTTCTGCCATAAACAAGCACTTTTCTGATCATTAAGATTTGATTACCATTGACATACTGTGCGGTTAAGTCATCCTCATTAGTCTCCCCTATTAGCAACAGTGTGTCTCATTGTTATAGCATGAGATCCATTTATGCCAACTAACAGCACTACCCGGGAGGTTAATTTCCAGCCACTGTCATTCTTATTTAATAATATTGGTTCCTTCAGCCAACAGTTTAATGAACAATGCATACACTGATTTAACAGAGTACTCGGATGGATAATCTTATGTTGCAAGTCTACGGTGAACTTCAAAGAAAAGAAGAACTAATCTGTTAGCACCGCCACTGGACTACTTCACGGACCCAGTGGCCCAAAGGGTGTCTAGCTCCTTTAAGAAACTCCAAGGGATTCGTTCCCATGCGAAACCCCAACATTAGTCATAATATGTATATAGATGAGACCTTCCTCCACCTATCCTAAAATATATTCATTAAAAGCCATGTCCCACTCACTAAAAATTGGAGCAGTAACTCTAACTTAATGCTAAGTAGTCAATCACTTTAACTTATCAGCAACACAGTCACCAGTACTTGGTAGTCAGCTACCACATACGTGTTATTCATTTTTAGTTAAGCATAGTTTAGACACTATACACATTCATAACCAATTTAACACATTGTTTATTGATACGTTCTGCTGCATGGATAGGCAGTTGGACGTTTTTCTTCTTGCATATGTGGAACACAAGAAAGCACGTTACCGATTCCCTCTTTTTTCTTACGTGAAATACATGACGCCATCTCAATTTTTTTTGTGTGTTATACCTATGTTCCTGCTCCTATACTGAAACTATGATTTGTATCTTTGAGCATCTGAAGGTGCATTCTTTGAACGATTTTGTAACTCATCCCTTTTTCCTCTCCTCACCCTGAAATATTCTGCTAAGCCTAAACGGAATAATATATGACCTGAAACCTATCTCTCACAGATACTTTGTTTTCTAATATTCATAGAGCCGACATCGTTACGTATCCGTGATAAGCTCTCCCATTATTTTTGTACCGAAAATTTCCAACGGGGCTAAACCCGTATTTACATGTGGTACCTCATGTAGTAATGCCTCGAAATCTCTTACGTATTTTTAGCCGTGTACTAGGACATCATTTCGTACAATACATCCTACATCATCTACCCAATTATTTCATCACACATTCGACAGTGATTCCTTGAGTTCTTACGTTCTCTAAATCGATCCTATCACTTTCTCGTTGTATTTTAATATTTTTTATTTGTCCCTGCAGGTTTTCTACTGTTTTTCCTGTTTTTTAAAGGTTCTGCTTGTGTAGTTTCGAAATATTAGATCTAAGTCCATGAAGAGACAAGGGAAGAGCTGATGGTTTTGCTTCATCATAACCACTTTGTTGGATCTCCCTAAGTGTTACCTCTGAAGATTCATCAGACATAACTTTAGTAGTAGAGAGAACGATGATAGTTTCGACAGCTGAATGATTTATGACCTTAATCTATTGTCTTTATAATTGAATTATGACCACTTGGGGGTTGATTTTAGACACCCTAGGGATGTCCTTTCCCCATCCTGCAGTGAAAACAGATGCCGATCATTGGACAGTTTTTTTGTCAGCCTGTCCGCAGGTCAGTTCTGCGCCATTTTTACCCCTACCCCTTCCCGTCAGGGAAATTCTCAGATCTCCCCATCCTCGATCTCTTCCCCCACTTCGCCTCTCCTCTACTTCCCCTCCCCTCCCCCACTTGTGAATTGACGGCAAATGACTCAATCTGCGTTGAGCTGGCAGGACTGGGAGGATAAGATGACATGAAATGGGTGGAAAATTCGAGCAATATATTATTTATTTACTTAAACATTAATTAAATTGGTGGGCTGTGGTTCTCTTTATTTGAGCAGGAAAAATATCGTACTCTTGTGACATCACACCTGTAATATCAGAAATCATGGGAAACAGTCCATTTACTCTACCCTCTCAAACTAATTGTTTAACACTTTACCTGAGATAAGGGAGAGAAAAAATCTCTGGAACGTTTAAGTCAAATAGATCAGTTAAAACACACAACATCACCTTAAAATGATTCTCCTCTCTAGTAAAACATATTTCCAACGTTTGAGAATCACACACATACATTTTTCAAGTCAAGTAATTAAATTTCTGCCATTAAAATTGCTACGCCACGAAGATGACGTGCTACAGACGCGAAATTTAACCGACAGGAAGAAGACGCTGTGATATGCAAATGATTAGCTTTTAAGAGCATTCACACCTACAACGTGCTGACACGAGGAAAGTTTCCAACTGATTTCTCATACACAAACAGCAGTTGACCAGCGTTGCCTGGTGAAACGTTGTTCTGATGCCTCGTGTAAAGAGGAGAAATGCGTACCATCAAGTTTCCGACTTTGATAAGAGTCTGAGTGTAGCCTATCGCGATTGCAGTTTATTGTATCGCGACATTGCTGCTCGCGTTGGTCGAGATCCAATGACTGTTAGCAGAATATGGAGTCGGTGGGTTCAGGATGGTAATATGGAACGCCGTGCTGGCTCCCAACGGCCTCGTATCACTAGCAGCCGAGATGACAGGCATCTTATCCGCATGGCTGTAACGGATCGTGCGGCCACGTCTCGATCCTTGAGTCAACTGATGGGGACGTTTGCAAGACAACAACCATCTACACGAACAGTTCGACGACGTTTGCAGCAGCATGGACTATCAGCTCGGAGACCATGGCTGCGGTTACCCTTGACACTGCATCACAGACAGGATGGTGTACTCAACGACGAACCTGGGTGCACGAATGGCAAAACGTCATTTTTTCGAATGAATCAAGGTTCTGTTCAGAGCATCATGATGGTCGCATCCGTGTTTGGCGACATTGCACATTGGAAGCGTGTATTCGTCATCGCCATACTGGCGTATCACCCGGGGTGATGGTATGGGGTGCCATTGGTTACACGTCTCGGTCACCTCTTGTTCACATTGACGGCACTTTGAACAGTGGACGTTACATTTCATATGTGTTAGGACCCATGGCTCTACCCTTCATGCGATCCCTGCGAAACCCTACATTTCAGCAGGATAATGCACGACCGCATATTGCAGGTCCCGTACGGACCTTTCTGGATACAGAAAATGTTCGACTGCTGCCCTGGCCAGCACATTCTCAAATGTCTCACCAATTGAAAACGTCTGGTCAATGGTGGCCGAGCAACTGGCTCGTCGCAATACGCCAGTCACTATTCTTGATGAACCGTGGTATCGTGTTGAAGCTGCATGGGCAGCTGTACCGGTACACGCTATCCAAGCTCTGTTTGATTCAATGCCCAGGCGTATCAAGGCCGTTATTACGGCCAGAGGTGGTTGTTCTGGGTACTGATTTCTGATTATCTATGCAGCCAAATTGCGTGAAAATGTCATCACATGTCAGTTCTAGTATAATATATTTGTCCAATGAATACCTGTTTATCATCTGCATTTCTTCTTGGTGTAGCAATTTTAATGGCCAGCAGTGTATGCATCTGAGGTCTTGCACGCACCGACGTTTGAGAACACATGCACCCTGCCCCAACCGCTGCCCTACTCACCACCACAGTAATGTGTCCACATTACACTAAATATATCTGTTGAAAAAAACCTTCCGATCGCACACACTCACGATGGCGAAGCGCGCGCCACCCGCCGACTGCAGGACTGCCGGGAACCGCTGTAGTGCCGGCGAGAGAAGCCTAGAGACTCGCACGCGCGCCGGGCGTGACAGCAGTTGTGCGCCCATATCCTGGTATCTACACACCAGCCGTACTATCAGACGGTCAGAAGCCGGAGAGACTGTCACCCCGACCGCTCAGCTGTAAAATGATCAATTTGCATTGGGGAGAATAATCATAGAGTGCAAACAATCGCTGTATTGAATCTTCTCAAATTTCCACGTAAAAATCAGAGAATATACACAACACACACATCCACTTCTGCCGCCACTCATCCAGCATACTGGTTAGTTCACTATTCAGCCATTCAGAGGGCGCAGCGAGCATCGCCGACGGGAGTTGTCCCTGCAACTGTGGGCAAGAGCCGACTAGCTGGAGACTTTCTTTGTATCGAATCAGTCAGCACAGGCTAAGCTGCTGCTTCCGGTCTGGGAAGCCCCTGCAACCAACCCTAGCGCTAACCGCAGATGGGTCTCACTAATCCCTAGCACACAACGAGACAAGCAGATGCGACGTGGGCATAGAGTTCTAACTGCAAATCCACTAATGTCATAGATTCTGCTTGGTTTAAAAAATCCGTCTTACCTAATCAGAGACCGGGATATAATTGTCCATACACCTCGAATTTCACAAGCAAAATGTAGATTCCTCCCCTTTATATGAGCTATTTTTGGAGACAGAAGAAATTGGAGCTTACACTCGTTTTCACACCGCAAAATTATAGTTACTTACTGTGAAAATCCTCCACAACAGTATGGCATAGAGTATATTTCCTCCAAGTAACTTTTCTCATCAGCTTAACATCTGTTATGCCCTCCATCAGACGACTAGAACATTAAACTCATTTTTGTCTGATGACGGAGTGCTAAGAGCATGATTTACCTCTGCCACAGGATGCCTCCTCACTTTCGAACTTCTTTGAGGTAGCCATATACCTCGTCACCTAGGAAGCCTCTTAAGGTAGCCAAATATAGGCACAGAACAGTTGTAAATATCAAAATTCAAATGGTTCAAATGGCTCTGAGCACTATGGGACTTAACATCTGTGGTCATCAGTCCCCTAGAACTTAGAACTACTTAAACCTAACTAACCTAAGGACATCACACACATCCATGCCCGAGGCAGGATTCGAGTCGCGCGGCTCCGGACTGAGCGCCTAGAACCGCTAGACCACCGCGGCCGGCGTGTAAATATCAGGTTAATACTACGAATCGCCTTATAAATTCGATAATATTGCTGATTTTGTTACGATGGCGTGTGTAGATGGGAGATATAAACTTCGTTAAAAGATCTCGCCGCAACGAGAATAGGTCTGATTACCGCTCCAGCTCAAGAATCACTTCTCTGGTACTCTCGCCCTCGCTTCCACCTGCCGGCCGTTGTGGCCGTGCGGTTCTAGGCGCTTCAGTCTGGAACCACGTGACCGCTACGCTCGCAGGTTGGAATCCTGCCTCGGGCATGGATGTGTGTGATGCCCTTAGGTTAGTTAGGTTTAAGTAGTTCTAAGTTCTAGGGGACTAATGACCACAGATGTTGTCCCCTTGTACTCAGAGCCATTTGGAACATTTTTTTTTAAGCTTCCACCTGCCCGGCGTCACGTGACTGATATCAAAATGATTAAATTGATCATCAGCCTCCCTTTGCATGGTGAGTAATTTCTTTCCGGCGCGCGGATTGCACTCGCTATGCAACCGATACAGACGCTTCTGTGGCGTCTTTTGGGGCTTCCCACACACTAGGTAGTCACGTACCTGACACTAAAATCGGTGGTAACCAACGTAAAATAACAGAAGGTATCCACCAATAACTACGTTCTGCCGGTTGCCTTGTCATGCTGGTGGAAGTAAGTCACTTAGCATTTCGGTATACTGTTCCTGAACTAATTCTGCTGAGCCCTGTCGGTCTATGGGGGCTTCTCCATCCGCCGCGCCGTCTCCGCTTCATACTCCACTGTCTTCAGTGGGTTGAATAAGAACAGATGCAATGATTGCCACTGGGTCACGAACCTCCACCCGTATGTCGGGGCCGCACTACTCCAAGCTGACAAGCTTCCACGCACCATGCTGGACAGCTGTTAATGATTCCCGACTCCCAAAAGTTGTCCGATACTTCTCAGAAGGATTGGGCGCTTAAACGTCGCTGAGGTCAATACCAAGATGTTGATCAATATGCTTCCACTCCTGCGACCAGCAGACCGAAACGTTCTGAGATGTGTTCTCGAAACATGCCGCAAAGGCTGATCCAGTGAACAATAACAAAATATCTGTCTACTGAGCATGCCATCACAAACTTGTCTAAGCCTGCAGACCTGGGTTTCCTTCAGAATACAGCCCTGTAGAAGCGATCCCAATGGCTCCCGCAAAATTAGTAGGTTTCGAGGACTCAAACACCGGCCGTTGTGGCCGAGCGGTTCTAAGTGCTTCAGTCCGGAACCGCGCTGCTGCTACGATCGCAGTTTCGAATCCTCCCTCTGGCATGGATGTGTGTGCTCTCCTTAGGTTATTTAGGTTTAAGTAGTTCTAAGTCTAGGGGACTGATGGGCTTAGATGTTAAGTCCCATAGTGCTCAGAGGCATCTGAACCATTTGAGAACTCAAATGAGAATCTCTGGAGGGAATACAAAATATTCTTTTCGAGAAACACTATTGAGAAGCGACATTTGAAGATGACTGCAGGAGGATTCTACTGCCGCCAACATACGTTTCGGATAAGCACAACTGACATGAGAGACGAGAAATTAACGCTCATCCGGAAACATATAGATAACCTTTTTTCACCTTGCTGTATTTGCAAATGGAAATTGGAAAAAGCAACTAGTACTAGTTTGAGGTACCCTCCACCAGGTACCATACAATGGCTTCCGAAGTATGCGTATAAACGTAGATGTAAATTTAGCCTGTGTCAGTCCTTCTGTTTATAGCCAAACAAAAGTGACAGAAGAATATGGCTCTTATTTATCGAGAAAACAAAGGACGGGCTTCTGCTGCAGATTGCCTCTTGGTAAAAATCTTCGTATTTGCTAATCATTTTCTCTCTACAGTCACTTCACGAGACACATGGGATACTTTGTAATATATTTGCCCACAACACTTAGAAGAAGCGGTATAGAGCTCACCTCTCAACTCCGCTTTCGTCAGAGTATCGTTTACCTGCCACATTCTCAAAAATCTTCAAGTCTTCGATATAGAGCGCTGGAGTCCACTTGATTTCGACGGGTATGATATCTCCCCCGCCAAGTCACAGATCCCTGCTAATTCTCTCGAAATCCCATGACGTTCCGACAGCACAATTCCATTATTTGAAGGCTGTCTAGTCCTCCACCCGTCAATGACTAGGTAGAGAGCTATCACAACGAGAAAAATAGCACACTAAGGCACAGGATGAAGGTCACAACGTGGACTACAGAAAGAAATTCAGAAGCATAACATCAAAAATTTACCGATATCGAACGATTTTATGTAAATATCACCTGTACGTGCCATTATCTCGTTTATCGTATTCCTATGTGTACTACGACAGAAATACCACACTGTAGTAGTGTCAGAGTCTTCGTTGATAGCCGCGCGGGACTAGCCGAGCAGTGTCAGGCGCTGCAGTCATGGACTGTGCGGCTGGTCCCGGCGGAGGTTCGAATCCTCCCTCGGGCATGGGTGTGTGTGTTTGTCCATAGGATAATTTAGGTTAAGTAGTGTGTAAGCTAATGGACTGATGACCTTAGCAGTTAAATCCCATAAGATTTCACACACATTTGAACACTTTCTTCGTTGATAGCACAGCGTTTCGTGAGAAATACATCGCCTTCTTCATGTGGGGTATTCCTCCATGATACTAATGTAACTGTATCACAGAGCTTCCAATACAGTAGAGCATATCGAAATGGGTAGTACTCATACTCGCATGGGTAGTGCTAGTTATTTATGTAGAAGCAAACCCAGTAATTAGATGGTTATCCAACTATCCTACATCTTGAGGCACTTAACCAACATTTACATGTGAGACCAAATCAATCCGTGTTTCCACCAGCAACAGCAGTCATCTTAGTACCTCTTACACCTCGATCCGAATTGTAGCGCAACAGTATCTAGGTGACATACCGACGGGATTTGCAGTAACTCACCGCCTACACTGTCACGCCTTAGTGCGAGAATCACACTCCCCTTACCAATCCACGCAGATGAATTTGAGAATGGCATATTCTTCTATTTTAGCTGACCGACTTGTCAGTTTTTCGTATGTGGTTGCCTCCCTTTACATCCCTGCAAATTATTGCGAACCCGACAAATGCTTTTTACTTCATCTCATTCACTTCAGGCACTTTACTGAAGTTAATGCTTCCGATGAAAGTGTTCTTAAGGGGCTCCGGAACGCCCTATACTTGCAATGTTAAAATAACGCTTATAAATTACATCTTTCCTCACAAAGTATTTGAGGTAGGAAGTTGAACTTTTTACAGATTATTTATTGGAATATGGGCTACAACTTAACACAGGGATTTTACAAAATTTTAGTTCAGTTATTAAAGATGATTTTTTTTCAATTGTAATGAAAATTCACATTTTTTTGCAATTTTTTATTTATATATTCAAAAATATACAGTTTTTTTTAAAAAAAGGCTGTGTTAAATTATGCAGAAGGTACTGTGTAACATTTACTGAAAGTTTGAAACAAATATGTTTGGAAGATCCTTAGAAAACATGTAATTAGTATGAGAAAATAAAAGTTTTGGGAATCGAGCGACAAAGATTGGATTAACTTTTTAGTGCATTCCAGGTCCATAGGATGGATTATCTTCATCCTCTGCAAACTCCTCCTCCAGCTTCCTCTTGTTCCTCCTCCTGTTTACTCTTGCTTGTATTTCTAGACTCTTTACAGCCCTGTCTGCAGCCCGAAGGCGTTCCTTGTCTAAAGCAAGCATCGCTCGTACCATGTTAGAACCTATCTTCATTCCCATATTTCTAAATACCTTGCACCTTACAATGTTGCCATCATTGAAAGTCGCAACAGCATCATACACACCAAAGTGAAGTGTTTCTATTCCAACAAATACAGTCTTGGGGATACTCGACCATATAACACTATTTACACTTTCATTGGGGTTTTGAGTTTTTCCGTGAATACACTTTTTCAACAGTTCAGGTGCTGCTAAGTCTCTGAAAATAGGTTAGTCACAACACATACTTTATCTCACATCACTAAAATGTACCTGATGAACACGGACGTTAATAATAACACCATTTGACAGCAGTTTAACAGCGCCACAGTGGGTCACGCCCATGTAGAACACATTTTAAAAAAAATTTAAAAATAGTTGTAGTCTTCGGAATTGAATAAATTATATATCTATTAAAAGGTAATAATCTGCGGATTCAGAAAACGCAAAAAAGTAAAAATTGAACTTTTCATGATTTTGAGCCTTTCCGGAGCCCCTTAATTTCCAGTCCTATTAATGTGCAATATATTTAGTTACGTTCAGGTCAACTAGCAACTGCACCACATGTCTTCCCGCCTGCTTGCAGACAGCTCCATCACCTACGATCATCCCACGTCTAAGACAAATACTGTAAGCGGCTGTACAGTGCATGGTGCAGGGTGTATCTCACCAGTATTATCACTTACCCATCTCTCCCAATCTCAGACGTTGATCGGGTGAGATAAGGCTTACTACTTCTATACATGTTCTAATCCACCTCATTGTTTCCGAGAAAAATTGTTTTTTTGGAAATTTGTGGGTAGATCCTATGGGACCAAACTGCTAATGTCATCGGTTCCTAAGCTTACATACTACTTAATCTAACTTAAACAACAACAACTAACTTACGCTAAGGACAACACACACACCCATGCCCGAGGGAGGACTCGAACCTCCGAAGGGGGGGGGGGGGGGGGGGGCTTTTGTGCGGACTGTGACAAGGCGCCCTAGACCATGCGGCTACCCCGCGCGGCTGTTTCCGAGAGAATTACGTCGTCTGTCCCAGAGATACTTTTTCCGGCGCTTATTCGAATGGCGTATGTTCACCTATACGCACCTAGCAGCATACAAATTATGCTTTTGTTTCGTAGATCTGTCACGCAACACGAACATATGTGGGCTCACAGGATTGGTAGACGGCTACTACGTAGTGTCGAACTGTCGAATTGATGTTACTGTTCACCAGTACACATCATTTAACGACAAAGGTGTCTACACGTGTTAACGGCGGGAGGGCAGCTGACAGTGACCCTTAACTAATAGTGGAAACTGAGAGTGCATAGTAAGGTACGAAGGTGAGGATCGTTCAAATAGAATGAGGGTAGCTGTGCGGCAAAACTTGTATACATATTTGGAACAGAAGTTGACAGCTAAGTACAACTCATTATAGTCCGCCCCAATAACTGAACCGTCAGCGCTTTGGAATGCGGCGCAAGGGGGTCCGGGTTCGATTCCCGGCTGGTGTGAAGGATCTCCTTTGCCGGCCGGAGTGGCCGTGCGGTTCTAGGCGCTACAGTCTGGAGCCGAGCGATCGCTACGGTCGCAGGTTCGAATCCTGCCTCGGACATGGATGTGTATGACGTCCTTAGGTTAGTTAGGTTTAATTAGTTCTAAGTTCTAGGCGACTGATGACCTCAGAAGTTAAGTCGCATAGTGCTCAGACCCATTTGAACCATTTTTTGAGGATTTTCTCCCCGCAGGGACTGGGTGTTATGCTGTCCTTATCATCGTTTCATCTCCATTGTCAACACACAAGTTGCCCAATGTGGCGTCGCACTCAAAAAGACTTGCACTTGGCGACCGAACTTCGCGCGTGGGAACTCCCAGCCACTGACCCCATACGATTATTTTTTCCAACAGATTATACTAAATAAAATTTACATATGGAACAGCAGCTGACATTAAGTACAACACATTAGAATGAATAAAATTTTTCTGGTTTAGTGACCGTAGTGTCAATATGTAAAAACTACCGACGTTTCGCTCACTGTTGCGAGTGAACTTCTTCAGGGTATCCCTTTTTTTCGCAGAATGCCTCACTCTCATCTGTTGCTTTCCCCTCCTTGGGAAAGTGTGTTGGGGAATTTGTAGCCTTTTAGCTTTTACTCCACGTGTTTGCTTGTGTGAGTGTTTATTTTCTATGATTTTTGGATGGTTGCATAATGTGATGTATGTTCTGTGTGTGCCTGGTACTTGCTTGAGGTTGGCGAGATGATTGATTTAATAGAATAGGGAACAGGATTAGGGATTGGAGATAGGGATTTTCCCTTCGACTTAGTCGTCGAAGATCGTCATTGGGCGTTTGTGCTTGCCGCGGGACATGTCATACCGAACTAGGGAGCGGATTAGGTCATTTCCAGATCTCGAAGAGCTGTCATAGAATGCCCTTGCCAGTACTTGGAAACGCTCTTTCACGAAGGGGAATTCAGCTGCAGCCTACAGATCGTCAGTGGGGAATCCCAGAGGTAGATGCAGTGCCCTTCTGAGGGCGCAGTTTTGCAGCCTCTGGAGTTTGTCTAGATGCTGCTTCGCTGCGTATCCCCAGAAAGGGCATGCATACTCCATTACCAGCCTGCCTGACACACATTCGCTCCTACAGAGCAGGGAAGGGAGCTGGTTGTGTTGTGGATTGGGTATAGGATGGACATTCTGGCACAGACCTTCCTGTTGGTCTCATCTATGTGGGGCTTCCACATAAGACGAGAGTCCAAGGTTACACCAAGATAGATGGCGGTTCTGCGCCAGGGGAGTTAGATTCCGCTTAGGTGAGGGTGGAGGGGGGCGGGGGGACGTTGAGGAGGTCCACGCCTTCGAAGCCTCCAGGTAATAAGCATAGCCTTTGTCTTCTCAAGGTTGATGGTGATGAGCCAGCGACGGGCCCAAGTTTCTGTGTCATCTAAAATCATTTGTAGTCTACGGATGACCAGGTCCTTGTTCGCATTACATGTGTAGAAGGCTGTGTCGTCTGCATGTTGTGCGGTGTACACCAGGGTGGCCATTGGTGCGTCTGCAGTGTACAGACTGTACAATACGGGCCCCAGAACCGATCTCTGCGGCACCATAGCACGAATAAGCCTTTTGGTGGAGATGGCTGCTTCTACTTTAACAGAGAAATTTCTATCCGTGAGATAGCTTTTAATTTGCTTAATTATGCTCCTGGGGAACCCTTGTGTGTATAACTTGTAGAGTAGCCCTCTATGCCATACTGAGTCGAAGGTTTTGGCTGCGTATAGTAGCACTATCCGGCAGTAGCGTCTGTGGTTGAAGCCCTCTGTGGCTGCTTCAACCACTCTCATGATTGTGGGGGATTGGTTCTGTCGGAATCCGAATTGGAAATCCGGCAGAAGTTGTTCTCTGGTGATATGTTCCTGTATGGCTATTAGCAAGAGACGCTCATAGATCTTGCTGACAGTTGTCAAGATGCTAATCGGCCTGTAGTGCTGCGGGAATAGAGGGTCTTTCCCTGGTTTGTGTATCACGACCACTTCCGCGTGTTTCCAGCAAGCTGGGTTCAAATGGCTCTGAGCACTATGGGACTTAACTTCTAAGGTCATCAGTCCCCTAGAACTTAGAACTACTTAAACCTAACTAACCTAAGGACATCACACACATCGATGCCCGAGGCTGGATTGGAACCTGCGACCATAGCGGTCGCGCGGTTCCAGACTGTAGCGCCTAGAACCGCCCGGCCACCCCGGACGGCAGCAAGCTGGGAACTCGCAGGAACGAGAAATGTCGTTGAAGACGTTCGCGAGCAGAGTGATCACCGAGGACGGGAGGTTTTTAACTAACTGATTGCTGACACCGGCGCCTTTTTTGTTGGAAGGGACCTAATTACTTTTGCCACGCCTTCGGAGGCGAAAAGTGGGAGTTGGTCTTCTTGGTCTTCCTCAGCGATGAGAAGGACAGCCAATTGACGGTGAACTACATCTTGATGCTCATCGCCTTGGGGTTCTGCTGCCTGGAATTGCTTCTCAAAAGTATTGGTGAGGGCGTTAGCCTTATCAGCATGGCTGTAGACCATCCCCCACTCGCCGTGCAGTGGCAGCATCCTGGCGAATTGTCTGGTAGCTTGCCACTGTGTGTGATCGTCTGTTTTGAGGGCTGAGAGGCGATTTTGCCATTGCTGGTTTCTGTGCTCATTGAGCGCTGCCTTCAGCTCTCTCTGTAGACGATTGAGCAGCCTCCTGGTGGCCTGATCTCTTGTGACCTTCCACTGCTTTGCTACTCTGTTTTTGTGTCGAATTTGAGATAGCAAATGTTCCGGAAGTTGTATTTTCGGGGGCGGCCCGTCCCTTTGTGGGGAGGGTGGGCTCTTCCGCTGCCTGCAAGATGGTGCCTGTTAGGTCTTGTGGCGCTTGTTCTACTGTTTTGGCAGTAAGAGGCGGAGCGCGAACGATAACTGACGTGACAGTTTCACGGTATCGCTCCCAGTCTGAGCGTTTGTGGGACGACTGGTACAACGGGAGTGCTACCCATTCTCCCACATCGACCTCCAAGATGACAGGATTGTGGTCGGAGGACATTCTGTTGACTGTCCTCGCAGCCACAAACCCTGTGATCCTCCTACTGAGAGCTATATCTAATACGTCGGGCCTACATCCATATTTAGGAAAGTGAGTGGGCACAACTGGACTCCATGTTTAAAAGTGGTGGTTACGCGCTAGTTGTTGCAGTTTGGCGCCTGCTCTGAAGGTTGGTTATTCTAGAGTTCCAGTCTGGGTGCTTGGCATTGAAGACGCCTTCGATTACGAGTTTGCCCTCAATTTGACCTAAAGCTGCTATGTCTCCCTCATCGATCTCGTCATTTGGGGGCCGGTACTTTGCAAATACTGTTAGGGTCCGTTGGCTGTTGTTACTTCTGCTGCCATTGCTTCGATTTTATTGGTAGCTGGTATATATACTTGATGGTGGGGGATCCCTCTTTTTATCTATACGGCCAGTCCTCCGCCTTGTGTTGGTCTATCTACACGGTAACTATTGTAATTGGGAACTGTCACTTTGATTCCCGGCTTGAGGTCGGTTACTGCCATCACGCATATGTCTATTGAGAACCCCTCCATGCAGTCCCTGAATTCGACCACCTCATTATCAATGCCGTCTGTGTTAAATTTGGAAAATTTGTGGTAAGGTTTTATGGGACCAAACCGCTTACACACTACTTAATCTAACTGAAACTATCTTACGCTAAGGACAACACACATACCCATGCCCGAGGGAGGACTCGAACCTCCGACGGGGATAGCCACGCGGACCATGACAAGACGCCCTAGACCGCGCGGCTCGTCTGTGTTAAAGGCGCACATTGTCAGGCCTTGGATATTTGGTCGTCTACGCATGGTGGGGTTTTGCTGCTACTGATGAGGTCGCAGAGAGAAGCGACTGCTGGCCTGCTGCCTGAAGGGCGATGAGGACTGTGTGTTCCGCTTCTGTGCCTCCCTGAATTCCTTCATCATCTCCATGACGAGGTTGAGGTTCATGGTCTGGATCATAATGTCCAATAGCTCATCTGAGGGGAGGGGGGGGGGGGGGAGAGAGAGATTGGGGGACTGCTGCTGCAGCTTGTGTTTAGGGTTCCCTACAGCTTTCTCTGTTCTGGGGGACCTGGTCGTTGATGTTGTGTCTTCCCCGGTGTTGTTCTTGGGTCTGTGTCTGGTGTTGAGGTGATTGGGCTACTTTTTCATGGCTTCTTGAAGGAGGAACCACTTCTGCGTATGTTGCCCTATGGATATCGCGAATGGGAAACAAGGCGGCAGTTGTGACGTGACGTTGTTTTCCTGTTTTCTAGCGCCGGCTTCGTAACTACGGCCGATGCGATCTCCCTCGTGCTCGGGTGTGAGCTGTTGTCCCGTAACGCTGCTATTGCTGGCAGCCAAGAAGTCGGAAGTCGGTACCCGTCTTCTCTGTTCATGTTGACGGGTCGCTTGGCTATTTCTATTGTCTCTCTAATCTTCCTCCCGAAAATTAGACGCTGTTTCGCCAGTACGCGAGCTTCGCCGAAATCAATCTGTTTGTCGCACTCATCCTCGTGTTCTGCCACCGCTGACTTGGTGTGTTGTCTTAGTCGGGTATATCTTTCGTGTTCAGATACCCGTGTATTGATGGGTCGCCCTGTCTTACCTACATAAAAAAATGGCTCTGAGCACTATGGGACTCAACTGCTGTGGTTATCAGTCCCCTAGAACTTAGAACTACTTAAACCTAACTAACCTAAGGACATCACACACATCCATGCCCGAGGCAGGATTCGAACCTGCGACCGTAGCAGTCGCACGGGTCCGGACTGCGCGCCTAGAACCGCGAGACCACCGCGGCCGGCTGTCTTACCTACATACACTAATCCACATTCGCACCAGATTTCGTAAATTCCAGCAAATTGTAGTCTGTCAGCTGCATGTTTCGTTGTGCGAAGAACATCTTTTATTCTTTTGCTGCTTCGGAAAATCGGTTTGATGCCTGGTCGGCGGAGAATTTTGCCCACCCGTTCAGTGACACCTTCAACACATGGTAATGCAACGATGTTTTGTGCTTCCTTCTGCTCTCCTCTATTGTCTTCATTCTTGTCGCCTTAGTTTTATCTAGTAGTTTCATCCCGTAGTCATTAGCACCAAAAATGAACTTGAGGTTTTGTAGTTCATCCTTTAGATGTTCATTATCACTGATCCTGTGAGCCCTCTTGGGTGATGTGTGCAGGGCAGATTTATTCTGCGCAGGGTGAAGATCAGAGGAGGCATGTAGGTATCTGTCAGTACTGGTTGGCTTCCTATATACTCCATGGCCCAATTTATCATCAGGCCTTCTGTAAACTTCCACAACGAGGAAAGGCATCACCCCACTCTTTTGTATCTCCATATGAATTGGATTCTGCTGTGCTGCTGTTTGAGGCGTTAGTGGAAATTTCGTAGCTCTTCCTCTCCATGTGTCCAGATAACGAATGTGACGAAGCCGGCCGCTCTGGCCGAGCGGTTCTGTTCGCTTCATTCCAGAACCGCGCTGCTGCTACGATCGCAGGTTCGAATCCTGTGCGAAGTAGTTCTAAGTCTAGGGGACTGATGACCTCAGATGTTAAGTCCCATAGTGCTTAGAGCTATTTGATCCGTTTGAAGGTATCTGAGTCAACATTCTGGGCGTAATGATAAGAACTGGAGCGCTGTTTCTTCAATGCTTCCATGGAGATGTCTGCTGCAATAGGCGATAGAGGCGAGCCCATAGCTACACCATCTATCTGTCTGTTCATAGAATTCTCCTTTGCACCTGAAATAGGTGAATGTTAAATAGTGGCGCACTAGCTCGCAGATATCGGGTGCCATACGTTCCTGTAAGATGTTCATGGTGTCTTGTACTGGTACATTCGTGAATAAAGACTTCACGTCGAAGCTATCCATCAAGTCTCTACAAAATGGGTGGAGTCCTTCACTTACGAATTTGTGTGGCTCACCAAATGTCGGAGCTTTGGAGCCAGTTCCTTTACTAGACTGAATGTCGGTAAATTAACGTTACTCAAAGTACGTCGTAAAGGAAAGGGCTCTTTATGGACGTTTGGTACACTACATATTCTTGGTGCCTGTGGAACTTGTGGGATGAGTTTTCTGGCCGTGTCGAAATGCATTCTAGTTTGCTGTAGCAGTGCTTGCGTCGATGTGATTATCTTGGCTGTCGGATCTCCAAAAAAATGGTTCAAATGGCTCTGAGCACTATGGGACTCAACTGCTGAGGTCATTAGTCCCCTAGAACTTAGAACTAGTTAAACCTAACTAACCTAAGGACATCACAAACATCCATGCCCGAGGCAGGATTCGAACCTGCGACCGTAGCGGTCTTGCGGTTCCAGACTGCAGCGCCTTTAACCGCACGGCCACTTCGGCCGGCTGTCGGATCTCCCTTAAGCTTCTTATGAATGGGTTCACGCAGAGAAGATCCTCCATTCGTTTGTTATAATCTTCCGTTCCCAAAACAACGGTCGCATTTCCCTTGTCGGCTAGAGTTATTACTAAATGAGAGCTATTCTTCAGTTCCGCGATAGCATGAGGTTCAACGTGGCTGATATTCACTGTAACATTGGCCGCGGAAGCCTATGTTTGTTTATACGACCCATTATGTCTCGGCATACCCGTCTTCGACAGCAGCAGTGTTAGTGCATCAATACTGATTGTGTTTCGTGTTGCCACGTTAAAATTAAAAGATCGAGAGTCATTATAGGACGTATTTCTAAAGTGACGAGGTGTCGTCAACACACATCGTCTGCAGGAAGCAATATGCGGTGCAGTGAAGAGAGAGTAAATCTGCAGTATTGTTTGCCGGCCGAAGTGGCCGTGCGATTAAAGGCGCTGCAGTCTGGAACCGCAAGACCGCTACGGTCGCAGGTTCGAATCCTGCCTCGGGCATGGATGTTTGTGATGTCCTTAGGTTAGTTAGGTTTAACTAGTTCTAAGTTCTAGGGGACTAATGACCTCAGCAGTTGAGTCCCATAGTGCTCAGAGCCATTTGAACCATTTTGTAGTATTGTTTTGGCTGAGATAGTGAGAGCATTGAAATGGATATGAGCTGTGCGTGATTTCGGTCACTCAGTCATTCCAAGATCTACGAAAGTTGACTGCAAGATGGTATATCTACTCCAACAGGTTTTGCATGCAATGAATGTGGAATTCAAAACGTACAAAGATACAGTTCACATAGTTTCCGAACCTCCGTCAGTGCTATTTAAGTACAGTTATGCTGCGCACAACACCTCCTTCCACCATTAACAGGTATTCCATTAAAGCTAAGGTCTTCCATTCCACATATTGCATATAGACTCCATCCTGATTTCGAAATGTAATCTGCTGACGATAAAAATACAGACCATCTAGCTAAGCAGTGGTATCAGATGTCTGTAATATGGCTACCAAACGTTTGTCAGGGCTAATAGGCGGGAGAAGGGAGCCCATAGCTACACCATCTATCTGTCTGTTCATAGAATTTTCCTTTCCACCTGAAATTGGTGGTCGTTAAACAGTGGCGCACTAGCTCGCAGATACCGAGTGCCATACGTTCCTGTATGATGTTCATGGTATCTTGTACTGGAACATTCGTCAATAAAGACTTCACGTCGAAACTAACCATGAACTCCGTGCCCGAGATACACTTTTCTTTTAAAAGTTCTACAAAATGGGTTAAGTTCTTCATGTACGAATTAGTGTTGCTCACCAAATGTCGGAGCCTTGGAGCCAGTTCCTTTGCTAGACTGTACGTCGGTGAACTAATGGCACTCAAAATAGGTCGTAAAGGAAAGGGCTCTTTACGGACCTTCGGTACACCATACATTCTTGGTACCTGTGGAACTTGAGGAATGAGTCTTCTGATCGTGTCGAAATTCATTCATAGTTCGCTTTAGCAATGCTTGCGTCAATGTGATTATCTTGGCTGTCGGATCTCCCTTAAGCTTCTTACAAATGGGTTCACTCAGAAGATGCTCCATTCGTTTGTTACAATCTTCCATCTCCAACACATCGGTCGGATTTCCCTTGTCTGCTACTGTTATTACTAAATGAGAGCTGTTCATCAGTTCCGCGATAGCATGTGGTTCCTCCTGGCTGATATTCACTGCGACATTGGCCGCGGAAGCCTGTGTATGTACGACATGTTACGTCTCGGGATTCCTGTCTTCGACAGCAGCAGTGTTAGTGCATCAATACTGATTGTGTTTCGTGTTGCCACGTTAAAATTAACAGATCGAGAGTCATCATAGGACGTATTTCTAAAGCGGCAAAGTGTTGTGAACACACATCGTCTGCAGGAAGCAATATGCGGTGCAGTGGAGCGAGAGTAAATCTGTGGTATTGTTTTGCTTGAGATAGTGGGAGCATTGAAATGGATATGAGCTGTGCGTGATTTCGGTCACTCAGTCATTCCAAGATCTACGAAAGTTGACTGCAAGATGGTATATCTACTCCAACAGGTTTTGCATGCAATAAATGTGGAATTCAAAGCGTACGAAGAAACAATTCGCATAGTTTCCAAACTTCAGTCAGTGCTATTTAAGTACTGTTATGCTGCGCATAGCACCCCCTTCCACCATTAACAAGTATTCCATTAAAGCTAAGGTCTTCCATTCCACATATTGCATATAGATTCCATCCTGATTTCGAAATGTAATCTGCTGATGATGAAAATACAGCCCATCCAGCTAATCAGTGGTATCAGATGCCTGTTATACAGCTACCAAACGTTTGTCAGGGCTAATAGGCGAGAGAAGGCAGCCCATAGCTACACCATCTATTTGTCTGTTCATAGAATTCTCCTTTCCACCTGAGATAGGTGAACGTTAAACAGTGGCGCACTAGCTCTCCCTCCGTTAACAAATGTGCCATTAAAGCTACAGTCTTCCATGCCATATACGTCCATGTAGTTTGCTGAGGAAGAAAAATAAACGCAGTAATCCAGTGGTGCAAACTGACAAACACTTTCAAATGTGACTGGCTGCTTTACAGCGATCTACATGGTAAATTTGTCATGTTTATCTCTGTCGGTGCTGAGAACCAAGTTTCCTGCATGGGGATGACAATGTGATGGCAGTAGGAATACTAGGTAAAAACAGCAAGAAGGCAGCTACAGAAACGTGATTAAACCATATAAGCTGTACATGGCTGACGTTAAAAATTGCTATTCTGACGGAGCAACTGTGTGGAATATCGCAGCGTCTGCTAGTTCTTTATTATTCTTTTTCCTATAGCTTATCCTTACTCAATAGGAGTTTCAAGCGTCTCTTCACCATCTCATCGGAAATCTACCTTCCTGGCACTGACTACGTCGTAGGCTCTTCCCGCTTCTGTAGGTATGCAATAGGAAGATCCTTCCGCTCTTCCGCTAAAGAACCTGGTTCTTAAGCTCTGATTTATAACTATGGTAATGGACTGTTCCAGTTTGATCCTGTCTAAATGCTAGCTATACGAAAACACATTTCAAAGTTCAGTATGGGATGCATATGAAGTGTAAGACTGTAGTTTTAATGGAATATCCCTTAATTAAGGAAGGGAGTACCCTACACAGCATCATTGTACTTACATAGTCCTGACTATCGTTTGCGACCTATGTTACACGCATCTGATTCAAATGCACCGTAGGATTACAGGGTACTATTTTCGTCGTAGACAAATTACACTTCGAAATTAGAATGGATTCTATATGCAAGAATATGACATGGAAAACTCTAGTTTTAATGGAACATTTGTTAACGGCGGGACAGAGTACAACACGTAGCATTACTGTAATTAAATAGCCCTGACAGAAGTGTGGAGATTAAGTCACACACATGCCACTCAGTGGCTGCGCTGGATGCTGTTATTTTCCTTCGTAAGCAGATTACATTTAAAAATCAGAAGGGGATCTATATGCAGGTATACGGCGTGGAACATTGTAGTTTTAATAGTATATTTATTAGCAGTGTGAGGAAGCACCACACGCAGCATCACTTTATTTAAATAGCCCTGACTGATGCTCGGAAACTACACTACTGGTAATTAAAATTGCTACACCAAGAAGACGACGCGCTACAGACGCGAAATTTAACAGACAGGAAGAAGATGCTGTGATATGCAAATGATTAGCTTTTCAGAACATTTACGCAAGGTTGGCGCCGGTGGCGACACATTCAACGTGCTGACATGAGCAAAGCTTCCAACTGATTTCTCATACACAAACAGCAGTTGACCGGCGTTGCCTGGTGAAACGTTTTTGTGATGCCTCGTGTAAGGAGGGGAAATGCGTACCATCACGTTTCCGACTTTGATAAAGGTCGGATTGTAGCCTATCGCGATTGCAGTTTATCGTATCGCGACATTGCTTCTCGCGTTGGTCAAGATCCAATGACTGTTAGCAGAATATGGAATCGGTGGGTTCAGGAGAGTAATACGGAACGCCGTTCTGGATCCCAACGGCCTCGTATCACTAGCAGTCGAGATGACAGGCATCTTATCCGCATGGCTGTAACGGATCGTGCAGCCACGTCTCGATCCCTGAATCAACAGATGGGGACTTTTGCAAGACAACAACCATCTGCACGAACAGTTCAAAAATGGTTCAAATGGCTCTCAGCACTATGAGACTTAACTTCTGAGGTCATCAGTCCCCTAGAACTTAGCACTACTTAAACCTAACTAACCAAAGAACATCACACACATCCATGCCCGAGGCAGGATTCGAACCTGTGACCGTAGCAGCAGCGCGGTTCCGGCCTGAAGCGCCTAGAACCGCTCGGCCACTCCTGCCGCCCACCAACAGTTCGACGACGTTTGCAGCAGCATGGACTATCAGCTCGGAGACTATGGCTGCAGTTACCCTTGACGCTGCATCACAGACAGGAGCGCCTGCGATGGTGTACTCAACGACGAACTTGAGGGTGCACGAATGGCGAAACGTAATTTTTTCGGATGAATCCAGGTCCTGTTTACAGCATCATGATGCTCGCATCCGTGTTTGGCGACATCGCGGTGAACGTACATTGGAAGCGTGTACTCGTCGTCGCCATACTGGCGTATCATCCTGCGTGATGGTATGGGATGCCATTGGTTACACGTCTCGGTCACCTATTGTTCGCATTGACGACACTTTGAACAGTAGACGTTACATTTCAGATGTATTACGACTCGAGGCTCTACCCTTCATTCGATCCCTGCGAAACCCTACATTTCGGCAGGATAATGCACGACCGCATGTTGCAGGTCCTGCACGGGCCTTTCTGGATACACAAAATGTTCGACTGCTGCCCTGGCCAACACATTCTCCAGATCTCTCAACGATTGAAAACGTTTGGTCAATGGTGACCGAGCAACTGGCTAGTCACAATACGCCAGTCACTACTCTTGATGAACTGTGGTATCCTGTTGAAGCTGCGTGGGGAGTTGTACCTGTACACGCCATCCAAGCTCTGTTTGACTCAATGCCCAGGCGTATCGCCCGCATCTCGTGGTCGTGCGGTAGCGTTCTCGCTTCCCACGCCCAGGTTCCCGGGTTCGATTCCCGGCGGAGTCAGGGATTTTCTCTGCCTCGTGATGGCTGGGTGTTGTGTGCTGTCCTTAGGTTAGTTAGGTTTAAGTAGTTCTAAGTTCTAGGGGACTGATGACCATAGATGTTAAGTCCCATAGTGCTCAGAGCCAGCCAGGTGTATCAAGGCCATTATTACGGCCAGAGGTGGTTGTTCTGGATATTGATTTCTCAGGATCTATGCACCCAAACGGCGTGAAAATGTAATCACATGTCATTTCTAGTATAATATATTTGTCCAATGTATACCCGTTCATCATCTGCATTTCTTCTTGGTGTAGTAATTTTAATGGCCAGTGGTGCGTGCGGCAGTATTTCGCAAATAACTGTTTTCTTGTATGCCTTGAATTCCGCATTTATTCCATGCAAAACCTGTTGAAGTAGGTATACCATCTTGCAGTGAACTTTCATTGATCGTAGAATGAAGGAGTGACCGAAATCACGACCAGCACATGTCCATCACTGTGCTCCCACGGTCTTAAGCAAAACAATACCATAGATCTACTCTCGTTCCACTGCAGAACACAGTACTTCCTGCATACTATGTATGCTCCCGGTACCTTGTTGCTTTAGAAATATATCCTGTAATGACTCTCGAGCTGTTAATTTTAATATGGCAACACCAAGCACAATCAGTATTGATGCACCAGCACTGCTGCTGACGAATACGGGAATGCCGAGACCTAAGGCGTCGTACATAGCTGTCAACTGCTCCTCGAGATATATATGTATCAGTTTTGCCGCTCACCTTCCCCCGCTCTATTTGAACGATCCTCACCTTCGTACCTTACTATACATTCTCAGTTTCCGCTATAATTTTAGGATCATTGTCAGCTGCTCTCCCCACATCAACATGCATAGACACCTTTGTCGTTAAAATATATGTACTGGCTAACAGTCACATCAATTCGACAACTCGGCACTACATAGTCGCTGTCTACCAATCATGTGAACCCAAAACTGTTCGTGTAACATGACTGATCTGCGAAGCAAATGCATCATTGGGTTGCTGCTAGGATCCTATAGGTGGGTATACTCCGTTCGAAAATATGGCGAAAAAATATCTCTGGGACAGACGACGTAATTCTCTCGGAAACATAGAGGTGAATTAGAATATGTACAGACGTAGTAGGCCGTATCTTCCTCAATCAGCGTCTGAGATTAGGATACTTGGGTAACTGATAGTACTGGTGCGATGTACCCTCCACCATGCACCGTACAGCCACCTGTTTTACACTGAAGCGTGGAAGATAATGATACAGGCGTAAGTATTCAAATACAGAGATATGTAAACAGGCAGAATACGGCGCTATCGTCGCCAACGGGTGTATAATACAAGTGTCTGGTGCAGTTGTTAGATCGGTAACTGCTGCTGCAATGGTAGGTTATCAAGATATAAGTGAGTTTGAACGTGGTTTTACAGTCGGCGCACGAGCGACGGGACATAGAATCTTTGCGGTAGCGATGAAGTGGGCATTTTCCCGTACGACCATCTCACGAGTGTACCTTGAATATCAGGAATCCGGTAAAACATCAAATCTCCGACATTGCTGCGCCCGAAAAAAGATCTTACAAGAACGCGACAAACGACGAATGAAGAAAATCAGTCAACGTGACAGAAGTGCAACCCTTTCGACAATTGTTGCAGTTTTCGATGTTGGGCCATCAACAAGCGCCAGCGTGACAATCATTCAAAGAAACATCATGGACATAGGCATTCGAAGCCGAAGGCCCACTCCTATACCCTTTATGACCGCACGACACAAAGCTTTACGCCTAGCCTGGTCCTGTCAACATCGACATGGGACTGTTGATGACTGGGACCATGTTGTCCGATCGGACGGGTCTCGTTTCAAATTGTATCCAGTGGATGGACGTGTACAGATATGGAGACAACATCATGAATCCAGAGACCCTACATCTCAGCAGGGGACTGTTCAAGCTGGTGGAGGCTCTGTAATGGTGTGGGGCGTGTGCAGTTGGATTGATACGGGATCCCTGATACTTCTAGATATGACTCTGTCTGGTCACCTGCATCCATTCATGTTCATTGTGCATTCCGATGGACTTGGGCAATTCCAACAGGACAATGTGACACCCCACAATTCCATAATTGCTACAGAGTGGCTCCAGGAACACTCTTCTGACTTTAAACACTTCCGCTGGCCACCAAGCTCCACAAACATGAACATTATTGAGCATATCTGGGATGCCTTCCAACGTGCTGTTCAGAAGAAAACTCCACCCCCTCTCACTCTTATGCATATATGGACAGCCCTGCAGGGTTCATGGTGTCAGTTCCCTCCAACACCACTTCACACATTAGTCGAGTCTATGCCACGTCGTGTTGCGGCACTGTTGCGTGATCGCCGGGCATCTTCACGATATTAGGCAGCTGTACCAGTTTCTTTGGCTCTTCAGTATTGATGCGGAATGTTCGACGTGATGGAGCTGCCTACAAGCAGGCGGAAAGACATGTGGTGCAGTTGGTAGTTGACCTGAACGTAGCTAAAGATACTGCACATTAATAGGACTAGAAATCCAGTACACCGTCATCGGAAGCATTAAATTCCGTGAAGTTTCTAGCAGTAAGCATCTGGAGCGAGTTGACGTAGAATGCAATTGTCGGGTTCGGATTCATTTTCTGTAATCTAAAAGGAATTAATCCAGACACAAAAAACTGACAGTTCGGTAAGCTAAAGCAGAAGAATAAGTCAGGCTTAAATTCATCTGCGTGGATTTTTAAGGGGGTTGTTCAAATGGCTCTGAGCACTATGGGACTTAACATCTGTGGTCATCAGTCCCCTAGAACTTAGAACTACTTAAACCTAACTAACCTAAGGACATCACACACATCCATGCCCGAGGCAGGATTCGAACCTGCGACCGTAGTAGTCGCGCGGTTCCGGACTGAGCGCCTGAACCGCTAGACCACCGCGGCCGGCGGTAAGGGGGTTGTGGTCCGCCCACTAAGGCATGAAGGTGTAGGCGGCGAGAAACCGCAAATCCCGTCGGTACGTCACCTAGAGAGTGTTGCGCTACAGGTCGGATCGATGTGTAAGAGGTACCAAGATGACTGTTGTTGCTGGAGGAAACATTGACATTTATTTGGTCTCCCTTGTACTTGTTTTTTAAATGCCTCTCCATGTAGGAAAGCAAGTAACCACAGAGTCTGCTTCTGAAAAATAACTGGCACTACGCATATGACAGGCAGTCAGCAGTAGGAGTCCGTCCTTAGTTTTCTCGATAAATAAGAGCGACATTCCTCCGTGAGTCTTGTTTGCCTATAGACAGAAAGACTGTTATCTTAATAGGTATACGGATACATTCTGCTCTAGGCGGAATACATTATGACGGTCGGTCCACTATCGAATAGCACGTGGGGGTAAAAAATGAGAAATACTGTGATTAAGACTCGAATCTCCCCCTCCTCTTGCAGTAGCTGTCAATTATGCGTGGTGGTGTAAGGCTACTGCACCGATATAAATGATTTAATGGATAGTGTATTAGAAGCTCTATGATACTGTTGGATTCATGTTATGGAGAAATGCTCCACATCAAGATACGTGATGTATTTCTCATGAAACGTAGTACTATCAACACTATCAACGAAGACTCTGGCACTACTATAGTGTCGTATTTCTAGCGTAGTAGAAATAGGAATGCGATAAACGAGATTAGCACACGTACAGGAGATAATTATAGACAATCATTCGATATCGATGAATTGTAGGTGTTATGCTTCTGAAGCCGGCCGGTGTGACCGAGCGGTTCTAGGCGCTTCAGTGTGGAACCGCGCGCCCGCTACGGTCGCAGGTTCGAATCCTGCCTCGGGTATGGATGTATGTGATGTCCTTAGGTTAGTTAGGTTTAAGTAATTCTAAGTTCTAGGGGACTGATGACCTCAGATGTTAAGTCCCATAGTGCTCAGAGCCATTTGAACCATTTTTTATGCTTCTGAATTTCTTTCTGTAGTCCACGTTGTGACTTTCTTCCTGTGTCTTAGTATGTTATTTTTCTCGTTGTGATAGCTGTCTACGTAGTCAGTGACTGTCGGAGGACTAGACAGCCTTAAACTAATGGAATTGTGCTATCGGAACGTCATGGGATTTCAAGAAAAATAGCAGGTATCTGTGACTTGGCGGGGGAGATATCATACCGGTCGAAATCAAGTAGATCGAAGTGCTATATATCGAAGACTTGAAGATTTTTGAGAATGTGGTAGGTAAGCGATACTCTGACGAGAGCGGAGTTGAGAGGTGAGCTGTATACCGCTTCTTCTAAGTGGTGTGGGCAAACTTATTACAAAGTCTCACATACATCTCGTGAAGTGACTGCAGTGAGAAAATTATTAGCAAATACGAAGATTTTTACCGAGAGGCAATTTGGAGTAGAAGTCCGTCCTTTGCTTTTCGATAAATAAGAGCCACGTTCTCCTGTAAGTTTTGTTTGCCTGTAAACAGAAGGACTGTCATCTTAATAGATAGACTATATTTATATTTACATCCATAAGCATACCTGCAAGCCACTGTATGGTGGGTGGTTGAGGGTAGCCTGTACTACTACTAGCCATTACCTTTCCTATGCAACTCGCAAACAGAGCGAGAGGAAAAAATCTTAGCTAAACCATAGAGCGAAAGAAACATGTACTCCTGCTTAATATCATGTAGGGCCCCCGCGAGCACGCAGAAGTGCCGCGACACGATGTGACATGGACTCGACTAATGTCTGAAGCAGTGCTGGAGGGAATTGACACCACTAATCCTACAGGGCTGTACATAAATCCGTAAGATTACGAGGCAGTGGAGATCTCTTCTGAACAGCACGTTCCAAGGCATCTCCGATATGCTCAATAATGTTCAAGTTTGGGGAGTCTGGTGGCCAGCGGAAATGTTTAAACTCAGGAGAGTGTTCCTGGAGCCTCTCTGTAGCAATTATGAACGGGTGGCGTGTTGCATTATCCTGTTGGAATTGCCCAAGTCCATCGGAATGCACAATGGACACGAATGGATGCAGGTGATCAGACAGGATGCTTACGTACATGTCACCTGTCAGAGTCGTATCTAGACGTATCAGGGGTTACGTATCATTCCAACTAAACACACCCCACACCATTACAGAGGCTCCACCAGATTCAACAGTTCCCTGCTGACTTCCAAGGTCTATGGATTCATGAGGTTGTCCTCGTATCTGTACACGTCCATCCGCTCGATACAGTTTGAAACGAGACCCGTCCGACCAGGCAACATGTTCCCAATCATCAACAGTCCAATGTCGGTGTTGATGGGCCCAAGCGAGTCGTAAGGCCGTGTTTTGTGCAATCATTAAGGGTTCACGATTGGGGCGTCGGCTCCTAAAGCCCATATCGACGATGTTTCGTTGAATGGTTATCACGCTGACATTTGTTGATGGCTTAGCATTGAAATCTGCTGCAATTTTAGGAAGAGTTGTACTTTCGTCACCTTGAATGATTCTCTTTAGTCGTCGTTGGTCACGTTATTGCATAATGTTTTTTCGCGTGCAGTGATGTCGGAGATCTGATGTCTTACCGGATTCCTCATATTCACGGTACACTCGTGAAATGATCGTATGTGAAAATCGTTATCTCGAAGATCCTGTGTCCCATCGCTCTTGCCCCGGCTATAACATCACGTTCAAACTCACTTAAATCTTGATAAACTACCATTGCAGCAGTAACCGATCTAACAACTGTGCCATGCACTTATTGTCTTATATACGCGTTGCCGACCGCAGCGCTGCATTCTGCCTGATAAAATGTCTCTGCATTGGAATATGTATGCCTATACCAGTTTTTCTGTCGCTTCCGTTTATATGCCTCCTTATGAGCATTACTTTCTCGACTGTCATATCAGTTGTCCTTATCCGAACCGTATGTTGGTGGTAGTAAAGTCCTCTTGCAGTCAGCTTCAAATGTCACTTCTCAATATTGTTTCTCGAAAACAACAAGGATTCCCATTTGAGTTCTCGAAGCATCCACCCACTAATTTGGAACGCTTCTACAGAGATATATTCTGAGGGAAACCCAGGTCTGCAGGCTCATAAACGTTTGGGATGGGGTGGTCAGTGGGTGTTTCTAGTCCTCTCCCGGCGGGCTCGGCGGCGGCTCCTGGCAATCCTGCATTCGGCGGACGTCGCGCTCTTTGTAATTTCCAATGTGTACAATCGGAAGGACTTTTTGCGCCAGATATATTAAATGTAAGATGGTAGTATTGTGGTGGTTGTGGACATGGCACCATGTGGAGATGGATGCTTGTGTTCTCAAATGTCGGTGCATAGAAGACATCGGAAATATTTTGTGTTATACTCTACTTGTAGCGAAATTTACTTACTTGAGTTGCAAAACGTATGGGTGTGATACTCAAATGTTGAAAATATGTTTTATTATGAAGGCGGTGGTTTTTAAGCGATCTTCTTGACTTACACCTTCCAGAGATTTTTCTGTATCTTGTCTCCTGTAAATTGTTAAACAATTATTTTGATAGGGTAGTATTAATATAATATTTACCACCATTTCTTATATCTCGGTTGTGATGTGATAAGAGTGGGCTATTTTCCCCACCCAAATGAAGAGAATCATAGACCAGGTTTTCCCACCAATTTAATAAATTAATTTAATTAATGTTTAAGTAAATAAATAACAAATTATTTGAAGATACTGCCAAGTTTGTGTCATGAGATCCTCCCAGTCCATCCATGTCAACATACAGTGAGTCTTTTTCCTGCCAATTCATATGCAAGAGTGGGAAGTGGCACTGGGGGAGGAGAGAGGAAGTGGGGGAGGAGAGAGGAAGTGGGGGAGGGAAGAAGGGAAGTGGATGAAGGGTGTGGAGGGCTGAGGATTTCCATGAGGGAAGATGGGGAGGGAAATGTGGTTCAGAACTGAACTGGGAAGGGGGTGACAAAAAAAGTGTCTAAGGATCGACATCACTTTTCCCTGTATGGTAAGCGCTTTAGTCTGGAACCGCGCTGCTGCTATGGTCGCAGGTTCGAGTCCTGCCTTGGTCACGGATGTGTGTGATGTAATTTTGTTAGTTAGGTTTCAGTAGTTCTAAGTCTAGGGGACTGATGACCTCATATGTTAAGTCCCGTAGTGCTTAGAGCCATTTGAACCTGTATGGTGGGGGAGGAGGAGGGGAGGGGTGGGATGGAGGGTTTCTCAGAAGGACAGATTATTCCCAGAATGTCATAAATCAACTCCCAGGGGTCATAAATCAAATGGCATACCAATACGCTAAAGTTATGAAATAAATATTTTCCTCATTCCTTCTTTGTCCCGCTACTGACTTTAAAATTAATGTGCTCTTCTGCTATGTATCTTTTGGTTCATTAGCCCTTTTTCTACTTTTTAATTCTGAAATGTGTGCATCGAACATTAAATGTGACTGCCTATCTTTTCTTTTAAATTGTTACTAGCTAAACTATCCCTCTTCTCAGTTTTTATTTCATTATTACTGATAGCTAAAACTTGCTTCATATTATCACTCTGCTTATTTGCTACTTCTTCCACTTTACATATCATTTTTGTTCTTATTTCGGCACCGGTAGCCAGTAAACTATCAATAATTCCTTGCATTGCATTTTCTTGCATATTAGCTTTATCTGACCGTTCTTTGATAGGACGATAAAGATCACCATGTTTCTATTTTGGATAATTATAACTATAACTTTAAAAAGTAAAGATCGTTTCAAGACAATATAAATTACTGTAATTTATCTGAGCAATTACCCTAACTGAGCAATTACCCTTCTCAGATTATTTGAATCAAAAAATAATTATTCAATAATTTATGATGGTTACTTTACAGTTACTCCATATTTAGCTAGGGATACACCAATTAATGTGGATCATAACGTCATCTATGACCTAACGAGTTTGTAGCAACTGCGAGTGTGGTTAGAAGTAGCAGGAACATGCTGGCGAGAAGCGGCAGCTGCCTCGTTACGGAGTGCTAGCTGGAGTTTAGTTCAGCACCGCGAACTGCGACGGCATGACTCGAAGCTCTGGTGAGGGCTTTTCTTCCTTGTGTACCTCCCCTCGTCCGGGTGCATCTTCTCTTTCCCACCGTTTCTTCTTTTTCAAGTAAATTTTATTAGTTCATAAATTTTGCCCACAATTCAGGTCCTCTGAAAGGCCGCCACACTGAAGTAGTGCGATCCTTCTACTGCGAGATAACAGCGTACTGATTATGCGCGACCAGTATCTCGTTTTAATATAGGAGATGCTACCAGCCTTAGCATCGCACTTCATTGTCTACCGAAGATGTTAATTGTGGGAAAAAATTTCCGTCTTATGCGCTAACAAATTTCAAAATTCTCCTCTAGAATGTTGTGCATAAGTGGCGCAACTGATTACGTTGCTGTGTCAACCAGGGACAGCCTATGAGTGTGGTGTCGCAGCGTTCAACGGGTCTCTAACAAGCGAAATATTTATTTTCAGTCTACTATTAATCGGTATTTTAAAAATGGCTTAGTATGATCATTTCTGAGACAGCTAATTACTATATTTTTCACTTATAAATAATGTCTTGTTCATATTCCTTCACAAACATCAAAGTATTCAACGTTACGTTCAAGTAGTCGTAATGTTCAACGACCATAAACAATCATCGAGTATCATTTTGACGTCGTAATGACCTTTCAGTGTAAAATCAGTATTATCAGTTCGTTCAATTACCTCCCCATAAGATAAGTTTCAAAAATACACTCCTGGAAATTGAAATAAGAACACCGTGAATTCATTGTCCCAGGAAGGGGAAACTTTATTGACACATTCCTGGGGTCAGATACATCACATGATCACACTGACAGAACCACAGGCACATAGACACAGGCAACAGAGCATGCACAATGTCGGCACTAGTGCAGTGTATATCCACCTTTCGCAGCAATGCAGGCTGCTATACTCCCATGGAGACGATCGTAGAGATGCTGGATGTAGTCCTGTGGAACGGCTTGCCATGCCATTTCCACCTGGCGCCTCAGTTGGACCAGCGTTCGTGCTGGACGTGCAGACCGCGTGAGACGACGCTTCATCCAGTCCCAAACATGCTCAATGGGGGACAGATCCGGAGATCTTGCTGGCCAGGGTAGTTGACTTACACCTTCTAGAGCACGTTGGGTGGCACGGGATACATGCGGACGTGCATTGTCCTGTTGGAACAGCAAGTTCCCTTGCCGGTCTAGGAATGGTAGAACGACGGGTTCGACGACGGTTTGGATGTACCGTGCACTATTCAGTGTCCCCTCGACGATCACCAGTGGTGTACGGCCAGTGTAGGAGATCGCTCCCCACACCATGATGCCGGGTGTTGGCCCTGTGTGCCTCGGTCGTATGCAGTCCTGATTGTGACGCTCACCTGCACGGCGCCAAACACGCATACGTTCATCATTGGCACCAAGGCAGAAGCGACTCTCATCGCTGAAGACGACACGTCTCCATTCGTCCCTCCATTCACGCCTGTCGCGACACCACCGGAGGCGGGCTGCACGATGTTGGGGCGTGAGCGGAAGACGGCCTAACGGTGTGCGGGACCGTAGCCCAGCTTCATAGAGACGGTTGCGAATGGTCCTCGCCGATACCCCAGGAGCAACAGTGTCCCTAATTTGCTGGGAAGTGGCGGGTGCGGTCCCCTACGGCACTGCGTAGGATCCTACGGTCTTGGCGTGCATCCGTGCGTCGCTGCAGTCCGGTCCCAGGTCGACGGGCACGTGCTCCTTCCGCCGACCACTGGCGACAACATCGATGTACTGTGGAGACCTCACGCCCCACGTGTTGAGCAATTCGGCGGTACGTCCACCCGGCCTCCCGCATGCCCACTATACGCCCTCGCTCAAAGTCCGTCAACTGCACATACGGTTCACGTCCACGCTGTCGCGGCATGCTACCAGTGTTAAAGACTGCGATGGAGCTCCGTATGCCACGGCAAACTGGCTGACACTGACGGCGGCGGTGCACAATTGCTGCGCAGCTAGCGCCATTCGACGGCCAACACCGCGGTTCCTGGTGTGTCCGCTGTGCCGTGCGTGTGATCATTGCTTGTACAGCCCTCTCGCAGTGTCCGGAGCAAGTATGGTGGGTCTGACACACCGGTGTCAATGTGTTCTTTTTTCCATTTCCAGGAGTGTATTTTCGTTAGGGTAATATCGGACAATCACTACTCTAAGACAGTTTTGTCTTCAGCATATCAAACATCCTACTGCCACATATTGAAACTATTGTGGTTGGCAGGAGAGCCAACACCGTTTTACTAAAGGAGGCCGAAATGCACGCGTTTTAGCTCACGCAGGCTGGCGTGAGGTCTGGAACATGACAAGGAAATTAGAATTTAGAAAAATGGACGTAGCTGGTGGAATACTTAACTTTAATCCATTAATGATGAACGTCGTTCTTGACGGTACATGATTCACAATATCAATGGTAATTGAATATGGCACCTTGCTAGGTCGTAGCAAATGACGTAGCTGAAGGCTATGCTAAACTATCGTCTCGGCAAATGAGAGCGTATTTTGTCAGTGAACCATCGCTAGCAAAGTCGGTTGTACAACTGGGGCGAGTGCTAGGAAGTCTCTCTAGCCCCGCCGTGTGGCGGCGCTCGGTCTGCAATCACTGATAGTGGCGACACGCGGGTCCGACGTATACTACCGGACCGCGGCCGATTTAAAGGCTCACACCTAGCAAGTGTGGTGTCTCGCGGTGACACCACGGAAACTTTATGTTAATCATCATGTCTGAAAAATCAGTCGTCGTTAGATCAGATCTGAACGTATTCCATCACGTACCGTACTTTCTTTTATTTTGTTTCATGTGGGCGCAATAAGTCACACAGAAATTAAGCACCTTCAGGCACCTTCTTACTCTGCATGGCCGCTGACTCCGGGAAGATTATATATGTCGACGCAAACTCCTCGTGCAGAAGTGAAAATTACCGTGTGCTTTCACTTATTTGCTGCGTCGCTCACTAAGAAAAGAAACAAACATATACATATGTTTTGTAGTCTTTTCTTCGATTTAAATTTCTACTAATATGAGTTAATCATTCAGCACTAAGAAAAATAATGATGTGACTCACAGTGTATCGTAGAGGCGGAACGACTATAGAATGATACAATGTAATACGATGTATTAGCACAACCGTAGCTTAGTACGAGCTCCTCGTCCCGGTCGTGAAGGCCTAAGGTATTTCTATCGTGTCATCCTCTTCCCTGTGGCGTCATGAGGATGCCGTGTGGTTCCAAGCTCACCGCTCCCTCGACTGTTCCGTGACTTCCCAGGCCCTCCGTCCACTAATGTTAGACCAAGTAACTCCTCAACTGGCATCACGAGGCTGAGTACACCCCGTACACCCCCCCCCCCCCCCCCCGTCCCTTCCAAGGAAAAATTCTTGGCAGTGCCGTTGCCGTGAATGGAACCCAGGTCGTCCGAATGGCCGACGTCTACGCTGATCCGCGGGTGGGAAAAACCGATACCGGTATTTTAATTCTGAATAATCGGTATTTTTCAGTCTTTGTTTGGTCTTGGTTATAACACGTGGTTTTTCTTTATTTTTTACTAATAACTGAGTAAAAATGCCGAAATAACAATTAGCACTTGCACTACTGCTAAAATTTTTCGTTCTTAAATAAACCTTTCTTAAAAAGGTGTAATCTTTATTCATAAAATTTGCGTTGGTTTGCCGGCCGCTGGTAGCCGAGCGGTTCTAGGCGCTTCAGTCTGGAACCGCGCGACCGCTACGGTCGCAGGTTCGAATCCTGCCTCGGGCATGGATATGTGTGATGTCCTTAGGTTAGTTAGGTTTAAGTAGTTCTAAGTTCTAGGGGACTGATGACCTGAGATGTTAGGTCCCATAGTGCTCAGAGCCATTTGAACCTTTTTTGCGTTGGTTTAGAATATTGCGTTACTATAGAAAATGGAAAAAGCGATCAAGTCCTGTTTTAATAAAAATGCTGACAGAACAAGGAACAAACACACGGCTTAAGAACTGGTACAGCGTTGCTGCACTAATGCACCTGTTATCATGTGGAGTGGGTTATTGCATGGAACGCGTGTACATGCAGTGCGTGAGACTTGCCCTATCTGGTCTGTATCGTAGTTTCTCGCTGTTGACAAACATTAGTTGTATTACAGCATGACACCATCCCTAGTCCGAAAGTTTAATATGAATTACGGTATCAGTGGAGTACAATGCTCGATTTGTTCCACTTACGACACCATATAAGGTATTAAAATTTAACAATTCATTCATAGTTTACCATAAAAATAGAAAGTCGCTGATCTGTTATCTGTATCTACATAGTATGCTATTATCTGCTTTGCAGCCCTTGAAAACGGACAACTTATGACGTAAAATTAAGTTCTACAACCTCACTTGGAGTTTTAGCACTGACTATTCGTAATGGTTAAATAGTTGTAGGATCCTCGATTACAATATGATGTTTGAGCAGAGATTCAAAAAATTTGAATCAATAGGAGAATACTGGTGATTTTTTTGTATTATTCAACTACTTATCAATTTTCGAGAGAAGCAGCAAACGGTGGACTAAGTATTCTTTTACACACATCAAAAAAAGTTTTGCATCACCTCGGTCCTGACATTTAAGGAAACTGTACAGAAAATTGGAATAGAGATCAACATAAACACCATTTCCGCCCTTTTTATTGCTCATAAAAACCACACATTGCATGTTGTACCACCATCCATACAGCGAGACCTTCAGAGGTAGTGGTCCAGGTTACTGCACACACCTGTACCTCTAATACCCAGTAGCAAGTACTCTTGCACTGATGCATGCCTCTATTCGTCGTGGCATACTATCCACAAGTTCATCAAGGCACTGCTGGTCCAGATTGTCCCACTCCTCAATGGCGATTCGGCGTAGATCCCTCTGAGTAGTTGATGGGTCGCGTCGTCCATAAACAGCCCTTTTCAATCTATGCCAGGCATGTTCGATAGGGTTCATGTCCGGAGAACATGCTGGTCACTCTAGTCGAGCGATGTCGTTATCCTGAAGGAAGTCATTCACAAGATGTGCACGATGTGGGCGCGAATTGTTGTCCACGAAGACGAATACCCCACCAATATGCTGCCGATATGGTTGCACCATTCTGTCGGAGGATGACATTCACGTATCGTATAGCCGTGTCGGCGGCTTCCATGACCACCAGCAGCGTACGTCGGCCCCACATAATGCCATCCCAAAACAGCAGGGAACCTCCACACGCTAAGGCGTTCAGCCTGACCGGGTTGCCCCCAGACGCGTCTCCGACGATTGTCTGGTTGAAGGCATATGCGACACTCATCGGTGAAGAGAACTTGATGCCAATCCCGAGCGGTTCATTCGACATGCTGTTGGGCCCATCTATACCACGCTGAATGGCGTCGTGGTTGCAAAGCTGGACCTCGCCATGGGCGCATCATGCATCTTATTGCGCACAGTTTGAGCCCTGTGGCTGCACGAAAAGCATTATTCAACGTGGTGGCGTTTCTGTCAGGGTTCATCCCAGCCATAATCCGTAGGTAGCTGTCATCCACTGCAGTAGTAGCCTTTGGGTGGCCTGAGCGAGGCATGTCATCGACAGTTCCTGTCTCTCTGTATCTCCTCCATGTCCGAACAACATAGCTTTGGTTCACTCCGAGACACCTGAACACTTCCTTTGTTGAGAGCCCTGGCCAAAGTAACAATGCAGACGCGATCGAACCGCGGTATTGACCGTCTAGGCATGGTTGAACTACTGACAACACGAGCCGTGTACCTCTTTCCTGGTGGAATGTCTGGAACTGATCGGCTGTTTGACCCCCTCCGTCTAACAGGCGCTGCTCATGCATGATTGTTTACATCGTTTGGCGGGTTCAGTGACACATCTGAACAGTCAAAGGGACTGTGTCTGTGATACAATATCCACAGTCAACGTCTACCTTCAGGGGTTCTGGGAACTGGGGTGATGCAAAATTATTTTTGATTTGTGTGTTTTACTACTCAGGGTATTATTTTGATTCTATGTATCCTGAAATTGCGGGGGTCAAATTTTTTCAATCTTTGTTCGATTTCCACATTTATTAGAGGAAATAATAGCAATAAAAACAGAGAATCTGTTATTTCAGAAACCGGTTAAGGTAAGCGGTTTTAACACGTAAGTTAAATTGAAGAAAAAATATATATAACCGAAAACCGATTGTTGCAGCGATAACCGCCATCCCTACGCTGATAACTCAGCGATGAAGGTGCAATACCGTAGCCTAATAGCTGTCTCATTAGACCTCACCTGTTAAGTCTTGAGGTAAGGTCCAAGTAGAAGAACACGATGTGTAATACGGAATTAGTGTTTCACCGTCTTATTTCACAGCCTAATCAAACGCTGCACAAAGCGTGATTTGGCAAGCCCTTACTTTCAGTCGAATTATATTTCAAAATAGCCATCACGTTAGGCAATTCTCTTCTTCTTACTCCGCACTTGTTTCAAAAATTTTTTCTCTGCTGGCTTCGTGCCGTGAAAATCCATTGCCTCAAAGCCTTTTACCGAGATCTACACACATGGACAAGGACTCAGATCTAGAGTCATAAAATTTACGATCTGCTTTTAACGACCACAGCAGACCTCTCCCTCAGGTACTCTTAGGGCTATTAAGGCAATGGGATGTAATTTGCCGAGATGCACTCACTCCTATCTCCTGAATGATCTCCTGCACAGGGTCATCGAAGATTGACAAAACATTTTAACAACTGGGTATCTGTCATGACTAAATAAAAGCTTTTTACCGCCTATACCACGGTATGTTGCTAAATAAATTAGAATACTATTGAATTATGTGTAATGTATTCAGTTGGTTTCTACCATACCAGAGTACAAAGAAGCGGGTGGTTGGTTTACGCTATCACATAACACGGAGTGCGTACCATCCAAATACTCTGTACGCTAACGAGGGTTATTTCGCTGGCTTCCATACAAGAGTTGCTTCTTTTCTCTCTTCAAGCTGCATTTTTTGGGTATGATATAATTCTTGTCGCTTCAGAAACTGAATAATCATGTCGAGGAGGGGCAAGTTTTAGTTCACAGTTAACAGGAAGATTCTTGATTGACTGAAATACTGCGCTACCAATTTTTTACAAACAGCTCTATTGCACTGGAACTCAGTTGACCTTCAATACTGCGAAAATTAGTAATGCTGAAGACACCAAGATTCGTGTCACTTAAACAAGAATCATATATTTTCCACCTCCTTCGGAAACTTAATGCAGCAACCTTCACATTCATAGCATTGTCCACATACTGTGAGACTAATACAATCATAAGTTTTTTTTTTTTTTGCATTTTCTCATGGAGTAGTATTTTGGAATAACTCTGTTCAGACAGCACGAGTATTTTCAACGGTAAAGGAAGCCACTGTTACGATATACGGTTCCAAGTCACTAAGCTTATGCAGGGCACTTTAGACGACCCGTGAATTTTTTCATTGACGTCGCAGTGCATATTGTAAGGTGTTTGTGTGGGGGGGGGGGGGGAGAGACTAAAAACTGAATACTACCACGAGCACTTTCTTAAAGACCTAAGTTATTAATCTTTGCGATGAAATACACTGTCTGACTACGAATGTTTAATACAGTTGTCACAAACACACAGGCTTACATAAAGTAATCGCAACTGAAAATGAATTTTGCATACCTACCGTTCAAATATTAAATAAAAATTAATTATTCATCAATAAGCTGTCGAAAAACTGGATACTGTGTTGCTTTAGACTTACAACTCAAAGCAGTGTCGAAGAGAATGTTCCCTTAGGAATGTAATCATTTACTCTGCATTAAAACAATACTTTCTTGAACCGTTAAGATCAAACCTCAGACTCAGAATGAAATTTGTACTTAATAGTGTAATTAGAAAGCCCTTTTCTGTCAAGTATTCCAGAATATATCTCACTAACATGCCAGATCACTCTGCAGTGCATTTAGAAAATAGTGTTCGCGTACAACGGCAGCCGCCAACCAATCCTTCTCTATCTAAAATCTAATTTCACACAAAGAAATAATGTCTATTGATAGTGGTTTGCAATTGCAGAATGTAATTAATTCAGTTGACCGTTTGCGCCATCTTGAATCATTTACATGCCGCATTCGAAGGCGAAAAAATAACTCTTGTCACACTGGAGCTATATAAAATAACGTATTCGTACATGGCGAAATAGCCCGTTGTAGTGTCTGGAAATTTGTTTCCTAAAGTTTTCCTCTGATTAAAATAAACTAATGATAAATTTGATCCTAGGGTTACAGAAGAGGTCAATCGTTTAACAGACTAGAAGAAGATGTTTACGTCACTTGCTCCAACTCGAGGAACTTGAAAAACTCGGTTTACGAAACATGTCTAGAGATCATATTAAAATCATACGTTGCTGATAAAAATTTTGGTTGATACTGGATTCCTGGGGTTTGCAGACTAATACTCTAGCGTATGATACCATGTTCATAGCTGACAACAGTCACCTACTTGTGCAGTGAAAGCAAGACTGGTTAACTCCATAGCTATGTGCCAGGCGCGTGATGTCCATTTTTATCATCAACTTAAAAATTTTATTTCGGGACTTATAATTTGTAACACCGCTTTGGGAACCGAGCGGGAACTCCACAACCGCACGGATGCAATACTGATTCGTAGTATAGTCCATTATCAGCTTTCAGCACCGATTTCCAAGTTATGTCTTTTTATGCGCAGTACGCATCAAAATTAATTTCCGAAAAAGAGATATTTTAATGTACACCAAGTCTATTTTCTGCGGAATCTTAGGAAGGAACTACGTAACTGCACGAAGATTGCATTCACTAGATGTTCTTGGTGCTGCGGGTATATTTACTTCGAATATTTATACGACAAGTACCATTCATCTAAATCTTCAAAGGAAAGTGAGGTCATATGAGAATTCCACAGAGTTTGTTAAGCCACTCAAGGAGTGGCGTCTTGACAAAAATGATATTATGGTCAGTTTTGACGTCACATCCCTCTCCACGAGGGTACCGCTAGAGGACTCCTTGAAGCAATTTGCGAACCATTTCGACGAAACACAGTGAAATTATAACGCCATGCGCTCACAATCACGTACACAACTGGCCATTAAAATTGTTACATCACGAAATTTAATCGACAGGAAGAAGATGCTGTGATATGCAAATGATTAGCTTCTCAGAGCATTCACACAAGGTTGGCGCAGGTGGCGACACCTACGACGTGCTGACATGAGGAAGGTTTCCAACCGATTTCTCATACACAAACAGCAGTTGACCGGCATTGCCTGGTGAAACGTTGTTGTGATGCCTCGTGTAAGGAGGAGAAATGCGTACCATCACGTTTCCGACTTTGATAAAGGTCGTATTGTAATCTATCGCGATTGCGATTTATTGTATCACGACAGTGCTGCTCACGTTGGTCGAGATCCAATGACTGTCAGCAGAATATGGAATCGGTGGGTTCAGGAGGGTCATACGGAACGCCGTGCTGGATCCCAACGGCCTCGTATCACTAGCAGTCGAGATGACAGGCATCTTATCCGCATGGCTGTAACGGATCGTGCAGCCACGTCTCGATCCCTGAGTCAACAGATCGGGACGTTTGCAGGACAACAACCATATGCACGAACAGTTCGACGACGTTTGCTGCAGCATGGGCTATCAGCTCGGAGACCATTGCTGCGGTTACCCTTGACGCTGCATCACAGACAGGAGCGCCTGCGATGGTGAGTTGTAAGTTATTAGCTATGGTGTACTCAACGGCGGACCTGGGTGCATGAATGATAAAAGATCGTTTTTTCGGATGTATCCAGGTTCTGTTTACAGCATCCGTGTTTGGCGACATCGCGGTGAATGCACACTGGAAGTGTGTATCCGTCATTGCCATACTGGCGTATCACCCGGCACAATGGTATGGGGTGCCATTGGTTACACGTTTCGGCCACCTCTTGTTCGTATTAACGGCACTTTGAACAGTGGACGCTACATTTCAGATGTGTTACGACCCGTGACTCAACCCTTCATTCGATCTCTGCGAAACCCTACATTTCAGCAGGATAATGCACGACCGCATGTTGCAGGTCCTGTACGGGCTTTTCTGGATACAGAAAATGTTCGACTGCTGCCCTGGTCAGCAAATTCTCCAGATCTCTCACCAATTGAAAACGTCTGGTCAATGGTGGCCGCGCAACTGGCTCATCACAATACGCCAGTCACTACTCTTGATGAACTGTGATATCGTGTTGAAGGAGCATGGGCAGCTGTACCTGTACATGCCGTCCAAGCTCTGTTTGATTCAATGCCCAGGCGTATCAAGGCCGTTATTACGGCCAGAGGTGGTTGTTCTGGGTACTGATTTCTCAGGATCTATGCTCCCAAATTGATTGAAAATGTAATCACATGTCGGTTCTAGTATAATATATTTGTCCAATGAATACCTGTTTATCATCTGCAATTCTTCTTGGTGTAGCAATTTTAATGGCCAGTAGTGTATTTTCCGACTGGGTGCAGGTTTTATCAGCAGGTGGATCGGGTCGCTGTGGGATCCCCACTGGCAACATGTATCGCCAAACTGTACACGGAATACTTCGAGGATACCGTCTTAGAAACAGCACGCCTTAAAACCATGGTCTTTTATCCGTACGTGGACGATAGTTTCGCGATCTGGCCGCACGGCGAGGACACCCTAAAAGAATTTCTCAGCCATCTGGACAGCATACACGAGAACATCAAGTTGAGAATAGAATTTAGAGAAACAAGGATACGGACTGCACAATGAGACACTCGGCCTATCGAAAGAAAACACACACTGATCTGTATCTCAACGTCAACAGCTGCCAGCACCCAGCACAACGGAAAACCGTGCTCATTAACCTTGCCGAAGAGCGCATGACATATACGACAAGGGCAGTCTACGTACTGAGATGCAGCACCTGAAGAAGACCTTCCAGAAATATGGCTACACTGAAGCGCAGATTAGATGTCCTCTTAAGACGAGCAAGAAGACGAAGGAGGACCTTCAGGAAGAAGACGACAACAAGAGCTTGGTGTTCCTCCCGTACGTTGAGCCCCCCATGGCAGATTGCCAGAATACTGGAGGAGAACAAGATCAAAACCACCTTCCATCCTCCAGCAAAAATCAGTAATGTGCTGGCCTCAGTGAAGGACAACTTGGATTTATGAACACTAGGTGTCTACAGCATTTCCTGTGAATGTGGAAAACAACATGTCGGACAGACGCACCGAAGCATCATACAACGCCTCTCTGAACAGTTGAGAAGCGTTCGCCTCGGAGAAAAGGAAAAATCCGTGGAAGCACAGCACAGTCTCGGTGAAGAACACACGTTCAGTTTGAACAAATAAAGTTGTGATGTAGAGCGAACGGTTTCTGGGACTATATTATTAAAGTGGCAGTGGAGATACGAGTCAAATGATAACCTGGTCAACTGGGATAGCGACTTCAACCGACTGAGCACCGCGTGGGACACAACATTAGCAAGAATAGGACGAGACCGCACCTATGGAAGCAGGACGGTGCTCTCTCTCTCACCTTTTACATTCCCCTCCTTGGGGAAGTGTATGGAGGAGTTTGTAGCCTCTTGGCTTCTACTCCACAATGTATGATGTGTGTGTGTGTGTGTGTGATTATCTTGGATAGATTTGGCTGTCTGTGTATTGTGGTGGTGTTCTGGTTGTGTCTTGTACTTCCCTGAGGTTGGCGAGATGTTGCGTATTTTAAGGATTAAGGATTGTTATTAGGACTTGGAGATTTTGGGATTTTTCTCTCCGACTTAGTCGTCGACGGTGGATGAGGGAATAAACTGGCCGCACCGAGACGAGACACCGGGATCCACCGCCTGCGACCCTCCCCCCCCCCCCCCCTCCTTCCCCCTTCCACCGTGCCGATTCCGCTCGCTGCTTATTGGTTCGACAGGCACCGAGGATGAAGAGAAGCCCGTGGTGCAGCGGCTATAAAGGCCAGGACGAGACGTGAACCCGACGCTTCGCCTGAACATGTCATGTAAGAAACTTGCTGAAATGTTGCTGGAGAACGGCGCATTGACTCGACTGTCAACCCTAGAAGATTTTATCATCAAACTGAAGTCATATCACAGAGTGAGTGGAAGATATACTGTACGACAGCTAGGCCTCAAATTTTCATACGCTGCTAATTCAAGTCGTTTGGGAAATTTATTTGCTTACGTTTTTATTATTTCTCACTGATTTACATAACTTATTAACCCTCCTATTGCTAGGAATTTCGATCTCCAAAAAATACAAATAAAAAAACTGCAGAATGCATTTGGAAACCGGATACAGATTCTCCGCTCCCTAGAGAGATGCCTTAGCCGCTGGCCCTTTCGTTGAACAGTGTTTATCCTATCGTTATGGAAGCGACAATCATAAAAGTTTTTTCCTTTGATTTCTAGGCAATGGCGAGTTTGCGGACCCTGTAGATAATGATGAAAAATGCTCAGTTTTCAATTCTCTATGGTTCCCGCCAATTTCGAGTCGAATGCGCGTCATGAATTTTAGGAATGCTTTTCAAAAAAGTGAAGGGAACTAGGCCAAAATAGAGCCATCTTGACTATAATGAAAACTTATCGGCAGCTGTGGCTTTCAAAGTCAAAAGTAAGTGTATCTGGCCCAAGCCACTGTTCTTTTACAATGTTAGTCGTGTCAGATCGAGGAACTAACAGTTAGTCGGAGGACGTATTAGTCGAAGAAACGAATTTGGTGCTGTTTATTAGCACGAAAATAAACTGAATTGTGCATGTGTAGGCTGAATTGTTTGATTCTGGTGCAATTTTTGTGACCTTCATATTTTGGAGTTCTCATTCCGAGACTTTTTAGGTTCTGAGAATGTCAGACACTTTGCAAGGAGCATAGTTTGAGACTAAACAAAGACTGTTAGAGGTGAATATTTTCAGACCAACGTTCGAATCTTAGGCTGTATTTGAGAGCAATCCGACTGCAACAGGTCAGGGATCGGCAATGTCAGAGCTGTGCCTTTTTAACCTCGCTTATTTATTTGGTTGCTCAAAGCATTGTCTCTTATGTGTCTAAAGCAAATAGTAAAATACAGGGTGCGGCAAATATAAGTTGAGAGTTCCACATACAAAGAAACACAGCAGAGGAAAGGAACTGACTAAAGCAGATGTAGAAAGTGACCACCAATCATCTCTTGGCACTTCTGGGCCCTGGTAAGCAAGTTGCTGGACTACTGGAATCGCTGCAGACTCATCCGAAATATTCTGCTACAGTGCTTGAAGACTGGATTGTTGCAATACACCTTAGGCTTAAGGGCTTCCCACACAAAGTAATTGCACACTAACAGATCAGGTGGTATGGGTGACCAGCTAAGTCCGCAATAAAACTGATCTCCGCTAACAATGTAAATGTGCTCCAAGGTTCGATAGGCTGTATGGGTAGTTGCTCCACCATGTTGGCAGTAGTGTGCGCGCCATAGCGTGTAGTTATATGCATTCAAAAATGGTTGCAATGGCCCTGAGCACTATAGGACTTAACATCTGAGATCGTCGGTCCCCTACAGCTTAGGACTACTAAAATCTAACTAACCTAAGGACATCACACACATCCATGCCCGAGGCAGGCTTCGAACCTGCGACTGTAGCGGTCACGCGGTTCCAGACTGAAGCGCTTAGAACCGCTCGGCCACACCAGCCGGCTATATACATTCAATACGTACAATTGTAGCCACTCATCCGGGCCACACTTGTTTGCCCCAGCCTGTACATTGATTATAATGAATATCGGCTGATAGTGGTGTTTTTTTTATTCTAGCTTTAACGATGTAATCAACTTAACAATAAGTGTGAAAAAACTAAATTACAGCAAACTAGGAATAAGTTAAAGTGATAATATTTAATTGATGAAACGAAAAAGAACCAAAATACAAAGAAATGGAAGTAATAAACTTGTTTTAGAATGTTCACCTCTATGCATTTCTATTGCTGCTTTCCGTTTTCGACCTAGTCAGAATGTCTCCGGGTGGGAAAATATTTTACATGAACAGCTTTACTTTTCATGCAGATTTTATAAATAAATTACTAATGTTATTGTAATGTGTGAATCCTTTGTGTTAGTGTGTGCTTCGGTAGCGCTCTAGCCGTCACAACTCAAAACTCCTTGCGGGTTTCTACATATCACCCTATTTCTATCTACATCTACATCTACATCTATACTCCGCGAGCCACCTTACGGTGTGTGGCGGAGGGTACTTATTGTACCACTATCTGATCCCCCCTTCCCTGTTCCATTCACGAATTGTGCGTGGGAAGAACGACTGCTTGTAAGTCTCCGTATTTGCTCTAATTTCTCGGATCTTTTCGTTGTGATCATTACGCGAGATATATGTGGGCGGTAGTAATATGTTGCCCATCTCTTCCCGGAATGTGCTCTCTCGTAATTTCGATAATAAACCTCTCCGTATTGCGTAACGCCTTTCTTGAAGCGTCCGCCACTGGAGCTTGTTCAGCATCTCCGTAACGCTCTCGCGCTGACTAAATGTCCCCATGACGAATCGCGCTGCTTTTCGCTGGATCACGTCTATCTCTTCTATTAATCCAACCTGGTAAGGGTCCCATACTGATGAGCAATACTCAAGAATCGGACGAACAAGCGTTTTGTAAGCTACTTCTTTCGTCGATGAGTCACATTTTCTTAGAATTCTTCCTATGAATCTCAACCTGGCGCCTGCTTTTCCCACTATTTGTTTTATGTGATCATTCCACTTCAGATCGCTCCGGATAGTAACTCCTAAGTATTTTACGGTCGTTACCGCTTCCAATGATTTACCACCTATGGCATAATCGTACTGGAATGGATTTCTGCCCCTATGTATGCGCATTATATTACATTTATCTACGTTTAGGGAAAGCTGCCAGCTGTCGCACCATGCATTAATCCTCTGCAGGTCCTCCTGGAGTACGTACGAGTCTTCTGATGTTGCTACTTTCTTGTAGACAACGGTGTCATCTGCAAATAGCCTCACGGAGCTACCGATGTTGTCAACTAAGTCATTTATGTATATTGTAAACAATAAAGGTCCGATATTCCGTAAGCTCGTATTTTTTTCACTAAACGTAAGTGCGGAACCGTATCAAATGCCTTCCTGAAGTCCAGGAATACGGCATCAATCTGCTCGCCAGTGTCTACGGCACTGTGAATTTCTTGGGCAAATAGGGCGAGCTGAGTTTCACATGATCTCTGCTTGCGGAATCCATGTTGGTTATGATGAAGGAGATTTGTATTATCTAAGAACGTCATAATACGAGAACACAAAACATGTTCCATTATTCTACAACAGATTGACGTAAGCGAAATAGGCCTATAATTATTCGCATCTGATTTATGACCCTTCTTGAAAATGGGAACGACCTGCGCTTTCTTCCAGTCGCTAGGTACTTTACGTTCTTCCAGCGATCTACGATAAATTGCTGATAGAAAGGGGGCAAGTTCTTTAGCATAATCACTGTAGAATCTTAAGGGTATCTCGTCTGGTCCGGATGCTTTTCCGCTACTAAGTGATAGCAGTTGTTTTTCAATTCCGATATCGTTTATTTCAATATTTTCCATTTTGGCGTCCGTGCGACGGCTGAAGTCAGGGACCGTGTTACGATTTTCCGCAGTGAAACAGTTTCGGAACACTGAATTCAGTATTTCTGCCTTTCTTCGGTCGTCCTCTGTTTCGGTGCCATCGTGGTCAACGAGTGACTGAATAGGGGATTTAGATCCGCTTACCGATTTTACATATGACCAAAACTTTTTAGGGTTCTTGTTTAGATTGTTTGCCAATGTTTTATGTTCGAATTCGTTGAATGCTTCTCTCATTGCTCTCTTTACGCTCTTTTTCGTTTCTTTCAGCATTTCCTTATCAGCTATGATTCGACTACTCTTAAACCTATGATGAAGCTTTCTTTGTTTCCGTAGTACCTTTCGTACATGATTGTTATACCACGGTGGATCTTTCCCCTCGCTTTGGACCTTAGTCGGTACGAACTTATCTAAGGCGTACTGGACGATGTTTCTGAATTTTTTCCATTTTTGTTCCACATCCTCTTCCTCAGAAATGAACGTTTGATGGTGGTCACTCAGATATTCTGCGATTTGTGCCCTATCACTCTTGTTAAGCAAATATATTTTCCTTCCTTTCTTGGCATTTCTTATTACACTTGTAGTCATTGATGCAACCACTGACTTATGATCACTGATACCCTCTTCTACTTTCACGGAGTCGAAAAGTTCCGGTCTATTTGTTGCTATGAGGTCTAAAACGTTAGCTTCACGAGTTGGTTCTCTAACTATCTGCTCGAAGTAATTCTCGGACAAGGCAGTCAGGATAATGTCACAAGAGTCTCTGTCCCTGGCTCCAGTTCTGATTGTGTGACTATCCCATTCTATACCTGGTAGATTGAAGTCTCCCCCTATTACAATAGTATGATCACGAAACTTCTTCACGACGTTCAGCAGGTTCTCTCTGAGGCGCTCAACTACTACGGTTGCTGATGCAGGTGGTCTATAGAAGCATCCGACTATCATATCTGTCCCACCTTTGATACTTAACTTAACCCAGATTATTTCACATTCGCATTCGCTAATAACTTCACTGGATATTATTGAATTCTTTACTGCTATAAATACTCCTCCACCATTGGCGTTTATCCTATCCTTGCGGTATATATTCCATTCTGTGTCTAGGATTTCGTTACTGTTCACTTCCGGTTTTAGCCAACTTTCCGTTCCTAATACTATATGCGCACTATTTCCTTCAATAAGAGATACTAATTCAGGAACCTTGCCCTGGATACTCCTGCAGTTTACCAATATTACGTTAACTTTTCCTGTTTTTGGTCTCTGAGGACGGACGTTCTTTATCAACGATGATAATGTCCTCTCTGGTAAGCCGTCAGGTATTTTATCGTTTCGCCCAAGGGGGGGGGGGGGGGGTCCCTCTAACCTAAAACACCCCCGTGTGCACGCCACACGTACTCTGCTACCCTAGTAGCTGCTTCCGGTGTGTAGTGCACGCCTGACCTGTCTAGGGGGGCCCTACAGTTCTCCACCCAATAACGGAGGTCGATGAATTTGCAACCATTATAGTCGCAGAGTCGTCTGAGCCTCTGGTTTAGACCCTCCACACGGCTCCAAACCAGAGGACCGCGATCGACTCTGGGCACTATGCTGCAGATATTAAGCTCAGCTTGCACTCCGCGTGCGATGCTGGTTGTCTTCACCAAATCAGCCAGCCGCCGGAAGGAACCAAGGATGGCCTCAGAACCCAAGCGGCAGGCGTCATTCGTTCCGACATGTGCTACTATCTGCAGCCGGTCACACCCAGTGCGTTCAATAGCTGCCGGAAGGGCCTCCTCCACATTACGGACGAGACCCCCCGGCAAGCACACCGAGTGCACACTGGCATTCTTCCCCGACCTACCCGCTATTTTCCTGAGGGGCTCCATAACCCGCCTAACGTTGGAGCTCCCTATAACTAATAGGCCCGCCCTCTGTGACTTTCGGGACCTTGCCGGAGAATCGGCCACTGGCCCAACAGGCGAGGCCTCCTGTGGTGGCTCGGAAACGATGTCATCACCACTAGGAAGCACCCCGTACCTGTTGGAAGGGGGTAAGGCAGCTGCCACGCGGCCAGATCCCACCTTTGCCTTTCGGCCAGGCACGCGCGAGCCCACCACTGTCCGCCATTCACCCTGGAGTGATGGCTGACCGGTAAGATGCTCACTGCCGGAAGACGCAGCGACATCAGGGGTTCCATGTGATTCCAAGGCCACCGAAGTAGGCATAGGTCTCACCACAGTTGCCCCAACGCCACTACGAGCCGACGCCTGCGCCTCGAGCTCGATGAGCCTAACAGACAAAGCCTCCACCTGCCCCCGAAGAGTGGCCAATTCTCCTTGCGTCCGCTCACAACAACCACAGTCCCTACACATGACTATGTTTACCCTACTCTATACGGTGACAAATTCCCAAGATAATCTTCTGATGAGCTACTCTGATAATCAAGAAACACTCACTGAAATACGAGACGCGAAAACTACGCTAGGTTTTCCCAGAAAAACTATTTAAAAGCTAAGCGCAGCAAATAAGTACAAAAACGCTTTATACAAACAGTACTCGCTGCTGCTGGTGCTCTCGCTCTGGCTGTCACAAGACAACTGCTGATTCAAGTGACTAGTGGCTAACGGCCGCGAAACAAACAAAAGACGGTTTTAGGGCGCTTTCTGCTATAAACGATCAAGAAAACACTAAGAAATCTAACACGAAAACTACGTAAAGTTTTATCAAGAACTGTTAGTTACTATGCAGAGCAGATAAACACAAATAGAATCCCTTCCTTAGTGGATGGTCGTAAACAAAATGCAAAACAAACGCTTTATACAAACATATTTACGTCACACATAATGTTATACTGGCTGTTGTACTGCTCGGATAAATATCTAGTCATTATAACTTCGTAGAAGTTAAATCTGCATTCTTACTTATATTTATTCATACTCCTATATTAAGCCAAACTACCATTGCACATTCTACTTTCTTAGAAATTGATTAAAGTAATTTGTAATCATCTCTAATACATTTGCGTATAATTCAACATTATGAAAATGTGACCTGTATTAGCCACTCAATGCATAATAATATGCAAATGGCAGAAAATAAGGAAATAAAAACGTAGTGATATACAGTAACTCGTGTTTTAGCTCATAAAATGCGATGTTTTTCAGCTATTTTTTGTTTTTGTTCGAAACAAAAAGGTTTTCCTCCTACACAGAAGGGATAGGTATCATAGGCTCTAGACAATTTCTTCATAATACTGATGTTCTGTCCAGTAATGTATAAGGGACCACGAAAAAGATTCCGTTCGAAGGTTGTACGGTCCAGAATCGGAATGTCAATCAGTCACAATCGCCTTGAGCACTGAGGCAATCACATTACCAGCACTCCAAGTTGAAGATACCAGTTTGGTAAAGCACCGTGTCCTGCTGCGTGAAGAAGACGTTAACAATCTGCTGCACATCTTCGTCCGACAGGAACTGTCGACTCTTCAAGGCCTTTTTTCGTAGACCAAAGGCGTGTTAATCCCGTGGGGAGAGAGATTAGGAACGGCTGCTTGAGAGTCTCCTACTCACTTGAGTTGGTGTAAATTCTGCGCTACGACATTTGCGATGTGGGGACGTGCGTTATCATGAAGCAGCAGAAATCCTAGTCGCAGTTTTCGCGGACAGTTTGCCTTAATTACACGCAGTCTTCATTTTCCGATGGATGCCTACTAGTGTTCGTCCTTCGGCAATCAAGAAAAAACTGTTTAGACGCATTTGGTAATAACGTCACCACCGCACACACGTCGAAAAAACACGAATTCCACACTAATCTCTTGCGTGCATACCGGTGCTTGTATACTTACGTACACTGAAGTCGCACTGCTTTGCAAAAATGCTGCAACAGCGTCCTCAAACGAAAACTTTTTTGTCGCCTCTTATACTTGTATTTACTACATCAAAATTTAAGATAATTAAATAAGGCAAAGAACTGCCGAAAGAAAGGGAACTGCCTGTGGAATTTACAATAAGCAGAAGTGTATCAGAAAATCAGGCTAGTGAAAAAAATTGTAACATTTAAAAAAAGAAGAAAACAAAGCAACGTTACTCTAGTGAACATAGAATTTCTTGTTGCCGAAGGTTCGTGTCGCAGTGAGTTGAAAGTCAGTGAGCCGCTAGAGCCCTTTATGTGGCTATGAAACATGTCCAGGCGTAACACAGAACGGGCCGTCATGCTAGGTGAGGCAAGAGCTTCATTAGCGAAATGGAAGCAGTGGTGACGTAATGGCAACGTTCTCGAGGACACACCACGTAACGAATAGACGAGAGCGCACTCTAAAAGTCATATGTGCCGGTTGACCAACACGTCATTCAAAGTCGGTAATCAGTTACCTGTCGGCGTTAATAGCTCTAGAGATTGAAATAAAACGCTGTTGTTTTTGAACAGCCGGCCGGGGTGGTCTAGTGGTTCTAGACGCGCAGTCCGGAACCGCGCGACTGCTACGGTCGCAGGTTCGAATCCTGCCTCGGGCATGGATGTGTGTGATGTCCTTAGGTTAGTTAGGTTTAAGTAGTTCTAAGTTCTAGGGGACTGATGACCTCAGATGTTAAGTCCCATAGTGCTCAGAGCTATTTGAACCATTTTTTGTTTTTGAACAGCAATGGCAGTATGAAAGGTTTATACATTAAATGAAATAGTTGAAAATAACAGCTAGTTTGGTGTATTGCCACTTGGTGCATCTTTGAATGCATGTGTATTGAAACTTATCTGTTCACTCGGAACATTGCCACTTTAAATACCTTTGTATGCTGAACACGTGAGCGCTACACAGTCTCTGGTTTCCGGAGGTCGCACTATTGAGAAAATTTAGGGCAGGCTAGTATAAATAGCCGAGCAGTCGCAGCTTTGCATAGTGGTTGTTGAGGAATCTTGGAAAGAGGGTGCTGGATCATGGCGAAATGAACAGCTTGGATAGAGGCGGTGTTGCACAGAGATTTCTATTTGAGATGTTCCACGATGTGTAACATCAGGATGAAGGATGATTTTTAAGATGATTGTATAAAGACACAGGACTTTAGAAGAACGTAACTTATTTTGAGTATACTAGCTGCAAGCGAGAGTTCAGTAATGATTGCTGTGCAAGGATTTCACTGTGTAAAAGAATATCTACGAATTGGTAATCTTGGAGACCTATTAATCATGTGTACAGAATTTTAATTAGCCCTCCCCATATAGATTAGTTAAATAATATTGTATAAGGAATTCAAGAAAACAAATTTTTGCAATAGAAATATTTTTTATAAGTAGACATTATATAATTTGATAATGTGGAAAGACAGAGAATGTTGATTGGAGTCCACTTTTGATCATTAAAAGAATTTCAAAGTACTTCCTTGTGTCATTTACAGACCTTTACAGATATTTCACAAAGCATATTCCCACTGTTCTAAAGAAACATTTTCTGTGAAATCTGCACTGTTACGCTTTGCACTTTGCGTGAACAATAGTTAATAATTTGGAGAAGAGAATCAAAACCTAATTTATTAAAACATCAACTTGAAAGGAGTAACAATAAGAAGGCAGCCCGCTGCGCAGTGATTTACTTCACATCATCATTTGCTGTGCAGCCTTAGAAGAGCCAGGTTATCCGTTGCAAGGGAAGAATTTGCTGTAGGACCTAAATGTACATTTTGGCAGTATATTAGGTACAGTTTTCAATAAATGAAATTTCATGTAAATTCAACTGATGCATTTTTGTTATAAGGCATATCCAAATTGCGAGACAACCAGTCATTCTGGGTGTTCTCCTGCATCTGTCCTTTATGCAACCTAATTTATAGGTAATCAAATGCATTTCAGATTAACTAAAATCACATTCCAAATAAAGTTATTTGCATAAATAAGTTCATGGTCAAAAATAGGATACCTAAGCCGTTTCTAGACCTGAATCTGGAACAGGACTTTGGAAATCAGCCAGTTTTCAGATTGTTTGTGAGAAATCCTGTTACACACAGTTTCACCATACAACTCCCAACTATACAGGTAATTTTCACGTAGACAAGTGAAATAACAGCACGCAGAGCATTGGCAAATTTAAAAAGTGTTTTGCACTACAGAAATTGCAGCAGGTCCTTAAGTTCATTAATTATATGTATCTCCGTAGAACTTTTTTAAGTCATCCATAACATCCATCTATAGCATTTCACAATGAATACGTGTCAATGTAACAGTCCTGGATAATGAACTAAAAACTACTTACGAACAATTGTGGTTCTGTTCATGATTAGCAGTTGTGTTGTGTCTCTGGAGAGGGTGTCGTGTAAATCAACTAGTACATTCCAGGATGCACTCAACTTCAAAATTCGTAACATCTGATATCGTCGATGCCAGCTTATTATGACAATGAATTTTACGCCTGATGATCAGCAAGTATAGTAGTACAAATTGCATTTTGTAACAGAGAGTTAAATAGTAGCTGTCAGTTTTTCTGTTTAGAAACTGGACACGAGCACAAAATTGTTTGTGAGCTGGAAAGAGGTAGTTTTTGACACCTGTACATTGCCATGAGGTTCGTGTTGCAATACCACTTTGAACATCTTGTTAGAAGAATAAATTAAGTGATGGTGTGGGTACACAGTAGGTAGCCACTGAAGCCATACTCTCCTTCAGCACCTGATTGGACCCAGATTCCAACAAAATAATACACATCAACATGCGTCCATTCTACATAAATTTCCTCTCCTGTTAAATAAACCGCACTTCTGTCGTGATCAGCCTGTTATTCAGAGCCACGTGGTGTGAGGTGGCTTGTCACGGTTCGCGCGGCTTCCCCTGTCGGAGTTCGAGTCCTCCCTCGGACATGGGTGTGTGTGTTGTCCTTAGAGTAAGTTAGTTTAAGTTTGATTAAGCAGTGTGTAAGCCTACGGACCGAAGACCTCTGCAGTTTTGTCCCATAGGAACTTATCACAAATTTTCAATTTCTGTTATTAAGCTCGTTGCCATAAACGTCACCCATTGAAAACCGTCCATCGTCTAAAAAACTTTAAAATATTTAATTTTTATCTAGGAAAAAATTAAAAATCAATAAAAAGTCAAACATATTTTTCAGTATTAAAAAACTGTAAATACCTATGTTAAGAACATCATTCTCTAATCATGCCGACACAGTGGTGAATGGAAGCAGCTTTCACCGCGTTTTCCGTTACAAATAGATGTCGGTTGTCTTGAACAAAGCACGATATTCGGAAAAGGACGTTTCAACATCACATGATGATTCTCTTGCATATTTCATCAAAGGAATGACACTAGCACACACATTTTGAACTGCACTAACGTCTACCTGCGCTTCCAAAACTTGCGCTTCCAAAACCTCGGCAATTTTACGCATAGTACGAAATCTACCATATTCTTTGAACATACTTTTAAACTCCTGTTTAATAGCTTCCACTTTTGGACATTTGAGTGAATTTTTTTTTTTTCAATGGCATGCACTTCATTAACTGTCTCAGATTACAATCTGGTTGATGTTTCTAATTTTTTGACACAGTGAAACAAAAACTCAAGTTTGCAGATATATGAGGCAATTAATTTTAGTGCACTTTCTTTGTGTAAGTCCTGAAGAACTTCAATTGAAGAAGCGTCATCCTTATTTTGTTCAACAATCACAGATTTTAAATTTTCAAAATTGTTTGTATAATACACTGTTGCTTCCAGCCATGTCCTCCAATCAGTAACCATAGGTCTAGCTGGAAATCCAAGATCTGGATTTATTGCTCTGAACAAATCAGTTCCTGCTACCGCTTAAGCACCTTTCTCTCCATCTGAGATCAATTTGTCCACTTTAGGATTCAATGAAGGTATCTATTTGTATACTCCGTGTAAACTGTATACTGTAAAAGTTACGTATATTGCATGTGCGAAGCTTACAAAAAGGCTTTCAGCTATCTTCTACAAAAATATGTAGTAGCATCCATAAATAAAACACTAATGAATATCACCCATAACCACTGTAGAGATTCACTGAATAAGCGAACCACACGTTTCGATGTTGATATTTCTTTACATACTAGTAGAAAATGCCGGTTGAAAACTATTTCATCAATTTATGGCAGACCTCCCACTTCATTTCCCATTTCACAATCGCTGGAGATTCGTGATTCGTAGGAAACCAAACGAAAGGCATATTTGGCGACACCGACTCTGGCGGGACGCTTGAATTTGCACGCTTAATGGCCTGATTGGCTAACTTCAATGCTAATTAACTTGGGAACGGCGGATGTGTCGAAAAGTTTTCTTAACAATTATTTCTCAGCACAGTACCCTTACAAGCTTTTCACACTGTTTCTGAACACGGTGTACGCACATATATATACACGCACGTATACATACACTCGCACACATGAACGCGCGCGGGTGCGCGCACACACACACACACACACACACACACACACACGCATGCACACATCTATATAAATTTATGTATAAATTCAACAATATTCACTGCTGACTAAGCAGTCATTTTACTGGTATGTAATGATCGTCATGCCCAACAGTTGCGTATGTAATGGCAATGTTGTGAGTCCGTAGCTACAATATCACAGCAGACTCTCGTACTCGCTCTCCTTTCTGTGTGGGACGAGTACATTTGCACCCGACAACTTTCTCAAGTGACGAGTTTTCGGTTAAGTGGGCAGCAGCAGAAACTGGTAAGTCGAGTCTGCGAGCACATGGAGACAGCGAGTTCGCATACGACGTCAAAGGACTTGCTGGCGCATTTGAAACACGTCCACGGGGCTGATTTCTGATCTTTAGTCTCAACACGTTATGCCAGGCAGTAGGTTCTGACCGGTGGCTACGGCGTGGCCGGCATAAGGCGCGGGATACTGCGTGTACGGCAAACGGAACTCTGTGGGCCTGAGTAGAGGTTAGCGTTAAGCCCAGAGAACCGTGAACTGTTAATTCCTGATGTCGATTGACTGGAGAGTGGGCAGGAGGCATCCTATAAAGCCAGCCGGCGGAAGAATACCACGCAAGCACGATGGCGGCACGTAACCCACGGAGGCGATATGGTGCCGATCGTAGCAGCGATGGCGCTACCCAAAGTGCGATCTCCAACAATTGTGCAGCTGGCATATAGTTAAGACAGCAACCCGCTTTACACCGGTGTGCGTTTGGTGGCTGCGTTTCAGGCGACAGTCGAGTGTACAGCGCAGAATGACAGTTGATGAGTAAGAGCACATATCTTGGATAGGGAAGTCTCTAAAGAAGCGTGTTTATGTCATCAGACCCACAACCCCAGCTGATTTAAAACAGTGCATGGAGGAAGCTTGTTGCCTCGTGAAGCTGAAACCTTCCCGTCTCCTCTATATCTCTTTTTGTTGTTCCGCAATAACCGTCTCCTCTATATCTCTTTTGTTACGCAACCTTCCCTTCTACAACAACCTATGAAACCTTTCCTTAGGATTTCTATCTCTTGCTTAATAATAGCAAATGAAATCTTCCCTTTGAAATTGATTCTCTTTCTCAATCTTCGCATACAAATTTAATTGCTGCTTATTAAAAGTGATTTTCTGATTATTTCGACGAAACATAGAATGTGTCGTCGACGTGGCCCTCTGTCGTTATCTGCAATAACCCCAAACCGTTCCTTACCGTTTTTACTGTTACTGGATCGCCATCTGACTGCTACATCGAACTGCGACATGAATATACTTACTTTGGTTTACTATACTCTATTAACTGCTGGTGGGCTGTCATAATAAGTGGCTGTATTTATTACCAAAGCTGACGTTATTCTTTAATAGCAAATCTGACGTTATTCTTTAATTAATTTGACTGAAGTTACGTAATTCATAGTTAAACTTTTTCTTGACAACAATAAAATTTTGCAAAGTTTTACGTTGATGGTTTTTGGGATGGATTATAATCAGAAATTCAGTATTGCTGGCAAAAATTAATTATATTCTGAATGAAATGATTTTACAAACGTTCAAATGGGACTTACTTTTTACAATAATCTTACAACTAGCATTGCGCGAACATACCTTCAGTATTCTTGAGTTTCGCAAAGAAAATAATTCAATAACATTAGTTCCTCTTGTGATAATAGTTAGCTGATGTCTCTGTACATCCGCTTATAATCTCTTGTAAATCATAGCTGGTGGCTCGCAGGCACACTGCTCCTCTCAACCTCCCGCTTCAGACCTGCTACCAACTCGCTTCACATCTCGCTTACTACTGACTTCCTACGAAATCTAAAGTGCGGTCTCTCCTGCCAGCAATGCTTTCTGGTGCAGACAATCCCTGCTACCATTACAAAATGTATCAATTCGCGGTCTTTCCCGCTCTTTTCTTAAAATGTAGCCATTCGCAGTCTCTCCCGCCCTTTTTAAAATTATATCGATGTGCGGTCTCTCTTGCCAACAATACTTTGATGCAGATATTCCCTGCTACCACAATTATTTCCAACATGACAAATATTAACTATTCCCCCTTAATCCTATTAATAAAATATAAACATCTTTCATAAATTGTGGTTTGACAATAGACAATAGAAATATACACGTCTTGGAAAGCCAGCAACTTTACCTCTCATGCACAGTTTGTTTGGAGGTTATCTTTCATGAAAATACCATACTGAAATGGACATTCCGTCAGCAGAACATCCATTACACAGAAAAAAGCATGTTGCATCCACCCCTACAACTTTGAAAGGACTTAGCTCTCTATCTAAAATTGACATAAATTTAATGTAAATGGACTTGTACACAGTTGGTTTAAATATATCGTTTACATATCAGAAATAAATAATTAATAAACTATATCTCGTTGCTGTTTCTCTCTGCAAAATAACTATATAAACTATTCTAGCAACACTGTAGAAAGAGTGACGTTCGTTACTTACCAATATAAATGTACGTTTTTTTCATATGGAAGTAAGTTTTTTTATGAATTATTTCCAATATATTGAAAGTAACGTAGATTTACAATGCTTATATAGTTTTTCATCATAGTTAAGAACTTTATTTTAAATAAAATGGTGAATTAGAGGAACTGAAATTACGTTATATGCGAAACCTGTCATCGGCAAATTGGGGAACCGCGTATTATGCTAAATTAAATACTAAGTGAGTGTAGAATTTATATCTGTGGTATACTATTATTTCATGTGATGGGATGTCCACCCCCGGTAGCTGAGTGGTCAGCGCGACAGAATGTCAATCCTCAGGGCTCGGGTTCGCTTCCCGGCTGGGTCGGAGATTTTCTACTCTCAGGGACCGGGTGTTGTGTTGTCCTAATCATCATCATTTCATCCCCATCAACGTGCAAGTCGCTGAGGTGGCGTCAAATCGAAAGACTTTCACCCGGCGAACGGTCTACCCGACGGGAGGCCTACTCACACGACATTTTTTATGTGATGAGATGAGAGAAATAAGATACTCAAGTAATTTAAGAAATAGGAAATCTGACGACATCGAGCATCTTGAATGTCACAGTCCACTATAAGGAGACACAATAATTGACATAAATGCCTGTACAACTGTTTCAGAGAGTAGTAACACGAACATCTTCTGATATGACACTGAAAAGGCATAGCTGTAGGATGGCCGCAGTTTTTTTTTTTTTTTTTCTTTTTCAAATATCGTGTTCTGGGATGTAGTGAATGGGCCACTAGTGTAAATGACTGAGGACTTTCCTGTTGTCTTTAGCGTTTTTGAATACGTATACGACATTTAATCGGAGGAGGAACATACTCACCAGCGAGGACATCAGTTTGAAAATAAGGAAACGTATCATGAAAGCTTTCGTTTGGAGTGTGACCCTATACGGATGTTAAACCTGGACAATGCGAAGAGAAGAGAGAAGACGACTGGAGGCCCTGGACATGTGGAGCTGTAGAAGGATGATGAAGATCAGCTGGAGAGACAAAGTAACAGATGAAGAGATGCTTAGAAGAGTACAGTAAACCAGATCTCTGTGGAGGCACATCCAAACAAGAAGAGACAAACCTGTAGGCCACAACCTACGACACAACATCAGTGGAATAATAGCAGAAGGAGCTATTGAGGGAAGGAATCGGCGTGGGCGACCAAGGATATCATACATGCAACGAGATCATGAATGACGTTGGATGTAACACATACATGGAAATGAAGAGGAAGGCAGACAGAAGAGAGGAATGGCGCTCTGCTGCAAGCCAACCTCAGCGTTGAACACTAAAAGAAGAAGAAGAAGAATACGAAAGAGAATTTGGGTTTAACGTTCAGTCGACAACACGGTCATTAGAGATGGAGGACAAACTCCGAAAGGGAAAATATAGAGAATGGACTCGGCAGTGTCCTTTTTAATACCATCCTTAATCATTTGTGGGAAATCATGACTAATTTAAAGGTGTATGGCCGTACTGGGATCTGAATCCCCATCCTCCTGCATAAAAGTAAAGTGTCTTAACGCTGCGTCATCTCGTTTACGTGAGTCATTGTCCTAAAACAGTAATTGGGATGTCTAGACTTTAGTTGGTGCAAAAGTATAACGTCGTTCTGTTGACAATTCAACGATGATGTGAAACGAACAAACTGGCGACTGCTGTAAACAACTTTGTTTTCATGACGTTCAGTTTCCTGTTGTCAAGAACTAGGAATCATTCCGTTGGAATACACAATGTCCCGTTTAGTGTAAAAGAGAGAAACCGGCATTTATTTACATACTCGAGGAGGTTCAAGTGGTTCAAATGGCTCTGAGCACTATGGGACTTAACATCTGAGGTCATCAGTCCCCTAGAACTTAGAACTACTTAAACGTAACGAACCTAAGGACATCACATACATCCATGCCCGAGGTAGGATTCGAACCTGCGACCGTAGCAGTCGCGCGGTTCCTGACTGAAGCGCCTAGAACCGCATGGCCACCGCGGCCGGCTGTTGAGACACGTCCGCTGCTTAACGCTGCTTGGCTGCAACCGACTCGTCGAAAGCGTATCTATTTTTTTATTTTCATTATTTCAAGCTACCACCGTAGTTACTGCTTTGACATCATTTAATACTCCTGGACGGATGGTGTTCGTCTGCTTGTCAGTTTAGCGCAGGCGTCGAAGTGTGAGCAGGTGACACACATTCAAATGCTATGAAGTGGGGCACAAGTGTTAGATTTCATATGGGGCGTTCTCTGCCACGTCGGTTGAAATAACTACGTGTCAGTGAGTCAGTCTTGGTACTGCTCGGAGTTGGAGCGTTTAAAATATAGTACATATAATCATGCGTTAAAAACACTGTTTAGTATTCTTTCTAAATAAAAGATGCTTTCGTTAAAGTGTTTTAATCAGTGTCTAAAAGAAAATTTCAAAATCTCATTTTTACATATTTTCGTCGAACTATGGGGTCAACCTCACATGGGGAAGGAGGTGAGCGAAATGTTACCAAGGGGAATGGTGTGGTCCTCATTAAAAAAAAAGAAAAAGAAACTCACACGTAATTAATGGACATCAACTAAGCCAACAGGTCTCCGATCGCTCGATTTCCCGAACATCTTTCTTTTGGTAATCACTTGCGCGTTTGTCGTATCTTGATCGCTGAGTTGGGTGTGTGAGAAAACTATAAATGTTGCTTGTCCGTGAATATCGTTCGTTGACTACAATCGTCTGGAAAACTGTGGTGTTGAGCAAATACGGCCTTTTCATCGTAAATCTGGATGACGTAATGCGGATTCCAACACGTTCCTTCTGAATTCGAGAGCATTATCTTGTTGACAGGATCACACCGGTGTTTTGCAGCCAAAACTCCATCACCACGGACAAATGCTCACATCCATAACTCACTTTTCCAGTAATGTGAGAAATGCATGCTTGATCATAAATGCAAATGTTGGCTAAGACGGCAGGTTGCGGTGTTGTGTATGACCAGCAGCGGAACCCGTGCAGTGTCCTCAATACATTGTGTGTGTCAGTCGTGGTCAGAACAATGTTCTGTGTAGTTGTCACTACATTCGAATATGGACAAATTTTTGGTCTTCGTGCGGTTTGTGCTGAAGTTTCTCGTATTTCAAGATTTATACGGCATACAGCTAAACCGGAAAAATATAATCCGATGAGTCACAAAACGGACGAATGCATGGATCGAGTGATCGTAGCGGACGGTCATTGACGGTGAATGTGACGAAAAATAAGAAGAGGACAGCTCCAAATTTCACTGAAGAAATGAATGTCGTACACGTGAACCCCGTCAGCACCAAAACAACACGAAGGGAGCTCAAAAGTAGAAAATGGTAGGGCGAAGTTGAATTCCAAAACCACTAATCAGTGATGCAAATGCCCACAAAGGGAAACGAGGAACCAAAGCTGTAAAACCTGGACAATGGCGCAATCAAAAAGGTCATTTGGTCAGATGACTGTTGTTTCAAAAAAATGGTTCAAATGGCTCTGAGCACTATGGGACTCAACTGCTGTGGTCATAAGTCCCCTAGAACTTAGAACTACTTAAACCTATCTAACCTAAGGACAGCACACAACACCCAGCCATCACGAGGTAGAGAAAATCCCTGACCCCGCCGGGAATCGAACCCGGGAGCCCGGGCGTGGGAAGCGAGAACGCTACCGCACGACCACGAGATGCGGGCACTGTTGTTTCACACTGTTTTCAGTTTCTGATCGAGTTAACTACCCACGAGTGGAACCTGACAGGGTTCTGTGATGATTTCGGCAGCCATATCGTGATATTCCATGAGCCCCATGGTTATTCCATACGTTCGCATTAGTGCCAAGGATTATGCAACGATTTTGACAGGTAAGGTCCATCGCATGCTACAATGGTTCCCCAATGGTGACGCTATGTTCCTATACGGGAAGGAAGGAGAAACATACAGCAATCAGTCGCATTCCCATTATTTTTTATTAATGTTGCATATCTATATTCCGGCTATAAACAGCCATCTTCAGTGGATTTGAGTTACAATCCAGCAAACACGCAGCAGTACATGTCACCATACGATCTTACTGGTGTATAGGCAGAGTCCTCCTTTTGCTGACTGGTTAGTTGGTTTGGACATTAAAAGGACTAAACTAAAAGGTTATCAGTCCTTAGTCTTCCTTCTGCTTATACACCCATAAGATCGTATGGTAGCACGAAATGCCGCAAGTTTGTTGGAATTTAGCTCGAATGCACTGAAAATGGTTATTTATAGCCGAAATCTAGATATGCAAAGTAATAGAAACTAATGGGATTGTGTCTAATTGCTGTGTGCCTCTCCTTCCTTATAGTCTTCGATCGCTGTGCTTAATAGTTTCTTATGGAATTAAAGTTGGTGTTCCAAGACGACAGGACTTCTGTTTACACAGCTCGAATCGTCCTGGACTGGTTTTGTGAGTACGACGGTTAACTGTAGCGTCTCCCCTGGCCACCGCAGTCACCAGACCCCAGTGTTATTCAGCCCTTGTGGTGTACTTTGGAGACAAAGGTGCATGATAGCTATCCACCTCAAACATCGTTACGTTATATTGCCATTATTTTGAAGGAAGAATTTTATAAATTCCCTTCAAATTCGTATAGGACCTGTATTCATTCATTTAGGGCCGACAAGAAAACCTGGACGAAATTCCACCAGAATAGGTCATGATGGACACCGCTGTAAGGGCCGTTTGTCAATCTACGAGACCGAAGCCGATACTTCTCGATCAAGTAGCTCCTGAGTTTGCCTCACAAGGGCTGAGTGCACCCCGCTTGCCAGCAGCGCTCGGCAGACCGGATGGTCACCCATCCAAGTGCTACCCCAGCTCGACAGCGCTTAACTTCGGTAATCTGACGGGAACCGATGTTGCCACTGCGGCAAGGCCGTTGGTGAGACGAGAAGAACCTGTTTTGAATACCAACAGTTTGCTACACCGTATTAGGCATGGTAATGTTTTGTGTTTCCATATTTCTGTCAAGCTCCTGTAGGTGTTACAGCAATCCGTGCTGTAGCTTTAATTTACAGTATGGATAATATGGGGACGAAGTGTGCTTCTTGTAGTGGCATGCGAGGCCAACTCGCCCTCTGTCGACGTTCTCGGTGGCGTCGGCGGCGGGGCAGTGGAGGAAACACAGTGAACACGGTATACCTCGTATCCGTAGCAGTCACAGAGATAGCTGGTGCAGTCGCGTTCAGCAGGACGGTAATTCAAATCCCCGTCCAGTCATGTATATTTAGGTTTTCTGTGGGGTCCCTAGCTCGTTTAAAGGAACTATTGGTTGATTTCTTTGAAAATGGCTCGACCGATATCCTTTCCATGCCCGAACTTGTTCTCCGACTCTAATAATTTCGTTGTCGATTGGATGTAAAGCGCTTAATTGCTTCTTTCAGCCTTATTGGTCTGTCATGTGTCACAATTTTGCCAGAGTTTTTATGATTGCATATATTCTCGCGATGCCTCATCTCATAGCTTCGTGGATCTCGAAGACGCCTCAGCTTATGAGCCTCACTGTATCTTTCTCGTACCCGTCCTGACATTCGCAAGTGTTAGCACTCCGCATCGGGTATTCGTGCAGGCGCATAGGCCTCGTATCCAATCCGCCCGGCGTATTGACGAGAATCGGTGTGCCGGCCAGCTTGGATGTGATTTGTTGGAGGTTTCCCACATCCGACTATGTAAATATCAGGCTGCTACCGACGTTCCGCCTCAGTTACACGATTCGCAAGCATCTATAAAACGTTAGCAAACTTTCACATGGGTAACACTACATGCAGACAGTTTGGATATACAAATTCCGTTCCGGCGCATAAGGAGGTGGCGACAGGAGGGGCATCCGGACATCATCTAACGTTAACAATGCCACATCTGATAATCACCATGCCAAAATATTGTAGGTACTGGTTACAGAAAAATTAAACAGAAGAAAACATTATCTTCTTGTTTTGCCTTCTCCAGTTTCTTATACGGGGTCGACATTGTTATCTGGATTTTGGCTGCGTTTGTGATAGGTGGTGGCGAGATGCCCCTCCTGATACCAGCCACTCACCCTCGGACGGACTCTGTGTTCCCCATCTGTCTGTATCTGGAGTAAATCCCACGTTAAGGTGTGAGAAAGATTCCTAAATGTTTTAATAGCTTGTATCTTAGGTTGAGATGCGGGTACCAGCCTGGTATTGACCTAGTAGAATGTGGGAAACGGCCTAAATATGACATCTAATCTGGCCAGATCACTAGCCTTCGTCGTTAAACCGCGAGGCGGGTACGGTCCAGGGCAGGCTCATCTTCCCGTCACCCGGAAGCGGCACTTTAACACGCTAGGCCGTCAGGTGGGTCGTTGTCCGCACTGCGTATTTCTATAATTATTTTCTTCGGAATAAACATTTGTGTTTGACATTAAAATGGAAATAGTTCTATGCTCCCACAGGCGGTGTATAGAGTGCATACGTAATCGCAGGATACGAGGTTACGTTCTGTATTGTTTGGGGACTTTGTTGTAAATAAATTTACTCTTTCGTTGTTATTTTTAACAGTTATAATGGCGTTTCCGTTTCTAAATTGTAATTAACCCCATAAATTTACTTTAGACTGAGCATGTATTTAACTCATCGTCCATTCACTTAATTTGCACACTTAATCTGCAACTGCTGCACGTTGCTTCATAACCCATGTACCTTTAGCTTTCTGTCACCTCTTCAGCCCGAAGTGACAACCCCTTTTTGACAAAATCAAATCTCTACTAGTAGCTCTTTGCCACTGCATTTATTTATTTATTTATTTAGCCTGATCTAATTAGGACGATCAGGCCCTCTCTTCCATTGGTCCAGGTTTTCACACGTACAATATGTATTACATCGTCGTTTCCTAAAAAATAACAATTTTAATATGACAAATACACTCCTGGAAATGGAAAAAAGAACACATTGACACCGGTGTGTCAGACCCACCATACTTGCTCCGGACACTGCGAGAGGGCTGTACAAGCAATGATCACACGCACGGCACAGCGGACACACCAGGAACCGTGGTGTTGGCCGTCGAATGGCGCTAGCTGCGCAGCATTTGTGCACCGCCGCCGTCAGTGTCAGCCAGTTTGCCGTGGCATACGGAGCTCCATCGCAGTCTTTAACACTGGTAGCATGCCGCGACAGCGTGAACGTGAACCGTATGTGCAGTTGACGGACTTTGAGCGAGGGCGTATAGTGGGCATGCGGGAGGCCGGGTGGACGTACCGCCGAATTGCTCAACACGTGGGGCGTGAGGTCTCCACAGTACATCGATGTTGTCGCCAGTGGTCGGCGGAAGGTGCACGTGCCCGTCGACCTGGGACCGGACCGCAGCGACGCACGGATGCACGCCAAGACCGTAGGATCCTACGCAGTGCCGTAGGGGACCGCACCGCCACTTCCCAGCAAATTAGGGACACTGTTGCTCCTGGGGTATCGGCGAGGACCATTTGCAACCGTCTCCATGAAGCTGGGCTACGGTCCCGCACACCGTTAGGCCGTCTTCCGCTCACGCCCTAACATCGTGCAGCCCGCCTCCAGTGGTGTCGCGACAGGCGTGAATGGAGGGACGAATGGAGACGTGTCGTCTTCAGCGATGAGAGTCGCTTCTGCCTTGGTGCCAATGATGGTCGTATGCGTGTTTGGCGCCGTGCAGGTGAGCGCCACAATCAGGACTGCATACGACCGAGGCACACAGGGCCAACACCCGGCATCATGGTGTGGGGAGCGATCTCCTACACTGGCCGTACACCACTGGTGATCGTCAAGGGGACGCTGAATAGTGCACGGTACATCCAAACCGTCATCGAACCCATCGTTCTACCATTCCTAGACCGGCAAGGGAACTTGCTGTTCCAACAGGACAATGCACGTCCGCATGTATCCCGTGCCACCCAACGTGCTCTAGAAGGTGTAAGTCAACTACCCTGGCCAGCAAGATCTCCGGATCTGTCCCCCATTGAGCATGTTTGGGACTGGATGAAGCGTCGTCTCACGCGGTCTGCACGTCCAGCACGAACGCTGGTCCAACTGAGGCGCCAGGTGGAAATGGCATGGCAAGCCGTTCCACAGGACTACATCCAGCATCTCTACGATCGTCTCCATGGGGGAATAGCAGCCTGCATTGCTGCGAAAGGTGGATATACACTGTACTAGTGCCGACATTGTGCATGCTCTGTTGCCTGTGTCTATGTGCCTGTGGTGCTGTCAGTGTGATCATGTGATGTATCTGACCCCAGGAATGTGTCAATAAAGTTTCCCCTTCCTGGGACAATGAATTCACGGTGTTCTTATTTCAATTTCCAGGAGTGTAGTATTAAAATGATCTGAGTGTCTCAAGTGGCAGTGTGATTAACTTATACAGCCAGTGAACTAACAAACTGGGATTACTTGTATTACTGCAGCTACTGCTATTAATATATTGTAAAGTAGCGTTGAAGGAATTTTTCTTGTTTCATACAAAATGGCAACTTTTCTTAGCGAAGTGTGAGAGCTGCGCCGTAAGTGTATCTACTGAGTGTGATATTATGTTGATGATGGTGGGAGAGAGCAGACGGTGAACCCCGTGCTGCCGGCCGGTGTGGCCGAGCGGTTCTAGGCGCTTCAGTCTGGAACTGCGCGACCGCTACGGTCGCAGGTTCGAATCCTGCCTCGGGCATGGATGTATGTGATGTCCTTAGATTAGTTAGGTTTAAGTAGTTCTAAGTTCTAGGGGACTGATGACCTCAGAAGTTAAGTCCCATGGAGCTCAGAGCCATTTGAACCATTTGAACCCGGTGCTGGAACATACTGAACTCCTTTCCAAAAGCACCACGGGGGCACCGGGGCTCAACTTTTCCATCGTACGGACGAATCACGAACAAGTGTCACATGCTCTCATTCGGTGAGGCACTGCAGAGAAGTTTGAAATTTAATCCAGGACTCTGGCTCAAAATCTAGAGATCAGGAACTATACGCCACAAGCTTTCCTTCTTTTTTTCGGCTAAATACTGGTCGCGACAATTTCTACCATCACCTTGATTCGATTCGGCTACCTATGAGCGCCACCGCACGGGCGTGCGTTAGCCACCTACCACTGTAGTGTGTAGCTATTCCTCTCTGACGAAGGGAGACCTCCGATACGTCATCGCGACGCAGCCAACCTAATCGTACACCCGCAGGGTGTAAGCCGGAGCATTGCTAAGATCCTAGAGCGGAAACGGGTCTCTTCAAAGGTCAGGGCTTCACTCTCTCCCTCTCGGACACAATTCTACGCTACATTCTATGAGCCGATGAGGAGAGATGAGGTTCTAGCTAGAGTAGCAGGATCGTCATCTTTATGTCGCACTATGAGAGAGGCGGAAACAGCGATACACTACTCTCCGGTACTCTCACACACGGATTAGCCAAAGTATTATGACGGCCTGCGCAGTACCGTATTGGGTCACACTGAAACACAATACAACATTGACTCTGCGTACAATACTTTTCACAAGTCCTTTGCAGGTTTCCGGAGGTATGTGGCACCAGATACCTATGCACAGTTCTCGAAATTTCCGTAAATTACGCGCCGGTGTTTTTCGAGGGCGGAGCTGTGACCCGACAGTGTCCCAGATGTCTTCCATCGGGTAAAAAAAAGGTTCAAATGGCTCTAAGCACTATAGGACTTAACATGTGCGGTAATCAGTCCCCTATAACTTAGAACTACTTAAACCTAACTAACCTAAGGACATCACACACATCCATGCCCAAGGCAGGATTCGAAACTGCGACCGTAGCGGTCGCGCGGTTCCAGACTGAAGCGCCTAGAACCGCTCGGCCACACCGGCCGGCTATCGGGTTCAGATGACGCGAATTGGGATGCCGAGAGATCAACGTGATATCACTATCTTACTTCTCAAACGAGTGTAGTACGATTGTGTCCTTGGCTACATCTACATCATACTCCACAAGCTAACTAAAGATAAGTGACGGAGGGTACTTTGGTACCACTAACAGATTCTCCTTCCCTGTTCCACTCTCGAATGGCGCGTGGGAAGAATGATTGCCGATAAACTTCAGTTTTAGCTCTAATGTCTCGAATTCTCTCGTCGAGGTTGTTCCGCGAGATGTATGTAGAACGAAGTAATATGTTGTCCGACTCTTCTCGGAAAATGCTCTCTCAAAATTTCAATAGCAAACCGCTTCGTCGTGCACAATCCCTCTTGTAGAGCCTGCGACTGGAGTTTGTTGAGCATCTCTGTAACGCTTTCGAGCGAACTAAACTACACTCCTGGAAATTGAAATAAGAACACCGTGAATTCATTGTCCCAGGAAGGGGAAACTTTATTGACACATTCCTGGGGTCAGATACATCACATGATCACACTGACAGACCCACAGGCACATAGACACAGGCAACAGAGCATGCACAATGTCGGCACTAGTACAGTCTATATCCACCTTTCGCAGCAATGCAGGCTGCTATTCTCCCATGGAGACGATCGTAGAGATGCTGGATGTAGTCCTGTGGAACGGCTTGCCATGCCATTTCCACCTGGCGCCTCAGTTGGACCAGCGTTCGTGCTGGACGTGCAGACCGCGTGAGACGTCGCTTCATCCAGTCCCAAACATGCTCAATGGGGGACAGATCCGGAGATCTTGCTGGCCAGGGTAGTTGACTTACACCTTCTAGAGCACGTTGGGTGGCACGGGATACATGCGGACGTGCATTGTCCTGTTGGAACAGCAAGTTCCCTTGCCGGTCTAGGAATGGTAGAACGATGGGTTCGATGACGGTTTGGATGTACCGTGCACTATTCAGTGTCCCCTCGACGATCACCAGTGGTGTACGGCCAGTGTAGGAGATCGCTCCCCACACCATGATGCCGGGTGTTGGCCCTGTGTGCCTCGGTCGTATGCAGTCCTGATTGTGGCGCTCACCTGCACGGCGCCAAACACGCATACGACCATCATTGGCACCAAGGCAGAAGCGACTCTCATCGCTGAAGACGACACGTCTCCATTCGTCCCTCCATTCACGCCTGTCGCGACACCACTGGAGGCGGGCTGCACGATGTTGGGGCGTGAGCGGAAGACGGCCTAACGGTGTGCGGGACCGTAGCCCAGCTTCATGGAGACGGTTGCGAATGGTCCTCGCCGATACCCCAGGAGCAACAGTGTCCCTAATTTGCTGGGAAGTGGCGGTGCGGTCCCCTACGGCACTGCGTAGGATCCTACGATCTTGGCGTGCATCCGTGCGTCGCTGCGGTCCGGTCCCAGGTCGACGGGCACGTGCACCTTCCGCCGACCACTGGCGACAACATCGATGTACTGTGGAGACCTCACGCCCCACGTGTTGAGCAATTCGGCGGTACGTCCACCCGGCCTCCCGCATGCCCACTATACGCCCTCGCTCAAAGTCCGTCAACTGCACATACGGTTCACGTCCACGCTGTCGCGGCATGCTACCAGTGTTAAAGACTGCGATGGAGCTCCGTATGCCACGGCAAACTGGCTGACACTGACGGCGGCGGTGCACAAATGCTGCGCAGCTAGCGCCATTCGACGGCCAACACCGCGGTTCCTGGTGTGTCCGCTGTGCCGTGCGTGTGATCATTGCTTGTACAGCCCTCTCGCAGTGTCCGGAGCAAGTATGGTGGGTCTGATACACCGGTGTCAATGTGTTCTTTTTTCCATTTCCAGGAGTGTATCTTGTAACGAAGCGCGCCGCTCTTCGTTGAATCTTCATCTCTTCTTTCAGTCTTACCTGGTAAGGATGCCACATTGATCAGCAATACTCAAGCACCTTGTAAGCCACTTCCTTTGTGGATGAGTTACATGTTTTTAGATTCCTGCTATGAATCCCAGTCTGGCATATGGATTTCCTATTATTTGTTTTGTACGGTCTTATGCTTAAGATCGCTCTGGATACTTACTCCTAGATACCTTACTGTAGATACTGGTTCCAGCAATTTGTCACTAGCAGCGTTGTTGTACGGCAGTGGATTTATTCTCCTACGTACGCTCAATACGCTAGAGATATTTACTTTCCGGGTCCATTGTTAGAGCCTGCACAATTCATCAATCCTCTGCAGGTCATTCTGCAAATCGATACTGTTTTGTGGCGTTGCTACTCTCTTAGGAGACAACCATATCATCTGTGAACAGTTTTAAAGAGCTTCCAACGCTTTCTACCACGTCATTTATATACTTTGTCAATAGTAACGGTCCTGTCACCCTTCCTTGGAATACTCCGGAAATTACTTTTACATTGTCGATTTCGCTCCGTTAAGAACGACTTGTTGAGTTCTATCCACATGTAAGCCTTGAATACAGTCGTGAATCTGGTACGACACTGGGTAATCTCTTATTTTTTTCAATAAACAGTAGTGCGAGATGGGGTCGAATGCCTTCCTGAAATGGAAGGAACATGGCACAGACCCGAGCGCCGTTGTCTTCAGCGCTGTGCCTCTCATGGGGGAACAGAGTAAGCTGAGTTCTGCAAGATCTCTGTTTGCGGAACCCATGCTGATTTTTACAGAGTACATCAGTTTGGATTCCGTAGAAATGTCGGAACACGTGAGGCAATACTAACCTTACGACTTATCTTAGAAGAAAGATTAAGAAAAGGCAAACCTACGTTTCTAGCATTTGTAGACTTAGAGAAAGCTTTTGACAACGTTAACTGGAATACTCTCTTTCAAATTCTGAATGTAGCAGGGGTAAAATACAGGGAGCGAAAGGCTATTTACAATTTGTACAGAAACCAGATGGCAGTCATAAGAGTGGAGGGGCATGAAAGGGAAGCAGTGGTTGGGAAAGGAGTGAGACAGGGTTGTAGCCTCTCCCCGATGTTATTCAATCTGTATATTGAGCAAGCAGTAAAGTAAACAAAAGAAAAATTCGGAGTAGGTATTAAAATTCATGGAGAAGAAGTAAAAACTTTGAGGTTCGCCGATGACATTGTAATTCTGTCAGAGTCAGCAAAGGACTTGGAAGAGCAGTTGAACGGAATGGACAGTGTCTTGAAAGGAGGATATAAGATGAACATCAACAAAAGCAAAACGAGGATAATGAATTGTAGTCAAATTAAATCGGGTGATGCTGAGGGGATTAGATTAGGAAATGAGACACTTAAAGTAGTAAAGGAGTTTTGCTATTTAGGGAGTAAAATAACTGATGATGGCCGAAGTAGAGAGGATATAAAATGTAGACTGGCAATGGCAAGGAAATCGTTTCTGAAGAAGAGAAATTTGTTAACATCGAGTATAGATTTAAGTGTCAAGAAGTCGTTTCTGAAAGTATTTGTATGGAGTGTAGCCATGTATGGAAGTGAAACATGGACGATAACCAGTTTGGACAAGAAGAGAATAGAAGCTTTCGAAATGTGGTGCTACAGAAGAATGCTAAAGATAAGGTGGGTAGATCACGTAACTAATGAGGAGGTATTGAATGGGATTGGGGAGAAGAGAAGTTTGTGGCACAACTTGACTAGAAGAAGGGATCGGTTGGTAGGACATGTTTTGAGGCATCAAGGGATCACAAATTTAGCATTGGAGGGCAGCGTGGAGGGTAAAAATCGTAGAGGGAGACCAAGAGATCAATACATTAAGCAGATTCAGAAGGATGTAGGTTGCAGTAGGTACTGGGAGATGAAGAAGCTTGCACAGGACAGAGTAGCATGGAGAGCTGCATCAAACCAGTCTCAGGACTGAAGACCACAACAACAACATTTTGACTCTCTAAAAACGTCATAATACTTAAGAAAAATAATAAAAAGGTTGCATAATTATACAACAGATTGACGTCAGCGACATAGGCCTATAATCATGTGCACCTGTCCTACGACCCTTCTAGAAAATAGGAATCATCTCACTTTTTCCAGTCGCTAGATACCCTTCATTGCTTCAGTGCCCTATGACATACTGCTGCTAGAAGGGGAGCAAGTTCTTTCCCATAATCTTTGTGGAATCTCATAGGTATCTCATCTGGTCCTGATGGCTTTCCACTACTAATCGATTGTAGATGCTTTTCTGTTCCGCTATCAGTTATCTCAATATCTGCCAACTCTACGTTCGTATGGCGACTGAAAGGAGGGACGGCGTAACGGTCTTCTACGTTGAAACAATTTCGGAAGACTGAATTTACTATTTCGACCTTGTGTGTGTTATCTTCCGTTTCATTGGCAGTATGGCCACTCACAGAATCAATGAATAGAGGGTTTCAAATTGCTTACTGGTATCACGTAAGACCAAAATCTCTTAGGGATTTGACTCATATAGGCTGACAAAATTTTACTTTCAAAGTCATTGAACACTCCTCTCATTCCTCTCCTTACTCTTATTTTCGCTTCGTTGAGATTTCGTTTGTCACCTATGTTTTGACTTTTCTTCCATCTGTGATGGTCTCTTTATCTACTTAGCTGTTTACTAATGCTGCTGTCAAACCAGGGTTTTCAAGCTCTCAAGACCGTGCTCGGACATAATTGTTTAAGACATATTGAACGATGCTTTTGAATTTTTCCCGTTTGTGCTCCACGTTTTCGTCCTCAGCACTGAATATTTGATTCTGACTATTCAGATAATTTGTAGTATATGTCTTGTCACTCTTGCTAAGCAAAAGTATTTTCCTATCTTTCTTAACATTCGTTTTAAAATGCGCAGATGCAATTGGTATCGCAGCCTTATTATCATTGATACCTTCCTCTGCGTTAACTGAAACTGTAAGTTCAGCTCTGTTTGTTGCTAGGAGGTCTAAGACGTTGCTATCACGAGCTGGTTCTTTAATATCTGTTCGATGCAATTTTCTGACGAGACATTCACAGTAATGTTACATAAATTCCTACCTCTGGCATCAGTTTTGATAGCATGACTCTTCCATCTATACCCGACATGTTGAAGTCACCCGCTACTAGAACGGAATAATCCAGAAAATTACTGAGGATACTCTGTAAGTTCTCTCGCAAGTTCTCTACCACTACACCTTCTGACCCAGGCAGTACATAAAAGCACCCCCATTACCATTTTTGACCGATATTTGATGCTTAACTTCACCCACATTACTGCACATTCGGAATCCGTGATAACCTCGCTAGCTATTATTGAATTTCTTCGCTGCAATTAATAATCCGTAATCACTGAAGACCAATCTATCCTTAGTATAAATATAACACTCTGAAATCGGGATTTCGTTGCTATATACTCTTGGTTTCAACCAACTTTCTGTTCCTAATACTATTCAAGTCTTTAACCTTAAATGTCCCTCCTCCCCGGTAGCTGAGTGATACCGACGAGGTGGCGCAGTGAGTGCTTTCTGTCATGTCAGCGCTGATTCCAAGTAACTGACTGACACGTACGCATAACTTCATTGCCATGACTTACGTCAGGATTTTAGGGTCTCAAGTCTGCCTTGTACCAGTTTTATAGCGCTCCAAAGCGAGTAATGTCATCTATTAAGTGGGTGGCTCACAGTTTATCCCGTGAGCTTATATAGTACAAAGGGCTGAACGACCATGCTGGACCGAGCGAGGTGGCGCAGTGGCTAGCACACTGGACTCACATTCTGGAGGACGACGGTTCAATCCCGCGTCCGGCCACCCTGATTTAGGTTTTCCGTGGTTTCCCTAAAACGGGATGATTCCTTTGAAAGGGCACGGCCGATTTCCTTCCCCCTCCTTCCCTAATCCGATGAGACCGATGACTCGCTGTTTGGTCTCCTTCCCCAAACAACCCAACCCAACGAGTATGATCAAGTTCAAAGTCAGAGAGTAAATATTGCCGGCACGGATAGCTTATCGTATTCGGTCAGAGGGCTGCGTGCTCTCTGTAACAAAAAAACTGAGTCAAGTAATCAACGATCAACTTGAACGGATGTCTTGTGACGTCCGCCCAGACCAAGCGCAACGAACTATATCGAACAAAATGAATTGCCGGCACGGTAGCTCAGCGTGTTCGGTGAGAGAGCTGGTTGGCCTCTGTAACAAAAAACTGAGTGGAAGGATCAACAAAACGAACTTGAACGGATCTCAAGGGACGTCCGCAACGACCAAACACAACGATCAACAACAAACAAAATGAAAAAAAAGTGGTCAGCGCGACAAAAAATGTCAATCCTAAGGGCCTGGGTTCGATTCCCAGCTGGGTCGGAGATTTTCTCCGCTCAGGGACTGGGTGTTGTGTTGTCCTAATCATCATCATTTCATCCCCATCGGCGCGCAAGTCGCCGAAGTGGCGTCAAATCGAAAGACTTGCACCCGGCGAACGGTCTACCCGACGGGAGACCCTAGTCACAAATGGTTCAAATGGCTCTGAGCACTATGGGACTTAATTTCTGAGGTCATCAGTCCCCTAGAACTTAGAACTACTTACACCTAACTAACCTAAGGACATCACACACATCCATGCCCGAGGCAGGATTCGAACTTGCGACCGTAGCGGTCGCACGGTTCCAGACTGAGGCGCCTAGAACCGCTCGGACACACCGGCCAGCTACATCATATTAACCTTTTCTATATCCAATACACGACACATGTAGGCCGTCCTCTGTGGCCGAGAGGTTCTAGGCGCTTCAGTCTGGAACCGCGCAGCTGCTACGCTCGCAGGTTCGAATCCTGCCTCGGGCTTGGATGTGTGCGATGTCCTTAGGTTAGTTCGGTTTAAGTAGTTCTAAGTCTAGGGGACTGATGACCTCATAGTGGTTAGAGTCCTTTGAGCGACACATGTACTCCGCTAGCCCAGTAGCCGCTTCCTGCATGTAGTGCACGCCTGATCTGTTAAGGGGTATCCAATAATTGTGTACCCGATAGCAGACATCGAGAAATTCGCAACCAGTACCGCCGCAGAGTCGTCTGAGCCTCAGGCTTACACATTCCATTCTTCTGGAAACCAGAGGATCACGATCGACTATGGGTACAATGTTACATATAATCAGCCTTGCCTGCACATTGCGTGTGATACTAGTTTCCTTCAACAAATCAACCATCTACCGACAGGCAGTAGGCATTATTAGTGCAATATGTGCCACTATTTGCAGCCGGTTGCACTCAGTGATTCGATAACAGCTGGCAGAGCCTTCTTTGCGTCGTGGAGGAGAGACCCCGGCAGATAGACCGAGTGGGGACTGGCGTCCTTTCGCCCCTCGCAGGTTTTCTCTTTGAGGGACTCCATTACCCGCCTAACGTCGGAGCTCCCGATGGCAAGCGTACCCGCCCTTTGCACTTATCCGGACTGTCCAGAGAAATCGACCACTGGCTCATCAGGAGAGGCATCCAGTGTTGGCTCAGAAGAATTATCAACACTGGGCTGTACCACGTACCTGTTGCTATCGCGTAAGGAGTCAACCGTGCGGTCCATTCCCTTTTCCGCCTTCCGTCCACTGATATGCGAACTCACCGATGTCCGCCACTCAATCTCAAGTGAAAACGAACCGTTAGGTGTTGCGTGTCAGAATTCGCAGCGACAAACAGGTCAGCAGGGGATTCTAACGGCACTATATGTATCGTATGTTCGGTTCTATCATATCTACAGTAGCCAAATTGTTTCCTGTTTCAAGAGGCACAGTATCGAAGATGTATACCGTATACAGGGAAAGCGAAAGAACGTCATCCGATAAGTCACAACGTGGACGAAAGTGTGTGTTGAGTGACCGTGGCGGACAGTCATGGACGGGGATTGTGACAAGAAATAAGAGGACGACAGATGAAAAAGTCACTGCAGAACTGATTGCCGCACTCGTGAACCCCATCAGCACCAAAACAATACGAAGTGCATTGCATAAGCATAGAATTGCAGAGCGACCTGAAATTCCAAAATCACACATACACTACTGGCCATTAAAATTGCTACACCACGAAGATGACGTGCCACAGACGCGAAATCTAACCGACAGGATGAAGATGGTGTGATATGTAAATGATTAGCTTCTCAGAGCATTCACACAAGGTTGGCGCCGGTGGCGACACCTACAAAGTGCTGACATGAGAAAAGTTTCCAACCGATTTCTCATACACAAACAGCAGAGTTGACCAGCATTGCCTGGTGAAACGTTGTTGTGATACCTCGTGTAAGGAGGAGAAATGCGTACGATCACGTTTCCGACTTTGATAAAGATCGGATTGTAGCCTATCGCGATTGCGGTTTACCGTATCGCGACATTGCTGCTCGCGTTGGTCGAAATCCTGCAGAATACGGGGGTTCAGGAGGGTAGTACGGAACGCAGTGCTGGATCCCAACGGCCTCGTATCACTAGCACTCTAGATGACAGGCATCTTATCCGCATGGCTGTAGCAGATCTTGCAGCCACGTCTCGATCCCTGAGTCAACAGATGGGGACGTTTGCAAGACAACAATCATTTGCACGAACAGTTCGACGTCGTTTGCAGCAGCATGGACTATCAGCTCGGACACCATGGCTGCGGTTACCCTTGACGCTGCATCACAGACAGGAGTGTGGTGTCACCGTCAGACACCACACTTGCTAGGTGGTAGCTTTTAAATCGGCCGCGGTCCGCTAGTATACGTCGGACCCGCGTGTCGCCACTATCAGTGATAGCAGACCGAGCGCCGCCACACGGCAGGTCTAGAGAGACTGACTAGCATTCGCCCCAGTTGTACGGACGACTTAGCTAGCGATGCAACACTGACGAAGCCTCGCTCATTCGCAGAGAAGATAGTTAGAATAGCCTTCAGCTAAGTCAATGGCTACGACCTAGCAAGGCGCCATTAGCATTATATTGCATGTATCTAAAGAGTCTAACTTGTATCGTCAAGAGCGATATACAAATTGTGGATTAAAGTTAAGTATTCCAGCAGCTACGTACTTTTCTTTATAGCATTCATTACGTATCCTGTTTCAGACCTCACGCCAGCCTGCGTGAGTTTAAGCGCGTGCCTTTCGGTCACCCGTCACTGTGGATTGGCTGTCTTGCCAGTCCACAACAAGGAGCGCCTGCGATGGTGTACTCAACGACGAACTTGGGTGCACGAATGGCAAAACGTCCTTTTTTCGGACGAATCCAGGTTCTGTTTACAGCATCATAATGCTCGCATCCGTGTTTGGCGACATCGCGGTGAACGCACATTGGAAGCGCGTATTCGTCATCGCCATACTGGCGTATCACCCGACGTGATGGTATGGGGTGCCATTGGTTACACGTCTCGGTCGCCTCTTGTTCGCATTGACGGCACTTTGAACAGTGGACGTTGCATTTCAGAAATATTACGACCCGTGGCTCTAACCTTCAGTCGATCCCTGCGAAGCCCTACAGTTCAGCAGGATAATGCACGACCGCATGTTGCAGGTCCTGCACGGGCCTTTCTGGATACAGAAAATGTTCGACTGCTGCCCTGGCCAGCGCATTCTCCACATCTCTCACCAAGTGAAAACGTCTGGTCAATGGTGGCCGAGCGACTGGCTCGTCACAATACGCCAGTCACTACTCTTGATGAATTGTGGTATCGTGTTGAAGCTGCATGGGCAGCCGTACCTGTACACGCCATCCAAGCTCTGTTTTACTCAATGCCCAGGCGTATCAAGGCCGTTATTACGGCCAGACGTGGTTCCTCTGGGTACTTTTTTCTCAGGATCTATGCGCTCAAACTGTTTGAAAATGTAATCACATGTCGGTTCTAGTATAACATATTTTTCCAATGAATACCTGTTTATCATCTGCATTTCTTCTTGGTGTAGCAATTTTAATGACCAATAGTGTATATTATGCACATGCCCCTAAGTGAAAAACGTTGTGCCGATGTCATAAAACGTGGACTACGGAGCAATGGAAGAAAGTCATTTGGTGGAATGAGTCTTGTCTTACACTATTTCCAACTTCCTGTCGAGTTTACGTACCAAGAGTCAACCATGGCAGTGTTCGGTGATGGTTTGGACAGCCATATTGTGGTGTTGCATAAGCCCCATGGTTACTCCATAATGTTGCGTTAGTACCAAGGATTATTTGACCATTTTTGATAGTCAGGTTCATCACACGGTACAATGGATCCCCAATGGTGATGCTATGTTCTAAGACGACAGGGATCCTGTTCACACAGATCGCCTCTTCCAGGACTGCTTTTGTGAGCAGGACGATGAATTGTCGCATCTCCCGTCGCCACACAGTCACCATATCTCACTATTATTGAGTAATTGTTCTCTACTTTGTGGAAAAAGATAAGTGACCGCTATTCACTTCCATCATCGTTACGTGGGCTTGCCAGAAGTTTGCAGGACGAATGGTATAAGATCCCAGTGAAAACCGTGCGTTACCTGTTCTCATCCATCTCGAGATAACTAGAAACTGTTTTCAATGCCAAAATATTTCCTAGACCGTATATGGAATGGTAATGCGTTGTGTTTTTGTGTTTCCGCATTTTTGTCCACTACTTGTGTTTCGTAATCTCGGGCTCTGTTAGCCAAACGACAGTGTGCGACTGTATGAATCGCCTACTGGAAGCAGAGGAACAACGTATTGACCTATACCTTTTGAGTAGAACTTGGCTGTACCTAACTGGCTGATGATGTTAGTTCCCGAAATGGTCAGGACACAGTAAGGTCTCTAGAACAAAACATAGAATTCACGTTACCTTCATAAAACTAATATCATCGTACTTCAAATAGAATAAACACTATTGTGTATTAACTGTGTGAATGTTAAGAAGATACATATATTTCGCAGCCCCATAGGTTCTTCAAACTTGTAACAAGCAGTTTTCTCCTTCTGAATGTGAGTCCTTGGCCATGGTGCTCGCTGGATAACAAGGCTCCCACGTGTCCTCACATACAATGGCGACCAGGAATTGCGCGAGGTCAGACGACGCTATAGCAGCTCTGATTTCTAACTATCGGCCAACTCTGCTCTCCAGGTATCACTGCGCTTCACATCTGCTTCTATTCTCCACAAAGGGACCCTAGATCTCATATCCCGGCTCCCGCCTTTGAGTCTGCCAGGGAATAATGTCTGCCACAGTCCGAAGCTTCGTGAAATTCAGTGGGCGTGGATTCATGCTGCAAGGCACGTGGGCACACGTGCATCTGATCTTTTGCTCCTTTCTTTCTTTTTTTCCTTTGCACTTCTTTCTATTTCTTTCGAACTTCAACGTACCTTCGAGGACGAATCCTTACCATTTGAAAGGAGACTATCGTTTATTGAGAAACGTCTGGTCTCCCTGAAATATGAATCGTATTATGTTCCTTTGCGAACAGAAACTGTCAAAAGAAAAATCACGGGCAGATTAGCCGTCCCTCTGGCGACCAGCATCAAGAACTAGAAAGAAAGCCTCACCGGGCTACGTCTTTTACTTCTGCTTTGCTGGCGCACTATCGCAAAAGCACTGAAAGGAATCTCCTTTTTATCATTAAAGGAAAAACTCCTACCATTCATTAATTCACAACTTGTGGCCGTTTGCAGTTTTTCTTCAGCGATTTTTATGAAAACAGCCGCGATGTTCTCAAACCATTGCTGATAACATAATCTCTTCTTTCACCCTGTTTCTCTTTGGATCCGTAGAATGTTTTACTATATTCTATTGACGTTAATACGAGAAAGCTGTAACGATCATTTTACAGCTGACATTTTGTTTTCTCTTTGCACGCTTTTCCTTCTGTACATGATATTTAATTATATTGTACGGTTAGCTGGTTAATTTCTGCATTTTCATATCTGCGATGTTCTTGGCGTTATTAATCATTCGCTCCTTAGAACACGACGTGGCAAATATTCCTGTTTACATCTCTCATTTCTGTAACTGAAGAACGTCAGAACTAGCCTCGATCTACCCTGCGTTATGCATAGCCATCACTTCAGATTACACCCTTTGGAACCATTTATTTAGGTATTCGTAGGACGTTACAAAACTCTGAGATACGTTGCAGCATCTTTTCCCTCTGTCATCGGTTTATCTCTCTATATGAATAAACTCAAATACTTTGGCGTCACAAAACCCTTGCCTTTGGCTCGTTCATCGTCAGATGAAACTTAACATATGTTTCTAAGGTTTATATTAATCTCTTCCTATAAATTTGAATTACTCGCACAGGAGGAATCTAGAAACGTCACTGTCCAGTGCGGTACATTGGCCCATCATTCCTAGATATCTGTGACGTTAACTAGAAAACATCCTGTATATGAACAGTCACTCTCACTGCACACACATATTGAGCGTAATGAAGACATTAAAATTTTGGGGTTACTCTGTGTTAATTCCAGTACTAATTCAACTAGCATCTTGCAACGAACTACCCCGGGACTCGTGTAAACAAGCAATTAGGCCAAGCCTCTATGACCCAGAAACTGACTTCATGGACTCAGCAGAAGAAAGAAAGTTAGCGACCACTCAGCTTTCTCCACAAAGTAGACAACAGTGACTCAATAATATTGAGATATTGTGAAGCTTCGGCAGAATAAAGAAAAAAAAGAAAAGCACAAGAAAGAAAAAATAAAGAAGAAAAAAATTGTTCAAATGACTCTGAGCACTATGCGACTTACCTTCTGAGGTCATCAGTCGCCTAGAATTTAGAACTAATTAAACCTAACTAACCTAAGGACATCACACACATCCATGCCCGAGGCAGGATTCGAACCTGCGACCGTAGCGGGCGCTCGGTTCCAGACTGTAGCGCCCAGAACCGCATGGCCACTCTGGCCGGCAATAAAAAAAAAAAAAGAAGAAAGGAAGTTTGACGGTGTCATTACACATGAGTCATAAGCATTAATTCGGAATAGATTTGGCAGTAGTTTTAGAGGAGCCATCTCATAATCTTCCTGAACTTATCTAGTGACGCCACAAGAAAATTATATTAGAATGGTTGAGCCTGAAATTCTCTGCTCCTCTATGCAGGTCCACCACAGAACATTAACCACTGGCTTAGTTCGATCTGCAATCGTAATAGAAGTCCAATACTATGCTGTAGCCTGAACGAAGCCACTAACGGTAGTTTATTTTTATCCCATACTAGCGCCCCGGCCCTGCTTCACACTAGCAGCATAAAGTACCTACGGCCAAACGACATGTCTGGCGTAGCGCGTTTTGTTTACGGATCACTGCGAAGAGTTATGAATAAAATACAAAGAACAGTGCTAAGTAAATGAATATCAGAAGCAACGAAAAGGCATGTCAAATCTAAAAGAACACGAAATCCGAAAGATTGGCGACGTTTTATAGAAGCTCGAAATTTAGCGTGAACTTCAACGCGAAATGCTTTTAATAGCTTACACAACGAAACCCTGTCTCTAAATCTGGCAGAAAACCCAAAGAGGTTCTGATAGTATGTAAAGTATGCCAGCGGCAAGAACCAATCAATATCTCCCATGAGCCATAACAATAGAGATGTCACTCATAAGAATGCCACTAAAGCAGAGTTACTTAACACAGTGTACCGAAACTCCTTCACCAAAAAAATTCGAAGTAAATATTCAAGCGAACCAGCTTAAAACACTTAATAAAGGCAAGGCCTTCGTTCCAGGCTGTATACCGGTCAGGTTCCTTTCAGGGTATACTGATGCAATAGCTCCATACTTACCAGTCATATACAACTGCCCGCTCTTTGAAAGATTTGTACCTAAAAACTTGAAAATTACTCAAGTCACACCAATACCTAACGGGGTTAATCTGCTGAAATACAGACTCATATCACTAACGTCGTTTTGTAGAAAGATTTTGGAACATATACTGTGTTCGATGATTATGAAGCACCTCGAAAAAAACGATTTATTGACAAACATCCAGCGCTTCTAGCATTTGTAGACTTAGATAAAGCTTTTGACAATGTTGACTGGAATACTCTCTTTCAAATTCTGAAGGTGGCAGGGGTAAAATACAGGGAGCGAAAGGCTATTTACAATTTGTAAAGACCAGATGGCAGTTATGAGAGTCGAGGGACATCAAAGGGAAGCAGTGGTTGGGAAGGGAGTGAGACAGGGTTGTAGCCTCTCCCAGATGTTGTTCAATCTGTATATTGAGCAAGCAGTAAAGGAAACAAAAGAAAAATTCGGAGTAGGTATTAAAATACATGGAGAAGAAATCAAAACTTTGAGGTTCGATGATGACATAGTAATTCTGTCAGAGACAGCAAAGGACCTGGAAGAGCAGTTGAACGGAATGGACAGTGTCTTGAAAGTATATCAGCAAAAGCAAAACAAGGATAATGGAATGTAGTTGAATTAAGTCGGGTGATGCTGAGGGAATTAGCTTAGGTAATGAGACACTTGAAGCAGTAAATGAGTATTGCTATTTCGGGAGCAAAATACCTGATGATGGTCGATGTAGAGAGGATATAAAATGTAGACTGGCAATGGCAAGGAAAGTGATTCTGAAGAAGAGAAATTTGTTAACATTGAGTATAGATTTAAGTGTCAGGAAGTCGTTTCTGAAAGTATTTGTATGGAGCGTAGCCATGTATGGAAGTGAAACATGGATGATAAATAGTTTGGACAAGAAGAGAATAGTAGCTTTCGAAATGTGGTGCTACAGAAGAATGCTGAAGATTAGATGGGTAGATCACATAACTAATGATGAAGTATTGAATAGAATTGGGGAGAAGAGGAGTATGTGGCATAACTTGACATAAAGGAGGGACCGATTAGTAGGACATGTTCTGAGGTATCAAGAGATCACCAATTTAGTATTGGAGGGCAGCGTGGAGGGTAAAAATCGTAGAGGGAGACCAAGAGATGAATACACTAAGCAGATTCAGAAGGATATAGGTTGCAGTAAGTACTGGGAGATGAAGAACCTTGCACAGGATAGAGTAGCATGGAAAGCCGCATCAAACCAGTCTCTGGACTGAGCACCACAACAACAGCCAGCGTGGGTTCAGAAAATATCGTTCTTGTGAAACACAACTAGTTCTTTATTCTCACGAATTAATGAATGCTGTTGACAAGGGATACCAAACTGAGTCTATATTTTTAGACTTCCAGAAGGCTTTCGACACCACTCCTCATAAGTGCATTCTAGTCAAAATTCTTGCCTATGGAGTATCGCCTCAGTTGTGCAACTGGATTCGTGATTCCCTGGCAGAAAGGTCACAGTTCGTAGTAACTGGCGGAAAGTTATCGAATATATCAGAAGTAATAGATGGCCTTCCCCAAGGAAGTGTTATAGGCCCTCTGCTGTCCTTATCTACATAAACGACATAGAAGACAATCTGAGCAACTCTCTTAGATTGCCTGCCGATGATGCAGTAATTTACCGTCGTGTAAAGTCATTAGATGATCAAAACTAACTGCAGAATGATGTATAAAAGATGTCTGTATGATGCGAAAAGTAGAAATTGTCTCTAAATAAAATAAAATGTTACGTCATACACATGAGTACTAAGAGAAATCCACAAAATTTTGGTCACACGATAAATCAAGACAAATTTAAAGGCTCTAAATTCAACAAAATACTTAGGGATTATCTTAAATCGAGACAGTCACGCAGATAATGTTGTTGGTAAAGGAAACCAAAGACTGCATTTTACTGGTAGAATCCTTAGAAAGTGCAACAAGTGCACTAAAGAGACTGATTACAACAACCTCGTCCACCCTCTTCTCGAGTATTGCAGTGCGGTATGGCACGCACATCAGGTGAGACTTACGGAGGACATCAAAAAAGTTCAAAGAAGGGCAGTCCATTTTGTATTATAACGAGACAGGGAAGAGAATGCAAGGACATAATACATGAATTGGGATGGCAATCATTGGAACAAAGGCGCTTTTTGTTGCAGCAGAGCCGCGCGGGATTAGCCGAGCGGTCTGAGGCGCTGCAGTCATGGACTGTACGGCTGGTCCCGGTGGAGGTTCGAGTCCTCCCTCGGTCATGGGTGTGTGTGTTTGTCCTTAGGATAATTTAGGTTAAGTAGTGTGTAAGCTTAGGGACTGATGACCTTAGCAGTCCAATAACATTTCACACACATTTGAACATTTTCTGTTGCAGCTGAAACTTCTCGTCTGGATTTCAATTACCATTTGTCACCTCCAATTGCGAAAATATTCTGTTGGTACCCATCTACACAGGAATAAATGATCATCATGATAAAATAAGAGAAATCAAAGCCCTCATAGAGTAATTTAAGTGCTTGTTTTTCCCGCGCGCCGTTTCAGAGCGGAAAGGCAGAGAAATAGCTAGTAGGTGGTTCGGTGAACTCTCTGCCACACATATAATTGTGAATTGCAAAGTAATCATGTAGATGTAGGTGAAGATCATCACTTTTGTATAACTTCACGATGTAAGCAGGGCACGCTAGGATAGTTGTCTCGAGGCGTGATTGTTGTTGTTGTTGTGGTCTTTAGTCCAGAGACTGGTTTGATGCAGCTCTCCGCGCTACTCTATCCTGTGCAAGCTTCTTCATCTCTGAGTAACTACTGCAACCTACATCCTTCTGAATCTGCATAGTGTATTCATCTCTTGGTCTCAACTACTGCAACCTACATCCTTCTGAATCTGCATAGTGTATTCATCTCTTGGTCTCCCTCTATGATTTTTACCCTCCACGCTGCCGTCCAATGCTAAACTGGTGATCCCTTGACGCCTCAGAACATGTCCTACCAACCGATCCCTTCTTCTAGTCAATTTGTGCCACAAATTTCTCTTCTCCCCAATTCTGTTCAGTACCTCCTCATTAGCTATGTGATCTACCCATCTAATCTTCAACATTCTCCTGTAGCACCACATTTCGAAAGCTTCTATTCTCTAAATTGGGACCTCTTGATGCCTCAGAATGTTTCCTACCAACTGATCCCTTCTTTTAGTCAGATTGTACCACAGATACCTCTTCTCCCCAATTTTGTTCAGTATCTCCTCATTAGTTACGTGATCTACCCATCTGATCTTCAGAATTCTTCTGTAGCACCGCATTTCGAAAGCTTCTATTCTCTTCTTGTTTAAACTATTTGTCTTCCATGTTTCACTGCCATACATGGCTACGCTCCACACAAATACTTCCAGAAAAGACTTCCCGATACTTAAATCTATACTCAATGTTAACAAATTCCTCTTTTTCTGAAATGCTTCCCTTACCATAGCCAGTCTACATTTTATATCCTCTCTACTTCAATCATCCTCAGTTATTTTGCTCCCCAAATAGCAAAAATCTACGACTGCTTCAAGCGTCTCATTTCCTAATCTAACTCTCTCTGTATCATCTGATTTAATTCGGCTACATTCCATTACACTCGTTTCGCATTTGCTGATGTTCATCTTCCATCCTCCTTTCAAGTCACTGTCCATTCCGTTCAACTGCTCTTCCAGGTCCTTTGCTGTCTCTGACAGAATTACAATGTCATCGGCGAATCTCAAAGTTTTTATTTCTTCTCCATGGATTTTAATTCCTACTCCAGTTTCTTTTCTTTTATTTCCTTTACTGCTTGCTCAATATACAGACTGAATGACATCTATGATAGGCTACAACCATGTCTTACTCGCTTCTCAACCACTGCTTCTCTTTCATGCCCCTCGACTCTTATAACTGCTGTCTGGTGTCTGTACAAATTATAAATAGCCTTTTGCTCCCTGTATTTTTCCCCTGCTACCTCCAGAATTTCAAAGGGAGTATTCCAGCCAACATTGTCAAAAGCTTTCTCTAAGTCTACAAATTATATAAGCCTAGCTTTGCCTTTTCTTAACCTATCTTCTAAGATAATTCGTAGGGTCAGTATTGCCTCGCATGTTCCTACGTTTCTCCGGAATCCAAACTGATCTTCCCCTAGATCGGCTTCTACCAGTTTTCCCATACGTCTGTAGGGAATTTGTGTTAGTATTTTGCATACGTGACTTATTAAACGGATAGTTCGGTAATTTTCACAGCCGTAGCCATCTGCGTTCTTTGGGATTGAAATTATTATATTCTTTCGGAAGTCTGAGAGTATTTCGCCAGTCTCATATATCTTGCTCACTAGATGTTAGAACTTTGTCATGGTTGACTCTCCCAAGGCTATCAGTAGTTTTAATGGAATGCTCCCTACTCCCGGTTCCTTTTTTTGATTTAGGTCTTTCAGTGCTCTGTCAAATTCTTCACACTGTGTCACGTCTCTCATTTTATTTTCATCTGCTTCCTCTTCCATTTCCATAATATTGTCCTCAAGTACATCGCCCTTGTATAGACCCTCTATATACTCCTTCCACCTTTCTGCTTTCTCTTCTTTGCTTAGGACTGGTTTTCCATCTCAGCTCTTGATATTTATACAGGTGGTTCTCTTTTCTCCAAGGGTCTCTTAAATTTTCCTGTAGGCAGTATCTATCTTACCCCTAATGATATATGCCTCTACATCCTAACATTTGTCCTCTAGCCATCCTTGTTTAGCCATTTTGCACTTCCTGTCGATATCATTTTTGAGACGTTTGTATTCCTTTTTGCCTGCTTCATTTACTGCATTTTTATATTTTCTCATTTCATCAATTAAATTCAATATTTTTTCTGTTACCCAAGGATTTCTACTAGCCCTCGTCTTTTTACGTACTTGATCCTCTGCTACCTTCTCTATTTCATCTCTCAAAGCTACCCATTCTCCTTTTACTGTATTTCTTTCCCTTGTATTTGTCAGTCGTTCCCTAATTCTCTCTCTGAAACACTCTACAACCTCTAGTTCTTTCAGTTTATTCAGGTCCCATCTCCTTAAATTCCAACCCTCTTGCAGTTTCTTCAGTTCACAACCAATAAACTGTGGCTAGAGTCTACAACTGCCCTTGGGTATGTCTTACAATTTAAAACCTGGTTCCTAAATCTCTGTCTTACCATTATATAATCTATCGGAAATCTTCTAGCTGAAGCAAACTAATCGCTGTATCATGTGTGAGATACAGAGGCGAGCGAGTGCGCCGGGAGTTACCCCAGTTCATTGCTAGTAGCGTCACGTCACCTTAACGAGTCTGCATGTAGCGAACAAGTATTGCACCACAATTTAGTATGAAATTAAAAATCAAAATTTATGTTTAAAACTGTGTTAAATTATAGTTTAGTGTAATAATGTTCCAAATACCAAGTCTTGATGCTCCAAACTTAATAGCTTATTGAAAAATGCCGTTTTAAGAGAAAAATCAGAGATGCTAAATAATGACGGTAGGAAGCCAGAACTTGGTCAGAAGGTGCAGTTAGAAGTTATAAATAAGTGATGCTGGTTTCCAAAACCATAAAACAAAAATTAACGCCAGAATCCCTTTTTTTTTCGGAAAAATGAGAGGCGCTAAATAATGGACTTAGAAACTTGAAAATTTGTTTTAGGCTTCAGTAAATCCCAAAAATAATAACAGAGTCCACGTTAATCTACCTCTTATAGTTTTTGAGTAATTAAATAAAAACTAATTTTGTAACTAAAATGTACCTAGGTGTTGTAGATTAAGTACTTGAAATTTTAATGATAGAGGGTTTTGGTTAAACCAGATGATCAAATATATCAAATAATAGAGCAACACCAAGTTTAAGACTTGTAACACAAATAGCAACTGATGTAAGTCTTAGCAAAGGTATTGTTCAGAGGTAACAATCTACCGTTATTTCCACTAAATAAATTCTATTAAGAAAAATTTTCATTCTAGCGAGCTGAAACTTTCTATGTGCTTTCAAACTGCTTATCTGCATACCAGCAAAAATTAAGAAGTTTCTGAAGTAATTGGTAACTGTATTATTAAAGATTAAGTGCCCGAGATAGCGATCGTTTGTAGACTGCCGCCATATGCAAATAGACAGAGACAACAGATGTTTTCTCGGCAGTCCGCACCTGCACCTTATTGATACAGCCCCTGAAGCAGTAGGAAGGTTCACTTCGCTCTCAAACACTGTGAGGTCCACGCCAGTTAAACGTCTGGTCGCGCTCTGCCTCGGATGACGTCAGAGCCGAGCTGTGACAAGCGCGTATTTGGCAGTGAAAACGGATAGTGAACTCGCGAGGACTGTGCACCGTCCTGGATCGCTTAGAATTCGATAAAATAACTGTTAGTGTGCCATCCGTGTGAAATTCAATTCCGCGTGGCAAGTGGTGAATTTATTTCCACTTTTATAGCGAGCATTAATTTTTGAACATTTATTGCGAACTTTCAATTGAGTGATGTTAGTCAGTGCGAAAAACAATCTGGTAGGAAGTTACCGTAGAGGTCGCCTCTGAACTGCTAAAGGTGCTGTTAGATTAGAAAGACTTGTTTTCAAATGAACATAACGCAATTTTAAGTGTTGTTTGTGAGAAACTTTAGTTAAATTAAATCTTGATTGGAACTTTAAACTTTTACTGAAGTCATAGACCCGATCCCGCAAAGAAATTGGAAACAGACACTTTTCTTTCAGTGGGCTGGACCGGAATGTGGCCGTGCAGACTGGAAACTGAGGTCAGTATGTTTCCCTTCGCTTTCTGGCTAAACACCAAATTAGTTGCCAGGCTCACGTGATTAAAGACAGCATCAAAACTTTAAACCAGTGAAGTAACTTACTCGCCTCCCCACGCAGTGTCTCCAGGCCTCTTCCACGTATACAGTCTTCTTTCATGATTCTTAAACCAAGTGTTAGCTATGATTAAGTTATGCTCTGCGCAAAATTCTACCAGGCGTCTTCCTCTTTCACTCCTTACCCCCAGTCCATATTCACTTACTACGTTTCCTTCTCTTCCTTACCCTACTATCTAATTCCAGCCCCCACAACTATTAAATTTTCGCCTCTGTTAACTATTTGAATAATTTCTTTTATCGCATTGTACATTTCTTCAGTCTCTTTATCATCTGCGGAGCAAGTTGGCGTATGAACTTGTACTACAGTGGTGGCGTGGGCTTCGTGTCCATCTTGGCTACAATAATGCCTTCACTATTCTGTTCGTAGAAGCTTATCCGCGCTCCTACCTTTTTTATTCACTATTAAACCTACTCCTGCATTATCCCTATCTGATTTTGTATTTATAACCCTGCATTCACCTAACCAGAAGTCTCGTTCCTCCTGCACCGAACTTCCCTAATTCCCAGCATATCTAACTTGAACCTATCCATTTCCCTTTTTAAATTTTCTAACCTATCTGCCCGATTAAGGGATCTGACATTCCCCGATCCGTAGAACGCCAGTTTTCTTTCTCCTGATAACGACGTCCTCCTGAGTAATCTCCGCTCGTAGATACGAATGGGAGAGTATTTTACCTCCGCAACGTTTTACCCAAGAGGACGCCACCATCATTTAATCAAAGAGTAAAGCTACATGCCCTCTGTAAAAATTTCGTCTATTGTTGCACCTTGCTTCAGCCTTTCGCAGTAGCAGCACAGCAAAGATGTTTTGGTTAATGTTACAAGACCAGATCAGTCAATCATCCAGACCGTTGCCCCTGCAACTACTGAAAAGGCCGCTGACCCTCTTCAGGAACCACGCGCTTGTCTGGCCTGTCAACGGCTACCCCTCCGTTGTGGTTGCACCTACGGTACGTCTATCTGTATCGCTGAGGCACGCAAGCCTCCCCACCAAGGGCAAGGTCCATGATTCATAAGGGTGGGGGAGTTGAATGTTGTGAATGTTGTGTGTTCCATATCGAACTGGCGTTTGGAATGACGTCTAATGGCAATAATGGGAGCTCATGGTGACACAAATAATATATTTACAACCAACATAAATATTGTATGCCACTCATGGATTTGTGTATGTGTGAGAGGTTCTATATGTATCGGAGGCTGCCTGAGGTGGCACAAATAGCAGGAAGAATAAATAGAATCACGCATTATCCACAAGTTTGGCTCGTGTTAAAGCTCTTGTGAAGCTTAGTATGCACTGTGATGCATTGTTGAGACTCACTTCTGCAACTCTTTCTCGTGGACTGTTTATGACAGACATCTTCGCCGTGCCTCGCAAAGAATCGTATTCACATCTACGTTAGACTCAAAGAAGGCAAAAAGCTGAAAGCTGAAACATCTGCTGCGCTGCTGAAAGAACTTCTGTATATGAACAAAGCAAATATGACGAAGCTTCTGGTTTTTCGGTAAATGTTTTACTCGTAGCACAAAAATGAAAACATCACATACTTTGGGTTCGCATATTTTTCGCTACGCATTGTTCTCAGAGGATTGCAGGGAAGCCACTGGTTAAAATATTTGTTTTTTTAAAATTGTTAGTCTCATATCACAGGCTAATAATCAGGTGGTTATCTTCCCTTTATTGGTCGTATTTATTGTGATACTTCAGCGGTGAATAACTCACTGCCTGTACTTCGAAGAATTTGCAGTGGATTGAGAGAGAAAATTGCGACTGCCAATCTGAGGGAAGCTGAAATTGGCAGTCTGAACGGTCACCATATTTTAAAATGTATCCCTCAACCATCTGTAGAAATATTTCCAAATCTTGTGTATTCATCCCGAAGAAATTTCTGAATCCCATTCAAGAAGATCGTGCCCATGTATTATATAACCTTTCAAAGGCCTAAATCTCCCCTTGGCAGTGGGGATTGGCTTACGAGTCTTTTACATAATTTGAAAGTGTCCAAACCAATAAATTTTCCGCGCCACCACGCAAAGAATAGACTTCGCATCTACATTTAACTCAAAGGAAGCCGAAAGCTGAAAGTTGGGCCATCTGCCACGCTGCTGAAAAACGTTCTTTATATAAACGAAGCAAAGCTGTATCCCATGCCGAAGTAAATTTTCGAAAACTGTTTTACTTTATGCATAAACAATTTAGAACTAGAGGTTTTGGATTCACAGATTTTTTCGCTATGCGATTGTTATGAAACGATTGCAGTCAATTAGACGTCACTTCGGCGACACGCATGATTCTATCCACTTATCCAATCGGAGAAAGATGAGATACTGCCGTGCCGGCGCCGCTGGACCAACATAAGAGATGCAAATTTATTTACGCGTGCTGCACTCTCGAGTAACTACTGCTGTCTCGAGAGGTGGCAATTGTTCGGTGGTTTGCAGAGGCATCATTTTCACAACGCAACTTTAAATTATCATAATTCAGGCAAATTGTATGAAATATTTATAAACTGTACACACAAATATTTCTCGTGAATCATTGTTTGCATTAGTGAAAACCAGATCAAAATCCCTAAAGCAGTTTCTGCGATTAGCCTGCATATGCCCACGGACGCGAAAAATTGAGTTCATTTTATATATTATGCCAGGCCAAATACCATGAGCTATAACCTACGACTCATTTCTTGCTCAATAAGCTTCCGGTCACTCCAGTCTATTAATTTCTGATATCGTATTAGCGACCGTGGCCTGTTAACTGATACGGAGAGCTTGTACCAGACGTCGTTTGCCACCGTAATTAAATAGCCGCAGTTGCCGATTACGCTGCCTGTGACCTGTCATAATGACTTCACTTCGTTATTTACGCGCCAGAGGCTTAAACGCCAATTACTGCCGCGAACGCAAATAAAATGTCCCATCCACCCGGCAACCACTGCCATTCTCCATTTCGCTCAAATTCAGGAAGGGCAGAACAAGAGTACAGGATTATGTATTCTCTGCCTACGACACCGGCAAACATCGAGACCTTCTTGGAATGTGCTCCAGCAAAAGATAACCATTTGTTGACTGTTGTAAAAATGTTGGTGGCAAACAGAAGACTTTTTTTAATTCCTGGGTAAACTAAAAACAGAAACGGTTCCCAAAATAGTTTGCCTAAAGAAAATGTTCCAGCTCCTGTAGACTACAAAATATGTAAACATTCCAATTGAAAATAAACAAATAAAAAGAAAAAACAATATCTATACAAAGGACGAGACAGAAATTCCTAGTAAAAGATCTTACATACACGACGGTGATCTAGTCGAGAGAGCCTAAGGAAAATGTTTCATGGCCGTTGAAAAGAATCTAACAGCTGCTCTTGAACCGATCTCGATTAACTACCAGGAATTACGGTTTAATTCTAATTTATCGAAGACACTATGTGACGTACAAGCCCGCTTAAAGACCTCTGGTGAACCTTAAGGATCTGTAAGGCTGATGCTGCTTCTCGGAAAAGCAGGAATAGACGCAACATTATATCTATCAAATTCCAACTCCATTCTCAGTTTACTCTTCTGGATTTTCATCACCAGTGGAAGAAGGCGACCGCGACTCCTACTTCTCAAGGGTAGAGTTGTGAAGTTTCGTGAAAGTTGATATACAGGGTGATTATAATTAAAGTTAAGCTTTCTAAACGCTGTAGAAATAACATCACCGGTCAGAATGACTTCAAATTGCAACGGATTGGCGGCCGAAGTGACCGTGCGGTTCTAGGCGCTACGATCTGGAACCGAGCGACCGCTACGGTCGCAGGTTAGAATCCTGCCTCGGGCATGGATGTGTGTGATGTCCTTAGGTTAGTTAGGTTTAATTAGTTCTAAGTTCTAGGTGACTGGTGACCTCAGAAGTTAAGTCGCATAGTGCTCAGAGCCATTTTTTGCAACGGAATATTATCGAAAAAGGAGGAAAACGTATGGCAGAAGGAAAAAAAATAATGTGAAAATTGATCATTAGATGGCGCTGTATGTGTCAGAATACGTAAATGAAAACACCTGTCATGCGCACGACCCACTGAAGTTGCTATAAACGCTCCTGCGACGATCGCCACGACTGCCTCAATACAGGATCGCGCTCTGCTTGTAAAGCTGCATTAGAAGAATGATGACTGTGCGCACGTCGCTCTGCAGAAGTTCCGGACCTGAAGGGTTTGAAGGGTTTGAAACAAGGCGTTGGTACGATGACTGCCGTGAGGTATCTGATGGTTAAGTAATTGTCAATATCAATGAACTTCTCCAACAGCGTGGAACTAAGATGTTATTTTATTTTAAATGCTACCAGTTTCGGCGTTTCACTACGTCATCTTCGGGCCCCATATGCATCTCTCCAAACAACTGATAATGTTTCTCTCTTCCTATTCCCTCTCTCTGTCCATCTCGTCATCCTTCCTCTCTCTGCCCATCTGCTCCTCTTCCCTTTCTCTACCCGTCTCCTCCCCTCCGTCTCTTCTCCTCTTCCCTTTGTGCCCATTTACCCCTTCACCTCTCCATGTCCATCTCCTCCCCCCGCCCCATCTGTGTCCATCTCCTCTTTCTCCCTCTCTGTCTGTCCATCTCTTCCCCCCTTTTTTCTCAGCACATTATCACCCCCAACCCAGCAGGAGGCTGGTGGTTCTTACCCCCACAGTATTTCCTTCCAAACAATAATTCGTATGTGCACCAAGTTTATCTGAAATCGACCTAGGTGTGTAGGATTAGTTTTTTACCATGCGAGTTACCGCCATACATAGGTAAAATTTACTGGGCGAACATTAATAAAACCGTCAAACTGCAGGTACTGATTCCTGACTGGAAATGGAGGAAATATGGTCTTATGAATATGTGTCAGAAAATGGACGGTATGTGAGAAACGACAACAAATCGTCTCGGAACATAGTACAGAGCTGCAGTGCATCCACATCACAACAGACGTTCAAGGTGACTCCATACGATCGCAGGTGCTACGGATTGTAGCCAGCCGCGGTGGCCGAGCGGTTCTAGGGGCTTCAGTCCGGAACCGCGCGACTGCTACGGTCGCAGGTTCGAATCCTACCTCGGGCATGGCTGTGTGTGGTGTCATTAGGTTAGTTAGGTTTAAGTATTATTAAGTTCTAGGGGACTGATGACCTCAGATGTTAAGTCCCATAGTGCTCAGAGCCGATTTTGATACGGATTGTAGCGGTTGTCATTCAGGCTACACATTATCGTACTTTGGCTTAAATCATATTGATGGGGCACTTGATTGAAGTTTGTACTACGGTTCGTATCAATATCCTGTAGAACCCGGACCTCCAAGACTGATGTACGCACGGTTCACCGCCTCTCTGCACGTTCGTCTGTCTGAAAGGACACATCACTCAAATTCCCAAAAAATTTTTGAAATGTTACATGATGTGGTTGGTGTCTGTAAGGGTATTTGTTTTGGTACAGCCGTGCTGCTACTCAACCGTTTCCATTTCCTCGGCTTGTTCCCGATATGAATACTGGACCATTCTGCTGCTTACACTACACTGCGTCAATCACACAGCCTGCAACACACAAGGAACACAGGGCGCGTGCTCAGAGGAACTGTCATTCTTCAACGTCATCTGTCGTGGGAACGATGCATTTTCGGAAACATGTTCATGGACGTTATTTCCTCCATTTCCAGTCAGGAAGTCGTCCCTGCTGTTTATCGGTTTTATTTATGTCCTTCCTGTATTTCACATATACAGGGTGTTCGGAAATTCCCGTTACAAACTTCTAGGACTTGTATAGGGGAATGAATACATAATATCTTGAATAGGATCCAACGTCCGGAAACGTACCATTCCCATTCTACGATGATTTCAATTCAGTTGTTTGACTGATCCACTTCTGCTTGAGGAACTGAATTAGGCATGAAACAGTACAGTCATTAGGCAACATTGCGACAGGAAACGTAACGAAACATTCCTTTTTCACTTAAGCACATTTTTTGTGTTATCACTTAAACATTACGTGTTTGTATTATTCCAAAACAAAAAATTACCCAGCGTACTGTGCATACAGGACAGTACTGATGCATTACAACAGTGGCTCGATGTGGTGTCCACCAACGTTGTTACAGACATTGTACCTACGAAGCGTGTTCTTGTATACATACTCCGTCTCACCTGATTTGTCTTCTATTTCTAGTGTAGCGGCAAGACGTCGTACCAGCAGATCTTTTGGCCCTACAGAAATATCACAACAAGGCAGACGTTGAGTGGCATCAGATGACAGTCTGACGTAGTACACGTCTTCCTGCCTACCCTATTGCACATCTGGACAAGAAAATCAGAGACTTTTCTCTCTCCCTCAGCAGACGTGGACTCGTTACACATCAGAACTGAAGTCCTAAAAGTCTGCAACGAGACTTTCTGAACACCACACATATTTATAGACAAATTTCACCTGTATCTCTAGAGAATTTCGTCCTACAGTTTTGTTTTCACACAGCTCAATGTTTATGACATCTCCTGAACTATATGTCGTACAACGATGTAATTTTGCAGTTTCATTCAGCGGTATATCTGAATACTGTCTCTAAAATGTGTCGCGAATGCATTTAGTTAGCCGGCCGAAGTGGCCGTGCGGTTAAAGGCGCTGCAGTCTGGAACCGCAAGGCCGCTACGGTCGCAGGTTCGAATCCTGCCTCGGGCATGGATGTTTGTGTTGTCCTTAGGTTAGTTAGGTTTAACTAGTTCTAAGTTCTAGGGGACTAATGACCTCAGCAGTTGAGTCCCATAGTGCTCAGAGCCATTTTTTTTGCATTTAGTTGTAAAGAAGTAGTAACATAAAACGTTATCCCTGATGCGGCAGTTTTACTGCATGAGCAGGGAAGATCTAGAAAGTAATGAACATTTTTTCTTTCATCGTTACATGCGAGATTGTCAGCGAGAAAAAGGTTAGTAAAGGTTTTAAATTATGTGTAAGGTTTGTTGCAAGTCGCTAAGTGCTCCCTTCACAAATACTGCTTGAACAAAGTCTGGTTATTCGTGCGTCGTGGGCTACACTTCTTCTTAACCCTCACCTCTGTCCTTTTGATAAGAAGGTGGTTCTTACCCCACAGCGATTCTTTTCAGACAGTAAGTCATATGTGTACTAAGTTTGGTTGAACTCGGTCCACTGATTTAGGAGATGTGGAACATACATACTTAAATACGTTTTTAAAATATGTATCAGTTTAAAGGCCTGCTGCTTAATATTTTTAAAACCTGTGGTACATTTTACAATTTTCGCAATATTGCTGCTCACGTTGGTCGGGATCCACGATTGCCATGCAAATATAAAATTGATGGCTTCAGGAGGTCGATAATGAAGGCCATGCAGGGTCTCACCGTCCCCACGTAAGTGGCGCCAGATAGAACAGACACATTGCTCACTTTATGAAGATGGTATCTCTTCTTTCGGACATGTCCGAAACAACAGATACCATCTTCATGTAGTTAAGGCTAACCGGTCATTGACCTTCTTCTTCTGTACTGGATGCACACGCATTGCCCGAGCTCTTACGGGACTCGGTAAGATTGTCTGCCGCGAGTAATGAGTGTAATGGGCAGGGGCACTACGAATGTAGTGTGTGAACGTTAAGTTGGGAATGTGGGTCTCACGGGGAGCGTGCAAGGGATAAATCCCTGTAGTCGCAATATCATCTGTGCCCTCGGTGGCTCAGATGGATAGGGCGTCTGCCATGTAAGCGAAGGTCCCGGGTTCGAGTCCCGGTCGCGGCGCACATTTTCAATTGTCCCCGTTGATGTATATCAACGCCTGTCGACAGCTTAGGGTATTGATTTAATTATCATTTCCTTGCTCACTTTGTTCTCTACAGCCACGTAACTTGAGTCACGAACTTGGCTTTTTTGCAGCAAGACAGCTATTCACAACGACAATGGGACGACAGTTCGAGCACCACAGACTGTGAGCATGGCGACCACTGTTGCGGTTTCCCTTGACGCAGCAGCAGAGACAGGCGCGCCAATTGTTGTGCGCCCAATGACAACAGTGGACACAAGAGTGGAAGGATGTCGTATTTTCAGATAAGTACCTCTTCTGCGTGTAGTATCACGATGAATATATCTGTGTGCAGAGGCTCCGAAAAGAACTAACGTTGGCAGAATGCATTCGCCATCGTTAATCTGTGATGCTATGAAATGCCACTGGCTACACAATACGATCCCGTCAGGTTTGCATAGCCGATAATTAGCACCGCAGCCGTTACATTTCTGACGTACTAATCCTTTTGTTTTTGAGGGTAGACGTACGTCGCACTAGAGAAATACGTGGTTTTGAGCGTTGGGATGTCTATGTCATATATCTGTCTAGTGATACCTTTTACTGAGAAGATTTCGGAACTTTGAGAAAAACACTATAAATCATGGACTGAAATATAAAAGATTGTGAGTGATGACGTGGGGTGGTGCATCTGTTTTACTAAAATCAAATCAAATCATCGTCTTTTCCGTTCCAACAATGTATAATAGTGCCTCTTTATCCACTGTAGACATTGTACTGAAATACTGCTACATTCTCCAGTAATTAACCTTGTTTGTACTTCATTTGTAATGAGAGGGACGTATATGCCCCGGCATGCTTCATACAACACAAAAACAAACATTTGTATGGGATGTGTCAATGCCATCTTCAAATTTTATGTTGAAACGTTTCACTTAATATTTTATAATTTTCGTTGCCATGAGAGTAAATGTGTTTTGGTACTAATTTATTACACTTTTTCCATATTTACCATCTATATAAAGTTCGTCTACTAACAGAAATTTAACCTGCAGATGCTAGATTCAAATGACAAAATCAACCTCGTTTGGTTTGTCGGACACATGTGACCCACAAGAGCCATCTTTAGAATTGGTCAACTTAAACTTTTTTTGTAAATGAATGTGTAACATACAGGGTGTTTGGAAATTCTCGTTATAAACTTCTTGGACTTGCATAGGGGAGTGTGTACACAATATTCTGAATAGGAACCCACGTCCGGAAACGCACAGTTCCCGTTCTACGACGGTTTCAGTACATATTTGTAACACGCCCACGTCTGCTGAGGGAATAGTCCAGGCAAATTAGGAAAAGTGGGGGAAAAATTTATAAAGTTTCAAAACTTTTGGAAAACACTCTTAGAGGATGAAGAAGTAAAAAACAGGAAAGTTTCCTCCCATATCGGGGGAGCTTCGCCCTCCCCCACCCCTTAATGTAATTTTTTTTCCAAACTTTAAGAAAAACGGTTCATTTAACAAAGTTATCTATATGACAAATAATATTTCTGGTGAAATTATACTCAGAGAAGGTAAAATAAATGTCGTGTGACTTGGGCCTCCCGTCGGGTAGACCGTTCACCGGGTGCAAATCTTCCGGTTTGACGCCACTTCGGCGAATTGCGCGTCGGTGGAGATGAAATGATGGTTAGGACAACGCAATACCCAGTCCCTCTGCGGAGAAAATCTCCAACGCAGTCGTGAATCGAACCCTGGCCCTTAGGATTGACATTCTGTCTCGCTGACCACTCAGCTACCGGGGGCGGACACTCAGAGAAGGTCAAATACATATTAAAACTAGGTAATTACGTTTGTGAGTGATAAACTTTGTAGCTAAAAAAAGCGAAATTTCCTTTAAAACAGACTTTTACTTATATGGAACCATTTTGCTTTATATTTTTTTTACTTTAGATTTATGCAACTTAAATTACTGGAATGAAAATAATTTTTCATGAAAATTAAGAATTACTGTAAAAATAATTAACAATTACTTTTGTTGTAATATATTTACAATCATATGTACAGCATGTAGACAATGAAAATACCACAATATCTATCGAACAAATATTTTTAAAATATTTTTTTACGTAAAACCATCATCCAAATCATCTGTCAAATGACTGCGAGGCACAGTAGTGCAGCTTTGTCCACGGCAGTTGTTGCACATCGTCGTGCAATGTAGGTCAGCATTCACGCATTCGCACTATCTTCCGCAGCCTTTAGCGTGGCCACATGAAATCAGTAGCAGTATTTTCTCTGGAGAAGGTGGTCGTTTCATGTGAATCGGGGAGGGGGATGAGTTTGATTCCCTCCAACCCTAGTTTATGGGATCCAAGTTGTTCCCCAGCCATAGGTGGATGACACACACAGTGGTTACGGTTACTACAAACCACAAGTTGGGAAACGGGGCCAAATTTCTAGTAGTTTACTGTCGAGTTGAGATTTTCACACACAAATGTTTTATTCATATCTCACAGAAGCTAGCAGTACGGCAATAACAGCCTTTCAAAACACGCCGCTAACGGCAATCAAATAATTTATAGCAATACAACAGTTTAAAAAATTTAAAGAACATTAGTAAACAGGCTACTAAAGTAAATACAGAACTTTGTTAATAAGGTACGCCGGCCGCGGTGGTCTCGCGGTTCTAGGCGCGCAGTCCGGAACCGTGCGACTGCTACGGTCGCAGGTTCGAATCCTGCCTCGGGCATGGATGTGTGTGATGTCCTTAGGTTAGTTAGGTTTAAGTAGTTCTAAGTTCTAGGGGACTGATGACCACAGCTGTTAAGTCCCATAGTGCTCAGAGCCATTTGAACGATTTTTTAATAAGGTACGGTGAGGTAGTGAAGCTACCAACACCGCCATTTAAAAAAAAAATCAAAGGTCTCTCAGCAAACACACGATTAATGGCTATAAAGGAATGGAGGAATTAAAAAAGTTTTTAAACAAAAGTGTCCTGGAATATCATTAGAACATAACAGATATGACGGACCCGTGTAAGGCGGCCACAAATCACCCACTCAGGGATGCTCAGGCTAGGCAGAATACTGAGCAATTTAAATACGCCCGTAAACACAATTGCCACTTTCAGGCTGGTCACTGCATCGACTTTTAGCCAGCAAAAACTTGTAATAAGATGGCTTAAATTGCTGGCAGAATTAGAGCTAACCTCGTGCAAGGAAACATTACACCATACAGTCCTGAATGAGCGACCACATGATCAACCAACACGAAGCATGAAATTACTCATAACACACGACAGAATAGCGAAACAATTAAACTGCCAAAACTACATCTCCCATCGGGCAGTAACGAGAGGAGGAGGAAAGATCACTGTCTTCAATTACACCGGTGGCGGGGACAGGAAACCCGATCGCCGGAGGCCACAAGGCAGAAGAGACACTGGTTACGCAAACTTATTGCTTACTGATTAAACCTTCCAATAACTTGCAACTATGCTCGAACAGGCAGTACACGACCTCCGATGGCAAGGATCTACACATCCGACCGCGCACGCGTCGCCAGCGTACCCAACACGCCACGGTCACGCGACAACACGCTCTGTCACCGGAGTGCACGTCTTCTCTGCAACATTGAGGGGTAGTGACCTCTCCTTCATGTTAGGTGTCTCATTTTTAAACTCCAGTGTTGAAACGGGGGACTTAAAGAAGCTTGTTAACGTCCCACCAAGGTGAAATGAGCAGCAACTACTCGTGAGGCGATTGTGTATACGACCAACCCGCAGGGAGCTCTTCCGTCAACTCGACCCGCTCGCTACACACAACCAACATACATCACGTGGCGACTCGGTACAACCGACCACCTCTGGTCCGCGCTGGCGAGCCACAATCTCCTCCCGTGTCCACCAGACTCTCTGAGCGCTTGCCCCTACTTCCGCGCCACCACACGAAGTTACCACCGGTCAAAGATCTCACTTCCTCAAAAAATGGTTCAAATGGCTCTGAGCACTATGGGACTCAACTGCTGAGGTCATCAGTCCCCTAGAACTTAGAACTAGTTAAACCTAACTAACCTAAGGACATCACAAACATCCATGCCCGAGGCAGGATTCGAACCTGCGACCGTAGCGGTCTTGCGGTTCCAGACTGCAGCGCCTTTAACCGCACGGCCACTTCGGCCGGCTCTCACTTCCTCCATAGCAGTTTCCCGGGAGCAAAAACGCAGATATCGATAGCAGGGAAAAGACAACCAAGCAGCCACTTAATGACAGACAACATATCAAACAAACATGTCAGGAGAAGAAAAGGAAAACCAATGCAATTTAAACACAAGGTGTAGCACGAGTCGATACACGGCTCAGTGGACTTGTAGGTAAACTCGGTAAGAGTAGAGACGTCCTGCATCAGTTGTGGGTGGCAAACGAGAGAGTATGACAGCATTGCTTGCCTGACCCGCAAGTATATTAAAACATTTAAATCGAATGGCATTTAAGTTATCGTCAGGACTCTCGACTGTTTTTGTGTAGAGGGAGAGTATAAATTCCTCTCCTGCTTTTGCAATGGTATCAGGAGAGGAAGCTGTATCGTTGAATATCCTGAAATAGTATGAAGTTGGGGATAACGGTTGAACAGTTGGGAAGCTTGCAGCTTTCCTTTCCCAAACAAGGCTGAAGTGCTATCGAAACGCTTCGCGAGGTAGCCGAGCGGTCTTGGGCGCCTTGCCTCAGTTCGCGCGGCTTCCCCCGGTCGGAGGTTCGAATCAGACCTCGGGCATGGTTGCGTGTGTTGTCCTTAGCGTAAGTTAGTTTAAGTTAGATTAAGTAGTGTGCAAGCCTAGGGACCGATGACCTCAACAGTTTGGTCCCATAGGAACTTACCACCAATTTCCAATTTTTTTGCTATCGCAACCATTTACTGCATGAAGAAACAGTACTGAATTCTTGCATTCATGAACAAGTGAGGAGTTATGTATATCTTTAGAACTGTAAAACCTTGTTCCGATGCTACCATTACCGTTCTTCATCAGGATTATGTCTGTCGTCTGCAGCAAGAGCGATAAGTAGCACAAGAAGATCTACATCTTCACCCATTGTAATCACTTGCTGGTAAAATTTTGAGGCATTTATTGCTTTCGCAACAATTTCAACATCTGTATTCTCATCCACAATTCTGGTTTCAGTACCAAAACTGTCTAGTTTTTGCACAAGCTGTGTAATAAACATTTCCTTATTGCTGAGGTTACTAAAAAAAAGGCGTCCTATGATTCAACGCATAACATATCGTCATTAAAGAAAATTTTTCGTGAGGTCCGCTTCATCGTTCGCCTTTGGCGTTCAGTAGTTTCTATGTTCAGAGAGCCTTCTGAAAAGCTGCTGATAAACCTTTTGGAATGTGAGGTCGTGGTTCAAGAAACTCTTCTATTCCTGACGATTCGTCCAAGACTGCGCTGGAGATCTTCAGAGGCGCCTCTGAAGATGTCTAGAGCAGTTATGGACGAAACGTCAGGAACAGAAAAGTTTCTTGGACCACGACCCCACATCCCGGAAGGTTTACCAGCAGCTATGCCATCCGGTCATGAAAAACTTCATGCTATGATCAGCTTTCTGAATATCCTTCAAATACAACAGCAACATCATCTTTATAATTGCTCTGAATATAGCCTATTAAGGTTTTATAAATGTCACCAAACGTTCGATTCTCGGGCAACACGACGTAGTTATGAGAAACCCCCATCTATAACAAAGAACTTTGATTCATTATTGTCAACATTTCTTTCAGGTACTTGATTGAAAATATTGTGCAGCGACGACTATTTTGTTCTTCTCATCAGTCCACTACTGTCAAACAGACACATTCGTACACTCGATAACTCATACGTGAAGCAATCCTTTAAATCATCATGTGAATGAAACGTGCACAGTATTCTCTGAAATAACTGAGTTGTATCTACTTCAGTTACATTTTTTTCAAGCCAAACAGTTGACATGTACAATGTCCTAACCATGCTGGATCGCTTAAGCATCAGAGAACCAAATTTTGGCGCGACATTAACTATTTTTCAAAGAGTTTTTTCACAAACAGACACAGCTTTGTAGCAGTTTACTTCCTGAGAAGCTTCTAATCCAGATCCTAATGAATATAATTGCTCCTTATAGGTAAATGGAGTGTGTTGTTACAACCATAACTGAATCTTCTGCGAATTTTCTTGTCAGTTTCTATCCTCCCACTCCTCAGTTCAACATGCTGATCACTCGAAACCGAATGTAAATTGCAGAAATGTTCCATAGCTTCACATATGTGATGGGCTATTGGTATATCGCAAATCCATCGCTTCAACACACCATCGGTGAAACCTCTTCAGTGTTAAATATCTCCAACACTCTTCAGGTTCTTCATAAGCGTTTGTTCTATCGCTATGTCTACATCTACATCTAAATCCATACTCCACAAGCCACCTGACGGTGTGTGGTGGAGGGTACCTTGAGTGCCTCTATCGGTTCTCCCTTCTATTCCAGTCTCGTATTGTGCGTGGAAAGAAGGATTTTCAGTATGCCTCTGTGTGGGCTCTAATCTCTCTGATTTTATCCTCACGGTCTCCTCGCGATATATACGTAGGAGGAGGCAATATACTGCTTGACTCCTCGGTGAAATTATGTTCTCGAAACTTCAACAAAAGCCCGTACCGAGCTACTGAGCGTCTCTCCTGCAGAGCCTTCCACTGGAGTTTATCTATCATCAAAAAAATGGTTCAAATGGCTCTGAGCACTATGGGACTTAACTTCTGAGGTCATCAGTCCCCTAGAACTTAGAACTACTTAAACCTAACTAACCTAAGGACAGCACACACACATCCATGCCCGAGGCAGGATTCGAACCTGCGACCGTAGCGGTCACGCGGTTCCAGACTGTAGCACCTAGAACCGCACGGCCACCCCAGCCGGCTTATCTGTCATATCCGTAACGCTTTCGCAATTACTAAATGATCCTGTAACGAAGCGCGCTGCTCTCCGTTGGATCTTCTGTATCTCTTCTATCAATCCTAACTGGTACGGATCCCATACTGCTGAACAGTATTCAAGCAGTGGGCGAACAAGCGTACTGTAACCTACTTCCTTTGTTTTCGGATTGCATTTCCTTAGGATTTTTCCAATGAATCTCAGTCTGGGATCTGCTTTACCGACGATCAACTTTATGTGATTATTCCATTTTAAATCACTCCTAATGCGTACTCCCAGATAATTTATGGAATTGACTGCTTCCAGTTGCTGACCTGCTATATTGTAGCTAAATAATAAGAGATCTTTCCTTCTGTGTATAAGCAGCACATTACACTTGTCTACATTGAGATTCAATTGCCATTCCCTGCACCATGCGTCAATTCATTGCAGATCCTCCTGCATTTCAGTACAAAAATATGGTTCAAATGGCTCTGAGCACTATGGGACTTAACATCTGTGGTCATCAGTCCCCTAGATCTATTTTAAAAAAATGGTTCAAATGGCTCTGAGCACTATGGGACTTAACATCTGTGGTCATCAGTCCCCTAGAACTTAGAACTACTTAAACCTAACTAACCTAAGGACATCACACACATCCATGCCCGAGGCAGGATTCGAACCTGCGACCGTAGCAGTCGCGTGGTTCCGGACTGAGCGCCTTAAGAACTATTTAAACCTAACTAACCTAAGGACATCTCACACATCCATGCCCGAGGCAGGATTCGAACCTGCGACCGTAGCGGTCACGCGGTTCCAGACTGAGCGCCTAGAACCGCTCGGCCACCGCGGCCGGCCATCCACAAGGTCACTTATGTATGTTGTGAATAGCAACGGTCCTACAACACTCCCCTGCGGCACACCTGAAATCACTCTTACTTCGGAAGACTTCTCTCCATTGAGAGTGACATGTCGGTCCATACTCCACACCAATACTTATCAGAGTGTCGAACTGTGAAGAAGCTATCCTTGGAGAATTTATCGAAATTTGCGGGTTTCGTGGTTTCTTTCAGTTTTTCCGTGTCCTAGAGGTACGAATGACACGCCTTAGCATAAGGAATGTGTCCAGTCGCATGGAATATTGCGAGCACAGCTCTCACATATTCTATGGAGCTCCCAATTCCCCATACACTCTGCTTGGATGAAATGCAATGCCAAGATGACAAGCTGAATGTATTGTATCCATAACTTGGAAGTTTTCCCTCTTTGCTGATTATCATCCACTGTATTAACAAATTCATTTTTCAGCTTTTAAATCACTTGATCTTTTTCCAAATCGCCAAAAAATGCACCATTTCTACTCATATCTGAAATACAGTCTTTAATATGTTGCTTTTCCTCCTCCATGACTGCCATTTCCTCCAGTATTATGATGGTAATCGAAAGAACGCACATGCCTGCAGAGTGAGCTTGAATTGCCATCGTGTATGCACTAGTATATGGGGAACAGGAGCTGCAGCATATACAGTCTCCAAAAGTTGACAGAGTCCACTGTCTCATTAAGAATCGTATTGATGCTTGAAAAGACATTATCAAGTGATAGCTTCCTAATCGAATAACTACATCATTGAATAGCTCATTCCCTCCATTAGCCTCCACTGCAACTATATCTTTAGCTTTCATGTATAGTGGTTGATCAAACGTGACGATACATGTTAGTTGTGTGGTCTTATTACTCTCCGTGTTGGCATAAGTTACACCAGTTAAAATAGTGCTATAGTCTGTGGGCGGGTTGTTGATGAATGGAAGCGCTAATACATTTGATTGCGTATAAGGTTCTCCAGTTGTGATTTTCTCCATAAAACCTTGCCATGCAGGAATATAAAGCTGTAAAAACTTTCCCATCCTCCAAGTAAAATCGTGATTAGTAGGCACTGTTGTGTAGACACTGCTGCAATATCGAAGTCAGTATTATCGAAAACGAACTGTATGAACGAATCATTTGAAATATTTGGTTTCCAGAGCTGAAAGGCAGAAGCCTCAAATAAAGCCACGGCGCTATATGAAGAGCACAAACCCATATTCGAGACAATTTCAACAATGTATTTTGATCCCACTTTACGAAACAAGTGCACTGCAAGACCAAGTTCCAGTGGGGAGGTAAATTAACGACGCCTAGTAACTGACACAATCGCATGGGATAGTGTACATTTTTTTAAAGGGGACTGTTCACTACCTTTCTTTTTTGACGAAACCACACCCTTCACAAACTCGTGCAAAGTGTCAGGAACCATAACTTCAGCGTTCTCCGTCAAGTCATTGATAGTCTGGAGCCGAGCGACCGCTACGGTCGCAGGTTCGAATCCTGCCTCGGGCATTGATGTGTGTGATGTCCTTAGGTCAGTTAGGTTTAATTAGTTCTAAGTTCTAGGCGACTGATAACCTCAGAAGTTAAGTCGCATAGTGCTCAGAGCCATTTTGAGCCAAGACATTGATATCTGGATAGTTGACAATACCGTAAGGAGTCATTTTTATATCTTCACGGATGATAGCTGCTGCTGTTTCTACTTTTCTCTTTCTCTCATCTTTTTCATTAACAGCTCGTTCACTGTACCATAGATTCAAAAGTTTGTGGCCACTGCCACCAAAACATACAACTGGGGGATTTTTTGGCGTTCTGGCAAACAAAACCCCAACACCGAAGTGTTCAGTCAGTTTATTTTTCAGAGTTTTTATAGCCATTGTCTCTCCTTCTGGGTGACATTCATTAACTTTCTGCAACAAATCGAGCAGTGAAAATTGACATTCCGCTGAATTATCTATAAATCTGCATAATTATTGAAAAGCGGCATCAAAGCTGGTGTCTTGAGGGCGGCCTCTTTTTCGAACAGAGGAGGGGTTCGACACTAATTTAGCATAGCAATCTTGATGCACATCTGAAACAGTCTTTTTTTAAATTAAATGGAATAAGAGGAAGAGGATCTAAAACTTTTATCATCTGCTTGTGCAAAATTCTGATTTATTAGTTTCCTTATATTACTTTCCTTAATACATTCATGTCGACATACGCTATGCACTTCAATCAGTCCAGCGTTCTGCAGAAGATTGTGAGCCCCATCTTTCCGTTCCTTGCTGACGCGTATCAGAGTTTCCAAGCCCTTCGTCACTGTAGATGTCTTTACTACAAATAAAACAGGTAGCAGGGTCCAGCATTATTGTTTCCTCAAATGGTTCAAATGGCTCTGAGCACTATGGGACTTAACTTCTTTGGTCATCAGTCCCCTAGAACTTAGAACTACTTAAACATAACTAACCTAAGGACATCACACACATCCATGCCCGAGGCAGGATTCGAAACTGCGACCTTAGCGGTCGCGCGGCTCCAGACTGTAGCGCCTAGAACCGCTCGGCCACTCCGGCCGGCATTGTTTCCTCAGTCCAGACAAAAGAAATGAGACTAAGAAGAAGCACTTCATAACACCACAGACTGATGAGTACTGTCACAAAAACAGAACTCTCTGGCACTACTTTGACAGTTCACAACATTAACTCAGCTGAACTGGACACTGGGTAAGAAGAAACGGCAGCGACAGTAGTGGTAGGGGAGCGCTGAGTGAATAGGAAGGGGAACTTGACGTTTTCATTTCTGGCACGTACTCCTGATTTCAACAATACTGATCGCAAAAGAAATATCTTCAAGTATAATATATAGGCTACGAAATATTTCCATACACTTAATTACGCTTTTCGTTTAAAAACTTTGCTAAGCAACAATGACTGAAAACTACTACGTTAACAGAATTCTATTCCAATTCTTATACCTCAAATACCATTCGTATAAATGAAAAGATGCACAAGATCTTTTTCGTGTACAATTTTGCGAGGAATATACACTCCTGGAAATGGAAAAAAGAACACATTGACACCGGTGTGTCCGACCCACCATACTTGCTCCGGACACTGCGAGAGGGCTGTACAAGCAATGATCACACGCACGGCACAGCGGACACACCAGGAACCGCGGTGTTGGCCGTCGAATGGCGCTAGCTGCGCAGCATTTGTGCACCGCCGCCGTCAGTGTCAGCCAGTTTGCCGTGGCATACGGAGCTCCATCGCAGTCTTTAACACTGGTAGCATGCCGCGACAGCATGGACGTGAACCGTATGTGCAGTTGACGGACTTTGAGCGAGGGCGTATAGTGGGCATGCGGGAGGCCGGGTGGACGTACCGCCGAATTGCTCAACACGTGGGGCGTGAGGTCTCCACAGTACATCGATGTTGTCGCCAGTGGTCGGCGGAAGGTGCACGTGCCCGTCGACCTGGGACCGGACCGCAGCGACGCACGGATGCACGCCAAGAGCGATCTCCTACACTGGCCGTACACCACTGGTGATCGTCGAGGGGTACTGAATAGTGCACGGTACATCCAAACCGTCATCGAACCAATCGTTCTACCATTCCTAGACCGGCAAGGGAACTTGCTGTTCCAACAGGACAATGCACGTCCGCATGTATCTCGTGCCACCCAACGTGCTCTAGAAGGTGTAAGTCAACTACCCTGGCCAGCAAGATCTCCGGATCTGTCCCCCATTGAGCATGTTTGGAACTGGATGAAGCGTCGTCTCACGCGGTCTGCACGTCCAGCACGAACGCTGGTCCAACTGAGGCGCCAGGTGGAATTGGCATGGCAAGCCGTTCCACGGGACTACATCCAGCATCTCTACGATCGTCTCCATGGGAGAATAGCAGCCTGCATTGCTGCGAAAGGTGGATATACACTGTACTAGTGCCGACATTGTGCATGCTCTATTGCCTGTGTCTATGTGCCTGTGGTTCTGTCAGTGTGATCATGTGATGTATCTGACCCCAGGAATGTGTCAATAAAGTTTCCCCTTCCTGAGACAATGAATTCACGGTGTTCTTATTTCAATTTCCAGGAGTGTATTTACAAATGAGAGCTCTGTTCGAAAAGTGAGCCTTTTTGCGTGTAAATCTAAATATGAATTAAATAGACTTTTGGAGGTGATGAAAGGGGGACTCCGCCCTACCCTCCCGCCCCTACGAAGATGAAGGGGAATTTTTCTGTTTCTTGTTGCTATACCCGATATGAGTATTTTCCCGAAGTTTCAAAACTTTATATATTTTTCCCCCATTTTCTGATTTTCTTACTAATTTGCCTGGGGTAAAAACAGAAAAGTCTATAGTTCCTTGCCTTGCATGCAGTAGGGTAGACAGTATGACGTGTACTACGTCAGACGGTCACCTGACGTCACTTAACGCCTGCCTTGCTGCGAGACCTATATTTTCAGAATACACAGACACACCCGTTGTGTACTGTGAAGCTTAAGGTCACGGAAGAGCTGCTAGTCGGCTGTATCAGAACGTAATGCGCAACGTACCACGCTACCGCACAAACCATTTGCCCAAGTTTCGCAGCGGCTCCGAGGAACAGGTACAGTACCTCCATCGTGACGAGGCAGGACTGTGGTGCTCCATGGCAACGCCGCATGTCAGAATTTCAAGAAGATATACTGCATCACGTTGAAAAGAACCCGTGAACTAGTACACGAAAAGTTGCAATCAGTGTTAGTCACAGTACCGTCTGGGACAGCAGCAGTTACCGTACCACTTAGAATGGGAACACGCTATGAGTCCAGCCGATTTTCCGCAACGCGTTGCCTACTGCACGTGGTTCCTGCACCGCTACATCGATACGCCCTTGTTTCCACGTCGAGTTCTGCTCACAGATGAACATAACTTCACTAGGGAATGTGTTCTGAATTCGCGAAACAGCCATGTCTGGGCACACGAAAACCCTCGTGACACGCATGTTCGGGGATTTAAACACAGGTTTGGTGTTAACGTGTGGGCAGGTATTCTGGGCTGCATGTGATAGTGCCATGCCTCCTTCCACTCAAGCTGCCTGGACCTGCATACTTGATCTACTTACAAAACGTATCCACCCCATTCTTGGAAGCTGCGCAACGGACTGTCCGTCTGGAAATGTGGTTTCAGCGTGATAGTGCACCGCCTCACTTCTCACGTGCGGTTCGGAGACATCTCAACAGTCGACATGGTGGAAGATGGATAAGCCGAGGTGGTCCAGGTACATGGCAGCCACAGTCAACGGATTTAACTCCTATGGACTACTTCTTGATCGGTCGTATGCAAAGTTTAATTTACGAGACTCGTGTAGAGGCAGAAAATCTGCTGGCTCGAGTTCTGGCCGCCACACTAGAAACTGAAGACACACTAGTTGGGATGGCGAGTGCGTACCAGAACCTACTTCGTAGGTACAATGTCTGTAACAACATTAGTGGTCTCTACATCGAGCCGCTGTTGTAATTCATCAGCTCTGTCCTGTATGTACAGTGTGCTGAGTACTTCTTTACTTTCAAATAATCTAAATACATAATTTTTAAGTGTTAATAGAAACATACGTGCTCAAGCTATAAAGGGATGTTTCGTTATGTTTGCTTACGAATTGTTACCTATTAATTGTACTGCTTCACGTATAATTCAGTTCCTCGAGCAGAAGAGGATGAGTTAAACATCTGAACTGAAACCGTCATGGAACGGAAACGGTATGTGAAATCAGTCCCCTCTACAAGTCCTAGGAGTTTGTAACGGGAATTTCCGGGCACCCTTTGTGTCACCAGGGAAGAGTGTTTTTCACCGCTTATTTTCGAAATATGTGTAAAACGAGTTTAAACAACGGAAAGGTTAAGGCCCTAGACTGTGCCATATCTTCCGCATTTAGATCTACATACGTACTCTGCAAGCCACCGTACGGTGCATGATGGACGGTACACTGTACAACTACTAATCATTTCCTTCCCTGTTCCACTCGCAAACTGAGCGAGAGAAAAACGACTATCTATATACCTCCGTATGAGCCCTAATTTTTCCTATCTTTTCCTCGAGTTCTGTACTCGAAATATTTGTTGGCGGAAGTAGAATCGTTCTGCAGTCAGTTTCCAATGCCGATTCTCTAAATTTTCTCCATAGCACCTCGCGAAAAGAACGTTGACTATCCCCCAGGGATTCTCATTTGAGTTCCCGAAGCATCTCTGTAATACTTGGGTGTTGTGCGAAACTACCGGTTGAGTCCTGCGTGACGTTAACTTTCAACTCGATAACGCAAGGCCGCATGTTGTGTGTGCTATCCTGACCTACTTCGGTACAGAAGGTGTTCGATTGTTACCCCGACTAAATGTCTCACCAACTGAAAACATCTCGTCACGGGATGTGAAGCGATCTGCCACACCTCCATTCGCCAGCTACTACTACTGATGAACTCTGCCATCGAGCACGGAATGACATATCGGTATCCGCCATCGAGGCCCAGGCGGATTAGCGCCATTGCTGTTGCAGGAGGTCGCAGTGCAGTGTACTAAATTTCGCAACTTGTATACTCCCAGATAAAGACAAATTTAATCATCTATTCCCCCTACTATACTTTATACAAACAATAAGTAAAATTTCGTAATTCTGTATCCTATATAGTGTTGAAATATTAATGACCAACATTGTAGAAATAATCCGTCTTCGAAGGACAGCCATAAACTACATATGATTGTATACTACTTTTGAAGATAGTGCAACAGTACCGCGAGGCAGGCAGTTGTCTGTAAACGTAATTTAGACTGCATAGGTTTGGGACAGCATAAACTTTTAGTGTAAGAAAACTTTTTAAATCCTCTTTATACACCGCCTAAAAAGCAAGAGCCCATAATGGGAGGAGGAAACTAAATGAATCTTCACGGAGCGAAAAGGCATGCGATATTATTTCTGCAATCACAGAATCGAGCAAAATTTACAAATAACTGGGTACTACAACTCCACTTATTTGTACGACGTTGCGCCTTCTGTAGCTTGGATGCGTACACTGATTCGACTGGAAAGGACGTCATAAAGCCATTGTACCCTCTCCTGAGGCAAGCCCGCAAGCAACTTTTGTAGGTGATCGTTGATATCTTGGGACAGAGTTAAACTCCGAGCTCATTCCACACACGTTGTTTTGTTAATAGATCTGTGGATCTGGCTAGCCACGGTAGGAATTCAAAATGACGCTGACAGACAAAGAGAAACGGCCAGGAATCGAAGGGGTATTGTCCTGTTGAGAAATGGTACCACAATACTGTCGCATTGGTACCACTGTGCCGTCAGAATTCCCTCAGTCAGTACCAGTCATAACACGATGACTCCCCACACCATGACTCCAGTAGTCATACCGCTGTGCCTCTCCAAAACATTGGAAGAATGAGACCTCTCCTCACATCGCTGACATACTCGCCGACACTGCCAACCGGGGTACTGCAGAACCACGATTCATCGGTGAACACAATGCGACGCCATTCTTCAGGAGTCCATGCTTTCCGGTGATGGCAGCAGTTCAAACGCAGCCGTTTGTGCTGTGGTGTTAATGACAGCCTACGCATGGGACTAATGGTACAGGACGTCAGAATGTATTTCTTATAATCGTAGGTAGGCGCAGATGCAGAGGGATTACGATGTGCTGCACGCACAACACGTCGATTCATCCTTTTGGTGGCCAGATGGTGGTCGACCGGAACACTGACTACACGTAATCCTGCCCTCACGTCCCCATGTAGTCCAGCATCGGGCCACTGTCACAAATGAATGTCTCACTTATGCTGATATTTCACGATTCGACCAATCGGCCAAATAGAAACACACATTACGGTCCATTTCAGACTCTGTCCTGTGCTGATAACATTGTCGTATATAAGTATGGTATCCCCGTGGCCTTCACCCTTCCAGGCCTGGTAACAATACCAAACACGAACAACACTGCTGCATTCTGGTGTCCGTCCTACCTCTCCCAGAGAATCGCAATTTTCATGATATACATTCCCGCCCGTAGTACACTATGTGGTCAAAAGTATCCGGACACCCCCAAAAACATACGTTTTTCAAATTAGGTGCGTTGTGCTGCCACCTACTGCCAGGTACTCCATATCAGCGGCCTCAGTAATAATCAGACATGGTGACAGAGTAGAATGGGGCGCTCCGCGGAACTCACGGACTTCGAACGTGATCAGGTGAATGAGTGTCCCTTGTGTCATACGTCTATACGCGAGATTTCCACACTCCTAAACATCCGTAGGTCCACTGTTTTAGGTGTGATAGTGAAATGGAAACGTGAAGGGACACGTACAGTACAAAAGCGTAGACGCCAACCTCGTCTGTTGACTGACAGAGACCGCTTAGAGTTGAAGAGGGTCGTAATGAGATATAGGCAGACATCTATCCCGACCATCACACAAAAATTCCAAACTGCATCAGGATCTACTGCAAGTGCTATCACAGTTAGGCGAGAGGTGAGAAAACTTGGATTTCATGGTCGAGCGGCTGCTCATAAGCCACACATGACGCCGGGAAATTCCAAACAACGCCTAGCTAGGTGTACGGAGCGTAAACATTGGACGATTGAACAGTGGAAAAACGTTATGTGGAGTGACGAATCACGGTGCATAATGTGACGACCCGATGGCAGGAATTGGGTACGGCGAATGCTCGATGAACGTCATGTACTAGCATGTTTAGTGCCAACAGTAAAATTCGGAGGCGGTAGTGTTATGGTGTGGTCGTGTTCTTCACGGAGGGAACTTGCACCCCTTGTTGTTTTGAGTGGCACTATCACAGCACATGCCTACATTGATGTTTTAAGCACCTTCTTGCTTCCTACTCTTGAAGAGCAATTCGGGGATGGCGATTGCATCTTTCAACACGATCGAGCACCTGTTCATAATGCACGGCCTGTGGCGGTGTGGTTACACTACAATAACATCCCTGGAATAGACTGGCCTGCAGAGAGTCCTGACCTGAATCCTATAGAACACCTATAGGATGTTTTGGAACGCCGAATTCTTGCCAGTTCTCACCGACCGACATAGATACCTCTCCTCAGAGCAGCACTCCGTGAAGAATGGGCAGCCATCCTCCAAGAAACCTTACAGCTCCTGATTGAACGTATGCCTGCGAGAATGGAAGCTGTCATCGAGGCTAAGGGTGGGCTAACACCATATTGAAATGGTCCAGATGGCTCTGAGTACTATGGGACTTAACATCTGAGGTCATCAGTCCCCTAGAACTTAGGACTACTTAAACCTAACGAACCTAAGCACATCACACACATCCATGCCCGAGGCAGGAGTCGAACCTGCGACCGTAGCGGTCGTGCAGTTCCAGACTGAAGCGCCTAGAACCGCTCGGCCACAACAGCCGGCACACCATATTGAATTCCAGCATTACCGATGGAAGGCGCCACGAACTTGTAAGTCATTTTCAGCCAGGTGTCTTGATACTTTTGATCGTGTATGTACGTTTACGAGTTTACTTTCACAACCGAAAATGTCTTCTGGGTGCTACACTATTTTCATCAGGATGTGTAGTTGCAGACTGTTTATAATTCACTACTGCGGACTTGCCAACATCTCGTGGCATACCATCGATGCAATATAATATGCAGTAGTAGATTTTGGATAAAAAAACAGCATGGCGTTCTTTCAAAAAAATAGGTTTGCTAAGTACTTTATAAGTATTAGTATTATCTTGTAATAATTAGTAATGTACATCATTAGTAATATACAGCAAATTATCGGATATAATTAATATGGCGTCTTTACAGGAACAATAAGTAAATATTACTTACAAATAAAAGGACATGATAGGTACGTACATTCACAAGCTATATAATGGGGTCTCCAGCTGACAGTGTCAGTTTACCAAATGTACCATGTATCTTTCGTTAACCCATTGGACAGTTGCATTTCATACACTACAAGATTCTTTTTCTATGATTGAAGAATATGCTGCTGAGTTTTCAAACGTGCAAGTCATACTAGAATATTCGTCAATTAATCGTTGGTGTGCTATAGATGTAGCAATTGTTTCTGAGTCATTTCTTAGCCCTACACTGTACTGACACTGGCAGATCTCTCTGCGATATTGAGTTATGGCGTATAGAAGAAAAGTCGCTGACAAACACAATATCTGCTGAAGAGGACAAGTCCCCGACAGTTGCAGGTTTTTCTGTGACAGTAATAGAGAGAGAGAGAGAGAGAGAGAGAGAGAGAGAGAGAGAGAGAGAGCGGACCTTTTCTTTGTGGACTTACAAGAACAGTTTTACAGTCGATCAACAGTAGAAAGGAAGATGAACCGATCAGAGAAAAAGAGCAGCGAGAAAATGCAACTGAATGTCTTGACGGGAACTAAAATTAAAAACAATATGACTACCTGAGGGATCTCAGACGGAATAGCAAAACTTGTTTCAAAAATAAACAAAGATACTGCGTGAAAGTTTTTCAAGTACATGCGCAAACGTAGTCACGTTCTGACGGAGAGGCAGAAAACTTCTACACAGAGTTTATAAATACTGATAACTTACATCAGATGGGATTCTAATGCGAAAGCAGGACAAAAACTAAAGGACAATATACAATGAACTTGAAAAGGAACAAATAAAACTAAAAATTAAATTTACTTTGTTTTATCAAGAAATAGCACAATTTCACAGGATGTGATGATCCTAAATCACTTCAGAATTGCAAGTCATAGAATCATAATTTAAACTGCACCAGTTACTTACGTTTTGATGCTTAGCGTAACACGTTTTGTGAACTTCTCATTTTCAAATGCATTTGTGCATTTGTTTACACGAATATGTTTAGTGATGCTTGCATGTGTGATTTTTCGCATCTCTTGTGTCTTTTTGCTGGTAGACTGCAATCGCAAAATTGGACAAAATTAATGTTTGAGCATTATTAAATGCTAATGTTAGAAATGATATTTTTGTTTAACTGCTTACAGTTATTGTGCCTCCTCCAATATACAGAATGTCACATACACACAAATCATCACTTACACTTTGCTTACAAAACTTGTTACAAAATTAGTACGACAGTATTGTTTACAAAGAGTTTGTACACACGCGTTACAGAGCTTTTGGATTATCAGCTAATTTCCTCAAATGTTTCCTGCATGTGATAATTGTCATAATTCTTATAAATATGTTCATTTCCTCATAAGAAAAAATAAAAAAGTAATCAATAATTTAGTAGTCAACAGTGGTAAAAATAAATTTTGCAGTTCAGGACCTTTTATATATATATATAATGTAATCCAAAAGCACTGGAACACCTCAGACTCTTTGTAAACCTCAGCGTCGTAATATCTCTGTAGCCTGTTCTGTAAACAAACAATGTAAGTGATGAAACTTCCTGGCAGATTAAAACCATGTGCCGGACCGAGACTCGAACTCGGGACCTTTGCCTTTCGCGGGCAAGTGTTCTACCAACTGAGCTACCCAAGCACGACTCAGGCCCCATCCTCACAGCTTTACTTCTGCCAGTACCTCGTCTCCTACCTTCCAAACTTAACAGCTGCAAGGTCTGCAGGAGAGCTTCTGTTAAGTTTGAAAGGTAGGAGACGAGGTACTGGCAGAAGTTAAGCTGTGAGGACAGGGCGCGAATCGTGCTTGGGCAGCTCAGTTGGTAGAGCACTTGCCCACGAAAGGCAAAGGTCCCGAGTTCGAGTCTCGGACCGGCAGACAGTTTTAATCTGCCAGGAAGTTTCATATCAGCGCACATTCCGCTGCAGAGTAAAATTCTCATTCTGGAAATGTAAGTGATGAACTGCGTGTATGTGATATTCTGTGTAACGGAGAGGCACAATACCTGTAAGCACTCAAACAAAAATTATATTTTTAACATTGGCATTTAATAAGATTCAAAGATTCATTTTGTCAGATTTTCCGATTGCAGTCACCACAAAAAGACGCAAGACAGGCAGAAAATCACACATGCAAATATCATCAAACATATTCATGCAAGGCCGGCTGGTGTAGCCGAGCGGTTCTAGGCGCTTCAGTCTGGAACCGCGCGACCGCTACGGTCGCAGGTTCGAATCCTGCCCCGGGCATGGATGTGTGTGATGTCCTTCGGTTTGTTAGGTTTAAGTAGTTCTAAGTTCTAGGGGACTGATGACCTCAGATGTTAAGTCCCATAGTGCTCAGAGCCATTTTGAACCATATTCATGTAAACAAATGCACTTAAGAATGAGAATAAATTCTCGAAACTGGATGTGCTAAGCATCAAAACGTAACTGGTGCAGTTTCCATTATTTAAATCATGAATGACACAATTGCAGACTATCCTCAAACACGTAATATGACGAACGAAATTAATATCATAGATTCGTTAAATTAAGATGAAACATAGATACCAAGCTAGAATTAAAAATCCTCCTACTAGAAATGACAGACCATCTTCCACTCATAAGGCTTACACCGAAAATGCGGAATCTTTGCCCTCTACTAGTGACAGCATTAGACTAATGAGCTTCATCGCAATCAGACAGCTTCATAGTAATTTCATTTTGATATCGCTATGGTACTGTCGATATTCACTATTGCAGTTTTATAAAAAACTGCTTCGGCACAATCAGTTCAGTTTCCATTGCTTACATTAATCTTTTTTTGGCGCACTTTGTGCATACTGACGGCTCTCGATATCAAGAGATTTCAGCAGTAGGGTGTGTATTTCCTGTCCCCAACGAGAAATGTTACTAGAAATTTCGTTTGCGCCAATATTGTTCAATTTTTTCAGGGAAAGCGATAGTTATTGGAGATGCTCTCATATTTGGTTGTCATGCGGGGCTCCATAACTTGAGAATAGTGTCAGACTGAAGACTCAATCTATAGAAAAGCCAAAATGGGAGAACAGAGTGAATTTTCAAATACTGGAAATTATATGAGAATCGTTGTAAAATAAACGAAGAGGTATGAGAATTTCCTTTCTATTGGTGGCAGATCTTTAGGACTGGTTTAAAACGACGAGATCGACCTGTTGGCAAAGATCAGCCATATTTCTGACCCTGTGACGAATGTCAGGCTACCATTTTTCGATTTCAAGTTATGGATGCGGAAACTGGCCGGAGAAGAATATGCCAAGAACTGACGCCTTCCGATCTTCCAGAAAGGGCAATACTATGCTGCGATGCAACCAACGATTAAAAAAGTCACTCTGGTTTCTAAATTTTCAAGCAAATGTAAACCTGAGAACTACCTTGGTGCGAATGTGTAACATAGTTCAGATCCTTCCCGCTTACATCTGATGGGCATCAAGAATAACCCTCTCTGCGACTACGAAGGAAGAAGAAGCAAATGAAAACCATTCCTGCAGTTTCTTCGAAGCGCTGCAACACCGTTTACGGCAGAACCTTATGAAACTGGAGGCGCCCCTGCCAACAAGTTGTCTGTTTTTTTTATTGTAGTATGAAGATTCTCATATACATAAAGGACTTATTTACTTTATACGAGGTAGGAACGAGGGTACATGGAATTTGGTGTACTATCGGTAGTTGCATAAACACTACGCTGTCCAATCTCTGTTGAGTTTGCTTTTCTTTTTATATATTATACTTTGTCTATAGTCTATATCATGTCAAGATTCTTTAGCTATAAGACAATACCTATGTGGACATTTCAAAATAATCCTAAATCATTGTTCAAACTCTTTATATCGTGATTTCTCTGTACATATGATTCTATATTTGTACCAAGCTACTGGCAGTACGGATCAGTAACCCCACGCTAAATAAAAAATATATAAGTGGCTTTGACCACGACCTGTAAGTTTCACTTGCCAGCATTTCCTCAACAAATGTACCGTCTTCGAGTATGTGTATCATTTCTGTAGCACTCTTTTAATAACAGGAGGAGTCTTACACATTTTGAGAACAAATGTCACATTGGAAAAAAGGCTTTTATCAAGATTTCTAGTTGTCTTTTATTTTCTGCGTAAAGTTTTATTATTATTTGTGATGGCTAAAAATGCTACACTGGTTTTAACGAGTAAGTTCTGAAATGGTAGAAGAAGACTACAAACTAATGCCCCGTTGTTGAAATAAAAACACTGTAACAGCTGTAAAACCTGTGGTGCTATTACGTTGTACAAAAACTATTCCACCTCGCTACATCCTTCGACGCACGACTTTGCGGTGTGGTTTCTTTTTGTCCGCTCTGTGGCCAATACAGCTACAATCGGCGTAATCATTTTGGTTTCAAAGTCCGCACTTGTCTGGGAACCGGTCTAGTAGGTTCCATGCCCTTTGTGTACGGCGGAAATGAAGGGGATCTGTCGGACATCGAACTCACAACGATGGAATGCGAAGTACATACAGGCAACCGCAGGTGAACGGAGGGATGAGAGATTTATCTTGGAACTCTTCCATTTGGCCCGTGTTTGCATAGAAAAACAACAATCTCAGAAACTGAGTCCGCCTTGATGCAAAACATCTTGTTATTCGTTTATTTCTTTATTTTCCAAAACTAGTTTCGGCGACAAATATCTCCATCATCAGTGGGTTTTTTAATCTGAAACATTCAGAAAATAGCATGGTTATACAAACACGGTCGTACATTATTACATTTTTACTATTCGCTTTTTGAAATATAGTTTTCTATGGATACTTTCATACTACCTTATTCATTGTATATTACAGCTTGTTTTTGAGAATTACATACATAGGACAAATAAGCAGAAACTTCCGAACGAGATACACAGAGCATATGAAAGCTCTAAAGAGTGACAGCATACATTCAACTTTTGCAGAACATCTAATGAACAAAAACCACAACCCCACCAATATCGAAAACGATCTACATATTCTGAAAAACAGCAACGGTCCACACCGACAACTACCAATAGAAGAAAATTACTACATACTAAAGACTATAGTCGAAGGGAAAAATGTAATAAACGAAAACACAACACTTTGTAATAACACGCACTTTACCCCTCTGAGAGAACTGACCAAGGACACAGAACAGAAAGCACACACACGCAAAAGAACCACTTCCCCATCACACACAGAGACATAAATAAGGAACAGAAGTCGTCGTAATTCGCGCTACAGTTTTCATAGCCTTTCTCGCCACATGTGATACACCTCTCGCGACACACGCGAACAGCAAGATGGCTTAATGTTCTTGATTATAAACAAAGTGTGAAAGTTTTGTTTTTACGTGTATAGAATCAGCTACATACCATCCAACGAACGTGAGTACACGAATAGCTAAGTAACAGCTCAGTACACACCAAATACCTGGATTTCCACAACACTACCGCAACCCCAAGTGTATACTGCTGTCATACGAAGTTCACCATTTAGTATTTTGTTTACTGACAGCCGCTCACACAGATGACAGATGGGTATAAACGGCATTTCCGCGATATTTGCCTCTGGGTTCTAGGTTTCGGACGTCATTCAAGAGACGAATGGCCACATTTGGATTCAGCTGACATTTCTAAAGCGTTAAAAATCAATGAGCAGACTCCCTGTAAACTTTTAGCAACTATGGATGAATTTACATTGGTGAAAAACCATCCAAAAACATTGAAATCAAAAAATGACGGCCTAGTATACTAGTTTATCCATTTCAACGTAGTACAAATAATATTATTACTTCAAGAAACGGTATTATGGAAACTATTCTGCGATTGATACTAACAGTTAAGTTATTCGGTATGAGAACCAACATAAGAAAAAAAAAATCAGTACCAACTTCATCTCTGTAGCTGGACGAGACATGTTCTCTTTTCTTTCCAATTTCCACTAACAGGGAACTTATCTCGTATCATCCATGAGGTGACTTCCTTGGAAAAGCTAACTGGCTTTTTCCTAATTTTTTTTTCATTTTAAAAAGTATTGGCTGGGACCAATATGTTTACGGGTAAGTACTCCAAAACGTTTCGTATCTTTATAGCCGTATCAGTTTATTTCAAATTAATTTTTCTAGTTTATTTTCTGGGCACAGTCCGTCATGACACGACCACGTCTCTAATAAAAGCTCTTCTCTGGAAACCCTACTTCCTCTGACGCGCTACAATTGAGGAGAAAGTACGAAAACAAAAACAATTTAAAAGATTCTATGGAAGAAGGTGAACGGTAAACAAAAATTTATATCATAAAGAGTGTGCTGATTACTGGTAACTACGTTTTGTTTCAAAACTTCTACTTATTTTTGCAATAATTTCTCTTCGGACGACATGTTACTTTCTTAGATTGTGTTCCCCTACTCTGGCATAATTTTTACGAAATCCTTTGCTGTTAGACGCAGTTGGAACCAATGACTTTAGTGGAGAGGGAGAAGGAGCTACATATGAAAAACAGTAGGTGCAGTTGGTTTATTCTGGTAGGGATCGGTTTATTCTAGTAGAAAATACGTAATAATCACTCATTGCAGAATTTAAGACAGTGCAGTGTACATCCATTAGCAGCTCAGTTTGAGAAACCTAACCAGTTGCGTATAGCACGCCTGCGATGAAAGCGACGACGTGAAGAAATAACGATTCCACGTATTGGAGCTATCCTGACCCATACCCGCCTAACCGCTGCCAACAAATCAAGGCTGTTGATCGGAGTTGAGTTCAAGACGCGCCCGTCTTCATCGATGGCGTCCCAGATACGCTCAACGGAATTGAGGTCAAGTGATTTTATGGTCCACCCAAGTGCTCTCATGTCACTGGAGAGATCCTCAGACCATTCTGGCAGAATTAGGGAGAGACAAGGCACTGCATTGTCTTGCTGAAGATACTGAACGTCTACGAGATGCTAATGACGAGCAAATGGACGCCCAGAATCTGAGAGTAACTTCTTGTGAGACAGCAGTCGACGTATCTGCTTCCCCACTTCATTTTCTATCAACTACGCACACTAGAGGAGAATATCACCACCACGTGCCTGAACTCTAACCTGCTGTCAAGTTGGAATCATCGCCTCATGTTGTCCTGACTTACCCTGTTATCAGTATATCCCGAAATTTACTGCGACTTATCAGTCTAGGTGACATTTTCCTGTGCTTCTAATGTGTAAGATCAGTCGTCTTGTAACTATTCCAAACTCTGTGCACTATAACAAATGTTGAACAGAGGTACACGTGTGAGGCAGGGTGTGGTGTTGTGGGTGACGTGGCTCCACTTCTTTTTGTCCAGCGCTGAATTACTAACTATAATCAACGGCAACTGATTTCAACACTCTGTTGCCCATTGCAGTTGACTATGGTGACCCAAAAGGATGTACTCACAGCGCACAATTTATATGGCCGAATCAAATTCGATGATGTCATGCCTCTTCCCTGTTCTGTGCTCGACTGTGCGTTGTCATCAGCATAAGGTGTGACTGTTCTGTGTAACGTTGGAGCATACCACTGGCCGTGAAGACGGGAGCAGTCACTTTCCATTACAGTAGCTACTTTAATTCAACAGCTTAGAGTTAGCTGCCATTCTTTACACCAGTCACAAATCCTGTCCAAGTCATCTTGTATCCTCCTACAGTCACTCAACGACGACACCTTCCCGTACACCACAGCGTCATCAGCAAACAGCCGCACATTGCTATCCACCCTATCCAAAAGATCACTTATGTAGATACAAAACAACAGCGGACCCACCACACTTTCCTGGGGCACTCCAGATGATACCCTCACCTCCGATGAACACTCACCATTGAGGACAACATACTGGGTTCTATTACTTAAGAAGTCTTCGAGCCACTCACATATTTGGGAACCAATCCCATATGCTCGTACCTTAGTTAGGAGTCTGCAGTGGAGCATCGAGTCAAACGCTTTCCGGAAGTCAAGGAATATGGCATCCGTCTGATACCCTTCATCCATGGTTCGCAAGATATCATGTGAAAAAAGGGCGAGTTGCGTTTCGCAGGAGCGATGCTTTCTAAAGCCGTGCTGATGCATGGACAGCAACCTCTCTGTCTCAAGGAAATTCATTATATTCGAACTGAGAATATGTTCGAGAATCCTGCAACAAACCGATGTTAAGGATATTGGTCTGTAATTTTGAGGATCCGTCCTTCTTACCCTTCTTATATACAGGCGTTACCTGCGCTTTTTTGCAGTCGCTCGGGACTTTACGTTGGGCAAGAGATTCGCGATAAATGCAAGCTAAGTAAGGAGCCAATGCAGTAGAGTACTCTCTGTAAAACCGAATTGGAATCCCATCAGGGCCTGGCGATTTATTTATTTTCGACCCATTCAGCTGCTTCACAACCCCAGGGATATCTATCACTATGTCCTCCATATGGGAATCTGTACCAGACTCAAACGGCAGTATGTTTGTACGATCCTCCTGAGTGAAAGATCTCTCAAATGCTAAATTTAAAATCTCAGCTTTCGTTTTGCTGTCTTCCGTTGCCAGGCCAGACTGATCAGAGAGTGACTGGATGGAAGCCTTCGACCCGCTTACCGATCTTACGTAAGACCAGAATTTCCTTGGGTTTTCAGCAAGATCTTTTTTTCTAAGGTATGACGGTGGTAGTGGTTGTATGCTTCGCGCATCGCTCTTTTTACAGGAGCACGAATCTCTACTAACTTTTGCCTGTCCTCATTTACAGTGTATATTAGCGAAATATCGCCCTCGCGCTATTTCCATCACTAATGGTATGTTAAATTTAAAGAACCATTCGACGGCTGGTTATAAAGTTGTAGTTACGAGAGTCGTTGAGTAAACAACGCCTCACATTTTTTTGTAATCTCTTATAAATATAGGGAAATGTCGTCTTATGTGCTTCAAATTTTATGTTCCTTCTACACATAGTGAAATTTCAAACAATTTCGATAGGTGGCAGCGCCGTAGTGGGCCATCAACGTAACGTCTACACAAGACACTGGTTATAAACAACGTGCTGTAATTGAATTCTTGGTTGTAGAAAAAGAAACTGTGGTGAATATCCATACACATATGTGTGCAGTGTACAGTAATGATGTAGTTGTTGGCAGTAATGTTGGACGATGAGTAGAGAGACTTGACAAGTCAGGAAGTGCAGAAACTGAGATGCATGACCGGCCACGTTCGGAACGTCCTGTCACAGCCTCTGCTCCCTGCATGGCGAATCACGCGGATGACAGTGAAATTATTCGTGCAGACCAGTATATCACTACTGACAGTTGACTCTGTAGCCATGGATGAGGATTGGAAGTGCTTAAGCAATAACTGAGATTCTTCGATACTCAATACTGTGTTCAAAATGAGTTTCACAAAAGCTCAGAACATATCATAATACTCACACTAAAGCCACATCATCTGAATTACTGAAGCAGTTCAAAGCCAATGGAGAGCCCTTTCTGTCATGAATCGTTACAGGTGACGAACCTGGGTGCATTACTTTGAGTTTCCACCAATAGGGAATCCCTTATCTTAGACAACGCAGGCGTAAGGCCATAGAAAGTGACGTAGACTACATGTGTAGAAAAATAGAACATCTGAAAGAAATATTGACTGATATTGCAATCAAATTCCAACTCTTAAGAATCCATATGTTCTGAGAAAAAAAATTGAGGGCCATTATTTACAGAACGAGCCTCGTATGTTCAATTTGCCATTGAGCTCCACCATTTTATTCTGGCTTCCCCATTGACATGTTATGGTACTGTGGTGTCGGGATTGCCATGTATACCAGGACTATGAACATGTACTGGTAAACAAACACAAATTAATTGCCTGACTTCATTTCTTCGAGATGACGATTAAAACTTCATGACTACCTCTTGATAAAATGTGGACAACAGTGCACAGTACAAAACAGAACTAGGATAAGTAATATACATACTACTTTTTTTTCATAATATGAAAGTTGCGACCCAGAAACGTGTACAAATACCTGAATACAGACATAAGAAATAGCTTTCAAACAAAATCGAGGGCCGAGTCAAACTGCTATTCTCAAGAGAAATTTGCTAGAGTACATGAGCATCGCCAAAAAACTTGAGAAATGTAATGATGACACAGTAACCTGCAGTTTAGTAAACATTTTGCTTTCCTGTAATGTACAGTACTGCCCACATTTGTATTTGTTCCTTTCTTCTCGTTTATTTTTAACAAAGTTTAGGATGGTCATTATTGGTTAAAATCGATAGTCTGAAGGAAATATTTTGTAATAACTGAATGGAAACCCAGAAATAAATTATCAAGTGATACATTCCCCTGTATTTTAACGTAGTTCGAATAATGTCTAAAAACAAATTTGGGCCTGTAGTCCCCACATTCTCAACGGCTGACTAGTTCTATGTTAACATACGTAAGTATGTTGTCTCCAAAACGATAAGGGCTCATCAGATAAATTGGTTGTTGAATTCAGTTTTTCAGGTGTCTCTACATCACAGATGGCGAATTACGGAATGATTTCTTCAGCAACATGAAAACAAGATCTGTGTCTCGTTATTGTCAACTCCAAGGTAAAGCTCTGTCCCTAACCATGTCAATTATCTTGGTGCTACTTTCTAGCGTGCTTATCTTACAATGATCCAATAATTACTGCAATAACTCTTTCTCTGATGAGTCGCTCTATAGAAATTCTGTGTATCAGGATCTTTATCACTGAAGAACGAAATTATATTTCTGTATTAACTGTCCATCATGACACAAGTTTCAGATGCAGATGTTGAGGATGGAACTACACTGTGACTGGATGCCGAACATCTGCAGTTTCAATCTCGCTCCATATGTTCGTCAATTTCAGAGCATTCGTATTTTATAAATGCACAATTACAGTACCACCGAGCGAGTTGGCGCAGTGGTAGCACACTGGACTCGCATTCGGGAGGACGACGGTTCAATCCCGCGTCCGGCCATCCTGATTTAGGTTTTCCATGATTTCCCTAACTCGCTCCAGGCAAATGCTGGGATGGTTCCTTTGAAAGGGCACGGCCGACTTCCTTCCCCATCCTTCCCTTATCCCATGAGACCGATGACCTCGCTGTTTGGTCTCTTCCCCCAAACAACCCAACCCCCAATTATAGTACCACTAGCAATTCTATTTCTTAAAGAGTAAAGAAAAAGGATCTAAATAGTGTTGATGATGTTCTGATCCATGAAGATTTTTCTAGAAGACCAGATACAGTGATACCTCCACCGGGGGCCACTTCCGCCATCTCACAGCGCCAATGACCCTGGAGGAGGTGGAAGCTGGACTCCATGTGGCGAGCACCCGAGACGCGGATACTGGTGCCATTCTGCAACCACACAGGGAGTAAACGGGAGGGCCCTCGCCTCGCTTAAGAATGGACACCTTGCGAAGAGCTTGACAGATAATGAGAAGCGTGCCAAAAACTGATGGACTCTTACATCCTCTAAGACAGAGCGTCAAAAATGCACACGCGAAGGTATGTTTATCCTTCTAGCCTGGCAGCAGCCGCTTTAGCTACCGTAGAAAGTAAGAACGTGTTGACAGGCACTGGGAGGGGCGTGCACAAAGCGCAAAGAATTCGCACAGGTTAGCATCTGAAAGAAGTCAGCCTGCTTAAAAAAATGTTTTCTGGACAGCATGGATGCTCCTTATAATCCAAGAAGGCCAGCAGGTTCTTAGACGGAACACAGGCTCGAGACTCTCCAGGCCTCATGTAGGTTTCAAATGGTTCAAATGGCTCTGAGTACTATGGGACTTAACATCTGAGGTCCTCAGTCCCCTACAACTTAGAACTACTTAAACCTAACTAACCTAAGGACAACACTCACATCCATGCCCGAGGTAGGATTCGAACCTGCGACCGTAGCGGTCGCGCGGTTCCAGACTGAAGCGCCTAGAACTGCTCGGCCACTTCGGCCGGCCTCATGTAGGGAGATCCGTTATGAAGACTCTTGTGTGTCTGCTTTCACAACAACTTCGAATGCAGAAAAACAACGAAACAGTGGGCGAGCAATGCTGGGAACAGACGTCACGGTGAAATCGTCAGAAAAAAGCCAGTTCCCGAGTAACATACCAGCCCACGCTAGATAGGAAATTTCCCCCTGCACGGAGAGAAGTGGTCATGAAATGGTGATCATTCATTAGGCGGCTTTGCAAAGTTAATTCACCAGTAGCAATGTCGAGAGGAAGAAAATGTAAAGGGAGTTTTTGATCTTAGTGACAGATGAGGAGTGAAATAAGAGAGAGTCGGTGAGATAGAGCGAAAACAAGAGGACGTGTGGGCTCTTCCATCCATCACCAAAGACCGCATTCCAACACTGCGATAAAGCTGCTTCGCCTACGGTAACATACGGCTGGCAGTCACAGCGGAGACCGTGCCTGGACCTAGCCGCAAGCCGCTGCTCGTTAATGAAAGCTGTCGATCTGTCGATTCACCACCGCGGCTACGAGGCGACATGCCGTTCCAACACAGCGACTGCCACCGTCAGCACTACACGACGAATGATCAGGAATAATGGTGAGATGGTTCATTCCCCCTTAATAAATGAGTCTTGTCCACGACCAGTCAATTCGGCCCTAAAGTTTGTAATTTTGTTTTGTTTTTGTAAACGGTACTGGAATAATTACATTTCTTTCATGTATTAATCATCTAGGCAATCTGTTCCATTCACACATCAAACCCTTGGACTCATAATCTTTCGTGTTTCACTTCATTCAATTACTGATGTCACTTAATTATTAGTTCCTTATGTGGGGGCGAACTCATGCTAATTTGTACGCTATGTGATATCACGAACAATTCGGGGCCCAGCGTGTGGCAATCTCATTAGTCATGCACATGTCATTTCATGGCAGAGAGCACAGGAGAATTCTCAGTTCACTACATTTTGGCACCCAGCGTAGAGCGGTCTCATTGGACGTGGGGGGCGGGGGGAGGGGGGGCTCATTGTCCTACCGGAATGCACAATGGACATTAATGGATGCATGTGATCACAGGATGCTTACGTACGTGTCACCTCTCAGAGTCACATCTAGACGTATCAGGGGTCCCACATCACTCCAGCTGCACACCCCCCACACCTTTACAGAACCTCCACCAACTTGAACAGTCCCCTGCTGGCACGTAGGGTCCATGGATTTACGATGTTGTCTCCATATCCGTACACGTCCATCCGCTCGATACAATTTGAAACGAGACTCGTCCGACCAGGCAACATGTTTCTAGTCATCAACAGTCCAATGTCGATGTTGACGGGCTCAGACGAGGCGTAAAGCTTCGTGTCGTGCAGTCATCCAGGGCTCCGAAGGCCCATATCGATGATGTTTCGTTGAATGGTTCGTACGCTGACACTTGTTAATGGCCCAGTATTGAAATCTGCAGCAGTTTGCGGAAGGGTTGCACTTCTATCACGTTGAACGATTCTCTTCAGTCGTCGTTCCTCCCGTTATTGCAGGATCTTTTTCATTCCACAGCGATGTTGGACATTTAATGTTTTACCGGATTCCTACCATTCATGGTACACTCATCAAATGCTCGTACGGGAAAATCCCCACTTCATCGCTACCTCTGAGATGCTGTGTCTCATCACTCGTGCGTCGACTATAACACCATGTCCAAACTCACTTAAATTTTGATAACCTGCCGTTTTAGCAGCAGTAGGCGATCTAACAACTGCACCAGACACGTGTTGTCTTATACAGGCGTTGCCGATCGCAGTGCCATATTCTGCCTCTTTACAAATCTCTGTATTTGAATACGCATGTCTATACTAGTTTCTTTGGCACTTCGGTGTATGTATGGAAGATGGGCGCTGAATTTGTTAAATTCTAACCAAAATCAAATGATGAAACGAATTAAGGATTCGAATAACAGTATCTAGATCTCTTTAAAGTCAATCCAACAGATTTTATGCGTTGATTAATTACTGTGGATCAATCACCTCTTAAACAGAAACGAAATCACAATCAAAAGAGTGTACCTGACCAAGTTTTCTTAGATAACGCCAAGTCGATTTCACCTGCTGTAAAATTTATGCGGATTGTTTTCTAGAAAAGATAGGGTTTTTCTTACTTATTGCCTTTTAGTAATAACTGATGAATGCCATGAAAGTGTTCCGGACTAACGAAGCGAGAAGATACAAGAGGCCCGGGTGTAGAAGATAAAATCATCTTTCGTCAGATTAATGGACCTATTTTTGCACAATGACGACAGAAAGATTTGGAGTCCGTCCTATTCTCCAGGCGTCTAAATAAATTTTTGTGTCGAGTCAAGTAACGTGGTGATGCAAACCCTCCACAATTGCAGTAAAGGGATTTACTCTACTTTCGGGAAAACTTTTGGAGTATGGGCAGTTACCTAAAGGAGAACTACGAAGAAAAACAAATGCTTATTTTACCTAAGGAAACTATCTTTCACTGTTGTTGTTGTGGTCTTCAGTCCTGAGACTCTTTTGATGCAGCTCTCCATGCTACTCTATCCTGTGCAAGCTTCTTCATCTCCCAGTACCTACTGCTGCCTACATCCTTCTGAATCTGCTTAGTGTATTCATCTCTTGGTCTCCCTCTACGATTTTTAACCTCCACGCTGCCCTCCGGCACTAAATTGGTGATCCCTCGATGTCTCAGAACATGTTCTACCAGCCGATCCCTCCTTCTAGTCAAGTTGTGCCACAAGCTCCTCTTCTCCCCAATTCTATTCAATACCTCCTCATTAGTTATGTGATCTACCGATCTAATCTTCAGCACTCTTCTGTAGCACCACATTTCGAAAGCTTCTATTCTCTTCTTGTCTAAACTATTTATCGTCCACGTTTCACTTCCATACATGGCTACACTCCATACAAATACTTTCAGAAACGACTTCCTGACATTTAAATCTATACTCGATGATAACAAATTTTTCTTCCTCAGAAACGCTTTCCTTGCATTGCCAGTCTACATTTTATATCCTCTCTACTTCCACTATCATCAGTTATTTTGCTCCCCAAATAGCAAAACTTCTTTACTTCTTTAAGCATCTCATTTCCTAATCTAATTCCCTCTGCATCACCCGACTTAATTCGACTACATTCCATTATCCTCGTTTTGCTTTTGTTGATGTTCATTTTATACCCTCCTTTCAAGACACTGTCCATTCCGTTCAACTGCTCTTCCAAGTCCTTTGCTGTCTCTGACAGAATTACAATGTCATCGGCAAACCTCAAAGTTTTTATTTCTTCTCCATGGATTTTAATACCTACTCCGAATTTTTCTTTTGTTTCCTTTACTGCTTGCTCAATCTTCAGATTGAATAACATCGGGGAGAGGCTACAACCCTGTCTCACTCCCTTCCCAACCACTGCTTCCCTTTCATACCCCTCGACTCGTATGACTGCCATCTGCTTTCTGTACAAATTGTAAATAGCCTTTCGCTCCCTGTATTTTACCTCTTCCACTTTCAGAATTTGAAAGAGAGTATTCCAATCAACATTGTCGAAAGCTTTCTCTACGTCTACGTCTACGTCTACGTCTATTACCTCACGTGTTCCAACATTTCTACGGAATCCAAACTGATCTTCCCCGAGGTCGGCTTCTATCAGTTTTTCCATTCGTCTGTAAAGAATTCGCGTTAGTATTTTGCAGCTGTGACTTATTAAACTGATAGTTCGGTAATTTTCACATCTGTCAACACCTGCTTTCTTTGGGATTGGAATTATTATATTCTTCTTGAAGTCTGAGGGTATTTCGCCTGTCTCATACATCTTGCTCACCAGATGGTAGAATTTTGTCAGGACTGGCTCTCCTAAGGCTGTCAGTAGTTCTAATGGAATGTTGTCTATTCCCGGGCCTTGTTTCGAATCAGGTCTTTCAGTGCTCTGTCAAACTCTTCACGCAGTATCATATCTCCCATTTCATCTTCATCTACATCCTCTTCCATTTCCATAATATTGTCCTCAAGTACATCGCCCTTGTATAGACCCTCCATATACTCCTTCCACCTTTCTGCTTTCCCTTCTTTGCTTAGATCTGGGTTTCCATCAAAGCTCTTGATATTCATGCAAGTGGTTCTCCTTTCTCCAAAGGTCTCTCTAATTTTCCTGTAGGCAGTATCTATCTTACCCCTCGTGAGATAAGCCTCTACATCCTTACATTTGTCCTCTAGCCATCCCTGCTTAGCCATTTTGCACTTCCTGTCGATATCATTTTTGAGCCGTTTATATTCCATTTTGCCTGCTTCAGTTACTGCGTTTTTATATTTTCTCCTTTCATCAATTAAATTCAATATTTCTTCTGTTACCCAAGGGTTTCTACTAGCCCTCGTCTTTTTACCTATTTGATCCTCTGCTGCCTTCACTATTGCACCCCTCAAAGCTACCCGTTCTGCTTCTACTATATTTCTTTCCCCATTCCTGTCAATTGTTCCCTTATGCTCTCCCTAAATCTCTGTACAACCTCTGGTTCTGGTTTATCCAGGTCCCATCTCTTTAAATTCCCACCTTTTTGCAGTTTCTTCAGTTTTAATCTACAGTTCATAACGAATAGATTGTGGTCAGAGTCCACATCTGGCCCTGGAAATGTCTTACAATTTAAAACCTGGTTCCTAAATCTCTGTCTTACCATTATATAATCTATCTGATACCTTTTAGTATCTCAAGTTTCTTCCATGTATACAACAACCTTCTTTCTAACAGCTACAATAATTTTCATCTTGTCTGTTATACAGGGTGTTCGAGGAGGATCGGTCAATGCTAAAAAATGCATAACTTAAGAGCTATGAGCACTTGTTCAGTAAAAGAGATGTGTTACATAGTCGTGAAGGTGAACAAGTGCTTCAGGTATGCGCTTTACAGCGTATGTTTACCGGGCATTTTTTCTTGTTTTTGGCCGTACTACCACCCCTAGAAATATCGAAAGCAAAGAGCTCGCCGTAGAAGAGATTTGTTTCACAGTATCGAAGATGAAGAAGTGCACATCGCTCTTAAGATATGCATCATAGAACGCATATTTACTAGACTTTTTGCTTCGAATGGTCGTTCCTGTTATATCCCTGGTACCTCCGGACATCCCTGTAGCAAAAAGCTGGTCATTCCACGATAATGCTGTCTCAAAAATCCAGCCGCAGTTATCTGAAATCTACGCTATAACACTGTATACACAAGAACTGAAGTCCTGGACTGAAGCGATACTTCAGGGCTTTTTAATTTTTTATTTATTTAGAAAGATGATCCTCTCATGATTAGGGCTTTTAGACATTCTCTTATATCTAACCACGCATTCTTTATATTTTACATTAGATTCTCTATGACATTTTGTTACAAGAGCTGCAGCAATGAATCCAGCAGTTGTAAACTGTTATAGAAATAGTGAAAATAATAATAGCTATTGCTGAAAGAAAAGAATATATTACAACTATAGTCGACAGTGAGAGAATATGTTGTATTGTGAAGATGCAGACACTGTATAAACACAGACATTGTAACACTCAGTAAACTATATATCTATATTCGTTAATGCAAAATAGTAGGACAATAAAGATAAATTACAGACATGAGGATTTGAGAATGAGATTTTCACTCTGCAGCGAAGTGTGCGCTGATATGAAACTTACTGGCAGATTAAAACTGTGTGCCCGACCGAGACTCGAACTCGGGACCTTTGCCTTTCGCGGGCAAGTGCTCTACCATCTGAGCTACCGAAGCACGACTCTGGCGCGCTACTCACAGCTTTACTTCTGCCAGTACCTCGTCTCCTACCTTCCAAACTTTACAGAAGCTCTTCTGCGAACCTTGCAGAACTAGCACTCCTGAAAGAAAGGATATTGCGGAGACAAGGCTTAGCCAAGTGCAGAGTGAAAATCTCATTCTGGAAACATCCCCCAGGCTGTGGCTAAGCCATGTCTCCGCAATATCCTTTCTTTCAGGAGTGGTAGTTCTGCAAGGTTCGCAGGAGAGCTTCGGTAAAGTTTGGAAAGCAGGAGACGAGGTACTGGCAGAAGTAAAGCTGTGAGTAGCGGGCGTCAGTCGTGCTTCGGTAGCTCAGATGGTAGAGCACTTGCCCGCGAAAGGCAAAGGTCCCGAGTTCGAGTCTCGGTCGAGCACACAGTTTTAATCTGCCAGGAAGTTTCATGAGGATTTAAATTGTGGTCGTTAGTAGCAATAGACTTGTGAGAATAGATGAGAGAGGAGAGGATTAGGCATGTGACAGAATCACAAATAAAGGAGAGAGGATAAAAAGAAGTTGCATGACAAAACGAGAAACGAAGAGATATGGCAACGTAGCTGGTAGAAATTATGAATATTTACTTCGAATTACGACGGAGAGAGCAGGTCATGTATGGTAATTTTTAGGGAAACGTTATGAGATTGAAAAAGGCAAGCGCTCCAGTTTCTTTTAAAACGTATTTGTGTATCAATTGTATGCAAATTGCAGGTAAGCTTGTCACCGAGGCGTACAGCAGCAATGGAGAAGGAGTTTTTGAATGGGTTCGTTATGCGTAAGTGGTAGGTACTTGATGTGTGATTTGTGATGCGTGGTGCTGGAGTGCATACACACCGAGGAATCGTTGAAGTACGAGCACAAACAACGTATTGTTGTCTCTAACTTGTCTGGTCGCAACAATCCTAACAGGGCGTATGAGGCACTGACATGGTCAACTGGATGGACGTTGCAGATCTAAATCACACAAGTACTCGTGGTTAGTTCTAACCGTCTAGAATCTATAGGTTTTCCTACTGTCACACCGCAGTACTAGCGTTTCGAAAGAATGAATGAGTAAACGAGTGATTGCACAAGTTTAACATTCACGTCCTGTGGAAGGGTGTTCTCAAAACTTCTGGAGGTCACAGAAAGTAGTGAAAATCTTTTTGCACTTGGAGACTGTATTTTCCGTGCCGTTGAGATGTTCAACCAAAGCTACAACAAGGTATTTCACCGTTTTCTCTAACAGTGTCGGGATACCATTTAGAAGCATAGAGTTAATTGTTCGCAGCATTGAGGACTGATTAATATCCGATGAGTCATTGAAACTGCTTGGGACTTCTTCTCCTTTAGCTTACGTGACACGTTTGTTTTTGCGATTTCAGCAATGAAGACTGTTATTTATTCACCTGAACGATGGCAGTATTGATAGCTTCAATACAGAAGGACAGAACCGACGAGACGTCATTGACATACAAGGGGGACAATACCGAACCCTGGACTGACCTCCGTCGCATTCCTGAAAGAACTAGTTCCAGACGGATATGTTATTCCCATAGACAGTACGCTACAGTCAATTACTCAATCAGTTTTCAAACTGCGTCAGTACTTCATCCGAACATTTTTGCTGAAGCATTTTTTTTAAGTAGTATGGCACACACAACGGCGTCAAATGCTTTGCTGATATCTAATAGTATCAATATTGTGGTCTCCCGGTTGTCTACGGCATATTTCAGGTCATCAGTTACCCGAATTAGTGCTGTTTTTTGTTATGGTGTTTATGAAAATCGGATTGATATTTGTGAAGTACGTCGAATTTGTGTAAGTTTTTTAGTCTGTCGATTGTGAACAAGTGCTAGGAGACAGTTAGTACAAGGGTGACGGGCTGGTAATCCTAATGTGATTGTTGCTTTCCTCCTCAGGCGGGATCATATCATGCTACTTTTCTATCCAATGGTATAAATCCGTTTCGCGAGAGGAAAATTAATTGTCTCCCCGACGTTCTGTAATGTGGTTATGCTGATGTGATCGTTGTCTATCGCTTCAGGAAAGATTCTCGTTATTACATTCGGTGTTGTTTATATTGTAACACGTTTTAAGTGGAAAGGGACTGTGTTAGGTATGTGTCCTGGTGCTCTTGCTGCCAATAGTTTATTGGCGTATGAGGGATGACTTCCCGCAGTCCAGATACGCTCCCTCATTAAACTTTTAAACTTTAACAACAAATGGGGTTCACAAAACTCAATTGGTTTCCGCGATACTCCATCGGAGACTCTCTCTCTCTCTCTCTCTCTCGTGTTCCGTTTAACTACTGACAATGTAGACCTCATAATCTACAAACTATCGCGCAAAGCTTTTCCGGTGTCACTGTTTCTCGGAATGTTAGCTGCACCGAGTTATCTTCGTAATTAAACTCCAACCAAAAAAGAGCGATGTACACGACTGGCCAACTATGTTGTCCCCATTTCTCTTCAGTTTCTAACGAGGGTCCTATGGTTATGGATTTCTGGTCGTAGTGAGATGCCTTTAGTGAGAAATGTTTCGCCTCTGCTAAGTTGCACACTAGATGTGTTTTTCTCACAAATAATGTCAGTACAATATCTCGTGGGTTCCAATACATTAAATTGTTTCAGTGTTAGACTGAGTTCCATTCTGAGCGTCTTTAGCGAGTTCCAGGTTTTACGGACGCATAAGCAGAAATTGCACCTAGTCAGTATTAATTCCAAATACGAATGATCCCTGTTCCTTGGATATATTTCGAGGGTACTTTGTAACATGGCATCTGAAACTGTAGTGAATTCTCCAGCAAACACTGTATAAAAATCCATTTTGTAGTATATGTGATTTATGTATAGACAATAACGTGCTGATTTTTAGTTACATCGCCTTGTTCGTGTATTTCATTCAACAAAAGTTTTCTTAACATCTTCATAGACAAAACATTAAGTTTTACTATTTTCATAGTAAAATGTAAGATTGTACATTGAGATAAAATTCTGAAATAGTATTTCACCCTCGGCCAGCTCTTGTTCTTTTCCGACCCTGACGCTATTAGGTTTCGAGGGCTAGGGGTCTTTCATTTTCCAACCTATACTTCTCATGCAGCGGCTGACCCGGAGCGGGCGGCTGCAAAAGGCGTCTGTATCCCATGTTAGGGGCGGCCTCCAGAACTGCGGAAGGCAACGGAATACCACCGCAGATTATCTTCCCTGCATAATGCAGTCTCCATTTTATGCACAAAAAATGGCTTCCTCTCATGTTAAATCAGTGTCCGGAGGTAAAATAGTCCCCCATTCGGATCTCCGGGGGGGGGGACAACTTGAAAGGAGGCAAAAAATCAAAACGAGAATTGGTACCTGGAATGTCAAAACTCTGCTACAAGCAGGAAAACTAGAAAACCTTAAAAGAGAGATGGAAAAGAATCATATGGACCTCGTAGGAGTTGCTGAGATAAGATGGAATGGACATGGAGAGTTGCAGTCAGATGAATATGTATTCTACTACTCAGGAGGAGAAGTAAAAGGAATTAATGGAGTAGGAATGATTATGACAAAGGAATTGGCTAAATGTGTGGAATATGTAGACTATGCAAATGACCGGGTTATTGGTGTAAGGCTGAAAGGAGCACAAAAAGATTTACTGATTGTCCAGGTGTATATGCCAACTTCAGAACATGATGACCAAATTGTAGAGGAAACGTACAATGTAATAGAGAGAATAATGGACGAAAATGAAAAATGCTGCAAAATAGTAATGGGAGACTGGAACGCCATTGTGGGAGAAGGGAAAGAGGGAAACATAGTAGGCAGTCATGGTCTTGGAAAGAGAAATGACAGAGGTGAATGGTTAATTGACTTCTGCAGGGAAAGGCAGCTGATAGTGGCAAACACATGGTTCAAGAACCATAAGAGGAGGCTCTACACTTGGAAATCACCAGGGGATAAATATAGAAACCAAATCGATTTTATACTGGTAGAAGAAAGATACAGGAATGGAATCAAGAAGGTGCACACATTACCAGGTGCAGATATTAATAGTGACCACAACTTACTTATGGCAGAAATAGAAATAAGAATGAAAAAACTGAAAAAGGCGACAATGGTGAAGAAATGGGATCTAGAGAAGACAAGGTCCAACAAAGAACATATTACAGAAATGCTGTCTCGGGACTTTCTAAACACATTACGAGACAAAGAAGCACCTGATAATGCCAACGAGTACTGGAATATGCTGAAAGAAGGAATCATTAAAGCAGGACAGCAAAATATAGGATATGTAAAAGGGAAAAGGTCAAAAAAACCATGGGTCACACAAGAAATGATTTCCAAGATGGAGGAGAGAAGAAAATTGAAAAACAAGAACACTGAAGATGCAAGAAAGATATACCGAAGGTTAAATAACGAACTGCGAAGAGAAACAGAGCAGGCTAGGAAAAAATGGCTAAAACAGGAATGTGATGAAATTGAAGAACTGGACAGGAAAGGAAGATACGACTTACTATACAACAGAGTAAAGACTATGACATGGAAACAAAACAGAGCAGGAAGTGCTACTATGGAAATTTTGAGTAAAGACGAAGAGGTAGTGTATAAAGATCGTGACGATGTCCTCCAGAGATGGGAAAAATATATAAAAGAGCTATATGACACAAATAGCAAACCAGAAACTCTGGAACTTGAATCACACAACAGTGTAAGTGATGAAGAGAAAGGACCGATCATCATAATGGAAGAAGTAAAGTCTGCCATTGCTGCAATGAAAAATGGCAAAGCAGTAGGTACAGATAGAATACCGGGAGAAATACCAAAATGCTTGAACCACAATGGAATAAGAGAAATATTGAGGTTATGTAATAAAATATATGACAGTGGTGAATGGCCTGAGGACTTTTTGACAACAATAATGATTCCATTACCGAAAAAACAAGGAACCAAGAAATGCAGCGAGCACAGGACAATCAGCCTCATTTCACATGCAGCCAAAGTGATGTTAAGAATAATTAATAAAAGACTTGAAAAAGTAATAGAGGAGAATCTCGGCGAGCAGCAGTTTGGCTTTAGACGGAATACGGGCACCAGAGATGCAATAGGGCTCCTACGAATCTTGGGAGAAAGGTTTATTGAAAAAGGAAGAGACCTATATATGTGCTTCATCGATTTAGAAAAGGCATTTGACAATGTGGTTTGGGACAAGCTGGCGACTATTATGAGAGAAAAGAGAGTGGACTGGAAAACCAGAAGACTTATAAACTCATTGTACCTTAATCAAAAAGTTTCAGTTAAAGTGAGAGGAGAAAGTACAAACTGGATCAGACTAGGGAAAGGAGTAAGACAAGGATGCTGTTTATCACCTACTCTTTTCGACCTGTACTTGGAAAATATGATTGACCAATGCTCATTAGTTGACAAAGGAGTAGAAATTGGAGGAAGAAGAGTAGGGTGCTTGAGATTTGCTGATGACATGGTCCTTCTAGCCACAGGGGAAAAAGAATTACAGGATTTGGTGGACACCATTGCAACTAACGTAAAAAAATATGGAATGAAAATTAACACAAATAAAACAAAAGTATTGGCAATAGGAGGAAATAAGGAAATAAAAATTGTGCTGAATGGAGAAACACTGGAACAGGTGCAAAATTTTAAGTATCTTGGAAGCAGGATAGACACCGACTGGAAGTGCACCACAGAAATTAAAACAAGGATAGCAATGGCAAAAGAGGCGTTTTATAAGAAAAGGAGAATCTTCTGCAGCGGTATGGACAGAGAACTCAGAAAGAGACTCATAAAATGTCTTGTATGGAGTGTTCTTCTATATGGCGCTGAAACATGGACTATGAGGAAAAAAGACAGAGAAAGGCTGGAGGCTTTTGAGATCTGGACATGGCGGAAGATGGAAAGAATAAGTTGGATGGACAGAGTAAAAAATGAAGAGGTACTGAGAAGAGTGGGAGAGAAAAGGCAGTTACTAGATGTAATAAAGAGAAGAAAAAGAAATTGGATTGGGCATATATTAAGAAAGAATGACGGACTGATAAAAACAGTTTTAGCAGGTTATGTAGAAGGGAAAAGGATGCGAGGAAGGAAGAGATTCCAGATACTGGATGACATGATGGACGGTACAACATACAGCAGCCTTAAGAAGGAAGAAATGGATAACAGAAAATGGAGAGGCAAAGGACCTGCTAATATAGCAGATAACTGATGATGGTGATTCTTCTCAGTACTGTGTAAGTGTAAGATGTTCGTAACAGTAGAAAGGTTCACCGTTGGGTAAAGCGAAACTGGATCGTTTGACGGTAGAGCAGGCAATGAAAACTGTGTTATTACACACAATCCTTACACTTCACTATTAGAACACATATATGTCGGCACTTGAGTTTAGATGAGAAGCTACAATGACCACTAATATACGGGCTGGTGGAGGCACTCGTTACGTCGCCTTACACCACTAATTCAGAAATGATTTTATGTAGTTAGAACAGAAAAAGGGGATCAAGGCGCTGGAAGGACGCTGCCTCAAGGTGTTATCGCAATAAATTACCGACAAATTCTAAATTTTAGAGCAGAAATACACAAGATATAAACAATTGTGTAAGCGCACGATAGCATTTTCCCTGGGATTGTTAGCCTGATATCATTATTCTTTAACCCATCTTAACACTTTTCATTCGGTTACAAATCTAGGTTTTTATACAAGAAGTATGCAATTTTGGAGATAATTAACTGATTATTTATCATTTTCCTGGTATATAAATATAAAAAAATCGAACAGATGTATACCCTCTATTAACATACATATTTGTAAAGAAGCAAATTAAAATTATTGCGACGACGAGCTCACTGGTGCCGAAGGATATGTTCGGGCTGCGGACGTAATAAGGCCGTGACGTTCTAAGGAGCCACCCCAACTTATGCCTTAAGTTATTTATAAAAACTGCAGAAAACGAAGTCAGACAGCCGGAGGAGGTTTTGAATCGCATTTCTCGCCGATGGGTGTCCAGTGTCTTCCCCACAGCGAAACAACAGTCGCTTCCTACACTTCTCCTTATATTTATGGCCACTGTCGCAGACGGGCAACATCTTATGTATGAAATCGTTCACTTAGATAACTATGAAAGCATGCAATTTTCCAAGCTATAAAATAATTATTAATTATTTTACTTGTCTAAAGATATACAGAAACCTAAGAGACACCGGGTGCTTATAATTAAAATGCAGCTACTCACAGAGATCTTGTGTGAAATATAATTATTGTAGGGCAGCGAAACTAGGTAGATATTCTAATGCGTTAACACGGAACCGATTTACGTTGCAAAAAAAAAAGTTCCAATTTTGGCCCCCAGGTGCAAACCTGGCTCTGTTAATCCAAGAAAGACGTACAGAACTGTTTCCATATGTAAAGGATTAGAAAGTGACATGGACAGAGAAGGTCAAACAAATGAGAGAGGCATAATACCGATTTATTATTAACCGCTGCTTACATAATTTGTTCAGTATGAACACTGCAGACGTCAACGAGTTGCTGCTTCCGCAAAGCTATGTGTCAACAGTTGCTCGCAGCAGTTCCGCTTGAATCTGAGCGACGTGTTCCTGTATACTGCCCTTCAGATCAGGTAGAGACCGAACATATCTTTGGTAAACGCGTTCTTTTAGGTATCACCGGAGCCAAAATTCAGATGGATTCAGATCAGACGATCTTGCAGTCTATGCATCTGAAAAAAAAACCGGAAATAACACATTCTTGGAAGGTTGCACTGAGCAGATCTCTCACTGGGCGAGCGACATGAGGTGCTGCCCCATCTTGCATGAAAACCGTGATTTCCATACAGTTGCACTCTTCAAAATGAGGAATCAAATGCTGTACAAGGAGGTCTTTATAACGTGCAGACGTCACGATACACCTGAAGAGCCTCTAGGTGTATTCTCTTCAAAGAATAATGGACAGATAATAAAAGTTCTTGCGAATCCACACCATAGCCACATACGGCGAGTGTAATAACTCTTCGTGCACAGCACGGGGTTTAATAGTACCCCAAATTCGGGAGTTCCATATATTCACGGTTCAAATGGCTCTGAGCACTATGGGACTTAACAGCTATGGTCATCAGTCCCCTAGAGCCACATACGGCGAGTGTAATAACTCTTCGTGCACAGCACGGGGTTTAATAGTACCCCAAATTCGGCAGTTCCATATATTCACAGTTCAAATGGCTCTGAGCACTATGGGACTTAACAGCTATGGTCATCAGTCCCCTTAGAACTTAGAACTACTTAAACCTAACTAACCTAAGGACATCACACAACACACAGCCATCACGAGGCAGAGAAAATCCCTGACCCCGCCGGGAATCGAACCCGGGAACCCGGGCGTGGGAAGCGAGAACGCTACCGCACGACCACAAGATGCGGGCCCATATATTCACTGCACTCCGTAGCGTAAAATGTGCCTCATCGCTGCACGTGCCATCGACTTTGGTCCGTACCAGAAATCTAACAAGGGGCGGCCGCCAATTGTGAAATTCAGATTCGATTCATACTGCGCATAACAAAAGCTCATGGCCAGAGGTGTAATGTGGCAAAGCACCAAGATGCACTTCTCAGCCGTTGTCGAGAAAATCGACAGTTAAAAGAAACCGTTGCGGTGAAATGCTCTCTACGGTTAATAGTTTTATACAGCGTCGTGGCGCAGCGGTAAGCGCTCGGGTTTGTAATCGGAAGGTCGGTCGCCGGATCGAATCTCGCGCCATGCAACATTTTTTTTATTATTAGTTTTTTGTAATTCATATATATATATATATATATATATATATATATATATATATATATATATATATATATATATATACTATTAATGAATTGCTTATGCATTTTGGTGAAGGCGGATCGCTCTCCAATTGTACCGCCTCCGTTTTTCCGTTTGTTTAACAGGGTGTACCAAAGCTCTCACGTCCGCACTGATTTTCGACGATGTTATAAGTTGCGCTAGGGACCGCATCTCCCTTCTTTCGAAGTTAGCAGGCAACTACGCTTTTATGCGGCGGCTCGTTTCGGCCCATTCATCTGTCCTTCAAGTGTAACGAGCGAGTAACGGAGCTTATATTTCATACCTGCCACAGCAAATTTGTGTTCGTAGGGTTTCTATTCTAATTCGAACGTGTGACTTACGCTACACGTATTCGTTTCGGAATATCGTTTCTACCTCTTCCGTTAACTATACGTGGTTAACATTATGAAGACAATTAATAACATTTGTGAAATACAACTTTGTTTGCGGAAAACATAATGATGTTCGAATTCGCCAGTTTTTCCACGACAAACGACCTTCAACAACTTATTATATGCATAATTGTTGCAACTGATTGCCGGGAATTATATATATATATATATATATATATATATATATATGTGTGTGTGTTTGTGTGTGTGTGTGTGTGTGTGTGTGTGTATAGACACATTTGAATAACAAAAAACAAATACTAAAACAAAAAAAAATTGCATGGCGCGAGATTCGATCCGGCGACCTTCGGATTACGAACCCGAGCGCTTACCACTGCGCCACGACGCTGTCGATAATTGTTAATCGTTGAGAGTATTTCACCGCAACGGTTTCTTGTAACTGTCGATTTTCTCGACAACTGCTGAGAAGTGCATCTTGGTGCTTTGCCACATTACACCTCTGGCCATGAGCTTTTGTTATGCGCAGTATGAATTGAATCTGAATTTCACATTTGGCGGCCTCCCCTTGTAAGAGCAAATTCAGAACTCTGCTGCGAATGATAAAGTTCCTGTTGCTGCACAGTCTGGATCTTGCACGGATACCATTCCGTACTGTCGACTGTGGGACGAACAGTTATCGTGACAATGCAAGAGTACTAGCACACCGAGCGAGGTGGCACAGTGGCTAGCACACTGGACTCGCATTCGGGAGGACGACGGTTCAATCCCGTCTCCGGCCATCCTGATTTAGGTTTTCCGTGTTTCCCTAAATCGTTTCAGGCAAATGCCGGGATGGTTCCTTTGAAAGGGCACGGACGATTTTCTTCCCAATCCTTCTCTAACCCGAGCTTGCGCTCCGTCTCTAATGACCTCGTTGTCAACGGGACGTTAAACACTAACCACCACCACCAGTACTAGCACTATCCGGTGCACGTGTTGCATGGCCAGTTACAGCAACAACTTCCACCGGTATAGGACGCCTTCCTCTTCCACGTGACACACTAAGCTCATCTACATTTTCAAATTTCATTATCACCTTCTTTAAGCAATTTAATGACATCGGGCCTCTCCTCATACCTTTCAGTAGGCGATACTCTCCCAATGAAGCACTGTAATTGCTGCCGTTCACGTAAAACAGTTTCACTAACAGCGCAATGTCTCTCTTGTCGATAGCCATACTGTTCACTCAGGTTATGGCTTGTCAAATGACAGCGTCGATGTCACACCTACATACAAACAGTGTATAGCACCAGATTTGCACCTGGTGGCCAAAGCTGGAACTAACTTTTTTCAGCGCAAATCGGCTCCGCTTTAATGCGGTCAGCATATTTATCAAGTTTCGTTTTCATACGATAATTCGATAATTACAGCTCACTCTAGACCTCCATAAGTAGCTGCACTTCTAACCTCCCCGTATGTCATCTCCATATTCTTCAATCATTAAATTTCCACTGCCGTATAAAGGACCACAGTCTAACGTAACTTCGTTACTTCCACATATTTCCTAATGCCGTCTGTTCATCTTCCAGCAGCTCGTCGTCTCGTATTTCCTGAAGTATAGGAATGGACTTTGTTAATCTTTTCACCACACATTCTCCTGGCCACAAGCTCCTCCCATCTCCAACTCATCTGCATTATTAATAGTCTCACCTAGAGATTCAGACTCATTTATTTATCTTTCTCTCTCTCTCTCTCTCTCTCAAGAAGAAAAAAAAGGAAGATTCTACATCTACATCTACATTGATACTCCGCAAGCCACCCAACGGTGTGTGGCGGAGGGCACTTTACGTGCCACTGTCATTACCTCCCTTTCCTGTTCCAGTCGCGTATGGTTCGCGGGAAGAACGACTGTCTGAAAGCCTCCGTGCGCGCTCTAATCTCTCTAATTTTACATTCGTGATTAGATATTAACGTCCCATCGACAACACAATTACATACCGAGCATAAGCTCGGACTCAGGAACGAAACGGACGTTTCCTCTTCACTGGAATCCATCCCTGCATTTGACTTATTTTAAAGAAATCACAGAAAAACTTCATTTTGACTGCTGGACGGAGATTTGTACCCCCGTTCCAGCAACTGACTTACGCGACCTCACTCGGTCACTTTACCCGTCTCTTCAGGTAGTTCTCAACGCGCATCTCTCCGCTGGTCGCTGACCAATCCTGACTTCTCAGCAGTTTTCACATGTAAAGTCAACGTTTCACTACCATAAGTCAAAACTGGTAATACACTGTTAAGCTTTCCTTTTCAGTCATATTGAAAATTTTGCACTGAAAATGCTACTTACTCTGCCAAAAGTCTACAGGCTGCTTTTAATCGTCTATTTACTTCTTTTTCTGCCACCTACTCGTCGTCCCACATCGTCCTACATACAAAAATTCATCAACTGCCTCTGTCATTTAACTGATAATTCCGGCCTACCTTCAGCCTTCCTAGTAACAAATATAAAGCGTGTTTTAAAAAGAACAGTTAATATTTTAGTAGGTGACAGCAGAGACTCGAATAAAACGTACCACATAACATGTGTCTAAATAGCTGCGAAAAACAGCTAGTTACGGAGATAGGTTTTCGTTTCTCGTGTTGGTAGTTCAGTTGCTATTTGTTTATTTGTCGATTTTCATTTTTGTTTTGAAGTTAAAGCTGTGAAATTGTGCTAAACTTAAAAAAATGAATTTTTCAACTGTCGTTCTTGAAACTGAGCCTCCAGCATTGCTGAACAATCATCCTTTGGCCTGAATCATGGGTACGTTCTTTCAGCATGAAGAATCCCCTGCACATTTTAGTAGTCAAGAAACACATCATCTAACCGAACATTCTTCGGAAGATGGCTCAACAGGAATGGTTACGTTTCATGGCCACCTAAGTCGTCGGGCCTTTAGATGTTTGCTTGTACGGATATTTGTAATGCGAATTCTACAAAGAAAAAGTAAACACAAGAGGCGAATTCATCGTTCCGATTTTGAATAGTGTTACCCCATAAAAAACCACGAAGACGCCCTCTTGAGTACAAATAACTGTTTGTTCTTCAGATGTGCAGCGGTTCTGATGAGGCTGTATTTGCCACATAGAAATGTAAATAATTATGAACTTTTATACTTTCATGGTGGCTCGTAACCGAAACCGGCAGTGGTTACTAAAGACGTATAGACAGCTGCGTGTCATAGATTTCATAAACGTCTTAATAGCTTTTAGCGATCACTTTAACAAACTGTTCGGCTCAAGAAGAGTTGCGCGCGTCGGGAGCACTGAATTCGGTTGTGGTATCTAAGGAAATCGACTTTGAACGTGACAATTTGCCTTTGCTGAACACCTTCTGTGAGTATTTGGGATACATTCCAACAGCTGTATCTCTGTAACCAATTAAAACTGGACACGTTATTCGGAATGTTTTATTCGAATTACTCTGTACTATCATCCCACAAAGCATGTACTATTCTTCCTAGACTGCATTGTAGACCTTCTGATAATACGGATTAGCTGGTAAAGTATGAAAAGCTTTCTTTTGATTAATCTAATGCTGGTCAGTCTGCCACTACATGGTGTTGCCCATGCTAACAACTCGCATTGTGTTTTCTGTGACGTCCATTCGTAGCTACTCCTATCCCGTTCCCATGGTGCTATCGGCACCATCACAAGGTGCAAGCATAGATTTTCCAATATTGGCATTGTAGATTGCTGCAGTACCAGTGGTGGTTCTCCCGAACATAGCACAAAGTTCACATAGATATATTCATCCCAGAGAAATTATTACACAAGGGAAACCATGTCGAACTTCGTAAGGATGAGGCTAAAGTTCTAAATCACTTGCAGTGTCTTGGACATTTACATCTACGTCTATACTGGGCAGTCAAATGTACAGCGCGTTTTGGGGTGGAGTACGGGTACCATTAACTTTTTTGTTCTGATCGCGAATGTTGCGGGGGGAGAATGATCCTGCCGACAAACGTTCAATTTCTCTGCTAATGAACTTTGTCATATACACTGGAAACGGTGCGCATTGATTACCACACTTTTACCACTACAGTGCGGGAGGAGCTGGGTTCAAATACCCGTGCAGTCACCTACATTCAGGATTTCCGTAGATATCGCATAAGATGAACTTGATGCGATCATACCTGATTTGTTTCCCCTACTCATGTCCAGTCCGTTTATCGTAGCCTCATTGTCTACGGGACACTAAATCCTATCTTCCTTTTCCTTCTTCGTAAGTCCGCCCCGATAGATAAGCGGTCAGCGCGGCGGTCTGTCACGCCTAGGGTGCCGGATTCGATTCCCGGCTGGGTCGGAGATTTTCTTCGTTCAGGCACTGGGTGTTGTGTTGTCCTCATTACCATTTCATCATCATCATCAGTGGAAGACAAAGGGAAACAACCACTGGAATCACTTCCCTAGACGCTCATGTGGTGGAAGTCCCTGACGAGACTTCCCCATGACAAGACCTGCCGTAAGGCAGAACACAGACTTAAGTTTTTTCTCGTAAGGAACCTTAAAAATGGTTCAAATGGCTCTGAGCACTATGGGACTTAACTTCTGAGGTCATCAGTCCCCTAGAACTTAGAACTACTTAAACCTAACTAACCTAGGGACATCACACACATCCATGCCCGAGGTCGGATTCGAACCTGCGACCGTAGCAGTCGCGCGGTTCCAGACTGTAGCGCCTAGAACCGCTCGGCGACCCCGGCCGGCAAGGAACCTTAATGTGAGTGCCTAAACGAAACAGCTGCCTATGTCAAACACCATCTACATATTTAGCTCTATGAAGAAATAAACATAACAACTAATTAATAAATTAATAAATGATCACTGTCAAAAAATTTTGATGTAAGCTACAGATGTTTTTAAAAATTGCCTCATAGTTTGTGAAGTGATTTGTTAAAAGTCGGAATTACAGATTACAGAAATACTGTCACATCTTTGAATTACACTCGAAAACACGTAATTTTTTTTATCGGGAAAAGTGACTAAGCAAGAACAATGATGATTACAGCACTTGCAAGATAGACGTTACTTCTTGCCCCAGACGCAGTCTCTTTCCTAATACTTAAGAATTCTCTACTAAAAACTTTTTGAAACTTAAAATTTGTTGATATTTTTCTAAATCTCCAGGTATAGATGACAGAAATTTGTCAGGGCCACACAACAGCTGACTGCACGGTCTTCCTAATCAACCAGACAAATATGCTCTAATACTTTTCAAAATTCTAAAGTTAAAAGTTAAATATTGGCTACTCATTTGCTGTACATGATTTCGAGCTTTATTTAAAGGCGAGTCAAATGATTCTCTTAACTAATTTATTTCTTACTTTTATACAAATCATTTCACAAAATCTTTGACCTTTTTATTTTTCAAGATTTGTTCAGAAATTAGGAAATATAGCATATTTAAATATCGATTGGTATTCTATTCTTATTAATCTTACTAGCTATACCCGGCGAACTCCATTCCGCCTCTGACGATCTTTGTATGTTATAGTTGACTAGACAAACGTTGTTTTGCCATATAAATTATGTCTAGGGAATATTTTGGTAGAAAAAAATAACTAACTTATTGTAAGTATGTGATGATTTGGTATATGGGTGGAAGAGGCAGGGAGCTCTGTGAACAATGAAAGAATATAAAAATACGAAACACCAAACATTTATTTTTTTAATTTATTATAATTTATTCTCTGAAAATATATATATTTATATTATGACAATATTACTTAAAAACAATATCAATACCTAATGCAATAGAGTGTACAATATTTTTTGTCATCCCATCTTTAGCTAACACAAACAAACTGGATGGTTTGCCCACTCGAGAGCATGCCACGTATAACTGTCCGTGTGGAAAACACGGTGTGCTCAAATCTAAGCCACTAACAGACATCGTTTGGCCTTGAGACTTATTGACAGTCACTGCAAATATCAATCTAATTGGAAATTGAAACATTTTAAACTGAATTGCATATATGTGTGTATAATAGGAATTCGTGGTAGTAATATACTTTCACCTTGGAATTTGCCATTTAAAATGGTGGCTTCGACAACGTTTATCATTAATTTTTTAATGACTAATCGCGTGCCGTTACACAGCCGTGGTGGATTCAAATTACAAAGCAAAATAACGAGAGATCTAACCTTCAGTTGTAAATTATGCGGTGACATGCCTGGTAAATCTAATGAGTTCAAAAACTCTGTTGGATAATTCACAGCTTCGGTGGCATCGCAAACAGTATCAATAGATTTTTATGACACCACGTCCCCTAGCAACAACTGTTGTATCTTGAGATCCAATTTTTTGCTGCTAAAATTGCTCTTTCTGTCAGCCTCTCATGATTAGTGTATTGTGTGTGTATATCGGGAAATATCTGGTCAATGAGAGTATCTTGCGAATTAATGATTGTGCGGAAATCGGTCGGTAATTTTATGCATCCAGTTTCATCTATAGTAACTTTTCCATCGCCGATATCTAACAGTTGTTTTGAGAATGTTTCGGCAGATGGATCTTGAAGCATTTGAAAGCGCATTTTTACTCTCAGTTGTACTTTTTCAACATTACGCCACAGTGGCGATAATTTTAAGCAAGGATTGATCTCATCAGCGTACGTTGAACGTGGAATAACGGGAAGTGTTTTCTTAAATCACGTGAAAGGAGTAACAGAGTGCCGCCAAGTAGTTTGTCGTTGTTTTTTATATCTTTTAATGTCCTGTTCAACGCCTCAAGGGAATGTTAATGTTCCATAGTGCATTCATCCCAGATGATAATTTTACACTGTTTCAGCACTGTGGCCATGGACGATTGTTTTTTTTATTTTGAACACTGCGTCTGTCGTATTTTGAATATTTAATGGCAACTTAAGTACTGAATGAGCTGTTCTGCCTCCATCCAATAAAGTTGCCGCAATGCAAGATGATGCAACGGCCAATGCGATGCCATTATTTGATCGTATTTCGGCGAGAATTAGCGAAATAAGGAATGTTTTGCCAGTTCTACCTGGTGCATCTAGAAAATAAAAAGAATCCACCTTGTCCTGCTGAAACTGCGAGCATAATGTGGTCGTAAATAGTTCTTTGTTCCTCATTCATCAGTGGGACATTGCGAGTAACAATCGCTGCCATTCCTATAGTATTGTATTGCAGTTCACAATTCATTTCAGTGTTCATTAAATCAGATGCACTTCGATTTGGCGAATGCATACCGAAATGACTGAGTTCTAAGTTGGCAATGACAATGCAAAGATCCTCAATAGCAATCAATGTCTCATTGTACATAGCGTCGGTGAATGCTATCGTTAGATGGTTGCACCGTGTACTATGATGATGCAATATATCCTCGTTCATTGAATCTTTGTGATTATCCCACAATGTCTCTGCTCGAGCCGGGAAACATGTAGTCAACACTATAGCGAATAGTAGACGAATTTGTTTTGCTATACAGTTCAATGCTGCTTCATCAAGCATACATTCCCACTGGTTGTCGTCTTCCAGCAAGCCCAGTGCAAGGCATGCATCTTTATATGTTGGATACTGTTGTCCATTCACTTTACGTATATCTTGAAATGACAATGGACCGGTAACATTAACCAACAACAGTCGAAGATAAAAACACTCAGTCTGCCTTGAATTCACTGTAAATACTCGCCCCAAGGTGTTTGATTTGAACAAACTGGGGCATGCATCAATCGGTGTGCCTTTCTTGCGGTGCATCCATTTTTTTTTAACAATATCAAACAGCAATGGATTAGTGGACGGCTCTGGTATTTCCGCAGAAATTATACTATCGATTCCTTCAGGACGGATTTTGTCGATTAACGAAACAAAAATGTGTGCATGAGGTAATCCCCGCTTTTGCATTCAAACGTGCATCCAGCAACGTGTGGGACCCAATACATGTAATTTTGTAATAAAACTTATTAAAGACTTTAATTTTTGTCTGAACACGTGTGCTGTAATGTCATGACGATGTATTGCATTTTGGCCAGGCAATAGCAAAGATGTAATTTCCGGCCATTTTGGATAGCATGTAAACGTGATAGCCGGCCGAAGTGGCCGTGCGGTTAAAGGCGCTGCAGTCTGGAACCGCAAGACCGCTGCGGTCGCAGGTTCGAATCCTGCCTCGGGCATGGATGTTTGTGATGTCCTTAGGTTAGTTAGGTTTAACTAGTTCTAAGTTCTAGGGGACTAATGACCTCAGCAGTTGAGTCCCATAGTGCTCAGAGCCATTTGAACCATTTTTTTTGTAAACGTGATAAATAAACACGGTCGTCCATATTCGCGCACGGAAGTCAGAGCATCCTGTATATATTCTTGCATATGATGTGGACTGCCTGTGTACGATGATGGTAGAATGACAGAGTTACCGATTTCGGCTGCGTCGGCGTTGTTGACAATAGCGTCTCGCAAGTCAATGTAGTCTTCCGCACGCAGCTTTTGTTGATAAAATCTAAAGTATCGTAGTCGTTCGCTCTCTATCTTCACGTACATGTCGACCATGAATTGCTGACAGAGCTCACGACATCATAGAATGACGTTGTCCTGACCGCGTCTGATCGTCAACCGATACGCATAATAATCCTTCGAACTACCATTCTTATTTGTTTCGGCTCCTGCAATATATATTAATGGATATTAATTAACATTAGTTAAGTTCAATAATAAATTAAGAGTAATAAATGCAGCTTTTTTTTTTCGTCCACAGCTCGTGGTCGTGCGGTAGCGTTCTCGCTTCCCGCGCCCTGGTTCCCGGGTTCGATTCCTGGCGGGGTCAGGCATTTTCTATGCCTCGTGATGACTGGGTGTTGTGTGATGTCCTCAGGTTAGTTAGGTTTAAGTAGTTCTAAGTTCTAGGGGACTGATGACCATAGATGTTAAGTCCCATAGTGCTCAGAGCCATTTGAACCATTTTTTTTTTTTTTTTTGCAGTTTTTGTTAAATGAGTAATTATCAAGTTTATAATGAATAAAGTACCTGTTGCGGGATCTCGGTGTTTAATATTAATGCAATATCCGTATTGTCCCTTCCAGAACATTAGCGGATATTGGAGAGCGTCATATGAACAGTGTGTATCAGCAATGAACTGGAGATTATTATTTCTTCCACGAATCACGATTTCTCGTGTACCTGTACGATCGTCAACCATGATTCCAGCAACGTCGTCAGCAACAGGTGCATTGAATCTACGAATGTGCTCTCCAGCAGGTGTTTATCAGAACTGATGACAATAGCGTGATTATCGCTTTGTAATTTGTGCATGTGTGATTTGAATGTTTTCAACAGTTCATTGTGCTCATTCAATAGAGCGTCCAGCTCGCCGACGATGTGTCTGGCAAAAAGTGAATTGAAGTTATTGTAGCCACAACGTGCTTTCACGCGTGCATCCTCACCGTCCGTAAAGTAGATTTTAAAAAATGTTTGTGGTACCTTTGTCATTGGCAGCAATGAGACTTCTTTGTGATAAATGTGGCCTTTGATTTTGAATGTTGAATGGAAATGTTGACCATTTACAGCATTATTCTTAACTATTTCTGTTGCTCCGAACGATGTCATTTGGAAACATGAATTGAATGTTCGAACTGACTTCAGGAACAGGTCAGAATGTGTTTCCGTACCGATAAGTAAACCGTTCAGTGGTTCAGATGGTGTATCAATTTCCTGACACGCAACACATCCCGACTGGCTCATTTTTAATTTTAAGAGCATTACAGTGCAGGCATTCCTTGTCCATAGCACCAATTACCACTTTTTTAGGAGCATAATATTGAATATCTGGCCGGCCGGGGTGGCCGAGCGATTCTAGGCGCTTCAGTCTGGAACCGCACGACCGCTACGGTCGCAGGTTCGAATCCTGCCTCGGGCATGGATGTGTGTGATGTCGTTAGGTTAGTTAGGTTTAATTAGTTCTAAGTTCTAAGGGACTGATGACCTCAGATGTTAAGTCCCATAGTGCTCAGAGCCATATGAACCTTTTTTTTTAAAAATATCGGGCTCATACTCGAATGCCAGACGCAGTAATGAATCAGATGTAAATGATCGATATACATGTTGGCGTTGTTGTTCATTTGCTCTGTGTCGGTTAACTATGAAACGGTGTGCTTGTCTTTGTTCTAATCTTCTTTGTTCATTCCGTTCAACTCGTGCATCTTCTGACTCTGCTTGACGGAATTGCGCCATGCTCACACGCGCATTAGTATTACCTTGCTGGATATGTTCTTCTGTCCTTTGGGCTCTTGTATTTCGCATGCCTGCAGCTTTACGTGTTTGACGACCAAAGAAGCCCCTTTGCCTCTTCTTGGCATTGTTCACTGTACAAAACACACATTAATAGAACAAATTGAATAACAGTGTAGTAATAATGTATTTATTCTTTGATTGTAGATCGGCCACTATTATTTCTAGCGTTTCTACGGTAGAACGTGCGGATTTAACAATTGCAGCCGGCTCGTCCATGATCATACAAACATAGCGGCAATTTCGTGTCGAAACGTGTTCGCCAGCATTATGAGTAAGGCCAAGCGCACTCGCATCGAATTCTATCGTACATAAGAATATTGTACGATTAAATTCTTTTAGAGGAACAAAGGACAGCATAGAAACTTCTTTCTTCCACTACAAGAATTTGATCGTACGATATATTTCCGTACCATAGAAATCGATGAGTGTGCGCTAGGCCTAAATGTCGGTTTGACGAATGACGCGTGCTACCTAGTTAAACTTCTCGGTCTAGTTACGTCGATTCAAAGAGGGATATTCGAGTCGTTGCTTTTGATACGTTTTCTTCAATTGCCTATCTATCAAATAGTGGAAGACTATCACCGGTAGACACCTGGCGGGGATAACTGATGAAGTGATAATTGATCAGTTATCGACCGGGGTTGAAAATTATGAAATTACTAAAATCGCTATTAGAAAATGAGGATTGGTGTTAGAAGGTTAGGGATGTGTGTATTTTTTAATGCCACATCATTAAAAAATAAAAATAAAAAGTTCTCTCTAAAAAACAAGAAAATTTTTTTAGGGTGGACCAGCCTCATCGCTTAGGGGTATGAAAAATAGATTACGACCGATTCTGAGATCTACCGAATATACATGTAAAATTTCATCAGAATCGATCGAGCCGTTTAGGAGGAGTATGGCAACTAACACTGTGACACGAGAATTTTATGTATGGAAAAAAGATTAATTAACGAGTGAGGTTGGTACCAATTCGCGGTTTCCACCAATATGTTATTGTCAGTATAAGGTGTAAAACAGGATTTATGTATATATTCTGTACATAACATAACACTGGAGACCTTATAATTATGTTTAATTAGTGCATGAAATATAAGTAACGACTTCCTTTGAATAAAATATGGAGCAGTAAAATTTACGATGATTTAGTAACAATATAACATTTTCTCCCCTTTAGTGTTTTAGGGGTAAGACTATATATTAAGAAAAACAGAGCTTTAATTTATGCTATGATTTGATACCCCATTTGTTCATTTCCCATTCTTCGTTTTGCTATAAAAATTCCGACAAAAATTCATTGTGTAATTTCGACAAAGTCTTGCTTCCGCTCCGCTCAAACTTTTGACCTAGTAATATACCAACCCCGTTAACAACTGCACAATTCTTCAATTATGAGCTCTTATTCACATCCTGATTATAAAATATCTTAGAGCAAGTTATTTATCCATCACTTTCGAAGCCTTGTACGGCTTTAACCTCATGCGCTTAGGCACAGTCATCTAAATGGTATACTCCCTCAAGTGTAGCATTTTGCAGCGCCAACGTAGTTGTCAAAAAAATGGTTCAAATGGCTCTGAGCACTATGGGACTTAACATCTGAGGCCATCAGTCCCCTAGAACTTAGAACTACTTAAACCTAACTAACCTAACGGCATCACACACATCCATGCCCGAGGCAGGATTCGAATCTGCGACCGTAGCGGTTGCGCGGTCCCAGACTGAAGCGCCTAGAAACGCTCGGCCACACCGGCCGACCGTAGTTGTCAGCATAAATATTTCTCTGTTTTCTCGCTACGTCAGATTTGTGTGCACACTCAAGCTTTCAACTTCTCTGACGTCAGGAAGTCATTAAAACACTGAGTGTCGAAATAATCTGCTGCACTGAGAAAAGCGGAAACATTCATGTAAAATTGTATAAACGCCACATTAGAGGGTTTATAGTACATCAACAAGATATACTAGCGGGTTTATTCCATTTCGACAGTTGTGTCTAAGTTCTCACTATGAAGCCGTAAATGGCTTCTAAGTCGACCGTAGATAAAGTAAACAAGGCGTACTGCCCAGAGTAAAATTAGTGTGACAGTTGCCTTTACGATCCGTAGCAAAATAATTCACAGCCTAAGTCTCTCATATCCAAGGTCATAGAAGCAACATACGTAGTACAACAGAAGTACCCTCCACCACTCACTTCACAGTGGTTTCAGATTATAGGCATAAACTAAAACATTTGTGAGTCAGTGTGCAGCAGAACAGCGGTTGTTATTTGACGTTAGGAGGTACTCGCGTTAGCTGGGGATGCGGCGTGGCCGTGGCCGAGAGCGGGCCATGGTCTCTGGCGGTCAACTGAGGGCAGGCCGTGCCTCGGCCTTGATGGACCGTTGCACGAAGCGGAAAAGCTACCGGGGCAGGGTGAATGCCCGCTGATGCTATAAGCTGGCGAGCGCCGCGGCGCCGTCGCACTCCGCGATGGGACTACCCGCAGGTAAGTCGTTCTGCCGCCAGGGAGCTCATACACAAACGTTACACTGTATTCAGAGCGTCGCAGAGTGAAATTTGATATGATCATCATATTCAGTGTTTCTACTCGTGGTACAACTTTTAGTGGAAATTGGTGACATTTTTAGCGTATACCCCGAAATATTAAGTGAACTCTGACGTATTATTACAGTTTACGGACTGTGTAACTATTAACGAGCTATTTTGTCCAATATTTTTCTTCCGACACAGGGTGTACGTTACTGTAAGGAATATTTTTATTGAATTGCAGCACGAGCTGCACAAGAATTTCTCCGCGGACGGTTTAGTCTCGTAGTTCGTGTTATATGCTTACAGCTGAACAACGGAAGCCCCTTAATCAGCTGGCGTGCACTCAACGTGACAGGAAAGCTTTTTGTTGTTAATTTGTCACCACTGTAAACAGCCTAACAGCCGAAACCGGTCACGGCGAAATTTTGAGCAACTGGGGCTGAAATTCAAGAAAAATATTCACAAATAATAAGACTTAATTTACGTAGAGGTAGTTAATGGCGTATTTAAAGAATTTTTTCCTAACCTATAGCATAGGTACAAAGTTTACTTTTATCTGATGATTTCAGGTTTTACTATGTTAATACTTGATCAGTTCAATGCAGATATGGTTCAGATAGTAGGTAGTGGAAGTTAATGACTCGTGTGGTCTGACGTATGTAAGCGGCATTTCCTGCCTGCACTGTAAGCCAATGAGTCTTTCAGACTTCATTGTATATTAAAGACAAGTATGGTAAAGCAGTTCAGACGCTTGAAACAGTTTCTGTAATGTGATACTATGAAATGATAAACGATAAATATTGAAGCATATTTATCACAACATTCAGATTAACCAAAGGTCTTTGGCTTAGTCGGCAAAGTGAACGGATTTGAATGGCAAATAAAGATTGTGGTAACAGACTGAACTGTAAAGTAACCTAATGTTTACGTTTGCGCATTATTTAAACTTTGCCGTATTTAATGCAATTTTCATCATAAAAACTAATATTGCAAGGTAACGTCAGAATTGAGTATTTTGGTACAAACTATGTACATATATTGATACATAAATTATGAAAAGTGCAAGGGAATCCAGTACGTAATTTATACTAACCAAAGTGAAAATGTACATCTGTGTATCATAATACTTCAGGAAGGAGAGAGTTGTCTAAATAGTACCTGCAGTAAACGAAGCGATGTGACCCACTTCAGAAGAAAGGTTCAAATAATTATTTTTCTTTGATATCGTTCAGCACCCGGTCGGAGACTTAGTTGAAAAATTGAAAACTTAGCTCTTGTCAGATTGCGGTTATATAGAAGCATACGGTTTTTTTAGTATTAGATATTTCAGAGGAGTCCAAAATCTACGTTCATTTGTTTCTGTAGGGTCGTTGCATCCCCAACCGGGGAACGCAGTGCCGCCTCAGGCACCGTCGAGAGTTTAAATATGCCTTACCTGTGTTACTGTGTTTCGAACGTCCTCGGTAGCTGTTGGAACCTAATCAATGTTATTTCTACTTTTATTACTGGTGCATCTGAGAGGAGGGGGAATTGAGGGGAGCGTTACCGTCCATATAGTTGCGAAGCCGAAGCCAGTTAAAATAGCTCGACTGTCTGAAGCCATGTGAGGCAATGGTCAGACACTGTACTTAGAGTACGGGTGTTCGTGACTTAAATCGCAGTACGGTCATCCAAATTTATGTTTCCCTGCTCTCCCAAAGTCGCATACAGCGAATGCCGAAATGGTTCCTTCCCCACTCAGAGCTTGTACACGGTGTTTAATCACCTTATAGTCGGCGGGACGTAAGACATTCCTTTTCTTCCTTCTGAAATTGGGAAAAAGCACAGAACTCCTACTAGAAAGTAAATGTACACTGTTGGCACTGCAATATTGCTCAGCGAAAATTTTGCACTGATGGTATTTACAGATTGTTTACAGCCCCCGGATATTTAAAATTCACTTCTGTCTGCCGCAGGCTGTTGCGTAACATACTGCCATCAACATACGTCTTAGGCCTCACTCGTTTTGAAGTCGTTACAATTCAATGCAATTTATGTCACTACGTAGCACGCTCGCAGCTGCACGTGCCTATTTAAAAAATGTCCTACGTCAATAGCTACGAAATAAGTGATTCGAGCTAAGGCAATCTGTGAGCTTAACAGTACTGCACCAGACATGTTGTAGCCCTAAATACAGCGCCGTCAGCGTATAGACAATTTCCGAATAAAAAAGGTCGAATTGTGCGGTTGTGACAAGATGTTTTGGGCTACCTTACATAGTTACACATTCGCACGCAGTATGGGAAAAGGGAATACCTTTACAATGCTTCTCACGAAGGAAACAACTCACCAGAAGCAAAATCTAGTGCGGTGTTCAGTCGAATGTTTGACAACAACATTATGTTGGGCAACCGAGTGTCATCACTAGATGGCAGCAAGCTAGCGTATCCACCATAATATTTGGATATAAACTAGTAAAACCAACTGACTGTTGTCACTTCCTGGATTTTTGACTTTGAATTTCTGAAACCTCTCCCAGTTTCTTCCGGTTAATCGTTTTCAGTTACATTGGGTTCCGAACTGAATTCTCGCGATCTCCTGTCTTAAGGAGTAACTTCTGCAGCAGACAATACCGCTTATACAAGCTTCGTAAAGAGCTCCCATTGTAGAGAAATAATCTACGTTGATGAGAAAGCATCGTAGACATTGAGGAGAGGAAATCAGTTTACGTACCAGTGACAACCGTCGCTAGTTCTCATTTTGAAAGCTATAACAAAATTTCTAAACAGTAAACAGAAATCATGCTCTACACTCAACATACCACATCCACGATCAACATTTGTTAGCTCTTCATAAGCCATAGCACAGTTTCTTACTAGATCACTTCAAAATTTTCGTCTTAGTTTTCTACTTATTCTCGACTGCTAGAAAGAAAACTGTAATATTAACGAGAACATAGATTTGAATTTAAATAACAAAATGAAACCTTAACCAAGCAGAGGGTAACAGGTCTACGTGCATTGTTATTGTTAATGAAACATGTGAACAGCCATTAAATTCAGAGATAAAGTACACGTACTTAATACAGAACATCCCATAGTGTAGTTGGTTGCCGTTATGTCACCTGGTATAAAACTGTCTACTGCAACAACAACACTAGTCTGCATCCACCACAAACAGCAGCATTAAGTTGTAAAACTGAAGCACAGGAGGAGCTATGTTGAGGTTCGATGTCTTCACAGTACTTGTTACTGCAACGCCAGCATGTGCGTAGGTCTCTAATCCACAACGCGTGTTTTATCTTGCTACTAATGGCTTCTGGACGGAAGAAGTAGAAGCGTAGCGAGTCCTATTCCCGCTGTATGGAGTTTTCGCCAACAACCTCTGTACGTAAGCAATACTTTGTCTCTCATGGGGGACAAGGATTTATAGTGACTGGTTCGTGCAGCACACTAAGTTTTCATGTCACAACAACGTACATAATGATGGAATTGGACACATCTAACTCCTGTGAAATCTCTTACGAAAGGCATGAGAATTAGGACCATATCCTCTGTTGTTATGGTAGAAATCACACAAATTTATACATGTCATAGTACAGTCGAACGCTCTCTCGGTTACAGCAAAATAAAAGATTTTTGTTGATGCATCAAAATCTTGGGCCCTTTTTGCTCGCTTGGCTAACTCCAGACAGTAGGTAATTTAAAGATTGCAGTAACTACTATGGATACTGCGTGGCAATTTCACACAAATTTCCGATAAAATCAATAGTCAGATGCATGATATATTAACAACTCAATGTCAGAAAAGTAGTGGTCGTTGGGCAGGACGCGGGCAGCAATCTTTATCGCGTAGCAGTGACTCTGAGGAAAGCATGACTCGCGTTCCGCTGTTACAGAGCAGGCATTTACGTTTTTCTCTTCCATAAGGAGACGTTTTCGTTCTGTTTTCCCTCAATTTTGTAATTATTCCATAGCGACTAGGTAATCAACGCTCATTAAAAATACCTCTCAAAACTATTTCCAATCGCACAAATGGTTCAAATGGCTCTGAGCACTATGGGACTTAACATCGTAGGTCATCAGTCCCCTAGAACTTAGAACTACTTAAACCTAACTAACCTAAAGACATCACGCACATCCATGCCCGAGGCAGGATTCGAACCTGCGACCGTAGCAGTCCCGCCGTTCCGGACTGCAGCGCCTAGAACCGCAAGACCACCACGGCTGGCTCCAATCGAACAAATTCAGTGTAGTTACAAAGCTGTTGTGCAGGACATCATTGTAATTATTTCTCTGCCTTAGAACATTCAGTAATTACTGAAGCCCTTGAACATAAGTGTTAGTTTTAGTATTACGATTAGTATTATACAGTAATTACAAAGATGGGATAGGTCGTCGGCACACTCCTTTTGGGTGACAGTTTACAAGCAGATGTCTTGTAATGTGTTACGTGGGTGAAGTATATGTTACTCATTTAAGAATGTTAGTATACGTGTTACAACATGAGCATTTATTTTTGTAGTATGCATGAGATGCTTCCCCTTCAAAACTGATCGGAAAGCTCAGTGTACTTTCGTGGAGTGGAGATAACAATGTGGAGATATAAAAAAGTTGTTACCAGTGCCATATTCAGAGACGTTGTACAAGTTCGTAATAATAATAATTGAGGTGTTTCATAAGATCAGATGTACTTTTCGTCTCGTATCTCCATAGGGAGGAGATGGAGGATGTCAAACTAAGAGCATACAATACGTATTTCCGAAAAAAGAAGAAATAAGCTAATATACCACCCACAATTCCCAGGTGAAATGGTCGTCACGGAAGAATTTTTCTGTTTCTTTTTTTCTATTTCAAAGGTAATAATACTTGTCACAACAGGGAAATGCAAACCTTCTGAGGTGTATATACATTTATTAGGTTATTGTAGCCACGATCATGAAAGAGAAAAACGGTTTACAATACTCATTTACATTACTACCCTGAAGATGTATAGAAGCCATTTTTAACTAACATATTGATGCTATTACAGATATAAGGGTGTCTCTCAATTTCTACTATAGGCTTCTAGAGGTTGTAGAAGTTACTTAGCAGGTAGTTTTGCTAATTTCTGTTTTAGACATTCAGATTCACTTGACAAAGTTGGTTAGTCAAAGATGTTTGACGTACTGCAACAGGAAACCTTTATTAAATGTTGCCTTGCCAGTACTTCCCTTTATCCCTAGATTCTATTCCAAAATAATGTTAGTAGGCTTTCTTTACAATCGGAGAAATCTTCTTATGCCTAGTAACCATGGACTCTACGCAGATGCAGCAGAAACTGTAGGGCGTATTCCTACAGGCACTGACAAGAAGCATTTTCTAGAAGAGAAATACATATTTCAAATTAAAATTTTACCATTGTGCGACAAGGTGGTGGTCTATAGCCTTTTGACTTACAGTGTTAGTGATAGTTACTAAATTTAACATTCATTTTACGTATAAAAATTTAACTGTTTAAACATACTTAAATCTTATTATTAATCGTTTAACATTGGGAGCAATAAAATAAAACTGAAAAACAGGAACCAGCGGGGTTGGAACCAAAGTTGTCGATCTTAGGGTCCGCAGTCTTACCCACCTTTTTAATATTTTATTTTACTTTTTTAGAGCCTCAAAGCTTCTCTTAAACCATTCCTTACTGTCACCAAACGTGTCTTCATAGGCTATATTTCAGTGCCTTTGTTGAATGCGTGCGTGACCTCATAATGAAATAATGTTGATACCACGAAATACAATTTTGTCATTCTTCCGACTTCACAATGCATTAAATTCCTGTTCCAAAGCAAAAAATTAACAAAATTCAGGCACATATTACTCTAGGCTGAATAAAATCTATTTCTTTTCACTTCAGAAGAAAAGGAACGTATTTCCGGACACAATGGAGGAAGGTTTCTATATCTGCTGTAAAAAAAATTCTTCTAATAAAGCAATTTTCTGTTATTGGTTATCATGACATAAGATTCATCTTTCTAGTGGGTAAAAGTCAATTGTCCTTTTTTTCTTTTGAGCACATTTCTATTTATCCGTGTACTTGTTTCTTCTTTGTTGCCGACTTCTCTTTCTACTCACACACATGTGTAACTTACATGTCATAGTCATAGCAGTGTAAGTCTCTTCTATAGTTTGCCTGATCACTGCGTCGGTTATCTATTAACTGGCGCGATTCCTTGATCATCATATACAGCATGTTGCCAAATGTTTTCCGATGATTGACATCCCGTGCAATCCGAAAATATTCCCCTTAAATATAGGACAAATATTTTGAGAAGGTAGTCTTGGTTTTCAGTGTATCTGACTATATGTACGATCAGCCATAGCCGGCCGGTGTGGCCGAGCGGTTCTAGGCGCTGTAGTCTGGAACCGCGCGACCGCTACGGTCGCAGGTTCGAATCCTGCCTCGGGCATGGATGTGTGTGATGTCCTTAGGTTAGTTAGGTTTAACTTGTTCTAAGTTCTAGGGGACTGATGATCTCAGATGTTAAGTCCCATAGTGCTCAGAGCCATTTCAACCATTTCATCCATAGTGCTGCATTTTGTATAGTAATAGGGTATCGCGTGCGGTCAGGCCGCGTCGGTTCTCGAACGTTCAGATACCATGCGTTCGTCTCATCAGTGATGGCTAGTCGGTATCTGAGAAAATCCCACATGTCCTGCGCTGCTCCGCAAACAAATCTGTGTGCGAGCGATTCAACGATTCCGCCTTTGTGGCAGGCAGCTGCTACATTGAGGGAGATTCTGGGCAATTTGTCTGTAGTACGGATTTTGTCAGTGATAGATACCATAGTGAGCGAATCCGTGAAGGCCGTAAGGCTGGTTAATATTTAGCCACAGAACTGTCCAGTTCACCTGCGGTTCCCATTCTTCAATAGTGTTTCCACGTGCGTCCTTTTCCGTGATTGTACACTACTGGCCATTAAAATTGCTACACCACGAAGATGACGTGCTACGGACGCGAAATTTAACCTACAGGAAGAAGATGCTGTATTGTGCAAATGATTAGCTTTTCAGAGCATTCACACAAGGTTGGCGCCGGTGGCGACACCTACAACGTGTTGACATCAGGAAAGTTTCCAACCGATTTCTCATACACAAACAGCAGTTGACCGGCATTGCCTGGTGAAACGTTGTTGTGATGCCTCGTGTAAGGAGGAGAAATGCGTACCATCACGTTTCCGACTTTGATAAAGGTCGGATTGTAGCCTATCGCGACTGCGGTTTATCATATCGCGACATTGCTGCTCGCGTTGGTCGAGATCCAATGACTGTTAGCAGAATATGGAATTGGTGGGTTCAGGAGGACAATACGGAACGCCGTGCTGGATTCCAACGGCCTCGTATCACTAGCAATCGAGATACCAAGCATCTTATCCGCGTAACTGTAACGGATAGTGCAGCCACGTCTCGATCCCAGAGTCAACAGATGGGGATGTTTGCAAGACAACAACCATCTGCATGAACAGTTCGACGACGTTTCCAGCAGCATGGACTATCAGCTCGGAGACCATGGCTGCGGTTACCCTTGACGCTGCATCACAGACAGAAGCGCCTGCGATGGTGTACTCAACGACGAACCTGGGTGCACAAATGGCAAAACGTCATTTTTTCTGTTAACAGCATCATGATGGTCTCATCTGTGTTTGGCGACATCGTGGTGAACGCACATTGGAAGCGTGTATTCGTCATCGCCATACTGGCGTATCACCCGGCGTGATGGTATGGGGTGCCATTGGTTACACGTGTCGTCACCTCTTGTTCGCATTGACTGCACTTTGAACAGTGGACGTTACATTTCAAATGTGTTACGACCCGTGGCTCTACCCTTCATTCGATCCCTGCGGAACCCTACATTTCAGTAGGATAATGCACGACCACATGTTGCAGGTCCTGTATGGGCCTTTCTGGACACAGAAAATGTTCGACTGCTGCCCTGGCCAGCACATTCTCCATATCTCTCACCGATTGAAAACGTTTGGTCAATGGTGACCGAGCAACTGGCTAGTCACAATACGCCAGTCACTACTCCTGATGAATTGTGGTATCGTGTTGAAGCTGCATGGGCAGCTGTCCCTGTAAACGCCATCCAAGCTCTGTTTGACTCAATGCCCAGGCATATCAAGGTCGTTATTACGGCCAGAGGTGGTTCTTCTGGGCACTGATTTGTCAGGATCTGTGCACCCAAATTGCGTGAAAATTTAATCACATGTCAGTTTTAATATAATATATTTGTCTAATGAATACCCGTTTACCATCTGCATTTCTTCTTGGTGTAGCAATTTTAATGGCTAGTAGTGTATACAGGGTGTTAGAAAAATGTACGGCCAAACTTTCAGCAAACATTCCTCACACACAAATAAAGATAAGATGTTATGTGGACATGTGTCCGGAAACGCTCAAAATAATGGCTCTGAGCACTATGGGACTCAACTGCTGAGGTCATTAGTCCCCTAGAACTTAGAACTAGTTAAACCTAACTAACCTAAGGACATCACAAACATCCATGCCCGAGGCAGGATTCGAACCTGCGACCGTAGCGGTCTTGCGGTTCCAGACTGCAGCGCCTTTAACCGCACGGCCACTCCGGCCGGCGGAAACGCTCAATTTCCATGTTAGAGCTCATTTTAGTTTCGTCAGTATGTACTGTACTTCCTCGATTCACCACCAGTTGGCCCAATTGAAAGAAGGCAATGTTGACTTCGGTGCTTGTGTTGACATGCGACTCATTGCTCTACAGTACTAGCATCAAACACATCAGTACGTAGCATCAACAAGTTAGTGTTCATCACGAACGTGGTTTTTCAGTCAGTGCAATGTTTACAAATGCGGACTTTGCAGATGCCCATTTGATGTATGAATTAGCACGTGGCAATAGCCGTGGCGCGATACGTTTGTATCGAGACAGATTTCCAGAACGAAGGTGTCCCGACAGGAAGACGTTCCAATCAATTGATCGGCGTCTTAGGGAGCACGGAACAATCCAGCCTATGACTCGCGACTGGGGAAGACCTAGAACGACGAGGACACCTGCAATGGATGAGGCAATTCTTCGTGCACTTGACGATAACCCTAATGTCAGCGTCAGAGAAGTTGCTGCTGTACAAGGTAACGTTGTCATGTCACTGTATGGAGAGTGCTACGGGAGAACCAGTTGTTTCCGTACCATGTACAGCGTGTGCAGGCGCTATCAGCAGCTGATTGGATTCCGCAGGTACACTTCTGCGAATGGTTCATCCAACAATGTGTCAATACTCATTTCAGTGCAAATGTTCTCTTTACGGATGAGGCTTCATTCCCACATGATCAAATTGTAAATTTTCACAATCAACATGTGTGGGCTGACGAGAATCCGCACGCAATTGTGCGATCACGTCATAAACACAGATTTTCTGTGAACGTTTGGGCAGGCATTGTTGGTGATGTCTTGATTGGGCCCCATGTTCTTCCACCTACGCTCAACGGAGCACGTTATCATGATTTCATACGGGATACTCTACCTGTGCTGCTAGAACATGTGCCTTTACAAGTACGACACAACATGTGGTTCATGCACGATGGAGCTCCTGCACATTTCAGTCGAAGTGTTTGTACGCTTCTCAACAACAGATTCGGTGACCGATGGATTGGTAGAGGCGGACCAGTTCCACGGCCTCCACGCTCTCCTGACCTCAACCCTCTTGACTTTCATTTATGGGGTCATTTGAAAGCTCTTGTCTACGCAACCCCGGTACCAAATGTAGAGACTCTTCGTGCTCGTATTGTGGACGGCTGTGATACAATACGCCATTCTCCAGGGCTGCATCAGCGCATCAGGGATTCCATGCGACGGAGGGTGGATGCATGTGTCCTCGCCAACGGAGGACATTTTTAACATTTCCTGTAACAGTGTTTGAAGTCACGCTGGTACGTTCTGTTGCTAGGTGTTTCCATTCCATGATTAATGTGATTTGAAGAGAAGTAATAAAATGAGCTCTAACATGGAAAGTAAGTGTTTGCGGACACATGTCCACATAACATTTTTTCTTTCTTTGTGTGTGAGGAATGTTTCCTGAAAATTGGGCCGTACCTTTTTGTAACATCCTGTATATCATCTTCTTAAGAATCTGTGCGTTTCTGTGATATTGGCGCGAACGTAACTAAATTCAAGAAAATATATCTGGATGAGTTGGTATTCTGGAGGAATCGTAGCGAGGTAGATCAATGGCACTATGCTCGTTGGTCTCATGTTAGTTAAGAGACTGTGCAGAAGGGATGCGCATTAGGTTGATGAGGAGCGCCGCGAGTTTGTTTCTAATTCTAATGAAACAAGACCACCCCGTGAGCGAGGCAAGATGAGTGCCACGAACTGTGCTTGTTGCCACGGAGAAGAAAACAGCTAAATCCAGCTGAGTATTCGCCGCCAAACCTTAAGAGAGCGGAAGTACTTGGATAGTATCGTAAATGTTGCTTGCGATGGATAATTGAACTTTTGTAGGAATATCAGGTGTCTGCCAGAGTGCAAATTCAGCGTGGCCCTGATGCGATTGAGAAGGTTCACATATTCTTAGTTAACGTGCGGTCATGTATGGTCTCCCAGAAAATGGTAAGAGAACAGTGTGAGCTTTGTTACTCGACCGATGTCACCTCAGGAGTTTTGCCAAAGCCACCAATGAGGAGAAGTATGGTGGTCTTCCTGGTGTTGGTTCGAGCACCAGACGCCTTCAAGTAATTTTTAAATAAGTCTTCCAGGGAGGCCAGGTTTTGTTCGGAAGAGAGACAAACACGTCGTCTGCGTATGTTGTGCAGCAGAGTCACGTGTTCTGTTCCCAATGAAACTTATTAGTGATTCAAAGGCCTTAGCATACAGAGCCTTCGACAGTGGGCGTACTTGTCGGACAGAGAAACAGACCGACCAATACGGGGAAATTTTATGAAGTGACGATTGATTAAAATTTCAGAGGAAGCATTTGGTTACGCGCCGCGGAGGATTGCCGTAATACGAGTGCTGATATCCCGTACTCGTCAACGCTTCTATTAAACTAATGGCTCACACGGTCAATCGCTTTAGAAAAGTTTAAAAATAAAATTGCTCCTTCAGTTCCGGCCGCTGCTGCGGAGAATATCGCATGTGTGTTCCACACACTGCAGTGAGAATGCTTCTACGTGTTGGCACAATATTGGTAGCTGCGTTGTCTTCTCAAAGACTGATTCCATACGAGTCTTGGTCGAGCGCGTAATGAATCTGAAATCTGCATTAAGCAGCGTGATAGGCCGCAGGCTGCATACAGGCCAGTTTCCGTGAAAACAACTACTTTTTTTTTCATGGCGTTGGGTACTTTGGCGCCTCGCCAAACGTCATTAGCAATAGCATGAAGGGATTCTCTGAGCATGTAACAGAACTGGCAAATTTCTGCTCAGAGGCCATCAGAACCTGGCGACCTTCCCTTAACTGCGCGGAAGGTTGCGCTCTCAATTTCGTCAGTTGTGAATTGAGCTTCCAGAGTGATTCTATTCACCTCTTGCAGGTGTTCTTGGATAGTGCTATGCACTGCGTGACAAGGGTCATCGATATTTTGCCTGTCATAGGGGGCACTGTAACACGCACAGGCATAGACTGCCTGTGTACAGAGAGTGTGTCCATAGGTGAAGTTGCCCGTGATTGGTTGATTAGCTTAGGAGCCATTTTTCTGTCAAACGTCTCTCGCGCTTCCTATGTTCGCCATGCTTTTGAGTTGAAGTTCAGAGTACTTTTGGAAACGATTAAAAAGTATTTGAATTATTGAGAGACTTGTTGTGCGTTGTGCATGCATGTTCTATTTATTTGTATATCGTTTTTAGTACGTAATTAGCGTTTGCGATCTTAAATAAGAGTTGAAATAATGAGGCGTTTTGTGATGAAGTCGGTAGGCCCACTTGTGGCCTAGTGGTTCTAGGCGCTTCAGTCTGAAACCGCCCGACCGCTACGGTCGCAGCTTCGAATCCTGCCTCGGGCATGGATGCGTGTGGTGTCCTTAGGTTAGTTAGGTTTAAGTAGTTCTAAGTTCTAGGGGACTGATGACCTCAGAAGTTAAGTCCCATAGTGCTCAGAGCCATGTGAACCGGTATGCCTACATGTTTGAAATAAGCACGTTAGTAATTGTACAGTATTGTTTTTAACATCTGTAATTCGTACTGCAGACGTTCGTAAACGATACCTGGTTGTGCTGCATTTGGTTGTAAACAACTGCTTACGACTTTCATTCGTCGGACGTAACACAGGTACGTTAAATCACTAGCGTTATGCACTTCCGATACAAAACAAATGCTATACACTATTTTTTTTTTATTTACGTTACTTTCATTGCAATAAGTCTAGTAAACGAACTTTAAACGAGATAAATGCAAGTAACGAATAATTTTACAGCAACTGTATCAAATTTTCCTGTGCTGTACGTAGTAGGCTACTATGAGTATATTATAGCTGTAAAGAAAGGCATTTAACGAAAGATTTCGCCATATTGTCCTGTGCTTTTGATTCGGTGAGTGTGTACTCCACTACTGACCATTCAAAAGTCCCGCCAGCAGTTTGGCAGAAAAATGGCCGCCGTATCGTCCGGTTGGCCACTCTCTCCCTATACAGGCTCTCTACATAGGCACAGTTCCTCTCTGGGTAACTTCTTGCTAGCCGGAGCCATTCACAACTTCAGCATTAGTTGAACTTTCCGCCGGCGTGCAAGGCGCAAAAACATGGAACAGCGATACCCTTTTTCTCGGCAGCTACGTCTTCTGGTTGAGCCTGAAGAAATACTCCCGACAGTTGCTTTTTGCAACACGTCGGTAATTTTTAGCTTTAAAAAAACTTGATCTTTGCATATGTTGCAGCGCCTTGGATATTAGATATCTGGTAAAAGTTCCTGATACATTCATAGTAAAATTCTATGCTCGGTTTCACCATAAGTTTCGCCTGATATATTGTTTCACTATTGACAAAAGCCAAGGCTTTTCGTAGCGAATCCACGATGTCAAAGCATCGGAATGACTGTGTCTTTGTAGAAGAGCTTGATCACAATTAGGTCTTAAGTCATTTCTAATCTTGGGATTTGCAGGAGATCAGTATTCGGCTTGCAGTAGCCGAACCCCCCAAGAGACCTGTCGTCTTTGAAGATTTATAAAACAAGAGTAGGCACAGTGGTCAGAAAAACTGATTAGCGCTATGCCATCGCTCGTCACATGCGGTTACAGATCGGGAGAGACATATCTTATTCAGCCTGCTTGCTACACAGTGGGACAGACAGTAAATGAGAAGCGGGGACCACGAAACTGTTCTCATTTGTCAACTAGATGAAGACCGGTGACTAGAGTTTCTAGTTAGACACTTTATAAAGTTGGACGACTGATCCTTGACATAGAGGACGCAGTTGGTCTCCAGCAATGAGTGGCGGATCGCCATTGGTGACGAGAACTCCTGGCAGCTCTCTTTAGAAAACAGGGAACGTTCGTCTTCCTTGAGTGGTGGTGGTTAGTGTTTAACGTCTCGTCGACAACGAAGTCATTAGAGACGGAGCGCAAGCTCGGGTTAGGGAAGGATTGGGAAGGGAACCGGCCGTGCCCTTTCAAAGGAACCATCCCGGCATTTGCCTGAAACGATTTAGGGGAATCACGGAAAACCTAAATCAGGATGGCTGGAGACGGGATTGAACCGTCGTCCTCCCGAATGCGAGTCCAGTGTGCTAACCACTGCGCCACCTCGCTCGGTCTGTCTTCCTTGAGCCTGATGGAGCATAGAGGTTTATTATTTGTATTTCGTTGATCGTACATGACGTACGTCGAGCTTTAAGATGTCGCTGGACATTAGTAAAAGGAATGACGCCACGAATCAGGATTGCAGTCCAGTAGAATTTTTATTACGCACGTTAACAATGGCTATATAACCTGCAATAGTGATATCGGTGGTGGTAACGTCTTGAAGAAGAGCAATATTGGCCACCGTGCCATACAGAAAGTCTGCAAGAGTATAGGTTTCGTGGCCACAAATACTCCGGGTACTACTGCTTGTAGTGATATTACACTGAAGTGACAAGTCATGGCACAGCGTTATGCACATATACAAATGGCGGTGGTAACGCGTACACAAGATATGAGGGCAGTGTGTTGGCGGAGCTGTCATTTGACTCTGATGATCTATGTGAAAAGGTTTCTGATGTAGTTACGGACGAACGATGGGAGCAACAGACTCTGCACGCGGAATGGTGGTTGGCGCTAGGTGAACGCGAAATAACATTTTGGAAAACTTCAGTGAATGCAATATTCCGAAATCCACAGTGTTGAGAATGTGCCGAAAATACCAAATTTTAGGCATTAACTCTTACCACTGCCAACGAAGTGGCCGACGGCCTTCACTTAACACCCGAGAGCAGTGGCGTTGTCATTGCTAGCAGACAAGCAACACTGACAGAAATAACCGCGTAAATCAATGTGGGACGTTAGACGAACGTATCCTTTAGGACAGTGCGGCGAAATTCGGCATTAATGGGCCACGACAGAAGACGATCGACGGGAGTGCCTTTGCTAACAGCACGACATCGCCTGCAGTGCTTCTCTTTGGCGCGTGAGCATATTGGCTGGACCCTAAATTGCAAAACCGTGGCCTAGTCAGGTGAATACCAATTTCAGCTGGTAAGAGCTGATACTAAAGTCGGAGTACGGTGCAGATTCCACGAAGCCGTGGATCAAATTAGCCAACAAGGCACTGGTGGTGGTGTGGTTCCATAATGGTGTGGACCGTGTTTACATGGAATCGCCTGACTCTCCTGCTCCAGCTGAACCGATCATAGACTGGTAATTATGTTCGGCTGCTTGGAGACAATTTGCAGTCAAACCACGATTGAATTTTTGTGGATGACAATGCGCCATGTTACCAGGCCAAAGTTGTTCGTGCTTGATTCGAACAACATTCTGGACAATCCAAGTGACTGATTTAATCACCTAGAATTCCCGACATGAATCCCATCGAACATCTGTAGGACATAATCGAGAGGTCAGTTCATGCAGAAGATCCTGCATCAGCAACACTACCGCAATGATTGACTTTTGTAGAGGCAGTTGGCGCAAAATTTCTGCAGGGGACTTCCAACTACTTGTTAAGTCCATACTACTCCGAGCAAAATGAGATCCGATACGATACTAGGAGATATCTCATGACTTCTGTCGCCTGACTGTATAACTCTGGCGCTGCATCACGGTGTTGTAGTTGCAGTGCAGCATGAGGTGGCATTTCAAAAAATGGTTCAAATGGCTCTGAGCACTATGGGACTCAACTGCTGTGGTCATAAGTCCCCTAGAACTTAGAACTGCTTAAACCTAACTAACCTAAGGACATCACACACATCCATGCCCGAGGCAGGATTCGAACTTGCGACCGTAGCGGTCGTGCGGTTCCAGACTGTAGCGCCTTTAACCGCACGGCCACTCCGGCCGGCGGTGGCATTTCATTCTTGACTTCTGTCCACCAGTGCGATGTTTCGGCCGTTGCGGCTGGGTCTTATTCTATGGCTGTAGTGCCAGAAGTGACACCACGTGTAGAATCCGAAGAGGTTGGAGCTCCCTTTTGTAAAATCTCTTCGCCTGTTTTGTAAAGGCCTCGTCGCTGCTGCTGGAGTTTGTGAAACGGCTTCTGGTGCAGTACCCCGCTAAGACAATTTCTTCCTGCCACTATTACACAGCTATGCCCCAGGATCAGGCAACAGGATCGGAGAACGAAGCTTCTACAACACTCCAACAAGTTAGTAAGTCACACAAATGTGTTATAAAGGTTTGCTTATCTCTGTTACTTGTTGAATGATTAAGTCTGCAACACTGCATGTAACGTAACAAAAAAAGGGCCCTCAATGGCTAAGGGCAAATAATCGTAGGTAGACTTCACAGTTCATAGCTAATGAAATTTACAACTACTGTCTGTTCACTTCTAAGAGTTCACTAAACGACGCTCCCTGTCAGCCCTGGACGATGATCCATAACCAGGTGGGCAAGAGCTGCTCTTCTATCTTCCGAGTAGCCTTCTGTCTTCTGTCTTTGGGAGTCCGGTCAGTGGCGGATTTTTTTTTTTAAATTCTTTATTATCAAAACCATTATAATTATACAAATTAACCCACTACCTTACTACATTAGTGGGTCCTAACATTTATACATTTGTATTGAAATGTTGCAGCTAGTTTAGTATTAGTTGGTGAGCTACAGTTAATATTAATATTAATAACAATGGGCATCTAATATCTACATATACTATTTATTTCCTATTCCTATGACTAATTTAATTTGTATGTGTATTCTACAGCGTCACATGTGTGCCAGTAAAGATATAAACCTACCTGCATTTGCCTTGCTCTTCGAGCTAACCCCGAAGAGCATGCCCCTGGCACTGGGCAGGCCTCGGTGTTAATACGCTGCAGTCCCTATCTTAATTTCCTATAACTAAGTCCTACAAACTAACTTATCCTACGTCAAATCCGGTGTGTGTCACGATCGGTGGTTGTTCCCTACTCCCCCTAGTCCTGCACGTGGCGGATTCCAACTTAGATGTAGTCGGCCAGTCCACGCACAGGCGGCATGGGAATAGGGCTCCTGGACGCAATTGGTGGTTATTGTATCTCGCCTAAATAGTCAATGAGAACTTTTCGAGATACCTCGTTAGCCAAGGTGTTTAAGGTCTGAAATGTTCCCTCTTGTCTGAGTAGTTGGTATGTGTCGCGGTTTGGTAGTCTGGCTCGTAGTGTGTTGGCAACATCATTGAAGAGGGGACATTCGTAAACTATATGCTCGGGTGTACCCTCCGGAACACCACAGTCACACGCTGGTGTTGCCCTCTTCCCAAATCGACATAAATAAGTCGGGTAGGGTCCATGGCCAGTGAGAAAGTGGATCAACCCTCGCGTAGGCTCGAAGTACTTCAGTCAAAGTCGTTCCCTGACATCAGGTAGAAACTGGAAGGTTCTTCGTCCAGTCTCTTGTGCCTCCCAAGTCTCCTGCCAGAGCTCCTCCCCTCTTTTCCTTATCTCTCTCTCTTATCCCCCACTCTAATACCCGTAATATCAGCAATCTTTTCATAATTTCCCTTCTTGGCCCAATACCATGCCGCCTGCTCTCTTATCTTTATGTCTAGGGGGCGGATTGTACTCGGCCGGCAGTTGGCAGAGGCGGAGTCGATATCTTCATCCTCAGCGCCGCCTATGGCGTTGGTGGAACTTGCGCAAGCGGCGAGTGTCTATGGCACTGGCATTTTTGTGCCTGTGGTGCTTTTGCTCTGGTTCTGGCTGCGTCTTTTTCGGACGACACAGCATGTTCAGCTTCCTTTTGCGCCCCGGAGTGCGAGACGCTATTCTTATTCTTATCGGGTGACATATAGGGTTCAAAATGGTTCAAATGACTCTGAGCACTATGGGACTTAACTACTGAGGTCATAGTCCCCTAGAACTTAGAACTACCTAAACCTAACTAACCTAAGGACATCACACACATCGATGCCCGAGGCAGGATTCGAACCTGCGACCGTAGCGGTCACGCGGTTCCAAACTGACGCGCTTAGAACCGCACGGCCACACCGGCCGGCGACATATAGGGTGTCTGCTTTTCCTTTGCCCCTCATGTTCTTGTTACATGTCTCTTTAGGTCGCGTTTCGTCGTCGGAACGCGGTATGGAACCTGTGACAGTAACCACGGTACTGTCAGTAGTTACACTTGATTATTTCGCCGGGAATTTCAACGTCTGAGTGGCAGATGAAACCCTTTGAGCATCGAGCTGCGTTCAGAAGACATGGGGTATCTGATACTCCCTCAGAAACATGTGAGGTCATCTCCGTCACTATAGCTTCCTCCGATGCACGAGTGTGGTCCTCGGTAAGGGTAAGTGCGGCTGCCGGCTGCGACTGTTGAGCGACAGCAGTGAGTTCGCCTCAACGGCCGCGCCGGCCGTGTTAGCTAAAACATTACAAGAGAGCACGGAAGGGTAGCTGTTTACTTGCTGGAGCAGCATCTGGCTACCTTCGCGTGGAAGTTGCACTGGCTTGTGGTTACTACAGTTTACCCGCAAGCGCTCTGTTGACCCGCAGAAAGAGCAGTCCACTATAAGATATGGATGTCCGTATGCCACTAGCAGACAGATACAACGGTATATGCTTAAAGTCAATACGAATATTTTTAACACCGCTGTGAACTTGGTGGATGTAAGCAGGTAACCGCTTCCCATTAGTGACGCTAAATATGGTTCCATAGGGACATAGCCATCTCCAGATATCAATATTCGAAAATTCCAAGCCGGCCGGAGTGGCCGAGCGGTTCTAGGCGCTACAGTCTGGAACCGCGCTGCCGCTACGGTCGCAGGTTCGAATCCTGCCTCGGGCATGGATGTGTGTGACGTCCTTAGGTTAGTTAGGTTTAAGTAGTTCTAAGATCTAGGGGACTGATGACCTCGGCTGTTAAGTCCCATTGTGCTCAGAGCCATTTGAACCATTTGAAAATTCGAACGGAAGTTTGAATACGCGTACATTACGCATCCCATAGCCAGCATGTACGATTACCACGTCGCTTATCGAGCTGTCAGAATGTTTACATTTTCGACTGACGCCAGTGGGACTTAAAATACTTTCACATAATTGAGGAGTTTCCAGTGTCATTAAGAGTTCAAAATCAAACCCAAATACAAATCGATGATATCTTCATGAGCGATCTTAAGTACATATTTCTTTTATTTACAGTGTGTGTGTGTGTGTGTGTGTGTGTGTGTGTGTGTGTGTGTGTGTGTGTGTGTGTGTGTGTGTGATGACGACGAGAAGGTGAGATCCGGTGCCGGCACATAGCCTACTCCCCGTGAATAGCAGTAAGGGGGCCGCCGAGATCAATCTCTGCATCTGACGGACAGATCACCATCAACAGTGTCGCATGGCCTCACGTATCGGATACGGCGGAGAGGTTTGATACTTTAACCGGGACATTGGCGCAAAGTCTAGTGATAAGCAACTTCACGCCACCACCTGTCCTCCCCTTGCCGGCCAAATACTGGCAGTGAAAATATTTGCCACCATCAGAATTCGAACCGGCTTAACCCCGGGTCGAGCGCCCCTGCACAACCGTGCGTTAGCGACCGTGAAAGTACTAATCTGAGAATTTCTAAAGGTTCAGGACGCGGATAATGCCGATGGCAGATGCATTGGATACCAGTTGTTCCATTTAAGTTCGACGTGTTACGTATAGGACGGTGTTACGGCACAAACAAAATCGCGAATCTCACGCGATATGTAAACACACAGCTGCCAACGCGCTGGACGAGAGACCGCTGCCACGGTTGCCACTCGACTCGACTTCCGCACCCTTGCGAGATTTAGTGCTCGAAATTTCCTCATACTCTACGCATAAGTATTTAGAGAGCGCTTCACCTTTTCCTATGGCACACTCAGGCAAAATATTCTAGAAACATGATACGAACATTTACCTGTTTCTGTTCATATAGTTTGCGCCAAAGCGGTGAGTCTCGTTCGTCACCCCCCCCCCCCCCAACCCCCCAACCCTCCTATAAGCTTTACACTTGGAGAAGATTAACCTAACTTTAAAACTTCACGTCCTCCTCCAAAGATCTACTGGAAAAGGGCCTCTTTAGCAGATGACCTACAGCAAACACTTTCATGTAACAATCAGGTGGAATTTTTCACTTTATCTATATTAATTATATTTTTTTCACGACTAGTTTCAGCTTTCTAGGCCATTCTTAAGAAGTGTATACCCTACACACTGAAATGTCAGCGTCTTAAAGAGCTGTATTCTTTTTGGCTTACAAATCCTGTTTGTTGGTTTGATATCATTTGTGAAATAAAATGAACAGAAAACACGTGTTTAAAGACGCTGACATTTTAGTATGTATACTTTTCTATTGCAGAACCACAACATCAATTTAGAACGGCGTAGAAGGTTTAAACTATTTGTCGAGAAAATTAACACAGCAAAAATGGAAAAGTTAACTTTCAAAAAATTCATTACTGTGGTGCCTGATATGGAAAAAAACTGTTGTAAAAAAATTTCAGAACGAAGTTTTCACTCCCCATCGGAGTCTGCGCTGACAGCAAACTCCGTGGCAGATCAAAACCGTTCCGGACCGAGACTCAAACTCGAGACCTTTATCTTTCGCGAGCAAGTGCACTCGATACCGGTTCCTACTGTATTTACCTTTCAAAGAGCGCTGGAAAACAAGTGTTCGTCCATTTCATTTGCATACCAGCACTTATTCGAGAAAAATGTCGTAATTTTAGTGCGATTTCCCGCTCGCATTCAAAGAGAAACGGCATAATTTTAGTGCGATATGTACAGCGGGCTGCAGTATATTACCCTGTGATAACAGGCCGCCTATGGAAACTTTATTTGGATTGTAGAAACAAAGAGCTAGTACTAAATATAAACTGATATAAGCTACTCACATCATTTAACAAAGTCAAGATAACCACAAAATTCCACACGCTCTTTTCGTTAGAATCTGTTTAATCTGAGTCTTTGGTTGAAGATATTTCTTTGGAAGAGAAATATGAACAATGGTACCTTTTTTATATACTGCAGTTATACACGTAATACAGTTAAAATGTCAATATTTACGCACAGAAGAAACGTTTCCTCCAGTTAAATCATAGCTTAAGACTCTGTGTAACAATGACCTGCATATTGAGAAAATTATATTAAAAACATGGATGGAACCCAAACATCTAAAAAATGAAGCCGAAACACAATTACTGCCGACTGCTAAAAAGTAAATTTCAGCAACTTTAGTACCTAAAATGTATCAGATTACACATACATATCCTTGAATAGCTAAAAAACTATCTTATAGCGAATTTCTTGTTTCATATTTGAATTTCTCACGTGAAACCTCTTTGTAAACCATGTCTACAGGAGAAAAATATTCCTTGTAGGTCTTTGTAATAAAAAGGCAACGTGAAACATTCTCTACCTAGAGGAGAAACAGATTTTTGCTCATAAATGGCTCTGAGCGCTATGGGACTTAACATCTATGGTCATCAGTCCCCTACAACTTAGAACTACTTAAACCTAAATAACCTAAGGACATCACACGACACCTAGTCATCACGAGGCAGAGAAAATCCCTGACCCCGCCGGGAATCGAACCCGGGAACCCGGGCGTGGGAAGCGATGAACTCTCATTGCATATCACTGCGCCGCTCCCTAGCTTTATCGAATAAGTAGATTCCATTCCTGAAGTGCAGGTTTGGGAGATGGACAAAATACCCATCACGGGACTTCATACACCTTCACGGACTCAAGCTTTCACGTCCACATTTTTTTTTCATAGTGGAATGAAAGAAGGTTATACGATACAGCATCTGGTCGATACGGTTGATGTTCTGATAATTCATTTCCCAAACGCCCTCAGTTACCCTAATACCAAGGCGCCTTTGTGGGGGAAGGATCATTTTCCTGACAAAAAACTTTTTTTTTCCTTTTGCAATCTAGGCTTCTCCTTGGGTATTTTGTTATCTAATCGGTGCAGAAGACTCAGGTGACCCTCATACGTATTTTGCTCCTTTGCAAGATAAAAAGTAGTAGTTATATCCTTCGTATCCTGGAAAGCCGAATGGCCGAGCGCTTGTAGGCGCTTCAGTCCAGAACCGCGCTGCTGCTACTGTCGCAGGTTCGAATCCTGCCTCGGGCATGGATGTGTGTGATGTCCTTAGGTTAGTTACGATTAAGTATTTCTATGTCTAGGGGACTGATGACCTCATATGTTAGTCCCATTGTGCTTAGAGCCATTTGAACCATTTTGGAAAGCCGAATAGAACGTTTGCCGCCCGCATCTCGTGGTCGTGCGGTAGCGTTCTCGCTTCCCACGCCCGGGTTCCCGGGTTCGATTCCCGGCGGGGTCAGGGATTTTCTCTGCCTCGTGATGGCTGGGTGTTGTGTGCTGTCCTTAGGTTACTTAGGTTTAAGTAGTTCTAAGTTCTAGGGGACTGATGACCATAGCTGTTAAGTCCCATAGTGCTCAGAGCCATTTGAACCATTTAGAACGTTTGCCACATGAAACTGACAACAACTTTCGTGCTGGAGTGCCATCGGCTCCCACAGGTAGCACAAACAGAATATTATGAGAACATTGAAACTTACGTACTAACAGAAAGGGAAGAAATGTCATCGAAATCAGAGGATCTAAGAAGAAAACTTTCCTTAATTGGTAGTCGCCTTTAAATTCTTTCTTTGCATAGATATTTCGAAAAAAAGGTGTGTGTATTTTGAATAAATATTAATGCTCTGTGACAGCTACACTTATGTTTATTTTTTCACGTTAGTATTACAGTTTCATCTGTTACCTATTAGATATTACCGAGGAGCTGTGTGGAGTGAATCTTTCCATGTTCAAAATGGCTCTGAGCACTATGGGACTTAACATCTGAGGTCATCAGTCCCCTAGAACTTAGAACTACTTAAACCTATCTAACCTAATGAAATCACACACATCCATGCCCGAGGCAGGATTCGAACCTGCGACCGTAGCGGTCGCGCGGTTCCAGACTGTAGCGCCGAGAACCGCTCGGCCACTCCGGCCGGCAAATCTTTCCATGTGATCGATTGGCGTCTCTCAGCACCAAACCATCCAGTATTTGGAAACTCTGGGCGGAAAACAGCCTATCTGCGCCTAGGCTAATCAACTAGTTTTATAGCTTCGGACAATACGTAGATTCGGCTGTATTTCGTCGTGCATCACACCGCAGAATTAAGCAGCGGGGAGCAGAGTGAAGCAGAGTCCTGCACCAGCCGCCGCCCCTCCAACTAATGAGCTCTTACCGTTCCATTAAGCGTAACGGCTCCCTTCCAGAGCCACTTTTTTACAGTCACCTCGTTACTCACGAGGGTTACCGTCTTCGTTATGTCATTGCTAAGTCATAATTCCCGTGTCCCTACAAAATCCTTCCAATTAATCTACATTTTTCTCGCCATTTTTTACCAATTTCGGAAGAGGCGCCTGCTCTGTTAAAAATGGTAGCGGTAACAGTCTTGAAATGGGCCCATCTAGTTGACAGCTACTGAATTAAAGATGTTATCTGGACCCTTGCTTCTTTATAACCAAATCTACGTGCACTTTGCCTGCCTTAAAAGGTCCTTGATACAGTTGGCAGCTAAGTTTCACTTTATTAGTCGGATATCCTTTAAAGTCATTTTCTGTCTTATATTTCACGAAAAATTACATAACGATCTGTGTACATGGCATTAAGTTACCGTTTCAACCATCGATGGCGCAAGCGTTCGTTTTTCTTTTTCCTTTTTTTTCCTAGTTGAAATAGCAAGGAACGTTACCTGCGCACGTGACACCTTGCTACGTAGTTCCATACATTTTTTTTTGTTGTTCGTCGGTGGAAAGAAAAGTGGCGAAACGATCCCTCGCGAAAATCTCGATTGGACGGCAGAAATGGAGTTTTCGTTCAAAATATTCAGATCTACATCTACATGGATACTCTACAAATCACATTTAAGTGCCTGGCAGAGCGTCCATCGAACCACCTTCACAATTCTCTATTATTCCAATCTCGTATAGCGCGCGGAAAGAACGAACACCGATATCTTTCCGTACGAGCTCTGATTGCCCTTATTTTATCGTGGTGATCGTTTATCCCTATGTAAGTCGATGTCAACAAAATATTTTTGCATTCAGAGGAGAAAGTTGATGATTGGAAGTTCGTGAGAAAATTCCGTAGCAACGAAAAACGCCTTCCTTTTAATGATGTCCAGTCCAAATCCTGTATTACTTCTGTGACACTCTCTCCCATATTTCACAATAATACAAAACGTGCTGCCCTTCTTTGAACTTCTTCGATGTACTCCGTCAGTCCTGTCCGGTAAGTTTCCCCACACAGCTCAGCATTATTCTAAAAGAGGACGCACAAGCGTAGAGTAGGCTGTCTACTTACTAGGTCTGTTACATTTCCTAAGCGTCCTGCCAATAAAACGCAGTCTTTGGTTAGCCTTCCCCACAACATTTTCTATGTGTTACTTCCAATTTAAGTTGTTCGTAATAGTAATACCTAGGTATTTAGTTGAATTTACGGCTTTTAGGATAGACTGTAACCGAAGTTTAACGAATTCCTTTTAGCACTCATGTGGATGACCTCACACTTTTCGTTATTTAGGGTCAACTGCCAATTTTCACAACATTAAGATATCTTTTCTAAATCGTTTTGCAATTTGTTCTGATCTTCTGATGGCTTTATTAGTCGATAAACGACAGCGTCATCTGCAAACAACCTAAGACGGCTGCTCAGATTGCCTCCCACATCGTTTATATAGATAAGGAACAGTAAAGGGCCTATAACACTGCCTTGGGGAACGCCAGAAATCACTTCTGTTTTACTTTCAGAATCGGTGAGAACCGAGGAGCCGCCAGCACCAGCCATAGGATTCCCAAAAAATCTGTGGATCGCATTAACGTAAGTCGAAACCGATCATGATAAACAAATGTTATGGCGATCTCAACTGTTGTTTTACCCAAAATACTGGCATTTTTTGTGCTCCGACAACAGAATTTTTCCGCTAGTCTACTTCTTTTCCCTGCTAAAACGGGACACGTAACTCTTAAAAAATATATCGGTCAGTAAAATGTACATAGTTCTCTTATGTGAAATTGAAATAACTCGAAATTATATTTACATCTCAGACCTGACTGTATGTGCAAAAAATTTTGCATGTGCTTCAGTACTGAAACATGGGGTTCCCGGATGATAACGGTGAGCCTTCACAGCGTATTTCTCCGTGTCTCGTTAGTTCATAAACCACGTTTTTTCCTCGCACTGGATTTCACATACCAATTTTACGTGCGTATTTTACGTGTAAAAGTAGGGTAACTTTGAACCTCTGTATCTCTGAAACGGGTAAATACATGAAGAAAATTTTCAAGATTGTAACAGAAAAGGATGTCAGGAATACATCGTAAAAATTTCAGCCATTAACTGTGTATAGCCGTCTCGGAAGCCGCGACTATATTTTGGTACCCAAAAAACTAATTTTTGAGGTGTTTTTCTATAATTTATAATGATTTTTGAAATTTGGGAGATGACTCCTCTAAAAAAATGCCTAGCTAATATACAGTTAAAATCTGAGCAATTTGCTGTTGTTATTTATTATTTAGATTTCTCCTCGTACAAGATTTTACTTGTAGAAGTAGAGTAAATTGAATCCTCTGTATTTTGGAAGCGGTTAAAAATATGAGAATTTTCTAGGCTATTCGAGATCAGGACCTTAGGAATACATGGTTGAAATTTCAGACATTGCTGTGCGTAACTGCTTGGAATACTCAACCTATTTGCTCCATTTGCCTAAGCAGGAGAAAGTGTGTAATAGTCACACTTTAACACTGTACTGCAGGACACTGACACTAAGACGATCCTTCTGCTGGGTTTGTAAATGGTCCCAAGCCCAAGGGATATCAAATACACTTCACCTATCTTTTTATCGCCAGTAGAAACAGAGGAGTGAGAACCAGAAAATCCCGTTTTTATGCGCGGCGTTTTGGAACATGTTAGGTACGCATGCTATCGCATGCATACCGACTATATATGTGTGCACTGGCAAGAAGCCAGACATATCGTTCACAGCCAAACTGTCGTGTTCCATCGTTTTTATCTTCGATGGGTTCCTTAACTGTAATATGGTTTCCATGATACCATAAATCTCTATCGACGCTGATCTACAAACTAAAAATACCTGCCCAATTATCGTACTGTGTAAATGAGAGTTACAGTTCACCTTTGAATCCGAATCAACGGTAGTTGCTGGCGCATTTTCAAATGGCTGAGAGGTAAAAACTAGCTTAAAGCCAGACTAAAAAACTTCGGGCTATAATTGGGATTAGATTCCTCGACCTTTAGGTTTCTAGGCAGGCACCTTACCGTCCGATCAGTTTTTTTATTTCGATTTGATTCTTCGTAATTTTTCGCCAGGGGTTCTTTGCCGAAGTCGCTCTACATTTTTCAAATAACCATCGTACAATATGCGTTAGATGAGTATGTGCCAAGCAAGATCGTAAGAGATGGAAAACAGCCACCGTGGTACAACAACCAAGCTAGGAAACTGCTGCGGAGCAAAGAGAACTTCACAGCAACCATAAACATAGCCAAATCCTTGCTGACAAACAAAAATTACGCGAAGCGAAATGTAGTGTGAGGAGGGCTATGCGAGAGGCGTTCAATGAAGTCGAAAGTAAAGTTCTATGTACTGACTTGGCAGGAAATCCTAAGAAATTTTGGTCTTATGTCAAAGCGGTAGGTGGCTCAAAACAAAATGTCCAGACACTCTGTGACCAAAATGGTACTGAAACAGAGGATGACAGACTAAAGGCCGAAGTACTAAATGTCTTTTTCCAAAGCTGTTTCACAGAGGAAGGCTGCACTGTAGTCCCTTCTCTAGATTGTCGCACAGATGACAAAATGGTAGATATCGAAATAGACGATAGAGCGATAGAGAAACAATTAAAATCGCTCAAAAGAGGAAAGGCCGCTGGATATGATGGGATACCAGTTCGATTTTACACAGAGTACGCAAAGGAACTTGCCCCTCTTCTTGCAGCGGTGTACCGTAGGTCTCTAGAAGAGCGCAGCTTGAATACTGCTCAACAGTGTGGGATCCGTACCAGATAGGGTTGATAGAAGAGATAGAGAAGATCCAACGGAGAGCAGCGCGCTTCGTTACAGGATCATTTAGTAACCGCGAAAGCGTTACAGATATGATAGATAAACTCCAGTGGAAGACTCTGCAGGAGAAACGCTCAGTAGCTCGGTACGGGCTTTTGTGAAAGTTTCGAGAACATACCTTCACCGAAGAGTCAAGCTGTATATTCCTCACTCCTACGTATATCTCGCGAAGAGACCATGAGGATAAAATCAGAGAGATTAGAGCCCACACAGAAGCATACCGACAATCCTTCTTTCCACGAACAATACGAAACTGGAATAGAAGGGAGAACCGATAGATGTACTCAGGGTACCCTCCGCCACACACCGTCAGGTGCCTTGCGGAGTATGGATGTAGATGTAGATTCCATCGATAAGAAATTCATGTTTTTTTTAATTTATTGCAGAAGGTGATCAGTCCTCTCACTGAACCATCTTAACTATCGTGCAGGCTACTGACCACCAGGCCTGACATTGAGCTACTAAAAATCTTTGTATTCTCCAACTTACACCAATGCGTCAAATATACAGATACAATTTTGAAAAAAATGCCTATTAAGCTGTGGTATAATTATTTTTATAGCGTCTTCCAGAACTAATAGTCACATAGGTAATGAAATAAATATTCTAACCAAATTTATGTGACCAATAATGATTAGACTTGCTGCCTGCGTACGCCAGGCGCTCCCAGTTCAATGACAGGTCCTTGAAGTGACGTTTGTTTTTTGAAATTTCTAAAATTACTTCCTAACAGTGTACCGTTTCCTCTCGTAATTGGTAATTTTCTTCTGCAGTATTTACTGTTACATTTTCGTGGACAAATAACTGCTGCACTTAAACGATCAAATACCTAAAACAGGAGGTAGTACAGTCTGAGTATCGATAGAGGTACATACACTGTATGAAATATTACGGACAAAAAATAAATGTAATAGACCTCGCTGTTGGGGATACGTAATCACTGCAGGAATTGGTTAAGAGAGAACTTTGTCATAGCCTTTCCGAGGTATTAGAAATTGTCACCTGCATTCCATACCAACGGGAAAAATAACAGTTGACGGTTCAAATGGTTCAAAGCACTACGAGACTTAACATCTGAGGTCATCAGTCCCCAAGACTTACAACTACTTAAACCTAACTAACCTAAGGACATCACACACATCCATGTCCGAGGCAGGATTCGAACCTGCGACTGGAGCAGCAGCGCGGTTCTGGACTGAAGCGCCTAGAACCGCTCGGTCACAACGGCCGGCTCAGGCTGCCGAAAATAAAGTTTAGGGCCATTGCGTGTTGCACTGTTAGGCATGCCAGTTTCTTTCACTGTCATCTACCGGATACTGTTCATTGCTTACTAAGACAGTTGCTGTTGAATACCCAGTTATGTTGGGTTCAGAGACAATACGCGGTAATGTCCGAGCAAAAAGTAGCAGCTTTTGCAACTCTAGGCAGTGAGATTTCAAACGGCAGAGTATAGGTTCCAGAAAGTCACTTTGCTCAATTTCTGTCATGTAACACGCCACAAAACCTAAGGTGTGTGTGAACATGAAATTGCAATGACGCAGTTATGACAGGGAATAATGAGACAGCTGACGGGAACGACGGTCACATGGTAGTAGACAGCAGTTAACTTACTGGTTTAGAGCTTCTTTTTTTACATTGATACGTTGCTCTTCCACAAATATTTTTACTTCGTTCCAGGTTTGATTCTTCTGCTGCTACCCGCCTTTGGCCACTGCCTGCCGAGGCAGAGAACGGGTGCAGTTTCGGACAACTTCGTCGGCGATGGCACACAAGACATTGCTGTCTCCATCCTACAGGTAAATTTTAATGACCTTCTATCGAGATAGGGCTTCTAAAAGTAACGATTAAAACTGCAGGCCTATATTTATGTAGCAAAGGAAATTCATTTCATGTGGGCTAGTAATTCGCTTCGCGACCCAATGAGTTTTGCGCGCGATCGGTCTACCGTTCTACGACTGTATCAGGCGTTGATTCAGTCCCGTCTCGATTATGGGGGCCTGGCTTACGGTTCGGCATCGCCTTCCGCGTTGCGGTTGCTTGACCCCCATACTTCACTGCGGGATCCGACTCGCAACTGGAGCTCTCCGCACAAGCCCTGTAAACAGCCTACTTGTGGAGGCTAGTGACACTCCATTGCGGATCCGGCGCCAACGACTACTGGCCGCTTATGCTGCACATGTTTGTAGCTTGCCCGGGCATCCAAACTACCGTCTCCTGTTCCCCAACTCGGTCGCCCATCTTCCAGAACGGCGGTCCCGGTCAGGATGTACGATCGCGGTTCGCGTCCGGGCTCTTCTCTCTGGGGTTGAGTGTTTCCCTCTCCCACCTCTTTCCCCGGCCCATATACGTATACCACCGTGGTGTGTGCCCCACCCATGCCTTCGGCTGGATTTGGCACAGGGTCCGAAGGACTCAGGGCCTCCGCCGCCGCTTTCTTTCCATCCTTGCCGCGTTTACGGCTCTGACGTGGTCTATACAGACGGTTCGATGGTTGCTGGTCGAGTTGGTTATGGTATTACTCTTGGGGATCATTCTGAACATTCTGAACAACATTCATTGTTGGCTGGCTGCAGTGTTTTCACTGCCGAGCTGGTCACCATCCCTCGCGCCCTAGAGTATATCCACTCCTGCTCAGCTAAGTCCTTCGTTATCTGTAGTGACACCCTGATCGGTTTACGAGCTATCGACCAGTGTTTCCCTCGCTCTCGTCTGGTGATGGCTATCCAGTAGTCCATCCATACTCTTGCCCGTTGCGGTCACTCCGTGGTTTTATATGGACCCCGTGTCATGTCTGCATCCCGGGTGATGAACGTGTTGATACGCTGGCCAAACAGGCTGTCGGTGCACCGGCTTTGGAGATTGGCCTTTCGAAGTGTGATCTCCGTTCAGTTTTGCGGCAGAAGGTCCTTGGTACCTGGGGTGATGAATGGCGCACCCAGTGTTCATCCAACAAACTTCGGATCGTCAAGAAAACTACCGGTGTCTGGCGCTCCTCCTTACAGCCCTCTCGCAAGGACTCTGTTGTACTCTGCCGGCTGCTAATTGGCCACACCTGGATGAGGCACGGTTATTTATTGCGCCGCGAGAACTCACCTCTGTGTCGATGTGGTTCAGCATTGACAGTGGTCCACATTTTGTTGGACTGTCCACTTTTAACTGCGCTCAGGCAGACGTTTGTGCTACATGATACGCTCCCTACAACGTAACGGATGACGCTGCCATGGCAGGCTTAGTTCTGAGTTTTATTCGTGCAGGGGGCTATTATCGCTCGGTCTGAGGGTTTGCCTCTTTCTTTTGTGTTGAGTCTGGCCTTTGGCTTACGGTTTTAGATTGGGCTTTTTAGTGTCAATTATGGTGGTTGGCTTTTCCGTTTTTTGTTTCCATGGTCGGCCAACCACTGTAACACACTGTGTGTTTTTAATTCCTCTTTTCTGGTCTTTGCCTATGTCTTTCTTGTTCTGTGCCATCCCTTGTCATCTCCGTTGCTGATTTTTGTTCCTTGTGGATGTTTCATGTTCGTGGAAAAAGGGACCGATTGCCTTTGTAGTCTGGTCCCTTCAACCCCCACAAACCAACCAGCCAGTTTTGCGCCCATTGATTGGAATTTTTGTACTCATACCCATACGTTCAGGTATCTTAAGGAAGAAAGACGGGAAATCAAGGTGCCGTCGACGACGTAGTCATGAGACGTAGCACAAGCTCAGCGTTGCGAAAGACGGGGAAAGAAATCAGCCACACCCAATTGCACGGGAATCATACTGGCACTTGAATTAAAGGATTCACGGAAACGATGAAAACCTAAATCTGGATAGTCGAATGGCATTTTAAAACGTCTAGCGTCTTAACAAATGGTTACTACACATGTTAAAAATAACAAAAATGCGGGACTGAAATTATTTAAATAAGAAATCAGTAAAAAAGTTGCCGAGCACTAAGAATGCTTTCACACTTAAATGTCTGCTTGTAAAGTGTATTTTCCTCTTCCCTGTCTAGACTATCTTGATCCAGTCTTCCAATGTATTATCTTATGCGAAGTTGGTCAAACGTCACTTCCAGCATGTTGCAAAATTTTGTTACCGAACCTTTTGGTGTCCTGGTAGAATATTTCTGTAGGTAATGAAGTAGGGAAAGTTATCATACCGTCTGATGTTAGTTTCATAATTGATGCAATGTCCCAGTAACCATATTACGGTGTTACGTTTTGTGGTAGGATACAGTTTGGATGCAGGCCGTTGTAGGTTGGTTTCGAAGCTCCATTTCAGCAGGACAAGTCAATCCCCGATAAGCCTCCAGTTGTTAAAATGACCACATCAAGTGAAACTGTGAAAAAAAGGAATCGACTACTTGACGTGAGGAGCATTTATTTATGGCACTAAGTACTATTCTGCAGGACTTTTAGTTTGTTGTAATGGTACTGTAAACAACACTGTACCATATGGATATAACGTCACATGTATGCATTTTGAGGATGGTTTGCTCAGTCTTCCAGTCGGTGGGCTGTTACTTGTATGTTGTTGGACTTGCCCTCCGTTTCAGTTCACGCTGAAAAGGTCTCGTCTGGTGGTTCCTCTTTAGCGCACTAGCGTCTATGTCCCGGGCTTGGAGGTAGAATTCACTAATACGTTGTAGCAGGTGTTAGCTTTGCTTATCTCGATCTGGGTATACATACTTCTCCATCGCACGATTTCGAAAAGATGTGTAGTGATATTGCCGGGACTTCGGTTTAACAGTGTTATCCTCTTGAGAAACAACGCCGTACATTTCTGTTGATATGAAGTAGTTCTAGGCCGTCAGTCTCCATCGATTTGGTTAGCGTATCATACGACAGCTTGAATATGCCTCCCTTTAATATGTATCTGCTAGTTAGTCAAATTATCCTTTGCCTTGCATTTTAGGAATTGGAAAAAAAAACTGCGTGACATATGCGTAGTATTCGTTGCAGAATACGTAAGTTTTTAAGATTCTAACTTTTTAAAGTTATGTTCACGACTCGCCATTTATTCTCCATAATTGCCCCTTTTGTTCGTGACATATTTGCGACTTTTTGCCGCGCGGGATTAGCCGAGCGGTCGAGGGCGCTGCAGTCATGGACAGCACGGATGGTACCGGCGGAGGTTCGAGTCCTTCCTCGGGCATGGGTGTGTTTGTCCTTAGGATGATTTAGGTTAAGTAGTGTGTAAGCTTAGGGACTGATGACCTTAGCAGCTAAGTCCCATAAAATTTCGCACACATTTGAACATTTTTTTGCGTCTTTTTGATGATACCTTCAGCGGACACCTATGTAAAATGACTCCTAGTGTTCTGAGGTTGTCTAGAACTCGTGCCCATGGTATATCTAGGTTGTCGAAATGCCTCACATTTACGATTTTACATTTTGAGTCAGTTACGCCTGCGACGCGACGGTATATTCTTCAGTGGCTCGTTCCATTCCTTAAGACAGCGAAGTCATCAGCATATTCCCTTAGGATTAGCGTTTGATCAGTCATTGAAATACCTGATAAATTTTCGTTGACATGCTACGGTCGCAGGTTCGAATCCTGCTTCGGGCATAGGTGTGTGTGATGTCCTTAGGTTAGTTAGGTTTAAGTAGTTCTAAGTTCTAGGGGACTTATGACCTAAGATGTTGAGTCCCATAGTGCTCAGAACTATTTGACCCATTTTTCGTTGACATTGTAGCAACGGCTCAAATGACAGCACGAAAAGAAGCATAGAGGGCGGACGCCGATGTGGCATACCGCGTTAGATGTTAAAACATTTTGACCGTCGATAAATTTGTACTCTAGTGGATATGCCAGTGATCATATTTAGAATTTTATTACATACTCTTCCAGATAAACTTTCTCCATTCTTCTCGTTACATATTGACGACCGGAAAGATGAAAGGCTTTATGGAAGTAGACGAAAAGAGTCAAACAGCAGCAGCCAGCTGAGAGACACGCAGCAACAGTGAAGTAACCGATTTTGTGACTTTTACGAGTCCCTAACTAGGAGCGAATTTTATATCAACTGAGTGCTTTAATAGTTTCGTAAGTTTAATATCTAATATCCACAGTTCTCACGTTTTCGTTTGCGCTGGAAAGTAAACCGATTTCGTGACACATTACAACTTTCTAATCAGGGGCGAATTATTTAGTTTCGCTGAGTGCTTCGGTGGTTAGATTTTTTGATCTCTGTGCATTAATCTAATTTATTACACACATTTCCTGCGTTTTCGGCAGGGTCTACAGTAATGTTCCGCAGCACATGCCGATAGTCCGTTTATGTGGGTAGTTTAGTTTCCCACAGTCTTCAGTAATGGACAGGGACTGTGACTGTTGTGTGCAGATGTGAGCGTTGTTGGCGACACTTCGCACTCAGCTCCAGGCTGTGATAGCTTCGGTTACACACTTGAGGCTGCAGTGGATGGGCACCACTGTTGTGTGCCAGCCATATGGATCAAACGGACGTCCAACACGTCAGAGTCCTCCGATTAGTCTCGCCCATAACCAGCCCAGTTACTTCTTGCACTGAGGTTGACCTCTCAACTGTGGTCCAGAGGGAGGTCGCCCTAGGCTGTACCAGCTAGCGAAATACTTCCCACATGTAAGGCCTCCCCAGTTAGCCATAAAAATAGGTTCCAGGTGCTGTCTGTGGCTGACACTGTCGCTGAGCCAGATGCCATCGCCTGTCCTGTTTCAGAGGAAACCATTCAGCCTGCAAGACGCAGATAGATGATGGGTTGATTGCTGGTTCAGAGCTCCAACATTAGGCGCATTGTGGGGCCCCTTCGGGACATGGCTTCGTATAAGGGGAAGAAAACCAGTGTTTACTCTGTGTGCATACCTGGTGGAGTCATTCCAGATGTGGAAAGGGTACACCCAGATGCCATGAAGAGCACACAGTGCAGCCAACGGCAGGTGGTGGCTCACGTTGGTACCAATGATATGTCACTTTGGATCAGAAGAGATTCTCACTGGTTTCGAGTGGCTAACAGAACTGATAAAAGCTGCCAGTCTTGCTTGTGAGATGAAAGCAGAGCTAACCAATTGTAGCATAACTGACAGGACCTATTGCAGGCCTCTGGTACAGAGTGGAAGGTCTGAATCAGAGGCTGATGGTTCTGCGACCGTGTAGGCTGCAGATTACTCGACTTGCCCCAAAGGGTGGTTGGGTTTCGGGTTCCGTTGAATAGGTCAGGAGTCCACTACACATGCAGGAGGTGGCTACTTGGGTAGCAGTGGCTGTGCAGCATGGACTGGGTGGTTTTTAGGTTAGAGGCTCTCCGTAAAACACCAAAAGGGCTTCAGTCAAAATGGGTGCAGGCCGAACACAGGAAGAACGTAGTTACAGGAACCATCGGTATAACAGTTGCAAATTGTCATACTATGTTCGAAAAGTACCAGAGCTCCAAGCGCTAATATAAATCACTGATGATGAAATCGTTATAAACACTGGAAGCAGGCTGAAGCCGGAGATAAGCACAGCCGAAATTTTTGCGAAAAACCTAATGGTGTTCCGAAAGGATAGGCTAAACACGGAGGACCGAAGACCTAAGCAGTTTGGTCCCATAAGATCTTGCCGCTAAATACGGTGGGCGGTAGCGTATTTGCTGCTGTTAGAAGTAGTTTATCTCGTCGCGAAATTGGAGTAGCCGGCCGAGGTGGCCGAACGGTTCTAGGCGCTACAGTCTGGAACCGCGCGATTGCTACGGTCGCAGGTTCGAATCCTGCCTCGGGCATGGATGTGTGTGATGTCCTTAGGTTAGTTAGTTTTAAGTAGTTCTAAGTTCTAGGGGACTGATGACCTCAGAAGTTAAGTCCCATAGTGCTCAGAGCCATTTAACCATTTTCTTTTTTTAAATAGGAATAGATAGTTCCTGTGAGTTAGTATGGGCAGAGATCACTGTTGGCAACCGGGATAAAATAATAATTGGATCCTTTTACCGACCTCCCAATTCAGATGATACAGTTGCTGAAAGGTTCGAAAAAACTTGACTTCGATTTCAAACACTACGTGACTCACACGATTATACACTCCTGGAAATGGAAAAAAGAACACATTGACACCGGTGTGTCAGACCCACCATACTTGCTCCGGACACTGCGAGAGGGCTGTACAAGCAATGATCACACGCACGGCACAGCGGACACACCAGGAACCGCGGTGTTGGCCGTCGAATGGCGCTAGCTGCGCAGCATTTGTGCACCGCCGCCGTCAGTGTCAGCCAGTTTGCCGTGGCATACGGAGCTCCATCGCAGTCTTTAACACTGGTAGCATGCCGCGACAGCGTGGACGTGAACCGTATGTGCAGTTGACGGACTTTGAGCGAGGGCGTATAGTGGGCATGCGGGAGGCCGGGTGGACGTACCGCCGAATTGCTCAACACGTGGGGCGTGAGGTCTCCACAGTACATCGATGTTGTCGCCAGTGGTCGGCGGAAGGTGCACGTGCCCGTCGACCTGGGACCGGACCGCAGCGACGCATGGATACACGCCAAGACCGTAGGATCCTACGCAGTGCCGTAGGGGACCGCACCGCCACTTCCCAGCAAATTAGGGACACTGTTGCTCCTGGGGTATCGGCGAGGACCATTCGCAACCGTCTCCATGAAGCTGGGCCACGGTCCCGCACACCGTTAGGCCGTCTTCCGCTCACGCCCCAACATCGTGCAGCCCGCCTCCAGTGGTGTCGCGACAGGCGTGAATGGAGGGACGAATGGAGACGTGTCGTCTTCAGCGATGAGAGTCGCTTCTGCCTTGGTGCCAATGATGGTCGTATGCGTGTTTGGCGCCGTGCAGGTGAGCGCCACAATCAGGACTGCATACGACCGAGGCACACAGGGCCAACACCCGGCATCATGGTGTGGGGAGCGATCTCCTACACTGGCCGTACACCACTGGTGATCGTCGAGGGGACACTGAATAGTGCACGGTACATCCAAACCGTCATCGAACCCATCGTTCTACCATTCCTAGACCGGCAAGGGAACTTGCTGTTCCAACAGGACAATTCACGTCCGCATGTATCCCGTGCCACCCAACGTGCTCTAGAAGGTGTAAGTCAACTACCCTGGCCAGCAAGATCTCCGGATCTGTCCCCCATTGAGCATGTTTGGGACTGGATGAAGCGTCGTCTCACGCGGTCTGCACGTCCAGCACGAACGCTGGTCCAACTGAGGCGCCAGGTGGAAATGGCATGGCAAGCCGTTCCACAGGACTACATCCAGCATCTCTACGATCGTCTCCATGGGAGAATAGCAGCCTGCATTGCTGCGAAAGGTGGATATACACTGTACTAGTGCCGACATTGTGCATGCTCTGTTGCCTGTGTCTATGTGCCTGTGGTTCTGTCAGTGTGACCATGTGATGTATCTGACACCAGGAATGTGTCAATAAAGTTTCCCCTTCCTGGGACAATGAATTCACGGTGTTCTTATTTCAATTTCCAGGAGTGTAGTTAGTGGTGACTTCAATTTACCCTCGTTATGTTCGCGAAAATACATCTTTAATTCTAGAGGTACACATAAAACATCCGAAATTGTGCTAAACGCATTCTCTGAAAATTATTTCGAGCTGTTAGTTCATGAGCGTACGCGAATAGTAAACGGTTGTGAAAACACACTTGACCTCGTAGCAACAAATAATCCTGAGTAAATAACGAGCATCAAAACGGATACAGGTATTAGTGAACACAGGGCAGGCTTAGCGAGATTGAATGTTGTATCCCCTAAATCCTCCAAAAATAAAGGAAAAATATACCTGTTAAAAAAGCCGACAAAAATACAGTTGACGCCTTTCGGAGAGACAATCTGCACTCATTCCAAATCAACAATATAAGTGTAGACCTGATGTGGCTTGAATTCAATGAAATGTTATCAGCAGCAATTGAGAGATAGATACCAAATCAATTAACAAACGACGGAGCTGATCCTCATTGGTCAACAAAACGGGCCAGAACACTGTTGCAGAGACAACGGACAAACATGCAAAATTTAAACAGACGCAAAATCCCAAAGATTGGCGATCTTTTACAGAAGCTCGAAATTTAGTGCAGACTTCAATGCGAGATGCTTACAATGGTTTCCACAACAAAAGATTGTCTGGAGACCTGGAAGAAAATCGTAAGAGATCCTGGTCGTATGTGAAGTATGCCAGCGGCAAGACACAATCAATGCCTTCACTGCGCGATAGCATTGGAGGATACTAACGAAGACAGTGCTGCCAAATCAGAGCTACTAAGCAAAGCCGTCCGAATTGTCTTCACAAAAGAAGACTAAGTAAATATCCCATAATTCCAATCAAGAACAGCTACCAACGTGAGTAACGTAGAAGTAGATATCCTCGGAGTAGTCAAGCACCTTAAATCACTTAACGAAACGAAATCTTCTGGTTCAGACTGTATACCAGTTAGGTTCCTTTCAGAGTATGTTGATGCAATAGCTCCATACTTATCATATACAACTCTTCGCTCGACGAAAGATCCATACTCAAAGGCTGGAAAGTAGCACAGGTCACACAAATATTTAAGAAAGGTAGTAGAGTAATCTACTAAATTTCGGGCCCATATCATTAACGTAGATATGACGCAGGATTTTGGAACGTACATTGTGTTCCTATATTCTGAACTACCTCGAAGAAAACTGTCTATTCTCACACAGTCAACATGGGTTTAGAAAACGTTGTTGTTGTGAAACACAACTAGTTCTTTATTCGCATGAAATGTTGAGTGCTATTGACAAGGTATTTCAGATTTATTACGTATTTCTGGATTTCCGGAAGGCTTTTGACACTGTACAAGAGAATCGGCTTGTAGTGAAATTGCGTGCTTCTGGAATACCGTCTCAGTTACGTGAGTGGATTCGTGACTTCCTGTCAGAGGGGTCACAGTTCATAGTAATTGACGGAAAGTCATCGATTGAAAACAGATGTGATTCCTGGCGTTCCCCAAGGTAGTATTATAGCCCCTTTGCTGTTCCTTATCTATATAAACGATTTGCGGGACAATCTGAGCAGCCGTCTTAGGTTGTTTGCAGATGACGCTGTCGTTTATCGACTAATAAAGTCATCATAAATTGCAAAACGATTTAGAAAATTGTATGGTGCAAAAATTGACAGTTGACCCTAAATAACGAAAAGTGTGAGATCATCCACATGAGTGTTAAAAGGAATCCTTTAAACTTCGGTTAGACGATAAATCAGTTAAATCTAAAGGCCATAAATTCAAATAAATACCTTGGAATTACAATTACGAACAACTTAAATTGTGAGGAACACAGAAAATGTTGTGGAGAAGGCTAACGAAAGACTGCGTTTTATTGGCAGGACACTTAGAAAATGTAACACACTATGCTTGTCCGTCCTCTTTTAGAATGCTGCTGTGCGGTGTGGGATCCTTTCCAGATAGGATTGACGGAGTAATCGAAAAAGTTCAAAGAAGGGCAGCAAATTTTGTATTATCGCGAAATAGGGGGGAGAGTGTCACTGAAATGATACAGGATTTCGGGGGACATCATTAAAACAAAGGCGTTTTTCTTTGCGACGGAATCTTCTCACGAAATTCCGATCACCAACTTTCTCCTCCGAATGCGAAAATATTTTGTTGACACCGACCTACATAGGGAGAAACGATCACCATGATAAAATAAGGGATATCATAGGTCGTAGGGAAAGATACCGTGTTCGTTCTTTCAGCGCGCTATACGAGACTGGAATAATAGAACCCTTTGCCAGGCACTTAAATGTGATTTACAGAGCATCGATGTAGATGTAGAGCCCATTTGATGCTGGACACGTCAGTTATTCAACTGACGTCACTAAATTTCAGAAACAGCTGACATTATAGTCCTTCCAGGGATGCACACCTGATGCCTTTCAAGCACTTTTTAAGCAATAACGTCATCCTGTTGTTAATAGCTCTGGGGACAGTTTTGTGGCCAAAACTCAGCTGTGTAATAGGCCACAGATTTTCGAAGTTTTTCAGTCCGTTTTTATTTGGTGCGAGAACAGTTTTGCACTCTTTAATCTCGTCAGGTACAATTCCGCCACGTTTTATGTCATTTAAAATCGCAATGAAAGTAATTCCGACGATATTCCAGAATTTCATCTGGTCCTGCAGCTTGATGAGCTGGTGATTTAATAACAAATTCAAATACTTCAGCCGCGCTAAAATCAGCTAAAAATTCTGTTTTTAGTGGTTCCTGTTTGCCATTTGTATGGCTTTAGCTATTAATAGCTCATCGGTGCGACTTTGCTCCGTAGAGCTCTGGTAATGCCATTCTATTTTATTCACCATCTCGATTTGGTGGTATATTTCTATCCTATGCTTGTAGTTCGTGTAGAAATGAGTGTCTGCTGTTGGTTCGATTTTAATTTCTTTATCTGTTGCTTGTGTTCGTTTGTGAGCTTGGAGTTTTCGTACAGATATCTATGGATGCTGAAGTATAATTCCATGGTTTTCTTTACTTTGGTTTTATGTCTTCCATGAAATACTAAACATGTTTGTAAGCATCTTTTAGCTGTTGTGGTCCAGCAGTCAGCTTTCGACGTGAAACTATAAAGTGAACGTATGAAGTTGGTCCATGTTCAGACAGCTCAAGTCTGTCTGTTATCTAGATGGGAGACGTTTGACGTCTATCGATCTTGATGCCTTTTTGTGGGTTATTTGTCTAGGTTTAACGTTGACAACGCAGAGTGATCAGGAAATGGAGTGGAGGTGACACCTATATTGAGTACTTGTTGACGAATGTTCTCTTTTTATCACTTTGGATGGCCTAAGTCGACCGTAGGAAAGTGTGTTGCACAAATGTGGGGTATTTTAACACGCGTGTATCCCTGAGCCGCAAATTCTTCACAAATTCGCGCCATTTTTTACAGCATTTCAAATTCTGTCGCTGGCCTTTCCGATGAAGTACACAGACAGTCGCCTCCACTAAGCAGATTAGGCGTGTTTTGTCTGAGAAGGTAAATTGTCATATTTAAACAAGGCTGTTCGTTCCGCCTATGTTTCTGCCTGATTGGACGTAAACTTTTAGAGGGTGTCGTAGTAAAGTTTGCACGTGATTCCTCTCCTGGATTCTGGTTTCTAAATATCTTCACCTGGGATATCTTCATGCAGAATGATGACCGTGCCTCTGTTTGCTTAGACTGCCATATTCACGGTTCTTTGAAAGCCAAGTGCCTTTCTCTCTTCTTTTGCTCTCTTTAAGAGCATAATGTCGGCATCAGTGTCATATTAACTGCTACAGTGCAGCTATTTTTTAATCGGACGTCATTCTGTTAATGTTCAGAGTAAGAACTGTGTGTGCCTGCGAAGTTAGTTATCTTTCTCGTTTTACATTCATTCGGATTACTTCGTCTTCGGATCACTCCATTTGAGGGTCTTTTGCAGTGTTGGATACGTGACATTCACTACCTTTAGCTATGTTTTAATAGTCATTTTTTTTATTACGTTAGCGTTGGGTTGTACTTCCGTACAAATCAGTGTACTAATGCTATCTCGTTCTACAGGTAAAGGTGATGGGAGGGCCATACTGACAGTCTGTTCTTATTCCACGTCTGTGACTTCGTGTGCATGGAAATCGGCTGTATTTTTGCAGCTGGTATGCATTTACGTCATGACTACCACTTCCCTAGTTCTTGTGTACTCCAGCTGCCCTGATGGAAACGTTGGCTATGGTAGGCTGGCAACAGGATTTTTACAGTATCTAGGTTTCGTGAGGTGTTTGTTTTCCTTGCTCGCATTGTCTGCTCCTATTCGCTGGGGCACCTGGTGCTGAGCATTACTATCGGAAGGCGTGGCCATGACTTTATGATGCCGTTCGGGTAACTGATAGAATTCCTGTGTCATGGAATCAGTGGCGAACGTATTGTCTCATATTGTCAGACTCGGGTTTTTTGAACGTCTGTAGACAGGTCACGTTTCGGTAATGCCGTCGTCGGAAACAACCTTTCTACGTTCCTCGTCTCGTGGCAGCTGTCATTGTAACTAGGTTTTTAGGTATAGATTTTTTAGTAACTGGTTTGCTTTCAAACGATATAAAATCTTCTTCACGTCAAGTTCAGTTTTTGCTCTATTCTGGGTGGACTTGGTAGTATATAGTCAGGTGATGGACTTTCAGTTAAGAGATCTGCTAACGTTAATTTCGTTGCTGTAAAATTTTACAAAACAAAAACTCATTAAAGACAGTTCTGATGAAGGTGACCGCTTTCCTTACATGTGAAACACTGGCTTGAGTATGAAACCTGCACATTATTTTCTGCAGACATGATATATGACAGAATATTAAGTTTTATTTCCATTTCTACAGATCACACGCCACTGGTAACTTTGCAACCCATATAGACTGTACTAGCGCTCTCTTGTGTTCTTAACTATAGCAGACTTGAATAGCATTAATCGAGCACAATATTATTGCATCTGGAAGTGTGGGTGCTTCGGTCGGCTTATCGTGATTATTTATCGTGATACTTCACGAGGGCCGGCCGGTGTGGCCGAGCGGTTCTAGGCGCTTCAGTCTGGAACCACGCGATCGCTACGGTCGCCTCGGGCATGGAAGGTTGTGATGTCCTTAGGTTAGTTAGGTTCAAGTAGTTCTAAGTGCTAGGGGACTGATGACCTCAGATGTAAAGTCCCATACTGCTCAGAGCCATGTGAACCACTTCACGAGGACAGGCTGAACCACTTGATAGTATACGCTCAGCAAGTCTTGAAGTCATGCTCAGTGCGACACGTTTTCCTTAATAATCACTCTACTTGTTACCTTGGCCGTCACCACATATTTGTGAAACGACCTTTGGAGGCCCAAGTGCAAATTTCTGTGGTCGGGTACTAACCATTTCAGATGTGTTATCTACTTGATATGGGAGGTTACAGGCACGAAAAATTGCATAATCATCGTCTTTGCTAATAAGATACAGTACTTAAAATTCAGTTCTGCCTCCTTGCTTGGTCAGTAGTCGATCGAATAACACAGGATTCAACAGTTCTAAGAAAACGTTGTACTGTTCCAGGTCGTAATACGCCTCGTGAACTTGATAACATGTGATTCCTTCTACATACACTATCCAGTCGTGTACTTTCAGACAACTTGGTTACACAGAATCTTTAGACTTGTCGAATTTTTCCTTGTAACTTTGACGTTTTTCCAACTAACCTGAGGAGTTACTAGCAAATGAACACTAAACAACGCAGTTGACAGAGCAAGAACATCACACACAGACCAAATGTTAACGTAGATGACACAAAACTAGTCAACTGCACTAGAGACTGGAGTACACAGAATGTCCGCACGCTACTGGGTGCCAGGAGGAACTGACTGCATCACATAGATCTGTAAAGCATTTCATATTTCAGTGTACATTAGATAATTATTTCACAAAGTTGTACAATTCTCAGTATGTTTTCAATCCAATAGGTCAGATTTAATGATGCGAATGGTTACATTATTCATTTAGAGCGCTGTTAGTAGCCTGGATTAGAGACCCAGTTTGGGAGCAAATTTCAGTATATGTCTCGCTCTGCTACACAGTGCGAAACTGATTTTGGAAAAAAATGTTTGTAAATTTTCCCAGAGAAATAAAATTTCAGATGGCGTGTACAAGACTGAATTCACCTTCCATTGAGGCTGGAAAACCTTCACCAGCTGGTAACACAGACTAAACGTCAGACGTGTTAAATACGCATTATTGTAGGTGAATGGACTGAGAGTAATAGTCTTGAATATACGTTTCAAAGCATAAACGGGCATGGTCCTGGTGTGACCCGGATGGAGTAGTGGTGGGCTCTGCGACATGGCTTCTATACCTAACGTTGAATATGACACACAAAACAACAGGAATAGCCAATTCTAATCAGTAGCGCAATTGAATATAGCGTAAAGTTCGGCAGCTATGTCGCTGGACAGTGAATGCATTCTGAGATATGTTGATCTCACACAAATTCATCCATCTCTATAGTGCAAAATAAGGGGAGATGATACAATTCACTGTCGTGTTCACAGAACCAGTCCTGAACGATGCGAGCCGTGTGAGTAGGGGCCCTGTTGGCTTTGAAAACAGCATCACCACTGGGGTACAAACATTGTATCATGGCACGGATCTGATCAGCCATAACTATCACACAATCCTGGGCAGTAATGACACCTCGCAGAGTAGTAATGGAGCCCATGGAATACAACAAAATGGCTGCCCAAATCACCGAATCCCCTAGATATTTCATTCCTGGGACGTATCTTCGGCAGGATGTTGTTAACAACGTAAAACAACTCATTCGACCGAAAGACTTTATTCCATTTTACCATAGTCTAGGTGTTCCGGCACAACGTTTTCTTGTCACGGGAATTGCATCGTTAATGGGTAGTTCGGGAGTTTCAGCTCGCCCTACAGTGCCCTACTTATCGAGCTCTCCTCATGTTTTGGTGCTGGCAGGATTCGTGAGTGCGGCATTTAGTTCTGTAGTGACTTTTGCAGCTGTCGTCCTCTTATTGTTCATCACTCCTCTTCAATGACCTTCCGTCACGATCACTCGACACACTCTTTCATTCGCGCTGTGACTGAGCGGATGACGTTTTTCCGCATTCCCAGTATATATAAAACTTACACATGCTGCCTCCTGAAACACTTAACATTTCGGCTATCTCGGTTACGGAAGCCCTCACCATACGACCACCAACAATTTGCGCAAGTTCAAATTTACGTAGCTCCGACACAACGCACTCAAAACTACATAGAACCTTGTAGTGACCCTGAGTGACATTCACAAGCTACGGAGGGCATTACGCAGATGCTGTTCGTGCCCAAACAGAAAAACGCAAACTACCGGCTTCGCTACCATCTGCTTTTACAGGGTGAGAGTTATTGGACTATACTACTACTACTACTACTACTACTACTACTACTCACACCACGTGATCAGGCCCAGTGGACCGCACGCTTCTACAGGTTTCCTCCTCCACTGTATTCTGTCCATTGCTACTATCCGCCATCCGTCCACATCTACTGACACTTGGTTTAAATCTTGATGGAGGCCATCCCTCCAACGCTTCTTGGGTCTCCCTGGGGTCTCCTTCCTGTAGGTGTGAAATCCAGGAGCTTCCGAGGCCATCTGTGATCCTCCGTCCGGCGCCACATGTCCAGCCCACTGCATTCGTTTGGCTTTGGCCGTTCCTACTATGTGGGGCTGCAGGTATACACGCCTGGAAATTGAAATAAGAACACCGTGAATTCATTGTCCCAGGAAAGGGAAACTTTATTGACACATTCCTGGGGTCAGATACATCACATGATCACACTGACAGAACCACAGGCACATAGACACAGGCAACAGAGCATGCACAATGTCGGCACTAGTACAGTGTATATCCACCTTTCGCACCAATGCAGGCTGCTATTCTCCCATGGAGACGATCGTAGAGATGCTGGATGTAGTCCGTGGAACGGCTTGCCATGCCATTTCCACCTGGCGCCTCAGTTGGACCAGCGTTCGTGCTGGACGTGCAGACCGCGTGAGACGACGCTTCATCCAGTCCCAAACATGCTCAATGGGGGACAGATCCGGAGATCTTGCTGGCCAGGGTAGTTGACTTACACCTTCTAGAGCACGTTGGGTGGCACGGGATACATGCGGACGTGCATTGTCCTGTTGGAACAGCAAGTTCCCTTGCCGGTCTAGGAATGCTAGAACGATGGGTTCGATGACGGTTTGGATGTACCGTGCACTATTCAGTGTCCCCTCGACGATCACCAGTGGTGTACGGCCAGTGTGGGAGATCGCTGCCCACACCATGATGCTGGGTGTTGCCCCTGTGTGCCTCGGTCGTATGCAGTCCTGATTGTGGCGCTCACCTGCACGGCGCCAAACACGCATACGACCATCATTGGCACCAAGGCAGAAGCGACTCTCATCGCTGAAGACGACATGTCTCCATTCGTCCCTCAATTCACGCCTGTCGCGACACCACTGGAGGCGGGCTGCACGATGTTGGGGCGTGAGCGGAAGACGGCCTAACGGTGTGCGGGACCGTAGCCCAGCTTCATGGAGACGGTTGCGAATGGTCCTCGCCGATACCCCAGGAGCAACAGTGTCCCTAATTTGCTGGGAAGTGGCGGTGCGGTCCCCTACGGCACTGCGTAGGATCCTACGGTCTTGGCGTGCATCCGTGCGTCGCTGCGGTCCGGTCCCAGGTCGACGGGCACGTGCACCTTCCGCCGACCACTGGCGACAACATCGATGTACTGTGGAGACCTCACGCCCCACGTGTTGAGCAATTCGGCGGTACGTCCACCCGGCCTCCCGCATGCCCACTAGACGCCCTCGCTCAAAGTCCGTCAACTGCACATACGGTTCACGTCCACGCTGTCGCGGCATGCTACCAGTGTTAAAGACTGCGATGGAGCTCCGTATGCCACGGCAAACTGGCTGACACTGACGGCGGCGGTGCACAAATGCTGCGCAGCTAGCGCCATTCGACGGCCAACACCGCGGTTCCTGGTGTGTCCGCTGTGCCGTGCGTGTGATCATTGCTTGTACAGCCCTCTCGCAGTGTCCGGAGCAAGTATGGTGGGTCTGACACACCGGTGTCAATGTGTTCTTTTTTCCATTTCAAGGAGTGTAGTTCCTCAAGCTCTTGGTTGTATCTGAACCTCCATTCCCCTGTATCTGCATCCAGAACGTGACCGAAGATCTTCCAAAGCACCTTCCTCTCAAAAACGTGGAGCTTATTGAAGTCCTGTTTCCGGATACTCCATGTCTCACAGCCATATAGAACAACAGGCTGGATCAGGGTTTTGTACAGTCGAATCCTGAACTGTCTGGAGAGATATCTGGACCGAAGCAGTTGTGCTAGGCTGTGGTAAGATCGGTTTCCTCCTTGTATTCTGGCATTGGTCTCTGCTTCACATGACGAGTTCTCAGTGAAAAGTGCCCCTAGGTATTTGAATTCATGCACTCTCTTGTAGGACTGGTCTCCAACCTGCAGTGATTGTAGATGACCAGCAGTCTGACAATGACCACGCGTCATAACGAGGTACTCTGTCTCGGCTTCGTTTATGTTTAGGCCAAATTTGCTGTTTGCCTCCTTTAGTGCTTCGGTCATTTGCTCCAACTCCTCTTCAGACCTAGAGAGTAAACAGATGTCGTCTGCATAGGCTAAGTATGCCAGTCTCTTTCCTTCAAATTCAATCCCTTCGTTCTCTTAGAAGGTCTCGCGTACGATCTTTATATTGGACTATATGAAATAAAGTCGTCATAACTTTTGAGTGGCTTACGTTAGGTGGTTCAGACTGCACAGTTGGCTGCGGGCATAATTAGAATTACTATGTGCATGCACACGCGCCTTGTTGTGGTCGGCTATTTGCATGTGAAAATGTCACGGTACAGCGTGCCTGAGCGTATAGCGCTTGTGGAGGCCTACTATGCGAGCAGTAACAGCCCGACTGCGGCTCAAAGGAAGTTTGCGACAGAGTTAAGGCTGAAGGCAACCGTTCAAAGTGTGCTAACAACCAAGAATTTGATTCGCAAGTTTGAGAGAATGGGTACTGTTCGTTATGACAGTGTTGGCAATGTCGGTCTTCCAAAAAGGGTGAAAACGCCTGAAAACGTGGAGAACACACGCGCCGTAGTGTAAACCAATCCCAGAAAATCGATCAGACGTGCTGCACAGCAGGTGGGAAACAACTGGGACACACTGCTACGAATTGTTGTTGGAGACCCGCACCTCTTCTCATACAAAATTCAGACCCATCAGCCATTAAGCCCCAGGGCCATGGAACAGCAGTTGTTTTGCCAACAGAACTGACGAACGGGACTTTGATGTGTGCTTTAGCAAAGAGGCCCACTTTCGTTTGGATGGGTTCGTCAATAAGCAAAATTAGCGCATTTGGGGGACTGAGAAACAGCATTTCGCGATCGAGAAGCCTCTTCACCCTCAACGGGTGACTGTGTTGCGTGCAGTGTCCTGTCACAGAATGGCTCAAATGGCTCTAAGCACTATGGGACTTAACTGCTGAGGTCATCAGTCCCCTAGAACTTACAACTACTTAAACCTAACTAACCTAAGGACATCACACACATCCATGCCCGAGGCAGGATTCGAACCAGCGACCGTAGCGGTCTCGCGGTTCCAGACGGAAGCGCCTAGAACCGCTCTTCCACCCCGGCCGGCTGTCACAGAATAATCGGTGCTATATTGCTTGAAGGCACGGTGACTACCGAACGGTACGTGAAGGTTCTGAAAGATGGTTTCATCCCCATTATCCAAAGTGACCCTGATTTCGATGAGCTGTGGTTCATGGAAGGTGGGGCTCTACTCCATCGAAACAGGAGTGTGTTTGATGTCCTGGAGCAGCACTTTGGGGACTGCATTCTGGCTCTGGGGTCCCCAGAGGTCACTGGCCATGGACCTCGATTGGCTGCCATATTCTCCGTGTCTGAACACAAGCGACTCCTTTTTATGTGGCTATATTAAAGGCAAGGTGTACAGCAATAACCGCCAAAACCATAACTCAGCTGTAAGCAGCCATTCAGGTCACCGACAGCATCGATTTTCCGGCACTACAGCAGGTCATACAGAACTTCATATACGTCTGCACACCATCATTGCCAATGAGGGCAGGCATATCGGACACATCATAACGTAAATCCGAATATCTGTAGTGACGTTTACATGTTGAATAAAGTACGTGCACTCCGTAGTTTGGTTTGTAACTAATTTAAGTTTGTTTCATATAGTTAAATAGTTGTCACGCTAGGTTCCAGCGTGCATATTCGAAGTGTTCAGATATTCATGCGAAAACTCTGTACTTACCATGTTAATTGTCAGACTTGAGGCAACATCTCAACCACTCTCTCTAACAGGTTACTTGGCGGTGATAATGCCGTTAGCTGGTCACCAAAAATTGTTAAGCGCTTTTTAATGAAATGAGATGGGATGAAGCTAGAAATGTCTAGGAGAAATGTAGATACGCGAGGTGAGCAAGTTAGTATCATGGGAACTGCTACCGTGGCCAAGGAACCGAAGAATATATTAAGACAAACACAACTAGCTCTTTATTCACATGAAGTGCTGAGTGCTATTGACAAAGGGATTTCAGATCGATTCCGTATTCCTGGATTTCCGGAAGGCTTTTGACACTGTACCACACAAGCGGCACGTAGTAAAATTGCGTGCTTATGGAATATCGTCTCAGTTATGTGACTGGATTTGCGATTTCCTGTCACAGAGGTCACAGTTCGTAGTAATTGACGGAAAGTCATCGAGTAAAACAGAAGTGATTTCAGATGTTCCCCAAGGTCCTATGCTGTTCCTTATCTGTATAAACGATTTGGGAGACAATCTGAGCAGCCATATTCGGTTGTTTGCAGATGACGCTGTCGTTTATAGACTAATAATGTCATCAGAAGATCAAAACAAACTGCAAAACGATTTAGAAAAAATATCTGAATTTTGCGAAAAGTGGAGTTGACCCTAAATAACGAAAAGTGTGAGGTCATCCACATGAGTACTAAAAGGAACTCGTTAAACTTCGGTTACAGTTAAATCGGTCTAATCTAAAAGCCGTAAATTCAACTAAATACCTAGGTATTACAATTACGAACAACTTAAATTGGAAACAACACATCGAAAACGTTGTGGGGAACGCTAACCAAAGACTGCGTTTTATTGGCACGACACATAGAAAATGTAACAGACATACTAAGGAGACTGCCTACAATACGCTTGTCCGTCCCCTTTTAGAATACTGCTGCGCGGTATGTGATCCTTACCGGGTAGGACTGACGGAGTACATCGAAAAAGTTCAAATAAATGCAGCACGTTTTGTATTATCGCGAAATATGGGAGAGGGTGTCGCAGAAATGATACAGGATTTTGGTTGGAAATCATTAAAAGAAAGGCGTTTTCGTTGCGACGGAATCTTCTCACGAAATTCCAGTCACGAACTTTCTCCTCCGAATGAGAAAATCTTTTGTTGACACCGACCTACATAGGGTGGAACGATCACCACGATAAAATAAGGGAAATCAGAGCTCGTACGGAAAGATATAGGTGTTCATTCTTTCCGCGCGCTATACGAGATTGGAATAATAGAGAATTGTGAAGGTGGTTCGATGAACGCTCTACCAGGCACTTAAATGTGATTCGCAGAGTAGCCATGTAGATGCAGATGTAGACAAGCAGTAGGATATATGAAATTGTAACGCCGACAATAGACTAGAACAATACAGAGAAAAAACAATTTAATAATTTCTCGGTGATACTAAGTCTGTACTAACGTCTGTGAACCCACATAAACCATTCTGCTTTCAACGACTTTGTCACCAACGCTTCGAAAAGTGGGATTAGCCGAGCGGTCTGGAGCGCTGCAGTCATGGACTGTACGGCTGGTCCCGGTGGAGGTTCGAGTTCTCTCTCGGGCATGGGTGTGTGTGTTTGTCCTTAGGATAATTTAGGTTAAGTAGTGTGTAAGCTTATCGACTGATGACTTTAGCAGTTAAGTCCCATAAGATTTCATACACATTTGAGCATTCACCAACGCTTCCAAAATACTTAATTCCCTGCTGGTAAAAATTTCGTGTGACTAGGGCCTCCCGTCGGGTAGACCGTTCGCCAGGTGCAAGTCTTTCGATTTGACGCCACTTCGGCGACTTGCGTGTCGATGGGGATGAAATGATTATGATTAAGACAACACAACACCCAGTCCCTGAGCGAAGAAAATCTCCGACCCAGCCGGGAATCGAACCCGGGCCCTTAGGATTGACATTCCGTCGCGCTGACCACTTTTTTTAAAATCTCACTTTGTTCGTTTTCGTTCGTTTCATCTGCTCGGGGCGGACGTCGCAAGACACCCGTTTCAGTTCGTCGTTGATCCATTAACTCAGTTTTTTTATTAGAGAGGGCAGCTAACCCTCTGATCGAACACGCTCAGCTACCGCGCCGGTGACCACTCAGCTACCGGGGTAGACTCCTTGTTGGTAGCCGCGCGGTCGGGGCGCCTTGTCACGGCCCGCGCGTCTCCCCTCGTCGGAGGTTCGGGTCCTCCGTCGGGCATGGCTGTGTTGTCCTTAGCGTACGTTAAAGTTAGATTAAGTAGTGCGTAATCTTAGGGACCGGTGACCTCAGCAGTTTGGTCCCATAAGACCTTACCACAAATTTCAAATTTCCCTGTTGTTAGTTCTCTTCGGACATGCCTGTAATATCCCCTCATTAGCAAATCACCCACATTCTGTTGGGAGTTTAGACGGTAGTGTAGTCTACAATGTTGACTGCCACACAATCTTTCACGCTGCTGTGCCGTAGGAATACGCAGAGAGCGATCAGAACGTGGCTTTCTCGCCTCTGGGCTACGCGACTCTGCTGGCCGCTGCGGCGGAGGGTGCTTCCGGCATGACGCGTCGCCAACTGGAGTGGGCCCTGCGCCTGCCTGACGACAGACAGCTGACGAGGAGCGCCTACCAGACCGCCCTGCACGCCGTCGTAAGTATCGTAGTAGTGGTCATTCTTTAACCACTTCTGCTTTATTTCGTAATCCCGAAGGTAAACTAGTATAACTTTGTCACGACACTGAACACACATGCATCTGATCTCCTTCATCCAAACATTAAAAAATTAACATTTCCTTAAAAAGAGAATGTGATTTATTTGGCCAGATAACCAAAAAGTAGGAATAGACTATAAAGATAGAAAAATGATATGGAACCTGTACAGAAACGAGACAGCAGTTATCCGTGGACGGATAAAACAAGTAGAGGTGCAGATACGGAAAGGTGTCCGACAAAGTTGCGCACTATCCCCTGTTATCTCTAACCTATACATTGAAGAGGCGCTGAAAAAAGTAAGGGAAAATTCACAGACAGGTGTAGTAATTCATGGCCAACGAATAGATATGATATGCCGATTATATAGCTGTCCTGGCAGAAAGTGAAGAAGATCTTGTAGTCCTACTGAATAGAATGGATAAAGTTATGAGGGAAGAGTATAATATGAGAAATAATAAAGCAAAAACAAAAGTAATGGCATGCGACAAAAAAGATCAAGTGAAAGTCCAAATTCATGTAGGCAATGAACTGCTTGAACAAGTTGATAAATTTACTTATCTGGGCAGTAATATTACCAGGGATGGAAGGAGCAAGGCAGAAGTGAGAAGTAGAATTGCTCAAGCAAAGGCTGCTTTTAACAAGAAGAAAAACATCTTAACATCTAAGAGCATCAGCCTTGAAATCAGGAAAAGATTTTTGAAATCATATGTGTGGAGTGCGGCATGCTATGGGTGTGAAACATGGACTCTCGGGACAGAGGAAGACCAGAAGCTAAATTCTTTTGAAATGTGGTGCTATAGACGCATGCTCAAAATAAAATGTATCGACAAGGTCACAAACGAAATGGTTCTGGAAAGAACAGGGGAGAAGAGAAGTTTCTGGAATTTCATTGTTAAAAGAAGAGTGCAATTTACAGGCCATCTATTCAGACATAAAGGACTCCTGAACACAATCATATGAGGATATGTCGAGGGAAAAAGACCGAGAGGAAGACCACGACTGAGGTACATGGATCAAATCGTGAAAGATGTGGGATGTAACACCTATAAAGAAATGAAGAGAATAGCTCAAAGACGCACAGAATGGAGACAAGCTGCCATTGTAGCTGTTGCAAACCAATCCTTGGATTGACCACTACAGAAGAAGAACCAAAGTATATCGCCACATGCCACTGGTGAAGTAGACATTCAGATTAGTGAAGAAAAACTTTCTGTAATTTTCGTTAATACTTCCCTTGGCTACAAGATTGGGAAAACCCAACGCACTTCTCTTGCAGCTTCTGTTAGTCAGGTGCAAGAGTTAAAAATACCGTCGCTGCGATAGTTAGAGGCAATCATTACACACTATCCGACTCAGATACTGACCATGACCACAAATAATACTAATCGGTACCCGCCATCGACTTATTTATAAAAAATTAGTCAGCTTATTATGACATCCTGTGGTTTAGAGTAATTAAATTGCTGCTTCTGTTTTAAAGCAATGTTACGTTACTAGAGCATTCTGAAAAGTAATACCTTCGTTTTCCTTGTCAAAACTGTTGATGCTGTTAAAATAAGACATTATTAGCATTCTACATCTTTATTCTTCACGTGTTAATTTGTTAATACCGTCACTGTAAAATGTTTGGCCGTGTTGACAGAGCCAAAATCTCGCCTCCGCTTTCTCCGCTGCAACACTATCAAAGTCACGTCCTCGAAACTGTTCTTTAAGTTTGGGAAACAGATGAAAATCGGATGAGGCCAATTCGGAATTGTATGGAGGATTATCGATGAAAATGAGCCCGAGGTTTCGGACTGTTGGCAGCGCACGTGTGTTGTCTGTCTCTGTCATGCCGAGGGAGAGGGTGCCCGGATGTGGAGCAACTTTTCGAAACTCTATTACAGTACGCTGTTTCTCGCGCACCGACGTAGTTAAATTGCAAACCGCCATGTTAGAGGCTACAATTCGGGGCCCTCTAGCGGCAAAGGACTGGAAACGTGCAGACATGAATAACGAGGATGCAGAAGTTCTTAGCACTTGTTTGATTCAAAAAGCTTTTTCACACAAATAGTAGATGGCATCACTTTTTAGCGCACCCTCATACTAGTTGCATCGTAGGACATTCAGCTTTATAATTTTGAAATTTACTCAACGTCGACCATCCCCATACATCGATATTCTGATAAGACATTATTTTAGCCAATTACTACTCTCAAATTTTAAATTGAGAAACATTCCCTGAAATATAATCCAAATTAAGAAATTTCTGTGTAAAATCAAGACAATGAAGAGGCTGAGGAAATAAATTAAAAACACGAAATATAGTGTGTATCAGGATGTACATTAGTTTTGAATACTGCGTTACTTGACATTACTCTGGACAAGGATATGTGGTGGTCTTCAAAAGATGAAAATATTGGCGTTTCGAGCAAATGAATGGGACAGAGATAGGCGCCTAAGTTTCGTAATGTATATTGCATTTAATACCAATAAAACCTTCCATCTTGAAACTTCCTGGCAGATTGAAACTGTGTGCCGGACCGACACTCGAACTCGGGACCTTTGCCTTTCGCGGGCAAGTGCTCTACCGCAAAAGGCAAAGGTCCCGAGTTCGAGTCTCGGTCCGGCACACAGTTTCAATCTGCCAGGAAGTTTCATATCAGCGCACACTCCGCTGTAGAGTGAAAATTTCATTCTAGAAATCTTCCATCTTGTCAGACATATAGTGAAATATCGTGTAGATGTCCGGTGCTAATCTACAGATACACTGCTTCATCCTCCGTCGGGAGAAACCACGAGGTCTGTGTCGCTTGAGGCGTATGAATCACTAAATGTCGTATTTTAACTGACTGCATTTCATATCGTGTAACTTTGTGTAACTTGCCTTCTGTTTCAGACAAGTGTAGCAACGCTTTCAGGTTTTGTGAACTCAAGCTTAAGAGCCCATTGTTTGGAGGTCTTAATGTGTTGACGGAATGGCTGACTCACCCTTTTGTGTCCACTGATCAGCTAGCTACATGTTTTACTTTTAGCTTACTGAGGAAGAGATTAAAATGCCCTTATCATAAGAAAAACTTTTAATACTGGATTTTCTGTGAGAAAACTTTCATTATTGTCTGATTATGAAGTAAGACTAATGTGTTACGCAATCTAAATTATACCAAATGAAGTAAGTTATCACACATTATAATTAGACCGGTAACATATACTGTGAGATTTTTTTTCCAAACTGAACTTAAATCTAGGTGGTACAGCGTCAGCTAATAATTGTAGTAGACAGTAACAATCTTTGACGTCTTCTCCCCATTTGCAGCTCACTTACAATCATTCATAATTATTACCTCTTAAACTAGCTGAACGCAGTAAGTTTTTAAAAATTGGTGGGATAGATCTAATTTTCAATAGCGTTAAGAGTAGACACAGTAAAAATCTGCTTTCACACATGTTACATTAATTCTTCGTTGGAGAGAAAGGTGCAGCCGATACTTCTATTCCTCGTGAACAATAACTTACAAACATTATCGAAGTCTAAAATGGAAGTCCCATTTTACGTTTATAACAACACTTCAGTTGATAACATTTTGTTACCAGACTTAACTAAAACGCGCTCTTACATGACAAAAATGTCCACGTTGTCAAAAAAAATAGAAAATATATATATAATACGTATACTTACTCCGTCTCTGTAGCAATATCTTTTAATGAAAGTAAATAGATTTTTGTTACTGTATGTTTTTAACGTTATTTTTATTTCTTTTTTAGATGGACGATGGTGCTAAGAACCAAGGTCTCAGATCGTGGTTATATGTGTACAGGAACTTCACAATAAACGACGCGTACAGCCAGGTTTTAAAGAAATACTATTTGACCGAAGTCAAAAACGTAGAGAGAATTGCAGACCAACCAACCACAATGCCAAATGAAGACGTGATGGAAGTGGACAAGGGAAAAGGAGATGAAATGAAGAATCCCGTGGAATCCGAAGAGAATATGGAAGGAAACAAGCCTTCGAAGAAAAAAGAGAATGAATCGGAGTCTAATAAGACAAATACAGAGGCAAGCGCGGAAGACAGTAATCCACACAAATCGCACGAATCACCTATGATGGCGGTGGGAAATGCAGAGCCAGTTAAAGAGGAAACGAAGAAAGATTCAATGATGTCACAAATGGATGTGACGGGGCCAGTTAAAAACGTGAACGAAAAGGACCATGAAATGGAAACGCCGACAAAAGAAAAAATGCCCATGGCCAGTAATATGCCATCGAATCAGGATACTTGGTCGAAGGACAACATATTAACGCCAGAGCAGAGTGCTATGTCTGAAACAGCTATGTCGGACAAAATTGATACGATGATAAAGAGAGGGAGAGCAGCTGCAGATATGAAGCTAGGCTCCATGCTCGAAGACTCACTACGGTTGGATGCCATGGACGAGAAAAACCGCATTGAGCAAGCCATCGCGCAGGATGAAGCCCGCTCTCCTTTAAAGGTCATCATGTCAGGACTCTCGGCTAACAACTTCGTCCGAAGAACTGCTGAAAGTAAGTGGCTTCATTCACAGCTCTACATCCTAATTAAATGTATTTTTTTTTTTTGCTCGTCCCTTACTTAAATAATTCCATAAGCTTTGGGTCCGTGTATCATCCTCTCCCCAGTAAGAGGAAGTTTCTTGTTTTGTTTTCTTACTTTCCTTAGTCTGACCATTTCCCTGAGCAATATTTTATTAGTATACAAGGAATTACAAAAAGGTACGGCCAAACTTTCAGGAAACATTCCTCACACACAAAGAAAGAATATATGTTATGTGGACATGTGTCCGGAAACGCTTACTTTCCTTGTTAGAGCTCATTTTATTACTTCTCTTCAAATCACATTAATCATGGAATAGAAACAAACAGCAACAGAATGTACCAGCGTGACTTCAAACACTTTGTTACAGTAAATGTTCAAAATGTCCTCCGTTAGCGAGGATACATGCATCCACCCTCCGTCGCATGGAATCCCTGATGCGCTGATGCATACACGGTGGTGGTGCCCGGTAGCGACCTAGATGCGTTCTATAGGATTTTCTATACAACCCACAAAATTTTTATTAGTACATTCTAACGAAATTATACAAAACATAAACACTATCAGGTCAAAAGTATTCAAGTAGCTATATGTTACGCAGAACTGTCCGCGAGAAGTCACGAGGGGGCGGACCCTCCAATATAAAAGGTGTGGACTTGCCAACACATCTGAAGCTGCCCATGTCGACTGTTCCTGATGTCAATGTGAAGTAGAAACGAGCAATTAAATTTTACTGTGCGAGTCCTTATTTCTCTTATTTTATAGTGATGATAATTTCTCTCTATGTAGGTGGGTGCCAACAGAATGTTTTCGCAATCGGAGGAGAAAACTGGTGATTGAAATTTCATGAGAAAATCCCGTCGCAACGAAAAACGCCTACGTTTTAATGATTGGCACTCCAATTCGCGTATCTTGTCTGTGGTACTAACTTCCCTACTTTGAACATTTTCGATGTCATCCGCTAGTCCCACATGATTCGGATCCCACACCGCACAGCAATACTCCAGAATAGGGCCGACAACTGGGGTGTAAGCAGTCCCTTTAGTAGAACCGAGTGAGGTGGCGCAGTCGTTACACACTGGACTCGCATTCGGGAGGACGACGGTTCAATCCCGCATCCTGATTTAGGTTTTCCGTGATTTCCCTAAATCGCTCCAGGCAAATGCCGGGATGGTTCCTTTCAAAGGGCACTGCCGACTTCCTTCCCCGTCCTTCCCTAATCCGATGAGACCGATGACCTCGCTGTCTGGTCTCCTTCCCCCCCCCCCCCCCCCCCCAAAAAAAAGAACCTTTAGTAGATCTGTTGCACCTTCTAAGTGTTCTGCCAATGAATCGCAGTCTTTGGTTTACTCTACCCACAACATTATCTATGTGATAGTTCCAGTTTAGGTTATTTGTAATCGTAATCCCAAGTATTTAGCCTTCAGATTTGTGTGACCTATCGCGTAATCGAGATTTAGCGGATTTCTTTTAGTAGTCATGTAAATAACTTCACACTTTCCTTTATTAAGGGTCAATTGCTACTTTTCTCACCACACAGATATCTTAACTAAATCATTTTGAAATTCGTTTTGGTCATCTGATGACTTTACAAGACGGTAAATGACAGCATCATCTACAAATTATCTAAGAGGTTTACTCAGATTGTCTCCTATGTCGTTAATATAGATCAGGAACAATAGAGGGCCTATAACACTTCCTTGGGGACACCGGATATTACTTCTGTTTTACTCGCTGACTTTCCGTCTATTACTACGAACTGTGACCATTCTGACAGTAAATCACGAATCCAGTCGCACAACTGAGGCGATATTCCATAGGCACGCAGTTTGGTTAGAAGACGCTTGTGAGGAACGGTGTCTAAAGCTTTCTGGAAACCTAAACTATATGGAATCAATTTGACATCCCCTGTCGATAGCACTCATTACTTCATGAGCATAAAGAGCTAGTTGGTTTCTTCAAGGTAATTCATAATGTCCAAATACATTGTATGTTCCAAAACCCTACTGCAAATCGACGTTAGTGATATGGGCCTGTAATTCAGCGGATTACTCCTATTTCCCTTTCTGTGTATTGGTGTGACTTGAGCAATTTTCCAGAGTTTAGGTACGGAACTTCCTGTGAGCGAGCAGCTGTATACAATTGGTAAATATGGAGCTATTGCGTCAGCATACTGTGAGAGGAACCTGACTGGTATACAATCTGGACCGAAGGCCTTGCCTTTATTAAGTGATTTAAGCTGCTTTGCTACACCGAGGATGTCTACTTCTATATTTCTCATCTTGGCAGTTGGTCTCGATTGGAATTCAGGAATATTAACTTCGTCTTCTTTGGTGAAGGAGTTTCATAAAACCATGTTTAATAACTCTGCTTTAGTGGCACTTCATCAGTGACGTCACCGTTGTCACAGCGCAGTGAAGTTATTGACTGCGTCTTGCCACTGATGTGATTTACGTATGACCAGAATCTCTTTGGGTTTTCAGCCAGATTTCGAGACACAGTTTCGTCGTGGAATTTATTAAAAGCATCTCGCATTGAAGTACGCGGTTTATTTCGAACTTCTGCTAAACTTTGCCAATCTTGGGGATTTTGCGTTCTTTTAAATTTGACATGGTTCTTTCGTTGCTTCTGCAACAGCGATCTGACCCGTTTTGTGTACCATGGGGATCAGTACCATCGCTTATTAATTCATATGGTACAAATCTCTCAACTGCCGTCGACACTATCTCTTTAAAATCATTCCACATCTTTTCTACGCTTACGTGACCAGATCGGAAGGAGTAGAGACTGTCTCTTACAAAGGCGTTAAAAGCATTTTTAATCAGTTTTAATCAGCTTTTTGAAGTAGATGTACTTCGCGTTTCTTTTTGATGGTTGTGAGTGTTAGGGTATTCAGCCTAGCAGCAACTGCCTTGAGGTCGCTAATCCTATTAAGATTTCATATTTTAAGGGAGCTGCCACTCCTCTGGACTTCCACACCTCACTGAAAGTGACCCCAGCAGAGTTCAAGACAGTATAAAGGAAACGGTCGTTACACTCCATATTAATGTCCTGATGCTTTTGATCAGATAGTGTACTTGAATTGTTCATGAAGTGTCTTAGTACATTGGATATTCTCTCACTAGTAGCCTTAACGCAGGTGACTCTTGATCCTGGTAGTGTCAAACATGAGCAACTGTATGCTAAGGCTCTCGTAACAATGACTTCGTAACACACGCCTGTAAACACCTCTTTATCAGATGAAAACCACCAGGGTCCAGTTCCTGAAGACACTGCGGATTAGACAGTGTAATTAAGAATGAATCTGCAGGGAAAACCAAATCAAAGACAAGATTCTTGTTCTTTTTAAAAAAATTACTTTGTATTCAGAATTGCTAAAACACCTCGCGTCGCTAATGTTGAAGACAATGTGGTACACTGTGCAATAGCATCCGTTGAATACGAGTACTGCAGTAAGTTACTAAGATTGTTCCTAATTATTCTCGGCTATAGTGGCAATGTTTATGAGCCGTGACTGTGTGGGATAATTATTTGTAATTTCTGTTACCAGTCACTTTATTTTTTGTTTTATGATTAATACAACGCATTTCGAACATGTTCTTTTCATCTTCAGGCGTTTATACATAAATACAGAGAAGTGTTACTTAAAAATAAACCGTCGTAAACTAGGATTAATCCAGAACTCTTTGTCCATTGTGTTACTGTAGCGGTTGGTGTGGCATTTGGGGGGAGAGGAGGGGGCCAGTGGATGGCCAGAAATCGAAGTCATTGATGTCTTCTGCTGATTTTATTCCTTGTGGTTGACTGTGTATTTATAGGATACAGATAGTTTTGCATCAATTGTGAGTTACGAAACTAGCGTGAAAGGCTTTTGAATGACAGTTGATCACTTACGATTTCATCACCTTGCAGCTTCATTTGCATCACTGGTGTAATGGCGGAGCTGTTGATTAATATTACACTATTGCACATTGTATTTTCTCTGATTTCCAAAGTAATTCACTGCACAAATTGCTTCGACATACATGTAAACATTATGCACATAACACAAGATCGCGGCCTTGTAGCATGTGAGTCAGTGTCGATTATAGAGGTTTTGTATCGATATTCTTGGTACTGACAGATTTGTAGTCATTTATTTACATCTACACATCTTCAATCTGTTGCTGGAAATGGCTTAAGACTGTTGAAGAACTTGAGTCTTTGAATTCGATTTTCTCATTAAGAATTTTATATCCATGCTTTGTATTATGTATGAAAATTTCCATTTCTTATATGATATCCTTTCTTTTACTTTTCCTATTTTGTGTAAAATTTCGAGGTCGTCTTCGATTTTCAAAGGGTGGCTTGTGTCTTTAATGTGAGTGGCTACTGCTAATTTATTTATCGAGCCTGTAGCAGTCTAAACGTTTGTTGAATCGCGTTCTGAAATTTCTGCCTGTTTGACAGATATAATATTTATTACATTAGCTGCAGGTAATTTTCTAAATGTCAGATGCATCAAGACTTGTATCTGGTGGTTTTATATTGTGAATAAGCTTCCCGCTTAGGTTGTTGCTGGTGCTGAAGCTGGTTTTTGCATTTGTGTTTTTGAATAGTCTTGCTAATTTGTCAGATGCTATTCCAAGATATGGCATTTTTACATATTTGACTGCTGGGGTACTGTCAGTTGTGAGTGTAGTTAGATGTTATTTGTTCAGTTTATTTTTTATCTGTTGTGACATGGTATTAATTAAGAGAAGGATCATACCCATTGTTTGTTGCGGTATATGTTATGGGTTCTATTTCTTGTTGGAGTTCTGTATGTTGAAGTGGAAATTTATGTGCTCTGTACAGCATTGATCTGCAAGCAGCTTTTTGTGGGAGGAGGGATATGTAGAGGAGTTTGGTGTAATGGTGTCGGTGCCAGTAGGTTTTCTACAATCATTGAAAGCTACCTTTTGGTTCTGTTTCGATATGTTTATATCAAGAAAAGGTATGGTGGTGTTCTCTTCCTGTCCAAGGGTGAATTGAATATTTTTATGTATGCTATTGAATTTGTTAAAAAGGTTTGTTACTTCATCCTCTGTGCCATAAAATAGAATGAGGGTGTCATCTACACATCTCTTATAGAATTTAACTTTGCTTGTGATGTTATCGTTTAGTGTCAGTATTTTATTTTCTATATGATTGATAAATATTTCAGCTATTAGGCCACTTCCATGTGCTTCCCATAGCTAGTCCTTGGTCCTGCTTGTAAATTTTATTGTTAAAAGAGAAGTAATTATGTGAGAGTACTAAATTAAGTATATCTGTAAGTGCCATGATTTCTGGTTTGCTCATTGTCTTGTTTCTCAATAGGTTAATACTTATCTCAACTGTTTCAGCTACAGGTATATTGCAGTAAAGGTTTAAAATATCTAGGGACAGAAGCTTAGCTTAAGGTGGTACTGTCAAATCTTTCAAACTGATAATAAATTCATAGCTGTTCTTTATGGAATATGATTTTTCAAATGTGTGTTTTTCTACAAGTATGTCATTTAGTTCTTAGGCTGGGCTTGTTCCTTCTTGCTTCCTTATCTGACGTTCGGTAGAAGATACCTCACTTCTGCAACTTCGTCAAGGTTTGGTGATTAATACAAAGTCTTGCTGTAGAACCTGTAGCGCCTCGAAATTTCTTTTCGAGTCTTATTCCCAGAATTAATTTAGACGGAAATTTTCACTGTCGATTGTATTGTCGTCGGCAATAGTTGAAAGTCCTTGTAGTGTTGATTAACTTCCTTTGGCTATCGATGTTTCACCTTTAGTCACAGCCAAACTCTCACAGACTGTACTCCATCGTCCCATCTGCCTGAAAATATTAGTTCGTCAGCGGATTTCTTAAAGTACTTCCACCCAACTAACTGTGTTACTTTTCGTTCTCTTATATCGTATTATGATAAAGCGTGAAATCTATTACTCATAAAACTAAATTTTGTGTACTTTTATTGCTGAGATTTCACATCAAGCGATAAACTCGAAAGAAATTAATTAGTATCCCTCTGATCCTATTCTTCTTCTTTCGCTCTTTCGTTTCATCCTGGTAGTATTCTGTACTTCCTTCAAAAAGCTGAAGATGTAATGTCACTACCACAAGCCACTGGAATACATAGTTCTAAAATCTCACAAATAATGTGTAGTAAAGACTTGCAATGAACACTCGTTTCTCAGAAATCATGTGTTCCACAATCAAAATTTTATCTGTTAATTACTTACTACTACTACTACTACTACTACTACAACTACTACACAGTGTTCATCACAGAGATTCTGAGATCACATATGTCACACCAGGTGGCACATCTACCTAACTACTCTGAAATTCAGAGTTTCGTGCTTGGCAGTGTTCATCGAACTACCTTCAGTGTGAAACTTCCTGGGAGATTAAAACTGTGTGCAAGACCGAGACTCGAACTCGGGACCTTTGCCTTTCGCGGGCAAGTGCTCTACCATCTGAGCTACCGAAGCACGACTCACGCCCGGTACTCACAGCTTTACTTCTGCCAGTATCTCGTCTCCTACCTTCCAAACTTTACAGAAGCTCGCCTGCGAACCTTGCAGAACTGCAAGTTCATTAGGTTCGCAGGAGAGCTTCTGTAAAGTTTGGAAGGTAGGAGACGAGATACTGGCAGAAGTAAAGCTGTGAGTACCGGGCGTGAGTCGTGCTTCGGTAGCTCAGATGGTAGAGCACTTGCCCGCGAAAGGCAAAGGTCCCGAGTTCGAGTCTCGGTCGGGCACACAAATTTAATCTGCCAGGAAGTTTCATATCGGCGCACACGCCGCTGCAGAGTGAAAATCTCATTATGGGTACCTTCAGTGTGTTTATCTATCGTGCGAATCTCGCATAGCAGGCGGGAGAAACGAACACTTAGTTTTTCGTGCGAGGTCTAATTTCTCTTACTTTATTGCCACAATCATTTTTCCCTTTGTAGGTGTCCCAGCAAAATATTTTAACATACGGAAGAAAAAGGTGGTGATAGACATTTCGTGGGAAGATCTCTCAGCAACTAAACACCCTTGTTTTAGTGACTGCCAGCGTAACAGGCGTACCGTATCCGTGACTCTCTCCCCTATTTCGCGATGATGAAATGCGAGTGCCCTTCTTTGAACATTTTTGATGTTAACCGTCAGTCCTATCTTGTATGGATCGCATATCGTACGGCAGTACTCCAGAACAGGACGGACGAGCGTAGTGCACGCAGTCCGTTTAGTAGATCTGTTAAATCTTCTAAGTCTTCTGTCATTAAAACGCAGTCTGATTTGCCTTCCCAACATCATTTTCTGTCTGATTGCTTGAATTTATGTTGCGGGTTATCGTAATCCTTAGGCATTATTTGACAGACAATTTTTTGTGATCTATCGTGTAACCTGATTTCACTGTCTTCTTTTAGTACTCATGTGGATGACGTCACACTTTTTATAGTGCGTTCCACTGACCCTAAACCACAGCCATTTGCGACTTCAATGGTGTCAAGTTAGAGGTTCGAGGGCTGCTGTGATTTCTGATGAAAGCTGTTTGTTCTTTGATGTCGGTTATGACCGTATTTTAGTTAAGAGGAGGCCAGTTATTTTCAATCTACTGGCTTTCGGGCCGTACCCATGCAGCCATCTCAACAGTCAAGTCAATTATGACGATTCGAGTGCAGGGGCAACACAATACCCAGTTTGCAAGTGGGGAAAATCTCCGACCAGACCAGGAATCAAACCCTAGCCTCTTCGTTCACCAATCTGAAGTGCTGTGCGTGCATCTATCGAGGCGGACAAGAAGAAAAATTGAGGGCCTGTAATCAAGCTGTCAGCGCGCTAGACACACTGGACGTACACTTGGTGTGGAATGCGATTTCGTATGACAGCGGGAGCACTCTGGTTATTATCCCACGTCACCGGAATGGAAATTTGTACACCACTCTGATGATTCGACCTGCTGTGCTTCCGTTCATGAACAACATTCCAGGACGTGTTTTCCAACAGGATAACACTCCTCCACATACCGCTCTTGTAACCCAACATGCTCTAGAGTTTGTCGGCATGTAGCCTGGGTATCCTCGATCACCAGATACGCCCCCAGTCGAGCGTATATGAGACTTCATCGGACGTCATTAGCGTTATCCATAAACAGCATTAAAGGGCCCTGTATTGAACAAGTGCAACAGGCATTTAAATCAATCGCACAAACTGACCTTTATAAGCTGTTGTTATAAAGCCCATGTATGAGTGTTATCAAAAGTTCCAACGGAACACTGACTCCCTTTGCCGTTCATAGAATGTTTTGTTTACCAAATTCTCCACCATGATATAATTAACTTACACTCTTCTCCCCCCCCCCCCCCTCCCGTCCCCCACCTTTCGAAATCAAGTCGTGTCATAGATTGCAGGTTAGTGTGGACAGTTTCATTCACGTAAATGTTATCGTAGGCGAAGCAAACTATTCGTTCGCCGAGGACGATGGAGGAAGTAAAATGTTGCCTGTTAAATCATACGAATCTTTCTTTCCCAGGTCCCACACACATGCCTCAGACGTGGAAAATCAGATGCACATTTTAATTGCTAACAAAAAAAACAAAAAAAATGGCTCTGAGCACTATGGCGCTTAACATCTGAGGCTATCAGTCCCCTAGACTTAAAACTACTTAAACCCACCTAACCTAAGGACATCACACACATCCATGACCGAGGCAGGATTCGAACCTGCGACCGTAACGGTCGCGCGGCTCCAGATTGAAGCACCTAAAACCGCTCGGCCACACCGGCCGGCTAATTGCTAACATGAGTTACAATAAAATCCAAAACATTTTAAAGAATCCATGACCTACTCCTGTATGGAATTTTTTTTCCTACAAAGTTCTTGGACTGCTAAACTTCACTGTACTGTCAAGAAGACATTTAATATCCAGTAAGGTTGTTGAACACGCGTGCATATGCATCTGAATCCTTTGTGATACTGCAAAGCCAGTGCATTTTAAGATTTTTTACTTTCTGTTATTTATCATAGTGCCTCTGAAAAGTGTGTATATTGCATAAAAATGCCAACACTCTGTGAAACGGATACAGCTGACTCCCTTCTTTTTGTTGTCACTACCCAAATTGGTGCTCAGTCCAAAAACACTGTGTCCAAAGGATGTTAAAACCCTAAATCTGGTTCCGGTGCTAGATGTAAAATATTAACTTCACGTTGGAGATAGGTATATGTATTCGTATTTGAAACGCAAAAGCTGACAGCTAAATTAGGTATTTCATTGTTCCCGCTAGTTGGCCGAATTGACTTAGAAAAATTACAGGGAGCCTGAATCAGGATATCTGAATGTTCTGCAAAGCAGGACATAAGGTGTGTAAATATTTACATTGGGTTAGTGTCTACATAGCGTGGTTTCCTGCACTAGCTATTAATTTTGAAGAATAACTTCAAAACAAGGCATGACCTCGTATTACTTTTCGTCTTATTCATGGATTCACAGTACATCATAGAGCTCATAATAAGTAGCAGTAACAACAGACCTTCCAGCCTCCGTCCCCAAGGAGCAATTGATGTTCAGCTCAAAAGCCTTTATAGTGTTAGTCGGATTGTAAACCAGATAGAGGGCTGAGTCTTCACTACAAAAAACGCAGGATTCTTTTGTAGAACGCGAAGTAATTCGCCAACGTTCCATAAAGCTTCCATCATATATATATACACAATAATGATAGTGAAAACTGCAAAACCACCATAGACTGGTCGTAAATGAACTTCAGCTGAAACAGAGTATACAGTAATGCAAATTGTCAATTGAAGGAACAGCAATGAAAGAACACACGGAGAAGATGTAAGCCACTACTCCCTGCAATAAGATCGGCACTGAATACTACGCAATCATTTGTTTCAAACAAATCTCTAATGTACTAAATTTCAGACACTGTCTGTCATTATAAAGCTCTTGCAATCGATAGCAGACAAACGTCATGAACGAATGGCAGACAGACAAAGGTTGGTTGGTTGGTTTGGGGAAGGAGACCACACAGCGTGGTCATCGGTCTCATCGGATTAGGGAAGGAAGTCGGCCGTGCCCTTTGAGAGGAACCATCCCGGCATTTGCCTGGAGTGATTTAGGGAAATCACGGAAAACCTAAATCAGGGTGGCCGGACGCGGGATTCCTCCCGAATGAGAGTCCAGTGTCTAACCACTGCGCCACCTCGCTCGGTCAGACAGACAAATTCCCAGACATAAACCATGGTTAGTGTTAGAAGTGAAGGGACAAGATAAAGAGAGGATGTCGTCTGTACCGTGCAGAATAACAATCTCGAACATTTTGACGAGCACAATCATCCTGTAATACAGCACCAGCAATTTACTGAAAGGGAAGTCGTCACCCAGAGATTTACAAGATGATCTTGCAGTCGGTGATGTGTACCTGCAGTTGGGAGCATTATGGATCCCTCTTTATAAGAGACAGCGTCACAGCCGGCCGCTGTGGTCGAGCGGTTCTAGGCGCATCCCCTGCTGCTACGGTCGCAGGTTCGAATCCTGCCTCGGACATGGATGTGTGTGATGTCCTTAGGTTAGTTAGGTTTAAGTAGTTCTAAGTTCTAGGGGACTGATTACCTCAGATGTTAAGTCCCATAGTACTTACAGCCATTTAACATACACTGATCAGTCAGAACATTATGACTACCGACTTATTATCGAGATAAACCCGTCCTGGCGATAGGACCATCACCTGGCGACGAATGACTGCTAGTCAGACACAGGCATGGGACATGTATCAGTGAGCGTGCTGTCCGTGTGTAGGATGGCGAAGGCTCGAGATTTGAGTTCGACCGAGGGCAAGTTGTAACAGCCCGGAGGCTCGGCACGAGCATTTCGAAAGCGACACGACTTGTCGGTGTTAGAGGAGCTCTGTGGTAGGCGTCTTCACCACGTGCCGAAACAAATGTGATGACGTCGTAGTATGGGCAAACTGGTAAAGCAGGACAGGCGGTGAACTGTGGCGCAACTAACATCAGACTTCAACGATGGGCAGAGTGCGTGTGTGTCAGAACACAAAGGGCACCAACATTCCTAACGATGAGCCTCCGCAGCCGAAGACCCATGCACTTGCCAATGTTAACACCACGACATCGGCAACGAAGACTGAAATGGGCACGTAACCATCGGCAATGAAAACCGCAGCTCTTGTCTAGTGGCTAGCGGTGCTGCCATGGATCATGGGGTCACAGGTTCGATTCCTTATCGGGTTGGAGATTTTCTCTGCTCGGGGACTGGGTGTTTGTGTTGTCCTCATCATTTCAGTCATCATCATCATTCTTGACAGTGGCTAAATTGGACTGTTTCTAGAATGAAATTTTCACTCTACAGCGGAGTGTGCGCTGATAAGAAACTTCCTGTCAGATTAAAACTGTGTGCCGGACCGAGACTCGAACTCGGGACCTTTGCCTTTCGCGGGCAAGTGCTCTACCAACTGAGCTACCCAAGCACGACTCACGCCCCGTCCTCACAGCTTTACTTCTGCCAGTACCTCGTCTCCTACCTTCCAAACTTTGCAGAAACTCTCCTGCGAACCTTGCAGAACTAGCACTCCTGAAAGAAAGGATATTGCGGAGACATGGCTTAGCCACAGCCTGGGGGATGTTTCTAGAATGAAATTTTCACTCTACAGCGGAGTGTGCGCTGATATGAAACTTCCTGGCAGATTAAAACTGTGTGCCGGACGGGGCGTGAGTCGTGCTTGGGTAGCTCAGTTGGTAGATCACTTGCCCGCGAAAGGCAAAGGTCCCGAGTTCGAGTCTCGGTCCGGCACACAGTTTTAATCTGCCAGGAAGTTTCAGATTGGACTGCGAACAAAAATTGGACTGTGTAAAAACTGGGGCATTGTACTGGCGGTTATGACCGCGCAGTTGAGCGCCCCACTAACCACATATAATCATCATTGGCAACGGACGTTGCTGCAGTGGCAAAACGTTGCATGGTCTGATGAATCCCAATACCTTCATCATCCCGATGAGACGGAAAGAATCCGTCGTCATCCAGGAGGAAAGCTCCTTGATACCTCTACTGCAGGAAGCAGACAAGCTGGTGGCGGCTCCGTTATGCTGTGGGGAACATTCACGTGGTCTCCAAGGAGCCAGAGGAGCTTGCACAAGGCACCGTGACGGCCATGAAGTATCGTACACTGTTGGCAGACCACGTACCCCACTTCATAATGATTATGTCTCCCGACGTCAGTGGCATTTTTCAACGGAATGGTTCGAGGAACACAGTGGTGAGTTCCTATTGATGTTCTGGCTCCCAAGTTGCCAGATCCGAACTCGATCACACACATCTTGGATGTGATTGAAAGTGGTGTCAGAGCTCATTGCTCCCGTCCCCGCAATTTAGGAGAATTAGGTGATTTGTGGGGGCAGATGTGGAGCAAACTCCCTCCAGCGACCTGCCAAGGTCTCATTGTTTCCATGTCACAATGCGTCGCCGCTGTTATCTGTGCCAAAGGTTGACGTACTGGTTAGTAGGTAGATCGTCACAATCTTCTGGCTGATCAGTGTATTAGTCCGGTATTATGGATAATCTATCCATGAATGTAGAGCTGTCGATTTGACAGTGAAACGGAAAAGAAAATTAGCAATGGTACAAGTGCCTCTCCGTCATGCACCAATTGGTGACTTGTGAAGTATGTATGTAGATGTATATTAGACCACTTAATTGCAACTGTAGTAATAGTTTTATGAATGCCTTAATATTTCTTCGGCCTCAGGTGACAAGGATCCGAAACACTTACCGAAGAAGTTGGTAGCACGGATGTTTTAGATCTGATCTCCGTTGTAGAGGCGCTACACGTACTGCAAAATCCCGTCATCATCTCAGTCTTAAATTTCTTTCCCGTTCCATGCATTTGCTTTATCGTTGATAATACGTATGGCTTCAAAACGTTGCCAGTAGGCGTCATTAATTCTGAAAATAAATTTACGCGAATTTTTCACAATTTACAAGCGTTATATTGCTTTAACTACACCAATTTTGTAAAATGCATACCAGGTTTCCTTGTTAAGTGATGTTTTTCTGTAGAAAGCAACCTCGCAGGAACGATCTGAATGTGATGAACATTCTTTCTTGTTTAGAGTTGAAACTTATTGAGAAAAAGAACACTTATAACTGTGGCTTGGTTCAAATCGCTCTGAGCACTATGGGACTTAACTTCTGAGGTCATCAGTCCCCTAGAACGTAGAACGACTTATATCTAACTAACCTAAGGACATCTCACACATCCATGCCCGAGGCAGGATTCGAACCTGCGACCGTGGTCACTGTGGCTTGCCAGCCACCTAATGTTACTAGTGCAGTCTACATCTAGGCTTATTGGCTGCGGTTTGTCTCTCACGCAAGTCACATGTCTCAAGACACGTGGTAGCTTGGTCAGCTGTACCATATGGTGTCCAACATGTTTATTATCTCTTAGAAGACTAAACCTACCAATTTGCTTCAGTCTTATTTGTAAGTAATCGCGCACCTTGAACTTTTTATGCATGGATTTTTTATTTTAATTTCTATTCGTAATTCTAAAGCAATAGCATTCAGAAGTTCTGCTATTTGTTGAAAATTATGGTTACAATAGCTGTCGTTTAGCGAGGCGGGTGATTTCTTAAGTCTTCAGTGACATTTTACAGAACTGATAAAGAGACCTGCCGTCTACCTCCAACTACACGAACACGTGGAGCACTATTTTTCTTTCTTATTTATTCCGATTTTCATGCGAATAAAGCTCTTTTGCGACAGCCACACGTAAGGATTCTTGGACCGTAGTTCTTGTAAGATTCCGTCGGCACGTGCGCGGTGGCATTGATTGGATGAAATTGAATACAGGCGCAGACGGCTGCTTCTCGGCAAGAACGACGTCGAGAGGTGCCTTTGTGCTTGACCTTAGGAAGCATCGAGCTTCCTCGCGTTGCTTCCCACAAAGGCTGTCAACGAGATAAAAATCAGAACGCTGAGAGGAAACTACGCCAGAACACTTCTGAATTATACAGTCCTTCTTGTAGCGAGCATGGTATCCACATTTACGTGAAGGTACTAATGGCAAATATTTCGTGGAGTATATTCAATTAAAGTTTCAATGTTCACTTCAAGCAAAAAAATTTTTTTTTCTTTTGGGATTACTTTCACTGACATTCACAGATTTGACAACATCGGTCAAAAGTTTCGTAATCCGATCTGTGGCTTATGATGCATTAAACATACAAACACTAAAATAAAATGGCTCAAGTGGCTTTGAGGACTACGGGACTTAACATCTGAGGTCATCAGTCCCCTAGACCTTAGAACTACTTAAACCTAACTAACCTAAGGACATCACACACATCCATACCCGAGGCAGGATTCGAACCTGCGACCGTAGAGGTCGCACGGTTCCAGACTGAAGCGCCTAGAACCGCTCGGCCACAGCGGCCGGCAAACACTAAAATAACGTGAAGTATTAGCATGCTCGTAATTCACTAGTAATGCATGCATTACTACTTAATCGGCATTAAGAACACAAATTGCAACGTACTAGCAAAAGAGAACAAAATTAACAGAATATTTGTACTCTGTGCTGATAAAGGGAGGAGTATGACATACTCCAATTACCGTTAAAGCGTTTCCAAAATTTCCGCACTTTTTACAGGGGCGAGCTCTGGCATTCGATCCAAGTGGAAGATAAAATCACGTAACCGATTACAGTACACATTGTCTGCATCTTTTCTCAAGTGCAACAAAGACACGCTGTCTGTCCTAAGGTACTTCACAGACGTGAAGATGTTTGTCCTCTTGGAAGAAAGCAATTATATTGTAATTTGGAAACGTAAGGACAAACAATCTGTCGCGCACGTTTACTTAGTTACAGAAAATGATACCAAAGACCACCTACTTGCTAATGGTACGGAAAACGTTCATACCATTCATTTCACGTGTTATGTTGGGAAGTGATAAAAACTTTATTCGATCGTTTCGTAGGTCTTACGACAATTTAGTACCAACGGTACGTAAAAATTTATGACAAAATGGTAAAATGGCTCTGAGCACTATGGGACTTAACATATGTGGTCATCAGTCCCCTACACTTAGAACTACTTAAACCTAACCAACCTAAGGACATCACACGCATCCATGCCAGAGGTAGGATTCGAACCTGCGACCGTAGCGGTCGTGCGGTTCCAGACTGAAGCGCCTAGAACAGCTCGGCCACAGCGGCAGGCAGATTTGACACAGGTGGTGTGGCAGTGGTAGGTGTTCTGGAACTTGGCCTAAAACCACAAACACACAGATGTATAATTGGTGTCAGTCAGTTCTAAGAGAAAATACCATCTCCCTAACAAAGAGCGTAATGCTGCGTCTAATGCTCCCTGAGCAGTATCGTCTCGCAGGTAGCGTATCAGTTTTAAACTCGCGACATACCAAATAATCTGAATTAGATGTGCACGTGTCTCTGTCGATATGGGACTACCTCTTTCTCATAAGCTGCGCGTGTCTATTGTACTTCCACAACCATTTGAGATTATGGGCAAACTAAATAGATCCTAACCCCCACCTAGGGCGAACTCAAATCGTTCATGTGTTGAGCTCTTTCCTACACGCATATCTGTAGGAAAATTTTTCTACGTTTCAAAGCACTTTTTATACGTTTCAAAGCATGGCGACCTGAACTCATTTGAATTCACGGAATAATGGGTAATGGCGTTCGATTTCAGACCGCCAAAAAATGAAAATCAAAAATTTCGTATGGAGTAAGACTTCCTATTCCAGAAGTGGTGTAAATATAATAAAAATAAGAGCAAAGTAAACTGTTTCAGAGTCGATATAGGGTGCTTAATATCATTTCTGTATACTGTTATACAGCCTCCTGTTGGATTGACAGCTTATATTTTATACCTACGAAAAATGTGAGAAAATGATCACAAAATGGAGAAATATGCCTTCATTATTTGCCACTAGAAAAGGCATCATCAAATGAAGCGACGAAGTGAGTTACCTACACCATGTTTCCTAACGGCACGAACATATTCAGGATATTTTACTTCGTTCCCAACAAATGTGACGATTTCTTGCTGAAACCAGTTGCACAAAATTAGATAACTGGAACTATAGAAAGGTTTGTACTCATTAGTATAGATCGTACAGAATATTTTGTGCACTCCTGCGAATCACATTTCGCGAGCATTCACTCTGCCATTTGTATGTCTTCACTCTCCGCTGTCGGCCTGTACTTCAGTATATTGGCATCAGCTGTACAAGGGTTTCTCTAATCGCTGTTTGATTGAGGAACTGCAGTGCCAATTGTTGTAATTACCGAAATCTAAAATTCATTTTAATATCACCTGAGAGTAGATGATCGTTCAGCTTCGCTGCTCATCCACGAATAAGTATCTTACATGACGGACTGCATCTTTGACCCATTAATCGTGCAATCAACGAAAAAGTTCTCAGTTTCTTGAACTGACTGTATTTAGCTAACTACTACAGCAGCAATATTTTCACGGTAGCGCAAATATAAGAACTGTAAATTAAATAGTGAATAGCGCTGTGTCGTGGAGCAACTTAGTTTTAATTAGTTTTGAATAATTTTCTATTTTGAGAAGTATGGTTTCTGCTTAGTTCTGCAGTGTAATCGAAAACGATTGACTTAATATTTACGGCCGTTGAATACGGCGCACCACTGTCGCGGGGCAGTCTCGTCTGCTGCGAGTACATTTGCAGTTGTATGGTTTGTTTAGCTTTCAAGTGGCCTTCAAATGTCCGTCCGCTGGCCCCCTGCCCCCGTTCATTACATGGTTCAAATGGCTCTGAGCACTATGGGACTTAACATCTGAGGTCATCAGTCCCCTCGAACTTAGAACTACTTAAACCTAACTAACCTAAGGACATCACACACATCCATGCCCGAGGCAGGATTCGAACCTGCGACCGTAGCAGTCGCGCGGTTCCGGACTGAAGCGCCTAGAACCGCTCGGCCACAACGGCCGGCCGTTCATTATATGACAGCAGGAGATTTTGTTGCAGTTCATCTGCGAACTTAAACGATATTGCAGCCATTAGAGTGAACTCGCTATTATATTACATTAAACATACCTGCTACCGAGTACTTGCGCAGAGAATGACTTAGAACTTAAATCTATTTGGTGTTTAGCTAGTTGCGGGCAACAGCTGTATATAAGCGCTAAAAAACGATCTTACGTTACGCAGTGCCACAGAATGGGTCTGGCTTAAAGAAGTGGGCACTTTTAGTACTTAACCATGCGATTTATAAGTAGGTGCCCTCGCTTTTTACTAAAGTGCGCTGCGTATTTGCCCTTCTACAATTGAATTCAATGGCAGAAGGTACTTAGAATTGTTCCACACATTCAGGTTCCTTCCCGTTTTATTGGTGTATGGAGCGTAAGATGAACGACAGCTTAAATGTATCTTTACGCACTGTGATCAGTATAATCTTGTTTTCACAGTCCTCCCTAGAGAGATGTAGGAGGTTCTATTATATTCATAGATTCACCAATATCATTTCTTTAAACTATAAAGCTGACTTTCATGGAATACATGATGTGAAGGACAATCAAACAACTTAAAATCAAAGATGGGAAAACAGTCTACCTTAAACTGAGTGAAATTTCAAATCCGCAATAGCTGTTTGTGATTTCCCTAAAGTTCTAAATTATGTAAAGGTTCCTTAGCTATGGTTGCCCGACCTGTAAGGTAATTTGTGTTTCACGGAATAGTTTACATCTAGCTTAAAACATCTCCCAGTTCATTCTTTTCATCATTTCCATGGCGCTCTTCTGTGAGTTAAACTTGTCTATTCGAGCAGTTATTCCTTGTGTACGTTAGGTATCCGCGGTTGTCTATTGGTACGGATCTCATGCACTCGAACAATATACTAAGAGGAGCCGCAGTAATACTTTGATGACAATGTCCTTGTTTAACTTGAAATATTTTTCCAGTATCATACGAATGAAAAAAATTCTGCTGCATGATTTCATACTGTTCAGTGTATCCGATCAACCCAGTTCATATCTCCTCAAATTTATACCAAGAAGAGACTTGTTGGCAGTTCAAAACTGTGTGCCGGACCGGGGCTGGAACCCATTACACCAACGTATCTGTAAGACTGAGAAATGGTACTGTAGCTTTTCCGTTTTGTGTAGTGCAGAATTTTACATTTCTGAACATTTAAAGCAAATCGCCAATCTCAGTACAGGTTTGAAATCTTATAAAGAATTGTATGATTTGTAAGAGATATGAGCAGATTATTGTCTGCTAGGTCATTAATGTACGATACTAACAGTAAGCATCCCAAAATACACTACTGGCCATTAAAATTGCTACACCACGAAGATAACATGCTACAGACGCGAAAATTAACCGACTGGAAGAAGATGCTGTGATATACGAATGATTAGCTTGTCAGAGCATTCAGACAAGGTTGGCGCCGGTGGCGACACCTACAACGTGCTAACATGAGGAAAGTTTCCGACCGATTTCTCATACACAAACAGCAGTTGACCGGCGTTGCCTCGTGAAACGATGTTGTGCTGCCTCGTGTAAGGAGGAGAAATGCGTACCATCACGTTTCCGACTTTGCTAAAGGTCGGATTGTAGCCTATCACGATTGCGGTTCATCGTATCGCGACATTGCTGCTCGCGTTGGTCGAGATCCAAAGACTGTTAGAAGAATATGGAATCGGTGGGTTCAGGAGGGTAATACGGAACACCATGCTGGATCCCAACGGCCTCGTATCACTAGCAGTCGAGATGACAGGCATCTTATCCAAATGGCTGTAACGGATCGTGCAGCCACGTCTCGATCCCTGAGTCAACATATGGGGACATTTGCAAGATAACAATCATCTGCACGAACAGTTCGACGACGTTCGCTGCAGCATGGACTATCAGCTCGGAGACCGTGGCTGCGGTTACCCTTGACGCTGCATCACAGACAGGAGCGCCTGCGATGGTGTACTTAACGACGAACCTGGGTGCACGAATGGCAAAACGTCATTTTTTCGGACGAATCCAGGTTCTGTTTATAGCATTATGATGGTCGCATCCGTGTTAGGCGACATCGCGGTGAACGCACATTGGAAGCGTGTATTCATCGCCATACTGGCGTATCACCCGGCGTGATGGTATGAAGTGTCATTGGTTACACGTCTCTGTCACCTCTTGTTAGAGTTTACGGCACTTTGAACTGTGGACGTTACGTTTCAGATGTGTTACGACATGTGGCTCTACCTTTGATTTGATCCATGCGAAACCCTACATTTTCAGCAGGATAATGCACGCCCGCATGTTCCAGATCCTGTACCGGCCTTTCTGGATACAGAAAATGTTCGACTGCTGCCCTGGGCAGCACATTCTCCAGATCTCTCACCAACTGAAAACATTTGGTCTATGGTGGCCGAGCAACTGGCTCGTCACAATACGCCAGTCACTACTCTTGATGAACTGTGGTACAGTGTTGAAGCTGCATGGGCAGTTGTACCTGTACACGCCATCCATGCTCTGTTTGACTCAATGCCCAGGCGTATAAAGGCCGTTATTACGGCGAGAGGTGGTTGTTCTGGGTAGTGATTTCTCAGGATCTATGCACCCAAATTGCGTCAAAAAGTAATCACATGTCAGTTCTAGTATAATATATTTGTCCAATGAATACCCGTTTATCATCTGTATTTCTTCTTGGTGTAGCAATTCTAATGGCCAGTAGTGTACTTCCCTGGCGCATGAGTGAAGTTACTGATTCTCCCTCAAAGATGTGCTACGTACTCCCTACTAAGAAATTCTTAAGTCACAACTTCAACATGACACCACTGACGAGCATACTTCGGTTAATAAGCGTTCGTCTGGTACAATTTCTGTGTAACCAAAAGCGGTGTATGGCGAAATATTTGTGGGGTGGCTTTGCAACGACGGGTTGATGTGTTGTAGACACGACGTCGCCGTCGCAGATGCTGTTATTCAACGGACTGTACGTCTGGGGCCGGTGGGCTGTGCCCTTCAGCCGCGTGGCTGAGCCGCAGCCGTTCCACAAGACAGGCTCTGCTGAGGTGTTTGTGCCTATGGTCCGCGCTGCCGGCTCCATCCGGGGAGGCAACCTGACCGACCTCGACGCCGTTGCGGTGGAGTTTCCATATGAGGTACTGTACGTCTTCACCGAATATGCACTCGTTAGAGATGTCAGCAGGCATGAATATTCACACCTTCTGTTACACATTCACAACTTCACTGTTTAATCTTATTCACTGGCCGAAAAAAAAAATCACAGAACCAAGGAGGAGCGGTGTGACACAAACGAATGTTGAAAGGCTTGTCTCTAAATCTGAAAGATGTGTATTAAAATTTCGCTCCAGCCGCGGAAGAGTGGAGCTACTAGCGTAACTGTGAGGATCAAATCAGGTTTGCTTTAAATTTACTCTGTAACGGTAGTGACATGGTGAGTTGACATTGTATTGTATTGTATGTTAACCGGGGACCTAGAAACGACGGAGAGGCTCCGTCCCCGCCGCAGCCGTAGTTGTCCACAACCCCACGACTACTACCGCAGTCCACTTCACCCCTCCGCCGCCCCACACCGAACCTTTCTTTCAGGGTTATTGTGCTGTTCGGCCCCCGGTGGACCCTGCCCCCCCCCCCCCCTCCCAGGGAACGTCTCACACCAGACGAGTGTAACCGCTATGTTTGCGTGGTAGAGTAATGGTGGTGTACGCGTACGTGGAGAACTTGATTGCGCAGCAATCGCCGACATAGTGTAACTGAGGCGGAATAAGGGGAACCAGCCCGCATTCACCGAGGCAGATGGAAAACCGCCTAAAAACCATCCACAGACTGGCCGGTTCACCGGACCTCGACACAAATCCGCCGGACGGATTCGTGCCTGGGATCGGCGCTCCTTCCCGCCCGGAAAGCCGTGCGTCAGACCGCACGGCCAACCGGGCGGGCGAGTTGACATTAGTCAAGAAAAAGTGACAAAGACGCAATTATCATTACCGCACTGAGTTTGAACTAGGTCGTGATATAGGGCAACTAGAAGCAGAATGTTTCTTCTGCATTATTGCAGAGAGACTTCGCAAGAATGCAGCCACTGCACAAAATTGCTGACGGCGACGGTCACGAGAATGTAGGGTCGCAAGAAGACCGGACTCCGGCCGGCCACGTGGTACTACCGAGAGCGAAGACCGTAGTGCTCGACGTATGGGTCTCGCGCATCTTACTGCATCTGCAGCAGCAATTTTCATCACCCCCCCCCCCATCTCAACCCTCCCTAGGGGCGCACCGCTCTTTGCCAGGTTCGCGGATGGCTACCACGGGGCCTCAGCCTTTGTAGCATCTTTCCCCTTCCATGCTACATGTCTGTCCTCTTGCTGTTCTTTTCCCTCTGCTTTGGGGAACATGCCTGAGTTGTTTCTGGAAACGAATTCCGCATTTTCGGTAGTCAGTATCAGAAAACTCTCCACTGTTTTTTATTCTTTTCTTCTTTCACTTCCACCTTCTCCTGTCCTTCCTCCGTTTGAGGTTCCTCTTTTTCTTCGTCCTCACTGTGCGCTCCTGAAGGCGATCCCACGCATCTGACGAGTGATAGTTGACTGTGTAACGCGTAATTCCCAGCCCCAGGTCGACAGGTAGAGTTCGCATGCACCCCCTGGTACAGGTCAGGCCCAGGGAGCGGTGACTGCGTGGGCTGCTACCTTCCCAAATTGCCGACTGTCAGGTGTTCCGGAGATGTGACCAGAGGTGTGAACAGTCACCTAAAGCGCGTGCACCCCATTCTGAAGGGGGCCCCATTTGGAAGGAGCGCCATCAGAGATGCTGGCAATCACGGAGGTTTTCTCACAATGAGCGAATCATCTTCACGTTCAACGGCTACGAAATGGAATGAGGCTAAAGCTTCAAGGACCCTCCCAGATGCACCACGGTTCCCCGTGGTTTCACATACTGATGACAGTCAGCCCTTTTCCACAGTAAATCTGTTCATTATTCAGAAAAGTGCTGAAGCAATTGCTGGCCGTGTGAAATCCTGCTCTAGTTTACGCAGTAGCACTTTGCTTTTGGAAACTGCTTCTGATTCTAAAGCACAACTGCATGCAGCTTCGCTCCTCCATGCCTATCCTATTCGTGTCGAGGCCCATCAAAGGCTGAATTCTTCATGTAGTGTTATCTACACTAGGCTGCTCGATGGTCTGACCGAGGCAAAAATCCAAACGCACCTCTTTGATCAGGGTGTCATTGCAGTACACTGGGTGTCTCCTTAGTGCCCACATTCTCTCTCTCTCTCTCTGTCTCTCTCTCTCTCTCTCTCGGTAGAGTGTTTCTTCCATCGAAGATCAAAGCAGGTTATGAAGTTATCGCAGTCAGGCCGTTAATACTGAATCCGATGCACTGCTGCCAGTGTCATCGTTACAACCACAGTCGAGAGTCCTATGGACACCCAGGCCAATGTGTAAGCTGTGGTAGGGATGCATGAGGGCGCTTGTCCACCTCCTCCTCCTCCCCACTGCACCAACTGCAATGGCGACCCTGCCGCCTTCTCCCGCAACTGTCCAGTGTATCTGGATGAGCGGGCTGTCCAGGAGATCCGGATGAAGGAAAAGTGCCTTATCCGGTCGCTCGCAATTTGTTTGCTAGTAGGAAACCTTGCATTCTACCATCTGGCACCTACAGTACTGTTCTTGTTACATTTCGCTCCGTGAAGGATATGACAACGCAAACATGCGACCTCAAATTTAACACCACGGTTGTGAAACCGCCCAACGTCGCGGTAGCGTCCCCATCTCCTCCTCCAACTGTGTAACGCGCCACAAAACTTTAACCTCTAGGGACAAAAAGTCCGGCGAAGACTTTCTATGTCCCTCCAGCCAGCCAGCCAGCCAACTAACCAACGAACCAACATCTGAGTCTTCCTCCGCAAACCAGAATGCCTCGAAGAAGTCAAAGACAAACGGCCGTCTACTTCGCAGAGTCGAAGATCCTCTTCGATGGTGTCGCCAAGTGATAGCTTCGCCTGGCCGACCTCCATGTCGCTGGTGCCCACCACTACCAGCTTCTCTGCCCTCGACTCCGCTGGCCGACAGAAGGAGAATGTCGACGATTCTGTAGACATAATGGAGCAGTATCCTCCTGCATATGGGCTCTGTAGCAGCGAGCGTTCGAAGGGTGGCACTCGGCAGCAGCCAAGGTTACATCCCTTCATTTTTTCCTCGTCATGACTCTCCTCCAATGGAACGTTCGCGATCTTCGATCCAACAAAGAGGATTTACGGCTACTGTTAGAATCGCAGCGTCCACTTGCTTCCTCCCTTCAGGGAGCTCTCGCATTTGTTCCCAGTCCGCTTTGGCCTTCCCCTGAGGACGGCTTCCATCTCGTGGGGGAGTTACGCTGCTCATACAGTATGACATTCACAGTCCTCGTATCTCAGCCCGCTAGTGCTTACATTCCCTCCGATGATCTCTGTGTTGCTGTCTGTCGGTAAGTGGTGTCACTTTGGGATCGTCACTGGTCCTCCCTTCATGTAACAAGCTCCGCGTTATTAAGCTTCTCCCATCACCTTGGACGACCTCTTCTCGGCCCTCTCGCCTTGAGATCATTTTAGCTAGGTTGCGCAACACGCGGGCTGTCGACCGCGTTTTACTTTTTATACGTCGTAGCAATATGGCGAACGCCATTTAATTTTTAGTTCATGACCTCCGTTTCTCTATAGAATGTTTAATAGACCTTTTTCCGCGTCCCTGTTTTTAGCTGTCTTCTCTTCCGTCGATTGGGATTAACTTGTAATCGTTTTTAACTCCTCTTAGTCTGTGTTCTACAGTCCTGATGTAGGCGCGTATGACCCTAGTTGTTTATGCGCCCTAAACAAAACAAACAAGGACAGCTCAGTCAGACGCCTCGTAACGTGCATTTCACTAACCCCAAACCACTTCCATTTGCGACTTAAGTGATACCAAGCGGAAGCTCATTGGATGGTAGGGTGGGGGTATTTTGCGTTTTCTGAGGACAGCTGATTCTCCTTGGCGCCAGTGACGGCCGTTTGTTGGTTAGGAGGTGGCCAGTTCAGATCCTGCAAGCATCGTGCCTGCATGCCTGACACTGTGGACATACACCTAAAGCAGCAGGAATACTATCGTTGCTATCCCATGCAATCAGAATGCAAATCTGTTCGTCCTTCTGGTGATTCGATCTATTGTGCCGCCGTTCACGAACGGAATTTTTGAAATTCGTGGTAAGGTCTTATGGGACCAAACTGCTGAGGTCATCGGTCCCTAAGGTTACACACTACTTAATCTAACTTAAACTAACTTACGCTAAGGATGACACATACGCTCATGCCCGAGGGAGGACTCGAACCTCCGACGGGGAAGCCGCGCGGACCGTGACAAGAAGCCCTAGACCGCTCGGCTACCCTAAGACGAACGTCATTCCAGGATGTGTCATCCAACAGGATAATGCTCACACACATACCGCTGTTGTGACCCAACATGATGTACAGTGTGTCGACATGTTGCCTTGGCTTGCTCAATCACCATATCAGTCTCCAATCGAGCACATATGGGACATAATCAGACAATAACTCCAGCGTCACCCACAACCACCATTGACCGGCCAAGGCGTGGAACCCCATCCCACAAATTGACATCCGGCACCTGTACAACGCAACACGTGCACGTCTGCATGCTCACATTCAACGTTCTGGTGATTAAACCGATTATTAATGTACCAATATTTCATATTTTCAATGACTTATGACGTGCTGACATTAACCTGTTGTCTTGCAATGTAAATCACTTACATATGTTACTTAGATAAATGTATTCCCGAAATTTCATTACAGCACATTTTTTGGTATTGCGATTTTTTTTTTCCGCTCGTGTATTACAAAGGTCACCAATAATGGTTCGCTAGGTAATGTATGAGGGCTGATCAACAAAGACTAAGACTGATTTTCTCCTGTAGCTGCTGTAATAGTTTCCTAACTATATCATGAATACTGGAAAAGACTGGGTTTTTATGTATGTCCATAGGCCGCAACACCCTCGTATCGATAGGTTGATAGTAATGCTTTATTTTGTAGGCACTCTTTGAATTTCGCATGTAAAGCAAGGGATGTGACGCTAGAGGAACAGTACGACGCAAAAACTGTGTTCGTTTAAACTATACAGCCACTGAAACTTACGAAAAGCGTTTTGGCAGCTATTTTTCAGTAGACCTGATACGTACTAATTTTATTTTATTGATACCGTTAATTTAAATTTTTAATAGATACTGTTTTTCAAGTTTAGTTATTTTCTATGTTTCGTTACCTTTATATTTACGTAATGTTTAACTTAATATTTTTACTTACATTACCGCTTCACTGTCGGACATTTACTGTGTTCGTGGTTCACTGTTGACGTGTAATATCTTTGTCGGTGTTGTTCACGAGTATTACACCATCTCAGACGCGAACAGTTAGTCTGATGATAACCTTGTAAGCCGAAAAACGGTTAATAAAATAAATTCATACTTTAGAACATCAACAGTATTACAATTTTCATTTAAGATTTTACGGTTAGTATTTGCATAAGGACCGAATATCACATCTGCCAAACATCACAGTGGACATGTTCAGTTTCTTTCGTGACCGTTCTTAAGTGGCAACTAGAAGAGTCCACTGATAACTGCGTTTTGAGAATATAATTTCGTATTTTTAGAAGTGTGCTATAGTACGTGCACATTTAAGAACTACCAACGTGGTTGCAAGTAGTTGAGGCACCAAACCTAGTAAGTAGCCCTCCACATTTGCCAGTTGAAACACCTTTACTGAGTGACCAAGTAAAGCCTCCAGAGAACCTGGGTCGAACTGGGGGACTGGAAATATTTTTCTTGTGGGAAATTGTTGCTCATTGTATTCATTTCCGTGTTGCCGTAGTGGTGTTTCATTATTTCTTATCAGCGTAAGTGGATAAACTGGCTGCGAGACCGTCATGTCTGTATTGCCAGCAAATCAGATATTGAGGCTATGTTACACAGCGTAGTCTTTATTTATTTTGTCGTTTACGACAAACAATAATTCGTCTCTCACATGTTGTATTCTTTCTGAAAATAATAGGCAGTAGTTGTTTATCGTATTAAGCGTACAGTTTCGTCTCAAATACGAATCTGCGTCTAAAATGTCCTGCAAGCAGTGCGACACGTGGAAAAAATTAAATCTAGGTCAAGCAAATATCCATTACTGATTAAATGTGTTCTGACAGGCGTATGAAATGCGAAATTGGCGAGTGGATGTTAAGATAAGTCAACTCTACAGTATAAAAGGATGCAGCGAGTATCGAAAATGTTCGTCTTCCGAACTTGGCCCCGAGGCCACGGTCAAGTAGCTACAAGCTTTAAGGTTATCTGAGAGCTCACTAATTATCCACTTTGAACAGCTCGGAAGACGGAAGCTGTCAAGTTATATTTAGCGATAATCGAGTTTCTCTGAAGAAAAGATCATCGAAATTTCACCGAAAATATTTCAAGAAAGGTCAACGAGATGTTCGGGAAATTTGTGAAAATAAGGTGATTTATAGCAGGGAAATAACCAGCGTTATTATTGTTGCATTTAACGTTTCGTGCTTCCCACTCAATCTATACAGTAAGATTCACCGATCTTCGAGGTGCTCACACGACAGTAGAAAAACAGTAAGGCTGGTTTAATCTAAATCCCCGTTGACAAAGTGGTCCTCAGTGAAGCAGCATTAGCTCAATTTCCCGTTAAGAACGGGAAAAATCTGTTGACTTTCTTGATGGAGCATTTCAAACAGTCGTCTGAAATCATTTATGGAACCAACGAAAACTTCAATCGAAATGACCAGACAAGAATTTGAACTCAATTTCGAACTTAAGCTACATATCATAAAGTTGTGCTTTAATGGTATAGTAGGAAGTACGGATTCATAAGTTACATCAACTGGGCTGTTGGAAACTTCTGGGTAAAAGTGACAGTTATAAGTAATCACACTGGTAAATATTCATCTTCTAAAATCGTTCGCAGTGGCCATATGTGCTTAGCTTAGCTCCGAAATGACAGATTCACTTTATAAAATGCCATCGTAGTGTGTTTTCTCCTCAGTTTTCCGTTACGTGTTTCGAAACAGACACGTCCCCATAATAGATAAGAACCAGTGTCCAAATGAATAAAGGAAATCACATATGCAACGAAGATATCGAACACCAAGTTTTCACGTAACGTAAAAAGGAAGTAGCGTGGATCACAAATTATTCTGGCTAGAATTAGTGTGCAGTACTTAAAATTGTAGTGTGGTAAGTTTCAAACACTAAATAATATGCTAAAAGGAAAAATATTTAAAATTATCATGCTGATAAAACCACGTAGTTTGCAGCGAATGTATGAGAGCGTGCTGGAAAGTAACGCCTCAGGATTTTTCATGTGGTAACTCTTAATGCTTTATAAATAAAACAAACGTTATTAACGTTCTACAAATTTTCTCTTCAATCTACAAATTTATTTCTTAAGTCACCCTGGCTACGAACATATTGCTTCCAGTGAGATACCATTCAGTTGATACTGTCACTGTGAAAGTTCTGAATACGTTGATGGAGCCATAACCTCACCTATTTGCACAGCTTCATCATCACCAGAGTGAAGTCCTCGAAGATATTCTGGAAACAGATGAAAACCTCATGGGGCCAAGTCAGTACTGTATGGAGGGTGATACTTCACAGTGAACCCCAGACTTGCAGGTGCCGCAGAGCTCGTATGTGGTCTGGCATTGTAACGTTGAAGGAGAGGCTGCACTGTGTGTGGACGAACTCTTCGAATTCGAAACTCGAGTACAGCACGATGTTTCTCGCGCACCGACATAGTTAGATTGCACACCGCCATGTTACACGATAGAATTCTGTGTCCTCTAGCGGCAGAGGGCTGCAAATATGTAGACACGAAGAATATCTTACATAAATTCGGAGGCATTACTTTCAGCCGCCTTCGTAAATGTTTTTCACAATGACGTGCTTTAAATGTGGTAAAAAATGTTTTACACTCTGACAAAATATGAGGCACCGTGAATGAGTTATGCAAATTGGTCACGAACTGATATTCATACAGGTATAGACGAAACATGTAAAATTGCAAAATCGGCGCCCGATGGATGAATGTGTGACGCTGCAGCGCATTTTCATCGCGCAGCTGGCGAGGGTAGCAAACAGGCGGTATGCCGATGTCAGGGAATAAGGTCAGTGCGAAATTCATTCCGTGTACTCAGTTGGTTAGTAACAATCCCTCGCAGACAGGTGTGTGAACAGTATACGCAGAAGTAAGAAAAATGGCGTGTGACGAGGGCCTCGCGTCTGGTAGACCGCTCGCCTGGTGCAAGTCTTTCGATTTGACGCCACTTCGGCGACTTGCGCGTCGATGGGGATGAAATGATGATGATTAGGACAACACAACACCCAGTCCCTGAGCAGAGAAAATCTCCGACCCAGCCGGAAATCGAACCCGGCCCCTTAGGATTGACAGTCCGTCGCGCTGACCACTCAGCTACCGGGAGCGGACTACCCAGAAGTGAACGTGTGAAAGACGACCTGTAAAGGGGCTCAAAGAAGCTGGTTGGAATAATCGGCGAGTCGCTCGACGTTTGGATACCACGTTGGTGGGTGAATATGGCAGAACACAGCTTCGAGAAGGAAACAGTCGACCTAGAGAGATGACAGAACGTGAGTACTGAGCAAATATCAGACACGCTCTGAGTTTGGGCTTGATTATTATCGATCCGACGTGCAACTGGTGCTTCAGTGGCAGAACGGAGACCGATCTCACGACGCCCCTTACACCAACTACCACTGTCTTCCGTACACCAACAAGACGGTTTTCCGATGTGTCTGGCACATTCGGCCTCGAGTCTCACCGACTGGAGTCGAATCGTCTTCAGTGATGAGGCCTGCTTCGAACTGGACCCCGATTACAAGCGAAGACGTGGCTGGAGACACAACGGACAACGGTGGGATACCAACGTGGCTGTCGCCCAATATACGACTTGACAAACAGGAGTGATGGTCTAGGGTGCCATTTGCAGGACTCCTTTGGTTGTCATCCGAGACACTGTTACAGTACAGCGTTACGACGAAATTCTACGTCCCACTGTGTTGCCTTTCATGGCAAGCCATTCTGGATTTACATTTCAGCAAGATAATGCCCGCTCGCACATTCCGAGAATTTGAACTGATTGTCTTCGTGCTTGCCATACCCTACTTAGGCCAGCAAGGTCGCCGGACCTCTCCCAATTGAGAACATTTGGAGCACTATGTGCAGTGTCCTCCTACCAGCTCATACTTTGTAGGATCAGTCGCCCCAATTGAACAGAAGTTTATACAATAACCCCGAGGACATCCAACAACTCCATCAATCAACGCCATGTCGAATAACTGCTTCCATGATGTCCAAAGATGGACCAACATGTTATTGACTTTCTCAGTTCGTGATGCTTGAACAAATCATACATATTTTCTGAAATTGTAATCGCTTGTTTGTCTGCATGTGTACATCACACCAACAGATTTCTGTCCCATTAGGCTGTAACGTCCCCTTAGAAAAATTTATGAATGATTGTGCTGGTAAACCCCTTACGTTATTTGATTTTCAAACAGCTGAGCAAAACTGAACGTACTCAGACATTTCTCACTTTACGTATTCTGATAATCACTAAACTGACACACAATATTTTTAGCACAACGCAATCTGACTTTCAAAAATCCCTACAAAAGAATGGCCCTGACTAACAATAACCTATACTTTTCATGAATCACTTACCTCACAAAAATCTTCGTTACTCGAACTACTGCAATACAGCGAGCGCCAATACTGCCAGCTAAATAAGATTCTAACTACTGAAGGCACTAACTACTGATAGGCATAATTAGCAAATGAAAGCTTTTGATAGAGAACAAACAATGTATTTACCTTAATAGTGTTCAAAAGTCATAATATACAGGGTGTTACAAAAAGGTACGGCCAAACTTTCAGGAAACATTCCTCACACACAAAGAAAGAAAATATGTAATGTGGACATGTGTCCGGAAACGCTTACTTCCCATGTTAGAGCTCATTTTATTACTTCTCTTCAAATCACATTAATCATGGAATGGAAACACACAGCAACACAACGTACCAGCGTGATTTCAAACACTTTGTTACAGGAAATGTTGAAAATGTCCTCCGTTAGCGAGGACACATGCATCCACCCTCCGTCGCATGGACTCCCTGATGCGCTGATGCAGCCCTGGAGAATGGCGTATTGTATCACAGCCGTCCACGATACGAGCACGAAGAGTCTCTACACTTGGTACCGGGGTTGCGTAGACAAGAGCTTTCAAATGCCCCCATAAATGAAAGTCACGAGGGTTGAGGTCAGGAGAGCGTGGAGGCCATGGAATTGGTCCGCCTCTACCAATTCATTGGTCACCGAATCTGTTGTTGAGACGCGTACGAACACTTCGACTGAAATTTGCAGGAGCTCCATCGTGCATGAACCACATGTTGTGTCGTACTTGTAAAGGCACATGCTCTAGCAGCACAGGTAGAGTATCCCGTATGAAATCATGCCGGTGAATCGAGGAAGTACGTACTGACGAAACTAAAATGAGCTATAACATGGAAATTAAGCGTTTCCGCACACATGTCCACATAACATCTTTTCTTTATTTGTGTGTGAGGAATGTTTCTTGAAAGTTTGGCCGTACCTTTTTTTGTAACACCCTGCATATATATATATATATATATATATATATATATATATATATATATATATATATATATATGTATATATATATATATATGTATATATATATATATATATATATACAGGGTGTTCATGACATCCAGTCTTACAAATTTACTGTCTCTGATGGACACACGTTCAGATCATCCGCTCTCAAAACTCCATCTCACTCCCCACATCCACCACTGCTGGCGGCTCACCTCCAACTGTGCAACGCTACGCACTGTTAACAGCCAACTGCCGAACACTACAATAGCAAATTCCAACAATGCCCCATACTGCACACAGCACAGCCAGTGATTTTCATACAGAGCGCTACGTGGCGTTACCAATATAAAAACCTAAACAGCCTACTTACAAGGCTAATACCTTCATGTGCTTGTAGAGCTGATGTTGAGATGTCTCAATGTACCAACGCCGTTGGGATTACAGTTGCTGGCTGCTTGGGCTCGTAAAATGCTATAACGTACAGTAGAGAGAACTGAAATTTCTGTGCTTCTTACTTCCAACGCCAGCGATCCTTATAACTTAAACAGGGGACATTCGTTGCAGAGAACATGGAAATGTTATAAATTTCATAAAATTTTCAAAAAGCGTGTAGGTTCTTTTTGTTAGGTGCCAATAACCACTTTCAACAAATAGGGCCATGGCTTGTTTTGATTTCCTGGTGTTCTGTGGCTGTTCAGCATCAACTGGATTCCGTTATGTCTGCAGAGTAGCGGAAAAATCCTGTGCTGTAAAGGTAAAGGGCTGTTTCAGGGTGGGCAGTACTCGCTGCTCGTGCTGGTGCCCAACGCGAAGGGCGGCCTGGCCAGCATGCTGTCCGACCTGTCAGTGTTCTCCCTGGCCGAGGTGATGGAGCGGCTGGTTGCCCGAGACGTCGAGGTGGTGCTGCCAGCCTTCAGCATCCAGACCGTCACCAAGCCACAGCGAGCCCTCTCCCGGGTATGTCCACATGCCATCTCTCCTCTCTTTATACGGCACTGGAGTCAATGTACAGAGAGAAACTGAAACAGTAAATCCAGAACCTATGCCATTAGACTAAAATAAGAAAAGCTTGGCCCTCTCATTGTTTACAGTAGCAAACTTAATGTGGTGTAGTGTAGCGCACGTCGCGTAGGTTGAACTGTAATCCACAAGTGTTTCTGAGAAAGGTCTGTCGTCTATTCACTACATACACACATCAAAAAACTTTTGCTCCTGAAGATAGACGTTGACTGTGGATATTGTATCACAGACACAGTCACTTTGACTGTTCAGAGATGTCACTAAACCCGTCCAAAGATGTAAACAAACATGCATGAGCAGCGCCTATTAGACGGATGGGGTCCGACAACCGATCACTTAGTCATTCCACCAGGAAGGAGGTGCACGGCTCGTGTTGTCTGCAGTTCAACCACGCCTAGACGGTCAATACCACGGTTCGATCACGTCCGCATAGTTATTTTGTGCCAGAAAGGGCTCTCAGCAAGGGAAGTGTTCAGGCCTCTCGGAGTGAACCAAAGCGGTGTTGTTGAGACATGGAGGAGATACAGATCGACAGGAACTGTCGATGACATGCCTCACTCATGCCGCCCAAGGGCTACTACTGCAGTGGATGACTGCTGCCTACGGATTATGGCTCGGAGGAACAACGCCAACCATGTTGAATAATGCTTTTCGCGCAGCCACAAAACGTCGTGCTATGACTCAAACTGTGCGTAGTAGGCTGCATGATGCGAAACTTCACACCCGTCGTCCATGGCGAGGTCCATCTTTGCAACCACGAGACTCTGCAGCATGTTACTGATGAGTCCAACAAAAAGTCGAATGGACCGCTCGGGATTGGCATCACGTTCTCTTCACCGATGAGTGTCACATATGCCTTCAACCAGACAATCGTCGGAGATGTGTTTGGAGGCAAATCGGTCAGGCTGAACGCCTTACACACAGTGTCCATCGAGTGCAGCAAGGTGTAGGTTCCCTGTTGTTTTGGAGTTATATTATGTAGAGCCTACGTACGCAGCTGGTGGTCATGGAAGGCGTTGTAACGGCTGTACGATACGTGAATGCCATCCACCGATCAACAGTGCAACCATATCGGCAGCATATTGGCGAGGCATTCGTCTTCATGGACGACAATTCGCGCCCACATCGTGCACATCTTGCGAATGACTTCCTTCAATCCGGCCGGAGTGGCCGTGCGGTTCTAGGCGCTGTAGTCTGGAGCCGAGCGACCGCTACGTCGCAGGTTCGAATCCTGCCTTGGGCATGGATGTGTGTGATGTCCTTAGGTTAGTTAGGTTTAATTAGTTCTAAGTTCTAGGTGACTGATGACCTCAGAAGTTAAGTCGCATAGTGCTCAGAGCCATTTGAACCATTTTGAACTTCTTTCAGGATAACGACATCGCTCGACTAGAGTGGCCAGCATGTTCTCCAGACATGAACCCTATCGAACATGACTGAGATAGGTTGAAAAGTGCTGTTTATGGACAACGAATACAGGCATGCATCAGTGCACGAGGACGTACTACTGTGTAATAGAGGTACTGGTGTGTACAGCAATCTGGAATACCACCTCTGATGGTTCAAATGGCTCTGAGCACTATAGGACTTAACATCTATGGTCATCAGTCCCCTAGAACTTAGAACTACTTAAACCTAACTAACCTAAGGACATCACACAACACCCAGCCATCATGAGGCAGAGAAAATCCCTGACCCCGCCGGGAATCGAACCCGGGAACCCGGGCGTGGGAAGCGAGAACGCTACCGCACGACCACGAG